>NC_072022.1:4082183-5282183 GCF_027791375.1 Indicator indicator | reverse complement strand
TCTTTTATTTACACCCTTGAGAAGGGAAAACAAGTTTCAAGCTAAAATGTGGGAAAGGCTGTTTTAGATTTAGGGTGAGAAGGGTAATTGAGGAAGGAGAATGGGAAAGCAAATAAAATGTGGTTAGAAACCTGTCTGTCGTTTAGCATACGACTGCCTGTCTGCTTGCAGAACATTTGCCTGAACTCTTTTAGATGAGTCATAGCCTGCAGTCACTGAGTTCGCTTGCAGATACAGCTGTTCCCTTGGATTCATTGGCACCAAAGCTTTTTGTCTTTGTCTTAAAAGTGACTTTCTCTGGCAGCATAATGCAAGGGATGTTTACTTCCTATATACAGCAGGGTAACTACAAACCCTAGACATTTTACAAAATACAAACCTGTAAATATGAAAACCTCCACAGATAAGTTGGGGGGAGGGGTGTGGTTGTATAACACTTCAGTACATTACAACGTTCTCATACATTCATTCACTACTGCAGTGGTCCTCAGCAAGAATTTCATTGACTGTGCCCAAGCTTGGGGAGACTGCATTGTGATAATTCAGCGTAGATGCAGAACAGAAAGCATGGGAGGAAGTTTGTAGAGTCTTTTACAATGTCATAGTGATGGCATTGAGGTAGAGTGTGTCTTTACAAATGAAGATGCTGCTAGAAGGAACTCGAGATAACAAAGAAAGGACCAGTCTAGGAATCTTAGTATTTGGACCTTATCTTTGTTACCTGCACATAACAAGGAGTTTCAGCATCCTAACCACTTACTGTCTCCACAGGGGTCCTTCCCTGATGAATTAATAAGGTGTCCTTCAAAGGCAGCAGGAACCAAGAGCAGCTGGACACAGCCCAAACTTTTGAGATAGTGCAAAGGCTTAACAGACTACTGAATATTAACTTCTCTGCCTAGCAAGGTGCCAAACCTCATTGCAATGAACATGGGATGTATGATGCAGAGGGGCGTACATGGGAACGTAGTAGGTGGAGTAGGAAATCCATACATTCCAGCTACCTCAGGCAGTGGTGAAATGAAGAGGCTCACTTGCAGATGGGAATTTAGGATAAAAGGAGGCTGTGTCCTTCTGCAATTTGAGACCTCACAGGGATCTACCTAATGGACTCTCTATAAGAATAAAGTTTAACAAGACTCTTCTGTCTCCTTTGTGAACATGAACCTCTAGCAACAGAATGTTTCCTTACAACAGCCTTTTCTGTTTTCCACTAAACAATTAAATTTTAATTTGTTAGTATATTCCTTCCCAGAAATATACTAACCAGGTTCAACCTTCCTCCACGTACCATCATTAAATAGCAAAACTAAAAGCTTTATTTTTGATACAAACAGAAAGTGGTAAGTGCGACTATTAAAATATCTTTGTGCTGTAGAGATTAACTGAGAGAGAGAAGGAAAAAATATAGAGAGACCATTTGCTCTCCTCAGGGATAAAATCCCCTGAATAACAGATGTCTGACTTTAATAATTTCTATTAAACTTTGGAAGCCAGATAGTCAGCCTGTGAGTGGAAATAAAGACAAAACTAGTGAGCAGACATTCCTTTGAAGGTAGTATAACTTTTGTAAGAGTATAGTACCTGCATTGATGCCTTTTTTGGTTGCTTTTGTGACCAAAGAAAATGCAGGCATTTTCTTTCAGTTTTGAAGCAATATTGTGCCATTTTTGGACTGACTTGAGGAAACTGAACAGGAATGATTTAACTGGAAAATCAAACTAAGTCTCTCCAGAGTTCTCCAAAGAAGGCAACCTGACGCCAAGGCCCAGCAGGAAAAGAACTGGTTTATTTAGTTGTTACTGTGCAGCTCAGTCAGTCATTCTTTGGTCAGTCCAAATCTAAAATAATTCTATTGCAGTCTGTGGAGCTGCTAACTGCAAGGGGTAGTGCTTATCAGTTTTGCTTAAAGGTGTTTGGTGAATCCATAATGGGTTAGTAAAGTATGAGTTTAGAGAAGCTTGAAAATAACAGCTGCTATGACATCTGAGTATAGGAATTTTGCAAAGGGAGCAAAAAGGGAATAGGCTTTCTCATAGGCATAACTCTCAGAGAGTTCTAGCAGTTCTAAAATCTATGAAGTAGTTTTTAAAAGCCTCTAATTTGCATGACTTGTCAATTTATGGATAAAAAGCTGTGTTAAATCAATACACTCATATAAAATAGTGTTTCCCAGACCACTAACACCCACACAGGGCTGAAAGTTCTTCCAAGAGTACTTTGATGTGTTCAAGTCTGTGTTGCTGCAAGTTCAGTCAGAGTTTGTAGCTATTTCGCAATAAACATCTGACATTGTTTACTGCAGCAGAGTTGATCATGCAGAAAACACAGTTTTTCTTCTCATAAACAGATGTGGTGAAAAGCAGGGTGCAACTGTTTGTATTTTCCAGAAGAACCCCTCGGCACGCTAAGGATATTGAAAGAATTGTACTACAGGGAACACCAAAGGTGTGGGACTGAAGAAACAGAATCTGTAATACCAGGAGACTCATCTAAAATCAAAAGGATGTTTAATTTGGTATTTGATATCCAGTAGGTTCTCCAGGAATCCTGTAAAAAATTTAAACCATGCTTTCTTCTGAAAAACATGCAAATGCCATTTGTTGCCAAACAGGAAAAACATTCAAGTCCAGATATTTTCCCAGGAAGAAACCCCACACGGGGAAGGGGTTTGGCTGGAGTTTGTTTGTCTTGGGCTGTGGGGTTTTTTTACAAAGTTTCTCCCCACATTTCTTGGAAATGGAAGATTTTACTGCAAGAATGAATAATTTTGGACAGATCTCCTAATGTCTTTTTCTCTGATCTTCACGGATCCTCTAAAAACTTGACACCCAGTGTGGTCTCCACAGGCTGCCACCCCCTATTTCTCAGGGTACAGACCACCCATACATCTGTGCAACACAACTTCTTCAGCTACAACAGCATTGGGAAGTCACAAGTTTGCAAGACTGCTCTTGCGGTCTTTATACTAAATTTCAGCAAGAACATCTTTACAGAGCTGGTGAAATGAGAAATATGCATCCCTTCTGGGCCCCCTATCCTGACCATTCCCTACCAGCCACAGACGTATATAACCCTCTTCCCAGAACAATTCCAGGCCACAGAGGAGGTGAAAGGAGTGAGAAAAGGTGAAAGGAGTGAGAAAAATGAAAGGAGTGAGAAAAATGAAAGGAGTGAGAAAAATGAAAGGAGTGAGAGAAGGAGGTATACTGTCTCTGGCCTATTTGTTCTGTTTCCATCTCCTGTAGCTATTTTTCCACACTGCATGATAAACCTGCAAAGAAGGCATATGACTGAGGAAGATATCACTACTTCAGCCCATGCTGTGCATTGCTTGAGGCAGTACATAACTGTATGGCTTTGCTAGGTAGTAAGCCATGTCATGCTTCCTTCTTAATTGAGATGGGCAATGACATGACCTCCGTCACATACACAGGAATTTGTGAATTGGTTGCAAAGTGCTTCGAGCTGCTTCAGGGTGAAAGTCATAACAGGAATTTAAAACTGAGAAAGAAAATCCTATTCTACTTTAGTATCATGGAGCTGCCCCAAACCTTCAGTCTTTTCAAACTGATCAGCACTTAGAAATGTACAGACAGTAGCACATTGATATCCTTGATTTGGAGCAGAAAGGGAGAGGGTGACACAGATCTCCTACATGTTACCTTGAAAATCTCATAATATACCAACTCAAATGATGCTTTGCTTATCAACTCACCACCACTTTACATATCAAATTGTGCACCTGCATCTGATAAACCTTTCTTGAAGCACAACTGCTATTAGGCTGAGGTGTTTTATAAACACACCAGCTATTCGTAGGACAGCTGGCAATGGTCATCCTAGGTTTGTAAACTATTCATTCCTTCAGAGTGTTCACCTTCATAATCCAGCTGAATTGTCCATTCACAAGCTTTCAGTGCAGGATAGAGACAAAGAGCCAAAGAAGTTAGAAATGTTCAATATAACATAAGGACCAATTCCACTTTTTCCTCAAATTCTTTAACCCAGACTGTTCTTTCCACACACTGACCTGGAAAAGCTGTGTGATGCAACCAGGCAGGCTGCTGCCACATCTGTAGAGCACGCTGGTAGCAGTTTCCCAATAACAGCCCACAAATGCTTTTAAAGGACCAACAGTTTCACAGAGCTTCTCAGATCATACTCCCCCTGATTAAAAAGCCTCAGAAAGGGCTTCTCTGCTGAGGAGGGGAAAAAAAAGACACACCTTGAGGTTAGCTTGTTATGGCCTGCAAATAAGGCAGCTGTAGCAACACCGTTCAAAACTACTTTTCCTCTGTGTTCTTTCCCTTTTCATTAATTATTGCCCTCTGAGTGGCTTTTGCTTTGAAAGAATTAATTATTCAAACTCTGCCTACATATCTCTTTTCAACAACAGCTAACTCCTTTGTGTTACAAGGATTAAAAACTTTGATAACAGCCAGGACAGGTGGCTGAAGCCAGGTCACCCCTCTGTTATCAAACCTGGGTTTATTGGCAAACCTCATTACCTTTGCTATTTTTAATTAAAGTGTCGCATTGAGGATATTCTTGTTCAAAAAACTTATATTCAATTATTTTTTAATGCCTCATGAAACAAAACTGGAAAACATGATCCAATTGCCAACTAAAAGCTTCACAATCCAAAGAACACAAACTGTGTCATTTAATAAAAATCTTTTGGTGTTTTTATAGTATGTTGGGGGTGGAGACACTGCTTTGTTATTCAGCCAATATCCCTGCTGGAATGCTCTCCTTTCTACAGTGATACTATACAAGCCTATCTCTCAAAGGAATGTGTAACAGTGCAGTGCCAAGATGCTATGCTGAGATATTTGTGTCTTCATACTTCCTTTCCTTTTCTGCAGGATTTTCTGCCTCTAAGAAGACATCTGAGTTACTTTCTACTCTTTCTCTCACTTCTTTGATCTGCTAGATAATTATAGTTTAACCTATTCTTAATTTGCTCTTACTCTCCCATTCTGAAAACCTCATGTATGATTTTCAGTTGGTAAAATTGCCATTGGGATGCCCTTTCTCTTCCTTTTGCGTTAATCAGCATTACTCAGGAACAGACGCTAGGGAGGCAGATGATCTTTCAAATGTAGCAAGGAGGACTTGCAAAGAGAATGCCTGGAGGCACTTGGAAGCATGTAGTCAAACACTGTGGTGCCAGCTTGATTCACATAGGGAGGGGACCAAGAACTGAATATCAAAATGCAATGGAAATGTAAAACCCTTAGTGCTGTGATTTGTTCTTTCATCTGTGCTTTTTTCTTCTGGGAAACTGTTGAAGGCAGTTCTCCTTTCTATGCCACCACTAAAGCTTCAGTGAATGAAAGTGTAGCTCCTGGATCTGTTTTTCATCCCCTAGAAATTCTAAGACTCTACTACGATTGGTAATACGTTCAATCAGCAAAAGCAAATATAAACAAGGCTCAAATGTTCTTCAGGATCAAGCTGAAACAGGATGTGGATGAGCAGAAAAGTTGGGAACAATACTGAGGCCAGAGCAAAGTCATATGCTGCATGGTAGTGATAGATCGGTGTCTGGGACGGAAGGCTTGGTGCAGAATCCTGCCTGTTCTTTTGACACTGCGTCCTGTCCCAACAGCAGTCAGCTGAAGTATTGGAGAAAGATGTGGCAAACAAAATGTACCTTTCTGGGTTTGTACTGGGAGCTGAGAACACCCCAGAACCAAGCTGCTGTAACGTTTTGCGAGGTAAAGGGCTACTGGAAGTTTAGTTTTAGTTAGTTCCCCAGAAAAGAAAACCAAAACCAATATTTGCTTCAAACAAGATTTTAACTGGGTAAAATGGCTAACAGCTGCTGGAGTAGGGTTTGGCCAGCAGAGGGCGGCAAAGCGCAGTTCACTGCCGCGCTCAGGGTACCGGTGGGCGCTGCTGGTCGCCCCCCTGTAGCTCATGAGGCTCCGTGCAACAGAGCGGGTGTTTAACATTCCTGTCCAGTGCTGAGGGTTCCTCATCTATCATGAGGGATCAAGGTTTATTCCCTCATCTCTTGTTGCTAGAGTTATTGCTTACCTGACAACTGCTCTGCTGTGCTCTTCTGTCTTGTCTTTCATATTCTGTTTGGGTTTTGCCTTACATTTGGTTACTCGAAAATAAATTGTCATCATTATTTCTTTGCACAGTCCAAAGGTCTGCTGACTTCAGTGGGTGTTTGACGAGTGTGAAAGAGACCAGTGATTATTGTACAGGAGGAACTGCAATGAGAAAAGAAGGCTCTCTGTGTGTATGAAAACCTGAAACATAAAAGTTATAATATGTCAGGTGAATGCAGCAACGATTCCGCACTGAAGGAAGTAGAGATCTTACAGCTGGTTTTTAATGCAGCAATAATTCCACACTGAAGGAAGTAGAGATCTTAAAGTCTTTTAAAGTTTTGTCAAGAAATTCCAGGAATTCTTACTAACTGAATTACTTGGTACTATGCCATCAGGCAGCCAAAACCAATTCATGTTTTCTTATTTCTGAAGCATGTTTTACTTTTTCTGCGTAGTCTTAATTTTTTCTCACCTGCAGTGGCCTGCCTGATTTAAGAACGACTTCTATAATGTGATATGAGCAGTATCTCATGAACTGTGTTTCAAGGTATGGTACAAACTGTGATTGGCAAGTATTTTGAGTATGAGATTAAAGAGGGATGGGAAAGAAGGAAAGGGGAAAGGGGAAAGGGGAAAGGGGAAAGGGGAAAGGGGAAAGGGGAAAGGGGAAAGGGGAAAGGGGAAAGGGGAAAGGGGAAAGGGGAAAGGGGAAAGGGGAAAGGGGAAAGGGGAAAGGGGAAAGGGGAAAGGGGAAAGGGGAAAAGGAAATTCTGCAATTTACATCTTGTAGTGAAGGCTGTACAGATACTTTGTAAAACTGTGTTTGTGCCTTAAACAAATTCTGCTACAGCTGCTGTATCGAGTATCAAACTCGAAAGTTACCATGGTTCGTAGGCAATGCTCAGTGATGTAATGTCAGTTGGTTTCTATCAGTGTCCTCCCAAGAAAGGAATGTTCTCCAGTCCTGTTCATTTAGGACTATAATCCTTCTCTGATCTTTGATGTGGTGAAATGATGGAGTAAATCATGGAGCACAGAAATTAGAGCAAGAAAAGAGCTATTAGACCACACAGCTGATGATTCCATCCCTAAAAGGCTACTCTGCAGTGCTTTCTTGGGTACTTTGCCAGTATGCATCAAAACCTGGGAGCATGGAAATAATGAAGGAGCAGAATGTGTGTGCAGAAATGTCAGTCCTTTTCTCTCTGCTTTGATCCAGCTATAGGATAAAGGAAAGCAGTAATTGCTGACATTATGGAGAACAAACCTATTTGCATTTCTACAGTGCTTCAGCTCTAGCTGTGAATGTCTAATCAGTCCCATTGCTGGAAAAATATTTTCCACCCACTTGTCAACTCTATGTCTGATTGCAGCACATGACTACATAGCCACTTAACTCCACCCATGTCCTGCCCTACATCAGTGTAGGGCTGTAATGAGAATTTTGAATTATGAAACTTAATATAGCAGTGTTAGTGTTTCAGTAAATATTCCTTTCACCTCTGATAAAGTACTACCCAGCATCATATGCAAGGGTAACTGTACTTTTAGAAGAGCTGTAGAGTTCTGAATAATGCATGTAGAGAGATCCCATTGCACATTTTCCCCAGAACAGCTGCATTTGGCCCAGCAGCCTTACTCGCTTTACCCATCGTTATTACGTCGCATTTTTCTCACCCAGACATCCCCTGCAGTTTTGATGGTAGGCTGTATTTCTTGCTCCCTGTTCTACATGCTTTATATGCTACATTCTGATGCTAACATAACTTTGCAATGTGACACATATATATAAATTTACCCTGAATCTGAGCAACCTCCATCTGCTTTTCTCCCAACAAGTGGTGTTCTTCCGCCTTCACAAATATGGAAATTTAAGGTCAGTTTAAGCTTAGTAGGGCAGTTCTCAGTCTGATGTAACCTCTTTGTTTGCATCACCTTGCACAGAAGTTCGTAAGCTGTTCAGGTTAACCAGGAAAAGAAAAAGGAGGTGGCTGGAACAGCACAGAACTAGCACACGTTCAGACTGCTTCTGGGAGCAATGGACATGTTAAAGGTGAGGACAGATTATTATTTCTAAGTGCCAACTCTACTCTCTCCTCAATAGCCCTTGATTCAGCTGAAGAAGCCCTAATACACCAAGTAAAGGGAAAATGTTCAATTAGTTGTCATAGAGTGGTGAAAAACTCATAAAGGTGTAACTTGAAATGAAATAATCAGCTTGGGTTACAGGGCAAGCTCAGTTTACTTTTCCTTCTTTTAGTTATCAGTTATTTTGTGTTACTAAACACAAAAAGCATGGTACCACAGGATTTGGTTTATAGGTAGGCAAATGATTATATGATTCATCTGACAGAATTGTTCATGCCTAGAAAGGAAAAGTGGACTCGTTCTACAAGCTCTTTAAATACTCAAAAGATCAATAAAATATGCAAAACATGTTCAAAGCAGTGTCAGGGGCTGACAGTCAAGCCCAGTGAATAGTGATCTAAGTCCAAGGCTGTTAGTGCAGTTACTCTGCATTTACACTCTATTGACAGGAATCAGTGTCTGGGAGCAGTATTCAGCCTAAGCAAGTGAGGAAAAAGGGACACAAGACTTTTTTAGTGCTATTTTCAGCTAGTCAAATTCCATACACTTGCCTTATTCACATATTTCATAGCTCACATGAGTTAGACAAAAATTATTTCACCCTTGGTTTCATATTTTTACATACATTCATAAGAATTATATCCCCTGTAATCCACTGTCGCTATGTTAGAGTTGTTCCAAAGTAAAAATCTTTTATACAAATACCTCAATCTTTTCTCATAAAAAACATTTCTTCTTCATATATTTACAAAGTAAAATTTCTGTTTGAAAGCAGCCAATACCTCACAACTGCATTTCCATTTAATCAATTTAATTATCATTCATTTGCCTCACCCAGGAAACGTTTTAAGGCAATTTTCCACTCTAATCATTTCAGCTAAAAGCTACAGTAGCAGCTTTAGATTTTGAAGACTGATGAACCTTATTCTGTAAATTTTATTTGTTAAATAAGTCACATAGCCATTATTGAAGCCTCTATAATGAGAATAGCATGTCCTCTGACTGGGTATGTACAAACCTTGGAGTTTAGAAAGGTGCTCTTCATGGGAAGCATCAAGTCAGTCCGTCCTAAAGATGTTACTGCCACAAACAGTTCACAATTGCTGTAGTAAAACTCTCTTTTTACATCTGATGCTCTCTTTTATACATTCTGATATGCCTTCGTGATCAGAAGGGTCAGTAAAATAAAATGCAATTATTTAGAAGGTTGTTCTGCCTTCAGGAGAAAGGAACTGCAAAACTGGAGGGAGTAATGTAAACCTTGACGCACAGTACATATATGTTAGAGATTCAATCATATATCCTGTGGGATTCCATATGATTATATCCTACACACCAGAAGGAATAAGCATTAACTTCCACCTACTGCCTTCTACTAGCAGTAACTAACCAAACTCTTGGCAATTCCTAAGCTTAAACAGGACCTGCCCTTGGTTGATGTCAGTAAGGAGCACGGGTATAGTACAGAGTCATAGAATGTACTGCACTGTGTTTGGGGTTCATGCAGGATGAACTCCATTAAAAGAAGAAGAAAATAACAATGTCTACATAGGGATTTCTGCAGGGCTAAAGCTTGCTATGGTCCAGATCTGACAAAAAAGCAGGATGCTCTTTGGATATCTAGGGTAGCATGGACAGGAGGTTTTCATTTGCATTGAACTTGTCAGATGCTTTTAAACTTACTTAAAAGCAGAGGATTAGGGAGAGAATGACTTCTCTAATCCCATCCCACCCACTCTCCACAAAGAGCAGTTGCCTAGTGTGCAATGTCTTTAGTTATTATTAGTCTTTGACCCAATGGATTTTCTGTGAAAAGGCTGGAGCAATTTAGTTTGAAGTCCTCTTGAGGCTGGAGGTAGGTATCTTTAGCAATCAATCTGACAGAAGTTTTTGGAACCTTCTTTCAGGCCAATCACTATCATGAGCTACTCACTGAGGCTGCCTGAGGAGTAGGGATGGGAATGAACAGTGCATACAGAAACACCAATCTACTTATTTCTATCCAGTTGCCCAGTATTCACTCTTCCTCAATTCCCAATGGACCTAAGGTATGGCAACTGACTGAACTAGCTTTGCTATAGATGTTTTGCAGCATCAAAGAAAAAGAACATTGTCATCATGTTTAGCCATAGTTAAAGAACTGTTTTAACTGATGTATATAGATATAAAAAAATTACAACACTACAATGAAGAAAGAGCTATGTTATGTGAAGCAGAACCAACAATACTCTGTGAAGGATCAGATTAAAATATTTGTGTCCCTACAGAACAATGTAATCTGTGTGATACAATCAAACTGGGGAAGACACAACTCTCATTATACCACAGACTCACAACTGCAGACTCAGCTTCTTCTTAAGGACACTGATACAGGTAAAATTTTGTTAGCATTATAACTCCAGTAACCAGAAACCATTAAATAAGAGTGTTTAAAAATACAGTAGCAAAATAGTGGGCTTCTTTGGATCTCTGCTGCTTTTAATGTATTAAAAGAACATTTCTATCCAGCACATGAATTAAGGATAATAGTATGAACAGCAGATAGCCTGACACAAGTTAAGTGTTTTGAAGCTTGTGTCTTGTTGACTCATTCTGAATCATATCAAGACAAACACTTTCACACTGAGAAGTTATTTACTGTCCTAGTTCCTATTTTTGAAGGCTTATCACACTAGTTTCATGTCAGATTAGACCTATCTGTATGTTTGTCACTCAATTATGATTTTTTTCCTAAGGGGGGAAAAAAAAAAAATCACTGTTTTCACTTGACCAATAAACATCATCGTGCATTAATATTCTTATGTTCCCTAGAAACAGGAACTAGGCTGGACACAAGAAATCATGTCACTCTCCATCCTTGTTTACTATAGCAAAATAAAACCAAACTTAATATGTTTGTTCAAGTTTGGATAGCTTTCTTTTCCTGTATTCACACTTTTCTCAGACTTTCAGAGGTCTAATTTTTGGATTTCAATTACTGAGGAAGAAAATCTGCCACAAGACTGAATCATGCCCCAGAATGTGAATCACAGAGCTGATGTTCTTGTGTCTTTTATTTCTGTTGGAGATTGAACCAAACCCCAGTAGAGACATGAAAACTCTCAAGCCTTAGCAAGGTCCCTGGCTGTGCTAAAAATATTTAACTGCTGAATGAAACAATATATTTTACATTTCAAAACTGCACTATAAATTAAACGTCCATCCTCTCTTCTTTGTTCTTCAGCACTTGTATCACTATTTGACTGAGTTCATCCAATCAAAATGGCTCCAAACATACTTCTCTACAGTTCATCTCATTCCCTACTTTACATCCAAGTTATTATCTAACCTAATTTACATTATTCTAAAATCACAAACTGATCATAATTAGCTTTTAATGGAAATACAGGCTCTTGTAAGGGGAACATCAGGTGCTCCAGTGAAAACCTACTGCCACGATCCTTCCAAATAAGATCACAGGTTTTATGCATTTTGATAGGAATTATTAAATGAAAATGTTGACATAAATTCAATATTTACACTGTATTTTAAAATCTGGGAGCAAAATGTTGTTTCAGAATATCTGGGGGAGAGATTCCTTCTGAAATTTAGAGAACAGCTGAATTATTCATTAGTTATTTCAGCATGAATAATACCCAGAAGCATGAGTCTGTCTTCCACAGAAATGGATAGCAGGTTACTACCTAGCAGTGTTTCTATAATTGGAGACAGAGTTCAAAACATGAGTAGCTCATGAATCAAAATACTTTGCTTCCAAATTTCTGCTGAATCAGACATCTTTTTTCCTTCTAATCATTCAGGTCTGTGAGGTGTGAAGACTTTGCCCAGACAAGCCTTTATACTAACATTCTCAAGTGTCCTGAAAGCTATTTCTGAAAGAAGAATTTTGCTGTTACATGGAGTTCTGAATAAAAGTCATATCAGTTTTTTTGACACAGGGAATGTCCTTGAGATTGAAAAGAAAAGACAAAATGACTCTCCTGTATCCCTCTGTCAGGATAATAATGACATGACAATGATATTAAAGGTTAGCACATTTGAAGCCTCAAAGGTGAAGAAAACAGATACAGACTTTTGCTCTTGGGCCATAGCTCATCTGTGATGCTTAATGCTATCAGATATTGTAACAACCATGGATTTAGCAGCATCTCTATTAAAGTCAGACATTTATCTTGGTAATGAAATGGGCTTAGGGGTCTTTACATTTCAGAATACAAAGTACCCACTCAGCTGAGAACTAGGAAGAAATTTCTCTTAAAGAAGGCAATTTTATAAATTGCCTGCAACAGGTTTTCTTGAACTTAAATCCTCTGATGTTTTGACCAGGACACATTCTTCAGAATACTGATATCTTTAGGTAAAGAGAGAACCTTGCTTTTTATGATTGCTAGAATAACTAAAATCAGTGAAAGAATTAATTGGTGAACTAAATTCATTGCTAACTGAATGAATCAGCCCTTTAATCAGTGAATTTACCTTACACCCAGACAGATATTTTTTTAGTTCACTATGTGACAATTGTGTGATCTGAGAATTCAGAATTATTGACATTTAATTACAAAACTTTTAATTCCTGTAGGCAATACCATCACTATCTTGCTTTCCCTCTCTAAGCTAGGTGTCTTAAGTTCTTTCCATATGGAAGTCACTTAAAACCACTGGTATTTTCCTTAGAATCACACTAGTTTTCTACAATGGTGATTTAAGCATTTATAAAATAATCTACAATTATTTTATCTGGAAAAATCGTATGTTTATGTCTGATTTTTTTTAATTTTATTTTTACTGCCACGGCAATATCTGTCTCAAAATATGCATGTAAGATTGACAATTATTCAATATCTAATGGAGGTTTTCTCAATTAAAAATACTAAATAAAACTTGATGCAATGTTCAAATCTCTATAGTGCAATAAAATATTCAGTGGCACTATGATTTGGAGGTAATACAGCTGACAGTGTTTCATGGCTCTTTTGCCCAAGTAATTATGAGATTTTAGTTGTCACTCAAAGATCAAGTGCAACTTTTTCCAACAAAGAGGTTCAGGGGTTTCATGTACATAATGCATAATGGCTCTGATTTAAATGGAGCTCCTAATTGGGATCCTAAAGCTGTGTTACACTCGTTAAAGGGATATTAAAAGTACGTTAAATAATATTGTGCAGTTGTGAGCTGTAGTGAACTGGTTTGTATGCCTTTGATGCAAAATATTGTAAAACTATAGTACAATAAGGCTACTTGAAACTTGGCCTGAAAAAGAAAAAAAAAAGAAAGGGAAAAAAAAAAAGAAAGGTGGGGAAAAAAAGAAGAAGAAGAAGAAATACCATTTATTGACAGTTTCCAGCTATGGTAACCTCAACTAATTTTTCAACTCATACTACGTTGTTAGCATTACTTAGCAAAATCTACGATTGCATCTTGACAGTCTGAACCTGGACAAAATGCTTTTCTCCATTTTAAAGGAAGGCATTTCTATATCTCAACAGATATTTCCCATGGTCAAATGCACTACAGAAGACTAACCAAACCAAAATTTATACTGACATGTCACAATTCTTTACTTCCTTGAGCACCACTCCACAGGAAATTATTAAATGAACAAAGGTTCAGACGTTTAGGCTTTCTGACCACTCAGGCATTCCACTTAGTCTCACTCACACCAGTCCTAAAGAACAAAACATAAATGCTGTTGGTCTTTACTAAGGTCAAAGGACTTGTCTTACCCAGGCATGACAGCTTTGCAGTTGGGTAGAGATTCAGCAAAGGGTGCAGACACACCAAACACAGTTAACCTCTGCGCTTGCTTTCAATGATCCAGGGATGACAGACTAACACAGCCCACTGCTACCATCTTGCATACATGCACCTTGCTAAAGTCCATGACTGGATATGGTAGCATGTGTTTCAACTGATCTCTCCCAGTTTCATGAAAAGGACAATCTCTCACTTTGGTCCTGTATCAATAAAGGTGGGTTTTAGAACCTGAGATAAATGCTTTGAGGCATGTTTCAGAGCTTTTCTCTTACCAGTGGCCGCTTAAATTGACTGATACAGAAACTTGGGCAGAATTTTTTTTCATCTAAATTTAATATCTGTTTGCCTGATTGTTTGAATAACACTGAACAGCCATCTCTTTCCCAAAACCCCAATACCACAAGAATACCTAACTAGCTAAGCTGCCAGTTGTACCATGGTTACTGAAATGTAGCTTTTCTTGTTCATACTCACATACATGATATCTCTGAGGTGTAAAGTGTGTTTCCTTCCATTAGGCTTTCCATCAAAACTTCTGATTCAAGAAGCAAACAGAAGATAATCTATGACTACTGAAACAAAACAAAAACCAGCCCAAAACCAACCCAAACCCAACCCAACCCAACCCAACCCAATCCCAAACAAACTGGTGGAAGACCATTTCCATTGCTCCTTGGGAAATGCTAATGAGAAGCACTCCTTACATCACCTAATGTCCTGCCAGCACTGCTGTAGATGCTAAAGTTTTACATACATATTTGTAACACTCAGCTGTCATTGTGTAACCAGGTCTGCTGTAAATTTCTAAAGCAAATTTCTTTTCTGTTCTTCCAGATATTTCTATAGCCAAAGGGATTTTCTTCTTGTTTGATTTATAGAGAATAGCTTAAGGTAAATTTATAAATGGCTTATTGTTACCTGCATCACTTCATTGAAGTTTTCTCTTGCTTTGATAGGTTAGGAAATGATGTATTGAATAAAAACCCATAATACTCTTTCTAGTGACAAAACTGCTTTAAAAGATGACCAGAAGAAGAATATAATAGTACCTAAACCATTTGGAAATAATGAATCACTGTAGCCAAAACATTTGATGTGAAGCATTTCATTGTATAGAAAAAGTTACAGGGATATATTGGTATGGTAGAAATGTAAATATCAGAATAAATATTTAATTTTCATCTCTACTAATTATGTTTTTCAGCCTAATTTTTAAAGTCTGACTAGTCACTTTTTTATTACTGTTGTGATAGCAATCAGTCAATCACTATGTTACTTCATACACCAGCAAGAATAAAATCTACTTTTCCTGTTGTTGGCTTATTAAAATTACTATTCCTTGTGAAAAGAAAGAAATTCAATTCAGGGTTGTTTTTTTAATCTTTTGCTTGCATGATTACAATCTGTAGCTGTGTTCAGCTGGCTTCAGGCTACAAGATAATCATGTCTAAATAGAGTAAGATTCTTTAGGGATTTAGAATATGACATGAAGAATCTCTGCAGATGAAAAAAAAACATATTTGGCAAGAAAGATTTAAATTGCAAATCTTATTTGTGCTACATAGCATAACTGCACACTTTAAGTCTCAAATTGTGTTTTTTAGATCTTTAACACAATAAGGCAGTGAGATTCAGCAACGAGGCAATAAATAATAAACCCAAAGAAAATAGAATTGCTGATAAAATCATCAGGCAAACGAGGTTGACTCATTTGAGGGTATGGCACAAGTGTTGTACCTCTTCACTGAGCAGTTTCTGGTACATTCCAATTACCTCTCCTACAGCTTTGAATTAAGAGTAGATTCTTTTAGGACTGTTAGGGTTTCCCATTACTTGCATGTGAAGATGCAGTTACTTATCAAAGATGCAGCATCATATAAGCTAACCTGCCAATATATATTTATAATTTTTTCAGTTTGCTCTAATGCAAAGGGATAACTGCTAGGATGCCAGTTTCTCTAAGCTGAAGTTTTGGCCAGGATTTTTTAGGAAGCAAAGCTGAGTGCAAGTTTTTTCATATGACTGCACCGTTCAGGCATATTTTTGCCACAAGAGATGTGTAGGATATATTTCACCTTGTATGTATCTCATCTCAAATGTACCTAAGCTACCTTATGTAAAGGTAGTCTGCTTGGAGTTGTCATCTTGTGCCCCTTTGCTCACCATTCATGCATAAATAGCCTTTCTCAACAGTTCTTTTGGACACAAAGTTGTCTTGCATTCCTAGAAACACCAGCAGCTTGGGCTGTTTTTTTTACCAGCTGCATTTAGGTTTAGTATGGCCTTTTGTTGTGTGTTTCAATGTTGGGTATGCTGCTTATAGACATATTTTGCATATATGGCCTTTCTTTTCCACCTCTATGTCTAAAACTCTTGCCAGTCTTTTATCTTTCCTGTCTACTCTAGTATCTCTTTTTTGCACGTGTGGGTTGATCCTGTTTCTGGCTATCAACAATGCTTCTGTTAAAATCATTCTTCCAGTCCCCTGCAGATTTTATCCTCGCATCTTCCTCCAGCCACCCCATTCTATTTTGTAGCAGACACATACCTGCTTGCCTCTAGTTTAAACACACAAATTACCTTTCTACTAGCATTAGGCTAGGATTTACTATTAGAATTACTATTTAAAATTTTCTGACAAGAGTTTCCTGAAAAATCCCAAAGTAATTTCTCTATCAGATCCCTTCTTGAAACCAGCTCTTGCTAAACGTAAATCTTGAAAATAATAGGTGTTTGCTGAGTTGCATCTAAAGCCCTTCCTGAGAATTTACATAGATTTTTGTGCAGGAATTATTCTGTAAAGTCTTTAGGAGAGGTACATTCCCCCCACCACCACCACCCTGCATTGAAACAGTAGCTAGTTCAAGAATATCCCAGTCCCGGAGTAGCCTTCCTAGAGAGCAGCTTTACAAAGAAATTAACTGGAAACTTCCAGCAGTACCCAGACAGTCAACGTGCTTTCCAAGCTCCTTTCCTCGATGCATGACAATACAAGGTTAGTAGCCACCAGGTTGGTAGTCATACTGCATCAACTAGAATGCTACAAAGAGCAGAGTTTCCCATAAATAAATTTCTTTATTGTTTAAACTTTACTATATGTAATCTCTGTCACTGAAGACAATCCTAAACAGTGATACCTTTGAATAATGACAAATTACAAGCTGGAAAACACAGTCTGAGTTCAGTTCTACCAATTTAAATTGCAGAGTAGCTCCCCTGATGTAGAATTTTAATTTCTCTTAGTCCTAGCCTGTAAAACTCAGAACAGGATCTGATGTCAGTTCAGGTTAACAAAAGCAACTGTATTTAAAATGTGAATTTAAAAAATCCTAAACAAATTACATACTCGGCTTGTGATATAGCTAGAGAAATACAGTAAAGTGCATTTTGAAGTGAGATTCTGTTGCCTGACTGCAATTTGTGAGTTGTTAAGTATCTATCTTGTTCAGAGACTTTATCTGGACCTTTGAATACAGGGAACATTTACAAGCTGATAGAATAAAATAATTCATTTATAAATATTAGGCTAAGCCACAGAGCTGATGGAACAGCCTTTGTTTAAATGTTCTACAACATCAGATAAATTAGTCTTAATAAAATTTTCTTAAGTTTGCAGTATCTTACCTTTTGAAAAGATCAAATTGTCCTCTGCTACCAGCAGTTGAGAGTTATTAAGAAAAGTCTTTGCTTTGGAATTTCAATATAGTACTTGAACAGCTAAATAGGAATTGTTTAATATGATAGCATTTTGTGTTCATTATTCATGTGATCTGTTTATTTAAAATAAGATGAAGGGAACAAGAAATTGCTTAATACTGTAAATTAAGCACGAGAGTTATATACTCTGCCTGAATGCCTTATCTTTCCCCTGACAAGTTAATTAATGCGAGGGTTTGTGAAAGCCATGGTACACAGGGCTGCTTGTACTTTGGCCACTTAAAAGATGGGAATTCCACTTTACTGTTTACTTTTTGGATCACTGCTATCTGCTCGAGATCCAAGTAACCATATAAAATAAAATATTTTTTCAAAACTCAGAAGAATAAACAACAACCTAATAACTGCATGTGCTGTAAAAATGTTCAAAGTCTCTGTTCTTGATGTTTTATTCCCACAGTTGTTAAATGTTGGTATTCCAATGATCATAAGACAACCTGGCTCCAGAGATTGCTTGTGTTTGTTTTAGTAAGAACATTACCTGTGCTTAGATCACAAACTTTATAAATGAAGTTGCTGGGGAGATTAGAAAAATGTTCTCAAATCTTCATGAGACTTTCCTATTCCTTGCTGTTAACTAGCCTTGAGAATCTTCTTTGAGAAACTTAAGAATAAATCTTTCAAATTCATGGCTATTAAAATAAATGACAAAACCCAACGTTGTTCAACAAATTTATTCCATTCTTTTAAAGAACCCTCTATATTTAACAAAATACTTTGAACTAGGGTTTTGTCTTTCTGATACCTTAAAAATCTGGTGTCAACCAAATGATTTCCACAAAACTGGTTGTGGCTAGATTGCCATAAAAGCTGCATCAAATTTTTAGTCTTAAATTAGTCCAAACAACCAATATGCTGCCACTTTGAAAATCACCCAACTACTTCAATAAAATTCAGCACATGATTGAAGCCTATGCTTACAGCAAGAGAAAAAACACAGAAACTCAAAGCAGAAAGAAAACACAGGAAAATAAATTCCTCATGGAACAAAAGATTGCTTACAGCTTCCAAGTACATTTCTTGCTTGTGCAGATTTTTGCATTGAGCTTAGTTTCTTTTCCGTTTTACAGTTCAATACTATTCAGTTTCACAAATAAACAGGAGAAATACATAAGACAAATGCACTGATTTTGATTATAATAGTATTAAATCACCACTGCTTCATATGGAACAATCATGAGAAAACAAAACAAATAAATTTTAAAAATCAAAGAGAAGCTCCTCTTGCATTGGAAGGAATAAGAAGTGAAAAGGATTGCTTTTCCCAGATTTTTAAATAGGCCTAGAAAGCCAACACTGCAGTTGAGAAAGCTACTTTTAGTGACAAACTATCATTGATTAATACTGTTTGTAATTACTTTTCTGCTTATCTAGAGTGTCTGTGCTTTTAATGTTCGATTTTGCTCTCTCTGTTATCTAATCATAATATTCTAAGCCGTTTCATGTTTTTGCTAATCTTATCTGTAAATTTCAGCCCTTCAAAGTCTTAGAGAGTATTGAATGAATTAAATTGTAGACATTGCTGAAAATATTTCATTGTGTTGTAGGATTTTCTAGTGAATTATGATGTCAAGCCCTGTAAAGAATTTTGGCATTCCAAAATCCTCCTCTGGAGAACTGGTACGTACTAGGGCATAAAATAATCACTCTAATGGTGTTATCTATGGCATCTAGATTAAAAAAAAAAAAATCTCTGGTAAAATGTTGTTAGCCTTATAAAAGTAGTAGAGAATAACAAATTACTCTCTTAAAATTAGTGATAAATTCCTCTCTGATCTGCTACCTGATTTTTCATTTAATTCTTCATTATATAGTATTATAAGTTAATTTCAAAAAGAGATTTGATTTCCCTTGGCTGTAGAAAGCAATTAAATCCCAAAATATGTTAAAAACTTATCTGTTGACTTGACAGAAGTTGTTTTGAGTTCCTTATTTGCCTTATTAAAGAGGACTGATAGATGTTTATATGTTAAAGGAAGAAATTTACCATGAAGAGAGTAAACAAATGTATGCCAGCAAGAAGTTGCTAATATTGTGAAGAATAAGGAAATATTATCACAGCACTCTACAGGTTTTAGTGTTGAAGGAGATTTGAAGATCTTTAACACAGAGATTTTTCCACAAAATTCAGTGAAGATTAAGAAATTGATTTATGACTGGATGTACATATATGTTTTGTATTATGCCTAAACAGGTGTGATCTCTAAACAGCTGTGAGACTTAGGGATGCCTCAGAAAACTCTCACATCTTCAAAACGGAAAAGTAGAAACGTCAGGGTCAAAGCAAGGTTGCTTTCAAGTGAACCATTCATTTTGCAGGGAATATTACCTTCCAATAATTTATCATTTGCTGCAGAAACAAAAAAGAGCTTGACCTGAGGAGATTTAATTTCTAGAAAGAGTATCTTAAATTTCCCAAAACATCAAACCAGCATTTTTATTTTTCTTTATTCTGTTTAATACCTACAATTTATCCTGTAGTTGCATAAAATCATCTCTTCTTGTTTTTTCTTCTCTACAGACCAGCACAAATTCCTCTGCTTTGCAGTTGAAAGTTTCCCTTATGTTAGTGTTGTGTTTTTATTTCTGATATAACAACTCTGGAAGGTTTTTTGGTGTGACCCTTTCAAAGAGGGTGGAGCAGTTCCTCCCTATGTTCTCTAGGAATGTTAATGCATTTCTTATCAAGAGCAGCAAAGAGACTGCGCCAATGTGTGGAGCCCCCAGCTCTCAGTCCCTGCAAAATGAAACACTCTTACATGTGGGGACAGCTAAGAATATTATGACAAGGGTCCTCTGTGGTTGAAAGGCAGAAACAGGAAGGCCCAGCAACAGGCTGTTTCAGGGTACCACAGGTTGTAATGGAATAAGGTGAATGATGGAACAAAACTGGCACATGAATGAAAAGATTTGACCTCTGCTTTAGCCACTAAAAAAAAAAAGAACAGAAAAGTGCAGCTTTGGCAGTTTGTCTTCGCTGCTGCTGTTAACATGTCATGTGCAATGACCTTCCAATCCAAAGACATTTCATGTATCTTTAGCACTTCTTTTTCAAAAAAACTTTTGACATTTCAAGCGTAGAGAATAGATTTACCTTCACAAGGCTTCCTGAAGCACAGCTATTTCTGAGCTATATGAACTCCCTTACCTTTGCACATATTGATAATCACAAGGCTCATCTCTATTTGAAGTTACTATGGCTACAGATGAACTGAAGATGTGAATTGCACTGCTGTTGTTATTGATAAAATGGGGGTTTTATCAGAAAGAGCAGTTTCTGTTTCTCATAAAACAAAAGAATTTCTCATTAAGAAGCATAATTTATAAACACAGCAGCTGTTTACGCACTAATTATCTAAGACTGTTCATAAATGTGCTTTAAATTAGAATACTTTTATGCTTTCTTCTTATTCATCACTGAACTAATCTATGAGTAGCATGACTGATTAGTAGTGAAAGGAGACTGTAATTAAAATCTGAATTGTTATTTTTAGGGAAAAAATGTTTAAGAAATAGAAGTGAGATTTCTCTCATCTTATTTTCTATTTGATATTGCCCTCCTAAAAGAATTTAGGCCCATAAGCTCTGAAAGATCTTAACAGTTATAGTCCGAAGATGGAGGTACAATAAAAGCAGCACTTCATATAACAGTCTGGTGTCTTTTCTGAGCTACCTTATTATTTTCAAACATAACAGCAAAGTATTGGATACAGGTAGCTTAGGGATTGTTGTAGTTTGCTGGTATTTCACTTGCATATGCTTTTTACAGGAATGAACATCAATCCAGTTTGTTTCTACGTGTGTCAAAAGACATCTTTCACAAACTGGCTCCACAGACACTTGTTCTGACTTGGGAACAACCAAAGTCATGCTAGGCTTAGCATCTAATAGATGTTACCTCAGTCCATGAAGTCAGTGAGGTAGTGAATCAGATTTCTGTTGCACAGTTACTGTGAAAATCTTAGATGCTCCACTGTGTCAGGCTTTCCACCACTGAGTTTAAGTTCACAATCTTTTCTGAGATTCCTGACTTTTCTGAGTCAGGAGTTCTAATACATGTTATTTCTATACATCAGTTTTCTACTTCCACAAAAAAATGTTTGTTTGCTGTCCCCCAGTTATCTGCCATTTTAACCACCTAGTTCTTTACCTAGCTTTGTCTCTGTCCTTGGATGCTTAGATTGGAATAAAGGATTAAGAGATGACATGCACTTTAATTAAAAGTACTTTAGCGTTTTTATAATACATATGTGAATGAATTATGCAAGCCTTTGAGTAGTTGCTACACAAAAACCAAGCCCTTCTTACTGATCCTTTAAAGCTACTTCAGAAAGCCAGAGGCCATACATACTGCAATGTAGTGTCTCAGAAAGCTCTCACAACCTAGCTACAGTACTGTGGTATATGATAGCAAATACTGAATTTTTAAATGAATTCTCTTGACTTTTGAAGTCATCCACAAGACAAAACATGAAGTGAGTACTTTGGATAATTATGAATATTCACAAAGTGTTGGTCTATCCAGAAAATAATTTACGTTAAGCTTCTTCCATAGCAGGGTATCATGTCCCTTTTAATGTGCCCATTCTGAACTATATCCATAGATTCTCATAATTAGTAAAGACAAATGTGATCTTCAGGAAGTGATTAGAAGGTGGTTAGTAAAACAAGGTGAAAATGGAACTCTTAAATTGGTTGGATGTACTAAAGATTATACAGTTCTCTGTTCATACTCAGATACTATTCACCATTTTCTTTAATGAGTTGGTTAATGCAATATAGGGTAGTTCTAGGCTGCAAGGAGATTTCTAATCATGTAAAGTCTTTGCACTCAGTAAAATTCTTGCAATTATTTAAAATCAATAAGGATATACATATAAATAATAACATTCATAGAAGATAAGAAGTGGATATTCACTGATGAAAATAATTTCAAGATTACATCAGTACCAATACATAGCAAAAAAACCCAAAACAAAACCAAAAAACCCCAAGAAAACCAGGATTTATTAATATGTTCTACTGCATCTTTTCATACTATTTCTTGACAGCAAGTGTAAACTACAGTGCTTGGATCTGATTTTGGGCACTGTGCTTCAAGAAAGAAATGAGCTGATTAGACATGATGAGAGGCCTAGAAAACATTACTGAAAGGAGATTAAAAGAAGTGAGTCAGTTTAGGGAGAAAGTGTCTGGAGTCTTTGAATAGGTAAAATATTTCTGGAAAGAAAAAGGGAATTAATGTAACAAATTATTCATGCCTCATTAGGCTAGGAGTAGAAATTACAGACTTGAAGAGCAGGAGGGGAGATGTAAGTTAGACATTCAGGAATAATTGCATTTATAAACTGAACACCAAAGAGTGGCTTAGTCTCCCTTGGAATTTGTGGAATCAACACCACTTCTGTTCTTTATAAACAGACCAAATAGATATCTGCTAGCAGTGGAATACATGAAGTTTGTTATGCCTTGAGCCAAACAAACAGAGAACAGAGGAAAGGCCAGAATTCTTCAGTCAGGGGCAAGCAATGCTCTAAAGATGATCCAAAAACCTCAACTGGAACTGGAAGAAACATTTGAAATGGGAGATAGTTCCTGAGAACTGGGTGCACTGCGGAGACTGATGCATTAGTGTGTTGGTTGCTGTGTTATTTTTGCTTTAATTTCAAAAGATTTTAAATCAGATGGTTGAGGTAAAGTTGAGAGAGAAAGCAAGAAAAAGCTGTTTTCTTAGGAGGCAACAGGAAAGACAGAAATATGTAGGCATCTGTCTTACTCACGTGGCCTGTTACAGATACATACCAACAATACCTTGGACTTTGTTGGCTATTTTATTCTCCTTCTGTCATTATTACAAGGACACTAATGTGAGCTCAAATTAATTAGCTATAAGCAAAATCTGGAAGTGCAAAATTGTTTTAGAAAACAAGTCTGTTGTTAATGCCAATGACATTAAAAATGGGAGACTAAATTGGATCCACATTTAGCGCATTGCTAATCCAGTAAAAAAACTGAATATAGATACTGGTGAGCTAGGAAAATATCTTTTGCCAATAGAACTTCTTCCTACACCCTTGAGCTATTCTGAGGAAAGTTAAAATTATAAATGCACTGGGAGTAGATGGGTGAGGTTACCAGGATAGTTGAATATAACTAGCCTGTTTAAATATAGCTATATCAACAAATGTTCAGCTGCACATCTTCTAAATTGTCTTCTGTAGAATAACACTTCCAAAATTCTTCAAAGATAACACATCAACAGAGATCACTTTGACATAAAGGCTCACAGGAGAACTGAGAATCTTGCTTGAGTTTATAAACTGATTTTTAGATTACACAGATATTTAAGGACCATTTAGAAAATCTTATCAGCAGTGATTTCACAATTCCAAGACCTACTGTTAAGACAAAGCATAATCACCAGTTAACATTTTTGTCTGAATTATCAACAGTGATCTCAATTTATATAATTTTCATTTCTGAAATGTCAGAAACGTGTGGGTCTGTGGCATCCCAGAGCCACTCCTAATCTTTGAGATTCCAGGACTAGGAGGATTGAGTCAACTGACTCAAAGAAGGTCTTGGACAGATTTGAGAGGCGAGCCCAAGCCAGCCTCAAGAAATTCAACAAGGCCAAATGCAAAGTCTTGCACAACTGGGGCAATTTCAAGCACAAATCTCGGCTGGGTGAGGAGCGGTTCAAGAGCACTGTCCATGAGAAGGACTTGGGGATGTCAGCTGATGAAAAACTAAACATGAGCTGGCAATGTGCACTTGCAGCCCAGAAGGCCAACTATGTCCTGGGCTTTATCAAAAGAAGTGTGACCAACAGAACAAGGGAGGTCATTCTGCCCCTCTACTATGCCCTTGTGAGAACCTGGAGAACTGCATCCAATTCTGGTGCCCCTAGCAAAAGAGCGACATTGAACTATGGGAAAGGGTCCAGAGAAGGGCCATAAAGATGATCAGAGGGCTGGAAAACCTCCCCTATGGGGAGAGTCTGAGAATGTTTGGGGCTGTTCATCCTGGAGAAAAGAAGGCTCCATGGAGACCTTGTAACAGCCTTCCAATACCTGAAGGGAGCCTACAAGACAGACAGGAAAGGACTTGTTATAAGGGCTTGTAGTGATGGGACAAGAGGGAACAGATTGAAGCTTGAGGAGAGTAGATTTAGACTGGACATTAAGAAGAAACTCTTCACAGTAAGGGCGGTGAAACATTGGAACCTGCTGCCCAAGGAAGTTGTGGATGCCCCCTCCCTGAAGGCCAGGTTGGATGAGACGTTGAGCCACCTGGGCTAGTGGAAGGTGTCCCTGTCCATGCCAGGGGGTTTGAAATAGAAAATCTTTAAAATCCCTTCCAATATAAAACATACTGTGAGTCTATGAACTGCAGAATTATGAGCATCAGTGAAGCAGTGAGTAAGCATGTCATTTATAATCATACAAATAACTGGGGGCCTTTACATTAAATCCTGTTTGAAAAGAAAAAGCCCTGCTTTGTCCTTCCAAAGAGAGAACAATACCAACACAGAACACCTTCTTCATTTGGAGATTATGAAGTACTAGGTGGATCTTGGGAAGCATTGGGATCACATATTTACAGGTAAGAAAACAACTAAGGCAAGCTTTAATATCTATAGGACTTGATTACCTGAATATAATTTTCCCAGCTTCAATTTAAATTGGTAAGCTAAAAATCAAATACAGCATGTAACTCATGGAGAAGGGAGGAACTTAAATTAGTAATATGCTGAAAGAATCTTAAAGTGGATTACAAGTATCAGCTATCCTGACCTGGATGAGAAGACATGATAACTACAGATATGCTACACTTGAGGTGAAAGTGATTATGCTGCTGGCAGGACAGGGTATTAGGTTATTAGGTGTGTTCCTCAGCACACATGCATAACAGAAGAAGTATATTTCTTTCATGTCAACAAGATATCTTGAAAAAATAATGCTGACTGAACACCTAGGACATAGGGTATCTACAAAATTTGAGACAGGTTTGTCTTATATTTGGCAATCTATTTTTCAAAATTAAAACCGAAGTGGCACACAGCAGCTCAGTTTATCTCCTTCTG
Source organism: Indicator indicator (assembly GCF_027791375.1). NCBI lineage: Eukaryota > Metazoa > Chordata > Aves > Piciformes > Indicatoridae > Indicator > Indicator indicator. Next base: position 5,256,470 of record NC_072022.1, on the reverse strand, counting down.
CTAATTGAATCTGACAGACCTTCAGCTGATAATATTAAGTTTATATATCGTTTTTTTAATTCTGAGAAATCTTCTAACAGATCACAAATGATGCACCAAAATCACACAAGTATGTGCTGTCCTAAAAACACAAATGCTAAGTAGATGATTAACAGGATGTCAAGTTAACACCACTCTACATGTATTATATGCTTCCTGGAGCTTTGCTAGAATACAAATAATCCTCTCAGATAATCTTAAAAGTAGCAGAACACTGCAAAATCAAATTCAGTGTTCTGAGATGTTTGAAGATGCTTCACAGTAAACCTCAATTCTGTACCATCTTTCTGCTTAAAATGTAGTTCCTCGAACTTATTCTATCCTTCAGAGAAATAGACTGTTACAGAGTTTACAGTCATTAAAGAAGGAGCTTTATGTTTTGTCTGAAACCCTACGGAGGAAGTTATTGAATTGCCAAAACAAAACGAAAAATTGTTTCACATGAAAAAATAAATAATAGCGCTCCTATTTAGCTTACCATTCTGCCATTATTATTGTGTCTAGCTACATCCACCTACACTAAAATCCTCACAGTGTTTTTAGAGCAATATTCTAAAACACTATCAAATGCCTGAACACAGCATTTGATGATTAGATACAGATACAGCTCAGCTATCACGTTCAGTGACTATGGTTGGAGTATGTCACTTAGGAGAGCATCTAGTACCTATAGATAATAAAATAAACAAAAGGAAATCTAAGCAAAGAATAGAAACTTCAGCAGGGAAAACAGATAGCAAAGCATAAAAGCATAAAAACCTGTTATTAGAATAGGAAAATGGTGCCAAAACCCAAGATTTTTTTTCTCTCTCACTTGGTTTTGTTTTAAAAAGACATTTATAGTCCATTGAGACTGTCAGTGCAATATTCCTGTAGACTGCAGAACAGTTAAGCTACAAGCAACTCAAGAAGACCCAGAATATTTTAAGTGTCTCTAGTTTTCAGTTGCTGTAATGTCAAAGCACATAGATTCTCTTTAAAGATGAAGCTCAACTGCCAAGCAAATCCAGACAAAAAAGTCCTACAAGACAAGACATGAATCAGGAGTTTTTAGCCTCTACACTTCCCAGTACTCAAGTCTAGGTTATGACTCTTAGGCTGCATGTAGATACAGGGAACCTATAGGAAGGATGCCTGTTGCAAATGCTGGATATATCCTTTGCTATACATAGGAGATTACAACTTCTTTTTGCTTGAGTCTCGTGTCATTGGAAAACCAATGTATTTTTCTGTATATTCAGTATGACTGATGCTTTGATTTCCCTAATATCACAGAATCAGTTTCACATTTCATTCATTTCTGGCTTAAATAATCAACTTCTGCACAAATACAATTTTCTGCAACCTAAAATGATCTTCCTTCCTGTAGCCACTTAAGTAAAGATACAATGTTAATTATGTCAGCTTCAGTGCATTAACACCCCACTAAACCAAACCAAGTTTAAATGAATTGTTCTGTCAGTACAAAAGAACAGCTGGGGTTTTTCTCTGTAACACATACGGCTTTTCAGGATGGTGCAGACAACATGTTCATAAACACAGCAACAGGGGACTGTTTACAAAGATGTGAGAATAATGCATACAAATCTGGAAAAGCACTAGTGAGCAATTTTGTGCACTGTGTAATGATAAACAGAAAACAGCATACAGGAATGTACAGTGTCTTCCATCAACTAACAGAATAACCAACTTAATGTCTGCAGGAAAGAGAGGAAGAGAAAACAGAGAAGGCCCTTATGGCTGGCTCTGGCAATTTGGCAAAGCAGAGGCAGTATGGAGGTCTACCAACAATGGCTTTACATTGATACCTCTCTTCTCTTTCAGCTTCTCCTTCCAACCTCTATTTTTCCTGTGTTGTTTATCATTTAGCAACTGAAATAGTAGGGTAAAACACACTATTGTGCACACCATGTGCACAATTTAACACATTTAATATATTTTTATATGTATAAAATATATATAATATATATACTTTATATATATTCTTATATAATATATATAAAAATATATAATATATATTTTTATATATATATAATATATAATATATTTAACACATTTAACCATGCACAAACACATGGTTAAAAAAAAATGGCTAGAAATACAACAGCAACAGTGAAATGAAGTTTGGTTTTCTTTTTTCTTTTTTTTCTCTTTTTTTTTTTCATATGTGATGACTCAACACTGAAACACATAAAGCTATTCTTTCAGCTATAGATTTCACCTTCTGCCATCCAATTCCCCAAATGTCATAAAGCAGAAGTTTAGATTCAGTTATGGACAGGAATCCATGGTATAGGATACAACTTACAACGTGATCTATTTCATTCATACATTTCAGCCTCAGGCATGTTGATCATTGCTTAAGCTTGTAAATATAAACTTGTTCTAGACAAAACAATGAGCTGTTTGTGTGCTTAGGCACATTACTAGCAGTGGACACATTCTGAAGATCAAAAATGAGAAACATCCCAGTACCTTCAGTTAGAAAACACCTGCACATCTTTTGAGAGCATATGCTGTAGGTTTGTGCTCGGCATGTTTTTTGCACATTTGCAGAGAAATTTGATGAAGAAAGTAGGGAATAAGTTGCAGAAAAAGCATTAGATAGCTTGAGATGTGACTGAAAAGTAACCGAACAGGTCATTAGCACCGAGACAGTATATTTAGCAGAGCTATTTAATCTTTCTCATGCTGAGTGCTCAGTGAGTGCAGCATGTGGAAAGCAGTAATGAATAATGATACGTGTTCCCTGCTAACAAATTATCTAAGAGAACATTACACAAGAGATATTTCAATTGTAGCCAATGACAGAAGTGTTTGTATCATCATTGTGCAAAAGACATGACTTCATTTCTCTGCTGGCTCTGTACGCCTTTTATTTTTTGCCCTCTAAAAATCTGTGCTGGTAGAAGGGTACTGCAGCCACCTTCTCCATAATAAGCTTCTATGGACTGAATCAAAGATTTACCAAGCAGTTTACCATGATAAAGAAATTTCATTTTCCAAAGTTCTTGGCATATATTATTTCTCTAAAAATAGATATATTTCGTGTCTGTTGTCATGATCTAGCTACAGCACATAATAGCTATAGCTGTGCTTAAGAAATTAACTGTCCATAGAATCCAGGCCCCTTAATACTTTAAAAGGCTCAACGTTCATGGCAAATAGATTGGAGATTGCTCACTTCATCTTGCTTTTGTCTTCTTTAGTGTAAACAGACGCTATCCTCTACAGCAAGATAAAGTTTAAAGGAAGACATCTAATTATTCAAGGTGTTTGTGATACCGGGGCATAGAATTGAGGATAAAAGGGACAGAAAAAAAGTGGTGGTCAGCTTTACTGTGTCCAATGAGGAAATATCTTGTAACAGCAGTATCATGGCTTCTTCTAAATATTTCCAGGATGGACACTGACAAACATGTCATAGTATATTTCTTCTCTGTTAAAAAAATAAAAACAAAAAAAAAACCCAAAACAAAACAAAAAACCCCGCAAACCCAAGAAACTTTCATTCTAGACTAGTAGTACTCTATTCAAGTTAATACCATGCTCAAACCATTCTTGCTCGACAGAAGTTCATAGAATCATAGAATCAGTCAGGGTTGGAAGGGACCACAAGCATCATCTAGTTCCAACCCCCTGCCATGGGCAGGGGCACCTCACACTAGAAAATTCTCCTGAAAGCTTGAATAAGGCTTTCTAAAGAAAACACATCTGAGACAAATTTATTGAAAACCAGTCTCCAATTAACTCAGAAGCTAGAGCTCAGCTCATTTTGTGCTGAGCATTCTCTAAGGTTGATATTTCTCAAACAGTGATCCCTATAATTGCCTTAGGAAGTCAAGAGAACTCTTTCAGTCACACTGGTGTTTCTTACTGATACATACAGTTATGATATTACTAATTTTACTTTAGTTCAGATCTCTTCAAAATATAAGAAACCCTTTTTATAAAATTGACCTCAAACAAAAGGTCAATAAGAGCCTTTAGAACTTTCTGAGTTTAGTTATTTTTCTTACCTGTATTCTTAATACTTCTGTCATTTTAGTTGTTATCATGTCATTGTCAGCCTTTAGAACTTTCTGAGTTTAGTTATTTTTCTTACCTGTATTCTTAATACTTCTGTCATTTTAGTTGTTATCATGTCATTGTCCTTGGATTTACCTAAGATGAAAATATAGTCAGAGACTGGAGGAACAGACATTTACAAGCACAAATATAAGTACAAATATTCAGTTTATATTTCACTTAGTCATTGGCCTGGTGAGGTAATGATCCATTACCGGCAAGCAGTACTTCCCTACTTTTCACAAATTGTGGTTGTGAATCCTTGTGTATTATATATTAAAATCAGTAGTTTTATAAAGGACATGAAAAGATATTATAACTTTGCTGTCAAATAATGAAGTTGGGAGCTGAGATTTGCAGGAATTAATATTGGCTTTGAAAGCTATGATGGGTGTCTCCTTCATGCATATCTCAGCAGATGTGAGGCTCCCTTTATTTTAAGTTTTTTTCTTTTCTCATGGACTGTCTCTAATTTGAATCCTTTGCTCTTCCATTGTGGAACGTTATTCTGTGTAGATTTTGCCACGCTTTGATCCCTGAACCCTTTGAATAACAAATTTTGCAGAGGAAAGACAGCTGAATGTTCTCATATAATATTTTTCCTTTAAACTTCAGTTACAGGCAGAAAGTGGCCTTTAAAAGTGACATTGTAGGCTTCCATGTGTACTCTCTCAAACTTTTTGTATCATGCATTATCAGTTAAGAAACAAAGACTTTTCTATCAGCCATTTATTTTGTCTTTGTTTCAGTTTTCTCCTCATCTGCAGGTACCTGGGTGTTCATTCAGCATAAGAATATGGTGAAGTCTGTCAGCTGGTATCCCATCTCTCCTGCTGAGATTTATCAGATGTTTTTTGCAAATAACAAAAACCATGATTGCTTCAATATAGAGTCATCATGTATATATATATATATGAAAAAAAATATTTGTTTCTCTGTTACCATTGTACTTTTAGCCATTTTTTTAACCATGTGTTCATGCAATTTCTTAGTGTGTTTTACCATACTATTTCAGTCACTGAAGTGAAAAGGAACTCATTTTTAAGTTCTATTTATTTCCAAGATGCATCTGAAGGCAGGCAAGATGTCATTCACACGTCGCAGGCATATCAGTACTTAAGCAACAGTGTAAAAAAACCCACTTCTATTCATGAGTGGGGCCTTATGTGCACACATTTAACAGCTTTAGTGTACCTACACATAAAACTGCTCAGCCTTGGTGCTTCTCTTTCAAAAGTGGTTAAGCCTTTTTCCTTACCAGCTAAGGTACAGAATGTGCACAGAAATACACTTCTAGCCAAAGGAAGAAAAGAGAGAAAGAGAAACACTTGTGCCATCAGATGGATGCTAAAAAGGTAAAAAACACATGCAACATTTTCCTGCTTGAAGACAATAGATGGCATCTGGGCTTCTTAGAGTGAAAAGAGATGGTGAAATGGAGATGAAGGAGAAAGTAAGCCGAACTGGTAAAAGCAACAAATGGAGATTCTGAGGGCATGGCTATAAAATAGAAGCAAGAATGAGAAAAAAAGTCATGGTGCAAAACAAAGAGAAGGCCTATTACGTAAATACAGATCATGATGGTGGTATATAATCCTGCAGCTAGGACACTTAGAGGGAGGAAAAGCTTGTTTACTCATGTGGATGCAGAGGAAAACCTGATTGGTTTTCCCTGGTACAACATTGCAGAGTTATGTTGTTTTGTTAGGAATGCCTGTCTTGGAAATTCTTAAATAGTGCTGTGAACTGTAAAGAAACTGTGAGAAGTACAGGAAGTAGGACAGCCAGTTCTAAAGAGTGGTGCACTGCAATCAGGAAATTAATCTGAATTCAGAAAAGGAACAAGATTCAGCCAGAGACATAGGTACTTGTCCCCATATCCTTCCTTTATAGCTTTCTACATAAATTAATTTGACACAACTGGAGGAACTAAGGCTTATATGAGCTCAGTTTGAGCAGTGGCAAGCTTAGATGGTAGCTGCCTTCACAAAACCTGATCTAAACCATGCAGATCAAAGATCAAGGCAGGCATAAGAAGAGTTACTCTATGTACTTGCATGACCTTGAATCCTTGACAAAGATTTAGGGATTTCAATGCCTGGGAACTACAGATCTGGACAAATGACTAACTGGAGCTCTGAAGTCAGCCATTGCCTCATTCCAAGTAAATCCTATTTGTGATTTTATTCCTCAGAAGGGCTGACTGTAACACCATGGAGGGGAATAAAACAGAGTTACCTGAAAACCTGAAAGCAAGCAAAAAGCTGAGTGGAAGCTCATCCCAAAGATCTCAGTCACTGTTTCCCCTTACACAGGATGAATTTAGCTACTAGTCCAGACAATTTTAGAAAGGTTTATGTACCAAGCAGCCAGTCAACCAGTCAAATGACAGAGTAACTTATAAATTAGTACAGCAAGAAGTTAATTATACAAGTTTATGAATGATTTTACAAGGTAGATGAGGAATTCTTTCCATCTATTATTTCTATAATAATGAAATTATGGTTGTCCATCTGCTCTTTTTACCTTTGAGGAAGGGTTTAGTCCCAGCTTATTTTGTGGATGATAATTAAAGTTTCACGTCACTGACCATCTGGAACAGGAGATGTGAGTACTGGGAAACTAACCAAACTCCCTATTAGCAGGAACCATAAAAGACCTTCTTTCACAGAAAATTATGGTTTCCTTGTTTAATGAACCTTCCTTCCCTTTTTCCTCCACGACCTTTACTGTACAGAGCAGTGCTGTGCTTCACAGGAGGGGGAAATGCATTGAGATTCCTGTAGAGCTGGAAATTTGAAAATGGAGGGTTGGAACAGAATGTTTTCAGGAAGTAGTTCTCATCACTGCGTTTTTTTCCACTTTTTAGTATTTCATACCCCTTTTTCAGATGTCAGCTCCAGATTAAAATTCTGCCTAGCCTCTAGTTGATACATGCTAAAGGTCTTTCTAGCTATAGGTTGTCTAATTGGCTCTGTTTTGTTTATGCAATTTACTTAAATAGGCAGCCCTCATCTGCAGTCTGCTAAGCTAGAATAGATTTCAGTGAGGACTGTTAAGGAGATTGCCCTCAGGGATGTATGAAAATGTAGCTTAGCTCAAATCATTTGGGAATGTCTGTACTTGTCATATCCAATCAAATCAGACTAGCTGCAGGTATTTCTGCCCACTTCTACATAAACAAATTGACAACATTTTAAGTATGTAATGCAATCTCAGAAAGAAGAAGGCTGCTTGCACTTCTTGCAAATCACATCCAAGAGGCAATAATTTAGCAGCATTCTCCATATAAATGATCAAATTGGCATCAAAGCCTCTTCGTTTCAAAGATTTCTGTTGGGAACTTCTCAGAAATGAAGTATACCCTGGTACAAGTCAGCTTGTCTTTTGAGCTCTTCCAGATGTTTTTTCTTATCCAAATAACCTTCCTCTAGTGAATAAGACAGATTTTCTGAGTGTAAGATAATTACAGAGTCTACATACAGTTGTGTCTTACAGAGGCGACTCTCTTTGAGCTTAAAATGAATGTATTGATACTACTTACCTTGAAGCGTTCCACAAGAAAGCCGATTTCATCCTCTTTGGATGAGATACTGTACAGAAGAGTCTGTCTGGTATTTGCAGTAGATCAACATATTTTTCAAGTCTTCTGGCAGGAAACATAGAAGAGGAACACATATAAGGAAAGTGAGGGATTGCTTGCCATTTTGTTTGCTGGCTGTCCACAAATTCCTATTCACTCTTCACTCCTTTACAGTATTGAAGACTACAGCTATCTCAAAGAGTCAAAGAATTTGCTGCAACAGGATAAAATCCTTTCAAAATTATTTTATTATTTGGAGACTGATGAAAGAAAAGCCCATTCTGGACTGAATATTTCCAGCAGTTACCCAAGAGCACTAGGAAAAGAGTGAATTCTTTAGTGATCCCTTTGTGAACCCCTCCAGAAGCTATGTGCTCTTTTTACAGTTTCATTTGAATTTCCTCATTCTAACCCACTTGAAGTCAGTAAAACTGGTTCCCACTGTAAGCTTTGGTCTTTTAAGACTCAAATCCTTAAGCCACTGAATATCTCAGAGTGAACTAACACAACTCTAAATATAAAATTATTTTGTGTGCAGGTGCGTACCTGTATACTTGTGTGCACAGGGAATCACCAGTAAAGCACATCAAAAAGAAGCACAGGTTAACAGGTACTCAATGCCACTAGATTTTCATGTCTCACAGAAGAAGGGTTGAGAGGCACCTTCTGTAAATATTTTAATCAAATGTAATTTTGGGGTTTATTTTTGCATACACAGCAACCTTCTTCTATCCACACTTCTTCCATTCTTCGATTCTTTCAGTGTGCACCTTTTGCCTTTTGGATTAGAAACTTTAACGTTTTCAGAGTATACTTTTGTCACTTGAGCAAAGAGAATAATTGATAACAGCAGTGTGCAGCTGCCTTCCTTCAGTGCCAGGCACAGCAGGTGGAGAGACTGCATACCTCTAATACTGCATTTCCTAGCCACTTAAATGGTGAGACTCAGCAAATTTCTATTCTTAGAATTTATTGCAATGGTTATAGAGCTCTATTCTCTTTTTCTTTCCACCTGTTTTTGTTTTGTTCTCAATCCTATTCCTTCTGTCTCCTGTACCTTTTCAATAATTATGGGTCACTATTTCTATCTTGCTCTACCCATTATCCTGAATTGCATAACCTACTCCACTGCAGTCAGCAGCCTTTTTGTAGCCTACATGAGTTGGAAGGAAAGGTAACCAAGGCTTTAAACACTTAATACAATGCCCTTCATTCCCTAAAGCCAAGAGATACCCTGGTTTTATTTCAGATATACATCCCTTTTTTTCTCCAATCCTTGTTAAAACAACATAATTTTTTTTTTTAACAAAAAAAAAAAAAAAAAAACCCAGAGGAGATAATAAGGACAAGAGACTGATGCTATTGCTCAGTTCTGAAGGCTGGAGAAACAGTAGATGGCAGTTTGAGGGTAGAAGCAGCTTGTTAGTTTTGTCTGCATTTTAGGGAAATGGGGCTTAGAAATATTTCCTGTAAAGACCATTTTACCAAAGCAAAAAATCCAGTCTCTTGTTATCAGTGTCCTTGTAATGCATTCGGTACTTTGATGTTCCCTAACTAATTATTCATTATAATGATCGACATACTCTGAATGTAACACCCATATGTGTATTTTTTTTTGATTCATAATAAAATTTCACTACATTTCTGAGGAGACCTAGTGACACATGAATCTAGATTTTGAAAACTAAAAGTTTAAATATGATTACATTTTTAAACAAAACAGCATCCAAGCAATACGTTGAATAAACTGATAGTCACAATTTCCCCTTACAAAATCTAGCAAAAGTGAAATAATTTTAAAACACTTTCAACTTTAAAAGTATTTTCATTTTTTATCCCTGTTTCATTGTATATTTACACTCACTTAAATCAAACAGTTCTTCCTTTCTACTGATCTGTAGAAAGCACAGCTAGAAACAATACTTGAAGAAATGAGAGTTATAATAGAGTGCATAGCAGGCTGCTGTTCTCTCTTTCAGACAAAATGGGAAAGGGTTATAGCTAGATTAACATATTCCTGAATTAAGTATTTCATCCTCCTGTACCATTTAACAGTGTACATCTTTATCATAACATTTTTATTCCTGCAGAGTAATGTTAAAGGTATTTCTAAACCATCATTTTAGGAGACTACGATTTTACACTCTATTCCTAGAGTTATCAGGGTTTAGCCCATAGCTAGGAGAGTGGTTTCCCTGCATGTTGTTAGAGTGAGGTGAATACAAAAGTTTGTGAGGCAAGACTCCTTCATTCTAGTAACTGAGAGGCTAATGAAGCTAGTCAGAATTATTTTCATTTTATTAATAGCTGTGTTTAAGCCTTGTGGAACTGCTTGTCTAGAGAAAGTATTTTTAAACTAAGTGATGGAAATTAGTGCATATCCTAAATGTTTATCCATAAATCAATGTAGTTGTCAGAAATCCAAACAGATTGCCTGTCATTTCTGTGAGATTTTCCGTGGTGCATTGGATCCAGGCCACAGGTAAGAGCAGATACTTTAATTTTAAACAAAGGGAGATATTACTTAACTCTTTTAATCTTACCATGGAGGTATGGTTCATGATCAGCTGCCATTTATACATCCAAAGCCGTTAGCATATATACTTATGAATAAGTGTATAAGAATATTCCTACATTCTTATAAAAGTAAGAACTCCCTTCTAATATATTTCATGCAGGTTCTCTTTGATTAAGTGATTTGCAGTATATTTAGGAAATGGTAAAGGGTGGTTAGAATTTTATTATTCGGATTATTTTCAAGATTCCAGTTTGCTCTTGAAGAATGGCTTATGTTTTTGTAGCACTGCTTCAAGCTGGCTTATCATTTGAAACTCTGGTTCTAGGGGCATGGAAATAAACACTCTACCAAAAGCTTTGAGAAAAATATCCCTGAAGACAGAAGTCATAAATATGGCATGTATGTGTTCTAGTATTTCTCTTCTTGCTGTAATCTTTAAGGATAAAAAGAATTTTTGCCATTGGGACTATCTTAGAGTTTGGGACTGAAATCTTACCCACGTTAACTTTGTTGACTATCTGGTGCTTCTTCTTTCTTTTATTTTACCATGAGTGAAGCTGAGTAATCCTCCAGAGTAAAGAGTATTTGCAGATGTCACCATTGACTTAACACCAGAGCAAAACACTTCCCACAAGGTTCAGCAGCTACATCTCTGTTTTTCTCAGCAGCCCAAAGCTGCCATAGTGAACCACTGAGGCTGTGGATAGCCAGCTACAGTTTAAAATTACTTTAGCCAAAATAGTCTTTTGAAGCTCTTAGGCAAGGAGAAAAGAAACAAGATGAATGCAAAAGCACCTTTCTGCTGTTCTGCCCAAGTCCTATACTCTGTCAGACTACACAGTCTGTCATGGAACACCTCTCTTATTCATGCTTTGGGCAATTGCTTTTCAGTCAGCATTTGCTAGACATACAATGCCAAATTATTTTCTTTCTTTAGCTTCAAATAAATCCAGATCTATTCTTATACCACCTTCTCATCCACAGTTCAGATAAAGTGGCTTAAATGGACTATACTTGACCAAACAGTGCATTTTATCAGTGGATGACTATGAGTACATGTGTAGAGATTTGTTGAATTACACCTTCTTCATAGAGCACTGTGTTTTAATGTTCTGTGTCTAACATTAAAAGTATAGAAGTGATTTTTAAAGAAGTTCAGGAAACAAACAACAGGTACAAATGTAATTTTACAATTTCTGCCATGTCTTGGTGGTTGTTTTGTTTTTATAACCTGTAAAGCCCAAAATGTTAGCATATTATCAGAAAGGTAAATAAGGAGAGCTTCAGCCCTGTGTCACTCTTACATGAATATTACTGTGTTTCTCTATGCAAAGCTGACCAGCTTTTCTAGCAAGTGAAGTGTTTTTCCCTAAGGTGGAATTTCATTTGCTATATTTGGATCAGGAACAGAGACCTACAATTCAGAATATCTCTACGTCCCCGTCCTCACTCCAGTACATCAAAAAGACAAAACACATAACATGTTTTGTTTCTGACATTATTACTACCAATGCTAGACCACACAATTTGTATCTGCATTTATTTTAGACTTTCTCATGATAACATCTTCATTTCTTGCCTTCACTTCGATAAATTTTTAAAAATGAAAAGTGCCACAGCAACATCTGTGACTATTTATTATACAGCAATAGAAGTGGAACTAATATTTGTGAGAGAAGCTGTGTTAACAGGATAGTATTTCATTCAGAGGATGCCAAAGTAATTTTTCTCTAGTCTCTCCATTTTTAAAAAGAAAAATGTAGAAAATATTTTCAATAATGAACTGCTGATGGGATTGAACAGCTCAGAAGATTAAAAAGAATTTTAGATTACTGGCTCATCTCAAATCCAGATTAGTGAGAGGCAAAAATTATCATCTGTTTGGTGGGCAGATGAAAAAAAAAAAAATATTGGTAGGGGTACCAAGATTTGAAAATCTCATTCCCATGCTAGTTATTTCCTCAGCTGGAGCACAGACAGTGAACTGGGTGTGTCTTCACTGACAGGAATAAAAGACATGACCCGTCCTTAAAAAGTAATAATGCTTCACACAAAGGAAAAGTTCATACTCATCTTTCAATGCTAACACAAAATATTTCAGAATAAACTATCCTTCCCTTAATATTTTGCTTCACATCACTCGCAATGTAGTCTGTTACCTGAGATACTAGTTTATTATTTTCCCCTATATAATGTGGCCAAAGAGAGGAATTTTGTACAGATCTCAGTGTCATGTTGTTCCAAGACAGGACTGAGATAGGGTCATGAACCATTTGGTCCAGCTACGTTAGGAATCACATGGCCCATTTTGTTTGCATCTCTTTCCAATGTTTCTGAGAGCATTGAACTTTTTTTTTTAATGTTCATAAGAATTTGAGTAGAGAATTGACAAACTGTACATTGATAAAGTCTGTGAAATGAAAAACTGTTTTCCTATTTAAACCCCTTCTGACCATGATAAAATGTGGTTTGTGGATACAAACTGTACAGGGACCATATACCATGTTGTGGATAGATATGAAGGAGCACAATTCTTATTCATTGCATATTTGGCAAGTTTTAGGCTGGAGTGAGGGAGAACATTGATATAGAAAAAAAAATCTTTAGCTAGACTTTCATACTCCTTTCACTCTAATTTTAAGGAAATTTAACATAGTTTATCTTCATCAACTGCATTCGGCATCAGGCCCCACGGCGTACAGCTCTGTTCACAAGTTCCTAAAGATACTGAAGCTGTGAAGCTAGACTGGGACCTACTTTCTCAATCTCTTACAGAAAACATTCTGGAAGTTAAAAGCCCTAGAGTGTTGACAGGCCAGAAATTTGGCACAGCACCTTAGCACTGGCAATAGAGTATCCATCTGCTCCAGCAACTGCCTTCATCCTCTAGCAGCAGGCTTAGCTCTCTCTAGGATATAGTATTTTAAATACAACAGTAGCTTACAGATCTCTTAACAGAATACCCATACTTCATTGACTACTTACTAAATTCTAGATTTGTTCTGAACAAGATTTAGTCCAGGTTTAATAAGTTACTTTTGTGTCATGAACATTTTATTTCAGGAAGGTAAAATTGAGAAAAAAAGAAAAGAAAAACCAAAATCACTTCTGTTGTGCCTAAGAAAAATCTACAAAAGCCTCTGATTCATACATTCCACTTTAAAGAGACTGAGATATGGTAGAAATCACAAAGATATAGTTTCCTTCTAGCCTTTTCTGCTCCCTCACTTAATGCTTTGAATTCTTTGTAGCATACCACTGAAAGCATGCTCCCACTTACGTCTTTCCACTTCAACATTCACAGGTAAGCTCTACATCTTCTGTTACACTTAAACTAGGGCTGCTACATGGAACAGTTGGAGCTTGATCAACCAGTAGCAAGAAGGGGGTTCTTTCCTATTTTGCTGACAGATCATAACAATCTCAGAATCTTAATAAACAGAAGAGAAAAGCTCTTTGAGTATTAAATACAAATCTGCTGTATGTCTCCTTTCATCGATCAGCTCAGCAATCTGATATTGCCCTTCCGCCCCTTCATTCAGATTAATTTGAAGGATTTCAGAGAAGATTATAGCCTACTGTAGTCCTGTTTAGCCATCTAAGATGATTTAAACCCAAGAGGAGGAGAATGGGAGTAGGAATATGAATTTGTGGAGGATAATGACTAGCTACGACTAAAACCATCAGGCTTCAATTCATCCCTTGGTACTACATGTTGTGGACAGGTGTAGTGAGAGTTGTGCTACAATGTTATGATTATGAGTCAAACTCTAAATGAAGGGAGTGCTGTCTGACATAAAATACACATCATTTTCAATTATTTCAGCTTTAAACTTCTCCTAGTCAGAGTCATGGGCTGTGTGATTCTAAGTTACAACTCAATATAAACGTTAAGAGCAAACTGTTTCCACATAATCTCTACTAGTTTCTCATAATGGCAAAGGATTTTTCATGGCTAACCAAACTCCTTGAAATGTTCCTTAAAATATTTGGGGTTTTTTCTGTTGTTGTTGTTTTGTTTTGTTACATCACTATAAATCTGGAACAACAGTTTGAGGCAGTTTCTCATCTAGAGCATTCCAGCACAATGACAGTAAATCACAGTCATTTAAAGGTAATCTTCTGCAGCATTCTAATGTGTCCTGCTCTGTGCAGGCAACTGCATTGAAATGTAACCCAGGCAACATCTTTTTTTTGTTAGGGATGTAAAATTCACAGAATCATAAAGTATATCCAGTTGGAAGAGACCTCAAAGACCATCCAGCCCAACCCTTGACCCAGCACTGAAGGGTCAGCACTAAACCAAGTCCCTAAGCACCAGGTCCACAGGCTGCTTAAAGACCTCCAGGGATGGTGACATAGATAAATACCATATTTATTTGAAAAATGTAGTCTCCCTAAAAGACAGGAGTAATTGGAAGACTTCATTATGTCATCCTGGAATTATCTCAACAACTTTTAACATGAAAGGGGAGGGTTTAATTAAGACCACTCATCTTTCCAGTAATCAGCTTCCCTACCCCCTTATAGACACAGCAGTCAGTGTCATCTTAGTGTGTTCTGATGTTTCATCCTTTGCACTCCCCATGTGTAAATTAAGTCCTACAGTATCAGGTTTTGCCACATTTGTACAAATAAATCTGAGCTGTGGATGGAATTAGACCACTGAGAACGTATTAAACTCTTTCCCCTAGGCTCATAGAATCCTTGCAAATGCACATTAAATTTTTGTCTTTCAAAAGAGAGATGTAATTTTCACTGAAAATCTTTATTCCAGAGTCTCCTCACTCTGGACTAATGGTAAGAATGGTCACATAAATGGAAGGTTGTCCAAATGTTTCTGACAACTTAGCTCTGAGTAACTTTGAAGGCTAGTGGCTCACAGACAAGAATTTGAATGATAATAGAATAATGAAGTATGCTATAATGAAGAATACTGTGAAGATGATAGGAGATAAAGATCTAGCCATATATGAAGAAAGGAAGTGCTGCACACTATTTTATTATTAGAGAAATACAAATCAGATCATTTTACAAGTTCAGATTATTTGGCCTGGAAGTGTGACATCTGGAGTGGAAGATAGCTCTCAATTTTGGTATCGGGAGTAGGGAGGTAAAAACATAGTTAGTCAAGGTGTTAACCCATACAGGACGTCTAATTCCCTTAATGGCATGATATTTATGTTTAAATTTTAAGTTCCGCTTTTAGTTTTTAGCATTTTCTTTAGGAACCAATTTTAGCTCAAATATGTCTCAGGATTATTGCACTTCTTGGGTGCCTGAAGATTCCTTCACAAAGTATGAGTTGCTACACTCTGCCTGAGTCATTCAATTCACATCACACAGTACATATGCTTCAACTAACATAGAGCTGTTTAGGCTAGAAAAGTCCTTTTAGATCATAGAGCCCAAGTGTTAACCCACCACAACCACTAAACCATGTCACTAAGTGCAATATCATATTGGAATTTATTTTTTTCCTCCAGATACTGATTGGAGAATTCTTCCCTTGTTCACTTTTGTTAACTCAGAGTCTTAGAAGTTTGATACATCACTGGTTTCTAACTTGTACATTCATGTTTTCTACACAAAAAAAAAAAATCACATTTTTTGCGGTATTGTTTGAAGTTTTTTGTGTAAGCGATTACAGAGACATTCAAGGCACAGGAGAAATTAAGTTCTTCATATTAATACAGCAATAATTTACTTATATATGTTCCTTGGTGGAGGATTTTTTGGGTTTACTTTGTACTATATCCATCTTTGTAACTGATGAAACCACTAAGAGCTCCCTATGAGGGGGCAGCCTTGGAGCTGCTCGAGATACACCCAAGCCATTTCTCTTTAGTCAACAACTGAAAAGAATGGAAATGAAGTACTGGATTGAATTACAGTTCTGAATTACAGATATCCAAAAGAGAAAGGATCATAGTTGCAGGCACAGAAATCTGTAAAGTATGTGCCTTTTGATACAATCAGCTTTTGAGAACAGCCAGACACTGGTAATAGAATAACACAGAATGCAGCACAAGCTGTCACAGATGACGCACTGTCAGCCATATGTTTTCTGCTGATGTGCTTCATCCCTCTCAAAGATATGAAACAGGCTTTTTGGAAAAGAGTTGTCACTGGAGGGTGACTGTGATAGTTTCAAATAGATTTATGAAAACTAGACATTTAGAAGCAAGAGCAATCATTTAAGAATCAAACATTCCTGTACCAAGCCACACATAAATGTGAATATATTTTTCTATTAAAGCCATAGTTTTATAAATAAGTCCAGGTTTCTGTTCATCAGGATTTCTTTCTGTCAAAGATAAAAATAGGGCAATATTTGCCTAGAATGAGGTAATGAAAAGTTAAGATACTTGTACAGATACATTGTGACAACACATACCATTTCTCAGATTCACAGGAGTAGAGAAGCTCCACACCAGATGAGATATGACATTAGAGTTGAAATTGTTCAGCCTGCAGGCCCTTTAGGTCATTACTCGTTGTTTAAACTATCATCTCACATCTTCTTTCTACATGTCTGGAGTGACTACAGGTCTTGTAGTAACTAAATTCTGATCAGGAATCAGAGGGAAGGGATGTTCCCAGCACCTTTGTCAGGAGGGGCACCAAGATACTGTGTTTAACCCCATCAAGGTGGGTGAGCTAACAGATCCTTTTAAGGAGAAGGTGGTGGAATTTTAAGGTCAATAATGAGATCACCACGAAGGGAAAATAATTTCCTCGACTCCCTAAGGAGATAGAGCAGCTTCCTAAGAGTAATGGCTAGGGAGGCAGGGAAAGGGAGAGAGAGAATGGCAGATACTCTGCAGTTTCTGATGCATCAGAGTTGATGAGAACTGAGATCCGCACTAGGGAAAGTCTAACTGGAACATTACAAACTACTCATTGTTTTCTCTGACTGTGCTGCAAGCCACTGCCATGTGTCAGCTCAGACCTGAACACAGAAGAAAACTGACATAGTTACCAGTGTAGAAAATATTTATCATTAGCTGCCAAAAATGACTCCTGATGAGCTAAACTCATCTTCTGTACATTTGTGTGGCTTACTGATCATTGTTTTAAATCTGTTTGCAAAATCAAGTTTGGAGGTTTTGTTGGAAATCTTCAGCTAGAGGGTCTTTATATAGTTGCCTCAAACAACTGCTACAATCAGCTGCTTTTGCTAGTCCTAAAGCCTTCCTGCACTGGTGTGGCTCTTCTTTGCTCTCCCTTGATTGTCCGCAAACTTTCTCTACTTCATAGGTGCTTTTGTTGGCTTAGCTTATCCTAATCTTATCTCATTTATTTTCATTTTTATAGTTCATCTTCTTACTATTACTGTGTGAGGAGTTATTTTATGAGAAAGTCTGGAAGGCTTTACCAACCTAAAACTTGTCAAGAGGAAGCGTAGGAATCTGGTGCTATGAATGAGGTTTCACATCTAGCTTCTAGTCCAAACACTTACACTGGGGGGAAACTGCACTTCTGTTTTCTCAGCTTTCTTCCAACACTTTTAAGAAAATTCTACAGTGAAACAGAGTGGGAATATAGTTAAACAGTTGTGTAGGAATAGAAGTTGTTCAGTTCAATCCACTGCTCTGAAAGTTCCAAATTTTCTAACACAGTATAGTGACCTACCTTCTTCTGTATAATGTCAGGGTAAAATAACCTTCTTTTCCTCTTAAAAATAACCTCGAACTACAGAATTAATTTTTTTTCCTGGCCAGTTCTATTTTTCTTAATTAGCAGCTGCTGAATTCACCATGTAGTTCTACAATTATTTAGCACCCGAGGGAGATTCCACTTTATTCCAGGAAGGTATTTTAAGGAATGTCTGACCTTTCTGTAATTTCAGGTATGATTTTGTGTGTGTGTGTGTCTTTAGATCGTTCCTGATTCCCTTCTGTACAGTATTAAGTGGTGCATGGTAGGGCAGCAAACAGGGAGGAGATCGGTGGGCAAGAAGCAACCCTTTGATTTAGCAAGTGGGAAGAGCTTTTCCTCTCCAAAAACTATAAGCTGTTCATTTTCATGTTGGTCAAAGAGAGAGAAGAAGGAAAAAAAGGAATAAACCAGTTTACTTGCTGGTTATTTCTAACCGTTAATTCCACATCACCCTAGTCAAAATTTTGTGCTGTTTGCACCCATTTTCATTCTGATGCTTGAGTGTTTTCTTCAGCATATGGCCTTTTTCTAAAATTTGCCAATACATGTGTTGCATCACTTGGGCTTATATCAAAGCCAAGAATCTTTGTGCTGTTCTGCTAGTTAAAAGTGATTAATAGCTCTTTATTTGATGCTGCTACACCAGCCCTAGGCATGCCATGCCCTGACAGGAAAAGGTAGGACACAAGATTTAACCTCAGTCAGAGATTTTTCTTCAAAAAATTTCCATTGCTTACTGAAAAATCTTTGCTCTAACCCTAAATGCTTTCCATTTTCTTTAAAAGGAAAATATATTATACGATATATTTACAGGCTAGGAAAAGTTACATGAAGAAAAGGATCTTATGAATAAATGAAATTTTCTTTGAGAATAACTGAAGATGTAAAAAATAATCAGTTCAGATGTAACTGGAAATGTGACTGTAAACTTTCTCTTGCAATACTGCTTCTTCTTGCCATGGAGACCTTTAATATTCTATCCCTATATAAGTCCACTGAAAGAAACATTCTTTGCTGTGCTGAGCTTTCACCCTAAAAAGCTCTTGACAGATTTAGGGAGGGAAGAAGCAGAATGATCAGCATGTGCAACAGGCACAAACTGTTAATCCTTCTGTTTCAAGCCAAAACTTGCATATTCATATGCATATTCATAAATTGCAATTCAACATATAAATAAAGATTGCCTTTATTTCCTTTTTGAAAGTGTCTTGATTTGAGCGGACAGAGAGCTATTTTACCCACCCCTGAAAGGAGTAAAATAAAAGGGCAACAATACAAAATACACAAATTCATATTCATCATTGGCCCAGTTCTCCACCTGGGCTTTTCTCCAAAACTTCACTAGGCCAGAACTTTCCAAAACCTTCCCCTCAGCCAGGCCAAAAACCAGGCTTCAATGCCCCCCTCACCCCCCAGATGCCTCCCTGCTGCCCCCCACAACCCAGGGCCAGAATTGCTCAACAAAAATCAGCCAGACCACTCAAGACTGAAAACCTCCACCAAAACCACAAACACAAGATAACAGCCCAAGGCACTGGGAACAGAGAGTGGAAGAAAGAAAATGTCCTTTTACATAGAGGTGTGCAGGATGAGGGGAATGAAATAACAAAAATTTCACTTTCCCGTATCCATCTCCTTGTACTCTCAGGTACTTCTGGAGGACCTTTTTTTGCTCTGTGGTTCTGAAACCCATAACAGAAAGCTGTGAAAGTACTTGGCCCTGTCTCTTGTTATTTGGTCATGGAATCACTGAACTCCGTTCTTCTGTGAAGAACTTGCATACGTGAAAAGGGATCTGTTAAATAATTTTTTTATATAGGAAGTAATTCTTGTAAGAAACAGCAAGAAAATTGAGGATTACTCTTGACTCCAACCTGAAGGACAGGCAGAGGTTATCAAAATTACAGACCTAAATAACCTTTGAGCTGCACATAAACCTTAGTCCTGGAAAGATTTATACCAGAATGCACAGTCAGCATAATGAGCAGATGTTGTGTTAGGATGATTTTTTAAAAATAAATAAAAACTGGAGGGTTGGAAGTTATATCACAGAATCACAGAAACATTCAGGTTGGAAAAGACCCTTGGGATCACCAATTTCAACCGATAACCCTACTCTACAAGGTTCACCCCTAAACCATATCCTCAAGCACCACATCCAGACAACTTTAAAACACATCCAGGGTTGGTGACTTAACCACCTCCCTGGGCAGCACATTCCTATGCCTGACCACTCTTGCTGTGAAAAAAAATTTCCCAATGTCCAGTCTAAACTTACCCAGTCACAGCTTGAGGCCATTCCCTCTTCTTCTATCACTAATTACCTGTGAAAAGAGACCAGCAGCAGCCTCTCCACAACGTCCTTTCAAGTAGTTGTAGAGAGCAATGAGGTCTCCCCTCAGCCTCCTCTTTTCCAAACTAAACAGCCCCAGATTCTTCAGTCACTCTACGTAACATTTGTTCTCCAGGCCCTTCCCCAACTTCTGGGCCCTCCTCTACACTCTAAAGGCAAGAGAAGGAAAGAATGATGGCTGACCTTTCACCTAAGAGAGTCACAGTTGAAAGAGGACTAAAAATTTAGATAGCAAAGTGTTGTCTATTAGCATTTCCTCTGGGAACAGTATTTTGGACACTTATATTTACAGCACTTTCCACTAAAAAGCTTCTTAGTTGTTTTGTAGTGCTGCTAGGCAGTGTAACTCAAGATACCAGGTTTTGATACTTAACAATCTTTGTTATAGTTATTATTACTGGTGTTCCACCATATTCCTTAAGAATCCTTGTGACTTTTTTTTTTTTTTTAAAGCATGAGATCTATTTTCACTTGCCTTCATGCTATTTGGAGCTCAGTAAATGAATGCAATGCTTAGAAATTCCTACATAGAGCTTTATCTCTATGCCTCCTTTCCAAATCTCCCATTCAAAACTACTCTTGATAGTTGTACTCAGGGATCACAGCAGTTGGAAGGGACTTCTGGTTGTCGAGTCCAACCCCCCTGCCAGAGCAGATCTATATAATCAAGTGCAGGTCACACAGGAACACATCCAGAGAGGTTTTGAAATTCTCCAGAGAAAGAAACTCCAAAACCTCTCTGGGGAGCCTGTTCCAGTGCTCCATGACCCTTACAGTAAAGAAAGTTCTTCCTCATGTTGAGGTGGAACTTCTTGTTCTGTGGTCCACATCCATTACTCCTTGTCCTATCACAGGGCACAAGTGAGAAGAGGCTGTCCCTTCCTTCTTGACACCCAGCCCTCAGATACTTATAAACATTTGTTAAACCCCCTCTCAGTCTTCTCCAGACTAACCAGCCCCAGGTCTCTCAGCCTCTCCTCATAAGGCAGTGCTCCAGTCCCTTAATCACCCTTGTAGCCCTCCGCTAGACTCTCTCACGTAGATCCCTCCTGAACTGCGGAGCCCAAAACTGGATGCAATATTCCAGGTGAGGTCTCACTAGGGCAGAGTAGAGGGTGAGGAGAACCTCCCTCAATCTGCTGGACACACTCTTCTTAATGCACACCAGGACACCACTGACCTTTGACAACTGCAACAGCTACTTTCTCCAGAAAAACATTCATTCTGTCCACAAGGTTTCCTGTTGCTGAGCTTTTGATATGGCTTCAGCCCTACACCAAGGAGGGCACTAGTAAATGGTTTATGACAGGACGGCTGCTGCTGCAGATCTGATGTGTGCTATGATTTGTGTCACCGGTCTGAGCCTCAGCCATAAAGCTGCACTTTTTATCAAGAATATTTGTGAATACAACATTGCCCTAAATTCATATAGGCCAATAAATAATTCAAAGTTATTTATCTTCCCTGCAGTTTTCTTATACACCTAACACCTTTTAGTGTTTAGTCAGCCTGGAAACTATATTCTTTACAGCACTTCTAGTATAAAAGTGTTTACTGACTGGCCATAGACTATTGATTTCCAGTGTGCTACCATGAAAATAAACGGCTGCCCCCTACCACTCTCCATCTGCCTTGCTCTCCTGTCTGCTACCAGCCCAGAGAAGCCATGGTTTGCATTTGGAGCCCCTAAAAATGTGAATTTTCAATTATTGATTCAAAAATCATAACAAAGTGATTTAATTCATTATTCCTTTTGCATCCTTCTCCCCATTCTTTTGTTTTCCTTCCATTTACAGTCTTAAGGAGAATCCTAAAATGTTTCATGATGCTGCTTTCTTCCATTTAGTGAGACATTTCCAGGGGATCTTTGCTGGTTCATTTGCCATAGAATCCTCTTACGCTGCTCTAACAGCCTTAATGGTTTGTTTTCAGAGTGAATCTTAAATCTGAGCCTGAATCTTTTCACTACTGATTCAAGATTTTGCAAACAAAATCAAACCATAAATTGACAGGAAATTGTCAGAATATTGCATTACTGCACAGCACTTCATATTTCCTACATAAGGCAAGACTCTAGACTTCAGTATTGGTAAATAATTACAGTTTTAGAAAAATGTTTTGAAGTATTTTGAGGTTAAAGAATGAATTTTTGGTCTAAAGACTAAAACTAATTACACAAAAATAGAAGGTGTGGAGTACATAAGTCGGTTTACTTATACCAGAAATAAAAGATGCATCTGTTGCCCTGAGTTTTTTCTTGTAAAGTAATATTGTAGAAAGAGCAGTGACTTTCATCTTTCTTACACTGATGCAAACATAAATAAATGCCAGTTTGTAAACAAAAATGGACCAAACTACTTTCTTTGCCCTTTTTTTATGATAAGAATATCAAATGCAATCAATTAGGCATTAGTTCAAACCCCACAAAAATACATGAAATAGCCAACTACTTAGCTTAGAAAACTGTGGAGTTTTATTTTTCCTTAGCAACCTTTTAGCACTTGATAAAATGTACAAAGCTGTGTAAATTTCATATGTTGGAAATATTTCTGGTTACTATTTTGGAATGCTTTCTTATAAACAGAAGCTTCCCGTCTTACTCGTAAGTGTTGCATTTTACTGAATAAAAGCAGTTTTATAATATACCTCTAGTGTGTTTATTTTGGGTATGACATCCTAGACAAAGCTTCTAAAAGCCAGTTGCTATGTTGGAGATGGTTTCGTCTTTAAGAACAGATCTGTAGAGATATTCAATAGTTCTTTCAGACAGACACTAGATCAAGCTTTCATCCCTACATCCCTCAGTCTTTCATCCCTACACTTTCCAATCCCTATTAATCCCACTATTTTCTGCCCAGCTATAGGACAAAAGGTGATGGTAAGTACGGTATTGCGTGACTGCCAGTGCTCCTCTGCATGCACTGCAAGTCCTGGTCCCTCCTCAGTTCTCCCAGCTAGTCATGGCTAAAGGGTCTTTGCCAGTGGGTCACAGCCACCTCTGGATTTAAATTAATAAACAAACAAATAAACAAATCCATCTTATTCAATGTCCCTACATAAACACCTTATGCAACAGGAGCAATACAGTCATGTCCCAGACACAAGTAGAATCAGAGTCAGTCAGGGTTGGAAGGGACCAAAAAGAGCATCTAGTTCCAACACCCCTGCCATGGGCAGGGACACCTCACACTACAGCAGGCTGGCCAGAGCCTCATCCAGCCTGGCCTTAAACACCTCCGGGGATGGGGCCTCAACCACCTCCCTGGACAACCCATTCCAGGCTCTCACCACTCTCATGGGGAAGAACTTCTTCCTCACATCCAGTCTGAATCTCCCCACTTCCAGCTTTATTCCATTCCCCCTAGTCCTGTCACTACCTGATACCCTAAAAAGTCCCTCCCCAGCTTTCTTGTAGGTCTGTGATCTGATTTCTGTAGCTTTCATTAACATTGAGAAAGATTTTATAGACTCACAATCAAGTGCACACCCCAGGGCTGTGTCAAAGAACCCACAGCAGTTTAGACAAAAACTGTAAGTGTAGTTTACCTAGACAGCAGCCTATTACATAGCATGATTTGAAAGAACAAAGTTTGGAAGACCCTGCTTGTTTTAATGTTCTTGTTGCTGTCACTTCCAAAATCCAGTGATGAAGTTAATGTCAGGGAAAGTCAAGAAAAGAAAACTGCTTAATGGAGTGCTAGTGCAGTTTATGCTGGTTTGTTCGCAAAATTGTTCAAAGCCTTTTGAAGTCAGTTATATTTTCACTGACTTCTATAGAGCCAGCATGCTACTGTTTTTAGCATTAGCCACATGAGCTATTTTCAAATGAGTACTAACATCTGAATCTTCTGGCATCATTGCTTTACTAAATATACAACATTGCATCCTGCTGACTTCGAAAATCTTCAGACCAGTGAACAAAAGGATAGTATTCCATCACAGAATGGAGAAAATAGATACTAACTGGAATAAAAGTCCATTTGATATCTTAACAGCTCTTAAAAATGTGACATGATTACTACATAAAAATGGAAGCAAAGAAGAATGAGTGTTCACAGTTGTCTCCTCCTAGAGATACTGATCCCCTAATCTAATGGCTTCCAAGGAAATAATATTTTAAAACAGATTCCTAGCTGAAAACAAGGATTTTACACTTCAACAAATGCACAACTAGAAAGTTATATATTATATTCAAAAATTGGATTTGTAAGGGAACTACTAACGTCTTTCAAAGTCTCAGATGATGCACCAAAGGCAATTTCCTTTTCTTGGGCACAGGAACAGACTCTGTCCAGATTAATGGGTTGTTTTTAATGACAGATAGCATGGTCACTCCTGATAGTCACTCTGGAAAACAGTCCATTTCTACTTTACATATTTCAAAGGAAACATAAGATTTAGTTTTTGAACACCAAAAATGGTTTTTGTGGTATTTTAAACAGATAGAAGAGAGACAGACAAAGAGAGTGGACACCAAAGTAAAGTGAAGTTGCAATTTAAAGTGAAAAAAAGAAAAAAGGAAAATTATTTGGAAATTTAGCCTTTTTTTTTTTTTTTAAGATATTGATTTAGGCTTATAAAAGAGTTGCCAATTCTCCTTTCAGTTCCCAAAGAAAACATAACTAACTCTTCTAGGTCTGTCTGTTTCATGGATGCATTTGGAGTTTCAGGTGGAAATTGTTTAATTACACTGTTGTGAGATGGAACTTTCATCTTGAAGGTTTTATCACTTGTCATTTAGTTTCTGTGAAAGGCTTTTTCAGAAGAACTGTAAGTGAAAAAACCTCATAGAGCCTTTACTGTAGCTTCAGAAGTTCAAAGCTGTTTTGTAATGCATTGACTTTATCAGTACTGTGCTAACATTACATTTTAGAGAAGGTATTTTGAGTTGTCTGGTTTAAACGGTTACAGTTCTTCTCTCAGTCTCATCTGAAAAACTCCAACTCCCCTCCTTTCAAAACATGACTTTACGCTTCCATTTCAGCAGTAGTAGGACTGTATTGGTTAAGAATATTTCAGCTTACTTACATTCTGTTGGAGTTATATATTTCAGACATGACCCTGAATTTCTCATACCTGTGGCTAAGGAAATGTGTGTAAAATTCAGTAACTGCCTACCATCTCCTACACAGGTATGTGGTGTATGAATGGCTTCTTGCAGAAGGCACAGGAAACTCAGGTAAAAGTGAGTCATCTTTCAGAATACACTCAGCTCTTAATCTGTACTATGTCACTTCAAGTGTTTTCCAGCTTACTTGCTTTGCACCTTGTCTTCATGCATACAGCATCTGGTTTTACAGTCAAGTGTGTTATCCTCAAAAGCAGCTATTAGAACAAAGAGCATCATAACCATGCAATGGCACTGCTGGACCACTCCGTTCAATGAGCTGAATTCCTAGTCTGAAGTTTTTGATTTCAACACACTTGCTCCAAAAATTAACCTGATCCATTGTACATTTACACCTATAATCATCTTCATTTTCCTCAAATATTGTGTTTCCTTAATTCATCCCTTCTAAATGAACTTCAAAGGATGAACACTAGAAATCAGTATTTCTCTGTAACTATTAACTAAAGTAATTGCAAAATCATTTTATTCTTACAATGCTTTCCACACTAGTTCTTCAATCACTATGGGCCTTTTGAAGTCTGATATTGCAGTACGCCAGAATTTATAAATAAATGAGCTACAGTGTTTTCATGTAGGTATAGTAGAGTAGGTGGTAGAGCTCACTTGTTTAGCTTGCAAATTTTCAAAATAAAAGGTAAATGGAAAGTAGTACATGTCAACATCTTACAAAATACTTAATCTCCTCTACTTCAAACTATCCCGTGACATATAACAGATACTATATAGGCCTAGCCCCGGCTGAAAAATGGACATGATCAAATCAGCAGACAAAAACAAACATCTGGGATAACCACACAATTATCATTATACCGACAACTTAAATTATAAATTAATGTTATGATTACCAATCTTATATCAAGCTACATCAAGCTGTGACACATATATAAATTGATTCTTATACAGTAGAAAGTAAAACGTGGATTTTTCTGATTTGCCCTGAAGTACATTATTCTTGACTGCTGAGCAAAGTTGTACTAAGAGTACTATAAAAAGGTCACTGTTAATGTAGTTGCTTTCATTTTCAAACTTCACTGCAGAGTACTTACTAGTAGGCTATGAAAAAATAAAAAACAAAAACACCAAACATAATTAAACACTTACCAAAATAAATAAGGAGAGTATCTCTTACGTTTATTGCTTGTTCTCTTGCTATATAATTAACAACATTCACTCATTTTAAAATGATCCCTCATTAGTCTGTGAAAGATTCCATGATGTATGTGGGCATTTAACCTTCACCTCAGACCCTCCCTAAGTTCATATTCAATTAAAAATAGATTAATATACTGGCTATTTACATATGGCAGTTTAGTTGCATGTGTTTATTCAAGTAACATATACTTCAAAGTCACATAGAATTTATCAGTGTAAAGGCATCCACACTGTGCCCAAGCACATCTGACTTCAACATGCCAAAGACCTATGTCATGAAAACAGGGAAGACAAGATCTACTGATCATGAAGCAAGAAATGCTGAAGGGGGATCCTTGTTGTTCCTTTACTGGTTTTCAGAGCCCAGCCCAAAAATAGTGTTTTCTGATCATGATAAAGGAAATAGCTTGTGATAATAAATTACTGCTCCACCTGGCATATAATAGCACTTCAGATGACCTGCTCCATGAACTTTCCTGGTACCAAGGTCAGGCTGACAGGTCTATAGCTTCCCAGATGGTCGTTTATTCCTTTCTTGTAGTTAGGTGTCACATTTGCTACTCTCCCATCCACTGGGAAAAAAAATGTCTATTTAACATAGAGGCGTGCAGGATGATAGGAATGAAATAAAGATTACACTTTCCTGTGTCCACCTCCTTGTACTCTCAGGTACTTCTGGAGGACTTTTTTTGCTCTGTGGTTCTGAAACCCATAACAGAAAGCTATGAAAGCACTCGTCCGTGTCTCTTGTTATTTGGTCAAGGAATCACCGAACTCTGTTCTTCTGTGAAGAACTTGCATACGTGAAAAGGGATCTGTTAAATAATTTTTTCATATAGGCACTCTTGTAAGAAACAACAAAGAAACCGAGGATTAGTCTTGACTCCAACCTGAAGAACAGGCAGAAGTTACCAAACTTAGAGATAGACAGATAGATAGATAATATAGACTTGGGCAGGTGTCTATCAAGCATTCAGTAAGAACCTAGTACAAATCTTTTATTTCTGTCCCTCCATTTAATCCCATTATGGATGGCAGACAAAACATATATTTGACATTACTTCTGTTCATTTATGAACCTCTGAAAACAGTTCTCTATTGCATTTATTTTCCAGATTTGTATAATCCATCTCTGACACAAATTTACAAAAACACCTCATCCCTCATTTTTTTCTTATACGAGTTTAACAATTAGAAAGCCTCTAATAATTAAAAACTAAACACAGTTTCAAACTCAGGACCAAACTCTTGCACACTGCTTGTCAATGAACTGTGATCAGCCCCTTTTCTGTCAGGTTGCGGTTGTTCGGCCCTGGCCCAGGGACCAAATGCCCACCAAATCCTCTCTATCACTCCCCTTCTTAAACGGACAGAGGAAAAACATAACAAAAGCCAATAATAAGATAGAAGTAATTTAATAACAATAACAAGCTGAAGCTACAGACTGTGCAGAAGCAAAAGCAGAGAGAGAGATGCTACTCTCTACTTCCCATCAGCAGGGCAATGGTTGGTCTCAGGAAGCAGAGCTCTCTAACTTGGTGATTCCTTAGGAGGATAGACACCATGGATGAATCCCCCCCCTTCCTTCTTTCACTTCATTCTTATACCTGAGCTAACATCACATGGCATGGAATAGCCCTTTGGCCAGTCTGGGTCAGCTGGCTCAGCAGTGTCCCAAGATCTTGCCCACCCCTCAGTGTACTCTTGGGGCAGGGAAATGTTGGAAAGATGCAATCTGGGTACTTATTCAACAGCAGTCAAAACACTGCTGTGTTATCAACCACTGCTGCAAAAACACAGCACTAGAAGGGTGCTTTGAGGAGAATTAATTCCAGCTCAGCCAAACCAAATACACAGGCACAGAGAGCAGGTAACACAAAGTTTAATTATGGTTCCCTCCAGTGCTGAACTTTGCAATGTTGTTTCTAGGTCAAATAATAGGTAGTACTACAATAAGGAGGATAAAATCCTGTTCTTTTGAAGTACAGTTTTAACAAAAAAAAATTATCAGGAAAATCAGTATGTATTTTTAGATGCCTGAAAGAGTTAAAAGGTAGTGTTATTAAAGAAAAATATTCAGGAAAACAAATAAGAGCTGCGGTACAGAACAATGCAAATTAAAAAAAATATAACTACCAAATAAAAAAGGAGAAAATATAGACCTAAATAACCCTTGAGCTGCACATAAACCTTAGTCCTGAAAAGATTTATACCAGAAAGCACAGTCAGCATAATGAGCAGATGTTGGTTTAGGCTGATTTTAAAAAAATAAATAAATAAAAATTGGGGGGTTGAAAGTTGTGTCACAGAAACATTCAGATAGATGGGAAAAGACATTTGAGATAACCACCTCCAACCGATAACCCTATTCTACAAGGTTCACCCCTAAACCATATCCCCAAGCACCACATCCAAATGACTTTAAAACACATGCAGGGTTGGTGACTGAACCACCTCCCTGGGCACCACATTCCTATGCCTGACCACTCTTGCTGTGAAAAAAAATTTCCTAATGTCCAGTCTAAACTTACCCAGTCACAGCTTGAGGCCATTCCCTCTTCTTCTATCACTAATTATCTGCGAGAAGAGACCAGCAGCAGCCTCTCCACAATATCCTTTCAAGTAGTTGTAGAGAGCCATGAGGACTCCCCTCAGCCTCCTCTTTTCCAAACTAAACAGCCCCAGATTCTTCAGTCACTCTACGTAACATTTGTTCTCCAGGCCCTTCCCCAGCTTCTTTACACTCCACTGCACTCTCTCCAGTACCTTCACATCTCTCATGTATTGAGATGCCCAAACTAAACACGATATTTGAGGTGTAGCCTCACCAGAGCTGAGTACAAGGAGACAATCACCTCCCTACTGCTGCAGGACACAGCATTTCTAATCCAAGCCAAGATACCATTGGCTTTCATGGCTGCCTGGGCACACTGCTAGACCATATACAGCTTCTGATAGGCCTTCTGATACAAGCACCTTTCTGATAGGCAGCTTTGTAGCCACACTGCTGGAAGGAATAACACAGTCAGACTGACAGCACTATCATTTCCCAGATCCTTCTTTCTTCCTTTCTTGTAGATAAGTATTACATTGGCTACCATACAGTCCATTGGCACCTCCCCAGTTAGCCAGGAATTCAGGTAAGCAATGGAAAGTGGCCTGGTGAGCACATCTGCCAACTCCTTCAGCACCCTTGGGTGTAGCCCATCCAGCCCCAGGGACTTCTGTAGCAGATCACTGAGCACTTCCTCATTCATTGTGATGACCTCATTTGGATTCCCCTCCCTGACTCCAAGTTCATGAGGCTGGGTGTCCAGGGAACTCCTGGCTCCAGCAGGGGCTAATAGTCTGATGGCCACACCAGACTGGGGAATCTCTTAGAAATATTCCTAACTGCAGAGAGCTGCTCCCCTGGATGGAGCCCTTGGACCTCTGTCACAGTTCCTCACTCCGTTCTGCTCCCCCACTCACCTTGAATCAGGCAACAGTGAGGCTGCCATTTGCCTGAAATGTCAGAACGTGTTCAGCTCCAAAAACTCCTTCAGAGACACACAACACAAAAGTTACAAGTGGAAAGAGGATTTTATTTTTGTTTTCCTTAACCTGTTTCAGATTTGATGCCAGGGCTCGAGTGGTGCCTTGGAGGTGCAACAGCAGCAGCCAGAACTGAGCCAAAAGGGCCCAGAGAAGCCCTGACAAAGACCTGTGCTCAATGCTGCAGAGGAAAGGAAGCAGCTCCAGGGGAACCCAAGAAGCTTCCCCGTCCTAGGAGTCTAGAAAGTTTCCTCTCCCCGGATGCGGGGCCCGAGAGGTCATCTCCGTGGTGCAAGAGCAACAGCATGAACCTGGCTGAAAAAGACCAGAGGAGGCCTGACAAGGGGATGTGCTCAATGCTACAGAGGAAAAAAAGCAGCTCCCGGGGAACCCAAGAAGCTTCCCCGTCCTGGGAGAAGAGAGATTTTCCTCCCCCTGGATGCAGGGCACGAGAGGCCTTCTCCATGGTGCATGAGCACAGCAGCAGCAAAGAACCAAGCCAAAAGGGCCCGAAGGAGCGCTGACAAGGGGCTGTGCTCAGTGCTACAGAGGAAAAGAAGCAGCTCCAGGGGAACCCAAGAAGCTTCCCCGTCCTAGGAGTCTAGAAAGTTTCCTCTCCCCGGATGCGGGGCCCGAGAGGTCATCTCTGAGGTACATGAAGCAGCAAGAACCAAGCCGAAAGGGCCCAGGGAAGCCCTGACAAAGACCTGTGCTCAATGCTGCAGAGGAAAGGAAGCAGCTCCAGGGGAACCCAAGAAGCTTCCCCGTCCTAGGAGTGTAGAAAGCTTTCCTCCCCCTGGATGCAGGGCACGAGAGGCCTTCTCCATGGTGCATGAGCACAGCAGCAGCAAAGAACCGAGCCAAAAGGGCCCGAAGGAGCGCTGACAAGGGGCTGTGCTCAGTGCTACAGAGGAAAAGAAGCAGCTCCAGGGGAACCCAAGAAGCTTCCCCGTCCTAGGAGTCTAGAAAGTTTCCTCTCCCCGGATGCGGGGCCCGAGAGGTCATCTCCGTGGTGCACGAGCAACAGCATGAACCTGGCTGAAAAAGACCAGAGGAGGCCTGACAAGGGGATGTGCTCAATGCTACAGAGGAAAAAAAGCAGCTCCCGGGGAACCCAAGAAGCTTCCCCGTCCTGGGAGAAGAGAGATTTTCCTCCCCCTGGATGCAGGGCACGAGAGGCCTTCTCCATGGTGCATGAGCACAGCAGCAGCAAAGAACCGAGCCAAAAGGGCCTGAAGGAGCGCTGACAAGGGGCTGTGCTCAGTGCTACAGAGGAAAAGAAGCAGCTCCAGGGGAACCCAAGAAGCTTCCCCGTCCTAGGAGTCTAGAAAGTTTCCTCTCCCCGGATGCGGGGCCCGAGAGGTCATCTCTGTGGTGCATGAAGCAGCAAGAACCGAGCCGAAAAGGGCCCAGGGAAGCCCTGACAAAGGACTGTGCTCAATGCTACAGAGGAAAGGAAGCAGCTCCAGGGGAACCCAAGAAGCTTCCCCGTCCTAGGAGTGTAGAAAGCTTTCCTCCCCCTGGATGCAGGGCACGAGAGGCCTTCTCCATGGTGCATGAGCACAGCAGCAGCAAAGAACCGAGCCAAAAGGGCCTGAAGGAGTGCTGACAAGGGGCTGTGCTCAGTGCTACAGAGGAAAAGAAGCAGCTCCAGGGGAACCCAAGAAGCTTCCCCGTCCTAGGAGTCTAGAAAGTTTCCTCTCCCCGGATGCGGGGCCCGAGAGGTCATCTCTGTGGTGCATGAGCAGCAGCATGAACCTAGCCAAAAAAGACCAGGGAGGCCTGACAAGGGGATGTGCTCAATGCTACAGAGGAAAAAAAGCAGCTCCCGGGGAACCCAAGAAGCTTCCCCGTCCTGGGAGAAGAGAGATTTTCCTCCCCCCGGATGCGGGGCACGAGAGGCCACCTTCGTGGAAGCACAATCAGCAGGCCCCTGGCCAGAATGGCCCAAAGGAGGCCTGGCAAGAGGCCATGCTCAGTGCTGCAGAGGAAGGCAAAAAAAACCCAGAGGCATTTCCTAGCCCACTCGGGGGAAAAAAAAGCCTTCCTCCCCCCAGCTGCAGGGCACGAGAGGCCATCCTCGTGGTGCATGAGCAGCAGGCAGTGACCCAGCCAAAAGGGACCAGAGGAGCCTTGACAAGTGGTCATGCTCAATGCTGCAGAGGAAGGCAAAAAACCCCCGGGGACCAGTGCCAATCCGCCCCGGGGGAAAAAATTCCTTCCTGACCCCAGCACTGGCGATCGGCTACTCCCTGAGCATGTGAGCAAGACCTGCTTCCTCCTCCCACAGGCTGGGCATGCCTCCCAAGAGATGCCCAAGCCCTATTCTCCCTCACCCTGGAGCCATCTCAGGGCATTCTGAGAGTGATCAAATGCCCCTGGCCTGATCGACCTTGGGGGCAGGAATCTTTTCCTGTGCCTGGCAGGACACCAATGGGTGCTCCAAAGCACTGGATACCCTGGCAACATCCCATTTCTTACAACTGCTGGCTCCAGAAGAGATGCTCTGTAGTGCTCCTCAAAGCAGAAAAATCCTGATTCCCTCAGGCACCTCCAGAAATTGCCAGTTCTTCTCATCTTCAGCAGCCTAGTCTAGCTTCTGGGCTTCCTCCCTCAGCCCTCACCAACTCCTTCCACTGGCTCCTCAAGGGCCTCCTCTAGGATGTCTCTGGGCTGCTCCCAGGCCAGGGTCTGGCAGCAGGCACAGGAGAATGCTCCCTTTTATACTGTCCTGGGGCACTGGCAGTGCCGTGTTACCGTTGCCAGGTGATGGCATTGTGCCATCAGGGTGATGTGCCTCCCATGCGCAGCCCTGCCCCTTGTCACCTTGCCAACCTCCCCTCTGCCCAGCATCCTTCAGAGGAAGCGTTTGGGCTGCTTGTCAGCACTCCTTCGAGCCCTTTTGGCTCAGTTCTTTGCTGCTGCTGTGCTCATGCACCATGGAGAAGGCCTCTCGTGCCCTGCATCCAGGGGGAGGAAAGCTTTCTACACTCCTAGGATGGGGAAGCTTCTTGGGTTCCCCTGGAGCTGCTTCCTTTCCTCTGCAGCATTGAGCACAGGTCTTTGTCAGGGCTTCTCTGGGCCCTTTTGGCTCAGTTCTGGCTGCTGCTGTTGCATGTCCAAGGCACCACTTGAGCCCTGGCATCAAATCTGAAACAGGTTAAGGAAAACAAAAATAAAATCCTCTTTCCACTTGTAACTTTTGTGTTGTGTGTCTCTGAAGGAGTTTTTGGAGCTGAACACGTTCTGACATTCCAGGCAAATGGCAGCCTCACTGTTGCCTGATTCAAGGTGAGTGGGGGAGCAGAACGGAGTGAGGAACTGTGACAGAGGTCCAAGGGCTCCATCCAGGGGAGCAGCTCTCTGCAGTTAGGAATATTTCTAAGAGATTCCCCAGTCTGGTGTGGCCATCAGATTATTAGCCCCTGCTGGAGCCAGGAGTTCCCTGGACACCCAGCCTCATGAACTTGGAGTCAGGGAGGGAAATCAGAATGAGGTCATCGCAATAAATGAGGGAAGTGGTCAATGATCTGCTACAGAAGTCCATGATGCTGGATGGGCTACACCTACAGGTGCAAGGAGTTGGCAGCTGTGCTCACCAAGCCACTTTCCATTATTTACTAGATTTCCTGCCTATCTTCAAAATCTGTCTTTCACAGACATACAAAGAAATCCAGATTTTTTCTAACTAAAAATTTCCATGTCTGGCTTCTCTTTCCTTTGTATTTGTATTAACATTTAATTGTTCATTACACTTAAGTATTTTTATGGAAATGCATTACAAACAATTTTTGCCAAACGTTTTAATGAACCATTCACTGTGAGATGCAGGGCTGGTACATATTAAGCCTTCAATTGTAGCAACTGAATATTCCACTGCATTCCCCCAGCCTTCCCTGGAAACAGGGTATTTGTTTTCTACACTTGCATAATTGTATGGTTCTGATCATTTATGCCTATTGTAAAAAATCAGATTTAGGCCATTTTATTTCTCAGTTTGGTCACTACCCATAATTAACAGTTCCTTAGCAGTTAAAAAAAAAAATCACCACAACATTTTATAATAATAGTTAAATTTAATAGTCAGTTTCTGTAATGCAAGACTTGATATGATCATGATTCACATAGTGAATCAGAAAGTGAATTAGAAACTCATCTCCATTTCTGTTACTGAACCTGGAGCTAGGGATACTTAGCAACATCACTGACTGGCTATACTTTCAAATTGAAATGTCATTGTTTGAGCAGCCCATTGCACACTATTAATGCCTTGAGAATTTTTCAACTCCCGAGATCAGTTCTGCAACAATCAAATACAGTTACTGAGAAAAAAAAAAATAAATAAAAGACTTTCGGGCATTTAAGAGAACAAGTAGACCTCACAAAAACATGAACTTCCTGGAACCTGTTTAGGCAGTAACAAATTTCACTATTCCTCACATTATTCACTGTGAAGAAAAGTCCTGGTGTGGTTAGGTGGAAAAAACTATCAAAGCAGACATAAGAAAATAAATACTAAAAAAAACCCCAAAGACACAGCAGTTAAAGCTCAGTAGAATTTCTCTTGGCTACAGAGAATGTATTCTGTAGAAGTATGGGTAAACTTACAATATAAATAGATTCTAGAAGCAAAGGAAACATGCACAGCAGCTTGTGAGGAAAATAACAGAGGTTTGCTTTCTGATTACAGTTATCCCTTGTGACAAATTATTCTTAGAATTTTATACATCATGATTTTTTTTTCCTTTATCAAAAGCATTCCTCAGGTCTCAGGTTTTCCCAGAAATAAAAGGGACTTATAAGTAAAGAAAGTTGAGTTACAACATTTTCACAGTTATCAATCAAAAAAGTGTCAGAAATTCAAGACACGGTAAGGCAATAATTACTTTCACTAGTATGTGGCAGTATGCTGTTGACATACACCCCTCAAAGTTGCTTCAGCATTATCTAAATTTTCACCTTCCTATGTTTTCCTATCTATATCATGTTTCAGGGAAGAAAGATATCACCTACCTCCAGGGCCCTCTCTCTGCTAAAATTAAATCATCAACAAGCTTATCCAAATCTCTAAAAGAACTTATAGAGGCAGCAGTACTTTCACCTGAGACTTGTTTGGTTCATTACCATCCATGTTTTTTCCTGTGACTCTGCAAAGCCTGGCCTGCTTCCATGAATCCTTTTGAAGTGGCAGATTCATTTATATTGGGCTAGCTGGGGCCACACTGTGACTCTGCCTCCTTACTCAGTTCTTGCTAGCCTTCATGAATTCAGGGGAGTTACCATCCTAGAGAAAGTCTAATCCAGTTTGAAGTCCAGTACTGAAGACACAGACTGGGTTATTTTCACAATTCTACTTTATGTTCTTTGCTACTAGTAAAACTGGTTTATATATTTCAGTTTATGATAATTTAACCAAAATGCCTACAAATTTGCTGCATGTTCACAATGTGAGGAGGGGTATTGCCTAAACAGTTTTTACTTGGTTTGTTGCATCAGTGCATTTCTTTGGACTTCTCAGTGTTATTTCAGCACTTAGGAGCAGCCTACAAGCTAAAAGCTACCTAACAATCTGCATAACAGCTGATGAGGAAGCAGAAATAAAATGCTAATTAGGGTATGTTGTAGCATAGACAGAAGGCTGTGAGTAGAAGGGCTGGAAGGCACAAGAACTAAAGCACTGTGGAAGAGTGTGGTGGAAAACTGCCTGTACATTAGCCCTGGAGGTCACAGACTTGCAGTGGTCACAATGTAGCCGGGCTGTGCTCATGTGGTGTGCAGATAGAAACTGAGCAGGACTCGCAATGCTCCCATGATTCAGAAAATGTGTGAAGGTTTTCAGGGAAATGATGATCTGAATGAACACGAAGAAGCCCTGAGCTGTTGCATTGCAAATTATATATGTAGAGATGCCCTAAGTTTAAGAAAGGCACAGAGCTTTCTTCCTCCATAAACATTTACACATGCTTACTGGTAGAAACATGATTGTTTTTTCCATTTTCTCCCTATGTGGGGTCCTTTTGTGTCCAGAGCAGACAGGAGATTGCAGGTACAATTTTATCAGCTACTTTAATTCTATTACTTGTATTACAGTGACATTAGTCAATGACTCTCTTGAGTTAGGACCAGGGAGAAAGTATTGAAAAATAAGAAATATCACTTTATACAAATGTATTACTGTTATTCCTGACAAACCTGCTGCCCTGCTCCTCAAGACCTTCCACAATCTGGGAAGTGTAGTTGTTGCTACATGGCTACAGTCACTGACAGAGGCATTCTGGGCAATACAACCTGCACTTGCCAGAGCACCTCTTTTGATCAATTGTTGTAGGATAAGGGAACTCAAGAGTTAATTGGTATAACCATAAAGAAAAGTCCTCCTGAGGCTAGAGAGCCCTGGGGGGATGGGCAGTTTGTCCCAGGATATCCTAATCTGTCATTCTGTTCCATTTTCCCGTCTATCTCTATTTAAGGGAGTGTACAGCCGAAGCTCGCTCTCTCTTCTCTCACGATGGGGACATGTGCACTGCTGTCTTACGGTTGGTGGGGGAGAGGCTTTCTCCTGGCCTTGGCTAGCAGCGAATTTCCAGCTGCACCACCAGACCTGTTGAAGCCTGCGGTAGGCAGGGTCTAGTTGGGGGGCAGTTTGGCCTGCTGAGGCTGAGTGGGGTGGAGGTTTTTGGAAGGTTTTGGCCTGGTAGCCCCAGGTGAAGAACTTAGCCTAATTTCTGAATGTATTCCTTTTACCTGAATACCTTTCATATGTATTTGGGAATAGAATTTCCATTTAAACTTCCAATCCAGTGTGGAGCATTTTTATTTTACTCCTTGGGAAGGGGTAAAATATTACTTTCTGTCCTTTTGCCCTGGGCAGCTTGTAGCTCAAAACTAGGACAACAATTTTTTGTTCATCTCGTGCATCATTAGACAGTGCTTATTGTAAGGCTGAACAATCAGGCAAAGTTAACAGCTTAATTAGCTTTTCTTATGCAACCTTTTGACAAATCTAAGTAAGAAAATCAGCTAACTCTATATTTTATTTAAATTTCAGATATTGTTGCCGTCCTTTCCTTCCAAGTCACAAAGGCTCATATCTGCATCAATCTGTCACCAGATTGCAAAATAAGAACTGACCAGGTAAGGCATGGAAATAACTGCCTTTGTCTTCAGCTGGTGTAAGGAATGGACAGAGGTACTCCAAGAGGCTTATTTCCTCATTGGGGAAAATGCTAGAGATTTTGCCAGGAAAAGAGTAACAGCTTTCTGGATAACAAACAAAGAAAAATAAAAAAGAAAACAAATGACCAAACAGAACAACAACAACAAACCCCACAACACCACAAAACAATCTGTTTTTCCCCCCAAGAGACATGTCAGTCAAGGAGATGAAAGGGAAGGAGATTACAGTTTACTCCAGCTTCCAAACAAAAATGATACAAAATAAGGAAGTCAAAGAGCTGAAAACAGTTTAGATAGATTTTTTTCTGTTGTGTTATTTGGAGTTTAGAGACAGATTTGATCACATTTTTTGTTTGAACAGGTGACTAGTGCAATTGTAATTATTTTTTAAATCTTGAGCCTGGTTTCAGTACTAGATACATGCCATTGGTACTTTCAAAATCCTTTTCAGCACAAGGAGTAATTTTAGACGACCTTGCCTCTCCCTTAAATCCTCTGAGAAGTCATTTAAATGCAGCTTTCTTCCCTTTTAATACTGACCGCTGTGTCCCAAGAACCACAGGTTGTAGAAATCCCTAGGTTTGTTCTGCTACTTAGAACAAAATGGAAACAGGTGGTCTGAGACTATAATTTTCATAATGTAATTTCATACCTTTTTCATCAATTTCTCTGTTTTAAGTGTTGGAAACTGCCTAGAAAATTTCACTGCTTCTTGCACAGCTCAGTCTAATAAAAAAAAAAAATCCAATTTTCTATCAAAAACAGTCTGATAGAAAAAAAATACTGGCCAGTATTTCAACAATCAGTGACAGATTTTATATCTCACACACACACAAAAAAAAAAAGTTTCTGGTCAGTACTTTCAGAATAAAATGTTAGCTATTGAACAGCACAAGCCTTCTCAGTTGCATTTCTTCATGGCATCTGAGGCTGATAGCTTTGGAAAGTATTATGGCAGAGAACTCCCCTGTGATAACTGTTTCATAAGGGAATAACATTCATATCTACTATAGAATTGTTTCAGTGTTGCAGAATTACTGAATTGCATATGCCATTGCACATAGCTGATATAAGTTGAATACAAGACTGTTTCAGGGATTCATCAGCATGATTTAGTGATGTGTAGCCTCAGAGAAAGAAACAAAAAAGTGAAGGCGATGATATTTAAGTTACATACATAGAGTTTCAGCTACAGAGTTAACTATTCAACAATGCAAAACAGCATAGCAAAAATAATCTAAATCTACCCTTGAACACACAGAAAAATGGATTCTGTGTTTCTCTGAAAAAGCTCATTTCTGGAGCTATGAGTTTTAACCATGCCTTTGTCTATGTGTAGTCCATATCAGGGGCTAAACTGATACGTCCATGTCAGGGGATGACCTCTACCTAGCAGAGAATGGGAATCAGGAAAAGGAGAAAAGTCCCACAAGTTGAAAATGGATTAAAGGAAATACCAACATAAGAACAAGATATATAAAGTTATACTCAGCCCAGCAAAAGTGCAGCAGTCACAATATCCAGGAAAGCAATCCTGAAGAGAAGGAAAAGAAGCAGGTAGAGAAGACCAAGCAGGAGACTGCATGAGAAAGCTCCCTTCTCAATAAACTTCCTCTTTCATACCATGTAATGCTCATGGCATGGAATATACCTGTGAGCAATCTCAGAACTGCTAGTGGCCTGCAGCCCATGGCCAGCCTGTGATTCTGTCCCAGCAAAACCAGGACAGCCTTCTATTCTACTTTTCTCTTCCCTAATAGTCTCTTAATTCTCAAACACCCTTATGACACAATTCAAAAATAGTTAAATTTGTTTGAATTAATCTAATGTATTTTCTAATCCACTATTTCACATGCAACTTTTTCAGCAAGTCCTGCACTGCCTTTTTATTTTTTTTTGCCTCCAAAGAATTCTCCTCAAGCAAATTTACCAAGCCATATGCTTGGTATTCTCATAACAATATATAACTGCAAGTGCATTTTAAATTAACATTGTTCCTCAGACAGATGGCTTTGTTCCAAATTCAAGTAATTTTTATGGCTCCTTATTGGCCAAAATCAAGGGCTTTGCAGTTATTCCAAAGGAATCTCTCTCTTTTGTTGCAACATGACAGAACTTTCAATAAGGTGAACTCTAATGCACAGTGAGAAATAGTGAGGTTATGGTTGAAGCTAAGGCTTACAAAAAACATTGAAATTAGATTTTAAACTGTATATCAGACTGGGAAATTGTGTTAGCTGTTTTAAAAGAAATGTTTTTTCTTTACTACCTTCCATAACTGTCTTGAGATTTTTTTACTGGCTGTTAAAAATTCATAGCTTGGTAGTAAAATTCAGAATGAGAATGATAAAGGTGGTGTTTCTGGCTATGATGTGGAGTTCTGCATTTCTCATAATACCTCATCACTTACTCTAAAAAGCAGGGGGAAAAAAAGGGAAAAAAAGAATGGTGTGATTTTCTTTAGATGTTGACATAAAATAAAAACTTATCTACAGTTCTTAAATGAGAATTTAACAACCACTATTAAGAATGCCTGTTGAAAGATGCAATACAGTTATTAGTCCCCATGTATCCCTTATTGTCTAGTCAATCACTGCTTAACATTCCATGAAAGGAAAATACAAGATTTCAAGCTTACATAGACTTACAGAATCTGAGCTATAAAGTAACAGATAAAGGAATATTTTAACATATCATATTATATCAAAGATTTAGTGAAAACATAGACTTTAGAGAGTTTTCAGTCAGTTCAATTATCCCAGTTCTAAATAATTAGAAAAAATCCCTATAATTTTATTGTTTGTTTTTAATATGAATGATGTTTTACGGCAGCATTTTTAATTCATCATCATTGACCTGACTATGGTCATATTGACTTTAACATTGAAATTGGCTCTGCTGCCTCTGACAACAAAGTTAGGTCAAATAAAGTGTTCCTGAGTTTCATATGTTTGAAGTTTAATTTATCCAATATATCTTTAGTGAAGGAGAAGATGAAACTGCTAGTGTATGATCCAAGGTTATTTGAGTCTGTGCAGCAGCTTTTATAGAATTATTTACGGCTGCTTGTATAATCTCACGTTATGCTGCAGGCAAACAACAGCTCCTTCTGGATCATGTGACATTAGAGCTCAGATTTCTCATTAGGTTCTTCAGATGTACAGCTGGGTTGATGTGCTCAGGTACAGGTCAGTGGCTGGGCAGGATGTTGTTAAGACTAACGCAGTCACTTTCTCTAATGGCTATAAATGTTTTCCATCATACTTGTGACTTACATAATCTTCTGGCTATGTTCCTTTGACTCTACGGAACAGCCACAACAAAGAGACCAGGGAACAGGGCAATACCTTTCTTTGGTTAAGTGTGCAAAAGTATGGAGAATTCTGCTTTTAGGCAAAATACAGTGCTGGCAAGTTAGAAATTCTGGAGAAGTGGTTCTGAAATGTGTCTTCTCTGCTCTGGAAGCAGAGCCAGGAAATTACTAGAAAGTACTAGAAAGTAGAAATTACTACAGGAAATCAGGTCCAGTTAGCAAGGGGCATATGTCACACACTGCCCTGCCTATCTCCATTCATTCCACCAGACTAAGCCTTGTTCACAGTCACCTCTGAAATAATTGTGTCAAACAAGCTCATAAAGGTTCCTTTCTCGAGTTTGATGCCTTTCTAGCAACACTACTAGATAAACAGTTACAGTTTTTGCTGATCCTGATAGCAAACTCACTGAGGAACACCTGCACTAAAGACAAAAGCTTCTGACCTGATTGTTCACCTGCACTGGGTGTGCATTATGCATGAGATGCCATGTTAAGATTTCAGTGGCCCTTCACCTCCATGTTTTCACACAAGCTTGAGAATGAGGTAAAGGGGGAGAACTCAGTGCTGCATAACTTGTAACTTAACCAGAGCACATAGTATTGCTAGGACTACCTGAGCAAATTAGCTTAGTTTGAAGGACTGCAAGTTCAGACTAGTCTTTGGGTTTTGCTCACTGATGGGCATAGCACTGCTTGCTTCAGATATTAACCTCCACACTATAAAGCAGACATCTTTATCTCTAATTATGTAAAATCGTCACTTTACAGAGAAGTAGCTAATATCTACTGGAAATTCATTGAAAGAACATTAAGTTTTCAAAAATTATGTCATTTATGATATAGATATACATTTTCCAGCAAGGAAACAGAAGAGGGATCAATTGCTGGATGATAAATTGAGCTGTATTCCAAAAACAGTTTGGAATAAAAGGCTTGTGTTTATAATATATTAATTTAATTCTAATTTATCCTATTAATTAGAAATAGGCTTACAAAACAGCCATGAAATTTTTCCTTCCTCAAAAACTGTGAATTAAATCATTATAATCTCTTGACCCCAATTATACTACTGATTTTGCCACTGAAATGCCACTATGGACTTTAGACTTGATGTGGTTGCATCCATAATTACAGATTCATTTCTTAAGTGAATTGGAACAGTAAAGTACAACTTCAAAGTATGGCAATGGAAATGCTCACATCTACTGAAGCAGGGGAGGGAAAGGAAATCAGTTAAAGGAGTGGCTCCTGAACAGCATCAGACAATGTTTACTAAAGACAGCACTGTAGGACTAAATCAAAGAGGTGACTGAAGTCAGTTTTTGGGTCACACTATCCAAATGAATCTCTGTCATTGCGATCTACTCATTGTGCTGCTTTTCTCCTGGTCTAAATATTTTGTAAACAAGCTACATGCAGAATTATGGTCAGAACTAAAACAAATCTAGTTTCTCTAGATACATGATGCAGTGACAATCTTAGAGGATTCTTCTGTCAGCTATCTTTTCATAAGAAAAGAAACAATGCATTGCAAATTCTGTTCCACTAGCAGAATTATTTCTCCTGAGTTTATTGCTAAAAGCACATACCAGGAACTCCAGCTACCATTTTATATATTTCTGCGAGAAGAGAAGCAGCTAAGCAGAAATGGAAATGTACTACAACTGCCAAAATGGCATCAATCAGCTGTTTGCAAGGGTTTCACTGAATACCTAGCACCCATGTTGTATTTGGGAGAAGCAGCCCTCTACAATTGTAGGGAGCAAGAGCACAAAATGAAATAGGTTTAGTGTTCTTAAATGCTTCACAGCCACAGAGGACATGTGTGTGCCCTGTGGCATCGGTTCTGCTATTTGTACAAGTGTTTAACAGACCAAACAATTAGAGCTGTGCTTACTTCTAAAGAACACAGCCTGTATTATCTCTAGTTAATGCCTACTATTTTCTGTCAACGGACATTGGATTGTTTAGAGATAATGAGTTTACAATTCTGGGAAGAAAACAGTGCAAATGTCAGAATATAATGGCTCTTACAATTCCGTCTCTTGACTTTTAAAAGCTTGAGTAGTTCTAGATGGAGGAAAATGCTACTCACAGCAAAATGTCCTCACACAAAGCAGCATCCACCACAAAACATAATTCTCATCATTTTGAAATGAGCAGCATAATTGGAAGACGTTGTGCTTTGTTCAGAAACTCTTCTTGGGAAAAAAAATTACATTTAAGGCATTGCAAGACATCAGATGTTTCCACATAAATGAGTGACAGAAAGAAAGACTGAGAGAATAAAAAGTTATCATTCAAATAGGTGCTCTGCTCTGGTGAGACCCCGATACAAGAGAGACATAGACCTGCTGGAGCGGGTCCAGAGAAGCACCTCTGACAAAGGCTGAAAGAATTGGGGCTGTTCAGCCTGGGGATAAGAAAGCTCCAGGGAGACCTTAGAGCTACATTTCAGTATCTGAAGGGGACTGACAGGAAGGCTGGGGAAGGACTGTTTAGAAGGGCTTGTTGTGATAGGAGGAGGGACAATGGTTTGAAACTGGACCAAGGTAGATTTAGGTTGGTCATAAGAAGGAGGCTTTTTACAATGAGAGCTGTAAAATACTGGAACAGGCTGGGTTGAGGCCCCATCCCTG
The DNA here is from genome assembly GCF_027791375.1 of Indicator indicator. NCBI lineage: Eukaryota > Metazoa > Chordata > Aves > Piciformes > Indicatoridae > Indicator > Indicator indicator. The sequence continues at coordinate 5,213,299 of NC_072022.1, read as the reverse complement.
GAGACATTCAAGATGAGACTTCTTGTGGCCCTGGGCAGCCTGATCTAATTGGAGCTGTAAGGGCACAGGACAAGATGACCTTTGAGGGTCCATTCCAACCCAAAGCAATCTGTGAATCTATGATTGCCATCAGTATGAGTTGTATTTGCATGTGCTGTGCAGGAGGAATCTGTTTTCCCAGCATATCACAAGCACAGAGACTGCAGGAAAATTTCATACTAGATTTTTTTTTTCATTATCTTCCAGAGCATTGCCTATCTGCTATAATATATATTTGATGACTAATAGTCTCTCTGAGGGTAAACTGGAAATTCTTTTTAACTAAAAAACCTAAAAACCCTCTGATTTCCAACCTTTCCAACCTCTGCAAGTTCAGACTCAAAAGCAATAAAAACTGGGGTTTCAGGCTGTGTTGCTCAGAAAGATTCTTGATGGCCAGGAGACAATAATCAATAGCAAGGTGTGAAGCAGCAGCTACTACCAATAACAAGACAATAAAATAGCCTTTGAGAAGATTTATTTGTATTGGAATAGTATTAGTATAGTTTTGTTCTTGTTTTAGCTAGTTTTTCTTAAAGTCAATACTTTGGAAATGTGTTACAATAGGAAAACCCTTCCTCTTCTTTTCTTATATTTTGCACAGATCAGTTTGGTTTTTTGGGTTTGTTTTTTTTTTTTTTTGAGACAAGGCCTCTTCAAAACCTTCATTTTGCAGCTGTACAAAATAGCTGGGGAGGAAACAGAAAATGATGCAGGCATCAAAAGTTTCTAAGCACAAACTTAAAAAAAGAATGGTTTATGCTCCATTAAGTACCTAGGAGGTACCCAATGTGGGTAAAAACTTCTACTAACTTTGAGATACCTAACTTATTTTGAAAACAACACAAGTCACAGAATCAAACCATTAATCTTACCTTTACAAGTCCACTGCCAAATGATGTCTCTAAGTACCATACCTACACATGTTTGAAATACTTTCAGGGATGATGATTCAACCACTTTCCTAGGCAGCCTGTTCCAGCACTTGAAAATCATTTCAGTAATGAAACTTCTCCTAATGTCCAACCTAAACCTTCCCAGGCACAGTTTCAGGCCATTTCTTCTTGTTCTGTCACTTGTTACCTGGAAGAAGAAACCAAACTTCATCTCACTACAACATCCTGTCAGGGTGTAGTAGAGAATAAGGAGGTCTCCCCTCAGCCTCCTTTTCACCAGACTAAGCAATCCCAGTTCCCTCAGCAGCTCTTCATAAGACTTGTTCTCTAGACCCTTCACCAGCTTTGTTGCCCTTCTCTGGACACATTCCAGCAATTCAATGTCTTTCTTGTAGAGAGAGACTCAAAACTGAACACAGTATCCAGGTGTGGCCTCCCCAATCCCGAGTACAGGGGAACAATCTGTTTCCTGCATCCTGCTGGTCACACTATTGCTGACACAGGCCAGGATGCTGCTGGCCTTTTCGGCCACCTTGGCACACTGATGGCTGTCAATTTGCACTACCAAGTCCTTTTCCATCAGGATGCTTTCCAGCCACTCTGTCCCAAAGCTGTAGCAATGCACAGGGTTCTTGTGCCCCAAGCGAAGGACCCAGCATCTGTTCTTGTTGAATCGCATACAATCAACCTCAGCCCATTGATGCAACCTGTCCAGGTCCCTCTGCAAAGTCTTTCTACCCTCAAACAGATCAGCGCTCCCTCACAGCCTAGCATCATCTGCAAACTTACTGAGGGTGCACTCAATTCCGTCATTCAAATCATTGATAAAGAAAGTAAAGAGAACTGGCCCCAGTACTGAGCCCCGGGGTAACATCACTTGCGGCCAGTCACCAGCTGGATTTAACTCAGTTCACTGCAACACTATGGGCCAGGCCATCCAGTCAGTTTTTAACCCAGCAAAGCATACACCCATCTAAGCCATGAGCAGCCAGGTTCTGCTGCAGGAAACTGTGTCAAAGGCTTTACTGAATTCCAGGAACAAACCATGCAGAGCCTTCTCTTCATCCATTGAGTGGGTTATCTTCTGAAAGTCCAAAACTCACAGGTCTCTAAATACTAGCTATCATTACAGCTCTAGCTTAAGCATCCTGAGAAGAAGGAATCCCTCATTCTTGTCCTGTACTTTCCCTTATAACTTCAATTTTTCCCTCTTGAGGCACTAATGAGCTCCAGCTGCGTCACAGGCATGCTGGCTAAGCCCTGTGTTCTTGAGTTCGACCATCATAGCTTGCTAATTCAATGCATCTCTACAGAGCCACTGGGTCTGTTACGAACAGGCTGCCCTCGTTTATAAATTGCCTTCTTACCTCTAATTGAATACGCACCACATGCGTAATGCCTGTAATAATTATTACCTTTTAAATGGATTGCAATTGACAGGGAAGTGTACAAAGTGTTCCAGTTCTCTGCACAGCTATTTTCTGTGTTTAGTAGGAAAAGCTGAAGGCTGGAAACAAGCCAGGTGCATTGTTTGACCAGATGTACCGTAAAATGTTATGGAACCCTGTAGAGCAGTGTAATGCTGTAAAGAAATCTAAAGCTGCTTACTGTATGGGTTTAACAAGAAGAATCATAACAACACAAGAAAATCTTGATTTCTGCAAAAGGAATTATACTGCCACGTCTTTCAATCTGAATTTCTTAACAAATTCCCTCATTATCTGACTGATCTTGCTAATTACTTAACCATGCTAAAATGCAAAAATCTGCAGTCTCCACACAGCTTCTCTGGAGTTTATGTGGAAATGCTGTAATCGTTTCCTCCTTCTAAACTATGAGCTATATGATAGACGGCAAACAGCTAGGAAACATATTTAAAAATAACCTGATAAGAGAAAATTGTATAACTGTGATCTATCTATCTATCTATCTATCTATATATGACTGACATATCAATAATTAGCTGCATATTTTATGATTTATATCAGTAATTAGCTGCTATCCTCTTCATAATGCTCAAATACACATACAGAAATGTAGTTCGAATATTCAGTTCTCTACTTCGTTCTTCAATCCCCATTTTAACCCTGCTTTTGCACACCTGCTTTAATGATTCCCTAACTGAGAATCTGCAGATTTATCCTAGCCTCATTAGTTCCCATCAAACATGTATTATTTTGTCATCAGCATTTTGTGTGGAACACCATACTCTACTACCTTACACGCTCCCCCACAGAAGAATAAAAGTGGTATTTTAGACATATGAAGAAGAGGACTTCTCCTAAAAAACAAAGGGAAACAACTTTCCTTTGTTTTGCTTAAGAACAGGAACTGGAAAATACACATACTCAAATGTAATCCACAACCTGAAGAAATCCCGAATTGCAGTGAAAGCAGTATTTCTACAGAGAAAAACAATGTCATTTTTGATGCTGGTAGGCTAAGAAGTATAATGCCATATGCAAACTGGTTTCCAAATGGCTTCATTAAAGGTTTTACAATTTGTTAAACATTGAACATTTTCTTTAAATATTAATAAAGATCTTTGGTTGTTAATGTTATAGTTTGCTCTTTAGAGCACAGTGGCAGATGCCAGAAGTTAGATAACATGCTAATTGGAGTTGAAAGCTATAGGCCAAAATCTCATTGACATAAGGAGAAACAAGTAATGAAATTCCAAGTTGAGACATGCTGAAAGGTGCCCTGAATTGGAGGACACCCTCATATGTCTTCATCAGTGGAGTCAAACTGTAGGGACTACTCAAGCCACTGCAGAACCAAAAAACTGGTTTCTAGAATTATGCATATCACACTGATTCACAAAATTCACCGTGTTGGGAGAGACTTTGAGGAGTCATTTAGTCCAATCCCTGTGCAGTAAGCAGGGACATCCCCATGTATATCAGGTTGCTCAAAGCCCCATCAAGCTTTGGGGCTGCCTCACATGGAATACCTCTAGGGAAGGGGCCTCAACCACCCCCTTAGCAACCTGTTCCAGTGTTCCACCATCCTCACAGAACTTGTTCCTAAGAATCGATCTAAATCTACTCTAGTTTGAAACCATTGCCCGTTGTCCTATCACTCATGCCTTTGTAAACAGTCTCTCTCCATCTTTCTTGTAGGCCCCCTTCAGGTACTGGGAGGTCACTATTAGGTGTTCCCAGAGCCTTCTCTCCAAGCTGAACAACCTCAGTATGTCCTCAAAGGAGAGGTGTTCCAGCCCACTGATCATTTTGTGTCCCTTCCCTGGACCTACTCCATCAGGTCTATGTCCTTCCTGTGTTAAGGACTCCAGAGCTGGATGCAGTACTCCATGTAAGGTCTTACCAGAGCAAAGTGGCAGAATAAACAAAAAGAATTTCACAAACACCCACCTTAAACACAAAAGAGCAGATTAGTGGGCCTAATAATTCAGTATTCTGTTTTAGAATCTGGTACTAAAATCTGAAGAATAGTCACAAACAATACTGCAAAATACAGCTGTAGGGCAGCTCTCTCCCAAGGTGATGTAGTTAAAAACCTTTCACTGATGAGCCAGCTTTAAGAATAACAAATGGAACTTAATATCATCAGTATCTCATGCTATTCATCATTAGAGCAAGAACAGATCACAGGGGGAAGATGCTTTCATTAGGTTAGAAAGAGGTAAAATCTTGTTTCCATTCCCCTTCAGTCTCTATAAACAGACTTGTGTCAAAAGAGCATATAGGTGGAGAATCCTGAACAAAAAAAAACTGGCACCGAAAATGGGGAAGTTATTCACCCTGATTTACAGTTCTACAACATTTTTGCACAATGGTGGTTTTACAGAGTGTAAAGGAAAGCATCAATACATGAAGAGAGAAGCTGCAATGTAACTCCTAAAGAAGAGGTGCCAAGACAGCAAGTATTTGTCCTGTACTATGTTGGATTTGCAGTGAAATGGAAATCTTATAGTCATGAGCACCAGGTAATGTTTTAAAGTTTTTATTCTTTCTGGAAAGAATGAAGAAAAGACATTATAAAAGACCCTTTTTTTTTTTTATCTTCCTGATAGGATTAAGGCTCTCATATTAGTTATTAGTTCCTAATACATCAAAACCTAACTGAATTTCTTTCCAGTGCTTGAAACTTGGCAAAGAATGAAATATTTTATGAACTCACTTCAAGAATTAATCTTAGAGTATATTTCCTCTCAGCAAATTGAAATGGAATAAATTGCATTTGTTCTCCTTAGAAACTGAATTGATCACTTGAGGGTAGGACTGTGATGGCAAGTCACAGAAAAATAAACAACAATAAAACCACTCAAGAAGGGTAAAAAGAGGAAGATATTGATTTTGTGTTTTACTTCTGAAAAATCAGAACAGTTCCTCTAACTCAAACATAAATGCAGAAACACAAAACGTGTATTAGCTCATTGCCATTTAAAGGCAATTAGATTACACTGATAATGTTACTATTTTTCTTTGACCAGAAGGAGAATTGTCACATTTTAAAGCATCCAAGCTGAAATCAGCTTTGGTAAAGCCACAAGTTGTTTCTTTCTTGTGCTTATTTTTTTTAACCATTGCTCCATATAGCTCTTAATTGTCAGTGCATCATGTCCTCACTTCCACCTGCTTGGTGATTTACTGCCCCAGAAAGTTACACCACAAAGAGTAATAATCCTTACTGTGTAAATGCAAAATATTGCCAGCCTTTCCTTTCCTTTCCCTTGGTGCTGCTGTTTTCTTGATTTCTTCTACCTTTTACATTCTCAGTTCTTCCTCAGGCCTCACAAATCTTTTAAACCTCCTAGATCTATAGGGAAACAGAAAGTTACTATGTACCTGCAATAAATCTATTGGGTTGAAATTAATTGAATTCAGGAGAAAAGCCTACTGACAAAAAAAAAAAAAAAAGCCAGAATTTTGCCCCAGGGCACAAAAGATCATGCAAGAATCTCCCTCTGCCAGTGTGTTGTAACTTTGCAGTTAAATATGATTTGATATCAAAATCAGCATCATGCACAAGTTTATACTCTATCATGAATTTGAGTTACTTTGCCGATTTCTTTCATCTAAGCATGTTATTCCAGAAATGAGCTTTATGTTGCTATGCCATCAAGATTCCTTATAGCAGCAGAAAGGATTGAAGGCAAGGGGTTCAAATTAAAACCTTCTTTTCCTGATTTTGAAATCTCTAATCAAAAGAAAAAGATTAAATAGTCGTTAAGCTATATTAATTACTATAACCTCAGAAAAATTATCATACTCTGAATTCTCACTGCATTTTAATTCAAAATAGTTAAGGAAAGGCAATTTTCATCGACTATCAATTTGTCAATATCCTTGACTTCATGGAACATTTTTGACAGCTGTGTTCTAATTAAATAACATTACTCAAATATAATAAATTTTATAACCATCACAACATCGTTTGGGATTTTAATATCTCTGTCATCTTCAAATTTCCTGTTAAACATTAAATAAATTCCACATCCTGACTTCCTAGCTGCTGTTGTACTATTGAAACCGTGGCAGTGTGAGCTGAAATTCCCCACAGTGACAATAACCAGGCTAGCTCAGTCTGGAAGCGAATGAAAGCTGTATTTACAAGCAAAATCTACAATCTATGATGAAATGCAATGAATATGTACAAATATACAAATTTCACAACATTTACAAATATATACAATCAACAGAAAAGCGCAACCAAGCTCCCTTTGCTTCCCCTGAGGGGACCTTTCCCAAGGGGGCTCCCCCCAAGGCTCCCCTGGCAGAAAGCAGAGTTAGCTAAAAGCAATGGAAGTGTTAGAACAATCTGTATTTTGCTTTCTTACACCCAATAGTGACTTATTTACATTCTTTTGCTTTCTCTGCTTGAACTTTGAGAAGAAAAATTAAAAAGACAGTTCCAAACCATCACAGTAACTCTCCCTAATTTGATGCTAGGCTAAAATATGTCATTGTAAGATGTAACCCCTAGACAGGTGAAATTCCTTCATGTTGCTAGCAAAATCAGTGCATCTGGAGAAGTCTTGCAAGCATGTGCAAAAGGTGGATGACATGACTTCAGCAGATATTAAATCAAGGGAAAGAATGTAATATTGCTATCAATGAGTTTAATTCACTGAATTTTGCTAGAAATAAGGTGTAGATATAATTCAGTTTTTACCTGATATCCTCATACTAACATTATTCTCATGAGAGTAGAGAACAGAGTTTGCATTTCTGCTCTCACCCATGTCTCTTATCCTAACTCCATTCCCTTGAGATGAAAAAGGTTGTTTGAAGTGTTAGGATTTGAGATATCTTCTATTTTCCATCTCTCCAACCACAAGAGGACTGTGGCATAGAACACGTTAATTTTCTCTTTTTGATGCTCCTTTAAAGAATACTATATTTATTGCATCTGAGATTGGGACTATCTTCCAGGTGCACCAATTACTTATGTAGATAATCTCTCTAGCACTCAGTGAAATGTAAGTAGCTCCATAAAATGGATCAGGTTGCAAACCCCATTTTGGCATATCTTGTTCTGCTAATTGGCTTGAACTTAACTGTGGGGGTGGAGGTAAAGGAAAAGAAAAAAAGAAGAATATTTAGTATCTCACTCAAAAGATAAAACTATTACAGTTCTTAAATCATATTACAATTTTCACTTGAGTTTGAATAAAACACGGTGTAAGAAATATGTAGTGGTTACAGCAAAGCTTGAGGTGTAGGTAACTTGCATTGATTCCTTCCTCTGCCAGTGAGGGCTGAACTGCAAGCTCTACTTGCCAGAAGTATGTCCCAGCTTAAAACTGATCTTTTGCACATCCCTCTTAGTACTTACAATGTCTGAGAGTAATAGAAAAACTAAGCATGTTCAGTGAAGAGTGTGTCTTGAAAGACAAAAATATTATGTCAATTTTAATAGACATTCTTAATATAAATCTTTTGCACTATCCACTTTTTACGGAGAAAACAATCAAAGGAAAGCAAATACCAGTTTCAGTAACTCCCTGATCAAACACCTAAAGCAACTGCCTAGGTGGAACTGGTGGTCTTTTTTAATTACAACTCTACTCTCCAATGTGTTTACAACTGGTGATTTATTACAAGTTTTACTTTAAAGCTATAAGCAGATTTATAAACTTCATGGAGAGGTCAAAATGGCACCTTACAAATGAGTGGGTTTAGTTTTATACAGGAAAAAAAAGATTCTCTTATTCCTATATGTATATTAAAATCGTTTCTAGTATAATTTTCTGATAGCCTTGGGGAAACTAACAGCAGCATATAAGCAATTTAATGCCAATTTTACATAGAGAAGAAAGAGGTCAGTTGTTTGTGTGGGAGGCAAGGGGAAAGAATCTATAGTTATAGAGAAAATATTTCTAAGAGCTTGGATCCCACGTATATGCAAAACAAGGGAAATTCAAGAGAGGCATTGAAGCAGTCCATGGAACAAAGCATGGACCTGGCTTATGGCCACTTGGGAGGGTAATGTGTGTGGCTCAACTCTTCTTGGAAATCCTTGTATGTCCCAAGAAATGATAAACTCCAAATAAACTCCTATTTCTCCTAGTCTTCTGTTTGTCATCAAAAGGCCTTGACAATAGGCCTTCTTTACAACAGGGACAGAAACATTTGTGTGAAAGTGCTTCTATGGAATCTGCTTTTCAACGTGGTTTTCAGAGGTTTCTGTTGTATAAACTCTGTAGAATACAAGGGATTTATACTGCACAACACTGAAATTTAAGTGCTTAAATGACTACCTCCTTGGGCTCTGTATTCCTGTTAAGCAAAACACAGAAGCTGAAGAGACACTAAATAAAACACCATACTCAATACAAGAATAAAAGTGAAGCCTGGAGAATAGTGGATAAATTTCACACTATATCCATATGCATCATGATCTGGGAAAAGGCATTCAGATATCACTTCCTTTATGACAATAACTAGTTCTGAAACTGTTAGTACTTTTTTCTTTTTTCTTTATTTTTGTTAACCCAGAGTGAGAAATTTAAATAAGCTGCACCCCATGAATAAATGTTATATGAGTGATACTTTTTCTCAGAGCAAACTATATAGGGAATACAGAAGACTCTGAATGAAGTTAACAAGCAAGCTTTACCACTCCAAGGAGCTGAATCTTTCATAATAGACCATATCATGACTATGTCTGGAATAGGAATGAGACTACTCTAAACTGGCTGCTGAAATAGCACCCGGATTTTTGCAATACAAAGTAAGGAAACTAGCCTGTATTTAATCTTCTAACAAGTAGACAGTGCTCTGATAGTGAAAGATAAAAACACAAAGAAACTAGAGATAAGATGGGGAGGGAAAAAAAAAAAAATCAGCACAGCCTAGCACCAAAATTTACAAAGAAGAAAGCTTAAAAAGAGAGATATTTGGGTCATATTTGTTCTTACAAACAAAACATTTGATATCATAGAATCGTTAGTGTTGGAAGGGATGTCAAGGATCATCTAGTTCCAACCCCCCTGCCATGGGCAAGGACACTTCACACTAGATCAGGTTGCTCAGAGCCACATCCAGCATAACGTGAAAAACTTCCAGGGATGGGGCTTCCAAGACCTCCCTGGGCAACTTATTCCAGTGTCTCACCACCCTCATGGGGAAGACCTTCTTCCTAACACCCAATCTGAATTGACCCACTTCTAGTTTTGCTGCATTCTCCCCACTCCTGTCACTACCCAACATCCTAACAAGTCCCTCCCCAGCTTTCCTGTAGGCCCCCTTAAGATACTGGAAGGCCACAATAAGGTCTCCTCAGAGCCTTCTCTCCAGACCAAGTAGCCCCAACTTTCCAGTAATATGATTCAAGAAGTGCAATAGATTATAACATTGGTTGTATCTGACATAGATGATATGGCTGAAAAGTGTTACACACGTTGTAAATAAAGGCTAAGAAAGCTAAGAGGCCTATGCTGGTGGCACAGGAGACATTGTCCCAGTGAGTGAAGCAAGTATATATTGCTGATGTTGATTGGAAACACATCGCCAAGAATCAGAGGGGAGTTGCTTTTTTTAACAGTCACTTACTGAAAAGGTTTGAAGTAGGAAGAAATAGAATGCATGTAGCCAGAAAAGGAAGTAAACAGAGAAATGTAAAAGATGCACTAAACTGAATTTACCAGAAATACATAAATACTGCATCCTGACCAGGCTCCTTAGAGACAAGGAGTGAAAAGTTTAAGAGAAATGATGTCATGAAAGCACTTCAGGCAAGAGTGAAAGCATGAATTTCCTGTTGAAGATTCTTGAGACAGAGTATACAGCAAAAGCAACAACATAGGAAAATCTGTTTTCATTCAAAAAATGGACATCAGCCTAAATGATGCCCAAGAAAGAAACTTCAGTTTCAGAAACTGTGTTTCTAGAATGCACCGGTAACAGATCTACCTTACATTGCTTTCAGTTTTAAATGAGATTTTGTAAATGAAGAGTGAAATACTCAGCTTTAAAAGCTCTGGAGCATCTTTATCTTATCCTACCAAACAACTAAAGGAAGTGATTGTGGCTCCTCATAATAGTACCCTGCCCCCAAAAGATAGTTATATATACACAAATAAATATTTATGTATTTACACACACATATATATAAACATACACATGTAGATCCTGTCTTGACGTTGTTGATACATTATTTAAAGCAGTAGAAGAATGTATGAGATAATGTTCCCACAAAGAAGTGGGATCATATTTGCTTCTGGAATGCAAATACAAACATTTATGATGGTAATTTCTCTGGGTTGCAAGATTCCATACTTAGGGGTTTTGACAGCTGCATTATTTCATTTAAATTTAAATATTTCAAGTCTACAAACTTTCAAATATTTCTTGTATTTGTTTGGATGTTTTTCAACACTGCAGCACAGAATGAGGGCTATGGAATATGAGCTTGGGATAATTGATGGTGCTGCCATGGGGTCCAAAATAGCCTCCCATATACTACTGGGGTTTATATCATTTTGCCTCTGAAATTTGTTTTAAATTATAAAGACAGCTCTCATTTTTTCCTTTGTTAGATCTTAGTGTCTGTTATTGGATATTTACTTTTAGAACCACAAATATCCTAAGGAAAAAAAAATAAACACCATAAGCCTATTGAGGATGAATAAAATAATCTCATAGTAACATTCCAGATAGTGATGTATGACTGGTTGTAGACAGACTGACATGTTTTGGCCCTAATTCTACATCAGGATTTGTTACCACAGTCTCTGAACTCAGAAGTGAATTCACAAGTGACTTCAGAAGTGAAAAGACCTCTTTTGCCTCAGCTCTACAGTTATTTAGTAGCAATGACTATCTTTTTTTTTTCCCAGATGGGGATAAACATAAAAACTTATCATACTAGTTTTTCTATAATTAGTTGCAAATGCAGTGAAGAACAGCCCCTCAAGGTAAACAAATACTTTGGCTTTGCTTGGTTTTTTCATGGAAAAAAATCCTATCATAGCCGTGTATTTTAGGCTTATTTCTTAATACATTTAAATGTTATCTTCAAGAGTTTGGTTTGAAATGAGTAGTTGATGATGTCCATGCAATGCAATAGCAGTTATCATCTGTTGGATAATACTTGAGCTAATAAAAGAGATCATGTTATATTTTAAAGGTATGGGTCCTTCAAAGGCCATTTAGGCATTTTTTCTCTCTCTTGGTATTAGCACATCCGTAGCCAGTGTTTTACTATGCATAGTCACTTGCTTTAATCAGCAGCCAGTTCGCAGGCTCACCTGTGTATACATGAGAGAAGTTAAATTCTCTCATCTTCCTTGCAGTTAGCATTGAAGCTTGCATTGCTTGACTTGCTGTTTATGTATTTTATCAGTGGTCTATGTCAAGCTTTCGTAAACAAATCAGAGAAAAACATCCAAACAATTGTGATTATTTTTTTTAAAAGCTAAAGGACACCAGATATCTTGTACAGCAAATGAGATGGCTTGAAAGTCAGCCCTTGAAATAGGTGCTGTTTATGTTGCTTTCATCTAAATAGTTCTGTATTCCAAGGGAACCTGGCAATAAATAGATACAGATGAGTCATAATTATGTTCTTTCTCTCTTAAATTGCATGTTCATGAATTTTTTGACTGAGAATGTCATCTTCTGTTACATGGGACTCACACTATTCATGTTTCAAAACCATGTCTTCAGTCCTCTTTTTATAATTGGTACATTTGTGTCCATTGCTTTAAAGTATATAACTGTGAAAGTGTATTTATTATTTTAATACATATTTTTATATGTATGTACAAAGAGTGCAAAAAAATGAAATGTCACCAAACAAACCAATCAGGGCCTCAAATACTAAAAGTCAGGGGTTCTACCAAGTCCAAAAGCACTCATGTTTATTACCTATATGCCAATAACTGACTCAATACATGTAAGCACATTGTCTTTTGACAGTTGCTGTTTTGCATATTTAGTACAAGGCAAATACCTTTAAACTAGAAGGGGAAATTTTGCCATTGATTTTCAAGTGGTGTGGGAAGTTGGATGTGAATTGGAACAGATCTATGGGGACAAGTGAAGGCACACATTATCTTTTTGCCTGCCCAGAAACCAGAGAGCCTGTCTAAACCACAGCTACCTCCAGACAGATATGTACCATAAGAAGAACTGCCCCAAAGCTATCAAAGTGATACTAAGTCCTTAAAAAGTGAACAGTTCTGCATTGCACAAATCCTTTTTCTATTTGACATCTCCAGTGTATGTGGATTTATTGACACTATGATGCATCAAAGAGACTGATAAGAAAGAGTCTGTGTCTTTAATTCTCAACATCAGTTGCTCACTTGTACAGTGGCATCAATTTCTTTAATGCTAACAATGTTTTTGCTCAGAGCAGCAGCTCTTTGCTTATTGCTTTCTGAGGGACTGCAAGAGCTTTGAAGGTTGGGATCATACTGTTTGCTTGCAGTATATTTTTGTATGTAATATTCAAATAAATACTAACTGTACCACAGCTCCATTGGCTGCAGGTTGAGTTAGATGGCAAACAGGACCCTAAGAGACTATGGTGCCCCACCAGCACAGCAAGGCAGGTGCAATGGTGTGACCTGCAGTGCTAGCATAGGAAGGCAGCAGAGCATGTGAGTAGCACTCAGCACCTCAGGCCGGGACTTTGCTTCAAAGCACTGCAGGAACTTGGCCCCATCATTTTCTCTCACTAAAAGTCAAAAGACTGAAACAGGGTTGCACTGAAGGGGTGAGCAGAGGGCATGTGAAGCAACCACTGCTAAGGCATGTTCTCCCAACTCCATAGAAGCTTTAAGCAGCTCTTTAGCAGCTCATGACCCAGCAGATAGGGTACATACAGACATTGCTACTCATGTACTTCTATTCTACAGTCTGCAACATGTCTCAGATTCAGAGTGCCATAACTGAGCCCTAAGAGTCACAAGACAAGGAGAGGATGGAACCTGCTAAAAGCATGTCTAAGGAGCTCTGATTTCTCATTTGTTTAACCTTAAATAGCCTCGTGTTTTTAATTAGCTTTTGTGATCATTCTGCAGGAGGGTAATAGATAGCTCTCTTTGAAATAACTCCAGAGCAAAAGGACGACAGACCAAAAAAAAGGGACGGACGACAGACCAAAAAAAAGGGACGGACGACAGACCAAAAAAAAGGGACGGAAGACAGACCAAAAAAAAGGGACGGACGACAGACCAAAAAAAAGGGACGGACGACAGACCAAAAAAAGGGACGGACGACAGACCAAAAAAAAGGGACGGACGACAGACCAAAAAAAGGGACGGACGACAGACCAAAAAAAAGGGACGGACGACAGACAAAAAAAAAGGGACGGACGACAGACCAAAAAAAAGGGACGGACGACAGACCAAAAAAAAGGGACGGACGACAGACCAAAAAAAAGGGACGGACGACAGACCAAAAAAAAGGGACGGACGACAGACCAAAAAAAAGGACGGACGACAGACCAAAAAAAAGGACGGACGACAGACCAAAAAAAAGGACGACAGACCAAAAAAAAGGACGACAGACCAAAAAAAAGGACGACAGACCAAAAAAAAGGAAGACAGACCAAAAAAAAGGAAGACAGACCAAAAAAAAGGAAGACAGACCAAAAAAAAGGAAGACAGACCAAAAAAAAAGGAAGACAGACCAAAAAAAAAGGAAGACAGACCAAAAAAAAAGGAAGACAGACAAAAAAAAAAGGGAAAAAAAAGGAAAAAGGTAAACAGTGCTGGATATAGACTGTATGAATTTTCAGGAAATAAAGTAATCATGTCCAAAAGCACAATTATCCTTTGCAAATTGCTGCTCAAGGAGATAAGGCCATTGCTGCAATTGATGACAGCCATTTTACTGAAGGACTGTAGATGAAGTCACATGAAATACAAATGTGATAAGCAAAACTAGAGTGACTGAAAAGAGATATATAATGATGAATAAAAAACCACAATGTCACAGGAAGACAATCTCTGCTATCACACAGTTCTATAAGGAAATTGAAGCCAGAAGGATCTGAAATGTAAAATATGAAGGAAAATAATCTCATATTCATTTCAATTACACTTAAAAACCCAAACAAACAAAAACCACTTTGACAAAATATTTGGCTTAAGTCATCTTTGTTTTTGTCAGTAGTTGCTCCACCACTTTCCTCAGCATCTCACATTTTTGGTGGCAGATTTTGTAGAAGGAGCTTGCAAAATATACCCACTTTCTTTCCTTTTGAATTCAGGTTGAAAACAAAAGATTCCCAGGAACTTTCAGCACATGATGATGTTTTCAGCTAAGTATTATTTTGGTATTTTTTCCTGCCCACATTTAACAGTAGGCAAGGATAGTCATCTATCACTCGAAAAAGCCACAGCTGTCACAAAGTAGTTATTATCTTGAAACTCAAGATCGTCTCTTCAAAGCTGCTGAAGCAAATAGGTGTATTGAACTTCACTGTGCTCTGGAACTATTTTAATTAACTTTTTGAAACCTACCACCCAAGAAGCCAGGTCTTTCAACCCCACTGTCCCCCATCTGTCTACACTTCCACGACAGTTTGAAAATACCATGTGTTTAACGTTCTGTTTTCTCTACACCTGCAGGATACCTGACAGTATGCTATGTACTAGCAAGTAAGTATCTGGCTTGGGAGGTGTTAGTACCAATACTCAAAACAGACAGAGTCTTTGTCAATTCCTCTAACTTCAGGAAGTCTTACTTTTAAACATGAGAGTAGGATGTTTTGCATCTACAAACCTTTTCATATCAGCCTGATATTTGAGTACTTTATTTTCCAAATTCAGATTGCACTGAATTTTAACTCTGATTAACAGTGTAGAATAAATTAAAAGAAAAAAAAAATCCAGAAGAGGGAGCCATGTTCTACTCTGATTTATGCATCATCCCCTGAACTATTAAAAGTCTCAGCTGGATTCTATATGTTTGGACATGCACAAACTAGAAATACCTTCACTCGACTTTCTGACACTAGTCAGGAAAAACATATGTAAGAGCTAAAGCTATTTGTTCACTAAAAGACATATACACAGGTCCCCCAATGCCATTTACGAAATAATTTTCTAAAACTAGAAAGTCACTCTTTTTTTTCTTTTCTTAGTGCTTCTGCTTTTTATACAAAAAAATTATTCCAAATTTTTAAGGATAAGACTTCTTGATTGACAGCCTTGATTTACACTGATCTGTTTAGCCAGATAAGTCAACTAAAATGTACTGCTTTTTCCAGCTTCCTCATCAAGCATGCTCCACACAGAGGTGCCTCATTTATGCCTACATAATTCCATCTCCCTAGAAAGCAACGTGCTAGTTCACTTCTATATCCATTCAAGCTTTCTGCTAAATGCTGCCGCTGAAAATATCAGTTAACACCATTTAGATTGCAGTGAGAGATGGTGACATACATCCATTAGCAACTGGCTTTCAGACTGCCTGCTCACCTACAGTTTTTTTGCTGTGCTAAATGTATACCTAGATCACTCCAGCAAAGCTAGCAGGTGGCCAGTGAGACAACAACATGAAAAGCAGCTTGACATCATTAGTTATCTATTCCTGGGCTCCATTTTTGCTTTTATGCTTTATCAGATAAAGCATAGAATTAAAAACCTTCTAAAATACATCTTATTCTTCACCTTTCCTGTCCTCATTTTCTCCACTTAAATTTCATTCTCCACAGAAACAGAAAAAAGCAGCCTGCAGCCAAGAACTGAACGTAAGAACTCACATTCTTCACACATTAGCTTTCCAGAAGAATCTGGCAGCTGAGACCTGAAAATAGTAGTATTGAACACTTCTAAAATGTAAGTGTTGAAATAGTCACGAAGCAATTTTTAACTGTTTTTAAAAGAAAGAACGTATTTTGCATTTAGAAAAAGGAAATGGCATCATCTAAAAGTAAAGCAGAGTGACTGCCTCTCACTCTGCCAACAGTTTTTCACTTCGCAGAACACAGGGGATATGTGGATCTTCTGTATAATTGTACTCCACACTATGCACTAATATTTGGACCTATTAACCAATAACATTCTTACGTGCTCTAAACTGATCATACTGTAAATAGTGATAAAGAGACAATCATAGAATCAGTCAGGGTTGGAAGGGACCACAAGGATCATCTAGTTCCAACCCCCCTGCCATGGCCAGGGACACCTCACACTAGACCAGGCTGGCCAGAGCCTCCTTCAGCCTGGCCTTAAACACCTCCAGGGATGGGGCCTCAACCACCTCCCTGGACAACCCGTTCCAGGCTCTCACCACTCTCATGGGGAAGAACTTCTTCCTCACGTCCAGCCTGAATCTCCCCACTTCCAGCTTTATTCCATTCCCCCTAGTCCTGTCACTACCTGATAACCTAAAAAGTCCCTCCCCAGCTTTCTTGTAGGCCCCTTTCAGATATTGAAAGGCCACAATAAGGTCATCTCGGAGCCTTCTCTTCTCCAGGCTGAACAGCCCCAACTCTTTCAGTCTGTCCTGATAGGAGAGGTGCTCCAGCCCTCTGATCATCCTGGTGGACCCCTCTGGACACCTTCCAGCATGTCCATATCCCTCTTGTAATAGGGGCTCCAGAAGAGAGACACATTCCTGATACGAGTAAACAAGGCACCAAATTTGAGTTTGGAGGAAGCTTATTGCCCATTCAAGATCAGCAGCAATATTCTGGTACAACATCAGATTCTAGTCAATCACAGGGAAAACCAGGCTACACTCACCGCACAATGAGATGCAGAAAATAACGAATCTGGGATCAGTTTCGGTTTCCATCTTATTGTTACCAAATTGTGCCAGTTTCAGGCTGTACCTTGAAAATTTTTCACAGATCTTGAACAGAAGGTAAATAAAACACCATTGGATGCAAAAAGAAAATAATGATAAGGTCTAAATAATCCCATTGGACAGATACCTAATACAAAGTTAGCATGTATAAAACTAACTTTCTCTCTTGTCAACTCCTTTGCTCTAACAGATACTAGCTCTGGCTTCTGCTGGCTTTGTTGACCTTGAATACATTCTTCTTGTGGTTAAATACTAACAGCAACTCCCTGCTTTATCTCCTTTTTCTCTCTTGTCCTGTGTACAGGGGGAAGGGAGCAGGAAGAGGGAAGCTATTGGTAGCCCCCCTGCTTTTGTGTCATTTATAAATTGTAAATGCCTGGAAAAAATTATATATTTTGTACATATTCATTGCATTTCATACTTACATTGTAGTTTTGCTTCTAAATACAGCTTCATTTGCTTTCCAACTGAACTGGTCTGGCAAATTTATGTTGGAGGGAATTTCAACCCACCACACAAGTGCACAAAACATTTACTTCTTCCTTTACTGAGTTTTACTGCCATAATCACCACGAATATCAAAGTCTGAAAAAATCAATGAAGGTCAGGGAAGTACACTGTCAATTAGCATTTGAGTATATAGAATCACAGAACAGTTTTGGTCAGAAAAGACCTCTCAGATTATCAAGTCCAACCATTGACCTAACACCACTACAACCATTAAACCTGATTGCCATATCCAAACGTTTCTTGAATACCTCCAGGAACAGTGACTCCACCAGAGCCCTAGGCAGGCTAATTCCTACGCCTGACCACTCCTTTCATATAGGAAATTATCCTAATGTCCAATCTAAACTTCTCTGGTACAATTTCAGGCCATTTCTTCTCATCCTACCACCTGATAGTAAAGAGAAGAGACCAATCCCCACCTCCCTGCAACCTCCTTTCAGGTAGTTGTAGAGAGCAATGAGGTCTCCCCTCAGCCTCTTCTCCAGACTAAACAATCGCAGTTCCCTCAGCAGTTCTTCATGCTCTCTAGATCTTTCACCAGCTTTAATGCCCTTCTCTGAACACAATCCAGCAAGTCAATGTCTTCCTTGTAGAGAGAGGCCCAAACCTGAACACAGTATCCAGGTGTGGCCTCACCAGTGCTGAGCAGAGGGGAATAATCATTTCCCTGGTCCTGCTGGTCACACTATTGCTGACACAGGCCAGGATGCTGCTGGCCTTTTTGGCTGTCTGGGCACACTGCTAGCCCATGTTCAAACGGCTGTCAATCAACACTCTTATGCTGCAAAGAATTCTATAGAAGCCATCAGGTTTTATTCTTTGAGTACTAGTACATTTGAGAAAAGGTTGAAGAGCTAGGCTTGGAAGCGGGTTATGCAGCATTTTGATTTATTCTGTTCCTCAACTGCTTCTGCCAGTCCTCTAATAGCACATTACAGAGGGTGGATTCTCTTTCACAACTGTATTTAATCATGAAGCCTAATAAGATGCCATTGTAAATCCAAACTACATCAGTTCTTGCATGATTAACCCTCAGCTTCTCAAATTAAGTTAAATGTCAGGTAAGATAAGTAGGCCAGTAACCTGTTGTGGGACCTATGACTATACACTAGTAGTCTGTGCTTCATGAAAAATGTCTCCTTTCAGTTCAGACCCTGCTGTGATGTCTTTAGCTTATAATAAATTAAAAGGAAAGGAAACTAAATGGATCCAAATGAGCTTATTCGCAACAATAACATGTTTGATATTTGGGCATCAATACTCTACGACAGGCATGGGGACTGTTTCATGGGTACAGTACTGCACCTTCCATTCCTATTCCAATATCCCTATTTACTTTTTACTGTGCTTTCCTCTTCTCTGCAGTACATAAATCAGCAGGAGGGAGGCCTGAGGTACACCTTGTTACAGGGGTGGTTATTGTTAATACAAGACACTACAGCAGAAGTGGAGACTGAAAGGGTGGAATACAAATTCAGAAGAAAAATGAAAAGAGTGCCTCTGTATGGGCAGCTGCTGTGCAGGCATTTACATCTGCATGCTCAGGTGGTGGGAAGTGCGAAAGTGAACTTTTCCAAGAAGATAGACATGAAAAGAAATCTGCTAAACAGAAAAGAAAGCAAGGAAGAAAAGAGCAGAAAGCTATGACTGAAATCAAAATATTGCATCTACCTACAGAAAATCTCTTTTCCTGGTAGATTCTTTCCACGCTACCCACAAACAGCACTGCCCAAAAAAAGCTCTTCAGAAGGATGGGTAGGGAGTGATGTGTGTTTGTGGAATGTGAGCAAAGGGTGGAAAACAGCCCAGTAGGAATGTCCTTGTCTGTTTATATGGGCCTCTTAAGCTTAACTCTGAGTGCGGTTTTCCTTGGAGGTCCTAACGTGTTAAAGAATGTCTCTTAAAAATTAATCCCTAATGGTTGGCACAGGTAGCAGAAAAAGCTGGTAGGAAATCTATCATAGAGCCTTAAAGTACAGATGTTGAGCTGCTATCAGTGCTGTGCCTCTAAAAGCTGAACTGAGAGAATCTCTGTTAATGGTTCCTCAGAGCATTTTCCTTTTACCGCCTTGGCACTGAGTTTGGGCTGAAAGAGTAAAATTTTGGTTTTCCACCACATTAAGTTCATCATTCTTGGTGAGGTGTTTTTGTGGGGTTGGGGTTTTATTTCTGTGGTTGGTTGGTTGCTTTGGGTTTTTTGTGGTGATGGTTTTCTTGTGTTTTGAGGTTTTTTTAACGTTTCTTTGGTACAATAACATTTGCATTGATTATTCAAGACAAAATGCCAACCTAAATAACTGACGTTTACCAACATCACTGCTTATGTTTTTCAGTCTGGGTATTTGTTGGGGGCACAACACCAATTGATATTCATGTTTCTTCAGTTCAGGTTAGCACTCTCTTTACCATATTAACCATCAAAACACAGTGCAATCACTATGAATCAATCACTACACTCCTAAAGCTTTCTAAGGCTTATTTGTATGCTCTTTAATTGAATTTTGGAAGAACTCGGTTCAAAAATTCAAGGGAAACTGTATTATGTGTACAAAAACTATATGATTCTCTATGAAGAGGCTCATTGGAAAGGGTCGGTATGTCATCAATTACAGAAAAAGGGAGCGAAGATGGTGAAATGTTGCAACTTTGCCAATAAGTGTGGAAGAGAAATGCTGGTCACTCATCACTAGAGCCCTTAAGGGTTCAATTATTGTAAAATTACATCAGGCACCATCTCAGGGCAGTTTGAAACTACTTCTGTGTGATTCTCCAGTGCCTTAGGGAACTAGATTTACCACCCTTGTTTAAATCTAAACCAAAGTGCTAAACAAAAGTTACTCTAAACAACTAGAAATAAAGTTACTGATGTTATCAAGACTGAATACTTAAAGGAAATGAGGAATAAATGAATACCTGCTTTTATATCGTAGTGACTACGCTTGATTTCCCTGTGTGAGCTGTAAGTTACTGTACAGGCAGACCACAGGAGGCAGCAACAGTCAAAATTGAGTAACAGTCTAAAGCTGTGTACCCTTTTTCTGCCAATTAACCATTTCATCATAAAAATATTATCCAGTAATTAATGTATTTAATTGAACTGGAGGCATTCATAAGATAATAGAGAGGAATATATGATCACTGAGACTATTCAGACTAATTATATCTCATTAATTTTTAAATTTATGCCCATTCTAGCTATGTGGAATAGGCTACAGTTTCTATCAGTAGTCCAGAAGATGCCACTCTTAACTCCTTAAGATTGTTCAAGTCAGTCTTATCCCAGAGATAAGTGTTTGAGTTTATATGTTACTGACTAATGTATCCACATTTACATTTTAAAACATAAATCTATTCTCCAATAAGCTGAAGATATGTAAAAAAACCATAAAATACAAATAACTAGCACTAACATACTTAGCATTTGCTCTACCACAATGCGTTACAGTATTAGCCAAGATAAGAGACAATACTCGAGATCGGTACAGCTTTTCTGATGTGTATTATTGCCTGCATATTATACCATGTTTCAATGATTTACTGAACTGTCTACAACTTACATTGAGAAATTCTCATAGTGGTAATAACATATCAGAATATAAGGGGATAGAACAACAACATTTTCTAATTAATAGTACTAATAGTCTTGTAGAAAACCGATCTTTGTATCTGTAGTAACTGGAATTTCCTTAATCTTCCATGTCTCCCCACAGAAATAGCATCAGATCTACTTTTTTTTTTTTCAGTTAAAATTCACTTTGATGTAAATATAACCTGTCACGTTATTTTTAGATAAAAGATAAAGATGTGTCCTCAGAGGTAACTACCAGCTGATTTATTCCAGGAATGAGTGTAGTGTTTACAACACTTGCAATTTGTTGCCAAAGCATATAGCAAGATGTATTATCAAAACTAACCCTGTACTACTGAAAAAGGCTCCATTTCCATCTCCCATTTAATGAAGCAGTATCACTCAACTATCTCACAAGGTTGAAGAACCCAGCTGTCCTGAGAAAGTGTGTAAAAAGAAGTTTAAAAGTATCTCAGGAGTTCACTTGAATTTATTAAGGTTCACAATTCTAGGGCTCTTCTTTTAACAAACAAATGATACTGAAACTTATACTCCTACTTTATAGCTTGAATCTAGGAAAGGTTCTTAAAACCTTGGAAATCTGACCTGCTAACAACAGAATTTATGCCTGATGTCTCTGTGTATCAAAATCCAGTTTTAAAAGAAATCCCTACCAATCGTTCTCATTATTTTGTTAGTACCTTTGCATACAGAGCAGCCTTCAAAGTGAGTCCTAAAATTCTTGGCAAAAATCTAAATATTTTAAAATTTTGTTCTAAAATAATGAGACACATGATCAGAGATGTCTTTTTAGAAGTCTCCCTTTTTTTGGATACCTGCAACTGAATTCCAGGAAGTGCTGACTTTCTGGAATTCAGATCCTTTCTGGAAATCAGATCCTATTTAAATGATCCCAGTTTTCTGTCACAGTAACATTTCAGAGTAAAGAAATATTTGCATAGTTACAGTGTTACGGGACAGCATTCTGAAAGCAGAATTGTTTGTACCACATAACCAAATAATGCATTATCTTTTAGCTTATCTGAGAGTAATAACATAAATAAATAAATAAAATTCATTTACCCTCCATATGAAAGGACTAAAATGTACTGCTCCTGGCAGAGAATGCATAAATCTGCATCAGTGTGTGAGAATAATATCATGATACATGAACTGCAAAACAAAGACAGCCATTTAAACAGGAATTCGCTGTCAAATTGAAGTATTCAACAAATGTGCCTTCAGAGATGTTGAGTATTACCTGCTAATTCTTCTGGATCCATGCCTACATTCCCCTTACTCTGGTTAAAAATAGAGAGCTACATTTTACAGTAAATCTACAATGAGAGGTTTGAGAATAAAGGAGTCTCCTAACAGACAGAGATAAAATACAAAGTTGTTAATAAAATATGTCCTGTAAAAGCATTGTGCTACACATTATGCCCTGTTTGTTTATCATCACCTTCTGTGTAAATGTTTGTCAAGGGATTTCCAGACTCTGTGCATCTTTTTGCAGCATTTCTATTCCATATTCTAAACACACACCAAGTGGCATTGAATAGTAATGTTTAATACTGTGGCTATCTAACCATTGCCTTTGATGTGGCTATATCTATGTGCCTGGTTGCCCTTAAGAACATGCCATCTCTATTTCACCTAAAGCTTCAGTTCCACACATCTTACTTTCTCAAAGTACTAATGCCAGAGGCCTGGAACACCACGTTGTTTTGGAATGACTGAGGCAATCCAAGCTCAAATTCTTAGCAGGAACACTTCTAAATTACACTCCTCTATGAGGAAATCACCAACCCCAGAAATCAAATTAATCAAAGCAGACTATTCTTTTAATATTCAACTGTTTCCTAACTTCTAATTCACAAAGTTGTGGATTCACTTCCAGAGTTTTCCCAGAGTTCTGCTTATTCTTTTCACTGTTCAGATTCCAACTCCATAACTACAGACAGCTCTTTGTCCTTGCCCACCCAGGCAAAACTAAATTGAAAATTTCAAGGTCAGACACTTACAAAACTTTCTCTGTGTCTGTGGAGCCAGAAGGTCTCTGGTGGCGAACAGCAGCAGGGTATTCATTCACACTTCACTAACATAAACACAGCACACCTTAATAGAGTCAGTGATCTCTGACAACACAAAACCTAGAACTGCATCAAGAGTAGCAAATATAATTGAAGAGCCAATCCAACGCATGTAACAATAAGAGGAGAGGAGAGGAAAGGAATCACATCTTATAAATCAAGAGTCCTCAAAAATCTGTTTGAAATGAATATAGATGCAAAACTAATATCATTGCTGTGGAGACACTTCTGTTTTATACCCAAAATGATGATGACAGGCCAGGAGAAGAATTCAGGTTAACTTGGAGCAATATATTTAGCAGCACAAGGGGAAAAAAAAAATAAATCTGTCATTTGCAAATGTCATATTTAGAGCAGCCCCCCATCCTGATCTACAGTAAAAAAGGAAAATTAATTTACAGATTGCATATAGACATATCTCTGTCACTGATTCAAAGCCATTGAAGTCAAAAGAGTTGTCTCAAACGTCCTTCTATTTATTTTTCATAGAGTAAATCATTCAATCAACCCAAAAATATACCCCTTATAGGAGTTCACCTGTATTTATTCCAAGTTTGGTCAAGCACCTTAGAGATCATTGTGAAAATTCAAGTAATTTGTGTGGTACTTGTTGATTATTTGTGACATGGGTCACAGAAAACATAAGGTAAGATTTTGATTTATCGCTTTCACTCTAATCCCCTGTAGTAGCACAAATTAAAATATTGTGTCAGATACTAATTGAAGATCTTCATTTATATAAAACTATAGTGAGATGTGAAACTTTGCCTGGTGGTCTTTACCAGCAGTTCTGTATTTGTGGGTGTATATATACCTATCGTGTAGGTAATATCTATGAGAGATAGGAAACAGCCTGGTGTTTCTCACTGAAGACACATTAGGGAAATGCATTCTGTTTCAAACCCTGAGGTGTTCAGCCTCACACATGCAATTATCTGTGAGCAAAAAAAATGCTTCTTGGGTTGCATGCATGCTGAAAGGGTTAATATAATAGCTGCTTTTATAACAGCAGCTAGAGCACAATTAGCCTGGTAAATGATATAAATCAAGAAGCAGTGTGAAATTGGACATGAAATGTACTGGATGTTATTATAAAAGGAGAAAATGGATAATTTCCTATCAATTCTGTCTGAAAATGAGAAATCATCCAGGCAATGAACCTCAGTGATATCCAAAAACATCTATCACTTACTTGCAAGGTGCTTTTCGACTAAGATAAGGTGTGCGTTTGATCTTCCAGTTATTCACCATAGCATTTTGCCTGAATGATACTAACCAAGGTTTATAAACATTTGTGCTTAGTAACAACAAAATAAAAGATGAAAATACAGATGGCTTAGGCTTTCTGACTCCAGCTGTGAAATGCAGCCCTGGGCAGGTGCTGAATAAGAGATCTCGGGTTGCAATTTTGACTTGTGCGTGACAAGCACTTGACTCCTGCTGTCAACTCTCTTGGTCTTCATCGGCCAGAGGGGTCAAATCTAGGCACAATCTTGTACCATGACAGTTAAATCCTATCTTATCTCATATTTCTTGCTCCACAAGGCTACCAAAACCAGAAAAGGAAGGAAGACATGAAAGATATTGTTTTATTGCCAGAATATTTGGTACAAGAGAGGGGGGGAATTACACAGCAAGAAGAAAGATTCATGCCTTTTAGTTTACTAGGAATAAGTAAGAGAAGGATTTTTCCAAGTACCAAAACTTATTTAAATTATATATATGAATATATCTATATATAGAGAGAGAGAGAGCTTGGAACAGAATCCAACTAGCACAATTTGTGTCAATTAAAACATTTATTTTATTCTACTTTGAAATACTGTTGCTTTGATATGACTGAGTATGCAAATTAATTTGTTTTTTCCATTTCAAGCAATCATTTTTCCTTCCATTAAAATATATCTCCCTGTCATGCAAAGGTATCTGATATGTTGCAGCTGAAATATGACGTTGCTCAAACTACAAATAAGAAATCAGACCAAGCTATCTGAAAATACTGCTAGGGGACAACTTAGTGTTCTGGGACTTCAGAATATAACTGATGATTTATTACTATATATGCCAAATTAATTTGGAAGTCTAACTCTGCCAAAATTAAATTGGTGCAAGCATAAAGCCAGTTGACTTCCAACGTATCTGTTGTTTTGAGGGTAAACAGAAGGTAGAGAAAATTAATTTGAGTCTTCAAAAGTTAGAGATAAATATGAGGTACAAAATCCTGCCTCTAGAAAAAATAATCATATTTACTGAGACAAACCTTATGTCCCTGCTCTGTAGGTATTGATCAAGGTACCTCTTAATTCTCTCTGTTATTGATCAGCTACAGTTGCTTTCTTCTGTCTAGTAAAGAACAGAATCCAGGTCTTACAGCACCCTGTTCAGTAGTTTACAGAATAATTGCTTGCATATTTTTAGACCTAGTGACCCCTAATATATGTGTGTGTGTGTATATATACATACATACACATACCAGAATTTACTAAATACCATGCTTTTGGGGGGGGAGGTGGGGGGGAAGACAAAATGTAATTATGTTTTCCTCCTGAAATCAGTAGGACTACATTATCTCCCATCAATCTGACAGTCATTTACTGATCTGAAGATCTCTGGGGTTGTAAGAGTACCTTCTGCAAAATTTGGGCTCCTCAATATTTATGTTCCTTCTGAAAGTGATGCTTGGGCATAGTTTTACATTTCTCTGATTCTGAAATTAAGAAAACTTCTCAGCCCACAAAATGAGATGGCAAACCATGTTTAATTGCCATGTCTCCATTTACTGATAAACAAAAACAACAAAAAAGTGGCTTTATTTCCTTTTTCCACATCTTCAGAGATAGTAAATAGACTGTCAGAATTCATCCAAACAAAAAAAACTATCAAAAAAGCTTTTAATGAGCCCAATTTAGTCATAATTTTGTCAATAAGTGTTCTCTCTCAACAGAAGAAGTAGTAATCATTTATAGTGGTTTTTTTTTTTTTTTTCAAAACAAACAGCTTTTGCTGTTTACAATTCAGCTCCTGTATATGTACTCTCTCTGGATATCAATGTCATACCTCAAACACAAGGCAAAACCTTCAGACTCCAGCACTGTCTTAGAGTATTTACTGATTCATTGGGGTGCAGGGCATGGTGAATTTCAAGCATTAGATCTGCCTCTTGACTGTCAAGTTTTCTTGCTCTGCTTGCTAAGGTCACAACCTGAAGCCAGTGTCGAAGTATGACATTTATGAACATGCCAACAGAGCTCTCACAGATGTCTGAAGTCAGTAGCCACAGAGAATTTTACTTAGAACTTCAGGGAAGCTGATCATCAGTGCATGAATGGGGACAGATCCTTAGCTAGTACAGGCTGTCCTAATAACATTCAATTATTTTCTTGCCCTTGCTTTGCCCCTCTGCCCCCTCCCCCCAAGTGAATATGCTTTGGGAATCTCTGATTGAGGCAATTTCTCACTCTACTTTCCCACTGTGCCTGTTCACTATCTCATGCAAGCTATTGCTTTCATTACCACTGACTTGAATTCAGGTGTTGGTTTACACTTGCTACAGGCAGTAACAAAAAACCAATGGGAATGGAGTCTCTTTCTGAACCTTCCATGCATGCAGCATGCACCTTCCAACACTGCAAAACAAAACAAGAAGCCTAAATAAAACCATGAATCTTTATAGCATGCTTCCTATCTTATCCTTCCAGCACTCCTTTGCCACTGCACCCATTTTAAATGGCAGCCAACTTCCACTGTAATTCACACTTTATATTCAAGCTATATAATGCTTAAAATCTCTTCTAAATGAAACACAGAAGCTTGGAAGAGTGTCTCCAAATGCCCTTGCAAAAAGATAAAGCCTTTAATTAATTAAAACGAGTCTTATCAACCTTAATTACAGGATCATAGTTAATATGTACAAGGGGGTAACTAACTCTCTTCCTGGGTGCCTATAAAAAGATTGCAAGGACTGGTGCAGGTAGGATAAAAGTCTCAAAAAAGCACATGATTATGAGAGACACCCCAGGAAATCAGACAAGAATCTGAATTCCACTGATTAAAAAAGGAGAAAAGTAAAGAAAAAAGAAAATTAGGACTTTTTTTACTTCAGATAGATGAAATAAGCAAAATCAAGATGTTTGCAGCCATAGTAGAATTGCTGACACAAAAAGCTGGTATTGATATCTAAAACCTTTGTTTTCCTAGAATAAGTACTTGAAGATGCAAAATAAGTACCTAATAGTTCCTATATTCTTCTGAATACAACACAACATAATGTAAATGTGTGGGTGTGTATGTATATATATATACACACACACACATACATATTTTTTTATATATATTATATATATATGTTGAATTTCACCTATGTTAGGGCACCAGACCTGGGCTTCTGGATCATTTATATTCCACTTACTCTTATTCTACCCAAATAAATGAATTTATACCAAGTTGTGCATATTCTAAAATGTAGGACTGCTAAATTCAAAAGTAACAAAATCCCCAAGCCTAACATTTGTATTTAGTGTACTTTCTGAGCTCTAGATAGTGACTGTACATACTGTGAAAATAAGGACAGTTCCTGTAGTTCTGGATAAATGCACCAACTAAGGTAAAAGCATCTATCTCTGTTGCTGTTGTACAAGTCAAACTCTTCTGTAAACCAAAAGACAAAATTAAAAATAAAAATTTCATAACATTCTATCAAAGCTTTATATTGCTCCATGATCACTGACTACCAGAACTTAGACTGTCATGGGAAAAATCTGGTCTGAATTTGTCAACTGCAAGAGGAAATATTTTTTTCCCTCTGAAACCTCTGTAGTACATAGTTGGAGAATCTGCCTGGGAGCTATCAATAACAGCATTTGCATTATCTAGCATAAACAGGATGACTGCAGATCACTATCTACTTGGGAAATAGTTTTTATATGAATGGCCTAAATATTATCTGAAACAGCCACATCAGATCAAAGTGTATTGCCTGAAACTCATAAAGATAGCCAAGTTTCTGAAGGAAGGATTATACTGCAAAAAGAAATGTGGAGGCAGCTGAATTCTAGACAGTCTAAACTAAACAGTGCAATTATCAGCCCCAGATTATAGTGGAATAAAACAGTTCATGAATTAAAAAGAACACAGAAAGAGATAAATACTAGATGATGAGTATTTTTTTATTCGTTGTTGCTGAGAAGCAAAGTGTTGTAAGGGAAATGGAAAGTTAAACTTTCCAGTAAGCAGTGTTTTTGGAACCTTGTCATCACAGATGACACTGCTGTTTATTTGGCTGTATTTAAAGTGGCTCTAAAGAAGGTTTAGACATGAATGTGCAGAGCTGTTATCAGTCGTTAAACCTGAAAGGGCAAAAATTGTTGACGCTGCACACATCAGACAACGAACATTTAGGCAAAACTCTTCCATGTTAGTACATAATGTTTGACTAGGTCTGAGACTTTTGCCTAGATTCTTCCATTGTAAAGCTTGATTGGAAATTTCAAACATAAAAAGAAGGTGAAAGCCAAGATTTAATGAGTAGCATCTGATCTGAAATTGGATAATTAAAAATAGAACGAAAGCATTTTTTACTTTCATAGCAGGGTTTTTTCCCCTATATTTATATAACAGTGACAGCTTATTAAGCACTCTCTGTCCTCCAACATTTACTTCTAGATGAGGAAACACGAAAAACATTCTATCAATGCTTACTTGGATTGCCAAATGCAGCACATCTGCATATGAATATAGTGACCTCAGCTGCAACCACCATTGTGCTGCATAGTTAAGACCATTTCAAGAATTCAGAAATGCCACTTTTATTTACCCTTCAATCAAATAATTGTAGAGCATACATACCTTTGAGGGTATGTTCTCCAGTGTATTCGTTTTATGCAGCTTTAGGCCAATCAATTCATACAAGACCCTACTATAACTTCCTGCTGTTCTGAGCACTTCAGATGGAGCTTAGGTGAACAGATTTCAAATCAGGAATTAAATGTGAACTCCAGCAACACAGCTGATTTACAAACTGTTTGTGAAAACAGCAGCCCTAATGGGAAGATCAGTGACAGCTTTAATGACAGGTACTTTGTCACAAGTTCTCAGTAGTAGGCATTTATTCAGTGGGGTTTGGTTATAGGATACATTCAGCTTGACCAGCATCGCTCTTCGCTTATGATTAAACACAAAACTACTCCCAGTACCAGCTTCATATGATAAAACTCAGATATTGATGAGAAAGATGAAGTGCATAATATGTTTTTCCCTGTGCTGTGAGCCCAGGGAACTTAGAGTTGGTCATCTTATTTAGACTAATACCTCAGGAGCATTTAATGTTTTACTCTGGGTTAATCGCATTAGCAATAATGTAATGCGTCTACAACGGCCTGGGCTTCTTTCCAAAGCTGTGCTGTTTATGTTCAATGAAAATAAAGGGACACCTAAAGTGATTCACAGAACAAGTATTTTACTCCTCTAAAAATCATTGACATAATTCACCAGAGGGAATGGTTATTTCTGAGCCAAGAATTAAATAGCCTTGTCTGTAGAAATTGTCAAAATACATCTGAGCACAGTTTCTTTTCCTTATACAGATCCTTTCTAAAACCAGTTCTCATTTTTCCTGGCGGGCAAAGTTCATTAGTAGTCTAATTGTCCAATTCCTGGGGTGTTTTTTTTGTTTGGGGTTTTTGTGGGGTTATTTTGTGGGTTGGTTTTTCTTGTTTGTTTGTTTTTTCTTTTTTTTTTAATTTGTTTGCTGGTTGGGTTTTTTTGTTTGCTTGTTTGGTTTTTGTTGTTGTTTCTGTTGGGTTTTTTGTTTTGTTGGGTTTTTGTTTGTTTGCTTGTTTTTTTAAAACTCTATTAATTTCCATACACTTTATAAAAGTAGCAATTAGGACATTTGCTATGTGCAAAAATGATACTTCTTGTAACGTTGTGGTGTCTGTCTTTTTGCAGTGATTGAAAAAACACGTTTTACGTAATGTTTCAGGGGCTTTTGTATCAGTACAGTTTCAGAATTAGGTACATAGCATTTGATCTATAGACTTCCTCACAGCATGGGGAGAGGTATGGTAATAATACTGAATTTCTTAAAGCAATATAGTGTTTTGTGTACTGCCTCTTTGACAGGATGATAGAGGGATGCCTTTGTATGTCTACACTTCTCCATTTTGCAAAATGTTAAGTAAAGCAAAAAAACCACTTGCCATCACCAGCAGCTCCTTCTCTCAACATGATCACTTGTCCTTAACAGATGTAGGCTGATACCAATAGGTGCAATCCAAACTACAAGATCATTTGGCTTCAAGTAAGGGAAATCAAAACATAGTTGCTGTGGTTTTGGTTGGTTTTCTTTTTTTTTTTTTCACCCCAAACAGTTAAAAAGTCAAGAGTTTGGATGGAAAGCATCACAGTCACCTCATGACAGCCTCACCACTCTGCACTATGATCCAATAATATTTCAAAAGCTCAACTTTTTGTTGGGATTTACTGGCTTCTTACTCAAAAGAAATAACCTCATTACTACCAAAAGAGGTACCAAATCCCATGTTTTTTCCTCAGTCACTGATGCCCTAATGCTATAATATGATAATGAGGGACCCTCTTATTCCAGCAGTCCCACCTCTTACCTAAGACATAAAACTCAAGGAAAAACCAAATAGCAAAATGCAGCCTTACTAAGGAAGTGATAACTGCACTGTACATCCCAGGTACTATCATGCACATTCTTCATGCCTAAACTTCTCTTGCAGTTTTGGAAAACCACCCAAGTTCCATCATTTTTTCCATGTTAGTATTTTTCGTCTTCTCTAATTACAATGAAGTATTCCTGGGTGATGTGACCTTGTAACCACATTTTTCTCCAGAAGTGTCTGCAGCTCGACTGAATCTGAACAGATTTTTCTCAATTGAAGACAAACCCAATTTTTAATAATTTTACAAGATTTTAATATTAAAGGTTCTACTGTTAGCATGAGGTATCACTTGAGAAGGCTTCTGGTAGAAATGGAGTTATCCCAAATTTTCAGTTTAGTTTAGTGAGATTTTGGGGTTTATTATTTTTTCTGTATCTGAGATGAAAATTAAAATTTAGGAGCATTCAGCCTTTGCCCATAAACTATATCTGACTGCCTACAAGTAGTCACACACTTATTCAATAAGTAGAGAGTGTGGCTGAGATGAACAGTGACTATGAGCTGACTGTGCCCCTATAGCCTTGTGACACTATTGTGGACTTTCTGCTCTTGATCTTCAAATTAAGAGGGAACTTATAGATAGAATTTAAATGCTTGAAAAGTAGGCAGTAAAGTGCCTACCTTTTACTATACACCTTGATTCTTACATAAAAAAGCTGCTTGAAACTATGAAACTATTGAAAAATGACAGCAGTATCAGGAAGTTTCATTCAGCAGTCATTCTATTAATGAAACCTATGTCAGATGAGTGATACCAGTATACTAAGTGGAAAATTAAAATGATCAGCCCACTCTTGTATAACTCAGGAATGCTAAGAGATGGCAACAACATTAAAGAAAGGCTCTTTGGAAATATTTGGTGCTGATCTAACTATTCCTTTTTAAGTCAATGACACCAGTGACATTAGCTTGAATGGGACAAGTTACGCCCAGGCTGATTGCCTTGTGGAAAACTCCTCTCACACTGCAATTCAGAGTCTACACAAAATCATAGGAAGCATTTCAGAAAGAAAAATAATTGGAAAAAAAAAAAAAACCCAAACTGCTCTTTTGGGGCAGGGCTGGGCCAGGGAATGACTGACACACAAGCACAGGACAGAGTCCAGTCCAGGGAACAGAACAAAGCTTTTGCTGAACTGCCAGAGGGACCCGAACATTGCCAGGCTCCTAGAAAACCAATTGCATCTGAGACAGATTTTTTTGAGATAAGCAAAACAGGGGGAAGAGTGGTGGAATTTTCCACATAGTTTTAAACTGAGAGCTTTATGAAGGGCTTCTCTTGTCCCTAAGAAAGAAGGAGAAAAATAAAACACGCAAGTGAATTGTTACTCAGCAAAGCAGAGCTATAAACTGCCAATTAGAAGGTGATAGCTGGATTGGAGACCACAGTGCAACGAAAGGAACAGGAACAATATATAACGAAGTATATATAAATAGGACACCCAAAAACAAAGGGAGAACCAAAAATGAAGAGAGGAATGAAAGTAAAGTGAAGGAGAATTTCACAGAAGACATCAGTGAAAAAAAGAAGCAGACTAATATTGATCAGCTGATGTCCTGAATGGATGATTAATGTTGCTGTCCAGGGTCTGTGTGTTTCACTAGCTGTCTATGGGCCACACATTGAAGATATTAATTGGGCAACTCTTCTGGCACAGAAATGAAATTGCTCACACACTCACTCAGAACACCCATGCACTCAGAGACAGGGAGCAACTGTGAGACTGCACATATATACATGTACATGAATGTAAAAAGGCCTTGCCTTACATTTTTCAGAATGAAGATTTCAAATGAGAATCACATCTAGCCCACTGCCTGAATATGAAGAAGTCCTGAACTGACTTGCAGCAGTGTGCTGCAAGTTAGATCTACTTAGTTAGCTGTTAAGTATCATGCCATTAGGGCAAAGTAAATGTGCAGAGTGGGCTTGGCAGTCAGTAGCTGCTTGTTTTTCAATCTGACATGGAATTCAATGTAATTCATGAAATTACTGTGTCTGTGGACACAGCCTGCATTTTCCATCCAGCTAGGTTTGCTAATCTTTGGTATAACAAGCTTGTGTGTCATAGACAACAATATAACAAATATTCTAGAGTGAGAATCTATTACATGTCCTTAAGCCTAAAAAGAAGCCCCAGTTCTTAGGTTGTCACCCCAGAGAAGTTCATGTTATTCTGGTTGCTGCCAACCTTCATGTTGACTTTATTCCAATTCTATTCACATGCACTGATATTAACACATGTAACAATGTGAGAGCTGAAATCCCCCCACACCAACACTAACCAGGCTAGCTCAGTCTGGAAGCAAAAGAAAAGTGGTATTTACAAGCAAATCTACAATCTATGATGAAATGCAATGAATATGTAAAATATACATTATTCACAACATTTACAAATATGCACAATCAAGAGAAAAGCACAACCAAGCCCCCTTTGCTTCCCCCAAGGGGCCTTCCCCCAACCAGAAGGACTCCCCCCAAACACCCCTGGCAGAAGGCAGAGAGTCAAGAAGCAGAAAGGCTGTTAGACTTAGCTCATCAAGGTCAGTGTGTTATCTTCAGCCAGAAAAGAAGCAGCAGCCTAGCACATTGTGAACTGTCCAAGCCCTGAACCTTGCTTTGACTAGTGGTTCTTAAATATTTCTCTCTCTCCAATGGAAGCGTTTAGAATAATCATTATTTTGCTGTTTTACACCCAATAGTGATTTATTTACATTCTCTAAACTTCTCTGCTCGAGCTTTGTAAAGAAAAAAAATTAAAAAGTTTTAAACCATCACAATACAAATGATGATTTCTAAAAATTCCACAGAAGTTCAATGATGTTCATTGTAGTCAACTTTGGTTCATATGTTTGACCAAGAGGCCTGAGGCCTCTCTACAGGCATATTCACAAGCACAATAACTTTCGTGTTCTACTGTGTGTACCAAAAGCCTTATAGGGGCATAAATCACTGCCTGTCACAGCTTCTGAGCTAGAGTTCTGTGCTGTCATGATTGAGAGATATCTGGTATTGCACTCTGCCATACAGAAGTACCTTGTTATTCAAAGTGACCAAACTATTCTAACCCCTCCTCTACAACAAGACAAAATAGGATTGACAGAATAGAGAATCAGACACCAGATACCTAAAGATCCAGTTCATCATTCTGGGCACTGTCTGCAAAGAAAAAATGCAAACCATGATCTATTTTTAGATTTTAGCATTCAACTTCACGCAGCTGCAGGGAAGTGATTGGCAAAATTTTATGCAGTGACATTATCCACAATTTCACAATTCTTTTGATATTTAAGATTATATCTAGAGACTGCAACTTGTGGATTTTTTTATAGAGTGTTATATCTCCTTCTTCTCTTTACATTTAACACGTTATCTTCATGCACTGCAACCCTTCTTTACTTGGAAGGCACTTATACAGTTGCTGTATTTATCTAATTCCCAGCTCCACAACTAAGTAGTACTCCATAAGACCACCAAAAATGGTCTGTAAACCTGGACCATAGGACTATGTTTTGCAGCAGCACTTCCCCAAAACAATATATTTCACCAGTTTTATGGACTACAAGTTCAAAAGTCAAAATATGGCACACTTACCTATTACTCACATGGGTTTAAAATCATAGTCTTTGTTCTGTTTCAATACATTATATATGTATATATGATCTCTAATCTAAATATTAGCCACATGACAAACAGACATCATAACCATTTAGAAAGCATCATTTGCCTGGGTATTTATTTTAAACCTTAGCAAGAAATTAAACTAATTTGTTCTTTCTGCCATGAGACACAAATTATTATTCTTGCCTTAAACTTTAAGTGTTTTCAGCTTGAGCTGAACTTTGAAGACCCATACCCATGCCATAATTCTGCACAGGGTTTATGTCAATTAAAATACCATGCTATTTAAAAAAAAAAAAAAAGCAGATGTTTGTGACAGCATCAGTCCACGGCAATAGCAGTAGCAGCAATACAGCAATTGAAAAGCAAAAGTGGATTTTAGATGTCAGTTTGTTAGGAATACACATCACACTTACTGCCACATGGACAAGAAAAATGGCCTGAGCAACCACTATTTATCCTGAAGGGGTTTTAATTTCACTTGTAATGATTTATTAGAGATAGTGAAATGACCCTTTTTGGATTTTGCTCGTGTTTCTAGACTTTACAGTTAATAATTCTGTACTCAATGCAATATGCTGATGATGGATAGCTACAAGCTTCAGATTTATACATGCAAAAATATTCAAGAGTCCTGTTGGAAATGCTGTTCAACAGCCATCTTTGAAAATTGGGTTATAAATCACTAAGAAAAAAAACCACAACAACAAAAAAACAACTTTCTGTTGTGTGCAGTTCTTGAGCTTTAAGCTGAGATTGTTTTAGCTACAGTGAGGCAGCCAGCGGAAGGCTGAGGCAATTACACTGAAGTGAGTTCTTCCAGTAAAATATTTGACAAGGAAGCCAATATCATTAACAAATTATTTTACCGCACTCCGAGGACTGTAAACAAAATTATGGCTCTACGCTAGATTTTGTACAAACATAATGAAGGATGTGCACTTACAAGCTAAATACACAAAGGAGATGAGAAAGAGGGTGGAGGAAGTGTTATTATCTCCATTTCATTATATGAGGCCCTAAATGGAAAGAGAAGTCAGACTTTTCACCTCTCAAATTGCCTTTGTTTTACCACTGATTGAGAAAAGGAAATAGAGGAGACAAGGCTAATTCTGGATCCTTATTTGAGAGCTCTGTCTTACCACGTTCCATCAGGTACATATGCACCCTCGCACACTTAGATCAGGGAAGATTGTTACCCACATGAAGAAATAATTCTCTAATCAACTTTCCCAAGCATTTACATCATTAGGTGCATGAAATAATACACATATAAGCAAGTGTTTCTTGGTGCTTCACCTGTGCTTCGAGTTAAAAGATATGTGGTACACCACCACAATATCAGCAGGACAGCAGATAATGCCACCCCTCATGTCATTCTCAGCCCAGTGCTTTGGGCACTTTGGAGAGTTAGGGTGTGGAGTCACCTCGGTTTTAGGCAAATGGTGAAACCAGGCTTCCTAATGTCTCTGATGGACACTATTATTAATAAAAAGGGAATGGAATCATCTGCATACTCTCAGAACATTTTCAAATAAAATCAATCCTGGCTACTTCATCCGGAGCACAGCTAACCAGTGTGAGTATATAAGTGCAAGCTAGACTAAGTGAGACTGCAAGCAAGATTCATCTTGCATGAACCAGGCTCCATTCTGCAAATACAGAGAGGCTATAAAGACCCAGAGGTAGAATGAGTAATTCAAATCCAGAGAAATGTCTTCATTTACAGATTTCTTGGCACCTTAAGTGAGGGAGGGCTGGGAATCATGCTTGCAAGTACAGACATTCTGCATGTCTAGATCCTCATAGAGACATGAATCTGTGTGTTTTTCTGTGGCTTCACTGCAGAAAGCAGATGTTGTTGACTTTGTGGTGGTTTGAAATGAAGGAATTAAAAGTTTGCAAGGCTGGAATAGTATTCCTATAAATTGGTTTTGTATTTCTTGCTACTGGTTCCCCTGACAATTCTGGATTTACCTTTCTATCCATTTTCATTTCAAACAACATAAGACATTAATTCCTTTCCATTTAGGACATTTAAATCTAATACATTACTGAAGGCTGTCTAAATATATAGAGTAGATAAACTTCACTGCAATATAAATGTGGTTTAAAAATCATTGCACTATTTTTTATGGAAGAGAAGCTATCCTAAATTAATAAAAAGGTCCTAAAACAGAAAGGCAGAAACAACAGTATACAATATTTAGAAAAGCTATGAAGAAACAAACAAGGAGTCAGACAACAACCAGAAAAGCCAGAGAGAAGAATGGAGAAAGGAGAATTCAATAAGTAAAACAAGGTAACAGAAGAAAAAGAGACAAAGTTGACAGGAATAAAGACCTAAAAATACTAAAAACAAAACTCCAGATATCAAAAACTTAGGAAGTTAAAAGATTAAATGTATTTATACAAATATTAACAAGAGTATTTCCTCAAAGTGTTCATAGTAGTTATACACACTTTAAGTTTGCAAATTCTGCTGGCAATAGCATTAGATGTAGGACGTCTTTTTAGGGAATCAAGGATATAAACCTGAAGTGCATATCTGTGCTTAATTTAGTTGTCTTGACTGTCTCATATAATTTGCTACACTTTGTTTTTTCAACATTTGCAGTTCAAAAATAGTGCTCTAGTTCATGTCAAGCATACAAGAGTTAATTATAGCAGACCGTGATTTTCAGTGCTAGATGTCTGATATTAGACTCCCAAGCCTATGTTTAGATACAAAATAATTAGCCTCAATTTCAGAACTGGCTGAACTGAGTCTGCTTAGTGCATACTTAATAAAATTGCTAATGTTCACATTACTACAAAACTGTGTTGTTATTTTAATGCATCAAAAACTCTCCCACAGAATGCAAAAAATGATCTTGTCTTTTTCCCAAAGGACTTGAAAAACAATAGGTAAGATTGTGCTATCAACACTAATTTTCAGTAGTGACATAAGATTCCATGAGAAAAACAGCAATGGCAGCTGACTCTGTTTTAAATGAATAGATACTAGATGCAAGGAAAGCTGTGGCTCTGTAGCATTCATGTGGCACAGAAGCCTTCTTGTGTGAAAAGATCTAAGACAATAGTGTGATTTTACAGGTGGGGGTTTTGGCTTTATAATGTTAAGGTTCTATGTATTTATCTTCATATGTGCAAAAGTATTATAACCTATTGACTGCAGAATAAACAAGGCAAAATAGTTAGTTATTTCTGTAATGAGAAGGGTTAGAAATTATACATGCAAACAAAATAGAGTTGACCACAAATTCTGCAGGACTCTGTAAATCCAGATTGTTTTTCTTTATGCTATTCTTCTTGTCAATTGGATTAGTTAGTAGTTGCATCCCATCATTGAAACAATATCACAGCCAGAAACTCGGGTTCATATTGACCCCTTTGCCCACCCTTTTTCACATTTGTTATAGTCCTTTTAGCCCTAAGAGAAATGTTTGCTTCTATTGTATAGTAACTGTGTCACAACTGCAACACATACAGTCAGAACTGGCAGTTTCTCAACTCCAGTGAGTTCAGAACTGTGTGAAAGCTAAATTATTTCTGTCCCAGAAGACTGATTCTTTGAGGTCAAGTCAAGCTCATTAAGGAGAAGAGAGTGTGGGGAAGTTTGTGCTGTAGCATTGCTTTTCAGGTGCACCTATCACCCATAAACACGTTGACATTTTTATTTCCAGGACTCTGCAGACTTTCACTATTGTGCTGCTGCTTTTTGTATTGACCAAGCGGTGGTGGTGATGAATACGTTCTGCAAACAAGCAGTCTAACAAATAAAGTATGCAATTGTGTTTAAGAGACTACGATTCTCTTCTTGATCCTGACCTGGTTTATGCACCTGCATTTCTGCCATTGTGTTTCATCCTTCACATCCCTCTGCACTTCGGCTGTATGCTCTGCAGCGCAGCGCTGTCTCACGCTGCTCAGTTTTGCAATGCCAAGCACAGATAAAGCCCTAGACACCACGGTTCTGTACCTGACAATAACAAATTCAATGTCAGATAGATGGTTAAGCCTCAGTGTAATGTTTCTTTTCCTTTTCTCATACAAGTGTTCCCATTTTAATGAAATGGGAATTATCTACCTTGCTTTACTCCAACGTAAAGAATAGGTTAGTACCAGGAGAAGCTTTTTAATAACAATTTAAAGAACAGGACAGAATAAAAGGTGGGGGGGAAATAAAAACAAAGAACAATTATTCATTCTACCTCCTTGTTGAGTCAGCAGCGGAACAGTTATTTGTAATAAAAAGATAGAAATATTTATGCCTGAAGGACTCACTTTTGTTGAAACTCAAGAACTATGATAGGAAAAAAAAAAAGGCTTTTTTTTTCCTCTTCCACTCAGTTTTTACATATAAAGAGCATCTACTTTGCATATCCTTACTGTCATTGTCTCTGACTAAGAGTGTGTGCATAATATTTACAGGATGGAATGGTGAGGCGTGTAATTGTTAATAATAAATATTATTTTTAAATCTATTTTGATGTGTTACCAAAGGCAAAAATACATTCTCGAAGGAAGACTGTTAGAAAAAGAGTCAAGTGGCCTCAAATGACTATATTGTCATCAGTAAATTTTTTATTAGCTCTGTAGACCTGATACCCTGTAGGGGCATGTTAGGCATTCAGGGACTGTCACCCTAGCTGTGGGCTTGGGATTCCAGTGATAAGGTTTGTTATTCATCATGCCTCACTGCCCTTCTTTTCTTGGTGTGAACATCAGCACAAACCAGCCATAACATTTCTCATTTGCATTTCTTCCTAGTTCTGAGCATCTGCCATACTCAAAATATGTCAGTTCTTCTACCCCATCACTTTTAAGAGCCAATTTTTTTCCCCTGTCCAAAGGACAGGACACTCAGGTTCTCATGATCTTGCACATGACCCACTGTAATCTCCTGTCTTGTGGTTTGCTTCCTCATACCCTTGTGCAACAAGGCCTCTCCAAATGCTACAAGCCTTCCATAATGCAGCACAGTCAAGAAACATCAAGAATCCAGTCTATCCTCCACATACCTCCACAGTTCCTCCTCAATACCTCTCTTCTACTAGTACTTAAGGATTTCATAGCACAGGCTAATTATTTGATTGTCTCTCCCCGATATGGAACAGAGCCAGAGTAAAGATCTAGCTTCAGGTGTTTTGAGCAGCAGTTAAAAACAATCTCAAGTTTCCTAACAAAAGAACTTCCTTGATTAAAAAAAAGTGATCTTCAGGTTTTGCAAGCTCTTCTCCACGTTTCTCAGCTAGGAGTAAACAGGAGGCACAAGTGAAACATTTCTACCCTCAAAATTCTTTAATGTATACCAGGTCATTACCATATGAATTTAGTTTAGGGTTGGTTTGGGGTTTTTTGTTTGGGGGTTTTGTTGTTGTTGGTTGGTTGGGTTGGTTGGTTTTTTTTCCAAACACAGTTGATGCTGATCCAAATGAAAATCTGAAGACAGAAGCCTCAAGCCAGGTATGTTAGGATTTTAGACATACATGTTGAATTAAAAAATGTTCAATTGCTGGCAGACTGTGTTGGTCAAAACAGGGTTATAGCTGACACTGTTTCAAACAGGCAAGTTGGGGGGGTGGAAAGTAGCTGCAAAGTATACTTATTGTACAAGGAACAAGGAGGAGATGTGAATTTTTACCAACAGGTGTGCACTCAGAAAGGTTTTCTAACTCAAAATCCAATAAAATAATATAAGTATTGTCTTGTTAAAATCTAATATTTATCACATTCCAAAGGCTGCATTTCATTTATAGAAATGAGACTTCTCCGAACAATATTTCGTCCCCTGGAATGAAAAAGGTGAATGTGTAATGTTCAGGTCAGTTTTCTGAAAATATTTTCCTTTTTTTTCCCCACATAGAAACCTAAATACATCATGAGTTTGAAAACTTCAAGATAAAGGAGGCTATTTACCAAGCTGCTGCTGCTCACCTGTCACCTTCCCCTTTTTGTCATACATGTAAGGCACTGTTTCAAATACAGCACTGCCTACAGGAAGAGTAGAAACCTATAGAGTCAATACAGTCATAAGGTGCTTCAGCATGGTAAGTGGAACAGCAGTACTGCTAAGGGAGAAGCAATGCTACAGTTGAAAAATTACCAAAGCCCAACACCCTGTTTCTAGGAAGTATCATCCTCTGCACCCTTTCAGACTGCAGAACTGGAACTGACATTGAGATCATCCAACAGTGATACAAATGTAGAAAATAATTTAGAGAAAACAGAAATAAAATACTCCACTTAAAAATACATTAAAAATATCATTAGGCAGAAGGTTTTTCTACTGTAAGTAATAAGTATTGTTAAGATTTACATATTTGCACGTATCTGAAGGCATTTATGTTCTCAACTTTCATTGAAACTCAGAGGAGTTCTGTTGTCTAATTGTCTTAAATCTTTCTTTGAAGAAAAGGAAAGGGAATATTATTCACATCTGATCATATCCTTAGTTTTTCAACTGTCACTGTTAAAAGACCTAGCATAACACTCCATTGCACCATGCCAAGACACTAATTTATTCTCACTCTGAGGGGACTAATCACCAATATCGCTCACATCTTGTTAATAATTCCTGCAATGTCTCTGTTCAAATTCTGACCAAGTCCAGGACTTAACTCTTAAATATTTTTTATCAGATTGTAAAGATACATTGCAAAGAAATCTTCTGCTTTGCAGCACTCAGGAATTAGCAAAGATCAGAGAATGCTGAATGCAGCATAAAATGGACTGAATGCATGCTGTGTGAAAACCTGATGCCAATAGGCATCCAATTTTCTTCTTTTATTAACAAATAATCATGTTTATGAATAACAGTAAAATATCCAGCATCCCAACTGTGCCCTGTGAATTAACACCTATCTCCAGTGGCAAAACCCAGCAATACAACACAGAAGGCGTGAATAACTATAGCACCTTTCATGCCCTATCACATCCAAGTCAGCATTACTTGTAAGTAGTTAGATACTTATGCTTTAATTATTCTCCCTACTCCCCCCCTTCACACCCCATAGTATTCTATTTTAATTTGTCTGACATTTGTGTTTTGCATCTCAATCTTTTACTAAATCAGACCTTCACTACATTCTCAGTAGCCCCCCTTTTTAACTCACTATCCATTATTGTATTTATGACAGGTCATTACTTTTAATTTTCTCTTTCACCTCTGTTATGGTTTTTTCCCCTCTATTTCTACTATTACGTTTTTATTTAGTTTCCTACCTTTCTCTTTCTTGCTATGTTAGTGTGCCTTCACAGTGATAACAGTTGCTTTTCTCACATATGTGTATCAAGTGCCAATATCTCCCACAGCCTGTTAAAGCTCTCACCCAGATAAATTTTTAAATCACATGTCAACTCTTAGTGCTGTTAAAAGGAGTTTCAGGGATATTGCACCAGACATAAGAGTACCTCAAGAACAAGATGTATAAAAGGTATCAAAATCAGTGGAAAATAAACCTCTAGGCTCTATCCTTTCTCAGCCAAAGTACCCAGCCAGGATGGGGAGGTCACAAGGTCTGCTGTAGAGGATTGAATTTATCACCTGTGTGACCACTAACTAGGAGGACATGAGGCATCTTGCTATGGGCATGAACCTCTAAATTCAGATAAAGACTTTTTTTTAGAGGGCAAAAAAAGCCTTAAAGATCTTCCACCTCATGACTATTACGTCAAAGGAAATTGCAGCTCTATGGTTACATAACCCTTTTCCTTTCCTGCCTCTTCATTTTGATCTCCCTTCTTTCCTCCCACAAATCAAAATTGCTCTGCTCTGAAGGAATTTGGTTTATTTAGTCAAGACTTTCATGTACACAGCTGTTCCTGGACTTCTAATCCTGCTCTGTTCTGGACAGGCTCAACCAGTAATTTTGGCAGTCAGCTGGTGCTTAATTCCAGTTCAAGTTCTAAGACCTGGAACACACCCTAGCAAAGGTGTAGAGCCTTTCAATGTATAATTAACATCTGGACTTCACTATGCATTGACCTCATTCATCAAAAGCATGTTTCATTTCTGGCTTCCATTTCTTTAAATGTGTTTATCATTTACTCATTAACACAATGTAACCATAACCAAAAGAAACAATAGCCTCATACCCATTAATTTGTGGATGGACTGCCATGGCTCAATTCTGAAAGAAATTAATTACATAATACACACTACAGATAACAAATTTTGCTTTATAGAAAATAATAAATTTTTAAAAACAATTTGCTGCATAATAAAATTTTAAAAACAGTTTGCTGCATATCACATACCTTCACAAAAGCTAACCCTGATCAGCAGAATACAGGATACATAATCATTGAGTTACAAAATTGATCTATTAAAGGCAAAAGCTTTTATGGCAGTGGACTTTTTACTTCAGTTCCCATAAACAAAGACAGTCAATAGCATCTTTTATGTATCTCAACACAGGATCACAGGATGTTAATCTCTATTAAGACAGTGTAAAAATGTATTTT
Organism: Indicator indicator; assembly: GCF_027791375.1. Lineage (NCBI taxonomy): Eukaryota > Metazoa > Chordata > Aves > Piciformes > Indicatoridae > Indicator > Indicator indicator. Next base: position 5,170,182 of record NC_072022.1, on the reverse strand, counting down.
CTACAAGCCTCTTGGAAAAAAAAATATTGTAGATGCAGTATTGATCTCAAAAGAACACTGAATAAGCCTGCAAAACACCTATCAACATCTCTGTCAAACTTATATTTATAGTTTATTTAACCATCCTGGTACACTTATTAGTACAAGGGAATTATTTATGCTTTCCCCGTCAGTTTTATCTGCCAGCTGGTTGGTGAATTTATTGCAAGTAACTAATGAGAATAATTTCCATATGAGTAGTTCTGAAATAAGAGATAAGGAACAGTGGCATCCTTACTTCCCACCACCAGAAGAGGTGGTGGACTGACTTCTCTACTTCTACCTCTCAGAGCTGCATGGAAAGCAAGAAGTTACTTTTTAATATCATGGGATCCAAGGACTTGCAATAGCTGAAAAAGCATTCACAGCAACACCCCTTGACTGCACTGTTTATGCAGGAGCTGCACTGCAGATAACTACCTGGAATCCCAGGAATGCAAAAACTGATAACACAACACAGATTTCATATGCAAAAGGAAGAATGTGCAACACGGGGGAACTCACAGAGCTCAAATAAGCCAAAGGTTACAGGCCACCAGAGCAGGTGCAAAGCAGCAATAAACATTAGTGCAAGAAATAAAAGCAGGTCCAGATCATGACCAGCAAATTCATGGAGAATTATGCTCTGGTGTAGATTATTTTGTCCACTGCATTCATAGAGGAATGATTAAAGTTTTCATATGAGGAATCTTCTATATGAATTTGGAAAAAGGATTAACCAACACCACTGACTTCTGGAAACAGGAGTAGTCAAAGCCATTTACAGAGCTGTCTGTGCTTTTAACTAGGCTTCCTCTGTGTTCCATTCAAGAGCTGCTTGCTGCAGCCCCTTCCACATGTCTACTTTCATGCCTGTCCTCTTTCTGATGACTATCCTTGTCCACCCTAATTCTTCATCCTCTTTCTTTCAGTATTCTTGTTGTCCTGACCTAACATACACCTTATCTGCCATCACACCTCCTGCTTAAATGTTTTCCATCGTTTCCCAGTCTGTATCTATCTACCTTGCAAAAATGCACTATTAGATGTTAAAGACTTAGAGAGAGAACTCCTGCTTGGGTAAGGATTAGCATCCTCCTCTTCTCTCTCAAGCCTGCCCAGTTACTACAAGATGTTGCTATGTTGCTCAATTTAGTAACAAGGAAACAGATCCCAAGAATAATATTTGGCCTGTTTGGTACACTTGTACGTTCACTGTGGCCACTAAAAAATAACCTAACTTGCAGTAAAACACAAACAAGAAAATAATGAAATAGTCTTAGAGAACTGGAAATCCCATTCCTAATTCCATCCTGTCAATAATTCTACTGCTAGCACTGGTGTGACTACTAGAAATGACTAAACTACCTGTCTTTGTAGAGATGACTGTACCTTATATATTATTAGAAGTTATAACCCTAAGGGAAAAGGACAGTCCATCAATCTACCTGTGCCCCATAATTAGCTTGCAGAATGGAAAGCAGTTTTTAGAGTCTCATTGACTCAAGCTGTGCTCCTCTCTCCTTGGAAAGCAGTCTCATCATTGTTAGAATATCATGATTTCTTTCAGAATGACATTTTGTTAGACAAGGACTAATAGAATCTGAACTTGTAGGGGTAAACTGAGGTAATCCCACAATGACAATTAAATAAAAACACTATTTTATTCATCTTAGAATATTGTGCTTCTCAGCTGCTTAATAAAATTAGAATCATTAATAAAGTATATGCTGTACTCTTCTGATGAGTATTTAGCAATGAGTAATGTGCTATATGAGCCATTTTGCTCCTAAACTGATTCACAGAGATGGTAGTCATGAGCCAAAGAAGATTTTTAAATAAACACACAAATAATGAAGTTACTTGTAATTCAGATTGACAAACTTTTTGTATTGGAACTCCGTGATTTTTAATGATAGAAAAACGTATTTCACTTCGTTAATTTTGTTTTTTTTTTCACAAAATGGATAAAAATACAACCAAAGCTGAGAGTCTATGATTGTTCAGATGACTTTGACTGTAAGTATCCTTTTTTTTTTCCCTAAACCATACCAATAAAACTGGTACCTTGAAATTGTTTTTTTAAATATGCTACTAAAAAAATAAAACAAAAGTATCATTTATTTTAACGTGTTTAGTAAGGAGAAGAAATGTTGAAAGTTCAAAGAAAGAGAGGGTCTGGAGAAGCTGGGTAGTGCAGTGGTAGTACAATCCTCATTGAGGCTATGGAGAGTGAGAACAAGCTAAGAAGCTCTACCCTACAGTAGTATATAGAAAACAGGCCAAAATAAATCAACCTTTTAAAATTCCAGGATGAAATTCACATAATTAATAATCAGATAGGGTGTAAAATCTGTTTGAGAAACTAGGACATTGGAGGCTGAAACACCCCAATAGTTTCTTGCCTGCATAAAGCAGTAGCTACCCGAGAGAAAGTAAAAATAAAACACAGGTTTACCCACACCACCTGCAGAGAAAGATGCACCCATTGCAAAGACATAGGTCCCAGGACCTCACACTTCCTACTCTCTGGATTCCTGAGCCTGTGTGCTTCCATTCATGTTCCTACTGAGGTATGTATGGTAGACACCCTGAATAAGGGTGTCTAACGCTTTATTCTAGAAAGTCAGTTTTCCATAGTTTTTGCATGTCAAGGAACTACTTGAAATTATCTTTTTGAAATACACTTTAAAAGAACATCCTCCCGAAGCCAAAGTAGAATATAAAACACTCTTGCTGTCACTAATGCCTGTCCAAAGATGGTAAAAACCTCTCTTCCATTTTATTCCCATTTTAAACTGACTCTGTAAAGGCTCTGCATAGCTATCGGTGAGATCCCACAGCAGCAATCATGCCCTAAGCTTTAGCAGAAATACACAATGAATAAAAAGAGAAGCCCATCTGTTAAACTCTCTGCATACTGGCCCAGGAGCTGAAAAGGCAAAGATTTACTAATTGTGTCCATTATTCAACAGCACATCTATTGGTCCATTAACCTGCACTACTGAGATTAGCATTCAGACTACATGTATGTTTTTCTGATACCAGCTGCAGCAAACTAGGGTGAAAAACATCAGCTGATAAAAATGTAACTCTTTGGGAATACAGCTTCTTTACAGAGTTCAAGTGAAGTTATCCTTCAAAGAGACTTTTGGTATGAAAAAAAACCCCACCATATTTTTGGTTAAAATTAATGTATTGCTTTAATTTATCTACCAGGACAGTTTTAAGAGCCAAAAAACAAACAAACAAACTCAAACAGAAAAACACAAACAAACAAAAATACTTAGCATTAAAATGTTTCCCTAAATTAATTCTTCAATAATACTTAGAAATAGCAGTGTTTAAAATACTTTGAAATGCTGTATATAAAGAGGAAATATGTTTAAACATTAATTCTGAGTATCAGCATAACTGGCTTTAACTACTAACCAGTCCCTCTTCCTTTTCAGAGGAAAAGCCTGTGGCTGTGGTGTGTATTAGTAACTGTAAGTCAGAAGGAACAGATAAACAGGGGAAATTATATGCTCTGAAGGAGGAAAAGCAACAGAAAAAAGGCAATAGAATGTGGAAGGCAAGAACAGGACAGAGGCATGAGATAAAAGAAGACATGTGAGAGGTCAAGGGTAGACCTAGAAAATCAGGCATAAGGGAAAGAGAAAAAGTCAGACAATGCTACATGTAAAATGAAAGGACTGTAGAAGGCACCAGAAGCACTGCTTCTCAGAGGTTGTGTGGTATACGAGTATGGATATTTAGTGTTTGAATCCAGAAAAATCTGGTTTCCTTGTCCTTTGCATTTCAGGAAAGTATTTTAAGTTTGTGGCTTTTTAAAATAGTCTTAAAAAAACTAATTTATTCATGTGTCACTCTCTTCCACTCAAGTCATAATCTTTCTTTAGAATTCAGATTTTTCAGAGATTATAGCCTTGTCATTATCCCACAATATATTTTAATTAAAAATAATACATCTACATTTTACTAATCCTAAAATCGCATGCCCATATACCTGCATAGAAAAATGGTTGAATTCACTAATGCTGTGACTCACAGCTCTGAGAATTTCTTTGGTATGACTGTTTCTGAATGTCATTCTTTTCAGGGAAAGAGAAATTATGCACCCAAACTTTCTTTTGCTTCTCCCTGCCTCATGCTAAAAAGTTGTGCTGCTAAATTTAGAAGAAATAGCCATGTAGCACATTATTTGTGCCCAATACGAGAGTGCATGGAGGATTACGGCAAAGTGTTTGGGGCTGGGAAGATACAGTAAAATAATAATCTATCTGGATATATACTTAGAAAGCATACAAGACTGTGACATTTGCTCTTCTGCATAAACACAAATCTACCCACTCCTCTGGCAATAACTTCACTTATACCTAATTATTTCACAAAGGAAAAAGTGAGAGGGAGGAATTATCACTGAGGAAATAAAGAGTTGTGCTGTTCCTTACTGTCCTTAGAAAAGATTTCCACTTAGTACAGTGGTCTAACACAACAGCAACATGCCATGCAAGAAGGCAAATCACATCCTGGGTGGCATCAAAACAAGATGACAAGAGGTGATTCTGCCACTTTATTCTGCTCTGGTAACACCTCACCTGGACTTCTGCATCCAGGTCTGGGGCAGGAAGGACATGGACCTGATGGAGCAGGTCCAGAAGAGGGACATGAGAATGATCAGAAAGCTGGAACACCTCTGCTATGAAGACAGGCTGAGGCAGCTGGAGTTGTTCAGCCTGGAAAAGAGGAGGCTCCAGGGGGACCTAATAACAACCTTCCAGTAACCAAAGGGGGCTACAAGAAGGATGGAGAGAGACTGTTTACAAAGGCCTGCAGTGATAGGACAAGGGGCAATGGCTTCAGACTAAATTTGGCTCCCAGCTAGTAGCATTTTGGTTTTAACTCTTCTCAGTCCTAAACCTTTTTACTCATTTATCATCGCAAATATCACTGGGTTTTGTGTGCCTAATCCCAAAACATTTTGCTCCTGACAGTTAGAATTCCTCCTCAACCTGTATTATATATATAAATATTTATATTATATATAATTTTATATATATATATGTTATATATAAACTTGTATTCCCATTTAAAAATCTGCTGCTAAAAATTAATGTGTCTTGCAAGCAATTTTCACCTGGTTTTCCTGCAATTCTTTTTGGTTTAGCACAATCTTACAGAAGGCTTTTTTGTCCACCAAGGCTTTTTAATCTCTATATTCATACAACTCTCACTGCTTCACGTAGAGGCATTTTTGCTCTCACTGGCTGTTTGTAGCACAGTAGGGAAAATGACTACATTTCTACCCCAGCTTCCAATGCACTGTACCAAGGAGAGAAAGAATTTGGGATTCCTGCACTGAAATACAAAAGTGAAAATACTGAAACTGAAGATGGAAAATAGTGAGCATAACATATATGCTAAGAAGTTTCCATCAGTAAATATTCAGCATCCTCATGAGGATAAGCCTACATTGTGTTGCAGGATATGTACTTTTAGTAGTATATGCTGAAACTTGCATTGAGAACAAAATAGCTACTGTGTAACAGGAAAATATATAAGATTTACAGTAGAAAAAAAAAAAAAAATCAAGAAAGGAAGAGGGACAAGGACTTCAAATGCACAGTAAGTTTGAATCAGTGTTAGATTGCAAGACAGGTCTTGGGCCCACCTGCAGCCAAGTCTAATAATTTTTTTTTCTGTCAATAGGATAAAGATGGGAGTCTGTGTGGTGTGGTCCTCTAAGACTAAACAACATGACCAGACCACTCATGCTGTCTATCTCTGGCACTCATGAAGAGTGAAAGGGAGCAAGAGAGATGGCATTATCATTGGGTGGCTAGTATGGGTATTGTAAGTATCACAATGACAGGTCTACTGCATCTTTGATACTACTCCAAGCTACCAAATGTCAATGCAACTAACTTTCACAGAGCTTTACTTTTCAAGCACCTCCTGAAGAACCACTGCCATGAATACAGGAAGAGGAGGAGGGTTTCTCTTTCTTTGCAGACTTGTTCAATCTGAGAAGCTAACATTCAGTTACATACACTGAATAGAAGCTAGTCCCAGACAGGGTGAGCCAAATTATCCATAAAGCAACTCGAAAAATGTTTCTACCTGAACTGCAGTTATCCATCATGCAGATGCATTCCTTTCAACTTAAAAAAGGTTGTTTGTGTCCTTTGCACTTCCCTGAAATCAAACAGCCAAAAGGAATTGCATTATTTCTAGGCTTCAAAAGTTTATCCTCCTCAGCTTATCAGGGCACCTATCATTTTGTTTCTCCTGTGCTTTGTATGCAGAAAAAACAGACAGAATGGCTGCCTATGAAGCAATATAACTACTATTCTGTACCTGTAAGAAAAACAGAAAAGCTACTAAAAGCAAAAGTGCATTTCCAGGGTGAACTGACAACTGAAGAAAAATTCAGCATTTTGTGCTCTTGGGCTGAATTTTCTTTATGGAATGACTTGCCACTCTCATATCAGAGACAGACATCTTTGGAAGGAAAAGACAACAGGCTGTAAGCATGCATGTGCACACCATTTCCTTTCACCTCCTATGAAAATCTCATTCATCTCCAGGTATTTTTATGAGGAAAAGAAATGCTTAACACGATTTAAATAAGCAGTCTAAATGCAAAGTCAAACACAAAATGTAAAGTAAAGCAATCTCTAGTTCTTCTACAATACTTGACAGGTGATCCTTTTAAACTTTCCATTGCTAAAACTTGTGCAATGATTATTTGTGATAATTCCTTGATATTTTTATTGCAAAGCATAAATCCTTGAACCTACCCTTTTCCCCATCCTGATCCTGAATAAGGAGGAAGCTGCAGGAATTTTTGTTCTACAGAATTTAATTAAAAGGAGATTAAGTTGGAATTTTTTACTATTTATATTTTTCATCCTCACAGTAATACACAGTACCTCGCAGAAAGGTCTGTTTGCATGCTTAAAACAAAAGAAAAAAGGCAGAGAGAAATGAAGGCAGAGAAAAAAGGAACTCACAAGGGAAAACAATAGAAAGATCAGATTCTTTTTCATAGGGTAATTATATCTCTTATATAAAACAATACAAAACCAAAGTCATAGTTGTTTTTGGCCAAAGGTTTTACTTCACTGGTAGCAAAGCCAAAAGCCATTCTGTCAAATGTCTTGATTTGTTTAAAGACATTCGATGTCTTCATGACACTACACAGTGCTTTTGCCTTTAAAAGAAGAAATGAGAGAGACACATGGGGGAAATGAAGGCATTTTAAAAACAATCAGTGTTCAACATAGTGGTTCAACAGTGCAGGCATGGGATGGGGAGAAGAAGAGCATGTCATTATTGTTGCAATCTGAGAGAAGGGGAAGCACTGTAATGTGAAAGGGGTGCAGAGTGAAGTTACACATAAAAGCCTCAAACAAAATAAAAACCAGGAAAAAAAGCCATGCCAATCTAAAACTAAACCATTTTGCAAGCTGTTATCAAAATCATGTTATCACCCATTGGAGACATGCTGGGTGAGGTTCTGTTTTCTGTTCTTTTCATCAAGTGGTTATTGATTTTTTTAAGTGTTTTGCATGGCATGTAAGGCAGAACCTGACCTATTTTTAAGGTCACTTTAGACAACTCAGTGTATAATCACCAGTCTTTCTATGTGACATCCTAGGTCATTTGATGTAGCATAACTTTGGTTTGTGCTGTTGAAGGGATGCTTTCAGTTTCCGATAGCAGGGGCCACAACTGAATGCATACTGTTTCACAGCCTCCAACAGACCTTGTGGGTCTTTGTGCAACTATGTTTCTTTCTTTCATGTAAATACATATTAAAATGCATTAAAACCTACAGTAGATAGAAACTACAATTCTCATCCCATAAGGAATTCTGAAATTTAAAAATAAAACTGTTCATAGAAAAAAATATAATATTTTAATTTTTCCACTACAAAACAAATCCAAAGCTCATTTTAAAAGTCAAAACTGGCAGCCTCCAAAGTAGAACAGAGAGTTGATAAAAAGGTAAAGTCGTCGAACTGGAGCCCTAAGAAATCTGGATTTTGCAGGGCTTTCAGCAGAAGCTATTAATGTGCCTTCTATAAGGCTTACCAGAACAAGGAATAGGAAACAGGTAAAGCTTCTGCCTTCAGAGCTCTTGAAAGTGGCTTTTTTTTAATTTAATTTCAGCAAACCCACGCTTTAGACACAGGCTAAAAAACTTTTGACTGGCTATGACTAATTTCCTTCAGCATGATATAGTAGCTAACATTAAAGAAGCTGCTTTCTCTGCAAAACATCACTGTGTGCTTTATCCCTGCCTATGGCCGAGTGGTCAGCTCCCATGACCCAAGGAACCTTTGCAGTACAGCTGAGAGCTGAAATATCTGAGCCATTCTTCACAAATGTACTGAGGGCCACTTCTGAAGCTATTCATCAGGCCAATGGATGCCTACAGATTCCACCAAAAGCATGCAGCAGTTCATACAGCCCAGCCTCAGTCAGGCAATCCAGTTTACAGAAGTGTTTTTGGTTTTTCTCTCAGCTGTATGAAGCCACCATATAGAGGTGTAGCATATTAAAACCAGACAGGATTAAGATTTACACTTTAGCATAACAGAAATTCAGGACATATGTTACCAAGACAGAACTAAGTACAAGATTCCTCTTATAGGCATATTTCATACAGAGATGCCATATTAACAGCTATTGACAAAAAGCCAAATATTTCAACATGGATGAAAGATGTAGCTAGAACAATTGCCACATTTAAAATACCACCTTACACTTATGCTGCATACTTCTGAGCTGCAGAGCTGTTACAACACATCAAATTAAAAAGCAGAACTTGAAGGAGCTGATCTAAAGCCTAGCCAAGTAAATAAACTCACAATTTATTGATCTCAATAATTTATAGTGCAAGCCATCTGAGTATGTGATCTTACTGATAAACATTATTATTCCATGGGACAACTTATTTTCTCCTCCCCTTCTCACTTCATTATTACAGTGTACTGTAGTCTGAATGCACAAAGAAGCCTAAGCTTGTATTAGCCCAGTCAAGCACGAAATTATAATTTGTTGGTTGGCATTACTTAACAGCACCCAGAAGACTTAAGTATGATATGAGAGTACAAGCAGCTTGTAACACAGATTTAATCAAGCATAACTTAAAAACCTTCTTTCAAGTCTCTTGCTATTTCATATACAGCCCTGCATGTGCAAAAGGTGACTTTGCACTACATTTAGAGTGTTTTCAAATGTACTTCTGCATGTACATCGCTCATTGTTGCCTTTTCAGTCACTTAGCATATATCAGAATGCTTGGACATGCATGCAGCCAGTGCTGCATGTGTAATACCATCCATAAATAGCACTTCTTTTACAGGGGCAATTGTCACAGCAAGATATTGTTAATTGTAACATCAACCAAGCAAGAAATTGGTAACACTTCTTAGTAAGGGTCTGTTATTAACATTAAATTACAGTGGTATTTCTGCAAAAGCTGAGTCTAAAGGAATTCAGTATGATTAAGGGTATTATCAAGAATACCAAAGGGCACATTAATGATTTTCCTTAGAAAGTACTCTTATATAGAACTCTTCTATGGAAAGCTAGTATCTGGATTCAAAACCCTTAAAGCGACTGACACGTTGCAATGCCTTCAAGGAGTGTGACCGAAGGCCTCAATACAGGTCTCATTTGGAAGCTGAGTCTGTATGTGGGCATTCTTCCCATTTTTGGTGGTTGCCATGAAAAAAAGCACTGTTGGTATCCTTAGTTTGTGTTATGACAGCTTTTAGTTAAAATTCTTTAGCACACCCCAATACACCACAAATAAGGCAAATGTGTGAGAGGAAAAATAAAAGTAAATAAAAAAAATGTTTGCTTCTAATTTTAAGAGCACTTTGGTAATCAGTAGATCAAAATAACGCAATTATTGGTAGCAGGGAAGCTCGAGCACCATTTTTTGTTTTCTGGTATTGAAAGAGGAGCTTGAGTCATGAGAACGCATTTCTCATCACGCATTCAAATACATTGTGAATCAACCGATATTAATGCCAGTTCATAATTCGGTACTTTGTCTCAAGAGGATGCTAAGGGAAGGAGGTCTTTTCCTGTAATGCTAGCACCATTCCTTCCAGCTGAACATGCTTATGGGCTTCTCAGCAAAGGCTACTTGACAGAACTTATCCTGACAACCTTTGCACATTCTCACATACTTAGTTACCCACAGGAAATGGAGCATTCAGATTCATAAAACCTTCTCTTACAGGCCCAGAAGCTGAAAAAATTTTGGTGACAGTATTTTGACAACTTTATCAGTATGCATCTAGCTGTGAAACTGGACTCTTGTTTACGACAAAGAGATAAAAAAAAAAAAAAAAAAAATGAGCAGCAGTTCCAATCACAGCCCACCACTGATACAAGCTCCATAACCATAAAACCTGTTACTCTCCATTCTTAGTGACAGAGGGGCGTAGGAAGTTGTTACAGTAGAGGGTTTGGTTGTGACAGCTCAGGAGAGCAGTTATTTATTACTTCCACTTTCAGAAAAATAAGGCAGTCCTAAAGGTAAACAGTAAAGGAATATGCAGCAGCACAGAACATTTTCAGATGCTTCTTCTGTGCCTTGGTCACAACTGGTCATCTAAGTACACAGAGGAAGAGGAATAACAATTGTGAAATAATAACTCTGACAAAGTGTATAATAGGTTATCTAAAAAAAATCATTAAAATAATACCATAATTTTGTGGGTTTAATGGTCCTGCAGCTGTTGCTTCAAAAAGCAAGAAATACTGACAGAGATTAGGAAATGCATAATTACATGAAGAAATGAAATAAATATTCTGTATTTTGGTCTGATTATGTCAGGTTTGTTTTTTTTTAATGCTTTAATGTGTGGTGAAAAAAACCAAAGAAAAAAACAAAACAACAAAACATTAAATAGTTGGTTAAAAGCTATTACAAAGGATGTATTATTAATACAGAAAATTTTTATAGACTTTTTTTCATCTAACATGTACTTAAATACTGGGAGCACAGTCGTGCTACATGTGGTAAAATCTGATTCAAACTCTGTAAAGTTTCTCACCAGCAATGATGGACTTGGAGTGTTTTGCTAGCAGTTCATTAGAAATTTATAAGGTGTGTTTTAGTCAATCCACTAACAGCAACCTGATACCAGCTGTTTTAAAGCACAGAAAGCCCCACCTTCTCCAATGTGTCTAAGTAGTTCAAGAAGTTCCTCTCATATTTAATTTTGTGGAGTAAACTCAGATGACTTGAACTGCAGACTTTACACCAGTGTAATATCATTAGCCTAAACACAGTCCCTTAGTCTTAGTTTATACCACTGAAAGAGAGCCTGTCAATAAATACAACCTTCAAGCCTTTCACTAAACATGGATTTGGTTTCCATGTCTTAAGAGTTTCAGTTACAACAGGTAAGCCAAAGCATTCCTATTCATGTTCAATGTTCCCCTAAACAGGTGGATTCCTTGAAAAGAAAGTATAGGGAACCTGGATTATTTTTCCTCAGCTGTTGCACTATTCTACTATCCTGCCTTGGTCAGGAAGTTGCTTATGCTTTCTCATTCTCCAGAGAACAACTGGGAAGGGGAAGGGGAAGCACAGCCTTAGAGCACAGAAACCTGATTTATACTTCAGCTGTTGACAGAACATCTCAAACCACTTTCAGGAATTCTCAAGCCCTAATATTTCCAGTGTGATTAAGATAAGAAGTGATAGAACCTTCTTTAATGGGGAAACAAAGAAATAGGTTTTACTCATAAAAAGCCCGGTACAATTTCTTCACAGGTTAATTCCTCATTAAGGATACAGAATAGAATATGTCACAAATGGTTAAGGCTTTGAAATTCTTTGTGGAATATTCACTGAAATTTGCATTGCTACACAGCAGAAACTATTTTTGGATTCTGCAGAAGCAGAATCTCTAATATGGAATTACATTATAATGAAATATGCAATAATGCAAGTACCCATAAAGTGCTTTTCATGCACTTCAGGCATCTAAAAAGTTTCAAATGCATAAAACATGATTACATTTGCTGCACAAGTGACTGCATATCAGGTTCATTCATATTTAATTAAAATTCAGATGTGAAAAATACATATATATAGTCTGCCAACACATAGTTAAACTGTTATTGATATTTTGTATCATGGCAAATATCAGTGGGAACTGAAGAGAACGAAGTTGTGACTGGTTTTTAGGACTTGGTTCTTTTACCTAATCTACAGAATTACACTTTGGCATTATACAGAAAATGCTATTTGCTAATGACCCATGAAAATGCAGAATAAAAACCTGCTCTGGATCTGATTGTTCCACAGGCTGCTGCACAAATGTAGAGAGCCAAAAAGATACATTTTTTTTTTAGTGTTTAACTATCTGTGATGTTCAATTCAGTAATACCTTAAAATATAAGGAAAGGATGAAAATAATATGAAAAAAAGAAAAAAGTATACCTATGTAGTCCATACCAAATATAACAATGTCTTTCAACAGTCATTTCCCCCACTTTTATTCTCACATCATGGTGCACACCTGGGCAGCAGGATTCAATAGAGAAAGCATAACCTCAACATGGTCTACTGTTGCCTGCTAGGACATTCTTCTGGGAAGCAGAAATAGTTGATTCAAACCTTCAGACTAAGAGGAACCTTTCACTTCCCAGATCAGTGCTTTAACACCTAGGGTCTTATGTAATAAATAAATAAATGGCCAGTAACTCACCTGGCAGCTGAGATTTTCCAGTTGACTTCTCTGCTGTCTCAATGAATTAGGGACAGTACAAGGACACTTAACTGATGATGTCATTCCAGGAAATAAGGCAGAAATGAAATATCTCCATAACCCTCTTCAAATTACAGTGATACTAAGGCATCTACCTCTAATGCCTCACTTCATAGCCCAGGTTGTTTCTTAACATGCACAGGGATTTGATCAGGAGCCTATGATCTACAGCTAATAATACAGATGACTTGTGGTTTATTCTTAACAGTGTAAAATGCCAACTCTTCTCATCTTATTGGACTATACATCTTCACCAATAATTACAAGAACATAGAGAATAGCTGAAAATTGCATTCCCATTTTAACTTCTTATATAGCAATAAATACGCTTTTTTTTACGGCTCTGTTGCTACCTATTCAACAAAACCATCACATATTTATGGTGATGGCTTTACTTTTGCACATAGAAGAGCTAGATCCTGTTTTTCTAAACATAAATATATGGATACTTACGTTAGGGTTGCAACTACTAAATGAGTGTTATGTTTTGGACTGCTTTTTCAGTCTTCCTCTCTCTACAAATGCATTCTTCGTACAGTTACCTAATCCAATAATGACATACACTGTTTTCCCTAACTTTAGATATGCCTGATCAAAATAAACACCTTCTGGACCAAACCTTACCACACTCTGTCCAGACACATAACAGTTCTTCCAAGAGTGCACGACACGCCTTCAACACATAGCAGGGTTTACAGTGATAGCCCTACTGAATTGGTCAGATCACAGAGACAAGACATAAAGAAAGTCTGGGCTGTGATTTCATGCACAGAGTGGCAGATCTAATTAATGCAAATGAGCCACAGTAGCTACACATTCATGAGCAAGCAGGTATATGCTTGCTTTGCCTCCGCATGCAGGGTTATTTCCATCTGAAAGCTATGCTGCACATGACAGCGTTGCCAAGCCAGAACTACTACTTCCCAAGCACACACAGCAGAAAAAGATCAAGCAGGTAGGCTATAAAATACAGCTAGGAAGCTGCAGCAGATAGACATGGATTGCATCAGGTTGGAAGCTCTGGGAAAATGCATCATAAATGTTTTCTCAAGAGTTCCTCATCAGGGACCCATTCCCATAAGCCCTCCCTGAAAAACGTTCAGTTCTTTAGGATAGGGAAGGGAGGTCCTGCAACAGAAGCCTCAGTAAGACCTTGCCTGCAAAACCTCCCTCCCCACAGCTGGGGGGATAGGCTGTGAGCTTGTCACTATAGAGAGATTTATTCTACTCAAAGTTTGAGGTGAATAGAAAAAAAATTCCGATTCTACAGAGCAGTTCATCAGCTGCCAAGCAAAGAGCTATGACTCAGTTTATCACAAAAAAATAACAGAACAGAAATTAGCATTAACAAGCCAATGCTTCATCTGATTGTGAGGGGTTTTTAATCTTGTTTCTAATTAATTTTGACAGATTGAATTAAAATGCTTATTTGCTTTGCATTTGATGTGCAGAGGCCTCTTCCTGACTTCCCCTCATGAGATTATAAGAGCACCAGATTTTGTGAGCCCTTTGTCTTCTGGACATTGGAGAAGAGGACTAAGTCTTCATTTCCATTACCTCAATTTTTTTATCTATTTAGAGGCTTCTGTTTTTCAGCAGGATTTTCCTGCTATTTATTTGTTTTGCCTTTAATTTTTCACTTATAGAAGTTTTACTTTAATTGGGATATTAGTCCATAACTCCTCTTTTGACCATGGAGCCTGTTCACTGTATTCAGTTGTTTAAAAGCCTTCTTGTGTTAGTTCCAACTGAAGTGCCAGAAGAATAGGCTTCTTATCCTTCTTTGTACTTTCTGTTTAAATACTTGCAAGAAACCTTTTTGAGACATTTCAGCTGGAATTAACAAGAGAAGACTGATTTCCTAAGGTATGCATTCCTCCTCCTGACAGAATCAAGGAGAAAAGCTGCTTGAAGAGAAAAATTACCTCTCTTACATTATTTTCTCCTGGTTTATGAACAATTTTCATTATGATTAAATCTGGATTCTACTTGCTTACAGAGGTGGGAGTAGGCTCCTCAGAAATTAGGTTTGTTTTGCAGTTTGGGGTTTTTTTAGGGCTACTGTGTGGAACAATCAATCAATGCTCAAGACTACTCTAAAGAGCTATGATCTATCACACACAGTCTAGAGATTATTGGATTCTTAAGTTTCTGTATCCTGTGTCTTAATACCTGCAGTTTTGATAACTGCTGCTAGAATCCATATATTTCAGGGAAACAGAAGCAAAGGAAGAGAGAGAAAAAAAAATTCTTCTATCAACAAATTTCACAGTAAATGATAGAGAACTTGGAAGGTCAGGGGCTATGATTCTGCACAGAATTTCAACTAGTCTCTTTAGACTATGCCTTAATTACATCTGTAAAAGTGGCATTATCTGACCATAGAGATGACTTCTTTGCTTTGCTCTGTGTTTATGCTGCCTATCTCATGTTTGATTTTAAAACTACACACAAGTTGTGAAAACAGCATACAGAAAAATTATCTAGATTAATAACATACAAAAATATCACACACATTCACTGCCACCTTGTATTAGTGTCAATAGAAAAAACATACAACCCACTGAAAAAGTAAGTCCAAGAGAAACCCCTTGGAATGAACAGAAATGATATGACACCTGACATAATTTAGCTCTTGTTCCAGGTGCTAAACCCAGCACAGAGTCAGTTATTCTGCACTAGCACTGCTGGAACTGAGGGTGGACTCCTCTTTGGTGACTCTTTCTGTTCACTGACTTGTGAAACCTGATGCAACAGTGGTACCAGGCAAGAATAGCCAGTCTTAAACGTGCTTGGTCCAGCACACACTTCAGTGTTTATCAGTAACTATCACAGCCTGGGAACGATGGCCAAGATTACAGGCACTCTGTACACTGACAAGTGAAAGGATAGACACCTGAGCTGCCTGGAATTCAAGATCTTCCTCCTCCCTCACATGCATACTCCTGGTGCCTTTTGCCCCAGGACACAACAGAAACCATAGAAACCAAGCTTAAATGAGCCCTTCTGTCACTGAAATTAATAAGAGTGGTGTTGGCAATCCATTTGTACTGAAGGCTGAGACGCTTTTTGATTGTCTGCTGTGAAAGCCAGAGTAAATTCAAGCCAAGAGCATCAGGGCACCCAGCATAGACTACCACCCTTCCTATACAGAGCCATGCAGAGTAGGGGCACAACATTCATGTGTGTCTTTTACAGAGTGCAAGGACCAGCTTCTAGATTTGTAACCCAAGTAAAGAGCTATATGATAAAAGATGCTCTCATAAACATATGTTGGTGTTAACATAGTATACATAACATCATGTTTTTAAATGTCTTCAGATGATTACCTGCAGAACGACATGGATGAGATGTATGCAAAACCAAAGCACAACACTTTGAAATCAGTAAGAATAAGCCCTGTACAATATAATAAAACTACAAACTGAGACATTAAA
The DNA here is from genome assembly GCF_027791375.1 of Indicator indicator. Taxonomy (NCBI): domain Eukaryota; kingdom Metazoa; phylum Chordata; class Aves; order Piciformes; family Indicatoridae; genus Indicator; species Indicator indicator. The sequence goes on along the minus strand of NC_072022.1, from coordinate 5,153,918 downwards.
AACCCTCTCCATTTACTGTGGTAAGGTGATTTCTGTAATGACACACAGAGTCTACCAGCACTGTAATTATCCCTGTTCTTCCCCACAAGGGCCAATAGCCATGTTTTGAACTGATCTATAAGGGGAAAAATACAGAATCACATATTTAAATGCAGTTCTCCACTTGGAGCCTGAAAATTATGAGCCAGCAAACTTGTGATTCAGAAAAGCCCACTGTGATATCTTCTCCAGTACCTGGAGAAATCTCCATAACAGAGAATAAAATGCCTTTCTCTGCAATCATTGTTTTGGAATGGCAAGAAAAGGAGATGTGCTGCCCACTGCCCCATTAACAAAATTGCTTCTTGGTGATCTGTGGAACTCCAAAGTACTTTAAATCCTCGCCTCTTTTTTTTTCCCCCCTCCCCTGAGAAAGCACCAGGTTGTCCTCTAACTGCAAATCTGCATTTCATTGCTGCACCATATTTAATAGCTTATATTTAGATTACAGACTTATTAAATATGTTCCTCACAATTCAAGCGCAAGTCTCTTGAGGTTTCTTATTCTTCACTTAGATACGCCACCAGCATGGCCACTGCCTAGCAAATGGTAAGCTGTAATACTGACAGGCTGTGAGTTAGAGTCACTGGAAAAGGCAAATTGACAACCTTTTGTGAATGGAACCCTATTTTCTCGTTTTCATTATGTCCTGTTAATGAAACTTAACTTGCTCTTTATTCCTGACAGCTGAGATCACATTCTCTGTCTTATTAAATCTGACTAATGACTATGACAGCTCTTGCCTGTTCACTTCCAGCAGTGTAATACCTGTTCTGAAAACTGAGTAAATTCACTGACAATTGGCCTCTGTCAAGCTATACTGTTTCTGCTCTTGCACTGCCACCAGAGCTGGAGCTAGCCAACGCAACAGCTAGCAGGAGAAGCCTGCAGAAGCTGCAGTTGCACCTCTGACATCAGTAGGAAGTATATCATTGAATATAGAAGAGAAATCATGAAACAAAAGAATCAGCTTTGGCATTCTGTCAACAAAACAATGTCCTGGTGCAAAGAGATGACAGCTTTTTAGACATCAAGGTCAGGTCCAGTCTTGGGAGGCAAGAATGAGAAAAGACAACATGACTGTTATAAGATGCATAGTAAGATCTTTCACTGCTGAAAGCACAGAAGAACATTTGGGAAGCATCTAGATAAAAAAGGGCAGAATAGAGGTGTGGCTCATCCACTTCTTTTTTCATCCTCTCAGCACAGTACATGCAGCTAGTAAAAGCACAACAGCTGTGCCCTATGGCTATGTATCCCCAGAGGCAACACCACTCTACTCCCCAAGGCAAGGCAGCTACTCCAGCTGTCAGAAAAAAACTGTGCTTACAATGTTCAGACCAGATCACTCCCATAACTGTCAGTGGTCATTCTCCAGCAGCACTATGTGCATGTAGAATGAGTGAGAGGTACTATTTTTCCTTCTTACCAAAATTAAAAATATAGATACACACATAATATTTTTCTTCAGTAGTTTCTTGTTTTTCTTTATTTCTAAGTTCCTCTAAAAGCAACTCTTCTGTGCTTACAACAGGCTAAAAGAAGAGTCCTTTCTGTAAGAGACCAATTTTGGAGACCAAAATCTCTCCCAAATACTTTAAATAACAGTCATGACTGGTTGCCACACATGACATCAGTGGGTATTACCTCCTCCTGAGGATGACTCACTTTCTGTAATGATTGGCATTTTCAGCTGTTAGCAATCTCCCCATGAGATGCATATGTCAAAACAGTATGCAAGTTTGTTTTCATGCTGCTGCTATGTGTCCCTATTATTCTTAATACTACTTGGCCATAGAACACAAGGATATTGAACAACTTTTTCCTTAAAAATGGCGCTAGTTTTAGGATGTAAATTTCACCACATATGCAAGAACTGCTGTGTTAGAAAGCCTCTGAAAAAATTTGTAAGAAGAATCTTACAAAACCTATTTAACCACATGACAGAGGCTTAAGAGTTATCTTCAGCTTCCTATCCCAGATTCACAACAGATGCACTATCTAACTTCACAGAAGTTGCATGGGCCATGGATGAGGCACTTAGTGCCATGGTCTAGTTGACTGCTTAGGACTGGGTGACTGGTTGAACTGGATGATCTTGGAGGTGTCTTCCAACCTGGTTGATTCTATGATTCTATGACCAGCATCACAGAAATCAAGGGGACTTTTTTCCCCACCCATTTTAATACATGCAAATTGGGATGCTTTTTGGGGCCAATTTTCATAATGCAAGTATGTTATGTGGTACCAGCACAGGTCTTGAAGCACCTTGCAATATTTATTCTTTAAAAAAAATCGCCTATGACATAAATATCACTGATTGGTTTATATGCAGCTGAATGAACTACAATACACAGTAGCTAAGGTACCAATTGTTGACCCAGGTGTCCATTTCTGCTGGCACAGTAACATTAAATTATGCTTGTAACTTTGCATCCAAAGATAATGCATAATTTCACAAGAATTTTTTTCCTTTTTCAAGTTGTGGACATTACTTGCCAAGAGGTGGGAACAATGCCTATGTTATGGTATACAGTCTGGAAAGAAAAAATAGAATGTTGAAAAACTGTGGGGAGAAAGAATGCAGTAACTTGATAGTTCTCTATTTTGCTACTGTTCTCTTATCAAAACTTTCTCATCAAGTGTGGTGTCACAAGAGAAGCAAGCCACAAAACCAGCTAGGGAGCATTTCTTCAGCTATCAGCATGTAGTCTGCAGGCAGGGTCACTGTTCTTGCTACGAAAAGAAATACGTTGATATTGAGAAGAATTAACAGAACAAGAAGAGTTGTATTCTAGACCCCTCATCAATTTTGTTGCCCTTCTTTGGACACACTCCAACACCTCAATGTCCTTCTAGTAGTGAGGGACCTAAAACTGGACACAGTGCTTTAGAAGCGGCCTCACCGGTGCTGAGTACAGGAGGACAATCCCTTCCCTACTCCTCCTGGCCATACTACTTCTGATACAAGCCAGGATGTTGTTGACCTTCTTGAGATTAAAAGTGATGAAAACATGACAGCACCACAGTTATGCAAATATAACTGTCATTGCACAAATACATAAGTGAATGCTGCTGTATATACAAACACATACATTCCTCTGTCAAAACAGGTATGCTTTTTGTAATCCAGAGGAAAAAATTGAGGGGAGCAGAGGCAAGAAAGCATTTGATATAAGAAAGCAGGCAGAAGAAAATTTTAGTGCCATCAGATATTGGTGAAGTCAGGATTCCACAGTATTGTATGTGGACTGAAAACTCTCCTTTTTCAATACTAATACTGACTATGAAATATATTTTAGGTGACACAAAAGGCAGTTTTCTAGAAGAAAGGACCTATGTAAAGGTCAAGCAAGACTATACATAAGCTCAAGGTCAGATTTAACATGGCCTTTTGGACATGAAAACGAGGAATAATATCCTATTTGCAACTAAAAAGCAAAAATTTTAGAAGAAGCCTTCCTTGACCTACTTTTATGCAGAAGCTTGATGGTTTCAGAGGACTTGCTTACTGAGAAGAAATCAAATAACATCTGTCCTTTCTAAAATGCACATACTTCTAATATTATGCAAAAAAACCCAACACCTTGCCAAAACTGGTGTAACTATTTGATTTACTGTTGAAAAATCATGCTAGATAGTTTTCCTTTCCACTGACTATTTCTATGTTTTTCTTCCCACCCCTTCTTTCACTGTAAGGGAGAAGACCTGACGTATAGGATTTCTGAGGGGAATGATTCATATTTTTCTGCAGCTGGAGTGACAATCGTGGCTATTCCTGGAAAATCCAGATGAACACATGCAGTTATCTGAGAGGTATTGTGATTTTCTTTTACTTCAATCTCTTACCAGGTGATATTTACTTTTGCAGTAATCTAATTCGAAGAAAACAGTGCTAAAGCACCACAGGTGGTAAAAATTAAATTAAAATGCACCTTTCTGTACTGGTCAGAAGTCTAGAAATATTAACTATGTTTTGTCTTTACTAGTTGACAACTTTTTAAATAGATTGACTTTGACACGGAATTCTGCTCTGTGATTATCTGATTTATCTCACATTACAACTTGCCACATAGATGTTTCAGAGTTTATCTGAATAGATCCAAGCCCTGGTTCTTAACTAGCATTGACATACTCAGAAAAAAAAAAAATCCAAAAAGTGTGGTACAGGCCTACATTTCCTCCATTTAATCTTCATTTTATGACTTTTTCTCTATTTTGCTATACTTGAACCTCATCTCAAAAATCTGTGTTTACAAGTAGGGTGATGCCCCTATAATGTGTGAGCTTCAGGTGTCTTTATCACAGGAGTATTTAACTATCATGAAGTTCCTAGCATGGCTCTGAATTTCCCCAAAGATCACAATGAGAACCTCAGAGTGAGTGATTTTTTTTTCTTATCTGCCCTAATTTGTCATATTTCTGTGAAGCAGCTAATACTGCCTACCAATCCAAAACAAACTGCCAGCAACAACAGCAGCAAACATTGATCTAGTGATATTTACCAACCAGATGAAGATGACTTTCTTGAAGACAAGTTTGTTTTTCTTGTCCATTTATTAAGGACACCGTTCTCATACCATACTAGGATGGCATGTCTGTAACTGTAGTAATGTCAGCCAAATACAGAGAAATGAGCTTTTGTTACTTTGGTAGGTGTAACAGACACACATCTCATGAATAAGTGGTGTAATTCCACATGAAGTATCAAGCCATCATTTTCTACTTTAAAAACCTCATTTTTCAATGAAGATGTAAACTACCACACTAATCTCTCTACTGAGTAGCAATATTTAAGTGCTCCTCATAGAAGAGTCAGAATGTGCCTCAAATGCCATTGACTTACATTATTGGCTTAATGCACAAATTATTCAGTCCCTGATATTAAATCTAATGCTTGATAGTAAATCCAAAGTAGAACAAAAAAATAAAATGAATCTTCATGTTTTGCTCAGACTGCAGTAACAGCCAAACAAAAGTAATAAATGTTTTTCCTCAATGGAAAGTGTGCTTTCAGCAGAGCAGTACATTAATAAACATTTTGGGTCACAGCAAATTAGTATGTTTAGATTCAAGAGATCTTGAATGTTCCCTGCTGTTCTTTGGACAGCCATCAAGTAGTGCCATCAGTTCTTGCTTTGCCAAAAGCTAGAGTAAAACATAACTAATCCACAGAAACAACCTGGATTTAGTACTATACAAGAAATTGGAATTGTAGTCCACAACCCTAATTAAATCCTAATGCTCACCTGATATAGACAAGCATAAAGCCACATGGAGATCCAAGTTATTTTTGTGGTACTTACAGGTTTAGAGACAAAAAAAAGTGGAAAAAACAAACAACAACAACAAAAAACCCACCACCAAACAAAAAAAAACCAGTAAGACAGCTATTACTGGTGTTGAGTTACAATGTAGTAAATTACATGCAGAAATTTCCAGTCTAATTCTGAACATAAAAACAAGAGAGTTGTTACCTCCATATTGAAAAGTGAGTCACAAGAGAAGAGGAAAAATACCTGGAACAGAAGCCACAAAAAAAGCCAAGAGGGGAGGAGGTTCACTTGAGGTTACAGGATGTTTGTTTTATCTGTTATTAACTAAAATGGTGAGCTGACAATACACATAAATTGCCTTACCTCAATGCAGCTGGGAAATGAGGACTGTCAGATGTTTCTAAGTCTAACAGAGGGATCAAGGAAGGAAATTAGTTGATTGTGTAGTCCTACCCCGCTTCGCTTTGTGTTCCCACTGAGAGTCTCCCACATTACCAGCTGTCACCTTTCCTGCTTTTCTCAGTGGCTTGATCCATTTAGGATGTCTTTCCACAGGTCTGGTCCCTGGGAAGGAGGGTCTTGAGGAGTGGAGGCAGACATTGGTGAAGAACAGTCGAAGACGACTTATAGAAAAGGGACATTTTGGGAGGACAAGTAGATCAGATTATTTTGTTCTTAACTAGCAGATCATGATTCCATCTCTTCAGTGAGTTAGGAAGCAAGGCTTGATTGCCTCATCTTTTAAAGAGACGTTAACTCACAAAACTACATAAAAACAGCCCTCCAGCAGAACTGCTCAATGTGGCCAAAACCTAGTTGTTAGCCTTTTTTACCAGGGTGTAGCTTTAAATACACAGAGGACGTCTATCTTGGTGCTAAAATAGAAGCAGTTCCAACCTTGGAAAAGGGCCTAGTTTATTAGAAAATCCTGTGCCTCACACACCTGGCTTTTGCAGTACAGGAAATCCTTAGTGTGACTAGACAATAATCTTCTGGATAAGCATCTAAGCCTGCAGAAAGCAGGGCACATCTCAGCACTGCACTGTGCTGCATTGCAAAGCAGAGATGACCAACCTCCAATATTAAAGAATAGCTGACATTTTTCAACAGCAAAGTGTCTTACTGGCTACATAACAAATGAAATTCCAGAAGTTTTTCTTCCACTTTGCAGGCAGATGTCCTACATAGACTTTCTAATTCTAACTGGTTTTAGATGTAGTACAGTATTTCTTACTTTTCTATTTCCTCGTTAATCTGTCACCCAAGGATATTAATTACTTGTTTGTTTTTAGTATAAACTGACATGATTTGCATAGATGTCTTGCATGAGTGACTTCATTAATTACTGCGTTTCTCTGAGTACATTTTCTCAGATGGCTGCAGCATTACGCTAAAATAAACATATATTAAGCTCCTGATAGATATATATAGATATATATAGATATATATGCTCTAGCTTAATTTCATGGAGCTATAGCATAACTTCTAGGGCAAACCCAAAGAAACTAAACCATTGAACTGAAGTACACACTTTCAGGGCTCTCAACTAAAGGTACTGCTGCATGAAAAGCAACATACCATAGAATCCTATAATTTTTCCAGAAGCATCCAAAACAAGATAGAAGCTTCCAATATCAAACCTGAACCTTCCCTGGTGTAAATTGAGGCCATTTCCTCTGGTCTTATCACTTATTGCTAGGGAGAAAAGACCAACCCCCATCTCACTTCAACCTCCTTTCAGGCAGATGGTAAGAGCAAGGTGGTCACCCCTCAGGCTCCTTTTCTCCAGATGAAACAACCCCAGTTCTCTCAGCCACTTCTCATAAGACCTGTTCTCTAGATCCTTTACCAGCTCCATTGCTCTTCTCTGGAGCCACTCCAGAACCTCAATGCCTTTCTTGTGATTGCCCAAAGACTGAGTACAGTATTCAGGTGCAGCCTCGTTAGTGCTGAGTAGGGTGGGACAGTCACTTCTCCCTTGTCCTGCTTTCCTGAGACAGGCTAGGATGCTGTTGGCCCTCTTGGCCACCTGGGTACACTGCTGGCTCACATTCAACCACCTGTAAATCAACACCCCCAGGTCTTTTTCTACTGGGCTGCTTTCCAGCAATTCAGCCCCTAGTCTGTAATGCTGTACAGGTTTGTTTAGACTCAGGTGCAGGACCCAAAAACTGGCCTTGGCCCATAGGTCCAGCCTGTCCAGGTCCCTCTGTAGAGGCTTGCTATCCTCAAACAGATCCACACTCTCTCCCAGCTTCACATCCTCTGCAGACTTACTGCAGGTGTCCTTGATCCCCTCATCCAGATCACAGATAAAGATATTAAAGAGAACTGGCCTCAATACTGAGCCCTGGGGAACACCATTTGTGGCCGGGTGCTGACAGGGTTTAACTCCATTCACCAACACTCTTTGGGCCTGGCCATCCAGCCAGTTTTTACTTAAAGCATCCACATATCTAAGCCATGAGCAGCCATGAAGATGATAAGACCATCTGAGTGCAGCATTTCCCTACCTCAGCAAAGCTCACTGGCTATGTAAGGTATAAAGAATCACACATTTTCACCAGAGACTTCATTCGTTATTATGATGTAACCACCACCATACTTGGTTTGCAGATGATTACAAAAGTTAGTTCTTTTCTTTTTCTGTCTCAAAAAAGATGTTTCTAGATGAGGCAGTGGCACAGAGTACACCCATCTCAGAACAGAACCTCCTGCCCAATCACACTGGCTAGACAGGATATAAGAAAAGGGAAGCAATCTATCTTTGGAGGCCTGTGTTGCATAAGCCTACTAACTATTTTCAGATAGCAGTTTGTTTTATCTAACCACTGGTCTGCTAGTGTTACTTTAAAAAAAAAAAAAAAAAAAAACACCACACAACACCTCCTTGCCTGTTCTCAGAAGTACTCAGCTAGGCAGCTTGGAGAAATTACACCCAACCTTTATTTGAAGTCATGTTTTCTTAATGGTAATATTTTAAAAGCTGACTTCAACTAGTGCAAAATCTTAAGTGGAGACCTTCGGTGCACTAGACAGTCAAAATACCTAATTTATTATTTAATTACCTGATTTAAGTTTAGTAGTACACCTCTGAATATAAACGTGCCTTAAGCAAACAGATTAGGTAACAAAACACAGCAGAGAGTCTGGGCATTCTGGTAGTTCTTGAGAGAGAGGTCAAAATTTAAACACCATAAAGTTTATTTATTCTGTTGAACAAATCAGTTTTTCAAAGGTAACATCTGTCTCCTGGGGTTAACAGATTCTTCTGCACACACATACAAGCAGGCTAATGGGGGTTCTGTGCATTCAAATGCCCATCAACTTTCATCCAAAATCCCAGTGTAGACAGGAGTCCAGAAGTTTCTTTCTGAAACATCCTGGACAACTCCTTACACCTGTTCTACAAACTCTTTCATATGAATATTGCTATTAAATCCTAGGAATCAAAACCTGAGAACGCTCCTGTGTTTTTAACAATAGTTTTTAAAATCTTTCCATACCTGTAAGCCAAGTACTTCATTAATCATTTAATAAAATATTAATGAAGTTTATTTACCTACATTGGAGAATGCTTTTAAGGGATTCTGAGACCAGGAGAGATTTTGTCGTGGTGGTTACAAGTAAGGAGAGCATTTACTCCATTAAATAAAAAAACAATTAAATAGCTAAATCTTTTAAAACCCCAAAATATCAGAGTTCCAAAGGATGGAATAGAGTGAACTCTGCCTGTCACACTAAGGTATTCTGCCTCTGCAGAGGCTGTTTTTCAATAAGTATCTCCATGTTTTGGACTATGACAGACAGTTGCGAAGACCTTGTATTTGCTAGGCACCTGCCAGGTGCATCCAGCAGCAACCCAGAATGTGAGGATAAAACGCTGCACTCAGCTGCATTAATGTGCTATCATACTTCCATTAACACCTTTATGGAGATTGTTTGCTTACTTATCTTCCTAGGATGTTTTGTTTACTCAGAAATGCAAACAGGGAAGGGAAATTAAAAAACCTGTCCAAGGCAGACTGTTTCACCCTGGTTACAATTTTTGAATCATATTTTTTTGTTAACTCCCCAAAACTTTCTAAACACCAAGACTGCTGTGATGGAAGTCATAAGACTGCTTTGGTTTACAGTATTACATCCATTTAAATAAAAATTGCCACAAAGTATATGACACTACCTACTTATTTCAAATATATAACAGAAGGTGCATAAAACAACTTGCAGAAAATGATGTTTTATCTTTGCTTTGTGAGTTCTCTGAAGAATAGATCACTAATTTAGTTGGACAGAAATTACACTTAATATTACGCTATGCATATAAAAAAAGAGAGGTTAAATTAAAAAATTAATATTGCTTTTGTTCAGCTTTATCCTATAGATAAAGAAAATACTGGATTTACTGTGTTGAGCTCTTCTTTCCATAGTTCACAATTGCATTTTGATTTAGTTTCTTTTCTATGGATTAATTTCCTACTTTTATAAAACCTTTATGTTTTCTTTTTTGCTGTGTTTTTTTTTTCCCAGTATGGTTTTCATTAACTTTTGCTCATGATTTAAAGTTATAGTGCCCCTGTAAACAATCCTTGCTAAAGAAAAAGAATTAACTATGAATTATTAATAGCAGTTGTTAGTTTGGGGACAGATATCTGAACTTTATGTTATTCTAACATCTCCTGAGAGTCAGGCAAGTAGAGAGTAAGTAAGCAGCATCCTGTACAAGCTAGCAAAAGAAACTGTGCATTGGTTCAGACTCTTCCTTCATGAATTATAGGGCAACAATAGCTTCACCTTACAGCAACTGGTGCACCAGAAGCATTGCTGCAGTGCTTAAGAATAGCTGATCAACTCAGTTACCAGTCTCAGCTTATGCCTTCTTTCTGCAGTTGCATTCTTCACATTTCACAAAGCAAAATGCACAGTGATTCACCTCAATACCATGCACAAGGTTATAACCACAGCAGCATGCAGGGATGTGATGCATGCAAAGGGGCAAGAAGGAAGGGAACACAATTTGGCCTTTGCAAGAAAATAGCACAGTTCCATCATACTATTCAGGAATTTTTATTTTTAGCCCCAAATAAAACCCGAATAAGTAGCTGTGATTGACAGGATCCCAATTTTGGGATAATATTCAGTAGTAGAAAGAAAAATCAGTACATTAATGTCTAAAAGCCAATGGGAAACTTGTTTTGAAGAAATCACTCCTGCATTGGGTAAAGGGCTACTGACTAAGAACAAGATGAAAGACGAGAAAACAAAAACCAATAAAAACATTATTTATTATTTCTTAGGGTTTGATTCATTTAGTGGGGTTTTGGGTTTTTTTTAGTTTTAATTTTGATCTTTAACTGAACCATGTAAAATTACGTCAATTGACACCATTTCAATTTTAGATCTAATTTTATACCTAAAATATGGGAGTGGAGTGTGAAGGAAAGGATGTGTATAATCATGATAGTATAAATACAACACCACATGTTTATATTTTTGTTGTTTCAAACTGGAGGCACCTCTGTGCATGACACTACACAGAAGCCCTTTAGCAGGAGCTCACTCTTAAAAGCAGCACACGAAAATACTTTGCATTTTTAAAGCTGCAATGTCACAGCTTCAAAAGTTAGAAAATTTCTCTATTTCATTCAGCCCTTCGTGTACCTTGTGGCAGAAACTTTTTTCCTCAAAAGACTTTTGTTTTTTCCCCAAATCTCTTTTGTCCATGGTCAGTGATCAGTGCATGTGCTAGTCCTTTTCTCATCCACCTCCCCATAGCAGAACTTTGCTCACCTCCTGATTCTCCACTGAAACATCAAGAGTGAGTGTAAAACAACCATGCTAGTGAGCCTCCTTCCCTAGCCCCTCCATCTAGCTTGCCTGACAGACACCCAAATGCAAAATTCATCCAAAATTCCTCATCCTTTATTGCTACCTACCAGGTCCTCCAAGCAACCATTATTTTTTATAGCGTAAGCCCAAATGCTCATGTATCACAGTTCACCTCAGCATTTGAGAAATAAAGATTATTAAGGCAGGTCCAGAACTGGAGGAGAGAAGAAAGTGAGTTACAAATCTTTCCTAAACTAAGCATGCCTTCATTATTGGGGGCTGGGGGGGAGTGTTCAAAATGGAAATGTTTGAGTTCAAATGATTTCGTTATTTTCCTGTCACCACTGAAGTATCATGAAGTAAACTTTACTAGCACTTGTATATGAGTACTACAGAGCTCATTTTTGACTAGAGTTTTAATTTCCTTGAAATAGTCATAGAATCATTTTTTGATTAGAAGAGATATTTAAGACCATCAAGTCCAAGCATTAACCCAGCACTGTCAAGTCAACACTCCATGTTCCTCAGCACCATATCTATACATCTTTCAAATACCTCTAGTGATAATGACTGACTCTTGCCTTGGCAGCCTGTTCCAGTGATAAAGAAATTTCTCCTAATATGCAACCTCAGACCTCCCTGGCACAACTTGAGGCCATTTCCTCTTGTTACCTGGGAGAAAAGACCAGACTCTCTTTTCAAGTAGTTGTAGAGAACAAGAAGGTCTCCTCTGAGCCTCCTTTTCTCCAGGCTAAACAACCCCAGCTTCCTCAGCCACTTCTCAGGAGACTTCGGCTCTAGATCCCTCATCGCCTTTGGACACGCTCCATCACTCCATCTACCAACTCCATCAATGCCCTTGTAGTGATGAGGCCAAAATGACTTTCATTTTATCGTGTTTCATCTGATCTTGAAGAGTTTCAAAGTATATAGTACCAAGATTACAACACACTGTCTGGTCCAAATGCAGTGCTTTTGGGTAGCACTACATTGTTAGTGTTGGTATTAGTATTGGTTGTGTGCATCTGAATTCTCCAGCCTTTGTTAGGCCATCCTATAATGCTACCCCACATACACACACAGGGACCTACCACTAAACCTTAACTGGAAATCTCTCTCTGCAGGTAAAGACCATGCAATATAGAGCAAACCAGAGTAACTTCATAGCTCAGGGCCACAAATACTGCCTGGGAGCTGTGACCTGCCAGTCCCAATTCCTCAAGGAAACTGAGGAGTGTTTTCTGTACATTATTGATGCTAGGGAGAGAACTGGAAGCTGATGTAGCTCAACAGATATGACTGAAGTCTGAATGAGTTGTCTGTTTCCTTAGTGATGGAACTGAGATGCAGGCAAATAAAAATGCCTGACACAGAGCATCTCAAAATGATGCTAGGTCTGTTCAAAGGTCTGTCTCACTCACAAACACAAGAGCCTGACAATGTTACTGCAGCCATAAAAGATAATCTGCTGTCATCTTTTCTTTCAAAGAAAAAAAAAAAAGGCTTCTGCTTGCCTTAGAAGATAACATTGCAAGAGTTTCTTTATAAAAACTGTGAGGGCAAAAGAATGCTCTGCTATTAAACCTTTCTCTTGCTCAACTTCACATGTCACAGGCTCCTTTCAATTTGCTCACCTGAGAAGGTTCACAGGAGAACACCTCCATGTCCCAGAGTGACAGGAGTGGAAATGTGTACTTCTCAGGTACCTTTTTCACATTGTCAGAGTGTTTTACTGGAAGTGACACTCAGCCTGATACTATAAGAGAGATAACTACAAATAAAAAAAATGGAGGGAATTACACTGATCCATTTTAACTTATTATTTTTATAGTAATTGATATTCACAAGCACACCCAAAAGCCACACATTTTAAGTACACCACCACAGAATGGCTTAGGTTGGAAGGAACCTTAGAGATCATCTGCTCCAATTTCCCTGCCATGCACAGGGACACTTCTCAGCTAGACTTAGCTGCTCAAGGCCTCATCCAGCCTGGCCTTGAACACCCCCAGGGAGGAGGTATCCACAACATCCCTGGGTAGCTCATTCCAGAGTCTCACCACCCCCATACTGAAGAGCTTCTTCCTAAGATCCAGTCTAAACCTTCTCTCCTTCAGCTCAATTCTGACCTGAAACAAGCATTTTTGTAGCAAGAGTGGTTCAGTTCTCCCCACTCTACCACCCACCCCATCCCCCAAGCTCAGCCCTTGAACTCATTTCAGAAAGAACACGTTATCAATCACATAAGACAAAATTTTTACCCAGAGATTTCAAAGTTCTTGATGAGAAGACTGCCTTTATCAGTAATATCAGAGACCAAAATAGGAAGACAGGTGAAGTTAAGTGGCATGTCAAGTATCAGAAATAAAGTTAGTAGAAGACTAAGAAGAATATGGACCTTTTAGTTTCTTGTGCCATGCACTTCCTGACACACTTCACTATCTTGTGAATCAAATAAAAGTCAGGTTGATTTTTCTTTTTAACATGTCAGACCTGTCATTTTAGAAATCATGGGATTACACAAAGCTGTCTACCACAGGACACAAGAACATCACTAATAGCATTAGTACAGGGCCATATTCTCCAATACCTGTCTCCAATAGTTTAAAACACAACACTTTGTTTCCATAGTTTCAAGTACCATTTCAGTAACTTGGCTGGAAGAAGTTAGAATTTTAAGAGTCAGCCCTTTCATCTTCAACTTTTTAAACACACTTTTCTGTAATTTGTCACTCATAATTGCTGATCAATAAGTAATGTTATTTTGTCAGTTTCCTTCTGGTAAGAAAAATCATTAGAAATCAAATTTCAATTAATATAATGGCTAATTTATAAATCTTTATTTGAGCATCCTGTGAAAGTACTTGCAAAGTAGATAAAGGTAAGATAAGGCAGGCAATACAGCACTTCAGAAGTCTTAATCTCAGACAGCATTTGAAGGTAAAGTATGTTTAGATGACAGATTCATATGCCCTGTCTACTCATCTGCAGTGGTAGTATGAACCAAAACTATTTTGAATTAATTAATTCAGAAGTCAGAGAATAAAGAGGAAGAAGCATCAAATCAACTATTTTACACAGACTCAAGAATTTGTTCCTTAGGACACAAAGCTGAAAAATCTCATAGAATTTCTAGCAGGTCAAACAAAGTGTCTTCTACACAAGCTTAAAAAGAGTACAGATTAGGCAAGCTCAGACATTTGGAAGAGGATTGCTGCACAAAACCTAGGTGGTGTATATATATAAAACCACATTAATCAACATTAATGAATCTTTTCCAGAATCTCTTTTAAAAAAAATATGTAAGTCTGTAAACTCCACATATCCCAGATGGATCCTATGGATCCATTCCTACAGAAGATAGCAAAAATCAAAACCAGCAAAACAGTTCAGAAGGATAATTTATAGAGTATCACACAATGCACAACTGGGTTGGAAAGGTCTGGAGGTCATCTAATCCAATAGCCCTGCAATAAGCAGGGGCATCCCCAACTAGATCAGACTGCTCAAGCCCCACCAAACCTGACCTTGAAACACTCCAGGGACAGGGCCTCCCCCACCTCTCTGAGCAACCTATTCCAGTGTTTCAGGACCCTCACAGTAAAGAACTTCTTCCTAATGTGCAATCTAAATTGCCCTTGGTCCTGTTGCTACATGCCCTTGGAAACAGTCCCTCCCCAGCTTTCATGCAGGCTCCCCTCAGGTACTGCCAAGTCATCACAGGTCTCCCTACAGCCTTCTTTTCTCAAGGTTGCACAAACACAACTCAGCCTGTCTTTGAAAGAAAGATGCTCCAGCCCTCAGATCATTTTTGTGGCCTTCCTCTGAACCCACTCCATCAAGTCTCTGTCCTTCTTGTATTGGTGGCTCCAGAGCTGGACACAGTGCTCCAGGTGGGGGTCTCACCAGAATAAAGTGGCAGAACCATCTCTCTCAGCCTGCTGCCCATGCTTCTTTGGATGCAGCCCAGGATGCAACCAGCTACCTGGGCTGCAAGTGCCCACTATTGGCTCATGTCCAGCTTTTCATCCACCAGCACCCCCAATCCTTTTGCACAGGGCTGCTCCCTATCAAATCACGCCCCATAGCTATATGTCGGGCATCTGGATAGCTGCTCTTGTTTCCCTTGCTCTAAGGTGTGTGAAAGATGGTTCTTTTTGTCCACTGCATAAGCATATAACACAAATATTAGGAAGTAAAGCACAGACATTTGCAAACAGACCCAAAAATTCAAAGCTAAAGATGTCTAGCTTTTATCAAAAGCTCAGATTAATTGGCTCACAATTCCAAAAGACATTATGTATCAAAATAGATTCCTCTGTGTACTCACCTATTACCAACACCAGATGAACTCTTAACTGTAGGTATCCAAGTACCATTTCTACCACTTGAGAACAAGCAGGCTCAATGGCCACAATGGATGAATTCTTACAATAGGGAAGCTGAAGTAATTATAACAAACTGGAGTTCAAATTGCAGTACGATTCCTTTCCCATCCTTTCCCTTTACCTACCATCTAGTACTGCTAATTTCAGAACTCCAGTATTATTCCATTTCTTTTATGTCATCACATGAAGAAATACACAAGACCACACAGTTCCAAAGGAGAGGAGATGTCATATTTTTTAACGACAACACAACTCTATCATGATGTGTATCTTAATTTGCTATCAGAGTGGACTTCTTGAAAAGGATCTAAGCAAATAACACTTACTAGTGACAGTAATATTTTTAGAGGTTTTAATAGAAAGTGCCTCTGGCAATCTTCTCAATATATTGGTCTAGGCTTAAGCTACATGAGACTCCTGATTGCAAAAGTCAGTTAAAGAGACTTTCAAGAGTTGAGTAAAGCAGGATGACTAAATTTCAAGTTTATTTTGGATGATGACGTTACCACAGATAAAGACAAATCATTATACTCTGCATAGGAATCTGTTATCTAGTCACATTTTCATTTCAAATTCAGTCTCAAACTGCCAAAATGTTGTACTACCTGCCTTATTTCACCTCTACTTTGTAAATTAGCATAACTGATGGTGATATTAAAAACTTGACAGTCAAACTGGAATGAAGTCACTCCGATGATAGAGTAGCTTATGCTGCTATAAAAATACCATCCTATTTTAATTCCTTTTGATCTTCATTTCTTCCAGTTTCAAGTCTCTTTTAGTCTCAACAATAACTAATAACAAGGCTTTAAAACAAGGCCCCTCAAAAAAAAAAATCTTATTTGTTGGACAATCACAGTGTGAACTAGAAACAGTTAACATTAGTCTGCAATACTCAGTAAGAACTATCATTTTGAGAAGCCTGTCCACTTATTTACTTTGAACTAAGATACAAAAGCCTCTCTGCTTTTCAAATGGTAACTCTTTTTGAAGATATTTTGAAGATATTTTAAATAGGAACCAGAGAGAGCTGCATTAATAATTTCTCAGAAACAGCACGGATTACAACATACCTGTAAAGTAGGTCAAATATCACATCAGCAACCCTGTTTTACAGAAAAATAAACTGAGAAAGGCATTGACAAGGCAAATCACACTGGCTGAGCCAGGATTCCCATCTGCTGTATTCAGAAGGCAGATTTTTTGCAGAGTTTAAGTAATATTTATGAAGTACTGAAATACAGTGCCTGACAGAAGTGTAAAGTGTGATTACACCTTCTGAGCATGGTTTGTAGAGAGAAGTATGCAAACAGCAACTATTAATTAAACACTTGTCACACTTTTTAGAATAAAATAAGATTAAAGGCAAACATCTAAGCAAGAAACAAGCCTGAAATACAGATAAATATTGTATCAAATGTTTTTAAACAGACACACTTCTTACATGCTTTTTGGTTTTAACAAAATGCCACAAACCTCATGGATCAAATTAATTCCATTTCTACACTAAGGCTTAATGGCCTCCACTGAAAAAAAAAAAATTCTGGATATATTTGCAGACCAAGATGTAAATCCAGGTTATTCAAATGGCATCTGCACATAAGCACATCTACAGATTACAAGAAACATCCCCAACAGCTGTTCTTGAGGTATGACAAATCTCCTTGTGCCTAAGTAACTTATCAAAGCGATTCTTGAGCAAATTGCATCTGTTTACTGCCACCCAAAGCTGTGCTGCTTCTGCACTGTAACTACTAAAGAAGCTCTTCTTGTATTATAAGGCAGTGTTATTGCCTGCATAAAAACAAGGACTCGCCAGCTAAAGAGGAAAAGGTATTAAACAGTAATGTTTTGCAGTGTATTCTCATTTTATTAGTCATTAGGTGCTTGACTATATTTTATACTGTTACATTTCTTCACTTTCTCTTATTGCTGTCCTCAAGACTCTCTCTTTACTTGAGTAATCTAATGCTCCTCAGTAGTGGTTACATCATTCTGGTTATGTTTTGCACCTGTTTATGAAATCTGCTTCATGCATCAAGCTCATTTATGTGTAACAGCACTGTTCCCAAGACAGTGTGCCTGAAGCACATATCCCTGATAGCCTCTCTCCATTCTAAAACACCCTTTGTAAGATGACCCAAGCTGGCCAGACAGGAAATTAATTTCTTATCTCTCTTCTAATGCAGAATGTTGCCTTTTGTGTATCTCTTGAAAGATATTTTCCCATGAAGGAAAGCATACCTTTTATGCTTTACTTAAGCCTACATGTATATTTGATCTGTTACTTCAGCCTTGTCTAGCAAATCAGTTATCTTATCAAAGATAGATAGTGGTCTAACATGACACAATGGGTTCTTGTCAAAAACACATTGCATTGTATCCAATTTTCCATGTAACCTCGTGTCCTTGGAATAAGTTTTTCCTTCAAAAGGTGTTCAAAGACTTGGCTTAGTATTGAGGTCTGACTTACATAGCCACCTTCAACCCAAAGTACTTACAATACTCTGTCCTTGACTAATATCCTAGGTCAAAGCTGTATTTGGATACATAGTTAGGCCTTCACAGCACTGGTCAAGTAGTTTTTCCTCAAAACTAGTTTCAACAGAAATGGAATTAATTTATTTCATTTACTTCATTAATTGAAAAACGAAAATGCTGACGTGTTCATTGAAGTGCCAGGCTTCTAAACCCAGAAACATTTTCATTGGAACTAACAAAGACAGTTCTGTTATAAATGCTAATTTAGCATCTCGTAGAAATTGTAGCTGGAGTCTCTCACTCTGATCAAAAGGAACTTTTTTGGATGTGCAATTGTCAAGAACTGTCATGACAGAATCCAGAATAACACCCACTACATCACACTAATATATAACATTGTAATTTAACAACAGGCAGACAGAGAACTCTCTGCAGTCTAGATGTATATGCCAAAAATAAGACAGCTGCTCCAGTGGTGCTTTGGGAGAAAACTATTAGTTGGGGGGGGGGGAAGGAAGAAAAATTTGTAAAGGTGTCATAATCCCTCTTGAAACTAAGGGCAAGCAACTTGTAAAAGCAGCTTCCTGTATAACTTTCATGATGCCAAGAAACACAAATCATCACATGCTGACAGCTACTTCTGGATAAGCAGCTAATCACATTTCTGGAATCCATACCTAGTGTCTCTCTTGCATCTTACTAACTTCTCAGAAGATGAGCATCTGTCCCTGGGAGAGAAATGGTCATGGACAAAGGCACTGGGAATACCATTCCCCAACATAGCTTCCTACTTTGCTGCTCTTTCCCTAGGTCCAGACATCCCCAGTTGATCACACAGATGCATTTTCTCTGGGTCTTTGGGAAGCAGAGGAATTAACACTACTGGCAGGCAAAAAGGAGGGGAAAGCAGCCCTCCTTTGGAAGCAGCAAAGGCCATGCAAATTGCTAGGGTGGGATCTAGAAACACAGCAGGGAGAGAAGATGGTCCCAGTTATCCAGGGTGATGCAGGGTCAAGCACACCACCAGTACTGTCGATAATGCCACAAGCTGGTAATTTTACCATTGCTTACCAGTCAAATATTTGTTATCATGACATTCATGAAGATTGAGTACAGTTTTAAGTCAGCTTCTGTGACAGTACGGAAAGTATCTATTGCCTGTGACACTTATTGTGTGACACCTGTAGCAAAATAAACATTTCACACTCTAAAAGCTGTCCATTACCACCCATGTGCAGGCTAGGACAACACTTGCCCTATGCACCACAAATGCCTTGCCACAGCATACTAAAAACAGACAAATCTTTGAACTGGTATCAATTTCCTTGAGATTTCTAATGTTATTTGGAGATATTTTGTTCCAGAATAAGAGGAAATAGTCCATTACTGTAATTGTAATCATATGCCTTGGACATAGGAGTTAAAAAAAAAAAATCACACCAAAAAAACCCTTTAAATCTAAATACCTTGCACAGAGCAATTTTCTCAATATATTAAATGAGTTAAGTGTTCTCTGCAGTCTGTTGACAAACTTGAAGCTAATTATTGTAATTGAGTACAAAGCCAACTTAGCACTCTAAAACTCATTCAAGAACTACAAGTTCACACACAAAGATAATGAAATACTTATATCACTGGTAGAGAACAAAGAGGAGTTTAGATGATGTGCTTCAGCAGAATGTTAGCAAGCTAAATGAAGCACAGCTAAGTAACGAGAAGGATAGAGTTTAGCAAGTTGAGTCAGACAGACATAACCTGGGACAATGATGCACATAAAAATTACAAAAAACAGCAACAATCAAAGTTTAAAGAGGAAATATTTCTGTCACTAAGCCAACTACCCTTCCAGAAGGAAGTGAGCGAGCACTTCTGTGGCTTTCCTAGTGTCAAAGGGCTTCTAAGGTGCTAACTAAAAATTCATAAACCTGAAATTTTAAGCTGCACAATGCTTGTTACATCATGAAGTGTGAACTCTTGGGCATGACAGACTCCTAAATTTCATCCTTTCTTAATTTCAGAAACTTGTGTGAGCTACAGATTGCCAGGTATCAGGAAGGCATCCATTCCTTACCAGAAAATATCAGCAATGGAGAGTTCATTCTTTCCCTCAAGAATATTTTCCACTGGTTGGTTGCTGTAAAAATATCTGGTCTGTGTCTTTTAGCACAGGTTTAGCTTATTACCTGATTTTTTTTTTCCTTTTTTAATAAACATCCCAGTATCATTTTTTTTCCATGGAAACAGTGACTTAGAGAGTTGATTAAGTACATTTCACCTTTTTCTTCATTTTTAGTATCTTGAGGGAAGAATAAGGGAGCTCTTTCTCCTTCCCAGCCTTTTGAAAATCACTTCAAACATGGACCACCATCACTGGTCTGACTAGCATCTGATAAAGAAGCACTGGCACACTAGCTTTATTCTCTACTCATTGGCAGAGACAGCCTGAGACAAGCAGTACAACCCACCAGCACTGCAGGGAAGTTTAGCCCTCCTTACTTATTTGTTTTTAAGGATGCAATTAAAAGGAAACCTATTTGAATAAGACCAGCTTACCAAACAATCAAGGTGTGACTGCTCTATCCTTCTCATGGTTTGTTCTGCATCACCTACACATTATATTATCAGCAACTTCATAGTGATGAAATTATTGAATATCAAATTTTCTATCAACTCTTCTAAAACATACACTGAAACATTCACCAGTTCATGGCAGTTCTTCCACCAGCAATTACAATTTCACATCTATCAGCCAGACACCACTTCATCAAATTAATGCTTGTCTTATTGATGCAGCACAAAACTGATGTTTTCTTTCTTTGTAATCATAATGCCATTCCCAAGGCCTTAACAAAGCATGTTAAATGCACATCATTTTTATCAAACTTGTAATTTTATTCCAGGCTAAAATTAGATTTGTCTGACAAGATCTATTTTCTATAAAAACATTCTCAACAGCCTTATATGTAAGTCAAATGGTAGTAGTTGTCACTCTATTACAGTTCTCTTCCTCCTTGAAAGACACAGGGAACAAAGTTCCAAATACAGCCTAAAATGGTCTCTCTCTAAAGAAGACGGTTTCTAGTACTAAATACCAGAAAACAAAAAATCTATTTCTAAATTTATATTATGTAGTTTTAAGCTAATTATTAGTGACAAACATTAAGCTGGTCTTGTTTTATTTAAAAAAAATTATTTTTTTTTTTTTGCAATTTACAATATCAAGTCTATTTGATACTTAGTCCCCACATCTTACAGTAAACAGGGTGAAGATGTAGTCTAGTTTAACGTAATTCGTTGACAATTTAAATAATGTCTAACGCAAGACAGTAACAACTTCTAATTTGGTCAAAACCAGAACATTAATTTAACCCTTTTCCCTGTTTCTTTTTCACTTTTCCTAGAAGAATCTGACTTCAGCCTTTCAGGAAGCTCATTTCTTAGTACAACACTGCAAATTCTGTGTCTTCTAAGAGAGCACCTTCATGCCAGCTGCTTCTGTATTGCAGTGTTACATAAGATTCATTAAGTACTCAAAAATATGACTGCTACTTCTAAGATGTTTGCAATATGTTTTTAAGTTTCCACACTTTCCACAGGTTTTCTAAGAGATAGGCAGGGTTTTGTTGTTTAGAGAGGGGGTGTTGGCTTTTAAAGGTATCATCATGAATTTTAAATTAAAAAAAAAAAAACTATGAAAGGTTATCAACTTCTTAATAAATAAGAAGAGAGCTTCAATTTGGATTATTAATTTACAAGACAAATCTAGATGTTGTGGTCCATACCAGAGTACTGGAAAAACTCTATCATTCTGGTGCCTGTGGCAGGTAGTAAAGATGCCTCTGACAGGAGCTTAGAGGACTGCACGACCTCAGCCACTGGTTGACATGCCTTGCCTTGAGAGTTGTTAATAGTGAAGGTCTAGACAAGAATTTATTGTAGATCAACACAAACAGTTCAAGCTTTAGACCACACGTAACTGACACCACCTCGTTTAGAAGGGCAAATCAATTGACATTTAGGGTGTTGAGATTTTCACTTCCAATTATAAGATTTTTGCAGTTTGCACACAGTTAATGTGGTCTGCTGCCTTAGGTCATGGAAAGCAAGAGGCATGTCATACCTTCTGCTGCTCAAAGATCTTTCACTTTTCAAGGAACACAGCTCCAGACAACATTTCAGTTCTTTGCTTATCTTCTGTCCTCTACATTAGAGTGCTCTGGTTGTTACTGAATTAGCTCCAGCTGTGCCATTGCAGATCAAGTATTTTTAGGGCCAGGCTACCTGTGCTCCTCTCACAAGCTTCGAAGCAGTTTTGCTATCTGCCTCATCTTAGTTCCAGGCATTGCTGGAAACCAAAGCAAGCAAGGTTGATAACATAAAACTGAAAGCAGAAGCCTCAAAGAAGAAAGGACCATGGTTTGTCTCTCTCACATATCAGAGTATAGAGCTATGTAAACACATAGGAGGGAGCAAATTGCACTGCTGAAAATAGGTCTCCTCTACAATGAAAATTTTGGAACTTGAGGAAGTCAAGTGCCTCCAAGCGACCAAGTTCATTCTTATGCTCTCTCACCAGTGTAACACTGATCAGTGGGCTTTAGCAATCCAAATGCTGTCATCCAACCAAGTTGTTATCAACAGCCAAGAAATAATTTTAAAGTTCACTGAATCAGAAGAGGCTGTACTCAAAAAAAAAAAAAAAAAAAGCAGCACACATGACTGCATCAGCTTTATGAGGGACAAAACACCCTAAATTAAAAAAAAAAAAAAAGGGCAGGTAAACTGAGTATAAGTTTGTACAGAGATAGGCTCTGGATACAAATCAATTAAAACGTGAAGGTGTGAAGGTGTTTGGAAATGAGCCATTAGAGTGAAATCTGAGTGGCAGTTTTGAAATCAGATCTGGATTAAGAGTTGACTGCAGGATTTATCAGACCTGAGAAAGGAAAAGAAAAGCAGTGATGCCAACCAATGTGCTTCTTAACCCAATCACATTCACTTGTTTGTGCACAGTATAGCTGTCTTTTGTATTATGAGCAACTCAAAAATGAAACCCCAATAGCTGACCTCTCCATCTATAATGAAACACTGAGAATGAGAAAACCTCACATTCATTCATGCTGCACTGTACTTTTCCCCAACTGATTACTGCCTGAATTTGGGTCAGTGCCAGCACTGATACATGTGTGCAGTGTATTGTGCCAATAAACAGAAGGGAATTATGCCAAACTGAAACAAAAATCTCTTTCCTAATCTGTTTCCAGAATCTTTCACTTGAAACATAATGAACTGTCAGAAGTGAGGTAGCAAAGCTTTAAGAGACTGGCTTATCTGCTCTGAAACTGATGCCTGACTAATACCTCCAACATCTCTAATAACACATCAGAATAATCCATTTGAAAGAATTATAAAAGCATTTAAAGCTCTAGACAAACACAGCAACGACAACATTACAGGGGCACAGATTTCTCCTACTGTGGCAAACCTGGTATTTACCATCATGGCGATGTTCCAGTAGTAGGCGGAAGAAATAAAGCCCTTCAAATACATCCTGTGGGGTTGTGCAGAAAAAAAAAAAAAAGTGGGGGAATTCCTTCATCCCTCCCAGAGGCATAAGCTCTGGCAGCCCCTATTGCCTTGGCTTGCACAGCTGTGATTGTGTTAAGTTACCAGATTACACTTCCTTTTATCACAGGCTCCACACTTTCTTCAGCAACCTTGAACATCTCCTATGAAGTCTTATATCTTTGCCTGAAAGTGAGATGCCATTTAATTCCATTAAGTTCCCACATTCCATTTAAAATGTGGTTAAACAGAAGAAAGGCTTAGAAATTCTCATTTACATCTTCTCATCTGGAATACCATAGATTTGCAAAACTATCCCCCCCCCCAAAGCTTCATCCTAGCAAAAACAAGATTTTTTTTCCCCACCTTTTCCCAACTAATTTCTAACCAAGCCATAAAAGTTACTTGTCACACTAGCAAAAAAAAAAAAAAAAAAAATCTGTCTGTTTCATACTCCCTGCCCCACATCTCACAAACATCCTCCATCAGAGCACACTCTCCTCAGCCAACATAATTCTGGTGCTCACAGGCTTGCAGGAAAGGCTTTTGTGCAAAGACAGAAACAACTGGCCTCCTTCCAGGACTCCTGAGAAGTTGCAAAAGTTTATTTATTTATTCATCTATCAATCTAGTTTTGCAGATTTCTCCTGTGTTTTGCATTGTGCTGTTGCTCAATATGTACAATCATGACAGTTATCAAACTGGCTCAGTTTTCCACAGGTACCCCCAGAGATATTGTCAATGAGAGTTGTGCTAACATACAGACTAACAATGCTTACAAAAACTTCTTGCTGAAGAGAGCAGCAGAGGATGCCCTGTTTAGGAGACTGGTATTTGGATACCAGCACTGGCCATCATCAGCAAGCTGAAGAACAAAACCTCTGAAGGCAATTTACAAAACAAATCTTGCATTTTATAAAGAGCCAGATAGAGACTCTAGCCATCCTTTAAAATCTGCACAGTTTAACTTCATAGGGTAGGTTTGGTTAACCCACTCCAGACTAGTGGGCTGGTAGGAGCAGTACAATGGACTATCCCTGCTGGAAATTCAGTGCTAGTTTTTCCTTTTTCTGCTTTGTATTTGATGTGCACCTCTGATGGTCAATAGGCAGTTTGATCTCTCTTAATATGTATCCTCTTTCCTGTTCTTTTAACATTCCACCATTCCTAAATAAAATACTCTGGTTTATCTATTTAGAATTTTTAACTGTAATATTAGGATACATACCTCAAATTTCTTTCACTCCTATCGGTATAAAAGCTGCAGGGGTTTTGTTTGAGGGGGTGGTTGTTTTAGTTTGGTTTTGGTTGGTTTGTTTTGGTTTGGGGTTTTTTTTTGTGGGGGTTTTGTTGCTTTGGGTTTTTTTTTCCCCTAGGATATCTGCCCTAATTCATTATTCTCAATTGTTCATTGCACTGAAATTTGCATGCCTCTTAGGGAACATTATATCATGAGGGTTTTCTAATTGGTCTTTCTCTGGTTTAAAATGTCTTTACAAAAGCAAAAACTCTGGCTTCCCAGGAGGCTGTTTGCTTTGGATTACAGCAGAACCTATTCCTATGTCTTGCCTTTCTCAGCACCAAGTCCTCTACTTCTTAGTGTGCTTTCTTCACAAACCCATTAGAGACTCCCAACTTCATCCAGCTAGCTAATTGTGCATATAACACACTACACTTCAGAAGAAGCTGCTGGAGAACCTGAAGACAATCTTTGGACCAATCTGCTCACAGGACTAGAGGTTGTCAGAGGATATATTAACCTAAACAAGCTTTCTATTAACAAGGCTTTACAAAGGTTACCCTGCTTTCAGCAGCTCAGCTTAGCACAGGGGGATTAAAAGACTGCTTTTTTTAAGTCACTTCCAGCACCTCTTACTCATTACCTAACTGGCCAGAAGTACATCACCTCACCGAGCGAAACGCTCTTCCACAAAACTCCTAAACCACATCTTGATATTGTCACACAGTTTTTTTTTTATCTACTTCCACATCTGGAAGGATTTCTCACAACAATCAATAATACAATTTTGTTAGTACATTGTATGTTATCCTACTGCTGTCAGCTTTGTCATGGGTTTCACCCAGCACAGTCACCTTGGTGCCCTGCTTTTATCTTCTGTAGAGATACACATGTCCCTGATCAGAGTTCTCTTTGTACACTTACACTGGGCCAAGACAATAGCCTCTGGTCTACCTTCACTACTATTCCAATCCATCCTCAAAAAAAAATTCAGGATTTTCATTTTCTTTGGGGCTATTGTTCTCTTCCTTTCTAGCTGGATATCCATCTCCTTATTTGGTCTTTATTCCATAGCCTTCAGATTGAGGAAAATAGATTCTGTTACTTTTTTTATACAGGTCATCCTATTATATTTTTTCTAAAAGATACAGTGAATTATCACTTTTGATTCTCTGTTTTTGCTAGCACCTTGACAAACACAAGCAAGCATCAGAATATAAAATATATTGGTCCTCCAAGCCTTCCTCCACATTCATCGCTCATCCCTCAACAAAACCATGCAAGAAAATAGTTCTTTACAGGATTTTGTCACAGGGAATCACATTTCTTTTTCCAGTTTTATCTTTATAACTGTGAGAGCATTCTCTGAATCTTGACAATGCAGAACCTGGAGATGTGTCCAAAAAAAAAAAAAAGTCTCCACAGATTTGTAAACTACTTTAACTGTTATTGTGCAGCTATATCTATGAAATAGTGAAATGCCTGATCCAACTTCCTAAAAAAAAAAAAATGCCAAATAATTATTTTTCAATTTGAGTATAATTTTCCTGTGCTGACTGTAGCTTTCAATCCATGTCACCAGAGGGCCATAGCAAGAATATTACTCCAACTGTTGCTTGTAAAGTTCTAGCATTTAATGTAGTATTTCCTAGTTTTAGAAATAGATAGCTTTCACACGCTCGTAGTTTTCTTGGTATGGAGTGTTTAGTTTCTTATATTTTGCCTCAGGGATCCTGTTCTACTATGTCCTGAAGTGAAATTCATTCCACAAAACTTTAAATTATTACTTAAATAAATACTTATTACTTAAATAAATTACTTAATAATTAACCATCCAAGTCTAATCTAGTTGTTCAGACTCTTTTATAGTGAATAAAACGCATGAAACTAATCCTAGTCTCAATTTAATGCAATTAACTCCAGCACTGCAGGATGAGACTGCCATGGGATTTCATCTTTTTATTATTATTATTGATGACAAAGACTGATAGATGAGTTTTCTTTCAGATCTC
Source organism: Indicator indicator (assembly GCF_027791375.1). NCBI lineage: Eukaryota > Metazoa > Chordata > Aves > Piciformes > Indicatoridae > Indicator > Indicator indicator. Next base: position 5,127,087 of record NC_072022.1, on the reverse strand, counting down.
CTACTATAAGGTGTCTGAAGATGGGGGAGATGAATCCTACCAATCATGTCAACTTCAAATCATACATTGTTCTGAAAAGTGACATACATATAATCAATGCTGATGTCACAAGTGCAACAATCATCTCTTCACTGTGTGTAGCTGACTCCTATGAGGCTATGCTGGTGCTTTTTTTTTCCCCCCAGTTGGTTGCATTTTGGTTAGGGGATTTTTTGGTAGATGGAAATTTGTTTCCTTTCTATTCTGTTAATTTGTCTGACATTAGCACCTGTTCATATATTCTATCTCAATCTTACATGAATATTCTTCTCTCCTTCTGCACACTCTAGCCTCCTATTTTCAAAAGTAACTGCATTACCCGTTCATCAATTGTATGGACAATTCTCCATTTATGTCTTGGATTTTTTTTTTCTTCGCATGGAGGTGTTATATTTGAGATATAATACACTTCAATTGACTTGAGTAAGATGACTCATTTTGCCTACATCTCTGCAATGCTTCAAGTTCCAAACTCAAAAGCCACAAATATTTAGCCATATTCTACATAAAAAGCTAAAGTTAATTCTTTGGGTCTGACACTGTGTCTGGCTCTAGAATATGACAATCACATAGATTTTCTTCTAAGGATGCACCAAATTAAATTCTATTACCACCAATTTTCATCCACCCTCCCTGCTCTCATGTCTAAGAAAGACAAAGAGAGGTAGACAGGATGAATCTTAAACAAACCAAAACAAACAACAAACCACAGACATGCAAAACCAGACATGATTATTTGACTCTGCAGGACTACAAGATAATTCCATTTGTCCTCAGCTGTTTCACATTTTAAGTTACAATAGTAGTGAGATTTTTTTTTTTGCCAAACCACTCCATAAAAAGAGAAGACAGTCACAGAGAAATAAAGCAGAATTCATTACTAGCAACTATAAATTGAAATAAAATTTATACCAGATTCAGTGATTCCTTCTCAGCTTTCTCCACAATGTAGATCTCATGGTCTTTTCCAAAAACATGTGTTATTATAACAATTAAGTCTGATATAACCATGCCTCACACTTTTCAACCAGTCTACACTGATAACTCCTCACTCTGAAATAAATTCTGTGGCACATAAGAAAATATCATCTTTCCCTGCAAGAGTCAGGAGAGACACCTCAAAAAAAAAAAATTCCTCCTTTGGGTGATTTTAATCTGCTATGCATGCACTTAAAACCTGGAAATGTTTCTGTGCTTCCCCAGCCCAGTCATGCACACAGGCTCTTGTATAAAGTAACCAAATAATCTCAGTCAGCTGTTATCAGGAGTCATCCACATGCTGGACTTAGTCTCATAGTTTGCCTACTCCCACTCAAACCCTACTGAAAGGAAAATGTTTGCTCTTTAGGCTATCACATAACTAATATCAAAATCATTCTCTCTTTTTTTTTTTTCTTAATAAAACTAAAAGGGAAGAAGAAGAAAAAACACCACCAAAAAAACATTTGTCCTTATTACAGACAACTGATCTCACAAAGAGGACTGTCGTCTTTTCTTTAAGAATGAAAGCTATCACTCAACTTTAAAACACCTGTTTGCACACAGAGGAACCAGTTCCTCACACCAGACAAAGCTGAAGCTCAAAAGGTGGATCAAAAGGCTGAAGAGTACTGTGATGGCCAAGCAGAGTGCCTCTTTCAGCATGCATACTCTTGTCTGATGTGGCACTGGGCTTTATGCAAGCATGGAAGCAAAACAACTCATTTCTCTGAGAGGAATAAGAGTTCATTATAAGCGTACAAGACTTCTAAATAAGGTCTAGTTCAGAGATCATCAGATTAAGGAGCAAATATAGAGTAATACTCACCTTCAATTATGTACTCTGTAAGAGAAGAAAAGAACAGAGCAGACAGAACTCAGTATAATCAAATGTAACTTCCATTACAAGTCTGTATTTTTCATCCTAGGTCTGAAAACTCAGTTCAAACAATTCAAGTTGTTTGTACTAAGGAAGCAAATATTTCCAAAGATGAAAAAGTAAAAAAAAAAAAAAAAAATAAAAAAATCAAGCTCCTATTTCCATTTTTGGCCTTTTAATTGACTTTTCCTGGAGTACTGAAAAGAAAACAACTCTAATTGATGGCTTTCATACATTGCTTTTTAATAACAGTGCCTAAGTGCCCGGGTGCTTTGGAGATTTCAGGTAAGCTTGTAAGCAGATCAGAAAAGGATTGTTTGTTAAATTTTATGCTTACAGAAGTAAGATCTAAACTTTCCCTGCACAATTTGATTTCATCAGATTCCCACCCTGATCATGGTTCTGATAAACATTGATATTAAAATCTTACAATCTTTTTTGAAGCAGCCTCAATTTTTCACACTAACTCAGTGTACGACCTGGGATGAAGGAATCGCACAAACGCAATTTTTTTTTTAAATACCTAAATGCATACACACAAAATCAGATACTACAGACAAATTTCCATGGCTGTAGTTTAGAGGACAGCAGAGTCATATTAGCCTTTCAGTCTGCAGCTGAGATCATATATTTTATATAACAGCAGGATACAGTATTTGGACTTGGTGTGTAAAGCATAGATACCATGAACAGCTAATAATAAAAGAAAAGGAGGTAGTGGCATGCTTAGGTTTAAGACCCACTGTTACTTGGCATTTCTACAGTATTGCTGCACAGCTCAAATCACTACTCAGTTTCCCGTTTCTTCCTTTCTTCTTTAAGAAGACAGAAAGAAGGGGTGAGGGAGAGAGCACAAGCAAAAAAAAGCAAGAGAAAGGAGAGGGAGGGAAAAGGTGGGACAACAATCAATAGAGCAAATTTTCTCTAACAAGAAAAATTGCTGACAGACCTGCTTCTCAGAGAACACTGAAAACTACTTTGCAAGTAAAAGCAGAAGAGAAGAGAAGTCAACTCGAGAGACTCATGGGAGAACTGGTATTGACAGATACAAGGATAATAATAATTGCTCAAGATGAGCAGGTTTTTCTTTTATCTCAGTAAAATGCTCCTGGATGAAAAGATTGAGAAGACAGGTGTGAGACAATAATATAAAGCCTGTTCCTAACTTATTTACATAATTTTATATAAAGGAGCATTGATGTACGAAGTGTAAAACAAATGTGTTGAATGCCAGGGGAAAAAAAGTATTGCAGAGAGCAACTTACATACACTCCCAGCAATAAACTTCATATTTGATGAAATGTACTTAGCCTATTGAAGAAATGCACAGATTTTACAAAAGGCTGAGTACATGCATTTAAGAAAATACCCACTACTGTTCTTAAAGAGAAGAGTTGATACAGTTGCAGCTTAAACTGTTTCCTGTTAAAAATGAATTTCCAGTTACAACAAACAGTATCCTGTTACTATTCTCATTTAATCTAGCACATGTTTGCTTGCTTTCAGTTCCTACTGCATTTATTTACCTCCCAACACATCTGCTATACCCACTGTGGTGCCTTTCAAGCCAGGTTTTCACTATTAAGTGTTGTGGGGATTTAGCTTGTTGAGTGTTTAGAGAGTGGGGTTTTTTGGTTCAGGGTTTTTCATTGGTTTTGTTGTTACTGTAAACCATTAAACAAGACTGGTGCCAGGTGAATGTATGCAGTAACAGGTGGGTAAAGAGAGAGCATGAGTACAACATGCAGGTTTTCTAGCTTCTGCAGTTTTTCATAAAAAAGATGTAGAACACCACCAGCCCACTCTAAATCCATTACAGACTCAGATAATGCTTGGCTCTACCTTGCCCCTCACATGCACACAGGCCATTTAATGTTGCTTATAGTCTTTTGTCAGCTGGGAAGGAGAGAAAGAGCTTCCTAACATGTTCAGGTTCATACAACGACAGCACTTTTCATACAGCTGGTCCTGAACAGATCCTTAGGTACTCCAGCAGCTATTACATTTATAAGGAAGCAGCAGAAGATTCTTTACCCAATGAGTACGTGACCTAAATAGACTTAAAAATGCATTGCAGCACCTCAGTCTTGATAGATTAAGCTACTTCGTGCTCACAGGGTAGACTTTTCCTGACAACCAGTCTGACATTCGCTTTCTAAACGCACATTTTATAGCCAAATAGGGTTGTGCTGGGCTGCCACTAACTTAACATTGATATTAGGTGACATTGAAGTCTATGAAATCAGTAACACACTCAGGTTTATTTCTGCACAGAATGGGCATGACCAGTACTTAAACAGCAGTTATTCCACAAGGCATTTGTCACTATAGCTCTGCAGCACACAAGGCTTACATGCTGAGAGAAGTTCTGCTGTTTTGCAAGATCATTCTAAATATATGCTTTAAGGAGTCAACTGTTTCATTTTCTATTATTTACAGAAAATGATCTGTTTCTAATCAAGTATTTGCCAGTCTTAAGATATAGAGAAACAGCAAGATCATTCTAAATATTTTTGTAAAACAGCTACATCTTACATATTTGCCTATTATTCTGAGAACTCAATATAACACTGCTTAGGAGGTCATGGTAGTTATGTATTAAAAAAAAATATAATAAAAAAAAAAACAAAAAAACCTATCTCCCCAAGTCTCCCCCCCACCAAAAAAAAATAAAAGAAAATAAAGATAAAGAAGGCAAAAAACCCACTTGACCAAACAAAACAAAATACATTCACCAAAACAAAGCAAACAAAAAATTAAAACCACACACACAAAAAAAAAAAAACCCACACAACACCACCACACCAACCAAACACAACAAGCAGAAGATAGTTTAAGCATGAAAGTATTCATTAGCACAGTAAGTGGATAAACATATTGGGTAAGCATACATATAGCTAGCTGCTCTATGCTATTATCAAGGATTAGCACAGATAACTTCTGCACATAGTTAAGTAGTGCAAACACAGGGACAGAGCCAGGCTGCTGTGGTTAGAGCACGTGCCTTTTCTGACCATAGAAGTTTCAACTAATTGTGCAAGATAATGTTCCTACTAAGAAAGTTAAACCCTGAGGACTTTTTAAACAAGGTCGTTCTTAATATACGAAGACAACAAACAAGCAAGAAGCAACTTGTAACCTGCAAGAATAAAAATCAAGCTATCTCTATGAATGATCATATAGCCAACTAGGTCTCAATTTCACCGCAGATTAAAGCTGAAATACGGACTCAAATGTAATTAAATTTTAGTTATTCTTTACCAGGCTAATTAATTGCTGGTTAAATGTGACTCTAGGACAGCTGTTTTAAACACAAATTTGAACATTGGGCTTCTAGAAACTGTTATGAGAGATCAGAAGCTTAAACTGGCATTTTATTTTCCCCTAAACACTAATCAAGGAACTTCAAAATATCTTACTTCCCACAGAGAGGGACTGTTTACAAAGGCCTGCAGTGATAAGACAAGGGGCAATGGCTTCAAACTATAGAAAAGTAGATTTAGATTGGATGTTAAGAACAGGTTCTTTACCACAAGAGTAGTGGGACTGGAATAGGTTGCCCAGGGAGGCAGTTGAGGCCCCATTCATGGAAATACTCAAGGTGAGGCTCAACAGGGCTCTGGGCAACCTGGTCTAGTTGAGGCTGTCCCTGCTGACTGCAGAGGAGGTTGGACTAGATAACTTTGGGAGATCCCTTCTAGCCTGCACCATACTACAATTTTGTGATTCCATTTCGTTTAAAATAAATTGGATTCAGGCATGATAAGTTCTGAGAACTAATGAATTTCCAGCTTCTTGCTTACCCCCATTTAGCTGCATGAGGTGGGAAAAGATGTGCAGCAGGTTGCAAGAAGGGATGAAGAGGTAAGTTTTTATAGCCTAGTACTGTGCCACCTGCAGCATGCAGTGAGAGAAAGCAAAGATAAGAGCAGGCAGGATAAGCAGGCAGAGACGCTCTGCAGTGAGGTGACTGTATGGCAACACAGTGGATGACTGCTAACACAGTCTTCAGTTCAGTAGCCAGTTTCGATCTTCAGAAATACTGAGGGCATGTCACCAGGCTTCCTAAGCTCCCTGGGAAGCACAGATCCCAGTCTTTAGGTCACAGTGCCAATCAATGAACTGCTGCAGTAGTGTGAAGATGTAAAGCTGTTTTTCCCAACTGCTCCATGAACCAGGAATTACAACCTCTTCAGCAGTTCTCTTAGAGATTCTACTCTGATGTGCATCCTGCAGCATACTCCACAGGGAGTGCCTATATCCAAATTTCTCGCACTTGTGCTATGTGATAAATGTAGAGCTCCACAGTCTGAAATTCCATTTATTAAAAAAAAAAAAAAAGAAAAAAAGTCTATAGGAAATGTTCTCTACACTGTTCTGCCTGGGTGCCTTAAAGGGCTACTTCACTCAGTAAACAAAATCACTCCTTGTAACAGAAGAGTGCATACTTCACATCTTCACAGGTCAGATTTTATGCTAATGTTATCAAGAGTCTGGATCAGTGGTCTCACAAGGATGGGTATTTATCCTCTGGAATCATGCTCAGCAACCAAAGTATCATTGGCTTTTATGAAAATAAGTAATTGGAACTGCAAACAAACCTGACAATTTCTACTGAATTGCATTAAAAACCTCAGCTTTCCTTATTATTCATTCTTGCCATTTCCTAATTTTAAGATGTTCTTTTCATGCAGATCAAAAGAATTAAAACAGTAGGACACATGATATATTTGTATTCAAGGAGAAATTACTGGCAACTAGTAATTCTGCACGACTGTTTAACCAGAGTAATGGATGTTGAGAGACCTTAAATGTTCATTCACAGTTTGTATGCTGGAGTTTTAAACTACTCAATATCACACATCACATATGGAAGTCACTCTCATGATAAATGTGAAGCTACCCTTCCTATCTGAGTTAATCTAATAAAGCACTGCTTGGAAAAGGAAATGTAAAATACATTGTCCAAATGTAGCAGCTACATATTTAATGTGAAGGCCAAAACGTTAGGAAAGATGGAAATCTGCAATATTGCTAAACCTTTGGGGTTTTAAAAGTAATAACTGAAATTTCATACTTAACTACAGAGGGGTTTGGCTAAGGTGGGAAGCAGCTGAATGGAAGCTGACTATGCAGCAGAGCCAGTCCAAAGAGACACTGCACTAAAAATAGCATGCTGCTTTCAGAGAGAAGTGCAACATTTGGTAACCTCACTGAAAGTGAGGGTGTTGCTGTGTTAAAAAGCTCAGACTTTACTGTAGTAAACACATTATAGCTATCCTCAGTGAACTGATTTATGTTGTGCATAACTTCAGCCACTAAACTAATGGCACTGAGGCTACGAGAGCAGCTCACACCCTTCCCATTTAGCAACTTACTTACATGCCTAGGTGGACTGAGGATAGATAGCCTGTACAACAAATCTTTCTTTCCTTTTGAAAGCTGGTCTGTATTTTAGTATCATCCATCAAGTAATACTGAGCCTGTAACATCCTGATTGCTGTCTACATCTGGAGACATCATAAATGCAGTAATATACAGAAGTTTATTTAAGATGCACGTGAGCATGACACAAGGGCTTTCAGAATTCCTTGTTTTCTCAAAGACTGGGAATTCTCAGGGTACAAATAATTATGGACTACAGAAAACAAAGAAAATAGCCTGAATATCTTTAGACACTGGAAACTACTTCTTCCAAAGATGTTCTTCCTGTACTTCCATCTAGCAAAACAGAAAACAGCCTTTTTAACATCTTAAAGCAAACCAGTTCTGAGTATTTCAAATAACACAAGCAAGCTCATCTCTGGCAATATATACCCAAGAGACATGAGTTCCTGCAGCAAATTTTAAGAAATTAATTAACATTTTTATTTTATAAACAGTCTTGAGAACTTGGAAATTCTCCAGTTGATCCAAATTTCCTAAGCAAATGTTCATTCAAGCCAGAACCTTGGTCTCAAAACCAGTCAATTTTCAGCTCATGAAATCTCCTCCTTCCTTTAGCTCAATGATGAGTTTTTGTGGTAGATATTACTGCTCAGGAGAATGAGACAAAGCACCCTGAATATATTTTGCCTTGAACACTGGTTTGTTTGCTGGTGTTGTGTTTGGTTTTAGCGCACGCAGTTTTTACATCTTAATCACATACTAGAGTGAGAGTTTCTGAACAATATGAAAGAAAACTTTGTCTGCCAATGCAGTACCTGTATTTATATATATACCTATATACCTATACCTATATATACACCTTATTCATTCCTTTTGAGCAATTAGAGCAATAGAACAGGCTAGTGCAATGATGGACATCAGCAAATACAGCCTTCAACAGCCTGCTCTAGCAAGTCAGAGGTCCAGATTTTTTTAAGAAACTACTGGACATCCTGGTGTGTGCTAAAAAGCACAGACAAATACTTCAAAAAGAAAAATGTGATGTCTGTCAGCTCCATGGTGACAATCAATATCCCAAGTTTGCCTTCCCACAACAAGCACAGAGACTTTTCTACCCCAAGGTGTGTCAAGCCTCTGTCTACACACTGCTAGAAAAGCCACCAGCCAAGTCCGTCTCATACTCCCATGGAATTCTGCAGGAAAAACCCAGTCTTCATGTTTCCAGTTATACCACTCCAGCTTTCCCCACAGTTAACAACCACATTGACCTCCTCCCACACAAGCTCACCCTGGCTCCAGGCAGTCTTCCCTCTGCACACCAGAGGAGGCAGGAAGTGCTGCACAATACACATAAGAGGAATGATTCTGCTCACAAATGAGCCTTTTTTTTGCCCCACCAGTTTCAGAAAAAGAAGCAACATTTTTCCCATCTAATTCAGTGTCATTGATCAACCCTAATTTCCAACAAAAATCAGTTATCATTTCAGGCCTTGAAGGATCCCAAAATCTGAGTAAGTCAAATTAACATCATCCTGATGACCTGGCAGGGCTTGCAATTCTAGTGCCATAAGCAGCAGTAAAGAATACCCAAGAGTGTTTTCCAGCTACTCTTCTACATTGTTTCCCACATAGCTGTCTGAAACTGATGCACTACAAGACAGACAGTTGGACACAGAGAAAATGCTGGTACTTTGTTCAATAAGGATTTGAAACTAGAGAGAGCACTACACCCAGCAATCTAAGCACTGAAAGAGACAACCTTCTGCCATGATATCAGTCATTATGCAGGCCTGGGACAAGTTACACACAAGTGAGGTGAAATAGGATAATATCCCATAAGCATAATGAGGTTTCTTGCTCCAGAGGTGCAGTATCTTCTAAATGTAATCCAGTACTTTAGAATACATGCTTAACTGGAAATAAAATAAGAGAGTATAGGAAATTCACAAACGAATGATAAAGGAAGGAAAGGGGGAGAAGAGGGGAATCAGTGCCAAAGAAGATATTCACACTGAAAGAGATCAGAAAGATATTCACAGCAACTGCAGACTAAAACCCAAATTAAGTATTTGCCAGTACTGTAGTAAACTAAGAATTAGCTTCAAGAACACTCCTAAAATCTTGGCTAGGGTCATATCCCTGACACTACAAACACACTGTAAAACTTTAGGCATTTCATAGACCTAAAAAGCAAGCCACCACTACCAGCTGAAAGCTAACAAAACTTAAAAGAAAACTAAGCCAAAAGATCCAAGGTGAAAGGCTAATCTTAGTGAAGTAATAAAAGCAACATAAGCCTGATATTTGCAGAACTATGGAACAAACAACTGAAGTTCTTCAGCCTTCCTTATTCAATCTCTTCCTCCTTCACCAGACACTTGGCACCATTTTCTGAAACCATTTAAAACCTGCTTAACAAGGTTTAGTAAAAGAAGAAACAGATTCTTTGGTGCTTTTAAAAATGCCCACAGCTCGTCACTGATTTAATGTCACTCTTCGAAAATAATCAGAAATGGTTGTGTCATGAGGATGACCTGAATGACCTCAAGCTTTCATTAGGCACTTTTCTTTATACATATATATATACACACACACACATATATATACACACAACTTTTTTTAATTAACATACTATGCAATTGGGAGTAAGGAAACAATTCTGTCCTTAAGGTGTTCCAGAAGACTTCTAGACTTGTTAATGACTTCTGGTTCGTTAAAAGGTGATTTCAATATCCCTCAATCTGCTGCACTAACCACCATGTTAAGTGGGTGACCTGAGACAGCAGTCTGTGCAATTGCACTGCTTCAGCCTTGAAAATGGGGGCAGAGGAGATCAAGATGTTTTCAGCAGTGTTCCTTTATCACTTTTCCCACCATATCCCACATTAATCTGATCAAGGATACGTCGGAGCAGCACATAACTCTCAGTTCATCTTCACTACTCAGTCTTTTTAAAGCCCAGAGGTGTCTAAACTAAGTCATGAGTTTTAAAAGCAAATCTAAAATTAAGGTCCTAAAATTCATGGGCTCCTAATTAAAAAATTGAATTTTTGGAAGCAGTGAGCACCCAGCAGAATACTGCAACATTGAAGTCACACTGAGACTAGGCCATAGGAATTGCCAAAATGCATACAGCACACAGTGAGGCTTGTAAAACAAAAGTGTAGCATTAAATGCACCTCACCCTGATCGCACAATAATCTCCCTTCTGATTACCATTGAAGCACGAGTCAGCTACTGTGTAAGGAATAATTTGGAGACCTGACCTCCCTCAGGCCATTGCTGCTGGACTGGGTTTCATGGGTTTGGTGGTTTGGGGGTTTTTTGTGTTGAAGCTGAGGCTATCCAGGAACAACCAGGGTAAGACCTGGGTAAGTGTGAGATACAGTGACCTCATCTTTTGTTCACTTTCATAACCTCCCAGCCAAGGCAATATGGAGCAATCAGCAAAACTTCTCAGGAGAGACAGGATTTGTGTGAAAGCCCAGTGTGTATTGCAGTTTATTTTTCCATGACTGCTCTAGCATATGCCTTCTATACAGTTTGGTCTCTTGCTCATAACAGCCTTGGCTGATATCAATTTTCTCAGAAACTTCCTTTACAGCAAGGTATTACCTCAGGACAGAGTAGTGCAAGGCTAGAGACATACTCGTTAGAGCTTACAATGCCTGAAGCTCTTGGATTCTTGGCAGTTCTAACATCGAGGATTTACTCATGCTGAGAGCCCTAATTGGGATTCATTTTATTTAGACTAAGGTTTAACCATCTGTTCTTCCAAATTATGAAAATATGAAGAAAATATGCTCCACAAGCCGCTACAAACACAGATGAGCTCTGCATTTTGTGTTGGGATACACTGCATACAGGGAAAACAGTCTGCAATGTCTATGAGGCTTCTCCTTCAGGCATAAACTGAGCATTGAAGCTCCAATGCTTTCATTTTGCACCACAATGAAGCAGTGCTCTGAATTTGCCATTACACAGTTCAACAGGATTAATTGGAAGCCCAAACACTCTGAATCTGTAAGATTTTCTAACTACAACTATACTGTCCCAACTTCACTAATCCATCACCTACCTACACACAGACCATACAAAGAGATGTTGTATTACCTAGAAATTAATATATCTGAATGTATTAGCAAGTTAAGCTACAGCCACAATATAAACAGTTTCAAGCTATAGTCACATAAAAAAAAAAATGTCTGAGTATCTGCATGTCTGAAAGTACAGCTCCTAGCACTTACTCTTGACTTTTTTGGGCCATTTTCAACTACCTGACAAATCACACCTCAACAAACTCTGCCCCAGTTTCCTAGACATTGTAGGTACCAGTTGCCCTGCTGAGGATCAGGCATTGGAGGTTTCCTAGAGCAGGCTTCTGGGAGGTCTCTCCAAAGGTTCACCTGCTCCACCTTTTGCCAAGGGTGCAGGAGCCTGGCTATACCCTGCTGACAACTGCATGGACAATGCCATCCCAGGTGGCAAGAAATACACCCTTCCTGCTCTTCCACAGGGAGCTGTATTTCCACATTTTTCTTCAAGGTTTGACAAGATGATACTATCACTGAAGACTGGAGAAACAAACCACTTATTGCTAGCACTTACCCAGTACCCACCATGGTGTTATGCTGATGCTTCCCTGAAGATGGTACACTGTTCTGCTACACTGAGCCACTCTCTCCGGCATCTTCAGAAAGGGCAGATGTACCTCAAAATCTTTGCAAAATGCTGCATGTATATGAAGGTGAAGGTCAGCAAGCACCACCCCTTTGAAGGCAGCCATAAACCCTCTTGCCCTCAGAATGAGTCATATTCTTTTTCCCCCCTCTACATACAACGTACTCTTCCTTGTCTCAACAATGGCATAGCCAGTGCAAGACTTACCAGGACAAAAAAAATCAGAGTCCTCTTATCTGACATTGACAATCCACTTCTTACACCTTTTTACATGCCCTTGGATAGTCTTTACCTTTGCTGTTCCACCACAGTGCCATCCATAAGCTGCAGAATTCAGAGCGACTCAGGCACAGTAAAATTAGCTTTCATAGTCACAGGCGCTTAGTGTAGACCTGGTCAAAAAGACTGCTCAGATGTTTTGCAATAAAGAAAAGCACCTTTACATCAAAATTAAGCATTCCACAATACTGTGCTGATTTAACTTAAAGCTCCATGAAACAGAAGTCAGCATTTACGATTTCGACTGTTATTTGGAGTTCAAGTTTGGCAAGTTTATTTCTTCATTGCATAGAGGGATATTATTTGACACTACTACACTATATTTTAATTCACAACTAAATTTCAAAGGGTGAAAATGTTGAAACAATACTGGTTCAAGCCCTCACCAGAAATTTCAGATTAGCATTCAAATTCAGAAGGGAGAAAAGATTTCAGATACAAGGATTTCCCATCCCACCCCAGGATTAGCCACTTTGAAATCAGGAATATGTCTCCTTGCACCTTGCCTAACAGTGTCCTTTCAGGCCACTTCCAGACCCAGAGTCCAGCTACTACAATAGCCAACCCCACCAAGGGCAGAAGAATGCACAGGGCTTCCCAGGCAAGAAAGGAGAATCATAAAATGGTTTGGGTTAGAAGGGACCTCCAAAGGTCATCCAACCCAAACCTCCCTGAAGTAAGCAGGGACATCTTCAACTAGATCAGGTTGTGCAGAGCCCTGTTGAGCCTCATCTTGAATATCTCCAGTGGTGGGGCTTCAACCACCCCCCTGGGCAGCCTGTCCCAGTGCTCTACCAGCCTCGTGGTAACAAGCTTGTTGCTAATATCTAATCTAAACTTATCCTTCTCTAGTTTGCAGCCATTGCTCCTCGTCCTACCACCACAGGCCTTTGTAAACAGTCTCTCTCCATCCTTCTTGTAGGCTCCCTTCAGGTACTGGAAGGTGGCTATTAGGTCCGCTCAGAGCCTTCTCTTCTCCAAGCTGAACAACCCCTCTGTGCTCTAGTAGTGACAGGGCACTACAGAATGCCATTTATCACATCAACTCCAGTGTTCTCAATCTAGCTCACTTCCTCTCTTCACTGGCTTGCTGATGGCTCCACACAAATAAGCTCCATCCCACAATAGTATTTTTCCATGACAAAACCTCAAAACAAACCCCCAGAGGGGAAGTTAAAAGAACTAGTTAAAGGACAACTGCCTATTAATATTGTTCACAGGCAAAGGCATCTGTTGCACTGGAATTAAGCCTGAAATTAAGATTATGTTAAAAAAAAGAATTTATGAATACAGAGAAATCTCTTGCATAAGTTATTTGGGATGAATTAAACACCCAGCTGCACATAGCTGGCAGATTTCTGTTCAAAAACTAAAATCATAAATCATTCATATAAGCTGTCCATTTGGCAAACATTCATTTTATCCCCTTACAAAAAAAAACAAAAAAAAAAAGAGATGTTTTCAAGTATTGTGCCTCTATGTCAAAAGGAAACCTATGTAGTAGGAATCATATTTGGGAGAACTTAGCAAGTTTCCCAGGTTTGCAGAGCTGGGGATTTGTTACAAAAAAAAAAAGTTTTGGGAAAAGAGTACATAGAATCAAAACCTGGTTTGGGTTGGACAGGACCCTTAAAAGTGATCTAGTTCAGTCCCCCTGCAGTGAGCAGGGACACGTTCAACTAGAGCAGATTGCTCAGTGTGATAGAGGAGATATTTCTTCAGATTAACTTTTGGCTGATTTGTTTTGCTTCCTGTCATCCTCACAATCAGCTGCCAACATATGAGAACTAAACTTATACAGAAAGAAAAAAATAAAAACAAACCAAGAAGTTAAGAGAAAGTATATGAATCCTTTCCCCAGTAAAATGTGAGCTTCTACTTTTAGAAGAAAATGCTTTAAAGCTTTTCTCTTGGACTTTATTTGCTAATATAATTCCAAACTAAAAATTTTCTTTCAAACCAGGGGAATAATTGCCTTTTTCCCCCTAAAATCTAATTCTGTTATTGCTTGAGAGAAAGCTAAGAAGGCAAAAGTAACTCAGCATCAATTTCACATTTTCCTGCATTTTTTTTCCAATTTACAATTAAGTAGAGAAATTCAGAAATTCTCAAACTTGAAACGGCATTCAGTTTTTTGAAGGCAAGAAGGGTTAACACAGCCATTTCTAACACTTTGAGGACAGGAGGCTTTGGAAAGGGCTTGCCACACAGTGACAACTGCCCTGTGAATGCTTCCCTTTTTGTGCTTTTTCCCCTGGGCTTGCATCAGTAGCTTGAATTCAAATACCTAAAGTAGGTTTTACAGCAATCTGAAGAGCTGAACAGAGCATAGGTCTGGGCAGCACAGCCAGGACTATTGGGTTTTTTGACAGAACGGGTTGGACTTGGATGATCCTTGAGGTCTTTTCCAACCTTATTGATTCTGTCAATCTGTGTGATTCTGTAACAGATTCTTCTGACTAGGAAACTGGCTTGCACACACACACCCCCTTATTTTTTTTTTTTTACATTTACTTCTGTTATTGTTGAAGGGGAACACCAGTCTGACAGCCGGTATTTAAAAATGCAGAAGGTACATATCAAATAATTTTGCTGATCATTGAACTTAAAGGGGTATCCCTGAAAACATTCCATCTGCCTTTCACCTTAAAGCACCATCTCTCTTTGCATCTGGGGAGCAAATAAATAAGTAGTACCTTCTCTTCACTTTATTTTGAGGAATATAGCTTAAAAAGTTTACCAGGACAGGCATCTGAGCCACATGTCACTGTGCATGTGTCTGACCTCCTTGCCAGTGCTGCCAAGCAACTCAGCCATGGAGAATACTGTGCTTGCCCTCAGCTGAACCCAGTCATGCTGTGCACAGGGAGACACAGCTGAGAGCATGCCTTTAGAGTCATCTTTTCTGCTGAACTGGAAGATGAACCCTAAGCCAGTAACCCAAAGAGTAGGAGGACAAGTGACTTGAAGGCAATGTTGTTAGACAGCTGAGAAGTTATTAAAAGCAGTTAAAGGAGAACATTTCTGAGACAGGATTTATTCACTGGTATTTTCTTGCCCACTGAGACACCACTACTGAGAAGATGCATTTCAGTGCATTCCTGCTTCATCCCCTGGCCTCCAAGCAAGGAGGAGGCAGAACGAGGAGCAGGTCATTAATAGTCTTGAATTGGCTCTTGAATGAGATAATATCCACTGCTTATGGTTTGGAAGGGGTTAGGGTTTGGTTTTGTGCATTTGTTTTTTCTTTTTTTAATTCCCTCCTATCCTCCCCCACCCTACTCAAAAAATTAATGACCAAACTTCACAGCTTGAATTAATTCAGTCTTATGTTAACAAAGCATCAAATTGTGGTCACCAGAAACAATTATGTGCAAATCAGGAACTATCAGATAACTCAGGGCTCCCATTTGCTCAAAAAAAACCCTGTTGCCTACCCCTGTTGTATGAAAAGCTGCAGATAGGGTGGAGAACCTGCATGCAGACAGATAGCCGTTATGGGGGGTTTACATTAGGAGAAGCAGAGAGATGAGATTAAAAACTGCAAATAAAAGATGACTTAACCTGGTAGGAGAAAATTGTGTCGAGACTATTTCTTACTCCTTTTTGGGGGGGAAAAAAAAAAAAAAAAAACCAGCATGCAAGATTATAGTCACACTTTGGACAAAACAGGCCCTGTACAGCCAGTCCTGGGAGGGGTCAGTCCCTACCCCAGGAACCAAGACTTAAGTAGACTCTACCCCAAGTTTGAAAATATTAAGCACCATAGTTCGAGTCTCCTCTTGTAACTTTCATTTTGGCTACTTCCCTCATCTGTGTAGCCTTGTTTCTGCCACAAGGCAATGCACCTAGTCACCACTCTACAGCTCCAGATCTCCTCTAGATACTTCAGCTTTCCAGTGCCAAAGGGGAATATTCTATCATTAAAAATCAAATTTATTTCAGAACTAGTTAATAGCTTTCCAGATTTCTTAAACTAGATGCCCAGAGTATGCACATAGCTTGGAAAGCACTGCATCACTCGTGCTGGGGAGCATGGCAACAACCCCAGTCTCTGCCACACATGCCAACACTGAGCACAAGGAACATAAATAAAATGACAACCTCAGTCTCACTGAACCTGCAGGACTCAGACCTTCATGCCATCACCAGCTATCTTTCAGTTACTGCCAGGAGCAGTGGTTACATAGCTCAACATTTCAGCTTTTCCACTTATAAAAGCAGCAGTTCCTAGTATGCTCTGCCTGCTTCTCAGTGTGTGCCAAAGGCACATCAGCTCCATTGAAAGACAGGCCTTCATGATACAAAGCCCAGATTTTTCCTTCCTTTAATTTTAGTCTGTTGTTCCCAGCATGTTCCTCATCATTATGAAAATGAAGCCTCAGGGTTTGGCATTTACACCCTTCAGAAATCTGGAGACTTCAGTGCACTCACTGAAAATGCATTTGGGCTTTCTGTTTTGTTTCAGGGGGTGTGGTGGGTTTGAAATTAACCCCTAACTATTTTGAAGAAAACTACCCCCAGAATAAATCTCTCAGACCAGCTCAGTTTGGGATGGAAGCAAATGAAGCTGTATTTACAAGCAAACTGAAGTCTAGAAATATGAAATGCAATCAATATGTACAAAATATACAATATCTGTACTATATATATTTACTACTTATAAACAACACGAATTCCTCAGACCCCCCTGGACAGATCCAGGGGACCCATTCAGCTCCTCCCCCCCATTCTCCCCCTTACCTCACGCAGTAGTCAAAACAGAGATACCCCTGTCAAGGCCACAGAAGAGAGAGAAGAAAGTTGCAAGCAGAGGTGAGGGGAGAAGAGAGAGAACTGTTGATGCCTCTTCTCTATATCCCATTAGCAATCCAATGAATTATATACACCTTATTATTTTTCCTTTTGCATCCAATGGTAATTTATTTTACTTTGGTTTTGCAGTCAGGATCAGGATCTAGGCTAAAGCTCCCCCTTCAAATGGTAACAAAGGGGAGGGGTGAAAGGTTGGGGAGGGTGGTTGTTTGTTTAATTTGGGTTTTTTTGTTCCGTGGTTTGATTTCTTTGGGAGAGGGAGGTGAGGGTGTGTTGTGTTGTTGTTGTTGGCTTCTCTTGTTCTGTTTTTAAATGGCCTGAGCCAAGCTCACTTAAGCTGGGGAAGAAACAGGAGGACAAGCAAAGATTGCCTTTTACTTTCACTTTTAAAAGTGAAAATTTAAGCAGAAAAGTGATACATTTAGCCCTTATTCACAGGTGTGGATAAAACAGCAGACATACACCTCATTTAGAATAACCCACACTTCTGTTGACAAAGAAGTTGATCCATTGCATGAATGCACTTTTTTTTTTTTTTTTTTGAAAGAGGGACAGGCATCTTTTCTGTCACAAGTAACCAAGAATTCATGATTACTGCTAATCTAAGTGGCAGACAGTACCACATCCCCTGGCCTCACAGTGCCACAGGACTGAGAGGGAGAGCAGTGCCACTTACTGAATCCACAGAATTATTTCACACAGTCATTTTGTGGAAGGTTGTTTGTCTGGGGAAGTTTAGTACTGCTTGGCTTCAGCTGTCACTAGAGAACCCAGGAGCTGAAAGCACTATGAACTGTAAATAAAAGACAACAGCACTACCATACCAGCTTTGAACTGCCTTTCCAACTCTTTCCCTTTCTCACCCCAGAAAGGAGATGCACATAACCTGACCAAACATTTTCGTTTGTTTAGTAAGGCTGCTGGCTGTTTTCATCCACCCCACCCTTCCACCAGACAAAGGGCTGATTATTTCCCCTCATGACAATGACTTCTCCTATAGGCAAGTAGGCTGCCATTTATCTCTCTCATCACTGCCTTGCTCTTTCACAGAAAAGAAAGATCCCTCCCTGTGGCACTGCGTGGGACACAGAGCCCTTTGCACCAACTGCAGTACCTGCCTGGCAAAAAACGCCAGGGCTTTTACTGCTCTGAATGTCCCCTCCTGAGACCCACTATATTGTCAATTCATTTCACCAGCCTCGATAACATCTCCTTTGTGAAGGTCTGAAACAGAAATCCATCCTTGGTGTAATACTACTGCCCTAGATGTTGTTGCAGAGTTGAACTTGGATCAAACTCTTCACTTTGATTTGCTTGAAAAGCTGCTTTGCCCATGTGTATACTTATTAGAGGTAGATTCCTTTTCTCCCAACATCAAACCACTTCTCTGCACCTGCTGTTTCATCTTAACACAGCCACCCCAGTTATAGATATGCCTTTGTGAAGCAGATCAATAGATGATCTCCCACCCCTGCCAGTATCAATTCAGCATCAGAGACATTTCAGCCACTCGTCTTTTTAATGCTTCTTTTTTTGTCTGTAGGAGGCAAAAAGGGGGTTGGGCAAGCATGTTTGTTAGTTTGTTGTCTCTGTTTATGATACACAGAAATCTTGCCAACAACACACCAAATGCTCTCAAATTAAGCTCAGTTGAGTGGCTGTGGTCAGACTGGTTTCAACCTCTCACTTAAATCATCCATAAATCCTTCCTCCTCCCCAATCACCTGAAGCAGTGACTAATGCCAGGTTCCCCTAGTTACATTGGAAAGGGAAAAGTGCTTGGAGATTAGACAAGAAAGTCTGGTGCCTCCAGCTTATTTTCAAGCTTTCATCCCCATCGAAAAATTAAATATGATGAGAGGAGCCATATTAACTATATTGCTCCTCTCCTTTTCATCTCTTGCTGTGTAAGTGCTGTACACAGCTCATTTTCCTTTCAGCTGATATTAACTGCCATTTCCTGATAGTTTCCCTGACATGTTCCTCTCCATCCACTTCCTGATTAATTTGTCATTGTCATTCACATACATAGACTTCAATGCAATAGCAAATACCCCTACTTAAAAAAAAAAAATAGATAGAGGTCCAATCTAACCATGCTAGCATATTTTTGGATTTTTTTTTTAACTCTAAATTCACATCAGCAAAAGACAACTAAAAGCTTTCATCCTGTCTAGTGCTAAGGCATCTCAGGCTCTCACTGAGGCATGAAAGTCAATAGCCCTCACACACCAGTTCTTACTAGTGGTACAATTAGATAGGTATGACGAGAAACAGATTAAGCCTTCCCCACATCCTGAAGTGCAGTTAGCAAGATGAAGTAATATTTGTATTGACCATGGGTTACTGTAATACTAATAAGCTTGTCTTTTCTCATAAATATGAAGCTCAGTTCCCTTATGAACTGCAGAAATAATCATGCATATTCATTTTTTACTAGCTGTAGGGGAACTGCCACCTCCTTCTACATTTCCTCTGAAAATAGCTTTATAGCATAAGTAGCCCTCATTAAACACAATCAACTTTCCTAAAACTGGGTGTGTATAAATAGAAAGGTTACAAAAATTTAGAAATTTCTCATGGAAGGTGCACAGCATGTGTTTCATATCGTAATTTTCTCAGGGAACTCCTTTACCTATCAACCATCCTTCTGTTTCACTGCCAGCACCTACAAAGGTAAAGCAATTGCAGTCTTTCAGCAAGCCACAGATAACAGCAAATGGTTTGCCTGTGCAATATATTGAGAGTTCCCAGCCTCAGCAATTCTTGGAAACTAAGAACTCATGTCCTGTGCTTATAATTAACTCCTTGCACCCAGTAAATAGGGCTTGTTAAAAGAAATCCTTTCCTAAGGAGGAGCAAGGAGTATTCTCTTACACAGTGAGGTTCCATAGAAAGGTTTGAGTTCGCTTGCAGAGAGCCCTAAATGCCTGAGCATCACTAATCACAGAAGACTTCATTACATTTCTGTTTTCATTATGAAAATAAGGTTAAAGACACTTCGCTCCTTAGAGTGTTTTCTTGAGGCAAAATTATCTTAGATACTGAACTGCAGGGGTTGAGCTGTCTTTTTGTTCTGATCACAAACTCCTCTTCATAAAGATCAAAGAAACCTGTGCAGCCTACGTTTTACTTCTGTCCCCAGCGCCAAGAGTAACGTTTCTTACAGGACTCTTTAATCAATATGATATATTCTGGACAATACTTCTGACTGATACATGCCACAAAGTATTTCATCCTAGAGAGCACTATAGCTCTGAAAAGCAAGGCTCACACAGGAGCAGCTTTTCAGTGTGCCTGCCACATTTGCAAGACAGCTGTTACCCAGTTGTTCAGGCACACGGGCTGCATTGGAGCAAAGCCATTTTCCTCCCCCAGCCCTCGGAAGGCAGTGTTTTGAGGAGGGAGGAGAGCACCCCTGCAAGCACACCCCACTTGCCAGGCACGGTTGCTAGGGAGCTTTGTCATGGCAAAAGTGTCAAACAGAGCTGTTGGCAAGGCTGCTGCTGCCACTTTTCCAACCCAAAAGCTAAACTGCCAAACGCTGCAACCATTCTGCTTCCTCACACACGCTTTCCATCCCTTTAAGTGCAAACTGTACCAAATGCCAAATCAATTGTCCCATGACCTTGCATTAAGTGAAAAGGCAAAACAAGAATCTCTTAAAATGATAAAGGTAAGCTATCACAGCTTGTGAAAACAGTAATCAATAAACCACTTCCCATCTAACAATCCTCCTTCTAAGGACCAAGAACTTATGACTACCTTTATTCTCACAAAGAACAGCATAAGCTATTCTAATTGTGTGCCCCTTTTTCCTTAGTATCCCAGGTCTTATTTATTTTTAATCTTTATTTGCACTGCAAGGTCAGGAAAGACTCTGTTCTCAGTTCTGCCAGATACTGGGAAATCTGTTTCTCACTGCTTTCTCCCTGTGACTGAGAACTACTGTTCCATGAGTCTAATTTATTTGATTATTGCTATATCATAGTTAATTCTTCACTTCCCACCTGGGTCCTCCTTTTTAAGCCATAACATATTGCTGAGATTCTTACAAATAGCTTCCCTATAGTGATACATAAATACACTTAAGTTGCAGATTAATTCTTTTTAAATGCTACCTGGGCTCTTCCACTGTTTAGACCACTTGGTAATAAGATACAGACTGTGACTGAGGTTTCCGGGCCTTCCCACACACAAAAAACTGGCACATAGACCCAAAGTCAGACTGGAAATGGTTAATGTCCCCTTTCTAGGAAGGGAAGAAACTTATGACATACAGGAAACATCATTATTTTTTTCAATGGCTGTCAGGGTCACTCATAGTAGCAACTCCCACAAGATACATTCAGCCTCCAAATACCTTTGCCCACTGTACTGGAATGTTCCAGTTTGTTTATTTTTCCCCTCTATGTTCCATTCCTTCCTTTACATAAAGTGCATCATAACGGACATTAGCAGCCTTCCTCACTCTCCACCCTACTTCCATTTTCATTGTCTTTTCCTTGTGGATGTCTTCATCCACATCATTAAACAATTCTAGAGTGCCCTCTGACAGCTTCATGTGTAGCATTGCTCTGCAGCCCCACACACCCACGGAGCAGCCTCTTCTCTCTGATACCTACTCAATTTCTCACTTCAGGTATGAGATGTCCTCTCTCACATGAGCACCCAGTGCTGCCACAGCCCTGCCCCTTCAGTGGGATCTCTGACTGAGCCTGGCAACCTCTCCCCAAGCTGCTTTATTTTGCTTCCAGAGTTGCTGACCTCCAATTGTCCCAGTGCTTCGGGTGTCTCCCATGGTGCCTTCAGCATAGCATATTACATGTTGAAATTAGTCAGTCAGGCTCTTTTTTTTAATCAGCTCAGTATTTCTAAAATAACATTTTCTGTTACAGCTGTAGGCTTGACCTTATGCATCACTGTCTCCATGCTTTGCTCCTCCTCCCTGAGCTGCTGCCATTCCCTCTGGAGCCCTGTCAAGCTGCTTTCCTTGGACAGACCATCAACTCCCCTGATTCACTCAGTAAGTGCCTCTCATCATCAGGAATGGGAAGCAGGACTTAATTCCCAGCCATTTTCTCTCAGTTGCTGGTCTCCCAGAGCAAACAGCAGCAGTTTGTGCTCCCTGGGTGCTAGCCAACTAGACAAAAAGCCCAAAGAGACAAGAAAAGCAGCACAAATGATTCCCTGTCTAGTGCATCATCCTGATTTTAGTTCAGTATACTGTTTGTTATCCAGAACATTAAAGTCATGTCCTGCTTCTCTGCAGTAAAAAGAAATTCAGAGTGTAAAGGTGGGCCATTTCTTTGGGAGGAAACCAAGCCAGGAGTGCCAGGCTGCTTGTGCTCCAGCCCAAATTTGTTGACACGGAAATAGATGTTGGGAGGAGATTAAGTTTAGCAATAACAATTTGCAGCTTATAACTCAGATGCAGAACTGCTCTGAATAATAGCTCTGTTTTGCAGCATCAGCCAGACTGCTTCTCCAGCTCTGTTTCTTCCAAACACCACATGCATCTTCATGAAACTCCACAGACCTAATCCACAAGGTCTGCTCTTGTCCAAGGCCTGCACTTGCCTTGTTGCATTAAAAAAAAAAATAACTGAATGGCTGCAGTGTCTCCTCAGGAAAACTGGAGACATGGAGAGCATGATATGCCTCCAGTCAAACAGCAAGAGGATTTGCTCTTCATTCTGTGCCAAACCCAGAGTTCTGAGGAAACAAATGTCCACAAATCCACGTCAAATTCAAATAGGTTTTAAAAAAATTTTAAACTTAATTTTAGCATTTTCCAATGAAGTTATTCTCCTGGGAAATACCAAGATATTTTGGTTTTCCGTTTCCAAAATGAGTCCTCAATTTGTCTGAAATCAAAGAATCTGTTCTTAGGAGGGAAGGAGAATTTATTATTATTTTTAAATATATCTATTTTCCTTCATATCAAAAACAAGACAAAAAAAATCTCAATTGCCAAATGTTTTCTTCTTTCCCATTTTATTGCAAGGTACATGACTAAAGTTTGCTTAATCTAAACAGTGATGGGTTTGCCTTTCAATTTGATTTTTATACCAAAATTGCAGGTTTGAGCAGTTCTAGCATCACTCTGTTCTCTTCGAAGCCTAGAGATTCTTCATAACTGTAGAACTACTAAAGAGGTAAATATTTTTTTGCAAAATCCAAGCCCAAAGCAGCAGTAGGTTAAAACATTTCAAGGCCTGAATCATCTCAAATGTATGGATATATATAAAAAAATAAAAATTCCTTGCTAGAACAGCTTTTTGGAGGTTACACAACAGAAACCTTACCATTTCCTGTGAACAAGTATTACCTCCCCCATCTCTGTTCCATTGACACTGTTCAAAAAAGGTGTGATTGTTCCTGTATTTTCAAATGAGTAGAGCAGCCAGCTGCACTTCTTCTAGACTGTCTGATGAAACCACTAGAGCATTTAAAATGCAGTTCAGTTCCCAAGAAAACATTGTATGGTTGAGTTTGGATAATGCCTCAGCAAGCACAGAAGAGGAAGAAGTCTTACATCTACACAGTTGGATGCCTATTGCACATAATTTATAACACAGCCATGCTGCTCCTAGAGCTGCTTTTTGCATACCCTACAGAGTCAGATATACAGGACTTTGTTTATTTTTTCTACTGTTTTGACAGCAGTTGTTCTGAAGCAGACCATTTTGCAAGTCAGCCAATTTGAAATCAGATCTTAGATCAACAGAGCTGAGTCCTCGAAGGCACGTTTTTCCAGCTGACACCTACAAATACACCTTCTTTTCTCTGTCACTAATTAGAGACAGGGTGAACTTTAAGTCTGACTCTGTAGCGTGCTCAGAGAAGCTTCAAAAAGACAGGAAAAGACATAAGATTTGCTCTGAACATTTGGTAAATTGCTAAACCTCCCCAGCCTGGTGCCTCTGGGAGTGCACAGTTTTTGGTTACAGATTACTGTGTTTTATGTGGCACACTGCATATTACTAGTTTCGTGTACTTGAACACTTCATTGAAAATAAATGGATAATGCAGTTATACCTTCAAAGAGCTAAAGAAGGTCATAATGAAGTAAGTCTTCCTCATTTTTTATACGGTCACTGAGAGTTTGGGCATGCACAATGCTCTGATTTTTACTCATCACCTAAGTAATGAGTACCTGAATCTAGTTCATCCAACAATAATGTGCGGAACACACATACTACACTGGTATCACAGGACACAAAGAAAAGCAAGTCACAGCTTCCTCAACTATTTTGCAGTGCATAAGCACGTACTCATCTTCAAGATGATGTAAGTTGATGTCAAGACTGCAAGATAGCCTACTAAGCAGTTGGGAAATGTTATTGGTTTGAGACAAATAAGGCACATTTCTTCACTGGAAATCAGTTTATTGCCATTGTCAGACTGTACAGGAGGTATAATACTGCATGCTGAGTTTGTGTTTCTCTTTCAGGATGAGTAAACACATGCATACACGTAGCAAGTTGTATATATGCAATGCAGTCAAGAACTGTATCTGCACTACATCAGAAAACACTCAAAGTAGCTTTGAGCTAGACAGCTCTAACCCATAGCAGTAAGATTGCATATTCCTGGTATCCACCAGGGCCTGCACAAGTCCATCCAGGATTCCAAGTGTGCACCTAGTAATACCAGGCCCCCAGAACATGGCTGCTTTCAGAGGGGAGCTGTCATCCTTGAGTCTTCACATGGATCAGTTCTACCTTGAACTGCAGTAAAGATCTACTCCCACTAGCACCTTGAAGTCCGCATCTGGCTTTTGCTCAGAAAAGCAGAATTGTTGACCCTTGACACATTGCCACAACTTCCCACTTCATATTAATGCCACAGCTGATGAGTGGAACTGGAAGAACAGATGACAATGTAATAACTGTGCCTGAAAATTACTAGAAGACTTGCATTCCTGTTCCTTCCAAGCACATAGTCTTGCAAGACGATGTACATACCTGTGAAACTGCTCAAAAACCTCCCACAAATGCTATATTAGTGATAGAGCTACTGAATAATCCCACCTGAAGGTACAGTGTCTTACATGACTGGGTATTCACTGGGGAGAAACCCTTGAACATTCTGCATCGTTGAAAGCCACACTTAGAAATTAAGGAACAGATAGGAGAATTCAATTCTGTTCCCAGTTCTATTTTTCTTATTTGACCCTATGGAATTTCTATCTCCATGTATTCTTCCATGAAATATATTTACTGTCAGGTAGAAGAATCAATATACAGAACTATTTTAAGGCATACATGATCCCCTTGAATACAATGTAATAGGTGCAAAACAACGTTATTTTCTCTGTTTTTCAGGAGGGTGATCACCTGCAGGTTGGACAAGACTTTTAGTGGATGGTCAACAGTCTGTTCATCAGGTCATAATTAAAGGATCCTGCACACTTGCTTTACTGTCAGAGTCTGGGCAGAAGCCACATGCTTTTGGCCCATGTAACCCCACAGACCACCACTGACCCCACTGCTCCAGTTGCCCTCGGTCCTGATACCAGGGCTAAATCTTCAAGTCTAATTGCTTAAAGGTAGCCCTTAAAGAGTTCCAGATCTTCAGACCACATACTAATTCACATTCAGCTTTCTCAGGTGACACACAGCAAGCTTTTGCTTAGAAAAAGCTACCATTTTAAAGAATGCCATCCAAGCAATGTACACCTTATATAGCTCTTTAGAAGCAGCAATCCCTTGTGGCAATATTAGTTTCTATCAGTGACAGAAGTGTCATGCTCTCAGTCACTCTTAATGTTCACCCCTTCTCTTAATTCTATTATTATTTCAGCCTCCTAACTCACTCTGATAATTCACAGCCATATACAACTAAAGTTTGATCCTGTCAAAAATCAAACTTGAAACAGTCAAGCACATTTTGACAACTGACAGTTGAAGAAAGGTTTGCAAAAGCAAACCCAAAACTGCTTTCAGGGAAATATTTTCTGGAGTAGCTACATCATCAATCTTTTGTGGTGCTCAAACAGCCATTTCAGTAAAGCTGTGTTCCATTAGGGGCTCACAAAAACCTTTACTCAGTGCATCAGGCTAAGTTGAAATTGTAGTCAAGTTAAAGCAGCTTTGCATTCATGGAAAAAGAAGATGAGGATAGTGCAATGTGATAAAACTAACAAGAACTATTACTAATTAACCTGCTAATTGAAAGTGCCACAGATTACAACCAGCAACAAAACTGCACTAACTCATACATATTTGGCTTCACCAAATTTGACATAAACCCCTGACAGCTCTTTTATGACTTACAGAATTCATTCTTCTATTTAAGCAAGCACCATATTCCACAAAATAATCAAATACTAGAAGTGCAAAAACTCCAACAGCCAAGAACCACTATGAAAAGTTCTACAGCAAATGTAGGAGTTTCTGCTCAGGCTTACTGCTGTATCCATTTCACTATCATCAGTAATTAACACCATAAGCTGGACTTTTTAATAAAGGAAGCAAAGATGCCTTATCTCCCTCATGCTGACAAAAATCAAGAACAACCTTACTGGATTACTCTAGCATGAGATGGCAGCCAGACTCCCCATGAATAAAAGGATGCAATTTACAACAGAACACAATGCCTAGTGATGAAAAGCTGTATGTGGAGAATGACTTATTAAGGACAACCATATCTTCAGGTGATTTCAAGATAGCCTTCATTTTAATTTGCATCAGAATTATTTTAATACCACTGCATACAAAAAAAATCATCCCCAAAAAGATCAAAGAGCTTTGTTCTGGGTAGTATTAATACACAGTGGATCTCTTCCTTCAAGGAAAAGAAAAAAACTATAGAGTTCTTAATAAATTATTATATTGCCTTCTTCAATTCCTGTGACTTTTTACAGTATACCTTTAGGCTTATGTTGTTTGGGCTTATTGCTCATTCCCCCTCCACTACTTTCTCCTCCTTGTTGTATAATTATTTTATTTCCCCCCAGACTACACTTATAAATTAGGCTTTTAGTTGAGCAATAGGAATTAATCTTACATTGTACAAACACAGCTAACTTGTGTTTTACTATCTTCAGAAGAGATAGACCCCAAAAGAGGTCACTGCTTTGCTCTCAAATGCTCATGTAAAAGGCTCAAACAGCAGAGTTGAGGGGTGATGGGGTGTGGATGGAAAAGAAAGGAAGTGAAACAAAGGAAGAACTTTAACAAAGGGTGGGCATGATAGAGCATGGTCTTGTGAACCATTGGTTTTACAGTAGAGCTATAATAAGTATATCCAGTTCTGACATAACAGTACAGAGCAGAGAGGGGGAAAAAGGCAATTTGAGAAACATAAGCAGTTACATAGTTGTTTTCCATGGTATGTATGGTGCTCAACATGCAAATAATGCCAAGAAAGCCTCCAGAAAACAGCCTGTTCCTCCTCCTGCATCTCTATTTCAAGAAATATTTTGTGGCCTGTTCTCACAGTGCTAAGAATTATGTGTTCATAGAGCAAATTATTCTTTAGGAGAGAAGAAAAGCAAAGCAGGACTTCCTCTGTTATGCACTACTAATTAGCTCCAAGTTGGGGTGGGGGTTACCATAGAGGATTGGCAATGCAAAAACCATTCTGACAAAATATTCACTTAGGCAAGCTGTGCAAACTACTGCTGCCAGCCTGCACACAATGGCTCCATTGTTCTGCAGTGTTGAATTGATTTGGGAGCAATCTCAGAGGGTCCAGCAAGGAATAAAAATGTAACATTTTTTGCAAATTCAGCTGGCTTTCTCTGGTTCAGCAGTGAGCTTTCTTTTTAGGAAAGGATGTTGAGCAGTGCTCAGAGTACCCAAGCTCCATTATTATAAGCAGTACCTGTTTTGCCAGCTTACTGTGTGTCAGTTTTAATGCAAGTACATAATTCAGTAGGATAAAACTAAGAAACATGCCCTTCATCAGGTTTAAAAAGACTTGAA
The DNA here is from genome assembly GCF_027791375.1 of Indicator indicator. Classification (NCBI taxonomy): domain Eukaryota; kingdom Metazoa; phylum Chordata; class Aves; order Piciformes; family Indicatoridae; genus Indicator; species Indicator indicator. Next base: position 5,099,094 of record NC_072022.1, on the reverse strand, counting down.
TGAAGAACAAAAGTGTGAAAGGCACAGGTGATGCTGGGTTGTGGTAATAAGTACTCATATGTGCCACAGAATCTGCCTTGCAGAAGCCTCTTCCCACTTCCCTTCCATCCATCCCCACCCCTTCAGTCCCAGTGCTTTTAAGAGTGGCCAGGAAGCCAGGTCTTCTTTGAGGTGGAAAAGAATCCCTGTAATGATGCAAGGAGGAACTGATACAGATCCTGTACTGAAACACAGCACCAGGAGCCTGTTAGCAGAATGAAAAGAAAGGATTGTCACTTTTCTCCCTTCATTGCATTCTCCTTCCCATGGTTGCCTTGTGTAAGTGACAAAATGGTGCCAATGGTGCCCATGTGGTCTGCAATGAAACAGATCCAAGACTTAATAGTCTGGGGAACATCACATTCATGTTATTTGTTTTAACAAACTTAGAAGTGCCACTTCATTTCATAAAAGGACAGTATATGCAGCTCTTGCATTTTAAACTCCAAAGGGCAGGAAAAGACCACATGATTCCTTTGGTTGCCTCTCATCAGTAATTTTTTGGCATAGCAAATCACACTGCCCTTATCCAAACATCTTTGTTCTCCTGAAAGGGAACACTGTAGACTTACAGTCTCAAAAATAATACTTCAAGCTTAAAAATTCATCCAGAAAAACGCAAGCACTATATCTGCTTTTATGCAGGACCTTAAAGTGATCCAGAGTGAGCCACAAAGCAAAGAATTAAGTCCTAGCAAGGCCATGAGCAGGGCAGAAAACAGCAGGAAGAGAGAGTATCAGTGCACTGCAAACTACAACAGTGCATGCAGAGTAAAAGTCTGCTGTTCACAAGACTTCATGGTCAGTTTGCAATTGCCCTTCTTTCAACACTGCAGCCCTCAGCCTCTGCACTTTCTTGATGCTGCTGCCACACTACTTCATTCCCCTTATCCATCTTCTTTCCACCTGTCCTTCTAGGCTGCCTTTTGCTTTAGGTATTTCCATACAAGTAAAACGTACAGATGCAAAACAGAAGTTCAAATAGAGATATTCTCCTGAGACACTTCACACAGAGTGAATAACTTCTTGCTAACAGCCTTATGTTTTTTTTTGAGTGACTGGGCCTGCATTCCAGAGCTCAGATGGATTGGATGTCAAGTTTATGTTCCCAGAAGTCTCCAGACACAGGGCTGCTGGAACAGACAGTTCTACTCAAGGGGATCTGCAAAGGATCTGATCCAGCTCCCAAAGGAAATTGTTTCACATGGCTGCTGAAGGGGCTGTGTCAGCCTTCTCAAATACCAGTTTCTCAGAGGCACTTTTCTATTGTGATCCCTTATGAACACAGAGTAGCTTTCAGTCAGCTGAGCACTAATGATTTCCATGATGGAAAAATGTATAAGGGCATAGTTCAAATCAGTTACACCAAAATATCCATAGGGTTAGGTTTGGACTGGAGAACATGCCATTTAAAATTGTCCTACACATTTCATCTAGCACCAAATGATTGTTTGCATTAATAATTATTACTGTAACACTGATGTCAGGCTGACATGTTTTGCTGTGTGTTTTTTTTTTAATCTGCCATTTAATTTTAGATGACATTGGGTTAAATGCCTGAGCATATTTCTTTTCATGCTTTTAAACAGGTTCACACAGTAAGCACAGTCAGGTACTGATCTAACTTCAATATTTGTCTAGCATAAATCAACACACAATGGCTTGGGGTTTTGTAACTTATTTCTAGCTCTGGTGTTAACAGCCTTTGTGTTAAACCGCATTTACTTACAAGAGAAGTTTTCACTTGAATGGTGGGGAATTAACTGCAAAGGCAGAAGCCCCTGATAATGAGCAGGCCCTCTGAAACAAGTGAAATGAATGAATTGTCTTCAAATTTGTGTCTTGTGAGTAGGAAGAACAGATCAGAGCCCAGTCTTAGAGCCATCATACATTCTATAACTAAATGCTTCCCCTTTAGGGACCAGCTCTGTGTTCCAACAACTCCACAGTTTAATTCATTGTAAATAAAACATTGACTAGGCTGACAACTGAATGTGGTATTACAACTTGCAGAGCTTATTCTGTTATTCACAGGCTCAGATTTGGCTGCAAAGCCATTTTCCTGGAAGGTACGAAAACAGAGATCTCTGGAAGAGACCCCTGAGCCATGGCAAATTAAGCATGGACTGTTCAACAGTGAATCCCACTTGTGGCCAACAAGTAATTTTTGCTGAACTCTCCTCGAGCAGTCTTATCCTCAAAGTACCCTATGGTCCTAAAATATCTAGCTGAAAACTCATTTCCCTGGAAGTTTTTTTCCAGCAGTTATGCCTGCCTCCAAAACACATTCACAGCCCTTCAAACGCATGAAGTCACATGAATAGCTTTACAGAAAACACTTTTACACACCTACAGTTGCCCAGAGAATCTTCTGAAATTATTCAGATGATTGATACAGGGAGATTATGCCAAGTGCAACAGCTTGAGTTAGTGCAAACTCCCAGCTAATGACATTAATTCTGTCAAGCCTGTGGTGGGTATCATGCCCAAAAGCTTTCTGATTTTTTTCCAGCTGCATCAGCCACTCCAGTAAAATGCATCATTTCAACCTATAAATTTTGTATCTTCTGAATAACCACAGGACTACAGCCCCACCAGTACTGCTATGCATGTATTAGCCAATCTGTACTTTAAAATATAGAAATCAACAGAGCAAGAATGCCAGATCTTCTAGTCAGAACCATAATGACTGAAAAGAGTAACTGGGGGAAAAAAAAATAATTTCTAAGATTGTCGAAAGAAGGATATGGTAATACATACTCCTAGAAAAGCAAGACCTTTTAAATATTTATCTTTAACCAGTTGTGAGGTACAGTTTGTTAAAAACCTATGCTCCCTCTTAAAGGATGCCAACAGAAAGATATTTTCAACAGTTCAGAGAAATAAGATCTCAGAAACATGCTCATATCTCATCTCAGGTATGCAGTACACTTTTTACCCACCCCCTCATCCCCCACCTCCAATCTTCTGTTTTGTTGCTCCCCAAAATCTCTCACTCTGACACCAGAAATTCCAATGAATGCAAAACATAGATTGTGCATTGTTCCAAGACAGTCAGAAGAAAGCTTTGGTGTGAATAATGCCAAGGGCACCTGGGTTATGACACATACTGTCTGGAAACATGTGTTAAGGACAGGGTAAAACTAATAGCTGAAGACCTCAAAATAGATCTGAATAGCTCACAGTTGAAGAAAGTCCAGTCCTCAGGATGTGCTTGTTGGCATAACTCCCATTACCCTTAGCAGTAATTCACCAGTAAATGGACTTTCAAGACAAAAATTCATCATTAAGCAATATTAGACTGCTTATTTTCTGGTGTCTGCACCACCATGATAAAATTTGGCTACAGGTTTCCTAGGTGAACTGAGCCAGCCTCAAGGCCAAAGCTGCAGTTTTAAATAGAGGTTGCCAGCATGTTATCCCTCCAGCCTTCTGTACTGCAACCTTTCCTCTACTAGATTGAAGAGGACTAATCTTTCACTTGAGACTGTATTTGCTGTAAAACATCAAGATGCAGGCAGCCTGCATCCAACGTGATGTTATTACACTCCACACCGTACTAACAACCCCAGCATCTTCCCACACATTCAGAGCCAAGTGGCCTCCTGATAAAAAGGTAACAAGGTTCAGTCAAATGAGCTAACGCTGATGGAGAAAGCTGGCAACATAGAAAAAAAATATATCATAACCCTTTATAGTTAATAAGTCTCTGCAAAACACTTGCCAGCTTTTGGGGTGAGAGTGAAGAGTGACAAGAACAATAAGCTAATGAAAAACATTTCATTTTCAAGATTAAACAAAGGCCATTAGAACTTTAGACAGTAAACAAGAAGAAGAAAACTGTTTTGCCAGTTAGTCATTTCCATACTGAGATGAGCTGGCCAAATCACAGTCTCAGAGTATCTCAGATGTTGGAAGGGACCTCGAGATCATCAGGTCCAACCCCCCTGCCAGAGCAGGGTCACTGCACAGGAATGCATCCAGGTGGGCTTGGAAAGTCTCCAGGGAAGAAGACTCCACAACACCCCTGGGCAGCCTGTTCCAGGGCTCTGTCACCCTCACTGTAAGAAAGTTTCTCCTCATATTGAGAGGAAATCTTCTATGTTCTAGTTTGAACCCATTGTTCCTTGTCCTATCACTGTGAACCACTGAAAAGAGCCTGGCCCCCTCCACTTGACACCCACCCCTCAGATATTTATAGACATGGATCAGATGAGGCCCAAGAAATCATATACCACTGACACTGAATTGCTGCAGGATGGAACCCACAAATTCCAGAAACATACACCTTTGGTAGGTCTCCAGCAAGCTATGAGCACAATTTTTAACAGGACATCTTATTAGATGAATTACCACAACACTCCTGCATTTACATTCCTCTTTTCCCAACAGCCTGCCAGTTCACAGAAGCTTGTGGACTTCTCAGCCTTGGGCAGGGAGTCTGAACTTCAGTATGTATTGTTAAAAAAAAAGAAACACCACCCACACACTAAACTTTGAAGAGAAATAGCAGGCAAAAGTGTTAAAATATATGCTTGATTCACAGTGATGATCGCACTCCCACAACACAAACTAAGGGAAGGCAGAAGGAGAAGGAAACCCTACACCCAAGCAATTCCAAAAACATTTTGAAAAATTGGGTTCTATAAGTTGGTTTGGACAATGCAGAGTTGCTTAATTTTCACAACCATCAGGGTGCCAAGAACACAGAGGGATGCCACAGTTTCATGTAAATTGAAAGAATAAATCAAATAAATAAATAACAGCCTCCCAAGAACATTCCAAGTAACAGAAAATGGTAATGAGGTTTGGAAGCAAGGAAGGAAATTGCTGTCAGTGAAAAACAGCCAGCAATGTTAACAGACCTCTGCCAGCAGACAACCATCAGTAATAACTCTGTTTTATCACGAAGCAATTTATCAGTAAAGTCTGTAAATTAGAGGGACAGCCATAAGCCAGCAGATACACTGTCACTGTAGACCAAATCAGTCAGGTGTTGTCCTAAATCTGGTAACAGCAGGAAAAAATATATGCAGGTTACCTCTAAGGCAGACACAGGAAAAGAAAAACTAATAATAATAAAAATCTAATTGACCCATGCATGAAAACAGAGTAAGCAGCTAAACATGACTAAAAAAAGTCACTGCTATGTCTTCAATATCAAGGCATGAAGTGGGAATGTGAGGACGACAAGACATGGACAGAGAAATAAATCTTCATTAATAGTCTGTGCTAGATTTCAACAACTGAGATACTCAGATCCTTTTATAGCTAATTTAGGACTCCAGCAGAATGACAGGTTCACAGCCCTGACTACTTAAGTGTCTCAGGAATATGGAGCAGGGAATATTCAAGTGGGACGATTTTTGCAGATGCTGCCAAGTGATTTCCCTAACACTGGAAACAAATACTGCAACAGTAAGGATGGATCCTTGATAGTCAGGACCTGCAGTTGCCAGCACCTTACTTGAAAGGGGCCAGACATAGCTTCAGCCTATAGTTACTTTCAACAAACCCAAACCTGAGATGAACCAAAATCACCATAGTATGACACCTCACACTTGCCAACACACTCAAAAAGCCACTCCACTAACAGCTCTGGCATATACTGTGGCAGCAGAGTCCCATGTCAGCCCTCCAGTTCTGTGCTCTTTGATAGGTTTGACAAGAAAGGAGCAGTGCTGTTCACAACACACCCCACACCAAAACTGTCCTTTCAATACTGTCTTATCCCAAGCACAGGTAGGACAACTGCAGCTGAGCTGTGCTATGGGATCTGCACAAAGCAGGCAAACTGAAAATACAGAAATGGATTAAGTATTTAAACAGGCTTCTATAAAAAGCCAACAGCAACAGACTTATCTTGACAAGGAACATTAATCACTTCCTTAAAATACAAACTCTGAGTAAACAGCAATGCTCTGTACGGGAAGGACAACTGATTTTACAGGCAAGTATCCCTGGTTATAGGCAGCACGACACAAATAAAAATCACAAAGAGTATGGATGAACATTGTATGGATTCTATCAAGCTATCTCACAATAAGAAAATACCTCATCCTTTTTAGAAAAGATTTGGAAGGTTTTCTTCTCTACAAGAACACAGAAGAATTTTTAGAGGAAAATTTTCTACAGGTAAGGCTCAAAGCAGCTATGGTAGGACCTAGATGGATTATGCCAGTATCTCTAGAAAATCATTAAAATAAATATCTTGCAGTCTAACCAGAGCAGCTACACAAAACTAGCATTAAGTATGGCTATTTTAATGGTACAGAAAGGCTGAGTAATCACAAAGTATCCTTTTAAAAAATAATAATAAATCAGCATTAAGACACAATGCATTAGTTAATATATATTCCAACAGCTTAAACAGTCTAGAGAGGCCTCCCAGACCAGCATTGTTGTTACTGACATTACCAACAAATATCCTCTCCAGCCTGTTTGAAAACATGTCAGCTGAAGAAAGTGAAGAAGGTATCACTAATAGGAAGCATAAGGCACTGCAGAAGGGAAAATTAATTTTGAAGAGACTCAAGGAAATGATAGCTAGGCTTGCACTGAAAAATGCAGCCAAACCTCCCCAGTCCTAGAAACAGTATAAACACATCACTGCAGCCTTCTATTCAGGTTAATTAGCTCTGCCAAGAAGGAGGGTTTGCAGAAGCAAAGCACAGTGTTAATGCACTGGTGCTGTGCCCGAGATCTGGCTCATTAAGCACTGCACTGTGTAGACACATGCTAAATGATGCTGGAAAACAGCCATTATTCCTCTTACCTCTGCCTCTTAACAGAGCTGAACTTCTGCATTTTAATTTAACATTGCATGTTTAAAACCTGAACCAAAAAAAAAAGTAGCCAAACTGACTCACAAAAGGTCAAAAGGCAGGAAGACTGAAAGCCCACTGATTTCTGCAGTATTAAAGCACAATGTAAGATATGTCCAAACACAGCATCTGTAAACTGGTTTCTCTGATCAGTTTCCAATAACACCCAAACTACCTTTACACAGTAAATGGATTATCACCACACATTCCTTGCCATTTCATCTTTTCAGTGTGGTTCTTACAGAACTATTTTAGAACTCCTTCACCCTATGACACTCTGCAGAGTTATACATGTCATTAGTGTCAGCTGCATCCATCTTTGTGGTCGTGCCCACAAATCCCTGTGCTCAATGTTCCAAATAAAAGATTGGTACCTTAATTAATTATTCTTGACTTCAGCTTGACCTGAAGCCCTGTTGCAGATGACTTCCAAGTTTCAATCATTAACACAGAAAAGCCCTTTTTTTTTTTTGCCTGCTTTTCCTCTCCATGATCCATTAGCCACTTGAAAGCTGCTAAGCACTGGCAAACTCAGAGCAATGTTAGAGATGCTGGGGCAAGCATACCTTCAGGAAAAACAATGTGGAAAATGTGGCTGCTTCGCCCCAGTGAGAATGATTAATTTTACTGAGTGTCTAACAGTCCTTTAAGCAGGAGCCAATGACCACTTCAACCTGAAAGCTCTAATTAAGCTACAAAGCCAGTCTTTCTTGCTCACCCTGCCACTGGTGTCACAATAAATGCATTCTTTTCTGAGCCTTGTTCCAGACACAAGAACTAGATTTTGGATATATAGAAGGCCAGGACAGTACCTCTCCAAGACTCACTTTGGTGGGTAGGCAACCAAGAAAGGAATCAACCTGCACCTCCATACCACCTCCATCAGTGCTTCAAAAGCTTGGCTATCACACCAAATACAGACTACAAACATTGCTCAGTATCCCTGGGAATAAAAATTGCATCTTCCCAGAATGGTCACCTCACATAGCTCCCAAGAGAGTCAGGGAGGTGAGGCACAGCTCAGCCTTACCATTCCCAGTGGGTTGTGGTGCCACCTCCCTACCCAGACTACTGGAGCATCATTTGTCTTGCACAGTTCTTCCATGACCACTCTGGAGTAGTTAAATACATTCACATATAACCCGGGTGCTGTATAGCCCTAGTTAAGGGCCAGTCACCTTCACCCTGAGTGCTGTGCCACCTACGCTGCCTGCCTGCTGCAGGGCATCTGAATTCAGTACTGTGACAGCCCACACTTGAACTTGTGTGGCACCTTAGCATCTCATTTTACAGTGCAAGGTTCCAGCATCAAGCCTGCTTGACAGGTTGCCACTCCTGCCTCTGCCTCCTGGGCACTCCATCCATTCCTCCTTACACCCACACCCCTGATGTGCATGTCTCTGTCTGCTGGCCCTGCAATTGATGCTCACAAGATTTGTGACATCACCCTCGTTGAAAGTGGGTTATTTTTAACCCAGCACAACAGTCATAGCAACACTAGTAGGGCCAGGAGCTACAGCCAGGCACAAGCAAGGAGGAAGAACAGCAGGAGCTGTGGGACTCACAGGGTTACTGTAGAAACCATGAACCACAGTTCAGTTTCAGAGGTGACCAAGTGCCCCCTCACCTATTCTCCTTCCCACATCTCCATCGTTCCCAGTATGTTTCTGAATGTCCCAAGAAGCCACTGTGAGGTGGGTGTAAAACACTGCACGATTTCAAAAACGTCATTGAGACACCAAGCAGGCTGCTAAAAGCCTCATGTCCCTGAAAAATGACCTTACAGTCTGTTTCTCTCCAAATGCAGGTGCTGAGCTCATTGGAATAACACCAGCCTGATCCAGCAGTTACAACAACCCCATCAGCTTAACATTTCTGGTGAAAAAGGAGAAAGCCTCACCGAGCAAGATTCTGACACCATGCAGTCTTCACTGCAGCATTCAGGTCCTTGCCTCCCACTGAGGCAGGATTTCATATACTATTTTTCTGCTACAAAGAGAAGTGCTGTAATTGCAAAAATTTTATTTCAGAAAACACATGCAAGAAAGTCTGCTGCAATACATTTAACTCACAACAGCTTTGAGTATCTTAGGAACACCGGTGCTGGTCTACACTAAAGTGTCATTTACTTGCATCACCTTATTACTACCCAACATACAGGATAGTTTCTCCTAATAAACCAGCAGCCAGAAATTAAATTCACATCTCTATGCCCATTTCTACCAAGCCCTCTTGCAAGTCAGCAATCCTCCTAATGTAGAGTACTCCACTACTGCTAAGCATCCTCAAGGTCCAGAGACTAATTCTAAGAACTCCAGTGGAAGAAACATAGTAGCAATAAACTTTCTGGTGACAGCTCCATACCTCCACTGAAAAGTGTCTTGGGATCCACAAACAGACAGGGCTTTTAAGTAACCAAATCCAGGATCTGTGATGGTGGTAAGCAGGGTGGCAGATTTACCCCAACAATTGTTGATATCTTATCTGTTGATATCTTGTCTAAGCAGTAAACATCTTAGAATTTAAGCAGACATTTCCTCTTCAACAGTCCACTCTACAACTTCTTAACTTCTCTTGCAGATGCAGTGGTGCAGAGAGAAGTGCCCAGGCAGCTCACAAGCTGTATGGATCATATCAGAGATCCTGGCATCACTTTTAATTTAGCAAAACAAGCTAAAAGTAGTGATTTGGAGAATTTTAACTTTTCCTGCACAACACTGTCACAGAAGGGCAGTTTGTATTCTGGCCAGTCATACCTGTAAGTCAAGCAGGTAATATTAATCTCCATACTAGTTATGGACACTAATGAGGTTACCCAGCAGTCCCACTCTTATAGCTTCTTCCTATACTCCTTGAACACAGTAGCACCACACCAAGGCAGGCAGTGGCTTGAACTCCTACATGCTTTAGATCTTAAATAAGCCACAACAAAAGGCTGATGATACATAGCTAAACCTCTCACATCCCAGATTTGTCCTCTCCCCACATGCAACCCAGTTTCGTGGCTACAGCAATCACTTGTCCAAGTGCACATATTTTCATGAGGAAAAAAGACTGACTACAGCCAACTCATGAGGTCAGAGCAGTGTTTGGTATTACATTGAGGTGAGGCCAAACTCAGAGCAACTCCTTAAATAGCTTATTTCTGACCTATGAAGCAATGCCTCCACAGAGTACACAAGCCAGGAACATTGGTGGCTTTGCTGCTCTGCAGCTCCAGGCAACCCCTTGCCAGGGACAAGAGACCCCAAGAAGGCAACACATCTGGCAGAACTGTCCCATGAAATGAAAAGCTACCAAATAGAAAGACTCATAATTGGTGGAGGAAAACTGGCTAGAGAACGGAGAGTACCTAACCCTAATATGGATCAACTGAAATCAGGTATTGAAAGATGGCACCCAGTACTCAAACTTTCAGCAAAATTTCATCTAGTGATAATGATTTGAAAAAGCACATATGTCCATTGCTCTGTGCCAGCCTGTGGGATGCTGCTTGCACAAGTGAAAGTTTAATCTCAAAAAATAAATATGGGCAAAGGGAACTCTTCTTGCTTACCAATTGAGAGATCATTTGCATAACCACCATCTGGAATTAATGTGCCTTTTTCCCCCTCAGTTAAAATGTTTGAAAAGACTTCCTCTTGGTGCATGGTGGATATGCCTTCAATAGCTGCTGCCTTTATATTGCTTTGAGTCAGACACTGAATGATCTCTACTTACGTGTCTAAATCAGCTCCAAACATACTGCTTGGTAGGACTGTTCTTTACCTGATTGCTTTCAGTACTGTAAGGCATCTGTTTCTCTCACTTTGGATCTTATCTTGTGCCCTTAAACATAAATGGAGTTTTGACATTGCTTTCAGTAACAATAAAATGGGAAAAGGCATTAGTCATAACAGAGCATCATCTGACGGCACAAGTCATAAGGCCCAACACAGATGGTCTTTTCATCCAATTAATTTATTGCAGTGACAGAAACCAAAATTCAAGCCCTTCCCCCTCCCACCTTCCCAGGAGCTTTGCGCAAGGAGAAATTGAATAAGGTCCATCACAAAAGGGCAGAAGGAACATTCTGGGGAATATTGCAGGTAAGGTATTTCCTGTCAGGAAACCAGTGAGCGCTACCCTTCCAGAGCATCCATATCAGACATTTCTGCTCTAGCTCTACTCTGACACTCTCATTTGTCTTTCTCTCCTAATATCCTAATTTCTTCTAACTTTTAAACTTTCCAATGTCTAAAATGAGAAAGCCTGTATTTGCTGACTTGAAACATTTTTGGAATTACAGCCAAAAGACTCAAACTTGGCCAGGTATATGTAGATTAAATACTGCTTAATAAACTACTGCTACATAATGGTTAAGTTCATACATTGCACACTACTGTTATGAGATGAATTACTGTAAAAGACCTTCCCAGAAGCCAAGCCGTATGTGTAGTTATTACTCAATAGCTTCCAGAGCAGAACTCAGTAGTCCAAATCCTTTCCAAACACCTAGCTTCATGTTATTGTTTGCCAATAAAAAGAGAGATGATTAAATTTCTGTAATTAAAAATACTGGGGCCTTCTGGAAACACAAGTTCAGCACAGAAATTGTTTTTCTCCTCCAGATTTAACAGACAGTTTCATCAAAAAAAACTTGATGAGAGACCTGTTCTGAACAGGTATTAAGCATCTCATGGCCCTATTGCAAAGAAGTGAGGCTGTGACAGCAGTTGACAGAGCACCTAGTCCAGCCCAAGTCAAATATCATCAATGAAATCCTTTGCCTGAAGATAAATTTGCATTAGCAGATGTTTATCCAGGTGTTCATGACAATCCTTTTAGTCAAGGAAATTACTGACAATTTCTTAAATGCTGCAGACTGATGTTGCCCCACTGAGAGACCTTGATAGTTTCAGACACTCCTGGAATGAAAAGTATTGCTTCAATAACTATTCACATTGGGTTTTATCCACAAATATATGTGGCATGAGTAATAGCAATTATATTTGCAAAATACATCCAGAGTCGTCAGTTCCAAGAATTCAGAAAGCAGTCTTATGTCATTAGGTTTTACAAAGGAAGAATACAAAGTTACTGAAGTTCAGGTGATTTTGCCCCAGAATTTTGTGGTACAAAAAAAAAAAAAATTAAAAAAATCCAGCAGAATCAAATTCCACAGCATATGAACAGGACAAAGATTAAATCTAGGGACAAAAATTTACCTGAAACACCGCTATGCTTACTACTAGATTTAAATACATAAATAAATTGTATATTGAACTTAATTAACACAGCTTTTAAGGTTTTTCAATATGCAAAAAACTGTGACAGTGTGTGTCAAACTATCTAAATCATAGAATCATCAGGGTTGGAAAGGACCTCAAGGATCATCTAGTTCCAACCCCCCCAGCCATGGGCAGGGACACCTCACACTTAGATCAGGTTGCCTGGAGCCACATCCAGCCTGGCTTTAAAAACCTCCAGGCACAGAGCTTCTACCACCTCCCTGGGCAACCTGTTCCACTGTCTCACCACCATCATGGTGAAAAACTTCCAATTTGATCTGTAGTCTAATTCTAAAACATATGTGCACATCAAGTAGATTACTGACATGATTTAATTCATGTTATTTACAACTGGAAAAGCTTGACAGTAAGAAAACAAATTACACAAGTCTATTACACCCTCTCTCTCACTTACACCAACGAGTGATTATAAAAGAGAGTTAGAATCAGGGACAATTTGAAGAGATGGACAGACAGTTGTGTTGCTGGTTTGGCATCCAGAAACACAACATATGCTGAGGGTACATTATAGACATGTGGTTGGCAGCAAAGCACTGGCATAACACCACCCTGGGCTTCCCTTTCTTGAAGCTCATCTACATAATCTGACTATGTAACTCATTTGCTCTCCGTCAGCAAATGCTTTTGGTGGGGGCGGGGTGTCACACAAACAAAGAGCAGAACTGAGCAGATGGTTGCTGATTCTTAGAAGATGTGTGTTCCTGTAGCTGGCACTCAAGATGCCTTGAGGATCATTTGATTTCACAGCAATTTGGTCTTGCATTGTTCATTAGGCTGCCATACACGTTTAGTAGGGAAACAGCTTTATCCCACAGGTTTGTTCCATAATCTCACTTTTCCTTTCTGTTATTATCTTCCAAAATAATCCAGTGTCTGTACCACTGGACCTGGTATGTGTAGAGGTATTATGTGACTACTTTGAACACTGCAAATTCAAATCAGCTTGAAAGAAGTACCACCCTTTTTTGGAAGGGTGTTCATGCTAGAAAGCTCTAAACCACAGAATCTATAGCCCAGTGCTTCTCCAAGAAGGGAAGTGATTATGCAATATCTGAACTTCATTAGACATAGGAGTGACCAGATTCAAGTTACACCATTGTAAAAGGAGTTTAAACCAATTAAAGTACATTAATATAAACTATTAATCTATCCTCTTAAAGATTCAGCATTCTAAAGTTATAACATCAAGAACCCTCTATTGAAGAGCTTAGCCTTTGGGACAGCATCTGTGAAAAGTCACAATCCCAGAGGGCAGAGCTTTTCCTGTGGAGATTTGCTAATTCTAGGAGCTTTTAAAATTACCTCTTAATTATTTATTTTTTAAATGCACTCCACTCTCACATTGCATCATCATCTGTGTACTAAACTAAGGTACTATACCTGAGGTTCAGAGTCAGCACATCAGAAGCTTTCTAGAAAATCCAGTAATGTTTTTCAGAGAAAAATACCCATCTAGCTAGCCTTGTTAAAGCTGATGAGCTTCATTCAGAAATATTCATCCTCCACTGAACTAAGAAGGCCATTCATTTCTCATCTCCATCATCTAACCAGATGATTTTTTTTATATATATATATATTACCTACTGAACATTTCTGCTTCTGACCAGAATAAAACTTGCCACTGAAATAGATGCACTTGGTAAAAATCAGATGCATTGTCCAATGAGTTAGTTCATGGCCCATTATTGCCTACTATTTCACATACTGAAATGCAAGGCATTGTGTGCTGAATATATTTAATATAATGCACAATCAAATCCCAATCAGTGCATGGAAGTATCCTTTTTATTCATTTCACTCAGTCAATCTGCATATTAAAGGCTTTTTCCAAGTTTTTAACAGTGAAAAAACAGGGTGAAGAGACACAGCCCCCCAGGGTAGCACTTCAGTAAACATATTCTGATATCAAAAATTAACCCCATCCATGTATCAGGCCAAAGGGGTCCATATGAGGTCAAAGGGTTATAGAAGGAATAGGATTGGGCTGCATTTCCCCTGCCTGAAGCTTAACTTTCTGGTTTTCCTTCAGGGACTCAAGCACAAGTATTTTCTCTGTGGTCAGAAGAGATTTTTCTAGCATCAAATACCAGAGTCAGCCTGAGCTAGTACTGAGCTGACTGCTGAGACCATCACTTTACTGCATCACAGACTGTGATACACTGCTGAAATATTGCAAGCAGACTTGATTGATGAACTGTTTAGCTTGATGCATCCACTTCCCAGGCAGTTACAGCTCTTCCCAAATTCACTATATTGACTTTTTGACAACAGATGACACTACAGTGGAATCATGATGAAGCAGCAGATAAGAAAAGCAAGCAAAAGGGCTAGATCAGCCACACCAATTCTGACAATGCCTTAGAAATAATAGAGTGGTGAAGAAACTGCATTTGTAGACAAAAAATAATTAAAATATTGCTGTAAATAGAGGTGAAAATATCTCCTTACTTTCATGTAATGCAGCCTAGTTTCAGTGCACAATAGTATATTGAATTCATGCTAGCAACAGAAGTATTTCTCTGGCATCAAAAGCTGCATTATGGGGAAATTTGTAAACACTCTCCTCACTGCACAGGCACAGATTGCCATGAAACTCTGCATGAGACTGTGAAACAATTGCCCACCAGAGATGCTGCTAGCATATGGCATAGTTCCAGACTGGTGCAAGAGCTGGGACACGTACTGTTCTACACTGGACTGCAGCACAAAGCATGCTACTTACAGGGGTGTCTAGGGCAAGATGACTCTGAAGAAAGGTAAACCCAAGAAGAAAGACAAGACTAAATTAGAATTCAAATACATCCGAAAGCAATTATTAGAGATTTAAATTCCACTTGAGGGAAGGGCAATACATACTTCCAAAGACTGCTCAGTTTAACAGAAGGGAGGAAGGGTTGTTGCTATGTAATATGCTTCATTAAAACATGAAGGAACATTTATTAAAAAAAAAATAACACCACTTATTTGCCACTTCTTTACCCAGCTTAAATGGTAAATCCAAATTCATCCTGCCCATGCCTCAACTCTCAAGTCCTTGCCTTCAGCAATTGATTCTGTTGTCTGATAAGCAACATAAATCAAAGTGATCTTCATTTCCATTCTTCAGACACCAGTGTTTTTTGTGGCTTGCTCATGGACCACTTGTTTCCTAATAACCTTGCATTAGCATAGAAAAGGCTTCCTCCCCTTCCAAATTACATTAAATAGAGTTACTCTTTTTATTTGAGGGAGCTATGTGAGAATTAAAAGTGTCTATGAGTTAACATCATGTTCTTAATGTAATAGTATTTTTTTACTAAGCATAGGTTCTAAATTGGGAGTATGCTAAATCAGTGAGCTAAACTGCCCCCTGTGCCTAACCTTCTCCTGCTCCTACAGCCACTGAAAAAAAAAACTATCGTATTGCAGCACCTGCCCTATATGTGTTTATCCCATGGGCCAGGCCTGGACAGTTGGAATGCACTTAGCAACATTACTGGACTACTTCTATAGACCTTCTGAAAATATATTCCTAAGTGGTTCATTGTAGTATTAGGGCTATTGACTCAAACCCCTTGGCTATTCTACAGGCAGTGGGACAGAAAACAAGAGCTCTGGGCACAATCCCCATACTAAGCACAATGCCCTTCAGGCTGCTCATGGCTGCTCTAGGTCCTACTTGCCACCACTTGTGGTGGTCACAAAACCCCAGAGCTGCCTAGGAGCAATATGATTTCTTCTCCCCTCACCATAACCTCTCTTCAGAAAATTGCATTCAGGTTAGGAAAAGATGTCATACACAAACCCTGAGGTGTCTCTCCCAGGTCACACCACCACTAGAAGAGTTAACAAGATTTTATGGTTAAATACATAGACAATGGAAGCAAGTAGATCTGCATCAGTGATGAATCCAGTAGCCTAAAAAAATATAAAGTGTTCTGCCTATCCATCAGGCTGCCAGTGTGCTGCATTTCTGTCACTAGTACGGTCCAGCAGACACAAAATGCTTTCACAGAAGTACTGCAGACTCAAGTTGGAAATCCCTCTGTATACCGAGATATTTAATATTCACATTAGAATAAACATATATTAAAATAAAATTTTAGACAATGACACAGTTTATTCTGTGAGACATGTTACCATCCTCCCACTGCCCCACTTGTTCATTGCTCCCCAGAGCGTTCAGGACAGCCTTGTGCTGCAGGATGCTGGAGCACTTTCTCATAGCAAGCATGAGTACAGGGAGCTTATTCATAATCTGGATATCACAGGAGATGCCCCATTTCTCTCTGACCCCACCTGCATAACATCAAAACCAGAATGCTCAGGTACTAAGAGCCTTTAACAGCATTAGGGAGCCCTTCACTCTCCTCAGAGCCTTTTACAGATGAGCCATAGAAGAAATAAGAAGAGTGGACATCTTGATTTAGCTTCAGTAACCTAATGCAGAACTGCTGAGAACACTTGAGAGAATTGTCTTTATGACAAAACAGAAGTACTAAATAAATAGTTATGAGGGGAGTTTTTTACCATTCTAAATGCACCATTTACCCATATAGTTGGTTCTTCCTGCTCTAAAATTAAGTTTAGATTGTTCATTTTTTCCATGTCACCTCCCCACAGGGATAAATTCAGCAGCTGCCCAGAAGGCTGTTACATGCTGCCTCTACACTTAAACCAAGAAAATCTGAGGTTAACACGTGAAAACAATTTATGACTAATTTACTGCTTCAGCCAGGAGTTATAGATTATAGAGACACATTCACAGTGCTCAGAGCAGTAAGACTGCTGTGAGCCCACACACTCATGCATTTTCTCAGCACCTCCTATGCAGAGGCTCATAAAACAAAATGAGGAACCATTACCAGACACTGTACAAAGATATTGCCAGTGTGGGGAGGGATTTGGGCTTGTGAGAGCAGGCTGCGTTAACCCAAGACAGGTGTGAAGCCTGCAGTGAGAAAAAAGGTCCATCGGTTTCTTGACAGGATTTAAGGAATATAAGTACAGTTCACAGGCTCTGCCACAGTGAAAGCAACTATCAAGTGTCAAACTTTAAATTAATTCTATATTCAGGCAGAAGTGACAAAGATAAACAGCTTGTTTCCATTCAGAATAAAGCACTTACACAAATTATTCATTATGAAAGGACTCATTTAGCAACAGGGAACCTGATCACCTACAGGTTCTGAATGAGACAGATGAGAGCACACCTGTGCAAGAGATGAGACATCAGGGCTAGTTATGGCTATTTCAGGAAGAAGAAAAAGAGAGAAACAGACATTTTCTGTAAGCCATCTACAACACCAGGCATGGGTCCGCCACTGGATGTTCTAAAGGATTCCACACTGAGCCTCAACAAAACTTAAATCAGACAAAAAAAAAAGCATAGATTTCTCTCAGTCACTACTTATGTGTGTGAAGTAAAGACTCTCCTTACCTGTAGGAGATTTACTTGAGCTGTTACACGTCCTGAACAGATGGATAGAAGCAGGCGTCCTCAGGCATCCAGCGTCCAGCAGTAGAGCATCCCTGTGGTACCAGACAGGACCCAGCGGTGCCATTCAGCCCACAGTGCTGCGCCAGCGTGCCAGGACCCAAATTCCCTCACAACAGGGCCTGAACTCCAACCTCAAGACTGAAAAGTGCTTTTACTCAGTCTCTTGCCTGGAGACTCACAGCAGTCCTGGGGCTACAGCAAAGCAGCCATAAGTAACTGAGATCTGCAGCAGTCCTTCATATCAAAGATGCATCAGACAAACCCAACCCACCCCACAGAGCCACAGCCATCCTGCATTTATTCTCCCTGAAGCCTACCCTCAGGTGACTTCCACCTGCCAACCACCCCTATGAGGCTGACTGTACATGGCAGACCCTGAAACACAGGGTACCAAGAGCCAACTGGACCAGGCTGGTATCCACCAGCAGGGACCAATACTAATCAAAGTAAAAATTAAATAAGGAGGTAGCAGCTCAACCCATGTAACACAGGGGGAGCCAGGACTTACTACTTTTATCCTGTTCTCCCAAGAAACTGTTACTTGTCTGGGAGGCAAAATGGTTTAGGAACACACCCCCTTAACCACATGCAGGTGTCCCTTTTCTACATCAGGTGTCAGCATTCCATCCCCTTAACCACTTTCAGGTGTCTGTTTTGTACATCAGGTGTCAGCATTCCTAATCAGCACTGAGAGGCCACGGTTAGGTCCTTGTGTGGCATCAGACACCACATTTTCTATTTAAAGCAAAATAAAATGGAGGGGACTCATGGGTGCATGAGATGTGCTCTGCAGTGAGGTCTCCTAGATTCAAACAGCACAACAGGTGGCCTCTAGGCAGTAGCCACATTACACTTTTATACTGTAGATTTTTATCTCTGCTCAGCATGAAAGAACGTGCCATTAGAGATCAGGTGTTAAATTCTTATAAAGAGTTACAGTTAGCAGTGGCTGTTTCACGCTCATTACCACAGCAGAACAGAGAAGCACAAATAACTGTTTGCCACCACTTACTCTTTACAGTTGTAACAAAATCTCTTTGAGAGATAAAATTTGCCTCTACCAGCTCTGATGCTTTGAGCTGGAGATACAGCAAGCAAAGCAGGTGAAAAGCACATAACATCATGGAGGTCAGCAAGCTTCAACCCCAAGCTCTGCTCTGGCAGTCAGACCTTTTTCTCTGCTTTATGGGTTGAAAGATCCCAGATGTCTCCAAAAACCCTAGCATGGCTGTCTCTGATGTACCCATCACATCATCGAATCCTTTAGGTTGGAAAATACCACTGAGTCCAATGGTAAATCTAACACAGCAAAAGTCCCACTAAACCATTTCCCTAAGCATTACATTTACACATCTTTTAAATACCTCCAGGGATGGTGGTGAGTCAGCGACTTCCATGAGCAGTCTGTTCTAATGCTTGATAACCCTTTCAGTGAGGAAAGTTTTCCTAACATCCAACCTGAATTTCACCTCGTGAAGCTGAGGCCATTTCCTCTTGTAGTGTGTTGCTTGTTACTTGGGAAAAGAGAGGGAAAGCAAGTCTAAGGGTGTGCTGAGGAATGAAACAGGTCTCCATTCAACCAACAAAGTTAGCATACCTAAAAACACCTGCCCACTGAGTGTGTAAAGTGCCTGGGTTTAGCAAACGGACCAAATAATGTGAGATCGGAATGGCTGATCCCAGACCTGTATAGCAAGCACCCACAGGAACCACCAGTGGCAAATAAGCAAATACTGAAAGCTGCCAGAAGTGATTCTGGAAGTTATATAAACAATAAATATGTTCCTTTTCCATTTTATGTCTCCCATGATAAGCTTTATGAGACAGTCACATGGCTTGAAACAGATAATTACTGATAATCCTGACTGGTGGGAGAAGGAACCATCTGGCAAATGGAAAATAAGAAGGTGCCAAGAATTTAGCAAACTATGGGCTTCTTGATAATTTATGCATAGAGGTCTGGAGAAAGGAATATTTAGACAAAAGGTCAGCTCTTCTGTTTCTATCTATACCCAAACCAAACTGCAACACCAGAAGTACCTAAATAATCATGAAAATTATTCCCATTTGAAATTCATCTTGGCATTATGAGCACAACCAGTGAATCTAAAACTATGTCAGAGGTGACAAATTATTTCTGCATATCATGATTAATCATAAATGGTTACAGCACTTAGCATCAGCACATTTTATCTTATATCCTTCAGGTTTCTATTCTATCTGCTTTTAACATGCAAATGCCTTTACTCATCCTCTTCTGACCTTGCTGTGTGGTATAATTTTTTTCTTTCCATTTTCCTGAACAGTGTTTCTTTCTTCTTACAGCAGAGAAAGAGGAACTTCCAATAGACTCCACTTTGTATCCCATTCCTTTCTTCTAAATTAATTTCTTTTCCTTCTGCTCTTCTCTTTGTCACTCCTGACTAACACAAGGGACATTGCTGGATGCACCATTCCAGTTGCAGATCCCCATTTTTCAACAGATCAGCACTCCTTTGTTGCTGACCCTTCACATCAGCTGAGCTGCAGCCAACATCTATTGCAGGTAAGGGGAAGTGAGAACATGAGCCACATCAGTAGTCATAGGCTAAACACAAAGTTAAGGGGCAAGAAATTTGTGTAACATAATTAGTGATTTGGGGCCAGTTTTTGTCGAAGCATCATGGTTCACCAGAAGGACAAAACCTGGAACATTCTATTTTGACCCTGCTTTGAGCATGAGGTTGGACCAAAAACCTCCTGAGACCCCTTCCAATATGAATTTACAAAGCCATGATTTTCAGAGGCACCCTGAAATACAACTCCCACTGACTCCTGCATATTACCACTCCAATGAAATTGAAGGTACTCTTGAAAATTGTAAGTGAAGTATTATGGATGTCATGACAGCCCAAACCTCTTATTTAAGCACATTAACAGAACTCATTTGATATTGGTGAATCTAAACAAATAAGATAAATCTTTTTTTTTTTTTTTACTTTAAATGTGTGCAACACAATGAATATTGCTGAAGAGTTATGTCATGTATTTTTTTATTTTACAACACGCACATTTTCATAAGATCCTACTCAGGATACAAAACGTAAAACCACATCTAGTGAGTGCCAGGATAACTAGCAGAAAGCACTAGCCATCAAAATTGAATACATCAATAGCAAGCAGTTTCATACTCATAGTCTCCAAACTAAATCTGCTTGCCATATTCATATGTATATATCCAGCAGAGTAACCCTGGCACAACATCCCTAATTGAAATGGCAGTAGAATACAAACATTTTTGGTCGATTTGATTAGGTAGCACAAGCAGCATTTGCCTGATGTTTGGTCTATTCACATAAAGCAGCCCCACACGACTTGACACAACTGGCATTCACCACTCCAAAGAGACCCTGACCACACTTAAAGGGAGGCACAGGAGCAAACCTGAAAAACAGACTCTAAGATCACCCCTTGCAGTACGTAAAAGGTCATGTTAAACACCCTTCATTTTCAATGACACTTAAAACACACCACAGAAATTAGAAACGAAGAGGGAAATAAAGAATAATCCCACCCCTCGTAGTTTACAGGATGAAGAACTTTTAAGAATTTCTTTTAATTGTCAGTAGTTTCTCTCTAGGGAGCTCAGTTAAAATCATAACTAAAAAACAGGGGGGGTTGAGACTTCATTAAGTCAGTTATGTTCCTCTTCCCAGTCAGAGCATGAAGCTTCACACCTGAAAAAATTTGCAAAGTGATCGGAAAAATGAAGAACTTCCTCCTTTTTGTTAGAAAGACCGAAATATATTTTATCTAACCATTCTTTTTCATTATCAGAATTTAGGTCAACTGCAGCAACTTACACATTTTTACATGCTTTGTATTTTAAGTTCATTCAAGGGAGGACAGATGGGGTTCCTGTGTTTTGATGCGCTCAGTGATTATTATTTACAGCACTTGTACAATATTCTCTGTTTGTTCACAGCAGAAACCAACACAGTTGCACACTGGCCTTTCTGTTCCATTGACATGACTTGCTGTCTTCGAAAGCCTCCCTCCCAGTTCAGTCCAACTTGGTGCCTCCTGTATCTTGTGTATGCTATCGATTCTTTGCTAATACAACCATTAGCTTCAGCTGAAGAAGCACACTGTAATTGTTAAATCAGACAGAAAATAAACCTAGGCAGTATACTTACGCATAAGAGTCAAGTTATATTTAAATACTCTGACCTTAGCTGGATGTTCCTTCTCACAACAGGCAGAGGTCTTTTATAACCACGTTCATAATCTTTCTGATACCCTATTTTTCTAATTTTCTACATTTTCAAACTTTTTTTGCTTTTTAGAATCCCTCTAATCCTCTTTTCTGAATATAAAAAAGGACTAAAAATGGCCTCTTTTAACTGCCAGTTGACCATGTACTTAGTTGTTTAATGGAGCAGCATCAAATATAGGGCTTAGCCCACCTGTATTTTACACAAGCAGAATGTCATGCACTTCTGAAACTTCACCTGAATGAAACTGCAGTCCTTTATTTTCTTTGCATTACTTCTTCTCTTCACCAAAACATGCCCAGGTTCAATTGTACAGTTCCTTGCTGCAATGTAGTAGGTGGAGCTCCAATTATGGCCCAGGTTCAGATGCTGTTAACTCTGCTGGCATGCCTTTCCTATCAGTAAAGCGAAGCAGATGCTTGCAAGGCAGCATTATTAGAAGAGTAGCAACGACAGGATGAGCTTTTAAATATAATTAGAATCCAAATGAGATTTTTGGAAGCTAAGTCAATTGGTCTCCTCTGTTCCCAGGCAATTAGTTCTCGTTCACTTTCCTCACCCAGAAAACTTTCCCAGAGGAGACCACGGAATTCTGCACGCATGAATAACTGTGCTTCAGCCCCCACAAACCAAAAGAGATCATGCTCTAACACGCTGTCATGAGAAAGCCCCACTTAGAAACTACAGCAACATTCCATCCATAAGGCAGCAGGAGCCCAAACCGCAGCGCAGTGTCCCAGTGTAGAGGGGCAGAGAGGCAGAGGGGCAGAGAGGCAGAGGGACAGCGGGGCAGGCGCCCCTGCGGGAAGCATACCGCACACCGCTCTGCGGAGAGGCTCTGCGGCTGCCCGGCGGCCCCGCTGAGAGCACAGCTGCCACACTCCCTGGGCGCCTGCTAGCAGGCAGCCAGGCAGGACTGTGGTCTGAGGAGCAGAGGTGCCTGGTGAGGCAGTGGATGGATAAAAAGCAAGTGACATGCTCTGTAAGCACATCAAATTCTCCAGAACTGCCCCAGGACACACTGACTGAAAGTAAAAAAAAAAAAAAAAACAAAAAAAAAAAACCCACCCAAAACCCCACAGCGTACAGCCCAAAACCAGACATCCAAAATCCACTACTCTGCAGCAGTAACAAAAAACACCCCATTTCAGAGGTACCTTAACTTGTGCTTTAAACCCCATTTTTAGCACTGCTATCTCCCATACACAGATGTTATTTGTGCTGGTGGTAAAGACAAACTGAGGCAACGGACGTGTGAATGTACAGGCAACATTATGCGATAATCTTTTATCTAGTTTATTAAATCTGTTTCCTTTTCAAAGTAGGTTCAGTATCTAATACCAAAATTTCATCAAGAACTCAAAGAACTGAGCAGCCAGTTATCATCACTCGTTTAACTTAAAGTACTAACACAAGAAACTGACATATTATACATCACCAAAAAATTCACACATACACACACACACACACTTAGGAGCATCCTGTTTATATCAATTTATTTTCACAAATCGATTTCCTTTTTACCTACTCTGACTCTTCACATTTTCTGAAGGCACAACACCCAAATAGGCAATGTAAAACATACTTCCTGTAGAAAAGTCTATAATCTTCTAAGAGACTGGTTTGGCAAAACCACTTTTGTTTAAAAACTCAGGTTCCAAAATGAGCCTTCAAAAAGCATCACAGAACACCGCCAAGATTAAAAACTACTTGAGGTGTCTGCACTTCTCATGCAACATACCACTTAACCTTCAATAAACCAGGACTTTTTTTCCCCAGGAAATTATAAAAGCAGCAGTAGTAAAATCTCCTATTTTGTTTTAATCAAGTTTTAACAATGGGACAGAGTCTCTAGGCAAAGCTCCCAGAAAGAGCCAGACCACCATCTGGCTCCATTGTAGAGCATGACAATTCAGAAGAAACAAGCATCTAACCAGTGCTCTGAAATCAAATGATAGGTTGACTCTGTAAAAGCTTCATTATAGCTAGGAACACACAGCTGTACATTTCCTCCCTCCTTGTACATAAATATACCCTCCAATACTTAGACAAAGGGGAAAAATAAATCATTTTATGCATTTTTCTATGCTTCCCTGTTATGCTTGTTACCAACCAACATCAAGAAATATTTTACATATCTTATGTATTGTTAGCACTATATATAGAATATATGTAACTTTATTTTTGTTTTCACACATGCTAAAATTTTCAGTATGATAAATGACATTTTAAATCCTTGCACTTCTGGTCACACTGCAGATCCACTTCTATTTGACAGCAACTCCTGGACATACATGTCAAGACAAAAACAAATACTGCTGCAATGTTAAAACATTTTAAAACTCTTAAGACACTAATACAGCAGCACATGAAAGACTTTTTAAATACAACATGAAAGACATTAGTGAAATAGAAATCTGCTTTGCCATAGTCATAAAACCTGCACTACATTTGTGAGACCTGTACTTGTTTCTGCCAGAGAAGCTCATAATCTTTGAGCACATCAAATGTTGCACTCCAGCCCTCCACCCATACCCTCTCAAAAGTCCATGTTGCATTTCAAGCAAGCATTCCCTCCAGCTATACATAAGAAACACTGTAATTCCCAAACAATTGAGGTAATTATAAAAATGAATATCATTTATTGATTTTTTTTTTTTTACTATCTTGTCTGAACGTTTGCTTTCAACTCAAAAGTCCGATTTTCAGCACTACGCTTTCCAAGGGCATCCCCTCCACACCAAGGGAGATAAAGATGTGTTAAGAATTGTGCAAGAGTTTTTGTTACTGTCTTCAAATTCACAAGAAATCCATGAGCAGTATTTTGGTACAGAATCACTGCCTGGCATTTTAGGGGAGAATGAGGCTTTACACTGTATTTATTTTTTTTCTTAATCACATCTAACCCAATGCAAGGTGGTGGGGAAATGAAAAAAAAAAAAAATCACAGTACTGTATGTTACCCTTCAGCTGTCTTTGGAGCAAACTGGAAACCAGGCTGGTTTTCCCACATCCGTCCCTCACTCAAGCCAGCAGGAGTGGCTCCCCTCCCTGGCAAGGCTCAGCCACTCCCGAGGGTGGTCAGTGGGCATCAGTTGCCCCGTCACAGCCGTGGCTTCCTGAGCAACATTCTGCTGAGATCCTTCACCTCTTCAGGGCTGCCGACCTTCTCGTAGCCTAGAAGGGCCATGGGTTGGTGGCAGTACTCCTCAACCTGCTTGATCTGCTGGTAGCTGAGTGCAGTCCTCCAGGCACTCAGTGCCTGAGTGGCATTCCTGGCTGACACCACAAAAGGCTTGGAGGAGTAGCCAGGGCCACTGGTCATGTTGAGGGCAAACTTCTCCATCTCTGGACTGACCGACAGGTTGACAAACCCATACACCTGCCGCAGGGTCTTGATGGGTTCAACCACCAGGTCCTCATAGCGCACGGCCATGTAGTTGCCCTGGAGCCAGTCGGGGGGGTGCAAAGCAGTCTGCAGGGTCTTGGCCATACTGCTGCAGATTACCTCCATGGCACCCAGGGCATGGTAGTCTGAGCCGCCACCTCCCTCCTTCTTTACACCCAGCTTGTGGCCTGCATCAAGGAATGGCATGCGGTGGATGCGGGGGTCCCGGCTCCTCACCACCTGCAGGCTTTCCCGGATGAGTCCATGCCGGGACTTGATGCGGGAGCTGGCGACGGCCCGGGGATCTCGCACCAGGTGGATGACTTTGAGGTCCAGGGTTGGATCGCGCATGAGCGGGGCGAGCACGGCCAGGTCGAAGACGCGAACACCCTTGATGACCAACGTATGATACTTGTGGCATTCCTCCTGGAAGCGGCTGAGGTGCTGCGGGGGACACTTCTTGCACACCCGATCATCCACCATGCCCACCACCTCCTTGCGGTAGGCCGGGCAGAGGGGCGAGGAGCAGATGACCTTGTTGGTGGCCGCCCCAAAGATGCCCATCGTGGTGAGGTTCTTGCCGGCGCCCGCCGTACTGTAGAGCTGGAAGACGGAAAGGTCGCAGCGATACAGGGAGCTCAGCATGTCGCGGGCCGCCCCCTGCAGCGAGACCGCGTCCCCGGGGTACAGCTTCTGCCAGACGTGCCACACTGGCTCGTAGAGGAAAAAGACCTCGGGGTTCTGATTGAAGAGCTCCCCAAAGAAGGATGAACCCGAGCGCCAAGTAGTGAAGACATATACCAGCTGCCGCCGGGCGCCCGGCGGACCACGACTCCCGGCAGGAGGCGGCGGGGGCGGCGGGGGTCGGTGGCGTGGGGCGGTCGGGGGCTCCCCGCAGCGCCGCGGCCCCCGCCGCCACTTATATTCCAGCAGGTTGAGAGCGGCGAGGACCAGCAGGACCGCGTATCCCAGGCACAGCGCCAGAGCCTTTCGCCGGCACACTTTCATGCTGGGCAGCAACGGGGCCAACTGTTGCTCAGCGCCCTAGCGCCCCGGGGCCCGTGGCGGGCAGCAGGGCGCACCGCCCCCGGAGCCGGCCCCCGGCCGGCCCCCGCGCCCAGCCCGCATGGCGCAGTCGCCGCTACGGCCCCACCACCGCCCCCACCCCTCCGCTGCCCTACTTAGCAACCGCGCGTCCGCCCGCGCTTCTTCCGCGCCGCCATCGCCGAGCAGCCGCGGGCGCCGCAGCAGCCCCGCTCACGGCGGCCGCCGAGGCGAGGCGGTGCCGCGCTCTGCTCCGCTCCGCCCCGCAGCGCGGGGGCGGGAGCAAGGGGCGGTGAGCGGGAAGGGCGGGCAGGTCTCTACGCTGCACCGCCCCGCCCCGCCTCGCCAGCACGCATGACGCCCCCGCTTCTTGCCGCAGCGGGGAGAGGTCGGCCGGCCGCCGCCACCGCGCAGGGAACCGCCGCGGAGGTGGGGCCAGAAACGGCGGCGCCCCGCCCCGCGCTCTCCATTGGCGCTCGCCACCGTCGCTCTGTCCGCAGTCCCTTTGCCGGCTCCGTTCCCGGTTGTACCCGGTGCGCCCCGTGGCGGTGGAGGCGGCGGCGTTGCTGATCCCGCTGCTGCCCCGCCATCCGGCGTCGGTCTGTAGCGCTCCCTTCCCCGGACAGACCGTCCCACTCGGGTCAGTTTGCCCTGAGCACAGTTAGAAATTGCTCTTTCGTTGTTAGGGGGCTGAGGGGGTGGGTGGGTTGGTGGGTGTGTGTGTTAGAGGGAGACCCATGAAAGGCCTGGAACGGATAAGGCCGCAGCTCTGGTTCCCGTCATCGTTAACCTGGTATTTACAAAAACTCGAATTTATCAAAGGTCTTTTAATAACTTCTCCAAAAGCAGCAAACCCAAACGCAGCCTGCCGTTCCAGACAGTATAACCGTTACAACTCCGCAGTCACTTTGCAGTCTCCAGGTGTCCCTTAGTCCTCTTGAGCTGACATGGGTTGATGAAGGAGCTTGCCAAGTGTCTGGTGCTGCACTGCACCGCTGCTCCCGCCTGCATGCTGGGTCGCTGCCCCAGCCCTGCTCCCCCAGCCTGTGGCAAGTGCCACTCCTTGCAAGCTACGAGCCCGAGCGGCTGGTTAACTCAACAGGAAGGCGAATTTCTGCTAGGGACAAGCAAGGAGAAGGTCAAGCCGAGCCCCACCGCCACAGTTCATCCTCCCAATCCCTGCATTTGCTCGGTGAGAACCGAGAGCAGGGACTGCCTCTGCCCTAGCTCCTACATCAGACAGCCAACTAAGCAGCTAGCTGGCAACATGCTCAGAAACTCACCACCCCAGAGTGGTTATCCCTTACACAGAATCACTGTGGTTTGGAAAAGGCCTTTAAGATCAAGTCCAACTGTTATCTAACTCTGCCAGGGTGCCTACTACATATAGACAGCTTTTAAATACATTCCAGGGACAGCATTTCAACCATTTTTGTGGGCAGCCTATTCCAGTCTTTGAGAACCCTTTCAGTATACAATTTTTTCCTAGTATCTAACCCAAACATCTTCTGGCATAACTTGATGACATTTCCTCATCCGGTCACTTGTGACTTGAGAAGAAACCAGTGCCAAAATCTCTACAACCTCTTTTCAGGTAGTTGTACACAGCAATAAGATATCCCCTAGCCTGCTTTTTTTCAGACTAAACTACCCCAGCTCCCTCAGCTGCTCCTCATAAGCCTCTCAAAACCAGCTTTGTTGCCCTTCTCTGGGCCAGCTCCAGCAACTCAATGTTTCTCTTATACTGTGACACCCAAAACTGGACAAAGTATGGGAAGGGCTTTTTCATAACTTCTGTGCTCTATAGCCACAGCGTGAAAGGTAACACAAGCAGCAGTGCAGCTCCAGGCAGCACAGATGCTATAAAGATACACATCCCCTCAATACACCCAAGAATAGCACTGAACAAGTCCAGCCAGTGTGGATGGCACACTTAGGGGAGCCCAGACTTCCCAAGCTGCTGGGGTTGGGGCAGTGCCCAGTGATTCTGTGATGTCAAGGAATGTCTCAGAGCTTCCCCACTTTCCCCAAGGGAGATCAGAGCAGATAGAAGGGGGATCATGAGTTACAGGAGCATTTAGTGACGACTCTTTATCTGCTTGCTTTACCCAAGCAGCTCTTACATCCTTGCAGCCTTTCCCACCATTCACAAGCTGTATATGGCCCTCCTCTGTAGGGCAGGTGGTAGGTTTGAGCTGTTGCAGGGCTGCACCCAGCTCAGGCACTGACTGCTCCCTCCACAATGGACAGTACTGACAAAAGGGTGTGTTGGAATCTTTATTTTCTGAATGGCATGGATCCAGCACTATAGCACATGCTTTTACTCTCACAGAGTGGATCAAACACAAATCCATCTGGTGCATGTATTTTAAAAAAGGGAAGAAAATAGTACAATGGGGAGAGAGCACTGAATGTGTAAGCAATCTTTATAGTCCTTATCAAAAGGATTTCTGTACTGCTCATGGATTTTCTACAGAGATAACAGCCAAGCTACCTCTACAGAAAAGCTTATAAGCCCCTTCCAGCCTCAAAGTGAAGGGTAACATTGATAGCAGGAGGGCTTCACTCTTCCCTGCTCACTTCTCCAAGCCATGAAGCTTTGCAGGGCTGGATGGCAGCATGAGGGGAGCAGGGAGTGAACCCCAGTCTGAGACATTGCTGCCACCCACACCCTGCTATCATGTGTGAGATGCAGCAGTCAAACCACATGGGACAAGTCAGAGGAATCATTTCACAAGCTGCCAATGACTCTGCTGGCACCTCTTATTGGGAAAAGATTTTAGCTTATCTATGTGGTTGGATTTTACCGGTTAAGTGATTGATAACAAAGAACATATAAACAGCCACTCTGAGCAATAGTTGTCAGGGGTTAGGGACTTCAGTTAGGGCTTTGGTTAGGGACTTCTGCTTCTATTGGGTAGCTACTTCTTCTGGCAAGGGCTTCGGTGCAGGGATGCTGCAAGGGATATGGCTTGGGACTTCTCTTAGCTGCTTCATCTGTCAAGGGCTTCAGGGACTTATTCTGTAAGTGGGACTCTGAGACTCTGTAATGCTATGGATTCTACAAAACAGCAATAAAGGACTTCTGGGAGGACTTCTGAGATTCTCTGCTCTCTGAATTTCTGGAATCTCACTGCTATACAGCAACAGGGTTTGTGCCTTCATTGGTCACCCAATGGCCCTCAAATTGGGAATAACAACAAGTAACTTCCCCAGTATTGTACTGCAGCACTAATGCAATAAAGGACAGGAACTACAGGGAGCAAACCCAAGTTATACCAGTGAAAAAAATCATTAAAAATCATTAAAATGCCATGAAGTTCAAATTAAATCCCTCTTTCAATTTCACTTTAAGACAGGTATGAAATTTTGTAAAAAACCTAAAAAGCCATCTCCAGTTCTTACACAATTTAATTTTAGCAAGTAACCAATAAAGATAAGCAAACATGAATCACAAGTATAACATCTCAAATGGCAAAACTAATCACTAAAGCCAAACATTAAACGCTGTAATTGGATTCTGCACCCTCCCTGCTGTTACACAGCAGTTACGTTTCTCTGAATCAGTGAATGGATGAGCACTGGCAGAAACACTGTATTCACTACACTGCTCCGCCTCTACCTAGGAAAACATGGGTCTGAGCAGCTCTGTAATTCGACCTACAGGTTGCAAAACGGAATCTTGTTTTTCAAAACTGGAGTGATACATGTATTTATTCTGTGCAGGTGGACTCAAGCAGCCATGCAGAACCCAACTGAAACCAATCCGGTTCAGTACAGCTGCAATATTCTATCCTCTCGGAACAAGTTATAGACCTGTTAGTCAAGTTATCACTTCAAGTAACTTAGTATCAATGAATACCCAATAAGTTTAAACGGAAAATATTTCTGCAGCCAACTTTTTATTCACACAAATTTTGGATTTGCCTGGGGGGGCTTAGTTTGGTTTTGTTTGTTTGGGTTTTTTATTTGGTCGGTTGGTTTGGTTGTTCGTTTGGGGGTTGTTTTTTGTTTGTTGTTTTGTTTGGGTTTTTTAATCATCTATACATCCAATGCAAAGTATTACAAACACAGACAGCAAAACCCCAGCTCACTCACACTGCAGATCTATTGATGAAGCTGAGGAACACTATTTTGAGCTAAGAACTCTACCAAAACTCAGTTTTGCTTTTTTCTTCTACAGTCTGGTATTTAAATTATTTGCTCTCTTGAAGAGCAAGTGAGCAACAGCATCAAAAGCAGTAAGGGCTGTGCTGCAAGCTGGCAGGTATCACCTATTTGATAAGGCAAAGCAGGATATGCAGTCACAGCAATGGACTGTAACAGTCATTTTAATTCACACAAGTAGCTGAAAAGTTCACACACAACCCACAAGTTTAAAAGACAGGTTTGTAAAAAAGTACAGAGGTTGTACCTATCCTCTTTCCAAGTGCTAACCAGCTGGCAGTTAAGGACTTTTCTTGAATTTTGCTCTGAAGTAAAGAAAAGATATCACAGATTTAAAAATATAAAAGTATGTGATGGGGCAGGGTTTTGCAACAACTCCATGGGATGTTTGATTTGAACCACAGGCTTAAATATACTGGAAGCCCACTGAAAAATGAACTAAAATCAGCACCATATGGAAAGAGTTATTTTGCATCCTTTCAAATAATTTCAAGGGCAAACTGCTTTGCTTAGTCTCTTGCCTAAGGTATCTCAGTATAGGGTATCTCAGCGGGTACATGGTACCTCAGCAGATGGTTCAGGATCTTCATGGCCCTGCCGTCTTGTCTTTGTGCAAAACTAACAGTGGTAGGAGCCACGCTAAGCGTGTGAAAGAGGAACATTCCACAGCTGCACAGATACAGCCCTTCACAAATTTATTCAGGGCACATTTTCCACCCTCTGTTTTACTTCATGATGGTCTAATTTAGGCTCAGTTTAAGTATACTATATCACATACATCAAACAATAAATCTTTCCTTTCTTCAAGAAGGAAAATTCACCATTAAAAAAAAATTAACCTCCCCTCAACATTTATTTCTAGGCCAGCTTCATTTTTCAAACATTACATCTTGTTTGCTTTGACAGAGCAGAGAAGATCGCATCTTTTCCTGTGCAGGTAGATACAAACTATAAACCAGTCTTCCCTCAGATATAAATAAGGTGGCTGTACCGACCTCAAACTCTGCAGTGAACAATGTAGAGAGTGAGGTGTAAGATGAAAATTCCCAAATTTACCTATGAGGAAAAGCCCCTCATTTTTTGCATTAGTTGAATATTTTATATTTAGTACTTATGATTTTTATGTGTCTTATTTAGACAACCCAAATCCTGACTAGTTAAATGATTTCTTCCTTCCCTCAGTGACACAGCCAGAATTCTCCAAGATTCTCCCCCTAACATCCTTTCACTCAAGCAAAAGGTTTGATCCTTACTGAAACACTTCCTGACTCATTGTCTTTTGGATGTTCTTTCTGAACTGTGCCCATAGAAGCTGTGCTGCAGAAGCAGCTGGCATGGACCAAAATTAAATCAGCTAGTCATAAACCAGAAATATATAGCAAAGTGGACAACCTATCTGTAGCAAGCTGTTCCCCTACCCCACCTCCCCAATTTCTCCTTTATATTCACCTCCAGCTGCACAGATGACATTTTCAACAAAGCTAATTCCAATAAATATTTATAAATTCCCATTTGCTCAGCTGAAGGAATTCCAGAACTTTATGAATGTCCTGAGGACACTGCAGTGTAGTTCAGTCTCTATTTGACTTTTGTTAAAATTAGAAATCTTTTCTCAGCTGTTGTGTAACTGGTTTATAACCTAAAGGAAATTAAAGAGATTTTGCTTTTATAACCATGTACCTTAAAACAACAGACAGGTCACCCATAAGAGCTACCTCAGCCACACACATTAGGGTATCTCTAAACTGTCTAAAACCAAAACCATGAACCTGGGTTAGCTAATGCCTTAGCACCCTCCACCTCCATGGTTTGCAGCATCCAGAAACCCCTACATCTCTACAGCTGGTCCGTGCACCTCTCCTCATAGTTAGCATCCCATACTGGGATCTCTGTCCAGGCACTGGGTGCCATGCAGGGTGTCACACCGCACCCCTTGCTGTGCTGCAGGGTGCTGTTGAAGGCCTCATTTATCTCTTGTCTCCCAGAGGACAGCAGGCAGCCTAAGCCATATGACCACATTCCCTTGGATCTAAACATTCAGATGATGGAGCAAAATAGCTGGTCCTCATTTGACTCCAGATTGGACAAATTTAGCTCCCAGGGAAGAGAGTCACCGGTCTTGTCTTGGATTCAAATTAGAGCTTAGGACCAAAGAGTGAGAATTCAGCATTTCTTACATAACTAACATGATATAAATGACTGTCTAGGGAAAATCCTAAAATGAATCCATTGCATCTCTTGAAAACTCAGTAACATTAAATCATTCACTATTAACTCTTAAAAACCTTTGGGATTTGAGAAAATGGGACTCTCTTTGTAACATTATCAAATTTCTCCTCCGTATCATAGTGAGGACTTCCTACAGGTTGGCATGAAAGATGAGGACCTCTAGTGAAACTTAACTGCCTAGAAATCAGAGTTTATTGTAATTTGTTTTTTAAACATTACCTAGTACAGTTATGCTCTGTAAAAAGCTAAGATGAAAATCCACAGACCCTCAATTTACACAATGGCCAGAATTGAGTCCTAGTGTCATGCCTTAAATTTTATATCCAGTTTTATTCCAGAGTTTGCCCAAGGTAGTATTCTCCATGGAGTTCTTTCCCCATAGTTCTGGGAATATAAAGTAAAATACCAGAAAAATAAAAGTCACCAGCAACCCAAGAGATGCAGATTTTATAGTGAAAATGACCAGTATCAGTTGTAATAAAACCCCCCATACCATAAAAAGTTCAGAAGGTCTATCTCCAGTCTCTGAACTTCTCTATTTGCAACACTGCAGTGCTAGCTCTCACAGTACCTAGAAGGTGAAAATACCTGGCTAAATCACTCCTGAAACATCAAAGTGTACCTTTTTAGCACAGCTAACAAGATGAAAAATGGTTTCTACCTCCAGTGATGACTTCAGCAATGATCTTGATTCCTGGTAATGATCTTGGAAGTCAAATCATGGGCACAGACAATTCAAAACTGCATGCATGAATTTCACCCTCCTCTTCCTATGTCAGCTAAATTTCATACCCAGAACAGTCTGTCAAACAGATTTAACCTATTCTGCTAGGTTAAATCTTTCCATGAAGGACTTCTGAGCCCTGTTACATAGACCTTATGCTTACTCTTTCTCCATGCTCACCTTTCTACAGGCACTGTTACCATGCACAAGTTCTAATGACTGAGGTCTCTGAGCTAGGTCCAGCCTCAGAAGCCCAAGAAGCAGAACTGCAGATTCCACACCTGCTTACAAGGTGTGTATTTAAGGCAAGCAGCTATAGGGAGATTTCCAGTTCACAAGTGAAAACAAAGCAAGTAGGTCCAAGTATATCATGACATACTGCATTCCCTGACCCTGAGCAATAAGTGGAGACTTTGTAATTAGGATTTGTAACCTCCCCAAATGAATGCTCTGCCTTCTAACAACATCAAGAGTTCATATTCAACCTTTCCCATCTTATGGGGGCATCTGAGGTCTCTTTCCTCTTTTTGTCCTTTCACAGATCTCATGCAAACTAAATTATCTTGGAAGCCTTTGTTCCTCCTGATGGGTTCAAGTATCACTGGAGAAAAAGAGAGATGCATGGAGCAATACAGTTCACTGCTGCTGAGACAGATGGCACCAGTCCTGCATTTCCTTCCTCCAATGCACCTCATCACATAAACCTACCTACCCTGTGCTCGTTCTACCTTTCCACAAGGAAAGTAGTCAGAAAGTGCTAGGGCTGGTGGTGGGAAAGCAACAAGTGTACATGACCCGAGCAGTAGCGAGTGGGATGCAGAGTGCAGCATTAAATCAGCCCATCTTATCAAAACATACACTCCAAATTAAAATGCTGTGCATGGAGCTGCATATTACAAGCAAACTGTTACTGAAAATGAGGACCATACTGCTGTCTGACCTGCTACCTGCCCTGAGCCAATTCAACTCACCAAACCATCAGAAAGTCAACCAACTGAAAAGAAGCACACAAAAAAAGTGTTTTCTATTAATGAATTAAACTGGCTACTCACAGGGCACAAAAAAGACAGCAGAAAAGACAGAAAAACAAGAGAACAGAAGGCACAGGGAAAGCAGGAACAGGACCTGGACACCCACAGCTGCAACAAGTTTGTGACACTGGCCCAGCCTTAATACACAACCTTGCACTATGGCATGACATGGGCTGTGTGTCCTTTGTTTGACACTTCTGCAAACCATTTTAGGTATTGAAAAGCTGCTCAGTGCCAGTATCTGAGCAGCAGCAGTGCCAAGTGGGAGTTTTTGTTGCTCAAGAGAAGACTGTGAAAGCAACTACATGGTAAGCAACCTATACCTCATTAATGAATTTCTGAGAAACACAGAGGTCACTATGGATAGCAGAACAGCAGCAGCAGTTATAGTTCAACAACACAGGCAGAATGGGCATCAACCAGCAGAAGAGCTGCTGAGGCCAAGAAACTGCCCTTAGCACAACATGCACAAACATTGATCTTTTCCAGGTTATAAAGAAAACCATTTCTGGGTATCAGCAAACTGACAATTTTATTGTTGCGATGTCATTTGGAAAAATCTCTGCATAAAATACAAAACCAAAGGCAAGTAAGACTAAAACATTCATGTGAAACTACCATTTCCTCTTTAAATAATGACAAAGAGAAAACTTTCCAGCTTAACGATGATTACAGAGTAAAACATCCCCACACAAGGCTAGCCATCAGAACCGGCAATGGGAACAGGCTTACACATGAAAACTGACTGTGCTGACAGAAGCAGGTGGAGGGAAAAATAGAATGCAATTACTTAAGACTTCTGCATTCTACATGGGAAAAATACATGTGGACAAAATTAAATTAGTTACGATTTTTACAAGAGTGGCATACAAACCGAGGAACAGCAGCCACAGGAGCAGCATAAACCAACGGTACACCGACAGTCCTTCAACAGCTCACACAGCAGTGAGAAAAAGAGAACTTTTCAAATATTATGAGCTGTTTTAATAAAGTTTATGACCTCAACAGCCTTATTCAAAAAGTAAACTCTAAGATAATTTTCAGTGTTTGACTACTAATAATCAAGTTTGTCATCTGATAATTGTCTTGATACTAAACAGTTGACCAAGAGAGAGAACTGTAAAATTGTCATCTAGATTATTCCTCTGCTGCCGTCTTCAGCTGTAGAGAATTCACTTCTCTTGTTGGACCTTGGTAACTGCCCCAAAATCTAGATTTTTCAACAATGAAAATGCATAGAATGTAGACCCATCTTTACTAAAAAGGCAGAAATTCAAATAACCTTCAAAACTACCTTTACCTTAATGCCAATATATGTGTTCTCCTGTAAGTATTCAGTGTAGGTCCACAACAGTTAAGAAACACCCCAAATTCCTCCAGTGGCTGTATGATAGTACAGCAAGCCAGCAATATAAAACTAGATACAAAGTTCAGACTTTAATCCGTCTACAGAGACAGAATAATGCTTCTCATTTTTATTTATTCAAAGTATTAATTCTACCAAAGAACTGTAAATGCTTGTGGAAGGAAAACCCCAATCTGTCTAAAGTGATCAAAGATGCTCTGAACCAATTTGCCATTTTTTGCTCATTTTGCTTTTCTCATGACAAGATTCTAGTTCATGTTACACAAACTCCTTCAAGAAACCCTCCCCTTACGTTCAGGGACAGCACTACTGTTTTTTTTTTTTCCAATATGCCAAGAACACATCTCAAACACTGGTTCATCCCCAAAAGCTCCCTAAAGACAAAACCCATTTTGGTGCTCTGTAACTTATGACATCTCAGGCATTACTCATGTCATAGGGGAGGCCTGATACAACTTTCCACACTTGCACCTATCTGTCCCAGAAATTTATTAAATAAAACCAGTACAAATTTGAAAGCTAGCCCAATGGGGGGCATAATCCTAAATTCCTAACTGAAAAAGCATAGTAGTTTTATGTGCAGAAAAAACACAAGGAATACAATAATCCAGCACTGTTCACGTGTGCTAAGGTAGAGCTGCTCTGTTAGGAGAGAAGGTGGTTTGTAACTGCACAAAGCAGGAGCACATCTGGTGCCACTGGGACAGATGAACTCACGTTAGCAATAGTTGCAATTCTAAATATATGCTTTGGAAAGCATGATTTGTTAAGCTTTGCTCACAAGTGGTGACTTATTTTTACACTTCAAAACCTCAAAGGAGGAGGTGGGGGCAGAACACACACAGCGTGCCTTGCATCCAAATAGCCTGACATTGACTTTCAGAAACAAAGTCTTCCTCAAATGGTATTACAAAAGGTATATACAGCTGGTGTGCAGAGAAGCCAAAGGAAGTCACAGAACTTAAGAAAGGCAGTTCAGATATAAACACTTCTGTAACACTGCTAAGGAAAAGTTTTAACTGCTGGATGGTGACTCTGTGCAACCAAGTAGCTTTTCTGAACTGAGACAGCTTGCATGCTCAGAGTGTGAGTCTAAGTCTTACCAAGATCCTTACACTGGGCCCAGATTGATTCAGAAAAAAACCTTAACAAACAGATGAACTTCCAACTCCATATGTAGAAGGCCTCACATAAATATCTGAACATCCTACAGAGATGATTGGTTGGTTTCACCAAAACTTATCTGCATGACAGTCTCTACAGCATGCCTGGGAACAAACCATGTATGTTCCATTTCTACTGTTATCCCACAGCAAGATGGGCCTCACCATCTCCTACATCAGGCATAAATATTTGTCTCTGATATCATCCCCTGGCAAAGTATCCTTAGTCCCTCTTTACCTAAATGATTTACATTTATCACTCTTCTATTTATGAGCAGCTACAAGACAAAAGTAACAGTTTTAAAGAATTTACTCATATCTTAAGTGATGATCTTTCTATCGTAAAGTTTAGATTTTCCCTGTCCCAAACTCATTATCTACATTTTGCTCTAGAAAACCTATCTGTAGTCTATGCCAGGTGTGAATACACAGCATTAAAAAACAAAAACCAAAACCAAAAACAAAACAAAAAACCCCTTAGTTTCTAATAGTTTAGCTACCAAAATCTGTATGTCTGAGACACCTTATATTACAGGAAAAATAAAGTAAAATGCAAAAAATAAACTCTGTATTTCTAAACCAGGTTCTTTATAATGTAATATAAACAGATGTAAGGTGCATTCTTTTCTCATTATCAATGCATCTATTCAATACTGAGAAAAGCCTTTACAGTACACATGCATTCTCTGTATTTTCAGTATTCCAGCTCACCTCTCAGTTCTCATTAGCAAAGGGAATTCTCCACTTAATTCTCACGTTGGCAATAATTTCTGTAATCTTATGACAAAGTCTCCCATCAGGAAAAAACAAAACATCTGTTTGTTTGTTTTTAATTAAATACCCACTTTTTTTTCAAAAGACCTTTTAGATCCTGCTTCTGAAAATGTCCCCCCTTAGGGTATATACAACAGAAGATTTTCCCCAGCACACTTACAAAATGCTAATATAAAACCTGTAGATACACCAGTGTCATAGGCCACCATCCAGCACTCTGTGCGTGTATTTAAGTACAGCTTCTGTGTTTAGAAACAATTTGCAAGAGGCCCTTTCATGTTTTTATTACAATCTCCCCATACCTCCAAGTATAAACATTGAACCCCTTTTATTTCTCATCCCTCTGCCTGAACAGAAAGACTGCATGAGAAGAGATAAGCATGAAGGGTTTTAAAGCTACATCAATGCCTAACACACAAAAGAGATCAAGAGAAGGGAAAGCCTCACATTAAGTTAAAAAGCCTCTTGATTCCAAAATATTAATAAATAAAATATGTAATAATATTTCTCCCCTCCCCCACTTTGAAAATCCACAAGAGAGGAATAAATTCAATAGAATAATGTAAAGTCTGTCCTTTTGGAGTAAAAATCAATTTTAGAAAACAGTAGTGTACTGTAGGTTGTAATTACTGTGCCTATACTGAACAAAGGAGATACAGGGCTTCAGGCTTGATGTCTTTTTATTGTTCCCCATGCCTGCCATGGCTATGGCTTGTTACTGATACATCATATATATATATATTCACATACACATGATGCATCTGTGCAGAGGCCCCTGTTTTAAAAATTAACAAAATACTGGGTGCCACAAATATTCCTTGCAATTAAAAATGGAGAAATATGAAGCAAAGATTCATTTGCAAAGCTTATCATGGTAGGTACCACACTTCTTCAATTGTTCTTATAGTTATTTTATACATATCATGGTAGGGAAGAAAACCTATCCACTGGATTCAAAAGGTGTCTTTATTCTGGAGAGTCAAATGAGTGAGAACAGGAACAAAGCTATGACTATACTAAAAGATCTAAGCACCATAGGATGTCTGAAATACACAGTACTTCCAAACAGACTATGAATTCCTCTAGAGATCTGTATCATCAATGGGGCAAGAAAACAACACCTTAATTTTCTGTTCAGATTTTATTTGAAATCTAATTCAAATTGTCAAGCTACAAAAAAGGGGGAACATTTGAGTTATTTCTGCTATGTCACAACATTCTAAAACAAAATAGCACTACTGCCAGCAGATCAGTTACACACATTTCTGATGAAACTTCTAAACACAAAAATGTTTCTTTTGGGAAATAGTCACAATGAAGGTATTTTGTACAATATAAAACAATGACAGGTCTACAGATGCTGATACTCATGAGTATACACGTGCATTCACAAAAAAAAAAAAAAAACAAAACAAAACAAACAAAACAATTTAAAAAATCAGGAATGCTTTTTTGTTTTTTAACAGACTGTTCAGGCACAAAAACAAAACCGCATTTCCAGTAGGTGACAGCATCATAAAAAATATTAACATTGTCAGTGTTTGCTTTTCTTTGACTTCTTGTGAGATCTGTGAGGAGAACGGGACTGAGACCTGGACTTTTTCCCTGACTTTTTAGGGGATCTGGATCGTGATCTTCTTGATCTTTTGGGTGTCCTCGAGCCAGATGGTGACCTTCAAAAATAAAATGTCAAATACTAATTGATAATATCCATTTTTTCTGTACTTATTTGACATTCATTTATTTAACTAAACAAGGTAAAAAAAAATTCCCTAGTAAGGGGAAGTAACAGAACAATATCTTGCTTTTTCTTAAGACAATTTTGCAGTGTAAGTTTTTTTAATGTATTTTGGCCTTTAGTGCTCACAATCCACAAGAAAGACAACAGCTCATGTCCTTCTTAAAACTGCACAAGGAAATCACAACATTCCACATATGCCTCAACCACCCCAGCCCTTTTATTAGTAGCAGCCTATATCCACATAGAAAACAACAGAAATGAAAAATCATGTTGAATTCTGTTAGGCTGAAAGTTGTTTTTTTTTTTTTCCTTATCAAACACGTTAAACCCCACAGAAAAAGAACATACACCAAATAAACTGTCATCTAACCTACACCTCATACATTAATCTATATCATTTGAACTACCACATTAACTCTAAAAAAAACCCAAGCAAACAAACCTCAAATATTTTTTTTACTTCTAGTTGAAGTCATAACTTATAGCACAAGAATTTGTCTGAAGCATCTTGTATCACTTAAGATATTCCACACCTCTAAAAAATGGAAGCTGAAAACATTTGAGCTACAACAGAATAGATATGGTAATAACATCTCACCCCAAGTTTGACATTAACTAGAAACAAATATTTGTGTCTGCCTGGAGATTAGGAAACAGAAGCTTCAGAAGCAAAACCCCATAAGCAGTATCTAATCTTTTTTGTTTGATTGTTTTTTCATTACCAAAACAAACCATATGAGAGAGTCTCATGTAAGCACTCTAAGTTCTAGGGGCTACAGAAGATTTGTCCTTTGAAAGGAAAAAGCTAGTAAAGCAGCAAGATGCTTTGATTTAAAGCAGCATTTCTCAAAATTATCAGTAAACAGGTAAACAAGAGGTGAAGAGTCTTGAGCTATCAAGGCAGGAGGCTGTATACATTTCAAACACCACACGTCCAAAGATACTACCCAGGAAGATGCAATACAGTCCATTACGATGTAAAATACTTGTGTATCAAACCTGCTTTGCTAAAAATCACACAAACAAAAAAAATCCCACAAAAACACACCTATGTGCTTAACTTTCCTACAACCTGCAACAGAGGAAATATCAGCCTACCTTTTGGCTTTCTTGCTGGCATCTCTGGGAGAATCTTTATGTGACGACCGAGAACGAGAACTCTCTTTGTGGGAGCGTTCGGAGCGTTCAGAGCGTTCCGATTTCGGTGACGGAGATTTCGCTCGTCTGCTGCCACTGCTTCGAGAGGGGCTGGGGGAAGCACTGTGTCGTCTTTTCCTTTGGCAAAAAAGAAAGTAGAGTTACACACCCAGGGAAGGGAAAATGTATATTAAGAAAATGGATTCCTTTCTGTAGGTGTGGCCTTTTTTTTTTTTTTTTTAAATAAAGTTCAGTATGTACCACCAGATTTTCTCTAGTTGAGAAAAAAAATATTAAGGCCTGTTACTCATCTTTGTTGCAGTGTAAAAATATTCTATCATAGTTTCTTGACAAGCAAGGCATTTTACCACATCTACACTTAATGCCAGGCAAGAGTTTGGCTACACAATATTAGATGATCACAAACCAGCTACCCTAAAACTAGCCATTTTGGAAATTGTCACTATAAGATGAATAATATTTGAGTCACCACAAATAATTTGTGGTATGACTTCAGTATGATTTTCTGACTAATACACTGCAGTGAATTTACCATTGAAATACACCCCATTTTCAACTTACCGTTATTTTACCTTGTTTTCTCAGGGCCTAAATGAGCCAAGAGGGGATTCTATTCAGAAGGGGCAGGATTAAAATGACAATTCTTTTACAATTTTGAAGAATGTTTTAACATCCAAAACACAGGGAGTTTTGTTGTTAGGTGGGGTTTTTCTGTTTGGCTGGTTTTGTGTTTTTCTTTTAAAATAAGATGTGTGATACAACATAATTTCAAGGCTGCCACGCTATATAAAGATACTAACTATGAGGTTTTCCCTCCCATCCACTTGACTCCAAGGAAAGACATACCTCTCTTTTCTTGTTGGTGTACATTCCTCCTTTTCTTTCTTATCTTTGGACCTGGTTTCAGATTTTTCCTTGTCCTTTTTGTCTCTGTCCCGCTCTCTTTCCAACTCTTTTTCTTTCTCCTAAATTATTAGAAGCATTAGAAGTGTGACTAACTATTAAGTAAACCAAATCAAGCTAATCACAAACAGCCTAAAAGCAGTGAGCACTGAAGGAATACAGCATATAAACTGGAAAGGAACCAATGGTCACACCATACTTGCTTTTCAGATCCTTAGTACTGTTCTGTACACAGCAAAAATCTTTATTGTAACACAAACACTGGCAAAACCATGGAAGATGTCACCCTATGTGGAAAAGCCTGAATATGTATTTAGAAATGAACAGTCTTAAATTTTACACATTTCAGGGAAGCATTACAGCTGTAATAGATTTCCTAAACTAAACTAAACCTGAAAAAATACCAGGAACTTCTGCTTAAAACATATGTATTCACTTTCATTGACCCAGAATGAACACTGGAAAAAACCCTCTTAACTATAAAACAAAGGAGTCTACAATAACATCTAGTTTGTGAAAAACAACCCACAAATACAGTCCATTTCTATATGCCAACAGGACCATTTTTAAAGAAAATGGATACCCTGAGTACACCTCATTTTTCTGTGAAGCAGAAAATTTATTATACAAAAATAAGCCTAAACTATCAGCAAAGTCTTAACACAGAGATGTGCTTCTTTCAGTACTGACACAGAACTCCTCCCATGGCAAAAACCAAGAATGCACATGTTTATGCACACTCCATAAAGAAGACAAGGAAGGGGTGATTTAGCTAAATGACAGGAAGGCAGGCAAGAAAAAAAAACGAAAGAAAGAAAAAGGAGGGAGAGGATAGGAAATAGCAGGACAACTACACTAATCTAGACTCTCATTTTATGGAAGACTTAGCAGTAAAGTTTTAATGTCCCTTATTATTATACCTAGTATTGCAAACTACTGTTGAGATTCCACTGAAATCAATGGCCTCTTAAGATGTGCCTAGCTTAGTTGATAACATAACTAATAATTTGATCTTAATAAACAGGAATTAACAGTATTTTAAGTAGTTCTAAATTCCTATTCTCTTAACACTACACCATAGTACTAGGAAAATTACTCTTGGAAAGCTTTATTCTATATAAATTAGACCAAAAAAAACCCCAACAACTATGACCAGCCACCACGTTTGTGGGAAATGCAATCAGAACCAGTATTATGCTATTATTATACAGGCTAATTTTATTATGGTATTAAAGCAAAAGAGAAAATTATTCCCTTAACATCAGGCTTATTATTGTTTTAAAGATCATCTGTTACAATCATCACTAAATATTTCTTTATCATTGATGCTGAAGGTAAGACAATTGCTAAAACTCTGAAGTATTGCTAGCTGGTTGAACTAGTTCAACACACAGCATCTAAAAAAAGCTATGGGGATTAAAATTTCTGAGGGTTTTTTTAAGATACTGTCGAACTAAGCATTCTGTGCTTACTGTACAGATCACTTATTTCTCCAATTACAGAAAACACAGAACAAGTGCTAAATTTTAGCATACAAGTACATTTAAAAGTCTTAATTGCCAACATCAACCTCCAAATACGTAAATCTCCTTCATGGATCAGCTTTCTTAATTTTACAAGTCTCTTTCTCCAAAGTACTGTGCAAAATGACTTCAGTGAATTAGTCAGATACTGAGCACCAAGTAATGCAAAGCACAACTGACAGACCTGGTGAAAACTACCTATTTGTACTTAGCTTCCAAGAAACTGCATGGGTACCTAATTTCATCATTGATCTGTCAGTGTGAAAACACATCACAAAAGCAACTGTTACTTTCTCTAAAGGCCATGTCCAAACAAGTTCCTTATTCTTTTGTTATGTTTCAAAGATTCAAGATCATATGACACCACATATATGATGCTAATTTTCAAAGCCACTCTGACTAGACAGTCCAGAGAGGTCTATTAAAAAAGGGCAATGATACAGAACTATTTGCTTTTGGGTGACAATATGAGCTTGAATTA
The DNA here is from genome assembly GCF_027791375.1 of Indicator indicator. Classification (NCBI taxonomy): domain Eukaryota; kingdom Metazoa; phylum Chordata; class Aves; order Piciformes; family Indicatoridae; genus Indicator; species Indicator indicator. The sequence goes on along the minus strand of NC_072022.1, from coordinate 5,055,516 downwards.
TCCAGGAAATCTAAAGACACTGGAGAATGATAAGCACATATGCTGGAAGCCTTTAGCACAACAGATCAATTACTAAAAGCAAAATGAAAAATGCGATGAACATCTTCAACTGACAGTTTTCCCTTTCCATTCCCACACTTAGCAGTTTGCTTTATGTAAGCAAACACTTCTGTGTGATCCAGAAGTGACCTCTTTAAGGCTTCCATACAGTCTGCTAATACCCATCTGTATAGTGTGAAGTACTACGTTACTTTGATTTAACAGACAGATTTCATTTATTCTGTAGAAAGCACATGAACTTAAGACATGCAGTTGGACATTACAGCAGAATTTTAACAAGAACCATGTGTTGTTACACTTAATGCCACCTAACATTTGATAAACTCAACACAAGCCTATCACAGAATCAGAGCCAAACATAAAGAACATTTCTTACCCTCTGGAGCAGCTTGTCTCTATAGTGTTCAACCTGTTCCTGAAAACTCTGGCCTGGTTTCTTGGGTCTTTTCCCAGACTCTAACTCATCCTGAAACTTCATCACCTTAAGCTGTGAAAATAATACTGACCATTAGGTTATTCAGCTTATTATTATCAAGTTAGGCAGGTGGCTGAAAATGAAATTTCCATAATTTATGAACTGTGTTCTTCATCCTTTCTATAGAAGTTTGTGCACAAAGAGATACTGACTTAATCTAAATTGGATCAAAGCATCAAAACCAGACACTCGTCTGCAGGCACCTGAAGGTTTTTACAAACATGCTAAGAACTAAAACAACGGAATGGTTTTCTTACTCTAATAAATTCATCAGTAGAACACTGACCCTTGTATTTCTTAGACAATTACCTATTTTTTCTTTCAAAATGTAATAGTTTACTAAATGCGCCTTAATATATTGTTCAACTGGTCTACTCCAAGTTTTCCTTCAAAAGCTGCCTTTTTTCCATTTAAGTACTAAAATCAAATGACTGGCATCATTAGGAGAGTGGCTGATTTGAAACAAGTCATTTTTACTAACAATACTCTGTTGTGTGCTGTCAAGCTTAGCAACAAATTTCAGTAATCTACAACTAAGTCAAAAACTCAAGCCAAGGTCAGATTTTTGCCGTGTGGATTTTTGTTCTAGATACACTAAAACCTTCCTGCAGGTTGATTCACATCATAAAACTTGACTCTCACCTCTTATTATTTGTTCATTCTTTATTCTTACTGACATAGCCTTCTACAAACAACCCTTCAAGTTTTTTGGATGAGGAGGTGTCTCTTTTTGGGGGAGTGAGACAGAGCTTGGTAGTAAGTCATTTGTATTTGTCAGCTCCTTTCCAAATGTTTATGCTCTGCCCCTCCAGTATTTCCTGTTTTAGTGCCCTACCCACATAGTCCTATATATGAGCAGATTTTTCCAATGTTTGAGGTTTTTAGTGAACACACAAAAAAATTTTCCTCTTTCGAAACATTTAACTCTTCCACACTGAAAACATACCAAGGAAAAGACTTTGCAACTGTGTCTGTTTTGAATATCTGAAAGGATTCTTATTCTCCAGGTCCTCAAATCCCTAGTATTAAGTAAGTACATTTAAAAATTAAAACTCAAACCCTAAAGGTTTTTTCTCCCCTCTCAAAAGCATGAAAATGCCATATATTCTAAGCCTGCAATTACTGACTGAGCATTACAAGAAAACAAATCAGAAGAACAAATATGCTAAGAAATGTAAAATCCAGGTAAGAAGAGCACTACTTTGAACAGGATCCTCTTCCACAGAAGAGGCAATTTGCCACAGTAAACTTCTGCCAAATGTTCTGCTTACCTCCCTCATTTCCAGACTATGCTCTACCTATGGTTGAGCAGTTTCAATTTTTGGTTACAATTTAGCCAGTTAAACAGTCAGCAGCCAATGAAAACCTAACGCTGGCATTCGTCGCATAACACTCCACCTCCCCTAAAGGCATTTTTGTTTTCAAATGTAGAAATTTCAAAAGCAGTAATACTTCTTGGAATACCTCATATTACCTCATAATACCTCAAAAGCAGTAATACCTCTTGGAATACTTCATAATACCTCATATTCACCCTGTACCATTTGTTCTGGTAAGAACTCAGGACTGCATTCTCTACAATCATGTCAACTCCAAGGCCATTATTTGCTTAGCACATTCAGTACTGAACAGAAGGAATACAGAGGACGCTTAGCTGATCAGAAGGCCTCTTGGGCTGTCATGGCATATGACTTCTACTTTGTCTTCCCAACTACATCACCCAGATAATTAAACAATAAACAAACAAACAAAGATGAGGACGAAAAACACATGCACACAAAAATACACAAAGCCTCCAAGCAACACAAAAGATCAAAAACCAAACACACCAACACAGTCCACAAAACAAAACCCCATCCTTACAAGATTTTATTTCTTTACATTTTTAGCCAAAGCTGTGACACTCTCTCTTTAACTGTATTTTGAAAGCAAGGAAGTAGAAGCCTATAGCTCACAGTAACCTGAAATGAAGGAAAACTAGGAATCTGATCAGGAAGCTTTACTTGCTAAACTAATCCAGACACAAAGAAATGCTGAACTTCAGCAACCTGTCTTACATGCTTCAAAAACCGTTCATGCTTTTCTAATCTTCTACTGATACGGAGTCCATACACAGTTGCCCACGGGGAGGGAAATAGGCTTTTTAACCTGAGGTTATTCCAGAATTTCACAGCCTCAGAATTTAAATGGCCAGATTCAAACACGACTTATTTAAGATACATTAGCTGCATACTACATACTATTATTAACTAGGAAACTAATCACCAGATGCCTGATGAAAGATAGGAATTCTTGCACTCAAATCAAGGCTGATTACAGACAGGACAGCATCAAAGCAGATCAAAGTGGTTTGTTTCTCCTTAAAACAGGCTTGCCCCAGCAAAAGCTGCAACAAGTCCTAGACTTTGCCAGAAGCAGAGCAAAATATTTCTTCCAAAGCATGCTTTTTCCGGCAAATCTATGAGCAGTGGAATTTCTGCAGCTATCATATTATCAACAACAGATGACAGCGATATTGATACACACATGCAAAGTATCTCCTCAGCCATAACATTCTGGCATACTCAATAACCCTCACAGGATGCCATGTGTCTTGAAGCTAAGCAATTACTCACTTTTGGTTTTGTGTAAAACAGAAGTAGATTCAAAGTCTTAAAATAGACCACAATCTGCTAAATTAAGACAGTAATTATCTTCTAAGAAGTAAGTGCTACAAATAGGGAAACTATTAGTCAAGCAAGAACCAATTTGTCTCATCTGTTGTTATTAAGCTACAATGAGTAAACTATTTAATTTGGTATCTTTTTGCTGTTTTGCAATGGCCTCAAATGAACCAGGTACTGAAGCCTCCAGACTGTAAAGACCAAAGAGTTATATTGCTCTAGTTATAGTCAAAAGCCTCAGATAGCTCCTATGACTCGATGAGCAAATACACAAAAGTGAGCATTTTGCACACTGAGCACCATAACCCAGAGAAACGAAGAATAGAAACTCCATGGAACTTCAATTGCTCGGCAAAGGTACACAGCGCCTGAAATCCAGAACAGGATGTACGCTTTGCATACAGCTGCTCAAGCACAAGAAGGACATGGACATGTTGGAGTAGGTCTGGAGGAGGGCCACTGAAACAGTCAGAGGGCTGGAACGTCTATCCTATGAAGAAAGGCTGAAACTATTACAGAATCACAGAATGTTAGGGGCTGGAAAGGTGCTTGAGAGATCATCTAGTCCAACCTCCCTGCCAGAGCAGGATCACCTATACCAGATCACACAGGAACTCACCCAGGCAGGTCTTGAATATCTCCAGAGAAGGAGACTCCACAACACCCCTGGGCAGCCTGGTCCAGTGTTCTGTCACCCTCACAGTGAAATAATTTTTCCTCCTGTTTCCATGGAATTTCCTATACCTCAGCTTCCACCTATTGCCCCTTGGCCTGCCATTGGGCATCACTGAGCAGAGCCTGGCTCCATCCTTTTGGCACTCACCCTTTACGTATTTATAAACGTTAATGAGGTCACCCCTAAGTCTTCTCATCTCCAGGCTGAAGCACCCCAGCTCCTTCAGTCTCTCCTTGTAAGGAAGATGTTCCACTCCCTTAATAATTTTAGTTGCTCTGTGCCAGACTCTTTCAAGCAGTTCCCAGTCCTTTTTGTACTGAGGGGCCCAGAACTGGACACAATACTTCAGATGTAGCTTTAGCAGGGCAGAGTAGAGAGGGAGGAGAACCTCTCTCGACCTACTGACCACAGCCCAGGGTACCATTGACCTCCTTGGCCACAAGAGCACATTGGTGACTCACGGTCAACCTTCCATCCAATAGAACCCCCAGGTCCTTTTCCCCTTCACTGCTCTCCAGCAGGTCAGTCCCCAGCCTATACTGGTATATGGGGTTGGTCTTTCCCAGGTGCAAGACTCTACACTTGCCCTTGTTGAATTTCATTAAATCTATCTCGGCCCAACCCTCCAGCCTGTTCAAGTCCCTCTGAACAGCAGCACAACCCTCTGGTGTGTCAGCCACTCCTCCTAGCTTGGTGTCATCAGCATCCTTGATCACAGTGTCCTCTGTTCCCTCATCCAGGTCATTGATGAATATATGGAATAGTACTGGTCCCAGTACTGACCCCCGAGGGACTCCACTAGTTACAGGACTCCAACTAGACTCTGTCCCATTGACCACAACTCTCTGACTTCTTCCCTTCAACCAGTTCTCAACCCACCTCACTACCTGATCATCCAGACCACACTGCCTCAGCTTAGCTGCAAGGACGCAGTGGGAGACAGTGTCAAATCCCTTACTGAAATCAAGATAAACCACATCCACTGCTCTGCCATCATCTATCCACCTAGTTATGTCCTCATAAAAGGCTATCAGGTTGGTCAAAAGCACAGTTAGAATAATGAGCATATGCTGTTTTATGCTGATTTTTAAAAAATAAATAAAAACTGGGGGGTTTCGAAGTTATATCACAGAATCATTCAGGTTGGAAAAGACCCTTGGGATCACCAAGTCACACCAATAACCCTACTCTACAAGGTTCACCACTAAACCATATCCTCAAGTACCACATCCAAACAACTTTTAAACACATTCGGGGTTGGTGACTCAACCACCTCCCTGGGCACCACATTCCTATGCCTGACCATTCTTTCTGTGGAAAAAAAAAATTCTTAATGTTCAGTCTAAACTTACCCAGTCACAGCTTGAGGCCATTCCCTCTTGTTCTGTCACTAATTACCTGTGTGAAGAGACCAGCAGCAGCCTCTCCAAAACGTCCTTTCGGATAGTTGTAGAGAGCAATGAGGTCTCTTCTCAGCCTCCTCTTTTCCAAACTAAACAGCCCCAGCTCCTTCAGTCACTCTACATAACATTGATTCTCCAGGCCTTGCCCCAGCTTCTTTACACTCCTCTGCACTCTCTCCAGTACCTCCACATCTCTCTTGTATTGAGGTGCCCAAAATTGAACACAATACTTGAGGTGTGGCCTCACCAGAGCTGAGTGCAAGGGGGCAATCACCTCCCTACTCCTGCAGGACACAGCATTTCTAATCCAAGCCAGGATGCCATTGGCTTTCTTGACTGCCTGGGCATACTGCTAGATCATATTCAGCTGCTTGTTTATTAGAACCCCCTCAAGTTCCTTTCTGCCAGGCAGCTTTCCAGCCACACTGCTGGAAGGACTGACAGTGTCAGACTGACAGGTTTGCAGTTTCCCAGATCCTCCTCTCCTGTAGATAGCTGTTACAATTGCTACCATACAGTCCATTGGCACCTCCCCAGTTAGCCAGGACTTCAGGTAAGTAATGGAAAGTGGCCTGGTGAGCACATCTGCCAACTCCTTCAGCACCTTTGGGTGTAGCCCATCCAGCCCCAGGGACTTCTGTAGCAGATCACTGAGCACTTCCTCATTCATTGTGATGACCTCATTCTGATTTCCCTCCCTGACTCCTAGTTCATGAGGCTGGGTGTCCAGGGAACTCCTGGCTCCAGCAGGGGCTAATAGTCTGATGGCCACACCAGACTGGGGAGTCTCTTAGATAGAAATGTTGCTAACTGCAGAGAGCTGCTCCCCTGGATGGAGCCCTTGGACCTGTGTCAGAGTTCCTCACTCCGTTCTTTTCCCCCACTCACCATGAATCAGGCAACAGTGAAGCTGCCATTTGTCTGAAATGTCAGGAGGTGTTCAGCTCCAAAAACTCTTTCAGAGACACACAACACAAAAGTTACAAGTGGAAAGAGGATTTTATTTTTGTTTTCTTTAACCTGTTTCAGATTTGAGGGCTGGGCTCGAGTGGTGCCTTGGAGGTGCAACAGCAGCAGCCAGAACTGAGCCGAAAGGGCCCAGAGAAGCCCTGACAAAGACCTGTGCTCAATGCTGCAGAGGAAAGGAAGCAGCTCCAGGGGAACCCAAGAAGCTTCCCCATCCTAGGAGTGTAGAAAGCTTTCCTCCCCCTGGATGCAGGGCACGAGAGGCCTTCTCCATGGTGCATGAGCACAGCAGCAGCAAAGAACCGAGCCAAAAGGGCCCGAAGGAGCACTGACAAGGGGCTGTGCTCAGTGCTACAGAGGAAAAGAAGTAGCTCCAGGGGAACCCAAGAAGCTTCCCCGTCCTAGGAGTCTAGAAAGTTTCCTCTCCCCGGATGCGGGGCCCGAGAGGTCATCTCCGTGGTGCATGAGCAGCAGCATGAACCTGGCTGAAAAAGACCAGAGGAGGCCTGACAAGGGGATGTGCTCAATGCTACAGAGGAAAAAAAGCAGCTCCAGGGGAACCCAAGAAGCTTCCCCGTCCTGGGAGAATAGAGATTTTCCTCCCCCTGGATGCAGGGCACGAGAGGCCTTCTCCATGGTGCATGAGCACAGCAGCAGCAAAGAACCGAGCCAAAAGAGCTCGAAGGAGCGCTGACAAGGGGCTGTGCTCAGTGCTACAGAGGAAAAGAAGCAGCTCCAGGGGAACCCAAGAAGCTTCCCCGTCCTAGGAGTCTAGAAAGTTTCCTCTCCCCGGATGCGGGGCCCGAGAGGTCATCTCCGTGGTGCATGAGCAGCAGCATGAACCTGGCTGAAAAAGACCAGAGGAGGCCTGACAAGGGGATGTGCTCAATGCTACAGAGGAAAAAAAGCAGCTCCCAGGGAACCCAAGAAGCTTCCCCGTCCTGGGAGAATAGAGATTTTCCTCCCCCTGGATGCAGGGCACGAGAGGCCACCTCCATGGTGCATGAGCACAGCAGCAGCAAAGAACCGAGCCAAAAGGGCCCGAAGGAGCGCTGACAAGGGGCTGTGCTCAGTGCTACAGAGGAAAAGAAGCAGCTCCAGGGGAACCCAAGAAGCTTCCCCATCCTAGGAGTCTAGAAAGTTTCCTCTCCCCGGATGTGGGGCCCGAGAGGTCATCTCTGTGGTGCATGAAGCAGCAAAAGCTGAGCTGAAAGGGCCCAGAGAAGCCCTGACAAAGACCTGGGCTCAATGCTGCAGAGGAAAGGAAGCAGCTCCAGGGGAACCCAAGAAGCTTCCCCATCCTAGGAGTGTAGAAAGCTTTCCTCCCCCTGGATGCAGGGCACGAGAGGCCTTCTCCATGGTGCATGAGCACAGCAGCAGCAAAGAACCGAGCCAAAAGGGCCCGAAGGAGCGCTGACAAGGGGCTGTGCTCAGTGCTACAGAGGAAAAGAAGCAGCTCCAGGGGAACCCAAGAAGCTTCCCCGTCCTAGGAGTCTAGAAAGTTTCCTCTCCCCGGATGCGGGGCCCGAGAGGTCATCTCTGTGGTGCATGAGCAGCAGCATGAACCTAGCCAAAAAAGACCAGGGAGGCCTGACAAGGGGATGTGCTCAATGCTACAGAGGAAAAAAAGCAGCTCCCGGGGAACCCAAGAAGCTTCCCCGTCCTGGGAGAAGAGAGATTTTCCTCCCCCCGGATGCGGGGCACGAGAGGCCACCTTCGTGGAAGCACAATCAGCAGGCCCCTGGCCAGAGTGGCCCAAAGGAAGCCTGGCAAGAGGCCATGCTCAGTGCTGCAGAGGAAGGCAAAAAAAACCCAGAGGCATTTCCTAGCCCACTCGGGGAAAAAAAAGCCTTCCTCCCCCCAGCTGCAGGGCACGAGAGGCCATCCTCGTGGTGCATGAGCAGCAGGCAGTGACCCAGCCAAAAGGGACCAGAGGAGCCTTGACAAGTGGTCATGCTCAATGCTGCAGAGGAAGGCAAAAAAACCCCTGGGGACCAGTGCCAATCCGCCCCGGGGGAAAAAATTCCTTCCTGACCCCAGCACTGGCGATCGGCTACTCCCTGAGCATGTGAGCAAGACCTGCTTCCTCCTCCCACAGGCTGGGCATGCCTCCCAAGAGATGCCCAAGCCCTATTCTCCCTCACCCTGGAGCCATCTCAGGGCATTCTGAGAGTGGTCAAATGCCCCTGGCCTGATCGACCTTGGGGGCAGGAATCCTTTCCTGTGCCTGGCAGGATACCGATGGGTGCTCCAAAGCACTGGATACCCTGGCAACATCCCATTTCTTACAACTGCTGGCTCCAGAAGAGATGCTCTGCAGTGCTCCTCAAAGCAGAAAAATCCTGATTCCCTCAGGCACCTCCAGAAATTGCCAGTTCTTCTCATTTTCAGCAGCCTAGTCTAGCTTCTGGGCTTCCTCCCTCAGCCCTCACCAACTCCTTCCACTGGCTCCTCAAAGGGCCTCCTCTGGGATGTCTCTGGGCTGCTCCCAGGCCAGGGTCTGGCAGCAGGCACAGGAGGATGCTCCCTTTTATACTGTCCTGGGGCACTGGCAGTGCCGTGTTACCGTTGCCAGGTGATGGCATTGTGCCATCAGGGTGATGTGCCTCCCATGCGCAGCCCTGCCCCTTGTCACCTTGCCAACCTCCCCTCTGCCCAGCATCCTTCAGAGGAAGCCTTTGGGCTGCTGTCCCTGAGGCAGTCCCTATGCCTAGGAAGCTCATCCCTGCCCTTTGGTAGCCATGCACTGGGCCCACTGCTGTGCACCCCTGATGTGTCCTCTGCCGCTTGGCTATCAAGTTCAAATCTTGTGCTGTTACTCTTCTCTCATACAGCCCAGAGACCACACCTATTAGCTGGCCCCTGTATGCACCAGAGCTTAATGCCCATGAGGCCACTGTGGGCCTGCCCAGTTCCCTGATCTGGAGAGTCCCAGCTGCAGGAACAGTGATTTTTCCATTTGTAGACATTCAAATGTTCATGGGACCTGATGGGATTCATCCCAGAGTACTGAAGAAGATTGGGCAGATGTTACAGTAAGACCTTTCTCAGTCACCTACCAAAGGTCTTGGGAGGTCCCTGCTGACTGAAAGGTAGTCAGTGTTATTCCAGTTTAGGACTTGGGAGCACAGGTTGTCTTCTCATCACTGTGACTAAGTAGACATCACTCATATACTGAGAGAGAGCATGTGATCAGCTCCACAGAGGTACAAGCCAGCATGTTGTTCCACAAAGTGAGGAGTTTTCAGCCTGGAGAAGGCTTCTAGGGGACCTTCTTGTGGCTTTTTAATACTTAAAGGGGGCCTAACAGAAAGATGAGGGTAGTGTTTTTAGCAGGACCTGTTGTGACAAGACAAGGGATGATGGTTTTAAACTAAGAGGGGAGATTCAGACTAGCTATAAAGAAGGTATTTGTTTACAATGAGGGTAGTGAAACACTAGTACAGGTTGCTCAGAGAGGTGGTAGATGTCCCAAGATCAGACTGGGACAGGGCTCTGAGCAACCTGACCAAGTTGAAGGTGTCCCTGCAATGAGGTCTCTTCCAACTCAAAGCATTCTGTAGTGGGTAAGAAATTTTGAGAGTGAATACTTCAGAAGTAGTACAGGGAGTACTTTCCTGCTGAGGATACATTTTTATATTTAAGTACTTCTATATAATGTCTGTGGTGTTAGGAAAACGATTAAAAAAAAAAACACTACCCTTTCAAGTGATTTTAAGTGTGAAACTCAGATGGTAATTTAATTACCATAAAGAACAAAGATGGCAACATGCACTTGAAAACCTCAAATATTTACCACTAAAATTGTTACAGATGGGATACTCTGATAAAAAAAATTTACAGCACTTGTGCTTGTGTAAAACTGACAATGGTTAAACTAAATCACTTCCTAATCAGCCTCTGCAACTGCCAAGGCAACATCTATAAAACAGATACTCAGTCTGACAGGAGCCCTTTCCATAACTGCTACAATCATTATTACAGCAAAATGAAAACTAGCTTCACTTGTACTTTCAGTAGCCTGACATTATGTATTTCCTACTGAACTACTGCCACTACAAGTCAGCCATAAATCCCATTTAGCTTTTCTCAAATTCAGAATTAACTCACTTACAAATGGTTATGCATCATGAACTTTCAAAATGATATGCAAAGCAAGAGTTTTCCAAGTGCTTGGTTTTAGTCCATTAATTTTAATAACCTGAATTATTAAACAGGAACATATCTGGGAGAAACAACAGTTCTAACATGTTAAAATACTATTGCTTGTACATTTTAGAAGAGTATTATGGGAGTTTGCTAATTTCTGATTTTAGGTAACTACTACATTATAGCATAAACAGGTAGACAGCCACCACTCTACCTTCAAAATGTTACCCAAGTTATAATCTGTCATTTGGAGGTGCTACAACTGCAACAAGTAGTTTTGCAGTGTCTTAATATCGTTTTAGTGCACTGACCAGGAGGTATAAGAATTCCAGTACTCAGTATGGGCTTTAACACTGAATACAAACTGGAAAGTTGCATGTAACTTTAAACCTGTTTTTCTATGGCACTGTATCGCTGAAAGGCTACACTGCTAGACAAAACTCATGCTAAATTCAAGTTACCTTCTCAGTCAATCACAACCTCAGAGGTCAGCAGGAAGATACAAGAAACTGTACTCAACCACCTTGACAGCTATGCTAATATCTATGCTTGGAAAGAATAATAGAAGTAATGCTTCTGAAGTGCATGTAGGCCTTCAATTAAAATGCCCTGTTTCCAGGACCACCTGGTTTAGTTGCATCTATTTTGTTTGATAGCTAACACAGTGAAAAGAGCAACTTTTAAATGCAATAAAATATGGACGCTTCTAGGCAAGAGACATGAGAGACCAAGAAAGGCATAGGATTAAGGCCATACCCAAAAGGCACACCGCATTTGCCAAAAGAAGGAAAGCATGGAGGAATCCAAGCAATGTGAGGTTATCAATGATACTGAAAAAGGACACTGAAAAAGCAAAGTAGTTCTCGATATGCAATATCCCTTGACATAATTTTTCATTTTTTCCTGTGTTGTTTCAAAACCCAAAAGGATAGGCTGTAAACAAATGCACCTTTATAAAAACACACTGGACTACAAAAAACTACTATGTAACAGGGCTGTAAGGATTTCAGTAAAAATAAGCCCCTATTTTACAGAAAGAACTTGTCAGAGGCAGAAGGACTGGAAAGGTACAGAAGGGTGGCACAAAACACCACATACTGACCTCTATCTCTCGAAGTTTGGCACGCTTTTCTTCACTCATTTCTGAATATTTGACTGATGACTTGGATTCAGGCATTTCTTCTTTAATGGGATTGGAATATATGTGCTGTTCTTCCGACTTGGAACTCTGTGTGTCTTCTTCGTCTTCACTTTCTTCTTCTTGACTACAGAAAACAGAGAATTAACATAAATACATAAATGTATTTAAGACAGTTACCTATCTCTCCTGCTTTTTTCTGTAATTACAGAATCACAGAATCAACAAGGTTGGAAAAGACCTCAAGGATCATCAAAGTCCAACCTGTCACCCAAAACCTCATGACTATCTAAACCATGGCACCAAGTGCCACGTCCAATCCCCTCTTGAACACCTCCAGGGATGGTGACTCCACCACCTCCCTGAGCAGCACATTCCAACGTCTAAAAATTCTAGTTTCAAAACCTGTTAAGATTGTTATGTAAAAGTCTGCAGCTACAAAACAGTCTCTATCGGTGACACAAGTATCTTAATATTTTAATTAATCTTTAGTTTTTATTACTCAGATAATTTACAGAAGAGTTCTTGAAACTTACAGTTACTGAGTCCATATCTAGCTCAGCTACAAAACCAGTCCACTACCTCAAAATCTCTCTAAGTGTTCCAATTGTTCTTTTATGAAAGAACAAAAAGAAATTTACTACACTTTTGCTTTTTGGAGACAAAACTGAGACAGGGCAGATACTTAGTGATATTCCCAGACTGGCCACTAGAGTGCTGCAGATCTACGTGCAACCCAGGCAAGGTGCTTAAAACAATGTTAAGAGATGCTCTCAATGGGCTAAGAACCAAGTAAAAGGACCGCTCAAAAGCAACAGATGGCACAGAAGTCTGTTAGCATCCGAAGAAATGTACACATCAGAACATTATACACTGTTTCTGTCATGCAACCAAAATGCAGAGGTGTAGATACATTTCATAGGTATCTGACATGAAGATTTCCAAGATGTAAAATACTACTGTCTTAGTTCGTATTATTTGACAGTAAGTTATTAACCTTAATCTTTAAACTGATGCTGATTTAACAGCTCTACCAGAAGGTGTAATTTATTGTGTTAAGGAAAAAAGAAGAAGAAAGAGAACTGAAGGCGTTCCACACTAAAATTCTGATTTTTCTCCATTTCCTTATTTTCCTCCTTTCGAAATTTAATTTTTATTCTGCTCTTTTAATACATGGATATCTTCTAGGGAGTTCCAAGGACATTCAACCTTAGAGGCAGAAAATTAATATTTTTTCATCAGAACGAAAAAGTATTTACTTTTGAATTTCCTCTTCTTCAGATTCTTCATGTTGATCAAAAAGCTCCCACTTAGAAGTAGTAACAGCTAGAAGAGATAGTGAAGACAATTTTAACGGAAAAAGCTATCACTTAATCTGAAAATCAGTATTTGCAGATATACTAAAAATTACAATGTGATAAAATTTACCACTTAGTATTTAGCACTTAATACAGACTATTTCATACAAATACTGAAATTGGGTATTATCAGAATAGATACTCTTTACAGAGTTATTCACTTACACTGCATATCCTTCAAAAGCAGGCAAGTATATTTAGAAAGACTGACAATCACATACTCAGATTTTTCTTCTACATTTATTCTTAATGATTGGGAAATTATTTTAAAAGTTTGGCACATTATTGAAGCAGAGTAACAAAAAAAGAACACACTATTTTCTGCACTTCTTGTAACCAAAAAAGAAGTTACAATTGAAAATCCTGTGTATTACTACAGAAATCATACTAGCATTTTTCAACAGATCAGCTGAAAATAGCTAAGTGACATTAAGCTTTCTTATTTCACAGGAAGCTGGGAAGAGCCCATGGCCAAACCCAACCTGCTAATGGGACACTGGACACCACAGTGACAAGTCTGGGGAGCTGGGCAGGGTGGGTGGTAGACTGGGTGGTGAGCAGTTCCATTGTAAACCACTAGTTTTATACATTATTTCATTACCATTTCTGTTATTACTGTTGTTTCTTCTCTTTTTATATTGCTTGATTAAACTCCTTATCTGAAGCCTTTTTCTCCCAATTCTCTTCCCATCCTATTGGGGCAGGGGAAGAGGGTGGCAGGGAAGTGAGAAGCTGCATGGTGCTTAGCTGCCAGCTGGGCCTAAACCACAGCTCAATATATACTTTCAAAACTAACCTTGAGCTTCCAGTTCTGATTCATCCACTGCTTCCCACTTCGAAGGAGCAACTTTAAATATAGGCTCATTCTTTTTTGAGTCTTCAGCCGCATCCACTGATGGAAAAAGACAGAGAAAGAGCTCTTCAAAAGGTCAAATGGGAAAATTTAATATTACAATCAGATTTAAATCCTGGAGTATACTTCACTGGTTTATTGTTTGCAAAGAAAAGAAATTAGGATCTGGAAATTCATGTGCACAACCATCAGAAGATACCTACTGTGTGTCTGAAGGAATTACAATCTAAAAGCAGCTTTTAAACTAATTTTTCCTAAAAAAATCAATTCAACATTCTGCAATTCTTCTCTGTACTTGTTAAAACTACTTGGGGGAAATAAAAAAAAAGACCATCAAAAAGTTGAAGATTCAAATTGAAAGTAAAGCTGAAATATTTCATACAAGGAATTCCATCGAGGTCATCATCCAATGATTTAATTGGGACTCCATCAAGATCATCAATGGGAGCAGCATCAATGGGAATTCCATCCACATCTTCTAGTGGTGCACCATCAAGTTCTTCCTCAATGGGAGCTCCATCAAGATCATCTGGTACTTCCTGAAAGCAAATAGTAATTTCAAGAATAAAACCTACACTGCTTTTCTTTACTTCTCCAACTATTGATTCATTTATTTTTAAAGGAGTAGCTTTAAAAATACCTGAAACCCCAACCCCAAAACTTTAACAAATTTTGCTGCCAAGCAGATTAGCTTATGGCAGAGGAAAAATATGGCAACATCCTCCCATAAAAAGTTCTAAGTAAGAACTTGGAATTTACCCACAGCATACTAGAAGGTTTACAATTGCTATGTTTAAAAGAAGTTTTATTAAGATGAGGTTTAGCTTGAAATGAGCCAATTACAGTAAAATAACTCATACTTACTATATAGAGAGAGAAGATTCCCTGAGAACCAGCAGTCTGAACAACTGGCAGAAATTAACTATTTCACAGGAACACAAATTTAAGGAACACACATACATGATAAATACACCTACATATCCCAAGGTGTTAGCCACAGGCACTGTCCTTCATAGCTGCTAAGGGAAATAAGTTAACCTTTACACCATTGGTCTCCTTCCTGCTGTTCTAAAAGCAAGTTAAAAAAATAACTTATCCTAAATAAACATCCATTTATTAGTGTCCACTGACCTGATTCTCTTAAATAATATATCTGTAACCAGATCAGTACACATTCAGCATTAATGGTATTCTTGAAATTTGAAGCACAGAGCTTTAAAATACTGACATTTTTACATGTCTATTGAATGTACTATGGAGTAACTAAAACTCACTACACATCCTGTTTAAAATAACCTCTGTAAAGAAAAAAAAAATCTATTTAAATGCTGTAGCATAACTACTATTCCAATACAACACAGCAAAGACTAAAACATCTCCAGTGTGAATGACCTGTTATAACCTTCCTCTCAAAGTAAGAGCTGATGGCTGTATTACATCCAAGAGTGGCACCCACAAAACTGAAGTGGATGATTCAGGTAACCAGATTCCTAGCTACTTAGAACTCTCAGAAATTAAACCTAACACCCAAGAGTCTAACTCAAAATTCCACAGATGGATACTACAGAGTATTTCCAATACAAAGGAAATTCCTGTCACTGTGCACTGGTCTTTGATCTGAAATGGATTCACAATGTTAACTACACCACAGCACCTAACCTACAACCAACAAATGCATAAACAAATTAAACTGTATTTGTTTCTGAAAATACCCATTACACCTGTATTAAAGACCCAGGAGTCTGAGGGAAAAAAGCCCATCAACAACCAAAAAGCAAGATTCCTCACCTAGAGATATCAAAATAATCCTTGCTAGATCCATTTTATATATACACACTTTTCCACACCTTCTGCTAGCAGCACTACCAAGGTCACTTACCTCTGTTTCTTTATCTTCCATGATATTTACAAGCCCCAAGAATATATTCTGTAGCTTGATCAGAAATGGTTCTGGATAGATTGCCCAGTCTTCCCATGCTCGGAAGCACGTCATTACCCGTTGCTAAAAGGAATAGCAAAAAAAACCCACCACACTAATAAATTTGAATTAAGAAATTTTAAGTGATTGGAAATACACCAAAGAACTACTGCTGGAGACAGACACTCCTAACTAGTTCCATACCAGAATATATTACAATGACACTATACTGAGCAAAACTAGTAATGTTTAAAAATTAAGTATATAGGAACTACTTTAAAAAAAAAAAATCTCACTTGGTTCCATTTTCCTTCCAAATTCCTGTTGCATTATCTATTTCAGCTGTTCAAAGTTCTTATACCAATAGTAAACTGCATTCTGCCCAGATATATGAAGTAGGTTCCTCTACTAAACATAAAAGAAAATTACTTGCCTTTGTAATATAACTAAAATTAACCCTGGGTTATCCACATTGAGATTATGTTCCTACTTTCATTTTTTGCAGAAGTTAAGCATGTTTGAAATGAAAGGATTCATTTCAAGCTGGACACATCGAATGTAGCTGGAGATGTAGACGTAAAAAAAATAAATTGTAATTCTGCTGCCTGTCTTTTACCATACACTAAAACTGACTCTCAGTCTAGAGCAACTGAGAGCAGAGAAGGTAGGACAAGCAGGGTCAAGACCTTAATACAGAAAAACTAACTACACTGTAGGTCTTGTATTTAAAGCTTATGATTTAAATAGATAGAAAAAGCCTGAATAAACCAAAACAGCAGAGGCATCTTTAAAACAGAAGGGAAAGCCAGGCTGAGCATGAGAGCAATGAGAAGTAGAGCACTGTATTTCAAAAATCACTCTCAACCACCCATTGACAAACTGTTATCAGACCTCAACAAATAAAGCCTAACTATCCATAAAAATGATTAAAACTAAGTTTATGCTGTTATGGCCAGCAGCTTCTTGCCACACTGAGCAGCCCAAATTTATTTTTGAAACTCAAATATAGATGGTCCAAAAATAATTAGAAAGCTAGAAGGCCTTGTTTGCAATTAAAGTACTAGATAGGTATTGTCTCAACTCCACAGCTACATATCTACCAGTACACTTTGGCAGCAAGATGATAATTTTCTTCCTTAATTTCCAAGCTACCTTTGCAAGAGAGTAGACTTAATTTTTATTTAAAAAAAAAAAAAGCAAGGCAAATAAGTAAAGCTTAACTAGGAAGCTTGAGATCTAAGCCACATTATCATAGTATGTACTCTCTTGTGGAGGAATATTTACTTATTTGACTTTCATATCACATAAAGAACAATGAAATACATACCTTGAAATTTTCAGACTGTAAATGGCCTTGTATTGTACGGTAAGTAGCATTGAGATCAGAGAATATCTGACATAATTTTGTTTCAAAACTAGAATTAAACATACATTTCTTAAGTTAAACTTTGTAATATATGCTTTCTGGACATACATAATTCATGAAAATACCTGGGACACAGGACTCAAAGGCACAGGGCTCTGATCCCTATAGTAGCCATGAACTGAACTATAAAGCAAATATGATTACTACATATTAAAACACCTTGGACAACAACAGAACTGTGAAGGGAGATCTTCACATCTGCTGCAGTCCCTTGATATAGCCTGGAAAGACTGGAGGAGGATAAAAGGGAGTTTTACCACCTTATGTACAATGAAAGAATTGTCTCAAAATTAAATACCTATTTTTAAAAAATTATTGGTTACAATAAAAGCACAGGGAGTAACAGCTGCCTAGTATCCCTTGAGCTTCTCTCAATGTGCAAGAAGTAAACTGGCACAGCAACGACACTGCAACAATAAAACCTCAACTGCTATTGCTACAGTTTCATAACATGCTGAATATTCCTCCCTCACACTACCATAACATCAGGGAGATTCCAGGAAACAGACACAATCAGGACAAAGGTCCTCTCCCTTGGACATTTTTCCCAAATTCTGCTCAGTGCCTTAAAAACAAATCAATCTCAAAAATTGACTTCTTCACATGGATTATTTGCTGTATTATATCTTGAATACTATCTACAGGCTCTCTTTTTGTAAAAGGCAATTGAATTCTCTCACTTATATGAGGTTCCAGGCAAGTGATCCTCTTGTATAGGGGATATACACTTCCTTTCGCATTAGGAAGCAACCCTACACAGTAACATGCAAAGAGATATACGTATCATGAGTGTTGTAACAGTATCCTAACAGGAAAAGTGTGAATTTCTATACAACCACTTTTATCCAGGGATGTACAAAACTGAATCTTAGGATGTTCTTTTTTTAAATCATCAATCACCTAAAACACTATACTTACAATTTTCTATAGTAGGAAGCGTTGGCAACTTTAGCTGAAGAGTTGTATAACACATCTGACACGAGATATAATCTTGCAATCTACAATAAAGAAGGTCCAAATTAATGTAACTCCAGAGTTTAAATTGCCCTAAAAAGATAGGCATTTTTCCAGAAAGAACACGAGATAGTTTAAACTATCTAGAAGTACCAAATAAGAACACAGTCATACTGTTAATAAACAAGCTGAGACACAATTTGTCGCTGATGCTACAGGGTACTAGCCACTGTAACACTATTACAAAGGACAGCCCATGGTATTTCAATTTTTATTTCCTTATCTGAACACACTATTCTGCTGATTTCAACTTAACAGTAAGTTAGAACATCATTTAAAAGTGGGTTCAGAAAGAATAAAAATATGTAACAAAATCCCACCATACTTCAATTCATGTCCCTGTTTTAATACAAAAGTTCATTGCTATCTGAAACTTACAACACTTGTAAATTTTATGTGTGCTGTTAAGCCATCTCTTCCCCCAGAACACAAGGTTGTATAAAATCACCACACCTTCTTTGGAAGAGGAGTCTTCAGAATGGACAATGATTCTGTAATGCAGTCTACAATTTCTTCAGCAGCTTCCGCATTATTTAGACAGAAAACCATTGCGTCGCCAATGTCATTCTTCCGAGGAGTCAATCCACGCAGAATTTCCTCTAATTTGTCCCTCTGTCTAAAATACCAAGAATTGTAATATTTTCAATATAAAATTCACAGTGCTTTAGGAAATTTTTCCATCTTTAGAACAAAAGCAATTTTAAATGCATCTGCATTCTGTTGCTGTTTGCAGTCATTTATGAACACACGCGTCCGCATTACATAAAAAGTGCAAAAACATTCCCACTCCAGTCTGGACTACATACAGAAACCAGGGAAAATTAACTCAGAAGTGCCTAATGCTGAAGATTGGTATCTCTAATAAAGTAATTCTCTTTTTGGGTTTAGTTTAAGCCCAAATTAAAATGGATAAATCTAAAGCATGCAAGTAACTTCTGATGCAGAATATGAAACATTAGATTCAGAAAGCTAATATGAAGGAATTATTTCATGTTTTCCCTGACCACCATATATAGAGAACACTCTCAAAAGAGTAATTTTGGAGCCTTTCAAAAAGAAGATATAATAAATTATGTATTAAAACCTCCAGAACCATGACACCTATCTTAACTATGATGAAAAGAATAAAAGAAAAAAAAATCCACATGCTAAGGACACAGCTGGAAGAGTAACAGCAAAATTAAGAAAATCCTCTATGTATTTCCACTACCATACCCATCCCCAACACACTCAGAATTCACAGCAAAGAACTCTGACCTGCCTCTTCCTGCTTACTAATAACTGCTCTCAAGATTACTGTTTACTTCTTGAGACCATAACAATGTCGAGAAAGGTGCTATATATGCCCCCAACAGATAGGTACAGAAAATGGGCAAAAACTCTGATCTTCCCAATGCTCTTCAAATAAAGGGTTAACAATTGCACTGAACTGACTCACTGTTTAATGATGACTAATCTTATCAAATCCCAAACTTATTTTTAGCAACAATTAAAAAAAAACAAAAAAAAAAAGACTAACTGGAAAGCACTGACGTTAAGAGAGCTTCTAAGTAATGTTATCACCAACATGGTAACATCTTAGGGATGACATAACTACAAAAGCACAATGGCCAAAAAACCCAAGGAGATTCACAGTTAAAACAGCACAAATTGATGGAAGTCCATACTCTTCCTTAAGTGCACCCTTCTTGTTCGTTTCCTCCACAAATGCTTCTGTTTCTTGCTCTTCTGACATCCCATGCAAGTACGGGTTCAATGGTGGTGGCCTCCAAAATGATCCATTCTTGAACATTCGGAAATCTTCTGTCCTCCACTTGGTTGGAGCATCTCCCTAGGAAAAAAATAACATTTTTATTTCGGTATTCTTTTATTTCATCATGTTTCAAGTTAGGAACTGTCACTAAAATTCTACTTGCCTGAAGAATTGAATAAAGCTTCCATCTGTAATAAACATGGGCTGGAGTCTGGTTTTCAAATAAAAACCTAAACCGAAGAGCAAAAAAAGAAACAAAACATGATACAAATTATTTAGCTCAAGAAAACTCAAAGTAATAAAGAAATTTAATCAAATCCTTTTTAGAATCCCAAGTCAGCTACCGAGTGAGCTCAAGATAGCTAAAAATCACATACACCTACAACACAGCTGTGCAGAACAAGTGCAACCACTCCACACACATATGTATGTGATCTGCAAAGGAGAGAGCAGAACTCCACAAAGGCACAGCATTTCTCAGAGGTTAAAAGCAGAACAGAGTCAGAAAGAATCACTGTGCAGCCTCACAGTAAAGCAGAAGAATCAACAATGCCAAGAGCCAATATGGGGGTAACTGCAGCCTCAGCACAAGCAGTGCAGGAAAATGCAGTTACATGTTTAGGCTGCTCAGATGAAGTGCTAAATGGCTTCAAGTTTTCCAACACTCTTCACAATTTTAAAAAACAGCCCACTTTTAATGGCCAACATATTCTGACCTCTGTATTTTGTCTTTTTGAAAAGTCATTGTTTTCCCAAAATAGTTTTTTAGAAATTGCACTTTACAATAAAATTTGCAACTGATCCCTTTTTATTCCATTAATGACAAGAGTTGGAAATCTTGACAGCTTCACTATATCATCTAAATTTTAACCCTATTTGCACTGACATCAAAGATAAAGGGCCCCCAGGTCTTACTAAGGTTAAAAATCAGGCTCCAGGAAGACTGGACTTTAGATTGAGCCAGTCTGTCTCTTTTGTTTGGTTTTTTTTCTTTTTAAGAAATGTATGTTCCTCCTTCCACTGATGATTTGGAATTCCTCAGGTGCTAAATGTAATTTTGTTTATTATACATATGTATAAATGCATTTTATAGTTCATCTATAGTATTTTATATGTACACAACAGTAACAACTGGAATAAAAAAGCATATTTTTCATAAAAAGATAGCACATGCATTTGTAACATTTAAACCTGCACATAAATACAAGACACAGCGTGCCAACTCTTACTGTTATTTCAGAAATGCAAGATATTAGGAACAGCGAAAATAATTAGTGCAATTTATTTGAAGTAATGTCATAATCACCTGAACATTGGATTGTTGATTTCTCGGTTCATGATCATGGCTTCAAACATAGGCCCTTCCCGTACCACAAACTCTATCATTCGGTGTATCAAAGCGAGCAAATTCCTACAACAACAACACAGTTAAAGAAAAATTGATTCAGACCTAACACTATATAAAACTACACTCCACCTAAGATACTACAACTGTGCAGGAGATTATTTTGCCTGTATTGTTAAGAAAACTGTGTAGAAGACAAGGTAACATGGAACATATTATAGCCTTGCATCAAAGACACGGGCATTCTAAAATAAAAACATGCCTAGGAGCAGTGGAGTAAGAATTTAAGAGGACACCTCTTTCCTGCATTTCCACGCCTTAGCCTACAACCATCTCTTGCTTAACAGAAGCTTAATAGTCCTTTAGCAATAAAAATAGAGAACTGAACACCAAAGTACAATTAGCTATTAAGAACTAAGCCCTCACCTACATTGTCTAGCACTAGGACCGAAGTATCCACTGAAGTTTTACAGAAGAACAAGTGGCTGGATGTTATGCTCAAAATTAAACACACAAAGCTTTGAATATTCAATAGAAACTCCATTCAACTCACAAGCTATTCAATATGAAAGGCAAATAGCCTTCCTGATGCCAAACAGGGCAATGATTTTATTAAATTTATATAATCCCTATTTGGTCAAGGCTCAACTACTGGCATACAACAAAATTATCCATCATTTAATATCATACCATCCAGTAATTCCTCTCTCACAAACTCAAATGAATCAAATCATTTTTTTTTAATTACAACATTCTAAAAATCATCTGTATTTGTTTCATTCAGCACTGCATCCTGAGGCAGGCAAGAAGCAGATGTGAAGTGCCACATCTGAAAATGCAGAGCCACTTAGAAGCACGCTAACAGGAGATAGTCAAATAAGCTTTGTAAAGAATAGTTAAACACCAGTTTCCAATCTTTGGGGGTTTATTGGAAACAGAGTCCCAAATTTTCAATTATAGATTACCGACATAGACACATACATATCCTATGAATGTGATGCAAGCAAAGAAAAAAATTAAACAGATTTTTCCATTTTTAAATTTTCTTGAACAGATAGATATTGGTTCTCATGTTAAAAAAAAATTCCTACTAGTAATTTTTTAATTATTAAAATTTTAAAAATTGGTACACTGAAAAGCTGCAGAATTTTCTACTACTACTTAGTAACGAGGTGATTTTTCTAGCATGAGTATCCAAATTTCTGCCACAGATAAAATGTACTAGATCAAAAAATATTTTCAACTTAAAAAACATAGTAATAAAAAGCTGCCCCTGCCATCTGCAAACTTAGCAAATGTTCTGGTTAATACCAGATAGCATTAAATCTACATTTGCCTCAAATATTATGCAAAAAAAACCCCAGACAGCTACCTACAGCTCAATTTTCCTGTTTGCTTTTTGTAATCCCAGAAACATTGTAAAGAGGACACAGTCCAGTAATTCTGTAATCATTTTATTTAAAGCAGTGTTCTGAAAGTCTAAATAGTAAGACTGTTCTTGTTGTATTAATTGTATTTGAAAAACATCAGTAAGAAAAAATTACAATTAGCTTTCAAGCCTCTCAGTTATTGCACCATGCATTTATTTTAAGGCAAGTTTAATGTGATTATTTCTGGCTTCCTGCAGAACCACATTGTTGGGTTTTATCCAATTCTTTTTTTCAGTGAGTACAATAAAATTGCCCAAGAGCAGATTATGCTTGAACAAGGACATCTGCTTTGGACAGCCTTCAGATCTATGAAGAAAAGATTCCGTATATCCCATATCTGAAAGAGGGTGTGACATGCGTTTTGGCTGACTACTTGGAAGTTAGTTTCTCAGAAAAAGACTTGTTTGCGTATATTGACAGCTTCCCATTTACTAAGTACTAAGAAAAGATGTTAAAATCACTACTGAACATTTTCAAAGGAGAATAATTAAATGTATTATCCCACTGAATTCAGTCCAAATTTTTGCAGGACATAATGCACAGTGTAATAGTCTTCGCAGCTGGCATTAGCACCTTTGAAGATCATCAGAAAAAAGAAAGGTGTTTTCAAATACAATTCAATTAATATGAACTTTTCTTATCATAGAAGCTTTCAGAATGCTACAGTAAATAAAACGGGAACATTTTTCTCTGATAGCTAAGTTCCTCTGTAAACATTGTACAGTTTTACAAGTACTTGTTCTACTCAATGTTTCTCAAATGAAGACTCCTGGTCGCCCTCATTAGTCATGTCTCCACCCAACAAAAACTGTACTGTCCTAAAATTTCATCAAAAACACTATTGACAAATAGGTTAATATAGTACTACAACTAGCTTCACAAATCTTTCTTCCCCCCAGACACACGCAAAAATAAAAAAGAAAAAAGGGACTTTGTGACAATTAAAACAGTGTAGTAAAAAAGGATGATAGTTTTAAGTGCATTATTTTAAAATGTCTTTTAGCTTAAGTTGGCCAACAAAAAGAAAAAAAAAGGAAAAAAAAAAGAAAAAAAAGTTTTTCAGTTATAATAAAACCACATTTATTGGAGCCGATCGTACCAATGTCTGGTCAAAAACTGTATACTTTCCCAATCCATCCCATGATGTTTTCCTGGTCCCCCGCTGCCGCAGACAGTTCAGCTGGTGTTGCTCACCAAGGCCAATGTCAAAGAGAATTTGGTAATCTTTTGTGCTTATTTACTGTTAAAACAGTGTTGTGTTCCTATGTTTGGGAAAAGGTTTTAGCTTAACTGAGCAAGAGTGTACCTAGACTAGTGTGTAGGTAGGAGCACTGACAGCAACCACAATACAGAAATACCCTTGCAATACAGAACTATCTTTTTCAGTACCTAAAATTAACTGTTGCATGTTAAAAAATAAAAAATGTAGCAGAAATCACAAGTGATTTTTAACTCAATTGATTACAAATTCTACAAGTCAAAAAGGCCAAAAAGTAAAAGTAAAATAAAAAGCCCCACAGCACCACCACACTGGAGACAGCTGCATTCTAGCAAGGAAGTACTCAAGAGACTTATGTCATCATCTCTAAGGCAAGCTGTTTCACCCTAGTGTTCACTCACAAAACTACCCAGCAACTATTTCTACTGCTCAAAATTAAACACAAAAGGTAATTAAGTGAAGCTATCCTCACTAAAAGAGATTATTAAGGTAAGGATAATAAGACATTTCTTTCAAGAGTGATGAAAATAAAAACTATTGCTCAGTCAAGCCATTACCTTTTCCTCAACATCACCATTTTTCTTTAAAATTCCGAAGGGGAAATTTTCTATATTTAGATCAGTAATAATAAAGAAAAACATGTACCTTTCTGTTGGGATAACCACTTTGACTATGGCTTGCGACAGAGTCTGTATATGAAGTCACATCAGATAATAAACATAGAATATGTGAGTATTGTTAACAAGTAACAAGCAAAAATATACATATGCAATGAAAATACTACACATCTATCACAAGTTTTGCAGGCAATCACTGCTGTGAAGTTATAACTAAGCAATTACACAAATGTAAATGGTTGTGTCAGTGAACTATAAAGGTTCACTAATTGCAAAGTATCCGAACATTCCTGTCAGAATGTACATTGATGAACTGAATAGGTACTACACTGAATATTATTAAGAAAGGAGTTCTTAAGTTTATGAAAAGATTCGAAACTATTTGACTTGGATCATGTTGGTATTACTTTATTCCCAAGTCTTACAAAAAAAAAAAGAAAAAACTCAGCCCTAACATTTAAGTGTCACTCAAAGAACCAACAAATTCTTATGAATGTAAATCAAGTTGGTTTGTGATTATAAAATACTTACCCTTTTATCAGATATTATTCCAGAAACAAAAATCTGAAAACTGACTCCATAAGTAGCATAAAATACTTACTCAATGTCCAGATTAATTACCTTCTACACAAAGTATCAACTCCTCTAGTGTAAAAATAATGCTACCCAAATTAAAATGTATTATTTTATCTAAAGAAAACAATTTAGATACTGCAATTTGGCAGCCAACAAAAAGGGGGGACGTAGGAGAAAAATATCCAGGGAGCCTGGAGGAGGAAAATGATAGCCAGATTTAAAGCAGCACTAAAACAAATCAAGAGCAAATATACTGTACCCTAACAAAGACATGAAACAGAGCTCAGGAATTAAGTTGGTTCCCTTTGGCTACAGCAGGGAGCCAGTGAATTTGTACGCTAAGGGCTGCCAAAGTCGGCCTGAACAATGCAAATCTATGAAGCCACTGAAAAACTGTCACAGATGTAGTATTTAACAATGAAATATGGCCCAGGGTACTGTAAGTTACCTTCTCAAAATCTTCCTTGTTTTTTGGTGGTGGTAACATTGGAGCATTGGGATTCTTCAATCTCTCCCTAGGCTGGGCATTAAAAGGCAGTCCTGACGGAGGAGGCGGGAGGGTATGCTCCATCATAGAAGGCGGAATGTATATTGGGTGTGGTGGTATAGGTACAGCTTTGCCCCAGCCTAGCTTCATTTCAAATGACATAATCATCTTGCCTGAAAAAGTGAAGGAAAACACACACCCCAAAAAAAATTAAAAAACAAAACAAAACAAACAAACCCACATAAAATGAAAGCAAACCACCATGACATTATAAATTGATTCTGCATTACTCAAGATTTCTCTCTTCAAAGGCAATGTTTAGGTTTGCCTGCCATAGTTTACTCTGATGAACAATGTAAGCAGAAAGTATCACATCTATCAGACTACAGCATGTGCAAATGAAAGCCTATTTTATTAATCTTTCCCCAATATGTATTTTCAGGAGACTAAAGTACACAATTGTTTTGTTGTGGGGGTGTTTTTTTTAATTCATCCTCAACTCAGTAAATCAGAATGAACTGGCCAATTCTTAAATTGTATTTCTGCACTTCAATTCTTCAAAATGTTTTCTTTGTAATAATTGATTTTCAATTGTGCAGTAACCAATTAGAACTGAATAGTTATAAACCCACTTACGAATAGTCCTAGTAAAGGACCATTCTAGAGTAAGCTATGCAAGAGGCAACTTTCTATTTTTTATCTTCTTGCTTAGGATGCTGATTTTTGGATTCTTCTGAACTTCCTCACATAGCTTTCTTCATCAGTCAAGATATTTTTTTGCCTTTTTTGTTTGTTTGTTTTCATATAAAAGATAAACAAGATTGTCCATATGCACAATTACATGTTTGACATACTAAAGTTACCTCTTCAGTAGTAGGAATTTAGCCATTTTTAAAAAGAACATCACGTATAATTTATCATTGATTAGTGATTTTATCCTGTGCATTATCAAATCTTACTTCCCACTCACATCTTGAAAACAGTCAGAAATTTGACATCTTTACCCACGGCAAAAGCCAACAGCCCTTGTATATGGTACAGTTAGATGGCATTCAGCTGTCAGTAAAATAGGGTAAACTAAAACCACTGCCAGTGTAGTATCTGCTGGAGTTACAGCATACCTATCACTAATCTGATAAAACCATTTGCAGATATGCCTACAGTTACTCTTCAATATTCCTACATAGATAATTAATAATTCCAAACTGAGAAATCTGTTTACCATTTAAATTCTTTAATGCTCTTTCAGCATCTCTTCTGTTCATAAAGGCCACAAAGCCACAATTTCTTTCTCTTGCTCTTTCTTCATCAGTTCTTGGCCACATAATTTTAACACTTGCTAATGGTCCAAAGCGTCCAAATTCTTGACATAACATCTCTTCATTCATCTACATGAAATAAAGGTAAAAATTAGCATCTTGCTAATGTATTTCTAAAGATACTCTTTCGTATTACTGTCCAGTTGTCGAGATTTGAGTTTTCTGAGTTTCTTGAAAAACAATTCATTGATACCTTCCCAATGAGATCTAATGCAAAAAAATCATTTACAAAACTAGCATTTAAAAACTGAGCACACTCAAATTTCTGAGATATGATCCACCCTGCATGGAGATATACACAGAAACACAATTTTAACTGAGCATTTTTGCATTTTGTAACTGATAGTCAAAATCTTAACTTTGGAAGCCCCGTGTACAGGGCATTCATTCAAACAGATACTGTCTCTACAATCACCAACTGTACCTAGTATATGGGTTTAAATATATATGTATGGTTTAAAATAAAAAAGGGAGAAAATTGCCTCTGGGAAAAAATTCAGCTGGACTCAAATATGCCAATATTGCACTTTACTCCTTGTCTCCAAACTTACTTGAGGATTAATGTTTCCAAGATACAAATTTGTTGTGCTTGGATCTCCAACATCATGTGACCCTGGTGCATAATCATCCAGTACTACAATGATGAGGGGGAAACAGAAAAAAAGTTATAATCCTTACTATGCATTTAAGTGACAACATTATACTGAATGTGAAAAGAATCTATATTACCACCAGATGATCTGTTTCTTCTTGAAGGAGCATCCACTGAAGAAATAGAAGAAAAATATATATAGTTTAGTCTACAAATTTTGCATCCCAAAGAAACATAAAAAACCCCATCTACTTACTTGAACGACGCTGGCCATCTGAGTCTGACTGGGGTGGCTCAAAACGACTCAATCTACCTTTTGTTTTATGCCTTTCATCACGCTCCTCTTGTATTCTACAAAGGTTTAACAAAAGTCACAACTTACTACCATTTTGAGAGTTTTAATCTAAAGTTTTCAATCCACTGTAGAGTTAGAAGAATTTTTAATACTAAACACCAGGCTTGTAAAAAATTCCAAATTGATGGTATGTCTGAATTTCTGTTTAATCAACTGGAATGTATCTATCAGAATTATTCCACCTGCATGCTTCCTCACTGATACTGTCAGAGTATTTTAACCTCAAACAAAATTGACTTGGTTTCAGAACCAGTTTATAAAACCAGAAATAAGAACTGTTCCCTGAAAAAAAAAAAAAAAAAAAAAAAAAAAAAAAAAAAAAAGAGACCTGAATTCCACATCCAAGAGCCAGAGATCCATTGACTGTCAAGATGACTTTTCATGATGCATACAACTCCTTAATTTCTATTTCTTCTCCTAACGTACCTAAGAAATTTGTTCATATAGGCTGCCACCTTGTAGGGTAGCAGACACCTCCATATGACTGTTTCTAGAACAAACAGGACCTTATCTCAGTTTATATCTCTGAGGACACTATTCACACAAATAACTACTCAGTTCTCTGTAGTTTGGCCTTCAATCTTTCGTCTCTTAAATATGAAGATATTGTATACTAGGAAATCAAGGCTGCCAAATTAATTCACATCACCTAATGAAGTTCAGATGCTACTCACAAAAGCCATTTATGGATTTATAATGCAGTACAAATTTTATATTGCACTCAGTTATACTCAATATACGTACATTGCTTGTTCTGTTGTATTATGCATTCAAAAGACAGACTCTGCTTTCTAACCACTGTTCAGCTTGTGTTTAAAACTACGCAAGCTGAAATACATCTTTATCACAAGTCTTACTTCTGCATTAATACAAAACCCCAACTTCATATTACAATTCATTTGCATATAGTTGTAGAGATGCTGGCAAAACTTATTCTTCCCAAGCCTGATACGCATTTTAGTTTGCTACTAAGCTCTTCGCTGCATCCCCATCAAAAGCCAACACATAAAACCTGGACATCCTCATCCATCACAGTACCTACTTGTCTTGCTGTATCTAACTTTAACAATGGATGAGACCATGTTAAAAAGTATTCTCATTTACAGGCTCACACTTCCTAATTTGTAACAAATTGCAACCTAAATTCCACTTGTAAGCAACATACTTGACAACAATTTCCTAGGTTTCCATTTTTAATCCTGGTAGATGGTTGGTTATTTCAATTATCAAAGCTTCTCTTGACACCTAACTGATCCAAAAAACATCCTGCAAAGTTTTGCAAACAGCTAGTAATTCATTTAGGGGGATCTCTGAAATACTTTACACATTTATATGGAGTTTTTGATTAATTACTCTAATATTCTGCTTAGGTAGGCAGGACCAAGCTGTTTCAAAGGTCACAATCAAACATCTCTGGCATGTAAGGAATTCCATTCATTTCAACAAACATTTAAGCCAGCATACTGGGCTTTCTTGGTTTGTTTTTTGATCACTTTTGATCACTGGTCACAAATCAGTGTGAGAAAGGGCAGGATTATCAAGGAACACCAAAGATCTAGTTAGATGGCAACTGCTTATACAGACAAATCACAGCCACCTATATTGAGCATGTACCACCATGTGTTCCTGGCCTGTTGAATTATCATAGCCACTGAATTAAGTTATGCCACTCCACAAGCATTTGGGGAACAGTTTAGCAAGAATAATAAAAACAAAGTAAAGATATTATGTCTTCTTTATTTACAGTAAAAACTAGTCAAACTTACTGCTTTAATTCTTCTTTAAAAAGTTCCAAATTACTCTTTTTCTTTTCCTTCTCTCCTTTCTTCAAAGGCTGAAATTAAAGATACATCAGCCAACATTTGAGCAGATAAAATTAAACAAAAAATATGAATTTCATGTATATAACAAAATTTTACACAATCTCCATGCATATTTTACCTACAGGTTTCAAAACAAGTAGACTACTAGAGAAATTAAAAAAAACCAAACAAAAAATAAAACAACCAAAACCACAACAAACAAATAAGACTTGAAAACATTAAGACCAAGTACTATCAAACACAAAGCTAGAAAAATTAAGGATAGCTTAAACTAATTTTTGTTACTTCTCATCATTACGCAGCATGTATTTTCTACTCTATCTATAACAAATTTAAATTATCTGTCAGGTTGCTCCACTCAGAAATTTTGAAGCTGGCTACGTCCCTAGCAAACCATCATGCTCTGATTAAACTGATGTGTTTACATATATATGTAAATTACTTTACATATATATATTCAATTATTTTATCCATGAATATTCTGAGAAAGGAATTTTCTTCTCTTGCTTCCTTCAGATATAAATATAGATCTGAAGAAACAGTTACTCTAAACAGTTCAAGATCCTCAGAAAAAACACTCCTGAATGACAAAGAATATGGATATTGTAATTTTTTTTTATACTCTTGTGAATTCTTATCTTCAACAACATTGTTTTATATAACGAAATTTAAATGAAAAACGTTTCCAATAGGCAGACATACAAAATATTTATTGTGTTACACACTACAGCTTTGGAAAAACTGGACTTCCTACTCACCCCAGGCAAAGTTGTTTGTTTGTTTTTGTTTTTGGGGAGGGTCTGCCAAATAAATAAAATCATTTTTACCTCATTATCTTCAATTACCATTGGACAGGGCAAGTGAGTAAACTGCATTACTTGGTAAGTATTTATGACAAATTTGAGAAGTGCTAATATTCTCACAGTACAAACACTTGCATATGACAGAACAGAGCTCAGCATAATAAAAAATGCTACAATTTCTGTAACTGTAGAGCTTTACACATGATGAAAATCAAACCTGCCATCCAGTATTACCCCACTAATCTAAATCTTGAGTTTTGTTTAAAGCTGGAAGGAGGCTAGGATGGGATTACCCACAATTATCACATCACATTTCACTCCCCACCCTAACAGGCCATACCATGTATCTATCGCTTCAGCTTAAAAATTATAGTAAGCTCTATTATAAGACATTTTAAAGACATCTAAGACATTAATTACACATTACACATATACAGTAGTAACAGTAATTATATGTAAGTATCATCTGACTTCAAGGTTAAATTCTTGGTAATATTTCCATTAGATTGAGATTTCATCATAAAAAGTAACAAAATGTGTCAAACCATGCAGAAGTCAAATTAAATAACAAGGAGGTGTTGTTCTACAACTTATTTGGAACAACTTAAAAGAGCTATGTGGACTGTCAATCACCACCACAAAAAAATAATTCAAAAAACGTCACCAAGAAAAACTTGGATCAATGCAAAGGTCTCTCTCTTTTTCCCTTTTTTTTTTTTTCCCCAATTTTACATTACAAAAACCTAAAAACAGATGGCAGCAGGAATTGCTTCTAGAACTTCACAAATTCTCAGAATTGGAGAGACTGTTACACTGCAACAGTCAGTAAATCTGTATTCATGAGAAGTCTGTCTCAATTAGCAGAAAAAGAGTAAAAGTATACAGCAGCCAAATCAAAGCACAGTACTAGGTATACCATGCTGGATACAGGGCTACTGGACCTCTGCATTTCATCATGTTATCTGCCATGAGACTGAACAAATCAAAATTTCTCTTCTCTTAGTATGTGATAAATGCAGATTGAACTACTCTGCAAGATCACACACCTTTCTCTAAGCACTTCTAAATACTTTCCAAGAATAGGGTTAACATTCAAGTAAGAAACTTACAGGCTTTTTCGTTTCTATCATTAAGAGGGATGGAGGCTTCTCATTAGATGGCTGGCTTGGTTGATTTTTTTGATCTGAAAACCGTGATGAAGGCTTATAGATTTTACCCCGTTTTTCATCTGTTTCATGCTCCTCTGAAATTAAAGGTAAATTAAAAACAAATTTATTAACCAGTGCTGCACAATATTGATCATTATAAGCATGTTGGTCTTCTTTAGTCTTGTTTATTCAATTCAATGTATTATTTCATTAAAAAAAAAAAGAAGCAATAATAGAAACTTTCCATAATTTAACATCTTTTAGTATTAAGAAAAAGAACAAATATTTATTTCAAAACAAAGCATTTTTTCCTCTGAAGTTTAAAAGACAACTTGATGGGCCCATGACCAACGTTATCTAGTTGGATATGACTCTGCTCCCTGCAGGGGGTTGGCCAAGATGACCTTTGAGGGCCGCTTCCAACCTGATGCATTTTGTGATTCTTAGCATCAAGTTTCCTTTGTTGCTTCTAATGAAATATTAATTTTGACATGCAATTTAAAGCCAATGTTCATCTTTACTCAAAGCCAAGTGAACACCACCCCCAAAATAAGATTAGTTATACCTTTAGATGCATTAACGATTCCTCCTCTTACAAATGTTTTCACTTTATTACCATCGCTTCCTTCAAAGGCAGCAAGGAATTCTTCATAAATTTCTGCAGCAGCCTTCTCATCCTCCTACACAGCAAATGTTAATCTATTTACTATCATCACAGAACAACCTTCACTACAGTTATTCTTCAATGAGCTATGTGAGATTACTTTTTATTTTCTAGAGTTCATGCTACAAGCTGCATCAAATGAGTTTTAATTTTGGACAGAATTCATATTTCTGAGAAATTATGTGTTGTGTTCTTCCCATTTATGTCAAGCAAATATGCTCAAATATGACTGTTCATTTACAAGAGTTTACATGGCAATTTAAGATTCAAAAGACACCAAACAACAAAGATCACATGAAAGACCAGCATGAGACTGAAGTTTTGTTGACCTAAGCATCAGAAAACAGCAGCTGTTCCATCTTACCCATCACAATCAGGCCATGTGCCTGAATGATATTAATGACAGGATCACTTTTATGTATTTCCCAGAGAAGTTAATGCAACCACTTAATAAAACTGAGGGAGAGACTAAATTTATCACTACTGTGTTTCTTTAGGATAGCATTTCCAACAACTTCGGAAGAGTTATCCCACTGAAATACAGTAAAAGTTTTATGCAGAGTTCAAAGCCCAACATATTTAAAACTTCCACTTTACAAACTACAAGCTACATACTTGCTAAAATTTTACATCTCTGAGTACCTCAAAAACCAGTATCAAATGTTAATGTTTTCATAAAATTTTAAAAAGTCATTAGACAAAGATATGTTTTACAGGATAACAAGGATGTGTATTGAAACAATTTCAGAGATGACAGGTATTCTGATTACTGAACTACCAGAGAGCAAAGGAAGAAGAGAAACTACTTTAATGTTAGGTTTGGAGAGCTGAAAGATGACTGCCTTCATTTCCAGCAACAGAACATCAATGGACTGCTGTAATCCAGTATTTCAAGAAGCCAGAGAACTTGATTTCTCACAGAAGGAACAGAGAAGCAAGCCTCTCTATCTTAATGCCATGGATACCAAGAACAAATCAAATATTCAAAACATAATTCACTTCCACTCACAGAAAGCTACATTACCAAAACAAAAAAATTTGGCAATAAACCTGGTTGCAATCTGAAAGCATATTTGTTTCAGCTCTGCATACAATTTTCACCGTATGCCATTACCTTCTTTTTTAATTCTTCTTGCTCCTTCTTGCTCAGAGTCCGTTTGGCAGCACTCATTTTGCCAATACTGAATGCTTTAAGTTTGCTTTCCATTACAGGCTGTAAAAAGACCAAAAAACATTAAACTGTTCATTAAAATGTTTCTTTTTTACCTTGATCTAGACCAAAAACTTTCTGCCTGTAATTATTTAACCTAAACAAAAACAATAGGCTTCTGGCACTTCTCTCTAAACTTGCCATTATCTAACACAACAACAAAATTAAATGTATGGTTTCTTAAATCATCCTTGGTTTAATGAGGTTTTAAATGCACCATTCAAATACAGCTGAAATCTGAAGTGTACCTGCTGAAAGAATCTGGAGATCTTATCACTATAGAACACAGAGTTTCTCAACCTTTGGAAATACATGCTTTGCACTACAGTTCCTTCTTGATCACTGTAATTTCCAGAGGAGAAAAAAAAAAAAACAACCAAAGAAAGGTTCTAAAAGCTTTTCTGACTATTTTTGGTGAGAAGAACCTTTGTGCAAGATTGAGAGGTGTAACTGATGAACAAAGGTGATGTGAAATTTCAGTTGTACTTCAATGTTAAATGTAGTATTTTTGCCTGGGAAAGAAAACACGTTCCCAAGGTTTTCAACTACTAGTTAAGGGAAATACCTCACATTAAGCTTATATTTTAGTTATTTTAACCTCCATTCCTCACTTCTTGAAACCCTGAAGGAAAGACTCCGCATAACAGTTATTTCTGAAGAATACGGAATTAGAATTCATAAGATTCTGTTTAGGTAGTTAACAGACAGTAAAGCACTGAGATAGGAAATACATGGGCAATGGGAAGGAAAGAAGAAGGGCAATGGGAAGGAAACAATTCCTAGTTTAACATAGTAATTCATAGAGAAGTACAAGAAGAACAAGAAAAAAGCCCCAGAAGACTAAAGCAAAAGCTATTAACCTTCATTTTCAAAATATTTTTAATGCTATTACACGCTGATGCCTAAAACTAACGCTTCATTTTTGTGATGACAGCTCTTTATAAAATTACCAAAAAAATCCCAAACAAAACCAAAACCAACAAAAATCCCCCTTCAATTTAATAAAACATCAAGACAAACAAGGTGAACAAATTAATCGTCATATTGTTAAAAAAATTAAATCCACATATCAACTGCAGAAAGAGATTCCTCTAGGAATAATTTTCTTTGTCAAGAGTTTTATTTCTCTTATCAGCTTCAGAATGTTTACCCCAAAAAAGTACTGAGAGAAACAATTGTTTGAAATACCTTCAGTTTATAATCCTTGATTAGTATCACAAACATCTCTTAACATCTGTGCCAGGTATATGACCACAATAACTCATAGGTCTTTGAAAAATGTTCCCTCCAGCATTAAAAGGAAAACTATCAGTTACAAACTAATGCAGTGTTGTCTGTGACTTATCTGGTTTAGGACACTATGTTAACATAAGCTGCTACAATAGGTTTATCAGGAGCTTTTCATTTATTTGTATGCTCAAGTTAATAGAAACCAGTTTTCCTATTCTTTGAAATACATCAGCTTATATTTCATTATGATAGACAATATACAACATAAGCAAAAAGAGCCATATTGCTAAGGCACAGCAATGCAGACAAAACAAATACCACACTATTGCCCAAGGCTTATCCTGTCATCAGAAAACAGTCTTTCACAGTAATGTTACAGGATACCCACAGATCAACCACATGAATATACACGTCCTAATGACATAACTCTAAAACAACAAAATGGAAAATAATACAGTGAAAAGGGCAAAGCAAATGATGAAAGCAAAGAGAAAACTTGTAGCTGAGGTACAGTGTGAAAGCAGACTCCCCGCTAACTGTAATGTTGCACTGACTATAAGAAGGCACAAAATACTGAAATCCTAGTTCCGTCAACAATACAACACATTCAAAAGACTTATGAGTAATTTTCTAAATTGTAACAAGTAATCAAACCAATAAAAGAACCTATTTCTTTATGAAAAGTTTCTGCTATCACAACTTGAATAATGTCAGCTTACAAGCAATTTAACAACTGGTAATTGACTTTTTCATATACAAAAATCAAATGGAAATTTTGAAGAAATTCCAAACCACAGAATGAATTGTCTGGTATTAGCACTCTGGTTCTTGCTGTTTGTTTTCATTTTAGCTCAGAAACAGGTAGGCCTCCAAGTACTGTACCAACCACATGACTAGGCAAAGCATTTTGCAGGGGCTGGGGGGTAAACTAGGTAATTATTCTATTAGAGGAAAAAAGAAAGGGCAGGGGACAAAGGATGAAATTAGGGCCACACTATCTTATTTTTGAGAAGACAAGTGTATATAAAAACATATACTTTATTATACAATGAATCTTGCAATTAATCACATCATATTTTGAGATACTCTGAGGTAGAAAGATAAACATATCCAGAGTCCTTACAGCTTCCTCCTGTTCAAGTATCTATTCTGAAAGCAGTATCACACAGCAGAGCTTCCTACACTAGTTGTTGTTTCAAAGTTTCAAGGAATATTTTTAAACATGAAAATCAATGGTTCATTTACAAACTCCTACAGATTAGATACGCAAATGCATCAGAGTCAACTTGCAGCAAGGAGTTTTACTTAGAGAAGAGGCCTATTTTGAGCTTGTGGGTTTGTCAGATTTTTTGCGATTTGTTTTATTTTTGCTTGAGTTTTGGTTTCTTGCTGTTACTAAAATATTTTGGACTTACGTGTGCATCAGTAGATCCAGTGGTATGTACTGCATCTGGCGCTCTGACCTGAAGAGAGAATGAAAAGGAGGTGAGGCACAGAAAATCTCAGGGTTTTTTTGACCAGTTCTCCAAATGTGATTTTCATTTCAACTCCAATATCCAAACATACAAGAACAAAGATACATGTCATGTATTTTAATAATATATCTGAACAAGGTCACAGCGTGATCAATGTCAGTATGTGGCAAATAAAAGATTAAAGAGAGACTGTTCTTGCTACCATTAGGAACACCTAAATTTCCACAGCTGGATGTTATAAACATTCTGCTAACACCATTGCAAGGAAAAAAAAAATAGGTTCATTACACTTAATCTGCACTAGTTATCAGTAAAGGCTGTTAAAGATTACATGAAGTGCTTGACTATATTTGCCTTACTATAAAATAATTTCCAAAACTGCTTTTAATATGTTATGTGTAGATGGAAGCTGGTCACTTCAACTACACAGAGTCAAAGTTGTATGTGCTGATTACTACTTCATACTGTAACTGAAACATATAAACCAGCATATGTAAGAAGTTTGCACAGGTTTTTTTAAATTCAGGTTTTAAATGCGTTTAAGTGATAGAGAACATCACAACAAGCAGGACTGAATGCGTTTTTAAATTACTTAATGACCAAATTCCACAAAAACTCACTGGCGTATCTGCTACTAAGACATAATTGCCTGAGAAACTATTCATATCTAAATTGAAATTTCAGTCAAAACAGAACACTTATATTAGCTGAAATCTGTTCATTAGTTACAGAACACTACTACTTTTCTACCAGAAATAATAGTAGACAGTGCTCATCACCAGTCTTCTGAAACAGACAAGCACTGAGTGCTACTCAGGAAGATAATTTACTAAACCTTGTTTTCAAGACAGAGTTATTTACCTATGGATAAGTCCACAAATGTAAAGACAGACACAAATACACAACTCTTAAAAGGCAGAAGTGAAAAATTTGTAGGAATATATTTGGCATTTTAAGACAAATGGGGAAAAAAACTCAAACGAAACCACACCAATTATGTCTTACTTTCAACAACTTCCCCTATCTACTTACCTGCAACACTGCACAGTAGTCACAAGGCATACCTTTGCACAGAAGTTGAAACTTTTTTTCATGTGTACCAGTAGAGTTCATTAAATTACACACGGAAGCAAATATCACAATCATTTTTTACTAATACCACTGACTGCATTTTTCCTTTATTTCACATTGAACTCCCTGTGCTTCAGAACTGCCTGTTATTCATCAGTAACAGTAACCTGTCATTCACAATTCTGCATATGCAGAAAGGGAGCTTATCAAAACCTGTGCTCCCTCAGAGCTTATGATGTATCACATAGATAATCTTTTATCACACAGATAAAAGAAAGACACTGTGCAAAAGAATTTCAGAGCATGAAAACTGCAGTCTGCCTCCTGCCAGCTGCCACCCTGTGGCAACTACCGCATCAGTTACTATTCCACCTTCAAAAAATAAATTTCAGACCTGAAGCTAAAAAATAAATCTCAAAGGTGGGCCAATAAAATGCTGTCTTGGTTTGGTGTACTAAAAGCCTTAAGACCTAGCACTACATGGGGGAAGGAGGTTGTCTGGCAACTGCAGAATGAAATTAGTTTCTACACATCTGTTTCATTTACAGAAGTTTGAGAAAGCAACACCCTCCAATAAGGATGGGTGCTGAAGGACAACAAAAAAGGCATTAGACAGAGTAACAATCGGTACCAACACTCAATACCCTGAAGAAGAACTTAAAAGTTTCTCCAGCAATAGAACAGATGATACTGCTCAGAAAGGCTTTCAATACATGTTGGCACACAGAGATTCTGTGGGCTAACAGTCACTGAGCCAGCAGTACAGCAGTGCTCTCCAAACCACCAACAGTGATCCCAGCACTGTAAAGCAAGCAAGCAAGCACTGCAAATGTTAGCTGAGCAACAGAATTTCTACAATTTTTAAGGTCTCCTCCTCTTTTCTGTAAGTTCATGTCATATAATTGGTACTGCTTCTGACCATCCAAGCAACTGTACCCACAAATCACAAGATGAAAAGAATCTTGACAAAATTATACATTGCTATCTGCCAGTTTCTAAGGCAGCTATTAAAAAATCTCTCAGCACTGTGCTTTGCATCCATTGCTATCTGCCTTGAAAAAAAAGAAGCAATTTTGTTTCCTTAAGAGTTATACCAGCTGAGCTAACTTCACGGAATCACAGCGTCTTTCTAACACTCAGGAGCACTTCAGAATATGTTGCCCATCTGTGTTGAAAACTGGAACACGATTATTTTTATCTCTTCTCATCATGTTAAGTAGCACAGCTGAACTAACTGTTCAGAGAAGCATACCCCAAGCTCTGTCCTGTACCTGATGATGTCTGAGATACTATAGCTTCTTCATGTTCAAAAAACACTGGCAGAAAAAATGTGATGAGTTCATATTTCAATCATTGCCAGCATAAACGTCTATGCTCCCAATTCAGTGCCTCTATCACTCTGCATGAAACCTATCTTTCCTGTTGCATTTTTTTTAATCAGACTATTTTCCAGTTGGATTACTTTCACTACACAGGACCCCTCAAAGAATTTTGCCAGCATAACCAAGTAGCAATGCAGGCTGCTGAAATGGCATTGCAGTAAAATACAGTCACTCAAAGCTCCATTACTGAGTCTATCCAAGCTGCAAAAAAAAAAAAAAAAAACAACAAACCAAAACACAACCTAATTTCAAAAATCCTCAAATGACCATACAAGTGAGACTTATGAAAAAATCTTATCAGAAAGCCAAA
This sequence comes from Indicator indicator, assembly GCF_027791375.1. Classification (NCBI taxonomy): domain Eukaryota; kingdom Metazoa; phylum Chordata; class Aves; order Piciformes; family Indicatoridae; genus Indicator; species Indicator indicator. The sequence goes on along the minus strand of NC_072022.1, from coordinate 5,016,608 downwards.
GCAGACAGCCTTCTTTCAGATTCTGATATTTAAATTTCCTTCCAGTTTCATGGCAACTTTCAAAGAAAACAGAAGAGACAACTGCTCTCCCAAATCTTCCTTCCTGTCAGCAGTGCAAGAGGCAAGCACCCAAAAATCCAACTCTTCAGAAGTTTCTCAAAATTTATCAGTCTCTGAGCAAAACTGGTATGATCATATTATTTAATAAATATTTAAAATATGTTGTATAAGTAAACTTTTTTTTTAATCAATACCAGTGCCATTTAGTGAAACAACAAAAAGCAACAAAAGCTGCCAATAAAACTCAGAAGACAATCCCAAGGCCTTCCAAATGCTGAATGCCGTTTTTACAGCTGTAATGGCTACAACTTAAACATGCCCTTGCAAAACCTAAGAGCCTCAGGGTAAAGTGCTTAGAAGAAAGTCTAATGTAAGACTCTCTTGCCCTGTTTCCACACCTTCCACTGATTCTGCCCCCACACTTGACCACTGGTCACATCAACCTAGATCACTTTTCCCAATCTAACTAACCATCTGGAAAGAAGAGTTGGGGAGGTTCAGCCAAGCCAGTTCCCAGTTCATTGCAGGCTCCTACCCATGAAAAAATCATACCAAATCAACTGAAGAGGATAATATTTGGGCGGAAAAAGTAGATAAGACTAGGACTGGTTTGTGTCAGCACTGATACAAAGAAAGAGACACAGAATCACAGCTTAAATTAAGATACTGGTATCCAGCAAAGGCAGGGAGTTTCCAGCACGGCTTGTCTTTTTAATTCTTCCTTTCTCTATCAAGCTGTCTTATGCTCCTGGTCGTCCACTGAACAATATCATAGGGAAGTTAAAGATGATGAGTTTCATCATCTAACTGGAATTCAACACATACTGAGTTTACATTGCTGCTCTTCATGGGCTTTAGCTTCCCAAGGAAAGCTGTCCATTCACAAGCAAGTAATTCCCGTTCTTCAACATTTAATTAAAACCTAACTTACTTAAAAACCTGAGAAATGCATTTAAGATCAAGGAATGCTGTTAGAACAATTTCTTTTAAGAATGAAATAGGGAAACCCACTTGGTCCAAGCGGATAATCTCTTCTGCCACATTGAACCCAATTTGTATAGTATTATATGGAAGAGCAGTGAGCATGCAATCCAATCACTATTCTCGTAAGATAAAATAAGAAAATGGTAGAGCCGTTGAGCATCTAATATTTCATTAAGTCACAAAGACAACTGAACATAATTAATACCTGCCATTTCAGAATCATATCCCACACTGACCTGCTGTGCAGTCTTGGGGAATCTCTATTTTCTCTTCCTTAATTTCATCCTTCTTTCCTATCTATATTTCTGGACATCTCAAGGACCTCTCTTGCTACCCTAATCTCAAAATGACAAAGGAATAGGTGATGCTTTGGCAACACATTCCACATCAGAGACTATCAAATGTATTCAGAAGTTGACAGTTGACTGTCATAGAATCATAGAATCAGTCAGGGTTGGAAGGGACCACAAGGATCATCAGGTTCCAACCCCCCTGCCATGGGCAGGGACACCTCACACTACATCAGGCTGGCCAGAGCCTCATCCAGCCTGGCCTTAAACACCTCCAGGGATGGGGCCTCCCTGGACAACCCATTCCAGGCTCTCATGGGGAAGAACTTCTTCCTCACATCCAGCCTGAATCTCCCCACTTCCATCTTTATTCCATTCCCCCTAGTCCTGTCATTACCTGATATCCTAAAAAGTCCCTCCCCAGCTTTCTTGTAGGCCCCCTTCAGATACTGGAAGGCCACAGATACTGTCAACCACAGAGACACAGGCAATGGGTGCTCCTGGAACTGTGGTATCTCCAGCAACAATTTTCAAATAGTACATCAAACAGATAATGCCTGACTGAAACAAGCTTGACTTTACACTATAAAACAAAATAATTGGCTAGATGTTCAAAATCAGTACTTGAGCACTAAAGCTGAAGAACAAATACCGTAAGTTCTGAAGAGGAGGAACTGTATCTTACTATAAGCATTAAAGCCTTCAACTGCTAGGCCACAGCTCTCCACAGAATACAGAAAATAGAACATCACTGTGTCTTCCCATGAGGTAGACTAGAAAGCAACGAAGGCACATCTTGGAATTGCCACTGAAACATATCCTAGGTAGTCTACAAGATGTATTTACTTTGCAAGTACAACAACTGTTACAACTTGCATCAACCACTGTTACAACAATGCCCCAGAAAGAAATGTAGCCTAAGACTTCAATATGCAACTACATTAATCTTAATACAATTCTTTAAATGCAAATGTTTGTTAAATAATTGCCTTAAGAATGCAAGCAAAATAGTTATTTGCTTAGATTTTTAAACAATGAACATTTTCATAGAGGCTCAACTAAAAATGCACACTGTTATCTGTGCATAAGTTAATTAAGAAAAATAAAAATATTACAAACTTCAGTAGCATTATGTCGTACTTGGTTTTGCAGACACCTAAAATCTATGGATACATATACTACGAGCATTCATGGCATGACAAAACACACCTCAGTATTCCCAAAAAAAGTTGAAGTTGAAGGAAATAAATCCCAAGATCTAGGAATGTCTTACTTCATTTTTCATCAAAAAACATGCTCATAGATCCAGGTACGTACTATCAGTCATTTCTTTGGTACATAAAATAAAAAATAACAACACAAAACAAGTAACATCTAGAATGGGAAAAGGCTACTGGGAACGCATCATATGAGCATTGGGAAATTAAGGGTTGAGAGGGAACTGCACAAAGATGGTAAGATACAGGACCTCCTCAGCAGGGCTCAACTGATTAATGCACATTTAACCTTACATTCTCTAGTAGTCCCACTGACTTCAATGGGATGGATGACAGTATGAGAAGTTAGACGTCTGCATATACCTCTGCGTAACTGAAATCTAGGACATAAAACAATTCTTACAAATTAATTATTAGTTCATGTTTGAAAAAAATAAAACATCATCAGTACAGAAATAGTAAATAACGAAACAAAAATGTCTATGATGTAATTGAAAATAAATGGCTCACATCTGGGTTGGTTTTCTGTACCAGTCACAATAATCAATAATACATTATTAGTCTACATCTAATATTACTTGAATTGTCAAAATGTCATATTCCCTGGAAGCCACTCTCCATAAATTAAGACCTACTGAAGTTTTCTGTCCAGCTCTCACTGGCAGTTCCAAGCATGATGCAAAAAGAAAAGTTTACTGGCAGTATTTGAAATAGATCATAAAAAAGAAACAAAAATTAACTCTCCCACTCTAGGAACGCCAACTGGGTAAATAAGCAAAGGCTCTCGGCCCCTCTACATTTCAGCTAGTTTCCTAGCAGCAAAAACAAAAACAAAAAACAAACAAACAAACAAAAAAAAAAAGTAAAAATAAGTCCTGTGTTAGCTGAATACGAAAATGCATTAAAAATTAAAAACTTTATACAGATGTGCTATATGCACTGGAAATTCCTGAGCCAAATCGTGGCTTCTCCCTCGACTGATTTAGACAAACACAAATCGCACAACCTGAGGATTTATTTACTTCTGGCCTAAAACCTGCCATAAATCCGAGTGAAAGAAGTGCCACTAATCAAACCATCAAGCTGCCTGTCCATACCCCGAAACACATCTTACCCTCTACTCTCTTGGCAGGAGAGCACACTTAGCAGGCAGCTCTGTGCTGTTATTACCCGCAGCCAACCAGGCACTGGTTTCAGCACACAGTTCTGGACAAGTTTGCCACAACTCCTGCACTACCTGGATTTCTTGTCTACAAACCCAACAGTAACTACAGGAAGTAGACCGGATACAGCGAAAAGAGCGGGGAACGCCACGGCGATATCGTGAAATCTGTTAATTCCGTAGTAAATGAAGAGATCTAATCTCAGATTAGGGTTTCCTTCAACCACGTAAATTGGAAAATGACTCCACGCAGGCTTCAGGCCACTGGGAAAACAGCACTCCCAGCACAAAAGAAATTAAACACGGTTAATACTGGGGCTAACTAACCGCCTGCGTTCGAAACCGGAGATGGACCGACCAAAACTGTACGACCCGAGCCTATAGTTAGAGTGCGCCCCGCCGGGTCCCCGCTCTCCCGCCCTGCCCGCCCATACGTCCCTTCGCCGGGGACACGAAGAGGCTGCTACTGCCAGCCGGGAATAGAGACGTGCCCAAGGCGGTTCCAGGGAGTTGGGATGCCCCGCGAGAGGTCCGGGACCGCGGCCCCGCCGCACCGCCCCCTTCCCACCTCCCCACCCCCTCCTGGGGCCCGCAGTCAACCCAGGCAGAGAGCAGCGACAGGGCAGGCCGCGCCGCCCGCGCCTCGCCACCCCCCTACTTGCGGGCCCCGTCGCCGCGCTGGCAGGCGGCGGCCATGCTCCAGGATGGCGGAGCAGTCCGGCAAACCATTCCGCAGAACGGCCTCACCTTCCCACTGGCCTTCTGCGAGCCGCTGGGCGCCTTGTCCGCCATCTTGCCTTCCCTCTCGCTCAGGCCTGGAGGGGAGAAAGCGAGCACCGATCCCACCGAGCCTGCGAGCGGAAGGCGGGAAGCCGATGGCCGAGCCACCGATGGGGCGGCATCCGCCTGGACGGGGTGGAGCCCGTCACCGTCTGCTCAGCGAAGAGGCGGGACCAGGTCGGGCAGTGTTTCTGTCTCCCCGGGGCGTCTTCCTCTCACGTTAGCAGAAGAAAACCCAAATGAAAGCACTAGGCAACCCAAATCCAACCAACTAGCTGCGTTACGGCAAGCCGGACACCCTCTCGCTCCTTCCGTGGCCCGCCTGAGGCTGACAGCAGGCACGGGCCGTGCTGCTGAGCACGGCGCTGTGAGGCGGCAGCAGCATTACAAAGCCCTGTGAAGGGGCCGCGGTCCCGATAGAGAAACTCGAACGTGAGGAGTCGGCATTCAAACGCAGAGCAGGGACCCGCACTGCTTGAGCCCCTTGGAAGGCAGAGGGCTATTCAGGTCATACAGAGACCTTTTTAATCACCAGATGTTTTCCCACAAGACATTAGCAGGTGACGATTCGGAACAGCTCGGGCTGTCCAGCAATTAACACCATCACATAAGCAGAGGTGAGATGAGCAGTAGCAGGACTCCTATGAGGGTGCTGGGAAGGTCTGTGAGGTGGGTGGTGTACATGTCCTGTAGGGTACGCATGTGGAAATGCCTGGAGTGCTCTTGGTGCATACCAAGGGCCCAAAATGTATTTTAGATGGGAAGGCATCACCCAGGACAGTCTGGGCAAGACAGACACTGTGTTGCTCTGCTGTAGACTCCTCTGCTTCAGACATTCTACTCAGCTCTTCTCATCCACCACTCCCATGTCCACAGACACTGAATACGTGCATTGTCACACAATTTGGAGGCAGGACTTGCCCTTAAACACCTAGCAAAATCAAACACAATACTGTTTTGCACAATGTCAAAATGCTACATGAAATCAAGTAAAGCCCAGGAATAATTAGTCAAAAAGACAGCACAGCAAATTCTCAGCTATTGAATTTCAGCACACATGGCTAAAGCAAATTTATTGAACAGTGCTTAACTAGAAGTTATAACCAGAGGTCATGTTACATTTATGAGTCTTGCATTGCTATGCTTTTACAGATTCTCATCATAATGTTGAAGATGCTGAGATAATCTTTAAGGAAAAGGCACAAGATACACAGAATTTTATTAAAGTTTTAAATCCACCAATTCCCTACACCTACTACCCTGTGAGCAATAGGAGGGTGTAGAGCCTACACTAATAGGGTCACCCACATATCTTAGCATAGGACGAAGTGGGAGCTCCCAGAAAGGCAAAAGAAAGGCAGAAAGAGAGGGTTAGGAGGGCAAGGGCAACTGGTGAGGACCAGAAGTTTACAGAGGAGGGCAAACCCCTCACGAAACCTTGCCTGCTGCAGGTGTGCATCCAGCTGCGTGGGAACATAGTCCAACGAGAGTGTGTTGCTCTGCCAGTAGCTATCTGTTCATGGCTAATGTCATAGTACAGGTCCCGACTCTGGCTGTCGCAATAGGACTAAGTAGGCAGCTAGTGGAAGCAATTCCACAGCTTCACAAAAAGAAACTCGGGAACAAAGTCTCCCGGGAAGCACGGATCAATAGTCCAGACCAATAGCGCTGACAAAAGCACAAAGTAGAACCGCTCCATACACCCCCGCTGCCAAGGACAGTAGGAGGCGGGCGCATACCGCCCACCGCCGTGTGCGCAGGCTCCAGCACAGGGCAGGGCCTTCGAGCCGCCCTCCCCCCGCCCCCTGGCGGTTCCTCTTCCTTCTCGGCAGCGAGGGGGTGGAGGTTATTACGTTACGTGGTTTCTACTTCCTAAGTTATACAAAATAGCAAAATAATGATCGCTCTGTAGATGCAGATTGCTTTACGCGGCAACCATATGAGCGGCTGAGCAGGCGGTGCTGTTGCAGATGTGATAAAGGGGAAGGAGGCATGGCAGAAGCGCTGCGTTGCTCCTCACCTTTCAAGCCTTGTTCCAGCGTCTGCAAAATAACATGGAAAACTCTACCGCTAATGGATTGGCAGCTAAGGATCGAGCCATATCACGTGTTTGTTGAGCTCCCTTCAGCAATAAGCAATTAAAAAGTGTTTCCTATACCCACAGCCGACACCATCGGATCTAATATTTCCCCTCTGGAGTTCTCCCATTCTTCAAACACCTGCACAGCTTTCTGTGAGCACCCCAAGGTATCTCACAGATTTAAAATGGATTTACTGCTGGCCTGGAGAAAAGAAGGGAGAAGTAAAAGTCACCTCTTGACTACAGGATTTGGGGACAATTTCATCAGTCTTTGTTGAATTTTTTGAGCCCCAAATTTGCCCACAGAGGAGCACTTTCACAGGAAGAAATAGTGTTGGTCAAGGAGCTTTAGAGACTGGTTAAGTAGAATCTTACTATTTCAGAATCCAAGTCAAGTCCTTCCCCATCTTTTTCACTGTTTTCATAACCACTTCACTAGTTAACAGAGGCACAATTAGTGTCATCTGTGACTTGCTTCTGTTTTTTTTTTTTTTTTTAACATGATGGTGGACTCAGGTGCAGCAGTGAGTTGGAAGCAAACCAGATGAGGAACCTGTTCTGGACAAAAGAGATGCTTAGGGCCACAGGAGGAGGCACTAGATTCTGCTCAGTCCTGGGACTGTATTAATAAACCTGGTATGAAAGAGAGATGGACATTTCTGTATAAAAAACTAACATCTAGATGGAAAGAGGAACAAGTCCTGGAATGACAGAGTTCTGGGGCCACTAATGTTTAGAAAATTTGTGCTCCATTTGGCCTCAGTCCTTTTATTTAGTCCACTTCATTAATTCTTTTTAATTATCCACCTCATTGTTTAAATCTTCTGCTTACTGCTCAGCCTCTACGCTCTTTTGTAATTAACAAACTACACAAAACTAAAAGCATCAGGATTTGAAGCATGCTGTGAAAGACAGGAAAGATAGAGTTTCACAGGTTGTCTCTTAAAGAAAATTTTTCAGAATTAACCGTATTCCAGAATGTGTGCTACTTATAACACATTGCAAGAGCAGAGTACCACTCATGTACAGTTAGGGAATGACAACACATGTCGGTGTTTTGGGCTTAATGGGAGAGGAATGGGTGGGAGAGGAGAGGGAAGGTGCAGAAGGAGAGGAAGATGCAGAAATCTGTGGACAGTTAATGCTGGAAAGGGTAGGCTAATAATAATTAGATATTTATAATGCAGTAGGCCTCATTGCATGCAGACCTGTTTATTAACTGCTGTTACAATGGCAGATATCATTAGGCAATATGCTAGGAAAAATAATAAATAGTAAATTAATTAATAACACTTAAGTTACATTAATTAAATTATATGATGCAGTGCATTACCCTTGTCTTTCTGTGGCTGTTTTTTCCCCAGTTTCAGAGATCTCTCCGTTGCTGTCACCCCAGACCAGGACACAGCTGAACTACTGCAATCTTTTTTGTAAAGGTGGGCGTGAGGAAATAGGAAAGATTTAAAGTGCTGTGGAAATTCTCTATAGCAAAGGAAGCACGTTTGAGAGCACGAAGCAGGCAGATCAGGAGTTGGACAGAAGTGTAGCTGCTGAGTGTACAGGTTGTAACTCTCAGCCACTTCATGCTCTCGGTAGCAGCTCACAGATCCCTAAAGCCACAGGCTGTGCGTGGTGTTTCCTCATTGCTTAGGCAGCAGTGTTCCAGCCTATTTTCCTGTATTCCACCCTCCATCTTCTCCCATCTATGAGACTGTAAATGGCTAGGCAAGGATTCTGAAAATACGTAGATGAATGCTGCCCCATGCACTTATGTGTTGCTAGGAGGCTATGGGTATGCAATGCATGAGGAGAGTATGCAAGGCAAAGATGAGATGAGAGACCAGTAGCACACACAGCTAAAGCATAGATAGTCTGTGCTGAATTGAGATACTTCAGCAGGGATCCTCAGAATAACAAAAAGGAGCCAGAGAGGGTGGCAAGGAAAGGACTATTTGGCTCCAAGGTTCCCAGCAGCCTAGAGTTGTTGCTGTAGCTCTGCTCTCTGTCTCCTCGCTGGTGCCATCTCAGTGTTGCCTCATCTCTTGGTGCTAGTGCCCTACTTTCCTCAGATGCAGCTCCTACTCTAGTCCTGCCATTCAGCAGCTGCTTTCCCTTGCAGGACCCCACTGTTCTCCTGGGACATGTCTTATCAGGGAACACTAGGGTTTTTCCTCCCTGGGCCTTCTCCATTATGCAATCCAGTCATGGGGCAACATCTGACTTTGACTGAGAAAGATCAGTAATTTGCAGTGGTTTTTCCAGGTGTTTGTGCAATTATCAAATGAAGGTTTAATTCTTGAAGGTCTCCTGCAGCTTCTTGTCAATTACCCTACATGGCTGGAACCCAGATGTGCAAATTAATCAGCTGTTTAGAAGCATGGAAGTTCAAGATGAGTACACAACCACCCAACCTTTCTTTTGTCCATACCAAGAGTCTCTCTTTCAGCGTACTTAAGAGTAGCAATTTGTGCTCTGGAAAGGACTCTCACTCAACGTACACAAACAAAACAATTTGTAAGTGAGGGTTTGGTCCTGCAACGTATAAATGCTAAATTGTATTCTGCTTTTGCTATGAGTCCCTGGTAAATAAGGATTCTGACTACGGAAAACGTGTATGAAACATACACACACCCAATGCACTATTCTTTATCACAGTGAAACTAATTTCACTGCAATACTTACAGATTTCCTGCTGCCTATGAAAACAAGTTCTAAGCCTAATCTTTCAAGAATAAGAACTTTAAAAAGACAAAAAACAAATACGCAGAGCAATTTTCTTAAAATGTGAAAATATTCAACCTGAAGGTAAAAAGGGCAGAAAATGGAAGCTCCTGGTGAAAGGGAGGTTAAAATTAACACTGCATAGCAGTTATTTGCTTTACCATAACTAGCTTTTCTCCCCTTCAGGAAAGGCTTTAAAATAAAAGTATCACTCACTTTCTTTATCTCTTAAGGAGTTATGTTTTCAAGGTATAATTGTCCCTAATTAGTTACTTGAGAAGGAGAAAATGATGCAAGGATTCTTGCTTACCCAGTCTGAAAAAGACAATGGGGTAGAGTCTCTAAAGGGAAATTAATCTCTTCAATAGTAGATCAAAACAGTGTGCCTGCTGAAATTATTAGAAAATACTGTAATTGCTGCATTAGAAAATTATAGATCAAGATGTTATTTTCACAGGATATACAGTTGAGAAAGGATTAAAAAAAAATCACAACAAACAAAAAGACCATGTGTGTATGTCTCTGCATCTCTTAAGATATTCTTCCAGAGAAACTGCAAGTGTGAGCTACCTTAGAGAGATGAGGCTGAAGTTTATCTAACCCCTACTCTTTTTTAGATATTTGTAGCCGAATTCTACCCTCACTTATGGTCAGTGGGGTTCCTGGGAAGATGTCAAAATAGAACCAGATTTATTGAAGAGATTTCATTGACAAAAGAAAAAAAACAGAGCAAACAAAGAGGTTAAATGTTTTCACTCAGATAAAACTTCTTACTAAGAAAGAAATCAGTAAAATCTGTCCTAAGGGTGAAAATATAGAAAGGAAAAAGAAATGAAAGAGAGAGACAGGGTTGTATAGTAAAGGACTGTCAAGCAAGAGCTCTTAAGATTGATGTTTGTCGGTGTGAATGTGTTGAATTCGTTGAGGCTGAAGGTTTGCCTTCAAAAGAACCTTAAATCTTCCACACTTTCTCTCTAGTGGCAGATTTAAGTAACTTTTTTTATTCACTCAGAAAGGCAATGCTAAGTATGACCACTTCCCTGGTGTGCTGTTAGAGTGCAAAAGATAAAATTAGCTTTTTTTTCCTAACCAAATGCACAATTTCAGTGAAGAGTGTTGAAGTAATTCAGAGTATCTTAGAGGGGGTTTGATTCTTAAGAAAAAAAATACATAGCTTGTGAAATGACTTGAACAATGAATAAAACAATGTATGTATTTTAGCACATCTTTTGAGTCTTCAGTCAGCATCAATTATCTTCCATTACTTACCTCATTAGGTAGTGACTTCATCAGTGTTTTAAGAGTCTTCTCAAAGGTTATTTGGAGATGAAACCTGAAGAAAATTTTACACTTGCTAGAAGAAACCCTGGTATATGCTGACCATGCCCTTCTAAATATAAACTCTGGAGAAATGCAGATAAATTCTTCATGAATTATATTACATGGACTCCTCTGTGACCTCCAAATGCCCTGATTTTCCCTGGCCTACCACATAATAGTCATGTAGTACTAACCTGGAAGGACTACATATGAATAAGAGGCTATTCTGAGGTTTTAAGTGCTTTAAATTGTACAGTACTCCACAGGTGGCTTGGGAACAGAGTAATCAATTTGGTGTAAGATGTATGCCTGTATGAAAGCCCAACCTATCCTCCAAGACTGTTCTTCCCTGTGAGAAGACAGTCATTAAAAAAGCAAAAGAACCAGATTGCTAGTAATGAGTTTCATTAATGTGGCTGCTGAAGGTTCATTGCTCACTTGGCAGTGATGTGAAACGTGATCTTTAAAAGCTCTCAGATCTTTCTGGCACTTTCTGGCCAGACCCAGGTTATGTGTGAGTGACATAACCAGAGCACTTGGGACAAGCCAAAGGCAAATCTTCACAAAAAGGCAGGGAAGAGGAAATGTTTATTTATTTTATACTAGGTGTATTTATCGGCAATGCAGTGTTAACAGATCCCCACCAGGGGCAAAGCAAATAAAACTAGATTGATACCTTGAGACTGTGCTTCCTCCAGAGAAACAAGTATGGACAAGCCACTCAGGTGATTCTTAGCTCTGTAAAGCCCCCATCCCTCTAAATACCATTGTAAGGTATCTTTAAATATTACAGGAAGACATCAATAATAGGGAAAATCTCCACAGTTAGCTTCTCTGCAGCATTAGTACAGATCTCCACCAATGCCCAGGCAGTTCAGCAACCACCAGAACTGTGTCAAACAAGTGAACACCACCTGCTCCTCCCAACCTGGGCTGACCCCAAAAAAACCACAGTCCCAGTTAGCCTATCTCCCAGCAAGCCAGGCGATACCTCAATAGTCCCTGAGGCAAAAGGGCTGAATACTTCCCACCCCCCTGAAAGTCTGGAGGTTGTAGGAAAGTCAGAATGTGTCAAACAAGGCCTGCTGCCAGTGCAAGGCCAGCACTTCCCAGTCAGTGGGGGATGCTGTTGTTCTTTAGACACCATCTGTTCCAACAGCTGCTGGTGGCTTTCCAATAGGCTCTTTAAGTGCAGGTCTAAAAACAGTCAACCACTTCTCCTTATCTAACCTTGACAAAGGAGGCCAAAGATCAGAATCACTTTTGTCCTCTTCCGTAGGGCCTGGAGCGACACTGACCACCCTGTTAATTAGGGACTAGGATCACCAGAGCCCTGCTGGGAGTGTGCCTGCTTGTGTGGTGTGAGCAGAGCAGGGAAGGCAGCATCTTCTACCTAACAGCCCCCTCACTACCAGGTATGTCTATGGTGATGCAGGAAACACTTCAACATCTGGCCTGTCTCCAGGGTGGCCTCTCTGTACAAAGGAGTTCCATGAGAAGCCTCACCTCTACCAGAGCCTGAGTAATTTTCACTAATCCCAAAAATCCCTAAGGCACACACTGCACAGCCCATGGCAAGTTGCACCCTGCTCGGTCCTGGTGTAGCTGGAGTGCACTGCAGGCAGGTTCCACAAAGCCTTCTGGCTCACTCCTGAAGTGAACTGACTGAAGACTCACTCCTCATATGTCCCTGCACACCACCTGGCACCCCCTCTAAAATCCAGAGTACATTATCTAAAAATTAAGTATTTTAGCTTAATATTTTACTCCTCCCCTTGGCTTTTCAGCACTGTGCAGCGGTGTTTACTTTCCTAGCAGGATTCCTGTGTAATTGTTGTAAAGATTATAAGCAGTGTCACCAGCCTGCCCCACTTTTGACAGTTCCACAAAATCAATATTTTTACTGTAATGAAAAATCAATTGAAAATTCGTTTTCTGCCACACATTTTTACTACTTTTTTTTGGTACCAATTTTTAAAAACCTATCTGCTTACCTTGTTCAGAAGATTTTTCATGTTGTCATGATTCATTATTGGCATGATTTTTAAATAAAAATCTTTCGGCAGAATGTCCTAATTATACTGGACCTCGGTTTATACATATATATACGAATATCACTATGTGATATGTACATTTGAAAACCCAGAGATGTCAGATGTTTAAGACCATCTGAAAGCAAACAAAAAGGAAACTCGTTGAAACAGCAGAGAGCAATCCCTCACTCTGCCTCCTACCTGTGCCTGCAACAGTTACTTACCTCTGCTCTGCCTTCTATTTACTTCAGATGCGTTAAGGGACAGTAACACCCGCACGGTGCTTTTCTCAGTATTTTTATATCCCAATTATGTAACTGTGCTGCTTGCATAACCGCACCACCGTTAAAAGTAGGATTTATCTAAGCATCAATACGGAGCAGCTCCTGTCAGCCCGTTACCGAGTCTCCCTCCCAGCCACCCTCCGGAGCATGGAGATAAGCCGGGTGCTGTAGTGTCGGTGACGCCCACCCTTCGCAGCGCGGCCGGGAACATTCAGCCTATGGTAATGTTTGCCTTCATTGCGTAGAATAATGTCACCAAAGAAACCAGGTCTCAGACAGCCTCGCTGAAGCACGCACGGCAGAAACCCGCCCGGCTGCCAGACGTTCTGTGTTTGCGGCTCTCAGGTCTGTCCCGCCTGCTGGGGACCCAGCGGCGTCACCCTGCCCTTTCTCGGGTCTTCTGCTAGCGGCGCTGGCGCAGCCGCGGAGCAAGGCTGGGCAGCAGCCCCCGCAGCCCGGCTTACAGCCGGTGCCGACGCCTCCTTTGTGCTTTTGACACCAAACCGCCACCGTGGGGAAGGTCTGCTCGCGCGTCCTCGTGCCGGCTGCGCCTGCCCCCGCGGCCGCTGCCAGGGTGGCTCGGCCGGGCAGCCGCGGGGCTCTCTCCAGCCCGCCCCCGCTGGCCGCACCGCCCTGCGGCCTTATCAATAATTAACGGCAGCTCGGGTGTCTAGCACCTCCCTCCCCGAGACACTCTACCCAGGGTGGCGGGGGCATCTCTCCCCGTTTCCCCTGGATGCGCCGCCGGTTTCCAGTTACGGCGATGTCGGGCGGTAGGGCGGGAGGAGCCGCGGTAGCGCTGCCACTGCCCCTGCTGCAATGAGTGATGCTGCCGGGGGCGGTGGTGGAGGAGGAGAAGCGCAGAGCCACCGCGGCTTCTCCGCCGGTGGCTGCGGGAGAAGCGGCTGTACCTCGACCGGGCAACGGCGGCAGGGCGCGGCGACAGGCGGCAGGCTGGGGGCGGCCAAGGGGCCCGGGGTCGGCAGCATGCCGGCAGGGGAAAGGGACAAGGAAGAAGCGTTGCCACCTCCTCGCTCTGCTGCCCTGCTACGGTGGGACGAGGTGCCTGAGGACTTCGTGGAGTGCTTCATCCTCTCGGGCTACCGGCGGCTGCACTGCTCGGCGCAGGAGTGCCTGGCCTCGGTGCTGCAGCCCACCAACGAGACTCTTAACTTCTGGACCCACTTCATCCCGCTGCTGCTCTTCCTCAACCGCTTCGGGCGGCTGCTGCTGCGGGGCGCCGGGGATGTGCCCTTCCATCACCCGGCCCTGCTGCCCCTCTGGTGCTATGCCTCGGGGGTGCTGCTCACCTTTGCCATGAGCTGCACGGCCCACCTCTTCAGCTGCCTCTCCCCGCGCCTCCGCGCCACTTTCTTCTACCTGGACTACGCCTCCATCAGCTACTATGGCTTTGCCAGCACCGTGGCCTACTCCTACTACCTGCTGCCAGGCCTGAGCCTGCTGGATGCCCACGCCATGAGCCACTATGTGCAGCAGCAGCTGGGCTGGCAGCTGGACTGCAGCCTGCCCATCGCAGCCTTCCGTGCCCTGGTGCTGCCTGTGGCCCTGGTGCTGGCTGTGGGCTGCACAGCCGCCTGCTGCCGCAGCCGTACTGCCTGCTGTGCCTACCCCTTTGCTGTGCGCACCTTCGTCTTCGCCATGCCATTGAGCATGGCCTGCCCCATCATGCTGGAGAGCCTCTTCTTTGACCTTCGCACCCGCAACCCCACTCTCTTCGTCTACTTCTACCGACGCTACTTCTGGCTGCTGGTGGCTGCCTTCTTCAACGTCAGCAAAATCCCTGAGCGCATCCAGCCAGGGCTCTTCGACATTGTGGGGCACAGCCATCAACTTTTCCACATCTTTACCTTTCTCAGCATATATGACCAGATGCACTACGTGGAGGATGGTCTGGCTGAGTTCCTCAAAGCACCCCAGGCTGCCCCCACCTATCTGGGCACCGTGGGATATATGCTGCTCCTGACAATCTGCCTGGCCCTGGTTGTCAGGAGGTACCTCAATGTTGCAGATCTCTGCAAGCAGGACTAGTTAGGCTGGCAACCCTCAGGACAGCAACCGCCATACCATTCACCCTTGGTCCGGAGGGTGATGATGATCCTCAGACTGGCAACCCTCAGACTGGCCCTACCATGTCCTGAAAGATGCTGTGAAACCTCGGGGAAATGCACCTGTGGAAAATCCAGGTCCCGTTTGCAGAATGTTACCAGAGAAAATGACCATGGTGGAACTGCTTGTGCTCT
Source organism: Indicator indicator (assembly GCF_027791375.1). Lineage (NCBI taxonomy): Eukaryota > Metazoa > Chordata > Aves > Piciformes > Indicatoridae > Indicator > Indicator indicator. The sequence goes on along the minus strand of NC_072022.1, from coordinate 5,001,416 downwards.
TTAAACTACTTGGTTACCAGGGGAAGTAAACACTTACTGGTACGTTACTGCTTAGAGTAGATGCTGAAATAATTTAGCTCTGCTGCTGGGAAGAATGCATGGACTGTGAATGCCACTTACTAATTTCATAAGAATTAGATTTACAATAGCTCTTGGATATACATATATATATTTATATATCTAGCTATATATTTATTAGCTACATATTTATGTGTGTGTATATATACACACCTGAAGACACTTGTGCAATGATTACTTAGACTTGATTAATCAACTCCTACGTCAAATTTCCTAGCAGATTATGCACTGGCATTTATCTTCCTCTGTGATACTTTAACAAGCCTTTGCAACCACATACTGGATTTTAAATGCAAACAAATCAATAGCTATCTATAGCTTTTAAGGTCTTGCAGCCTTTTCAGCCAGGGAACAATAGATTTAGGAGAGAGAGGATAAACAGCTGTGAATTATTACAGAATTACCAGCTGATGGAGAGACTTTAATTAGACAGTGAGTGGTTGGTGTAGCCACTCAGATACTAAAATAAAATAAAGGGATACGTAGAATAACTGAACCAGAAAGGGGCCAAACTACTTTGGAGCGCGGGCAGGGGGGAGAAGGGCACTGCATAACAGCATAGCTCTTCCCCCAGCACGTCAGGAACATCTGCTGTGTTAAGGAGGTTGCTAAGGGGCCCCTTTATCTTCCCTGGTAAATCAATCCCAAATCAACCCTTTAGCATCAAAGTCAGATGCCAGACTTTCTATAAGCCCTTGCCAAGCTCGGTGGGAGTTTTGTGGATGTAAAGAGAGGAGCTGATGCATGAGGTCTCATTCTGGATCTTTTAAAGAATGATATGGAACTGGTATCTCTGCTCTTTAATTAGAACACTGCCAGATTTACCATTCTAAAATTAGTTGCAGAATAAGGTACTGCTTAATCTGAGTTCTGGACCCGAAATCTCTCTCTACAAGTACCAAATACTGGCACTTTCTCATCATTCCCCACCTATTCTTGTTTTGATTAGTTGTGGCTGCAGCTGAGTTTGAAGACCTCACTCACAAGTTTTGAGGGAGTCAAAGGCAAGAATTACGAGATATTTTCCAAATCTTTTCACACTAACCCAGGTATTGTCCTTCTCACATGACAGTTAACTATAGATTGAATTTAGTCTCTATATAATAGAGACATTTTTGTAAATTACTTGCAAATTTTAAACATGTATTTTGATTTTTGTCTGACAGAACAAGTGACAAATATGCAATAGTATTATGCAAGAGGGTTACAACTTTAAGTTTAGGAGAGAAACTACTTGTATATCCCATTAAAAAAAAAAAAAAGGGTGATACTTCCTTAGGAAACACTGATATACTGCACAACAGTGTGTTGGCTCTTAACCTCAGCCTCTTTGCCCATATAGTTGAAATGGATTTCTGCTTGGGCCTTTCCCATTTTTATGGATATAGCATCCAAACCCCAAGAAAATATTTTGAGCCCAGTCCCCTAGTCTTCTGTAAGACAAAGCCCCCTTTGTTTATAATGTGAATATAGAAAGGGCCGTATCTAGAGATGATGCAGCTAAATCCTTCATCTAGGTAAGAATAATCACGGAAAGCAGTAATTGATATGTCCTGTACCGATATCAGTTTTGAGAAAACTTCCCCATGAAAAAGAGTAAGCTAAAGGGAAACTACATGCACTTTGTTTTATCACAACCCATTTTAACTAGAATGGTTTGAGATTCTCAGTGAATTATGAGAATGGCCTAACAATAATACCCTTTTCCAGGCACAATTCTGCCAGTATATAATTTGTGGTAGGGTCACATGTGGTCTCTTACAGACACTGGCTAGTTCTTTCTGAAACAGCAGTTCCCAAACCATGGCCTCTTGAGTTACCACTCATAGGCCATGAAAACCAGCATGGCCCCTTGGGGCTGTCAGTGTTCTATTTTCATTTGCCAACCTGCATTAAAAGAAAATTAAAACTACAGGAAGTATTTTTAACTTTACATCCTTTTATTAACTTTTGTTGTAAATATGGCATTGCTTGATTCAGCCACCAATAAAGCAGAAAATGATCTGCACTACTGGAAGAGGAGGCTGGCTCACAACACTGTTATGCTTTGAAATGTGCTCCAGATTGTGAAAAAACACTGGAAACTCATAACAGAAAGCAAATGGATCAAGACCTGTAACAGTGCCATCCTATGAATTTTGACAACTGCAAAAAGAGGTCACAGTCTTTGAGATGTGCTGTATTCAAGTTAAAATAATAGAGGCAAAGTAGAGCTCAATGACTCATCCAAGTTTCAAAACTAATTATATAGAAAGTGTTTGCCAGGGAGATGCCACTAGCACATCCAACTAGCAATTAAAAAGTAAGAAAGAAATCAAAAAGGCCAGGGAGAGAAAATCTCGGCAGTAGAAGACAGCTCAGAAACAAGCAACAGCAAAAGCCAAATGCAAAAAAAAAAAGGACTTTTAAAGCATACTGTATAATGAATTATGTTAGTGCTTGTCTTTCACAAAGTAGAGGACATTTCAAGAGGCAGTGTTAAAAAAGGCTGTTGGTAACTTATAAGAATACATTTGATATTTGTAGTTAGGCCACACAGGGTCATCTATATATATCTATCTCTCAACAACAGATAACAGTGTAAAGGTTAGATTGCAAGCAACTGCAGTGTTACTGGACTCTTACTGCTGTTACAAAGGTTGCCTGTAAGCCCCAGTTGCACTGCAGATTTGGTACCTGGCTCTGATATTAAGAATATTTCTTCATTTACAAGTTTCTATTGGCAAAATGTTGAGGCATGTGTATGAGCCTGAGCACTTTGTGGAATTATTTGTAAATGCTATTTGCAAGTACTGCTCTCTGAGTCACTGTAAGCAGGCTATGTGAATCAGGAGCGAATGGGTACAGGGAGATGTGATTAGATTTTAAGAGTTCTCATTTATGTGTTTGTTTGTTTGTTTGCTTAAAATGTGGCTACAAATCCAAAAGTTACAGTAAGTGTGGAGAATATCTAGGGAAATGCCTGAGCGTCTGTGTTTACTCAGTGAAGGACATGTATGCAAATAATTGCTCTGTTTTCCATGTCCAGTAGTCAGTCTCTGTAAACACAGACAGAACAAAACTGAGAGAGTTTAAAACTGGAACAATATATCTATAATTATAGTGCTTGACTTTGTGTGGAAGTGAATGTCAACATTGACATGGCTTGTAAGGGAGCGAGATCTCTTTGTGGTATGAAAGCACATCTGGCTGAACATCTGTAAGCATTGTCCAGAGCTTAGAAACAAGGCCTAACCTGCAGACTAGATGCATAAGGACCCCCTAGAATACAAAACGTTTTGACTAAGTACCTGTCATAACGTTTTTATTGCCTGGGTACCTGTCGTAAGGTCTATACTGGGGACTCCACAGCTCACCTTTAAAACCTGAAAGACTTTTCAGGCCTTCTCTGGTAGAGTCTGTGTGGAAGAAGACAATGTGAGGACTGGAAATGCCTCTGGGTCTTTCCATCTTTGTCCAGCACTGATCTTCAGACTGACATACCTGTGCCAATGTGAACTAACCTGTTGATGGGGCCAGTTCCCAGAGTACTGGTGGTACAGGTGCTCCCCTTTGCAATCAGAACGTGCCTAGAACTGCAGTGTACTCATTGGCATATATTCAATAAGCCCAACTTCTGGGCACTTCCAAGTAACCTGTGAGCTTCAAGCTTACCTTTGTGTCAGATCAGCATGCCTGGTCTGCAGCAGTTATCCTGTATTCTGTGGTGATGCACTGTTTCTTCTTCTGTAGTGTATTCATTTGAATGCCACCATCCAGGATACCTGTGCAGCTCTCAGCTGCTTTGTTATCAAGACTGGAGTCTGCAATCTGGAAACGAAGGGAAAGGTTTCATCTGCATGCACACTTGTAGAAATTTAGCAATTATACGTAGAAGCACATTGGGTTTTGCTAAAAAGATAGTTTTGGTTAGTTGTCTGAGTGTTGTGTTTATTATTTATTTGCTGAATCCAGCTACTCTGTTGGGATTTTGTCAACAGTGCACCTGCAAAAAATGACAGTATGAAAGTTTTACTTCCTGTTTAAGTAAACTCTCTGAGGTAGCACATTCATAAAGTATTATTGCACTTAACTCAGTAGATTACCATCCACATGTTTTACAGAAGCAAAGCATGCCTGGAATAATTGCCCAGATTATACCATTTTTCATTGTCTATGGGAGTAAAAATAACCAAGTGGCTGCTAACAAGCTGAGGAGTCAGGCACTCCTGGGTCCTTGTCCCTGCTTTGCCACTATCTGTTCTGTAAGACTGGGCGTGTTTAAACTGTCCATTTTGAATGAATTTAGCTCATGTAAAACACTGGAATTGTACCAGGGTTGAATTCGACCCTTGGTGTCTCAGTTTCCACATTTGTAAGATGGGGAGAATATACCTTACCTACCTCGCAGGGTTGCTCTAAGACTAGCTAATGTTTGTAAAGCACTTAAAAATGCAAAGACCCTCCTAGGTGCTAAGAAGAAATATTACTGAACTCCGGCAGAGAGAATGTTATATTTTTCCATAGCTCTTCATCTCATAGAAAGAGGAACATGAATGTTTTCAGACCATGAACTCTTGAGACAAACCCTTGGCACTGCCATGCTCCTAGGAGGTTCATGTCTTGTGTCCTTTGGGGCTGATGGCAAAATTTCCAAGACCTAAGTAGTAATAAAAAGGCTGACTAAATGTTTGAGGGTCAGGAGTAGAGAAAAAGTCCATGAGTTAAGTACTCTTCAGAAATTCTCACTGATGACTTGTACTGAGGGGAGTTGTAATGCTGATATGAGGCCTTGTTGTTCTTTTAGCCATGGATTGTCCGTAGGATTATGATTATGTCTCAGTTGCCAATGGGAATTTTAACCTTCAATCTACTTCTTGTCAGAACAAAAAGACCTTAAATAAACGAATCTTTTATGTAAACCTGTGTAATCACTTGGGAACATAAAATTGTATCGATCAGACAAAGTTTCTCGTTTCCCCTCCCATTCCCCAAAACAAACAACATGGAGCCAATCCTATTCTTGAGAGGAAACTGAACTTGGATCTTCTTATCACATATGTTTACTCTTCCTTTGGCATGGGGCCCTGACTAAACGTACTGCTAACCCATTCTTGCCTTTTCTTGGAAGGACTGATACAAACAATACCATTCAGTAGAGGACAATGTTTTTAAGAGCTTCTCTAATGAGTAGCAGTAGTGGAGACAGAGAAAGACAACATAGACATCGAAGGGTTTGAGGGATTCATTAAGTCTAGACATCTACCATATGAGATTCACCCAATCCAAGTGTATTCCTAGTTTCTGTTAGACACCTGCAAGTCAGGCCTACTCTACCAACACCCAAGTTACAGCTGAGACGTTACCACCTTCTCCTCAGATGAGATGTAAGAAGCTGAGGAAGTGTCACATGCACTGAAGGACACAGGCCTCCATTCAAGACATTTAGTGTCTTGGAGCTGGGCGTGGAATAAAGTTAAGTTATTTTCACAACTTGCTTAGATGCTGCTTCATTCCACTGAATTCAGTAATAAATTAACAACCCAGACAAATGAAGCAGGCTTTTGCTCAAAGTACCCTCTGAGGAAAAACCACCAGCAGACTTCTGCTTTCAGGGCAATTGTTTCCTGGTCCACGCTCAGAACACTGAGGACTCTGAAGTAGGGCTTCATTATTTCATGTGAACGCCTTAGGATTTGTGGTTGTAGCTAGGAATTAATAGTATGGAGAAACAGTTTATAGCAAGTCAGTTCTGTCTGCTAGAGATTCAAGCATGCTTAGTAAGAGATAGCACATTTAAGGGTCTGTGCATGCAATGAACAAAAAAAGTGTGAATTTTGTCTGGTTCCGAACAAAAAGTGTGAATTTTCTTTGGTTCTGTTGGGAGGGTTTGAAAATTTGCTCTTTGTACACTTTTGGATGCTGACTACTGTATATGTAACGACTATGCATTTTTAGCAAAAAGGGTGTGAGCTATAAATAAAGTTGATTCTGAGTAAATTTTTGCAGAAATGTATTTATAAAGTGGTTTTTTTTTCATCATATAAATCAGTGTGACATCTGTAGGCTCAGAAATGTGTTGAATGTAGTTATCTTCAAACACAGATGTCAGCATGAGTACAGGAACTTCCACTTCTTGTATGGTGGTGTTGGCATTCCTGAAAACTATACCACAGCAGCAGTGGTGGTGTCATTTTATTGCCTTCTATGTTTTAAAGCAATAAAACAGCATCATTGCCTTTTTAGTTCTCCAGTATATGCTAATTAATGATAGGCATCCCTGTTACATTAAAATTCATTAATGTGTATAGAGAGATCAATGCTCTGCTTACAATGCTCACTGAAAAATCATTAAATTGGTAGCAATAACTATGGCAAGAATCACAGCAAAAATATTGACTGCAAAATGAAGAGGTCTATTTGGCATCAAATAAAACCTCCCGTTTGGCAGACTAGGAATGTTCCAAGTGGGAGAATATTGTTTTCAGTCCAAGTCAGGCACCAGAAATCTCTCAATGTACTGCAATCATATAAAGTATCTGCTTTAAGCCTTCTGTGTCAAAATTCAGCAGGACATGGTGTATTCCAATGTAACTGCAGGCACTATCTCACTATCTGCTACTGCTAAGGCTGAACACAATGGAAAACTGTAGGGTATTGTAGATGAAGTTTCTAGAATTCCTTCAGAAGTTCTAAAATCATTGAGAGCTCTTATTTGCAGAGTTTGTACATCCTGTTTGAAATACAGTAATAAAGTGTCTGATGAGCCCAGCAAAAACATCCACTGCCAGCACAGAAACAGACTGCATCCTGCAAATGCTTCAGAAAACTGCATCCTACTGTTGGCATTTAAGACCTTGAATAAAGTTACCAGTGGGCTCTGGATCTGACTGCTGACTCAAACGTCACCACACTGATGGAAGGTTGAGGATGGCAAAATACTGAGCAGAATGGAAAGCAACAGAAGTCACTGCTAGGACAGGTAATCTACTGAGGTCAGTGCCTTCAATTGAGATGCCACATAGTTATTCTGAAAATGTGAAGGTAATCTGGGTTTTATTACCATGACATCAGTTCTTTGACAAAAGGCTCTAAAACTGTATTTGTGGAGGAACAAAGGGACATTCAATATCCAGCTTTACCCTTTAGATATTATTCTGTTGTTGTAGGGTAATGTATGGTTAGTAGGATCTATGAGTGGAGATGAAACTCATTTGGAAAATAAAAAGATGATGAAAAGCAAATCAGTATTAAGGCTAAATCTTGGGTTTGGTACGGAAAGCCTCTGGGGCAGACACTAGAGATGCACTCTTCTGCCTTGTATTGCAAGGCAGATTTCTTATCAGGAGTGGCAGTACACTTCTGTTAGTGGGGAGCTGGAAATACTTCTCTTGCCAGGGAGCACAGCCCTCTCCACTTTGCAGGAGAATGACAACAACATCACACAATCTTTTTGGGAAGCAAACAATTTTATAGACTTCTCTGCGTCTTGTCTGCCCCTAGGTTCTAATCCTGTTGTGTTCCTCCTAACTCATGAAATATGAAAATACAATTTTCCTTAATTTTTTATATTAAGGATGTTTGTCATCCATTACCCTCTGTTGCTAGAAAGCATCTATTCTCAGTCTCCTCTGTTGTCCTGAGGAACTGGGCAATGCCACTTGTATAAGAAGAAAACCATTAACATTTTCCTCTTTATAGGCTGAGCTCTCTGCATCCACAGTCCTGGGGCTACAGAATTCAATCACTGGCACAAAGTAGTGTCCCAAAATCTCAGCTTTTCAGCAGCACTTGGAAAGACAACTATGAAATGTCAGTAGGGTGGATAACAAGCATCAATATCTGAAGCACTCAGAAATCCTGTAAATAATGAACAGGTCCCTGGGATAGCTTCTCTGATACCTTTGTACACATGGGCATTCTCACTCTTTTGTAATCCTAAATTTAACACAGCTCATAAGCACATGCTTCACTTTAATACGAATATATGTTTGTCTTTGTTCATTCAGAGGGGTGAACTTTTCCTCATGTTTAAGTGTGCTATAGAAGCAGAGCCCTAATGAGCAGACAGTGCCAGGGAAATGCTGCCAGCAAGAGTCTGGCACAGCAAATTGTGTCATTCAGCCAAAAGGCAGGGTCCTACCCCCCAACACCCAGAACTCACATTCCCTCCTTTGCTGTAGTCCTTTGAAGATTCCTCCTTTCAGATCATTGTCTGAAAGATTTAATAGGAAACAAAACTTAAATTACATATGTAAAAGCTAGAAATGCACCATCTTAGTCATGAAATAAAGCTGCAACTTTTCCAACTGCACCAGTTAGAATAACAAAATACAGGGTTTTGTAGTCTGGTAGAAAACCATAGCTTAGAGTAAACCAGTCTGGAACAGCAATCAGACTAGATCAAGCACTATAAAATACATTCACAAGCCACCCTGGTTAAAAAGAATGTTATTATTAAAAAGAATGTATTCTATAGACTCAAAGATTAAACACAGAAGCCAGATACCACTGTCTCCAGCAAGAGACTACTTTCCTTCAGCTTTGAGTATTCCACTCCAACAGAAGCATGTCATATCTTTTTTTTTTTAAGTTCCATTTGGACAATAAAAAAATAATTTAGCTTAACTGATTTCAGTGACACATAGGGAATTGAGGGTATACGAGAGTGGAAAATCTCAAATGCAATATTCAGGTTGGATAATTGAGATCACAAAGTCACGTTTAGCTCAGCACTGTGAGGAGTATGTTCCTGTATTCAGACATAAGGCCCAATTACTTACATGGTAAATGTGTTCAGACAACAATATTTATAAAAAATAGTGCCCTACATACTTTGGTTGAAGTCTCCAGCTGTTACCAACAAGAAATTTTAAGTTTTACTTATTAAAGGAAGAAAATGGAAAAATTAATCTCACAGAATTGAAAAGAATTGCTGATTTTGATTTTGCTGGCAAGCTTGCTACATAGGTTTGCACAACGCACATGAACTGTTGGACTTACAAATATTACCAAGTGAAGCAATCACTACATTGTCTTATGAAAGTCACAGTGACTTTCTCCAATCAGAGTTACTGAAGACCCACAAGGAATCTGGCTGTCTCACCTTTACAGCAGTTGTGGGACTCGGAGTGCTTATCTTCTGTGGAAAGTACTGGATGTCCACCCAGTAGTATAAAACTCTATTTGTTGTTGATGTGTTAGCTAATAAAAACTTAAGATTTTCAGGCTGTGTATGATGATTTCTGGCTTCAGTGTTAGGACAGAACTGCCAGATATGTCTTGGATATGAGTGGCTTCAAGCTTGTTACTCAACATTAAGCTCTCTTTGTTTTGAAAAAGATTTCAGTCACTCAGTATCTCTTGAATGAAACAATCTGCAAAAATCAATCTGGTAAATGAAGCCTCTGAGGTGAAAACTTCCCACTGTAACAGATTAGTGGTAACGACACAGGAGCTAAACTCACAAACAAGCACCAGACTCAATTCTCTTCCCTTTGCATTTTGTGTGGAAGGCACAAACAGGCTGGAGAATAATTCTGGCTGGTAAACAGCCCTCTGACCCTACTTCCTTATCACATCACTCCAGTGCTGGCACAGATGATGCAGTAGGAATGCAGAATGACACAGCACATCTCCTTTAACCTGCACTAGTCCATATGTAGCATAGAGCCCCCAGTGATTCCACCAGGGTTGCCCCTTCACACATGAGTCCAAGCAGCCTGAGAACCAGGCAGTTACAGGCCTGCGTGCCTGCTGTGCCAACTGAACCTCAGAATAAAGAGACTCAGGCCTGCTGTTCTAAAGAACATTTTGCAACTTCAATCTTTGCCCAGGAGACCTGTGGGGGACACTGCGGTCAACCAACATGAATTTCCTACACAAGGTTTGGTCTTAGTCAGTTTTAAGAAAACAAGCCTCAATTTTCAAACTCAGCCATGTGCTCCAAAACCTCAGAATTTCACTGAACCCCTATATTTCACCAGCCTGAAATGAAAACAAGGCAAAGTTAATTATTCTCATATATTGAAAAATGTCAGTTAATTCAGATTTTTTTTTTTTATCTGCCCCAGTCAGTGCACAGACCTGCATAGTAGTGTGTGTGAAGATCAAATGAAGTGTGGCACAGTGTCTATTTTATAACAAACTGGCTGCAGTGAATTTTGGAAGCCAGCTGGCATGGCAGCAGGTCTGGCAGCTGCAGTGAGGCCAGAGGCTAGGCAGCAGAGCCACCAGGAGGAGCACGCAGACCGCTCTGGGGTGCAGGGATGTCCCTGCAGCAAAGCCAGAGGAAAGCTGTATGACTCCAGCAAGGACACATTTTTTCCGTGGTAGCTGGCTGCTGTGTTTCTCATTTGTGGCTCACACAGGGGAACATAGAAATACTCACTAGGTGCCTTTGCCCCCTGCCCTGTTTTCCCTGGATGCTGCACAGCTGATGAAAGCAGTGCCCTTTGTGGGTCCCCCACTACTAGACATCTCCACTGTGCCCAGGCTTATTTGGAAGGGATGCTCCATACATATAATGCTTTCAAGGAGAAGCTGGCACAGACAGCCTGACAGTCTGGCAAAAATAATGTCTTAGAGGCAGCTGCTTGCTGATATAATCCCATATGAAAAGGAAAACTGTTTTGGAAGGGATGACGCTGCCCTCTTAGGCATTCCTGGAACTTAAACCAAGACTGAGTCAGTCAGAGCAAGAGTATGTGTGTTGACTTTTTACTTCAACATATTGACTAAAATAAGTTCATTTGTTCTATTTCCTTTACCACATACATACCACAGCAGATAGAGATTAACAAACCTATGAGAGCTACATACCAGTTTAAAACTAGCAAAGAAACAAAACAGACAGCAGGTCAAAAAATTTTCTAAAAGTAACCCCCAGTGCAGGATTTCATCCTCCAGTACCTGGAAGGCTGCAAGGCTGAGAATTTGAAAGTCATCAGTTCAGAAATATCTCCGTCCTGGCCCAGAACTTTCTGTGACGATTTCTCAGGACAAACTTGTGACAAGTGTGTGTGATCAGCCCCAGTAAAGCCCAAGTTAGTCATAAGGCACACACGTGGTTGGCATGATGCCACGTCTACCCTGCCACAGTTGACCTGTCACCTACTGGATGTGAACAGCTTTTTTATTCTGCTATTCAGTTTTCAGACTGGTCTATGTTAGTACAGCCTACCTACTATAATCCCAGTTAATATCAAACAATGCACATATATTCCATGCTACAATTTTCAACACCTAACCCATAAAAAAAGTTAAAAAACATTTTGGCCATAAAACTCTCTCTGGCCAGCAACACTTCACTCCCAGTCTGCAGCCAAAGTCACACAGCACCTCTGAGACAGCCATGCTTTTCTGTCCACTATTTATCCTTTGAATAATCTTGTTCTGGGCACAGGCACAAGCCAGAGCTGCCCCGGAGCTGTCAGATGATCTCCACAGTCCTTGTCAAAGCTAGGATAGGAGTGAGCTGGGTCAACTCCTTTCTCATTTAACATACAGGAAAGTGGTTTACAGTATGAGCTCCTGTGTGAGCTGCCCAATGACCCTTGCATCTTGTGCTGGCACAAGCTGTGCAAGCAGCCTTGCTGCATGGCTAGCATATCATCAAAGTTTTTCTGAATTTCTTTACTATGCCAGTTTCTTTCTTTCAAAACTCTTTCCCCAGCTATTTATTTCTTCATGCTTTCTAATCCCAGTTCACTAGGCCATTACTGTCTCTTTACAAATTTGAAGATGGATTCAGTATTTCTTCAGCTCTGACTCCTTCCAGGCAACCCTAACAACTGCCTCAAATATAGGCAGAAGTACTCCAAGAAAAACAAGGTGAAACTGATAGCAAGAGTGTCCATGCTGTATAAGTGACCTTTCTCCCTGTGTCAGTGCCATACCAATGTCTTGTCTGAGTCCTGTTAACATTGTGTAGCTATGTGTACTGCTGTCATGCAGATTAAGACATACAACTAACTTCCTAACGTGGCCTTTCAATAGTTTTCTCCTCTTACACAAGTGGTTGTATTAGCACTAAAGAAGAGTAAAGAACTCTACATCCCACCTGAAGGATGGCCAAAATGTGGCATCATGCAATCTTGCCTGTACGCTCACTTGAAGCCAGTAATAATTAGTTCATTGAAAACTGAATGGACTTCCTCACACAATCCATCTATAGGTAAAAGTTTCAAGAATTTCAAGAATTTCAAGAATCAAGAAGGCTGGAAGAGACCTCAAAGATCATCGAGTCCAACCTGTCACCCTACACCTCATGACTATCTAAACCATGGCACCAAGTGCCACGTCCAATCCCCTCTTGAACACCTCCAGGGATGGTGACTCCACCACCTCCCCTGGGCAGCACATTCCAATGGCCAACCACTCTCTCTGTGAAGAACTTTCTCCTCACCTCCAGCCTAAACCTCCCCTGGCACAGCTTGAGACTGTGTCCTCTTGTTCTGCTGCTGGTTGCCTGGGAGAAGAGACCAACCCCCTCCTGGCTACAACCTCCCTTCAGGTAGTTGTAGACAGCAATGAGGTCACCCCTGAGCCTCCTCTTCTCCAGGCTAAACAGTCCCAGCTCCCTCAGCCTCTCCTCATAGGGCTTGTGCTCAAGGCCTCTCCCCAGCCTCGTTGCCCTTCTCTGGACATGCTCCAGAAAGTTCTCTGGGTGTTTCAGACAAATTATACAAACTAAGTCTACATACAAAATGTCCTTGAGGGTGAAATTCTAGACTCCAAAGAATTTGCTTTGATAATAACATCTTTTCTCTTCAGATTCTGTTCTTAGGATATCAGTCATCATTTATCTGTCAACAGATTTTGCATATCTCAACATGACCAATTGACTTGCAAGTCTGATCAATGAGAATCCAGAGGCCTAACCATATTTTCTGATAACAATTGCAGGGTTTGTTCTCAATTAAGAGTGTGAAAAATGTTGTAATCTTTTATGTTCAATGTCAAACATAACAGGTTTCTAATAATAGAACAGCCACAATCTGTCCAAGCTATTCCAGCCCAGGATTTGCCACAGGAAGCTTCTTGTTAGATTACAGCTAATGCAGCAAACAGTGACTTAATGCAGTAAACACTGACTCTTTCTGGTGACAAGGTAAGAACAGAAAGATTGCACATGTTGGGAAGTTTTCTCATCTACAACAGTCTTCTGGAGGATTTAGCAGGATGAATTTCAGTGACATATTTACAATTCCTCTTACACACATTGCCACAGCATGCACTGAACGCTGAGGGTTTCATATGGCCCTTTATAAGCAGGAAGGACAATCATCTACAGGGAATGTTGATGCTAAGTCTCGAGCTTCAGACCTCACTTGTAATTGTGCATTCAAAGATTTTTATTTTATGATGGAAACATAATGGAAGGAATAGGGGGGATAATGGGGAAATACAACTTTTCCCACATTATCCCTTAACTCAAAGAATTTTCTTGAAAATTCCCACATGCCCTTAAATTACTTACATGCAAAGATCACATCTTAGAAGTATTAGCTGCTTTGGGACTAGCTGTTAACAAAATAATAAAATAAACTTTAAAAAATAATAAAAAAATATTTTTAAGCTGTTGCTTAGCTTGGACTACTGCAGGTAGTATTCCAGCCTAATTCTCTGGTCCAGCTGGCATTACAGTACAGTGTTCCCACCAGTGCTCATTTGAGTAGTTGTTTTAAGCCTGAACAGAACATGTGTGACACCAGAGACACACAGGAAGAAAAATAATTGATTTAGAGGTGCTAGGCCCCACAGCTTTCTGAGCTATATAGGCAAACCCTTCACGCTCCTATATCCTAGCTTCATGCTTTCTCCTGTGCAGCCCCATCATCCCCGTTTGCATCCTCTACCACCAGAACGAGCTGGGGCAGGTTAAGCCCAGCAGCCACAGCCCACAGTCAGAAGCAGAGCTGAAGAGTGAGGAGGTTGTGGTTGAAAACTCATATCAGAAACCCAAACCCAATCTGCAGACCTGCAGAGATTTAAATCTGCAGTACCTGCACACCAGGGACCTGGACCAGCAGAGGAGTTTGTTTTCTGTGAGCACTTGGCCAGTGACAGCCAGACTGAACAATGATTTGACAGCTGGCAGTGACACGCTAAACTCATTTCCCCGCTAAACTCATTTCCCAAGTTCAGGTGCTCTCATCCCTTTAGCCCAAAGTCTGTTTCATGGTCTAGGCTGGGCTTTGTGGAAGGTGCTATGATAAACACAGCAGAGCATCAAGAGCAACAGAGAAATGCTTCCCACACAAATATATGCACCCAGTACACTTGCTCACTGCATTTTTGTACATATTGTCATGTCTGCAATTAACTTTTTCCATACTTCAGACTGCAAAAGTAAAATACACTATATTCAGAATATGTGTGTGCCATTGTGCCTCCACTTCTTCTCTGTAGCACTGGGTAAACTGAGTGCCCCTACCTCAAGGAATTTAGCAAGGCAATAGAGAGGCACTGGAGCATTTTCAAAAGACACCAGTTACAGTTGTGTGCCAGTTTCACACAATTTCAACAGGAATGTGCTTCTGGAAAAACGTGTTATGTCTAGTTTCATGACCACTGCAGTTGCTGCAGTCTCTCTTTGACTGAATTTGTGATTCTTTTCGAGAGAAAAAGGCCTTTCAACACAGGAAAGATGCCAGCAGATTCAGTAATTCTGCATCTCCTTGCTATGATTTTAGAGATATTAATACTTACAAATTTGTTGCAATCATCTATGTTTTGCACATCTTTAGCTCAGAATTTGGATAGACATACTGGGATACTCTACAAGCTGGTTCTCATGGTTAATGCCTCCACAATGCATGTCCTTTTGTCTTAATATAGATTCTGCACCAATTTTAACTTGCTCATCTGTTCTATCAGCTACATATACCAGGTTCAGTGCAGATCTTGCTGCTCAGTTATTCTGCTTCCATCTGCCAGAGCCTATGTAAGATTTAACTCCTTAACTTTCATCACAATATCATTTGGTGGATTCTTACATCTTGCTGGCAGCTGCTTGTTCTTTCATAGATTTAACATGAGCTGTATAGATGTTGAAATCTATTCTGTCCCTTCCATCTCCAGGTTTCAAGACAGAAACTTTTCTGCTTTTACAGCAGCTTTCCTTCAAAATTTTCTTGGAAAGTGTTTTACCTGAAAGTATATTTTTTTAAAGGTTTTTAATGGTATTGTTCTGCAGTCCAGAATTTCTTTTCAGGTATCACACAATATTGTGCTTTAACTTTACAGTCCCCTGAAAGACCTTCGACACTCTATGATGTGGGAGGGTTTTGTTTTATGAGTACTTTTATTGGCAAAATATATGACTTACAAAAGGGATATGACTCTATGCTTAATGTAACATGAATTACTACACCATTTACTGCTGAACTGTAAAAACAATTTTCAGACAGCTCTGGTTTTGGTGACTAAAGCTTTAAACCTCTTAGGACTTTTTCACTCCATCCTTAAATCTAGAGGTGATGAATTTCTAATTCCTGATGCCAGTTTTTGTCAGACTGGGCATAGAGGTCTGTAGATCAAACATATAAATTGAAACTCATTGCTTGGAAGCCCTAAGAAAAGCGCCCATTTCAAGTTCCTTGTTTTGATGGCTTAAGAAAGTAGCTTCTATCAGACTTGAATAGCTTACTGCAGTAACAGTGGCTCTTTTTGCCAGGATAAATTTAACACGTGGCCAAATGTCACCCAGCACAGTCCTTCAAATGTTTTTGGCAATGATCCACTTGTGCAACTGGGAGAAGGTGAACAGAAAGGGACCAGATATGGCGTTTGTGCTATACCCTTCATTATTTGCATCTGGTGTCCAGGTGCCCAAAACTAGCACATGGAGCCTGACAGCCCAACTGAAAGGTAGCAGAGATCTGTAGAAGATTAAAGGCAGGGTGATAAACAAGATGCCAGCACCAAGAGCTTTGGGCTGGAGCACTCATAGGTGACCACCTCCCCAGCACTGGATAAAACACCTCTCTTTGCTGTGAGCAAGGAGGAGCTCTCAGCACACTTCCCATCCTGGCTTGCTACTGCTTCTCTAAAATCTTTGAATGGGATATTGCCTGTGGCCTAAGAGAGAAGCGATGTCTGTGTCTCCTTCATCTGCTAGTAGCTGTAACGCTGCTGCTATAACAGCCAGAGTGATGGATCTGATGTCTGACTACAACAGAGACTCACTACTGGAAAACCCATGGCTTCTCAACCATTCAGCACTGGGTTTCACAAATGCGGTGATGGAAGAGGTGTGACAGGGACCTACCTTCTCAGAGTGCAAATCTTATGAGGATAACAACTTCCTGTTACCTGTTGCTTGCCATATTTGCCTTTTGGTTCAGATTGCATTTTTATCTTACTCTTCAGTCCCATCATATAGCTACTTCTGTTGTATGCTTGCCCATCAGGAGAATTTTGGCTTAGGGGACACTTTACACACAAGTCTGGAAGAGAAATACAGAACTATCCAACCAAACAGTAAGACCCCATCTTTGTGTCAGTAACAGTTAAGTGCCTACACGAAAAATGTCTCTCTAAGGTTTAGACATTAGTGAAATCACAGCAATGACCTGGAACTATCTATGCTTTTTTGGTGAGTTCTCTAACACTAACTTGTATGAGCTATGAGGAAATGTTAGAGAAGTGTCACATTGTCTAATTCACAAATTGAGACAGAGAACACTTCTTCTCAGCCTGCATGTAGCTTGCTCCTTCTGTCTTTTTTGCTCTCTGAAACATTGTCTGTCTTTTTAGCTGATCCAATGAAAGCTCATCTGTGCCTAAGATTTTTGGCTTCCTTGATGCCTTTGCTAATCACACTGCAAAAATATTACTGCCAGAGCCCCATAGAGCCATGACTATTCAACTGGCAGGCAGGTCTCAAGAGTTCTTTATTCCTCTCAGACACAAACTATTATAGAGCAGTATTCTCCAAGAGACTGATCTGCTTGTGGAACATATAAATACTGTTTTTCCTTCCATTGATGTCAATAGGAGCAAGGCTAGAGGTATGATGTTATGAGATGCTAAGTTCTTAAAATATGCTCTGAATTTTTTCTATTTTAAGAGCTGTTTTGCTTTGGAGGATGAAAGGTCTGTTCACTTAATATGAAAACAAGGTTCTTCTTTCCACATCTTTCAAAGATGTGGAAGAGCAGCTATTCATCCAAGAGCTTTGCTATTTCAGGAATAATGTGTAAATTATTTTAAGAGTTTGTTTAAACTCTTGTTAACTATATCTGGCAGATTTCTGACGAATGCATTATTGGTTTTTTAGCCTTCTTCATTACTGCAAGGAAATTGTTGGGGGGGACAGGACTTGTCGCTTCTGTTGAGACTGTTCTACTTTGTATAAATAGTTATATGCTCACTAGGAGTGGGACTAACACCCTCACCTTCCCCAGGAGGGTTACTGAACCACCAAACTAGAACATTGTTTTTTCTCTCACCAGCTGGCTCCATGAATATTTAAATATATTTTACAAAGTGGGACTGTTTCAGTCAAAGGGGCTGGTGGTCAGGTCACTGCTGTGAGGCAGAACACTAATATGAATTTGGAGAGGAGAGGACATAAGGTCTGTTTGGTTTGATAGTTCTATATTTCTCTTTTCTGGACTTAAAAGCTGGGTATAAAAAGTAAAAGAAAAAAGAAAAGAGAGAGACTGCTTTTTCTGAGTTTGTTGGTTGTTTTTGTTTGGGTTTGTTGAAGCATTTTACAAAACTTAACACCTAGTTTTTAACAAATAATACAGGTTTTCTATTTTCACTTGTGTTTTGTACACCTGTGCTCCTAATAACTATTGAGCTTCCCTTCACGTTTTGTATTGTGTTTACACTGACTTTATCCCTTTTAGGAATAGTCACGACTTTAATACAGCCTATGAGTTAACAAATAGATTAATAGTTGGGGGGCAATTCAAACACTAAACCAAAAGAGACAAACTGGGGTTAGGGGTGGAATGGATTGCTAAACTACCTACATTTGAATGGCAGATTTATGGATCAGACTTATGATAATTTTTGATAGCTATAACCTTTTGTGTTTAAGTCTTGCATTAGAACTTGTCTGTGAATCTATGTTGGAGTCTTCTTCCACATTACAAAAAATTCAGAAGTGATACTACAGCTGTAAATTCATAAATTAACAATTCAGAGCAGATCAGAAACATAGTAGTACTTCAGAAGATACACTGAGTCTAGAATCCACTTAGTTTAATTAGATATATTTGAATTTCATTTCATTTAAACCAGATAATTGAATAATGGTACTTAAGAAGAGACTGTGGGGTTAGTGATACCAGGAAATTATTAAGGAATCTATAAAAGAACAATTTCACTTGGGTAAAAGCTGCAATGATGAGAGGGTGATACCCAAGAGACAGGCCAACAAACATGCTAGGCATATTTAGGGTGGTGTCAAGGCAGAGAGAAATACCAGCAGAGTTTAAGAGCCTAGGAACCAAGAGCTTTGTAAACTTAGCTGGAAAGCCAAATACAAAATTGTTGCCCTGGATGGACAGTATAATAATCATCATCTGTTGGTTGCATTTATAACTTGGGCTCCATATAAAATTTTTCCTCTCGTTCCCTTTCAAGAATCTAAATATCTAGCATCATATATCTGCATCTGTACCTATTTACAGCAAATAATTTCTGACTATATGACATTGTGCAGAGTCATTATTTTTTGTGCACTGCAGTACATCTGGAAGTAAAAGGGAACACTAGCTCAGCATACTTCAGGCAAAGTATTGCACCTCTTAAAGAACAATAGCATATACAAAACAGGAGCACAAGAGCCAGACTGGTTTTTCATACACAGTGAAAGCCAGGCACACTTTTTTTTGAAGAGGAAGGAGTTACAGTGGTACAGCTCTTAAACTGTAGAACAGGTAACAATAAAAGTTTAAATAAATACTCACTAATCTTTGCAATTTCTGTGATTCCTCATTCAAAGATGCTACACATTCACTAGAAAATATTGTGGTAGCGGTAGGCATTCTTAGTTCCTTTCCTGCAAGGATTAAAAAGAAACTTTAATCATAAAGACCAGACTTATAATCTAGAATGTCTTTTCCCCAAGTATCCTTCCAATAAGAGAGTTGAAGCACTTGACCATAGACATTCTTTCAAAACAGTTGCCTGTGCTCAACTGTCCACCTCCAAATTGAAGTTAAGGATAGTTTAGAGGCACCAGAATTAAATGACAATATCACTGACCCAGTCTGGCCTTTATTTTATTTGGTGGATATGGGAAACTTCCTCAGAGACTGTTAAAACCAAAATAGTCTGAGGCTCTTGAAAAGATTATAACAAGTAGCTCCTGGAAAACAAAAACGATAAACTGTTTTGATTCTGGCCCTGTGCTGTTGATTCCTAAAGTACTAAAGGACTGCTGCTGATTTAGAACTGCATAGAAGTTTCATGCAGTTGTTTCCATAACACTAAAACCACAGAAGGAGTCTTTAGGTTACTTTTGTGATATAGTTTGTAAACAAAACTGCCATTGTTTTTTTTTTTTTAAATCTCTGGACTTGGATCCTCACATTTCCATACAGGTTCCATCCATTTTTTACAACTTTTGGCCTTAATGCTTTAGCATTCTGATGAGCTATAGTATTTTGTTCACAGCAAGAAGCACTGTGTTACTCTGCAATGCCATGTTGAGACTGCTACTGGCAGTGGCATTTCTTTTCATATTAAGTAATGATGATTCTGTGAAAATCATTACCCAGCAACATAACAGATCCCAGATGTGTTTTAAAAACATAATATTAAGGCTAAACTCCATACTCCATCCTGGAATGCACGTGTGCATCTCCCAGGGCAGTAATTCAACATTTAGAAAAAAAGTAAGCATACCATTGTAATGCACATGGCAGATCGCTGAGTTCTAGCCACCAGTGAAATAATCTGGCCTCAGTTTTGCATTCCATGACCCCTGTATTCTGATGGGACAGAGGTCAGAGAGACTGACTGTAATTCTCCTTGTCAGAACTGCCTGGCCGTGGTACAATTTACTGTTGAACAGGAACAGTCTTAATTTAGAGTCATAGATTCATAGAAATGTTTTGGTTGTAAAGACCTTCAAAATCATCAAGTCCAATCATTAACTAACTCTACCAAGTCTAGTGCTAAACCATGTCCCTTAGCACCACATCTCTGCATCTTTTAAATACCTCCAGATATGGGGATCCAACCTACCTGGGGATCCAACCTCCCTGGGGAACCTATTGCAGTGTTTGATAACCCTTTCAGTGAAGAAGTTTCTTCTAATATCCAATCTGAACCTCCCCTGGTGCACCTTTGAGCCATTTCTTCTCATCCTATCACTTGTTACTAAAGTGAAGAGACTGATGCCTCACTACAACCTCCTTTCAAGGAGCCAGAGAGCAAAAAGGTCTCCCCTCACTTCAAGAGCTTCACTGCCCTTCTCTGGACACACTGCAGCACTTCAATGTCTTTCTTGTAGTAAGGGCCCCAAAGCTGAGCCCAGTACTCAAGGTGTTGCCTCACCAGTGCCAAGTACAGGAGGACAGTCACTTCGCTGGACCTGCCTGTCACACTATTCCTGATACAGGACCAGAATGCTGTTGGCCTTCTTGGCCACCTGGCCACACTGCTCGTATTCAGCTGGCTGATCAACACCCTGCAGGTCTTTCTCTACTGGGCAGCTTTCCAGACACTCTTCCCCAAATCTGTAGTGTTGCATGGGGTTATTGTGACCCAGGTCCAGGACCTGGCACTTGGCCTTGCTGAATCTCATACAACTGGCTTCGACCCAGCAATCCAGCCTGTCCAGGTCCCATTCCTACTCTCAAGCAGATCAGCACTCCCTTCCATCTTAATGTCATATGAAAACTTTGAGAGTGCCCTCAATCCCCTCACCCAGATCACTGATAGAGATGTTGAAGAGAACTGGCCCTGGGGAACACTACTTGTGACCAGCTGCCAGCTGGGTTTAACTTCAGTCACCACCACTCTTTGGGCCCAGTCATCCAGCCAGTTTTTATCCAGTGAAGCATCCACCCATCTAAGCCATGAGCAGTTTCTCCAGGAGGATGCTGTGGGAGAGAACATCAAAGGCAACATCCACAAGCTTTCCCTCATCCGCTAAATGGGTCATCTTATTGTAGAATGACATCAGGTTTGTCAAGCAGGACCTGCATCTCATAAATCCACGCTAATCACCTTGTTGTGCTGTACATGTTGCACAATGGCATTCAAGATGATTTGCTCTATAACCTTCTGTGGCACTGAGGTCAGACTGACAAGCCTGTAGCTCCCCAGGTCCTCCTTCCTGTAGGGGGGTGGCACATTTGCCAATCTCTGGTCAACTAGGACCTCCCTGTTTAGCCAGGACTGATGGTAAATTATGGAAAATGGCTTGGTGAGCACTTCTGCTAGTTCTCTCAGTATCCTAGGGTGTATGCCATCTGGCCCCATACACTTGTGCAGGTCTAAGTGGTGCAGAAGGTCACTAACCACCTCCTCTTGGATTACAGGGCTTCATTCTGCTCCCCAGCCCTATTTTCCAGCTCAGAGCCTGGGTATCCAACAATCAACAGGTCCTACTACTGAAAACTGAGGCAAAGAAAGTATTTAGTATCATCTCAGTCTTTTCTTCATCCTTGATCACTACATTCCCTCCTGCATCCAGTAAAAGACAGAGATTCTCCTTAGTCCTCCTTTTGTTGCTAATCTATTTGTAGAAGCATTTCTTGTTGTCTTTAACAGCTGAAGCCAGACTAATTTCTAGTTGGGCTTTAGCATAGCCTCACAACTTTGTAGTCTTCTTGCTCCAACGACCATAAGCTCTCATTTTGTTCCCTGAATTGCAACCAAATCTCTCTTCATCCAGGCTGGCCTTCTTCCTGCCAGCTTGTCTTTTGGCACGTGAGGACATCCTGTTCCTGCACCTTTAGGACTTCTTTCTTAAAGAATGTCCAGTCTTCCTGAACTCCTTGGCCCTTCAGGACTGCCTCCCAAGGGACTCTGTCGACCAGTCTCCAAAACAGGCCAAAGTCTGCCCACTGAAAGTCCAAAGTGGCAGTTCTGATGGCTCCTCTTGTTTATTCCCTCATCACTCCCTGCAATTGGAGGGACAAAGGAGAACATGACTTGTGCTTGTGATCCCTTAACCAGTCATCCCAAGGCCCTGAAGTCTCTCTGCATTGCCCATGGACTTCTTGTTGCTACCTCAAAACTGTCTACATGAAATATCATTCATGGTTAGTAACCTGAGGGCTGTACCCCTACATCATTAAGCCAGGTGTCAGGGAGATAGATTTCCCTAAGAAATGGGTCCGGTCTGCATATTAGGCCTGCTCCCTTCAGAAGTGAGTCACCTATGACAATAACTCATTTACAACTTACATCAGTGCTGCAAAACTCTCATTCTGGCTAAGGACTCTATGCTCCAAAGACTGAATAAGGACAAAGAGAGATACAGCATAAATAACAAGAGTAATCCAGCAAGTCTTCCTGTATCATCAATATGATGTTGTACCTGAGAATGACTGTATCAAGATGTTCTCTCCCCATACTTCCATGGTCTTGATTTATCTAACTGGACTGTGGAAGAAAGGGTATTTCCCCATTCTAGATTTTAATCTTTGAAGAAAGTAATTCAGATGTAAACTTCTCCATTTTATCATTCAGATGTAGCAGCTGAGCTTCTCAGTTAAGTTAGGGCTTCCTAGTCAAGTCACAAGAACAAGGGCAGGAATTATTACATCTGATGGTAATTTCCTTTTATTCTTCCATCTCTTGTTGCACAGGCTATCATAGCATTTGCACAATCTGTAAAAAGTTCAGTCCTCATTGTCCCCTCCCCAACAGTTTCTGGTACTTGGAAGCAGGTAGTGAATTTTCTTATCAGTAGAAGTAGGAAAACGGTATTTTAGTTGGCTAAACTAAAATTGGTCACAACACTTTTCTTCCTAAGAATATTTGCAGTAAAGAAATTAAATCAAACTGTTCTCATTTTTATGCATAGTCTTACAGGAAAAGCCATGAGAGTATTGGCTTTAAATAGTTTGTCACAGGGCTTACTTCTGATTTCCAGTCTCTCTTGCCAGCAACAGTTAACTAATTACAGCATGTGAAACTGCAAGGTGAGTCTCAGGTCCCAGGTACCACCTGTGCCATGGCATTATGGCAGAGGAACACATTTGATGCTCTTTAAAAACATCTCTGTTTTCCAACTACAATAGTCAGAAGACAGAATGAAAAAGAAAAAAAAAAGAGAAACTGAAGCTGGCAGCCTTAATACAAACCTACAAAATTGTCTCTTTCGTAAAGACCAGAAAATTAAAGCATACACACACAAATTAGGCAGCTTCTTTGCTCATGGTTCCAGGGTTATTGGTTTTTGTTAGTTGTTTTTTTTTAAACAGTCTTCTTCCCAAAAGCACACTCTAAGCCTGAAAAAGCCTTGATACTTTTTCCGACTTTTCTTTCTCTGCTTGGGCACTTACAGAGCCTGACAGGCTCCCACTTCAGAGTGGAGGCACATGCACCTCTACGTTACACCTCCAGTGCCACTTGGAGCCAAGCCGAAGGGAAGACGGCTGCCACCATCCCCGGTTTGTTAGCACCACCCAGCGTGTCATGTAACACAGCAATGACTCCACACTGACTCACGTTTTTTCATTCAGGTCAGAGCTTAACTGAAAAGTCTGTGATGGTAGTGGTGTTTTCAGAGCGGGGAGGATACTGTTGTACTGTAGGTTGCTCAAAATACCAACTCTTTTCATTACTCAATCTATAAAGCAGACTTTTCTTTAAGTCTCAAGAAATTTGTTCACATCCACATGTGAGCTAGTCTTGTCTGCATATAAGGACAATGGATCCAAGGATGGTTTGTATTTTTTTTTTTTTAATACAACTCTCATAAAAGTAATTTTATTTTATAACCAGTAACAGAAAGCCTTTTTTTTTTTTCCATTTTAACGACATAATTTTCTAACTTCTCTTGTATTTCCTTCCATGTGTACAAACATAATGAATGGCCTCATGTTTCTTTCCCACATTAGCCGAAGTGAAGAGAATCTGCTTTGTAATTTCCTTTCATAATATTACCTACTTGAATACTTGTTGATTTAGATTACATTCAGCCTGGGATAATGACTGACTGAGTAGCTGATGTGTCTTTGGTTTTACAGCTCTCTAGATAAGAACAGCATTTACTGACACTTGATGATGCCCTGCTCCATGCTGGGGACTGGAAGTTGTCCTTCAGAAACTGAAATGCTTTGTTCCTCTCTGTCTGCTGCTGCAAGATTCAGCTGTGGGACTGCCTGACTCACAGGTACCTGCAGGCAATCCAGGGATTTTGCCTTTTTAATTTTATAGCCTTCTACTCTGTGGTTTATGTTCCTGTTCCTTTTATGTACTGAATATTTTCCTCAGACTGATGTGTTTAAAATGCACTATTAGGGAAATAGTTCTTGCTTTAAAATATCGTTTTAGAATCCATTTGTTTGATCAGTACTTCAGCAATTTCTTCACCTGCTTTGTGATATGATCATTGTAAGTATGTGCTTTTGATTAATGGTCCCTTGGATGCTTCATTGGAAACATTGAAACAATCCTTTATGAGGCTTGTACTGTGATGGAGCAGCTATTCACAGCATTATGAATGTTTCAAGTATCCTGCTTGATAGCAGACACTCTGGTTAACAATTATTACATCTCTTTGGTTACAGGAATACTAGCAATTTAGCAACAGCTGACCAATTTACCATTTTTAAATTATGTTGGAAACCAATTCAGCTAATGATAAATCAGCAGCATTCTCCTTAATATTTTCTTAAAGTGGCAAATAAGCAATTGACTGAACAACAGGAATTAAAACACTTTTTAAAAAAGATTAATTGGATATCAGCTTATATTTCTATGCAGAGAAGAGGCAAGTAGAACCTAATGAAAGAATTGCCCAAACTGACAAATGGAAAGATCAGATGATAATTTAGAAAAGCCATGCTGAAAAAATACCACTTTTATGATTAATGCACCACATCTGGTCCCTCTGCTAAATGATAATATGAATTACACAGTTTTCCAACTCTATTAAATATGTTGTTGCTTTAGCAAAGAGACAAAAAAAAAAAAAAAGAATATAAGCTCGGTTCCTAAGCAGTTCTTATCAATACATTTACACTTGGTATCTCCTTGTCAAAAGAAAATAAGGGAGGAGGAGGTCTATGATTCATCACAGCCACTTTATTTATATAAAGCCAGAAACCACATTGTCTTTTGGTAAATGAGCTCAGGGTGAAGCTTGATTTAAAAAAAAAAAAAAAAAAAAAAAAAAAAAAAGAGAGAGAGAGAAAGTAGAGTGGGAATTCCAGCCCAGAGAAGGGTGGAGGCTCTGGAAGTTTCCAGTGACAATTCTTGTGTGGTATTTTTTAAATTTCTATTAAGTACCAGATTCAGTTATAGACATAACATGGACAAATCCTTGGCTTACAGACCAAAGAAAATTTGGGAATCCTAGGAACTGGGTGGGTACATCAGTTTGTAAGAGTCATTTCAGGTGGGAGGATTATCAAGAAAATAGGGATATGTCTGTCCTCTTTCTTGCATGCTGTCTAGTGGTATTCTGAAAGGGAACAACTTGCAATTCCAGGAAATACCAAAGTTCTTACAGAATTGAAAATATCAAGGTTTTGGCACCTAAGACCACATTGAGAAAATTGGGATTGTTTGACCTGGAGAAAAGAAGTCTCTGGACCAACCATTTCAATACTTAGAGGAATTTATAAGCATTTCAATACTTAGGGGAATTATTAGAATGGTAGGGAGAGACTTTTTAATAGGGCCTGTTGTGATAAGACAAGGGGCAATGGTTTTAAGCTACAGGAGTATAGACTCAGATTAGATATAAAGAAGAAAATATTTTTACAAGGTTGGTGACACACTGGAACATGTTGCCCAGAGAAATGGTAGGTGCCCCATCCCTGGAAACATTCAAGCTTGAGCTGGATGGGGCTTCAAGAAACCTCATTTGTAGAAGATGCCCCTACTCATTGCAGATGACCTTTAAAAGTTCCTTCCAATCCAAACCATTCTATGATTCTATGGTTCAAATGAAATAAAGAGCTGTTGTTGACAGCATTAACATTTAAATTCAAATACTTTTGCAGTGTCAGCAAACAGGACTTGTGCAGAAACACTGAGACCAATAAAGGTCTTGTGTCTTGTCATAGTATAAGGGATTTTTTACAGGTGACTCTCCACAGAGAAAGAGATTTGGTGAGAAGTCTGAAAGATAGAGCATAAATATTAACAAAGCAAGCTTTTAGGTGGGGAGTTCAATTACAGTCAGAGCAGCAGGCTCTACTAGCTGCTGCATAGCAAAATCATTATTAAATTTGCCACAGGAATTATGTCAGGGATGCATGGAGGGACATGTGGAAGAGCAGGACCATCTCTACTCCATTAGCACAATCATTTCCACAGGCTTTTCAAAGAACATCCCAGTGACAAATTGTTACCCAAGGTTGTGTTTCAGGTAGAAGTTACCACTTCAGCAGTTGTCTCATCTTCAGGCAGACAAGGTCATACTTGCCAGACATTCGTTAGGAAAATTGTCTCATTAGATTTGTGTACAAAATATCTTTCTTCAGTGAATGATGGGGAGAAGCACTCACCAAGTATGACCTTGGATCACCAGCATCACTAGCACAGTCCAGGAAAGCATTTCTGCTAGACCACAACAGCAGACAACGTCACCCTAGGAGAGTGGGCAATGTTACTAATTGCTATGGCACAAACTCTGTGGTTTAAATCTTAAACAGTTTATCACTAAAGATTCATTATTCCATGTCTGTAGATGCGTCAGGGACACATTACTAAAGAAGTTTTTGCTCTGCCTTTGAAAAGGTAGACAAGAAAGGGAAGTTACTTGTGTTCAAAGCCAGCTGTCAAAAGTTAGACATTTTGTGTGCACATTAATACGGACTCTGCTTGTGCAGCTCCACACTATTTTTGTCGCATAACCTATGCATCATTTATGCAAAGAATACACACACAAAGCAGCAAAATTAAGAATGCATGAGACTGTAAATCTGTCATCTTTTGGTTTTGAGCTTGAAACTTTTATAGCTTAATTTATATTCATTTCCTACATTCATTTCCTAGCGGTGCATCTCACAGTTCTATCCTGCAAAGAAAAGGACTCTAATAGATACCACTGAGCAGCTCCCTGACTTCAAAATTGAGTTAGCATCAGTTCATGAAAGGGTTTCTTTGATTTAGCTCTCTGTAACAGTTGAGTACTGGGCTTGGTGAAGCAGAAAGGTCACTCCAATTTCTGTGTTCCTGAGATATTAATTTAGCTTAAGGTTAATGTCAATGCTAACACCTTTATTTATGGGTAACTACTTACTGGTCTTTTACTTTTCTGTTCCTTCTTTAGCTATTGATGGAAACCAGCCAGGTGTTGCTGGTTTAGTTCGTGGGTGAATTTTCTGTAGCAATATCATTTACATTTGGTAAACACAGTTTAATTTAGGTTGAGTGCCTTGTTTGTAGCCTGTAATTTAGGGTGTGCTCCCTGATAGCCAGTGTCAGGGAGTGCTGCTGCTGCTGTTCCCGATATGGCAAAGGTGGAAGAGCCAGTCTGCACATGCGTACAGGTGTGGGGGGCTTTCCCAGCAGCCTGTTCTCTGC
Organism: Indicator indicator; assembly: GCF_027791375.1. Taxonomy (NCBI): domain Eukaryota; kingdom Metazoa; phylum Chordata; class Aves; order Piciformes; family Indicatoridae; genus Indicator; species Indicator indicator. Next base: position 4,973,675 of record NC_072022.1, on the reverse strand, counting down.
CTTGATTTGCTCATCTGGCCTGAATTCTTTCTTTGCTGACAGATCTGTAGATATTCTTAGGTGGTCATGCAGAACCTGTTAACTGTTCAGAAGTTTAAAACTGCCTTTGGAAAAGGTTAAAAGTCTGCAGTGATCACATGTAAAATAGTTTTTGAACTTGTAATCCATGGGAACTAACAAGTTTTGTTGGTTTTGCATGGATGCCAGCTCTTCAGTGGATATAAGGCCTGAAATACTTACATGTTTTTAAATAGTGGGTCTTCTCTAGACTTAAAAAATGTTGATAATCAGAGAGGAGGAGCAGGAGCACACCATGTATCTGTGGTGTGAGGATTACACATCTCTCTGCCATATACAATGACTTCCACATCTAGCAGATTTTATTAACGGTACATTACCTTCATGACTAAAACCAGCATACCTAGTTGTAGTGGTTAAACTTTTGGCTGCTAAACAGCTCCCTGCTGGTCATGAAGTGCCTCCTTTTTAGCTTTCCTATTTCTCATTTCTGTCATTTCAATTCAGTTCAAAACACAGATGTAAGTATTATCTCTGCTCTGACCACTTTATGATCATCTCTGTTTCCACTGCCCCGTTTTTGTGGACTGGGCTCCCTGTCCCAGTCCTTTCTCAACCCTTGCACAGATGTGTTGTCTCCTTCCTCAAGCTGCACAAGGGGATGCAGAGCTACAGGCCAAGCACTGCCTGCTACCACACCTGCATTCACTCAAAGCCTGGACCCCTGCAAAACCCACACCCACCTCAGCCTCTGCTCTTCCATTGCCCCTGTGTGCACAGGAAGGCTGTTGACACCTCTTAACAGCCATATTGCAGGTTCCCTCCAAAAATCTGGGACATCCCAACAGGAGCTGCACCTCTCCCACAAATTTTCTTGGAAATTTAGCAAGCATGGATCCACAGTTATTCAACTGCTTTCTTCAACTAGCACTGTGGAAAGGAGAGTACAGCTCTTACACCTCATAAATTGCAGCCTCTCCTTTCTGTTTAATCCTCTAATCCACACCACTTCTTTAAAGCCTTGGGAGAGGGACTTCTTTGTATTTTGCAAGAACAGGGATGCTAAGTACTTAATAAATAAGCTAAAAAGTAAGAGATCAGTTATATTCTGCCTTGCATGCAGCAGAATTTCTGTTTAGTTCCTCCAGTCTTTGCTTCAGTTGGCTGTGCCTGGACACTTTACTACGGATTTACCGTCGCCTGCAAGAGGGGTAGAAAGGAAGAACCACACAATACAAGAAGAGGGGCAGGCACTTCTTAAAACAACCCTTAAAAGACAAAATGTCATTTATTGGCATGATAATCTGTATGTCATCATCCAACAGCACTGGCAATGTGGCATCTGTAAACACTTATTAAAATGTCAATTTATCTTGTGGTCCACAAGAATGCTGACTTGACTTCTCATTTCTTTTCTCAAACAACTTTGGCCCAAATCCTACAAACACACAAGTATTGAGCTTGTTACTGTGAGCTCTGCTACAGCCCTTTTAAAGAGTATCTTTCACGGGCAGAATGAAAAGGCTACTAAAATGTGTCAAGAGTACCAACTGGTAAACAAAATGAAGCATTTCAAGTTTACCTTAGAATTTAAATAAAGATGAAATTTTAGAGTAGCATTACTGTTTGTCAAGCATTGGTGAAGCAGTACACGATTGCACAAATGGTGACACTGAGTTCTTTCATGGTCAGGACAAACGCTCCTGCTGTGCCACCTGAGGACAGAGCGCGGGGCGCTGCGGTCGGCTGCGAGGTTCGGGGCGATCCCAGTCCCTAAGTGCGCAGCGCCCGGGGTGTCCGTGGAGCTTGCAGCACTGCTGGGACTTACCGGCTCAGGGCTGGGCATACCCGGGGCAGGGCCCCCGAGGGGAAGGAGAAACCGGCAGCGCCCGCGGCTCCGCGGCCGCGCAGCGCCGCGCCCCACAAAGGGAGGGAGAAAGGGCGGCCCGACCCTGCCCTGCCCCTGGGGCGGAGGGTCGCGGGAGCCTCTGCCTCCTCCTCCTCCGGCACCGCAGCACACAGGAGCAAGCGGCAGCCGGAGGAGCGGCTCCGCGGACCCAGCCCTGCAGCCGCCGTCGCCCGGAGATGCCTCCCGCTGCTCCGCGCTGCCCACTGCTGCCGCTGCTGCTGCTGCTACTACTGCTGCTGCTGGCGGCGGCGCGCCCCGCAGCCCCTCCGCACAGGTACCGCGCCTTCCCCGCGCAGCGCTGCCCTGACGCCTCTCCTCCCTTTCTCCCTCCCTTCTCTCCGCAAGCGCGATACCGTCTGCGCCTCCGAAGACCTCCCCCCCCGCCCCCCACACTGCCCCCAGGCTGAACCCGCGTCTGTTTTATTGCCCGTGCCCGCGTCAAACAGGAGCACAGGCAGGGGCTTTTAGCACGCATACAGGGCACTGTGAGAGCAGCCCCTGGTAATAATGTGACTTAATATAACATTATGATATGATGTACCATACTATAAGGAAAATATAATATAATATAATATAATATAATATAATATAATATAATATAATATAATATAATATAATATAATATAATATAATATAATATATTTCCCAATACCTAAAGTTCAGCAGGGCATTTGCTCACCTTCATGTTGTCAGCAGTCATGCTGTGGTTTGCAAATGGGGTTTTCAGTGCTTCCCTCATATGCCCACAGCATAGCCCACGGTGGGTGTAGCAAGGAGCTGCTCTCTAACCTTTTGTAGCAGTAAAGGTTCACACTTGAAAAATCAGGATGTACGATTGGTCACCAGACCAGGGCAGTAGAACTTGTGCTCATGGCGGTTTGCGTTCCTGTGTTACAGAAAACTTTCAAAGCCGTCTTCTTGATTAAAATACCTACATTCAGAAGGAGAAATAGAATAGGAAGCAATTAGAAGTTATTTTTATTACTGTACTAAGTACAATTATATATAATATAAAAAGTCATTACTAATGACTTAATTTTTTTTTCATTATAATGAAAATTTGCAGTGGTGTATCAAGACGGAAGCATAACAGTATGCGTAAACCCAGATTTACAGTTCATTTTCTCTATACCTAAATTGGCCTGTTAAATTGCACATTCTGACAATAGTGAAATAGTGCAAATAATTAAATATAAGTTTAAAGTTATCATGTTTAAATATTTAAGATACATTTTAAGACAAGCCATACCTTTTTACTGTTATAGAAAGAATAAATGAATTATATTGTAAAACTAAGCACTATTTTTCCTATTATTCTCAGGCCTACATTTGCATGTGGAGGAGTTGTATCTGGAGAGTCAGGGTTTATTGGGAGTGAAGGATTTCCTGGAGTCTACCCTCCAAACAGCAAATGTACTTGGAAAATCACAGTAAGAATTTTTAATATAACAAAACTAGTACTGAAAACAATGAAGAGCTATTTGTTGTTAATGCCAGTGTTTTATATGGGATAAAGTATGTGCCATAACGAACTCTAACTTAGAGCAGCTCAACTTTCTGAGGCTTTCTAGGGCTGCAGTAATATGATAATAGTGTCTGAAACTGAACTGGCCTTGCCTAATGTCAGACACAAATTTTCATTGACTTCATAGACACACCTCTAATTGTTGTAAATTAATTCACTTGCAAGCATGCATCTACCCTTCCAGTCACTGCAAAAAGCAGTAGTTAGATCAAATGGATTAAGTAAAGCTTTGGGGGTTAGATAATGAAAAGCAAGTTTCATTGTCAAGAAGACATAGAAAAAGCTTCAAACACAACCAACTAAAACATTCAGGCAAGTGTGCTTGTGTGTGCTAACAGCAGTGTTCTGCCATCCAGGACATCCAGAGGATGTCATACAGCAAGCTGACAAAGCAGTAGGAAAGCATTCTTGCATTTATAAATGACTGAGCACATGGTACGATTGATATTTTAATGCTGAAATAAGACTGTAAGGCAGAGACATCTTCATGGATAGCAAATGCCATTAAACAGCTAGGACTTCAGTGCTGGATGTGTCCTTATTCACAGGCTCATAGAAAGACATTTGAATGAATGATTACTTTTTCCTGACATCTGTACAAGTTAAGCCCTCCAAAATTGCCCACCGAATTTCCTCTCCATTTTTGGAGGCACAGTTCACTAAGAACTCCTGTGACATTCAGGCCTAGAGTACAGGCTTTAACAGAGGAAAAAAAAAAAGAAAACATAAAACAAAAAAATTGTCTGTGTGTAACAGAATCACTAAACACAACTTCAGTTCAAAGACTGCATTACAGGCAGGCTGGCTGGCTGGCTGTTGGCAGTAGAACAGGTTGTCACAGAAGAATTGTCTGCTTGCTACTATAGAGATGCTGACAAAGTGGGAGACATTGATCTGTTGGCAGTGTTTGGTTAAAATGACTCCATACCAAATAAGCAATGTCATTTTAATTGTCTTTAAAGGATACATGTGAAGCTGCAACATTTGCTTTCCGCACCTTTATGTTGCATTATTATGAGGGCCAAGTTAGAGGTTACCTTTAATGTGGGACTGATTTTATTCAGAAGAGTATTAAGTGAAATACAGTGTATGCTCATAAACTGGCTTCTCACAATTGAGGGGCTCAGATTACAGCAATGAGCTTCACCTACCTTACAATGTGATGAGCAGGTAGAAATTACACTTGGAATCATACACACCTGCATGAAATAAAAGGAAAAAAACCTTCCAGTTAGTTTACCAATATAACATAGTATTAGATCTTCAAAAGTTCAAAACTGAATCTGGAGGAAAATAGTAACTTTGATTATAACAGCATAAAGTTTTTACAATTAAAGAATTTGGAGCCACCACTGAATCATGCCATGGATCTGCCCTTTGTTATTTATTGGGAGTAGAGGGAGAAAAGAATTATTGATTGTATTTTAAAAAGTCCATGCAAAGTGGTTTCATGGCACACCTAATGTGGCTGTTGCCAAGAAGATGAGAACATCCAGATTAACCTGGACATTGTGAGGACCATTACCACAAAGTTTGTGGCAGAGCTGTGTCTGCAAGCCAGCTTTATTTATTAACCATGGGAGGCACTTGATGGCTTCTTGTCTTTTATGATGATCCTGACACCCCCACTTTTTTGTTGTGCTGCCATTTACTCCTGCTCTTTACCTGCCACATACCTATTCTCTGTAGTTTGTCCAAAGCCAGAGAAGGGCTGCACTGGTGTAGTAGTCCAGGCTTTCTTGTGCCTGCACCTCATTAAACCTTCATTACAATATTCTTCACTAATCCAAGCTGAATTTTTTTTTCCCCCATCAACTGTGTAAGAATATCCTGTCTTTTGAATGTTCAGGAAAGACAAAGGCGGCAAGCACTACAAAACTTGAGAGACTAAGCCTACATGCTGTTTAAAAAGAGGAGGATTTACCAGACCAGAGGGAAAGTGGTACACCAAAGGGTCTGGTTAGCCTGCATTTAAACAACAAAATCCTTTCACCAGATACCGCTGAGCCTCAGAGCAGCTTATAGTAGCACCCAAGTAAGAAAGCTAGTTACACTACTGAGAGGAAATACATTATAGTTACTGTTACGCTTCCTCATTTAGCATCTGATCTTAGAAGATGGCTAAGACTTTTTGCCTAACCGTTTTAACCAAGGGCTGTGAACACCCTCCTGAAAACTCTGTCTAATGCAGGATCTGACAAGTCTGTAAGAATGGAAGAGGTGTTGATTGACTTTGCATTTGGGTCACAAGGAGCATGAAGCTGGTGTTCTGTCAACTATAGGATTTCATAATCTATAGAAGAAATCCACCGAAAGGCAGAGCAACAACTAATTCATCCTTTAAAAGAAAATAGGCCTAGAAAATGTTCAGGGTAATACAGATAAAGCAATGTAGCATTCAGGTATCAGGTGAAATCTTTCCAACTTGTTTGCTAAAGCTAGAAGAGTCTCTCTAACTCAATTATGGTTCTGTTATTTCAAGAGACTGGGACTTATTCAGCTGGCTAAAGAAAATAGTTTCTCTATTCTAAAAGCTCTAAGAAGTGTTCAGCACATGCTTGTAGTTATATTACAAGCTTGGCAGACTACCCAGCATCTTTTAGCTGGCTTTGCTAAGAAGTAATTTGTACAGCCATTTCCTTTCCTATAGTAATGTATATAGCTCTATCTAAAATATGCCATATAGATTTAATACTCTGTAATCCTTTTTGGCCATCACCTCACATAAATGTGTCACATAGTCCAACAATCTGGACTGCTGTCCTGTGTTTTTCTGGCAGACTGTGTAGGTCCCATAAAACTCTCAACAACTTTATGTGCAGTAATAATACTGAAGACTGTCAGAGTTATGTAAGGTTATGTTTTTATAGGTTCAGGAGTTGTGTTCCAGCAGGTTTGTTGACAATAAACAAGATTTGGAAAAATTTACTTACTTGCTGGGAATCTGCCTTGTGGGAGTGAAATATTTTAAATAATTTTCTCAATGTTTTAAGTATTCATTTTCCCAAGTAATTGTGAAAGTGCCCTTCCAGTAGAGAACAGATCTTTATGCATGGTTGTATGGCCATAAAAGAAACAGCTAATGCCTTTGTCAGGGAGAGTAAGCTAGTAAGATTTTTTTTTTTTTTAATTGTTCTGTGGCTGGAGAGGATGGAGCTAAGGAGCAAGAGACTAAGCATGAACAGTGGCTCTTCTGAGGATGTAATTACAAATAATTTTGGTGTTCACTCTTAGTAGAAAGAAATAATATGTATTGCATGCAGGTAGCTGATGTGTTTTTCAAGTCTACCTAGGACTCCTATGGCAAGACATAAAATCAGCATTTTAGTATTAAACATATACCAAAATACATTAAGTTCATCTACGATACAGGTTTACAAATGAGGCTAAATATTTTCTCAGAAAGTTAGTATTTAAAGGTTTTTCCTCATCAAAACATTCTTTTCAAAGTAAATAATCTAAACCAAGTGATTTTGAAAAACATGACAGTTTAAAAATCCTCCCCAGAAACTGAGACACAACAATGAAGTGGGTTTTGTGTTCAGTGAGAATAACAACAGAAAAACAGCTTAATTACTTTAAGTAAATGTTAATTAACATCATATGAAATATCTACAAACAAATTATATCCCCCCAAACCAAACAAACAAAAGCCCAAAACAATCTGGAGTCTTTATTTTGTGGTGGGTTTTACATGTAAAATAATCATGCACTTCTGAAGATGTTAGTAGTCTAGGGAATTATGCTTCAGAAAAAGTCCCCCTAAAAAGTTAGGAAGAACTACTCTCCTTTAGCCTTCAATAGGAGTAAGGCATCCTTCATGTAAGTGTAGCATCATGTCTGATTCTAAAGTTCATAGAGTTTAAATAAGAAAGGAAGCAGAGGACAAGTGTGGGTCAGTCACCCTCTGTGTGACAAGGAGAGGCAGAAGCTAAAGTGCCTCTGTTGTTGAAAGATACCAGATGGATGGGTTAAACTGAAAAATAAGGCACACCCTGTAGGGGAAGCATCACATGTTCATCCTTTGATCCCTCCCTTTTTTTTTTAATTTTCATTTTTACTTAAGAGCTACAGTTCCTTCCAATTGCTCCTCTGAGGCATCCTATCCTACTTCATCAGGCTCAAATATGGCTTAAAGTAAACAATACTGAGTCATGCTATGCTGGCCTTTGCTTTCTCCCCTGTGTTTCTCATGAAGCAATATTTTAAATGTCCTAGGATAAACATTGTCAGATTTTGGCACATTAGTTTTCAACACTTAAAAAAGGGAAACGGTGGGAACGAAAGCAAAGTATGGTTTTACAAAGACACCTGTATTTAGGATGGGATTCCTTAGCAGTAGCCTCAAAATGGAGTGGCTGCTGCCAGAATAGGGAACCACCATCCTGTGCACTCTTGATGTCATCTTGTCAGACCACAAACTCTTAATTGATTTAACATGCTGAAACAAATTTGTTATTTTGTGAGTGATGACAAATGCTACTTCAATAAGCAATGACATCATTCTATAATGGCAGTATGTAGTGACCGTGGTTAAAGAGCCCCAGTTCACACATTTCTGTAAATGTCTTATCTCCCCAAACTCAGCTACATGTGAGCAAGGATTATTCTGATAACTTAAATCTGTAGTAGGCTCCTTGTTAAACATTCATGACATGTGGCTGAATTGTTCTTACTCATTTTCTTATAAGCTGTCCTGAAACATAACTTAGAAACTCAAGGATGTCTGTGGGGAACAATTTTGACTATGATTCTGTAGAATGAACTAATAGATGCTGAAGAGATTAAAAACTATAATGAAATCTATTTCTTAAAATCATGGCATTATTTGAGTTGGAAGTGTGCTGGTTTGAGGCCAGCCAGATCCTCTCTTGCCCCGAAAGGGACAAAAGAATGAGACTCACACAAATGGATTGGAGAGTGATGGAAAGTTTAAATGGAAAAGCAATTGGTGAAACTACAGAAAACTACAAAGCATAGTGGCAAAGAACATCCTAAAGCATACAGAGCCCCTTACATAGTACCCAGAGGCTTCCCAATCTTTCCCTCCTCCCACCTGAGAGTCTACCCAAACCCTCAGGGCTCTTTCTTCCCCCCTCCCACTGCTAGGCAAGTCTCAGGCTGGCCAGGTCTGAGACTGCCCCCCCCCTCCATTCTCCTCCTGGCATTAGGCCTAGACAGGCCCAAGAGGCCTTGAGATACTCCCCCGGCATTACCCGATAAGAAAGAGCATCTCCCATGGGAGCAGAGAGGGAAGAAAGAGGAAGAGAATGACTTTGCAGATGGATTTATAGAGCGCGGGATTTATATGTAGAAATACGCCGTTTCCTGTGTCCACCCCATTGGGTGGGCACCCAGGACACCAGAGGTGTATCTCATGTGGCAGTAGCAGGGGGCACCCAGCCTAAACTGCCACAGGAAGGGACTTTAAGGACCATCTAGCTCCAACCTCCCTGCCATGGGCAGGCACACCTTGCACTAGATCAGGTTGCTCAAAGGCCCATCCAACCCAGCCTTGAACACTTTTAGAGAGGGGGCATCCATAACTTCTTTAGGCAGGCTGTTCCCGTGTTTTACCACCCTCACAGTAAAGAACCTCTTCCTTTCATCTAAATCTATGCTCTTTCAGTTTGAAACCATTACGCATCATCCTATCACTGCATTCCATGATAAAAAGGTCCCTATGCACCTTTTCCCCCTTTAAGTACTAGAAGACCACTATAAAGTCTCCTGGAGCCTTAGAATCATAAAATCCTAGAATGGTTTGGGTTGGAAGGGACCTCTAAAGGTCATCTAGTCCAACCCCCTCTGCAGTAAGCAGGGACATCCTCAACTAGATCAGGCTGCCCAGAGCCCTGTTGAGCCTCACCTTGAATATCTTCAGGGATGGGGCCACAACCACCTCCCTGGGCAACCTGTTCCAGTGTTCCACCATCCTCATAGTAAAGAACCTGTTCCTAACATGCAGTCTAAATCTACTCTTTTCTAGTTTGAAGTCATTGCCCCTCGTCCTATCACTACAGGCCTTTGTCAACAGAATCTGTACCTGACAAGGCATTTTTAAGTGTTGAAATTCACAACATTAAAACACTTGAAAATTTTGTATAAGGAACAGTTTAGTTGTAGTTTATCTCAAAGTGATGTTTTAAAATGAGTCACTCTTACGGAAGGAAAAAAAATCATAAACTCTCAAATGAAATGGCTTAAATATAAACTTACTGCAGATACATTAAGTGTGTGTTACATATTTAAAGCAGAAAATAATAATGGGGTCTGAGTAAAATAGAACAGCTACAATTATTTTAATAGGTAACCACTCTACCAGGCTATGAATTGAATGCAGATAATTACACTCTTGACTGTCTAGGATTTCTCTATAAAATACTGTGTCCCTTCTCTGTGTCCTGTTACACAGCACTGAATGCTTTGTTAGAATAGTTTTCACTTCTCAATATGCTGCTTATTGTCTCAAAAGCTTGCAACTCTAGCCTAGTAAATGTTCTTCTCCTTCTAAACTATTATGCTATTTATATTTACATCTTTCTCACTACTCTTGCCCTTTTCACAATGTCCACAGATACAGACTTGTAACATTTGTCCTGTTTTACATTTCCTCAGATGTTTCAGAAAACAAAACTTGAATTGAGGACATCCACACTAATGGTTCTTTTGAACTCTCTGTTTATAGTTTTACACATTCTTTCCAAATATAATTCTTTCACTACAATCTTCAAGCTAAATGTACCCACTCCAATAATTAAGTATTGGGACTGTTCAGCATTAGCCATCAAATTTATGATTTTACTTATAAACGTGTATCAGTAAATAATAATAATAAAAAATCCTTCAATCTATGAAACTTTATGACACAAATCAGCAAGGTAAGAGAGGACGTTGCATTTGCTTAGAATTTTCAATTGCTTGTTCCCTATGCTTTTTTTGAACCATATAAATCTCATTTTCATGATTGTTTACTGTCTGCAGAAAGTAAGAAAAACACGCCAAGCTGAACTGAGCAGTGATGGCGTATAATTAACTATAGCAGCCTAGCTAGATGATACTGTGAAACAAGAAGATGGTAGTCGCAACAGAGATGACCAGAGCTTTGCTTTTATGACTTGTCCAATACGATTTTAAAACCCACTCTGTCTGGTGCATAGTTGACAAAGAAATGGCTTACCTGGCGATACGTGATAGGAATGAAAATACTCATGCAAATAGTGGGATCAGATGGGTATGTGGTGCCAGTCACGCCGCAAGATACATCTCTCTTTCCTTCCCTCCCTTCTTTCTCTCACTCTGCAGGTCCCAGAAGGGAAAGTGGTGGTTCTTTCTTTTAGATATTTAGACCTGGAAAGTGACAACTTGTGTCGATATGATTTTGTGGATATATACAACGGCCATGCTAATGGACAACGCATTGGCAGGTTCTGTGGTACTGTGAAACCAGGTGCCCTTGTATCCAACAGCAATACAATGTTGGTGCAGATGACTTCAGATGCTAATACTGCTGGAAGTGGATTCATTGCAAAGTTCTCTGCAGCAGAACCACATGAAAGAGGTAATTAATTATGTACATTCTAAAGATACATACAACTGCACAACTCCATGGAGAGTCACATGAAAGTTTAAGATGTGAAGCCAGAGATATTAGGGCTTGCACTGTTCAATGTACTCATTTGCTTAAGAAATAACAAAGTTTTAATATTTACCCACCATAGTTAATCAAAGTAGTAAAGAAGAGGGCTAACTGTTGTAAGAACTGCAGATGAAGTGCATCTGGTAGCAATATGGCACTGGCTAGTCAATATAATGGCAGATGAAATTCAATAAAGATAAATGTTGCAAACAAAGGGAAAAGACCCTAACTTCATGTACAGTGCAGTGTGCTCTGAATTTACCATTACTGCTTACAAATGAAATCTTAATTTTGAAACAGATAGTTTATGGAAACAATAGTTAAGCATCAATCCAGTGCTCAACAGGCATCACATAAAAAGAAACCTGACATTTTGGTTTTTTTTGGAAAGGGGATAAAGACCAAGCCACAACAAAAATTTGTGACACCATAAACCCATAATGTATCTACATCTTCAATACTGTATGCCCTTCTGATGTTTCCATCTCAGAACAGGATATAATAAAAAAGGTCAAGATGAGCATAGGAGAGGGCTCTACAGTCATGACCAGTATGGGGAAAGCAAACAGAGACCACAGTCACTGTCTCTTCAAATACAAATACCACATGAGTAAGTGGCTGCAAAGGAAAGCAGGGGGTGATTTTTCTCATTGAGCTGTTAAGTGGTGGAGTGCTGTTGCAGAGGACATTGTGGATTGTCAATTTCTACACTGGTTTAAAAATAATTAGAAAAATACATGAAAAGAAATTTTTGTTAGGTATTAAAGATGAAAGCATTGCCCTGTGCTTGGAAAGAACATGAATTGCAAGAGGTTGTGAGATTACAGGGAAGTGATACTGCCCTGCTGAATGGCTGCTTTTCAGGGCTTTTGCTATTGGCATAACACCAGACTAGACAGGTAGCTGGACATACGCAATGCAGGTGATGAGCAATTTATTAGTCCTTCGAGATATATTGAATGAGTGTGATGTGAAGGAGAATTTCATAAAGGTTCATAGTCACATTATAAATAAGGTTACATACCTGCTGTAGCACTGTAATTTGGGACTGGGAGTAGGAGATACGGAGGAAAAAACCCTCTCCATTGTGGGCTCTCCACAGACTGCAGTCCATTGTGAATGCTCATCAGCCCTAGCCATGGGAGGCTCTTTTTCCCAGAGGTGCCATCAGCTGAGCAGAAAGGTTCAGCCACGTCCTGTGGTGGAGCTGGGTCAGAAGTGTACAAACCTGGCTGAGACCAGCCATGTCTGGCCCCTCAAGGCTCCTGCACTAGAGGGAGCGCAGGACATGTGCTACCTGAATGCCTGTTACACTCCGGTCAGCGTGGTGCCCTGTACTTGCAGGGGCTCAGTACTGTGGGGGACGACTGGAGAAGCCATCGGGGTCCTTCCAAACACCCAACTGGCCGGAGCGAGACTACCCAGCAGGGGTCACCTGCTCCTGGCATATTGTTGCCCCAAAGAACCAGGTAAGGCACTACCATTGCCACACCAGCGCAGACCAGCTTCCACTGCCTGCTGGGGCTAACACCTCATCAACAGCCCGCACACACAACACACTGCCTGTGTGGCACCGAAATAATGAAAATGCTCTCCGGCTGAAAGGTAAAACTGGGTATGTGCAAGGAGTGCAGGCACACCTACACTCCAGCAATGCCCACCTTCCTGTCATCTATTACCTGCCTCACTCCACTAACTCTGTGCTTTCTCAACAGTATATGTCCTCTTCTGTGCATCAATACATTCCCCTAAATTAAACTTTTTAAAAGGATCTGTGACTGGCAAGGCTTTTAAAACAGATTTTTTTTTTAAAGATTTTGTTAATTAACAAAACATCATGCAAATGAACTTAGGGCAGGTGATCATCTCAGGACCAAATGTGATGATAGCCTATGTTAAGTTTAACAACGTCTGTAGCATTCTTAATGTTTTTTTGCAGTTTGTTGTTGAGGTACCTAGGCAGGGATGATGGAATTTATTAAAAGGAGACATTATTTTATTCTGCTTAACAGTACAGGGAGCATATTTGGGTGTGTCCTGCACAGGTATTTTCCATGTATGTTTCATAAAAGTTGTTTTATTTCATATTTTGAAGGCTCCATCTCCTAACGCACTTGCTTCATTAGGCAGATGCCATCAAAGCATATGCTACCATTTCATGAAGACCTGAAGAGCTATGACAGCAAACCAAGAGGGCTCATTTGCCACCATTTGCCACACATGGCAAACACAAGTGTGTTCCCTGTGCTGTAGGGCTAATCTCAATCCTAGCTTCACATTTTCTGGTTGTTGCTGAGCCATCTGCTCTGTTTCTTGGCAGGAAGTCCACAGTGATTGAATGTTTTAGTTGCCAAGAATGTTTTAATAGGTTACATTTTATAACCACATCCAGCTTTTATAATTCTACATGTAAAGACAATTTTCCTCTTAATCTGCTCCTGACCATAACCCTCCAAATAAAACAGCTGCCCCAGATAAATGTATTCTTCAGATCTTTCATACTTTTCCATTTTTTACTAAGATATTTTCTCCCTTGAGCTGAAGCAGTATGTAAGTTTAGTCCTTCCTGTACTCCAGTCCATATTCCTTGCTTGCTAGGTACAGGTCATTTAACAATCTTATGGATAGGTAGTAGTGATTTTCAAAACCTTGTCTGTAAACTGCAGATTACTCCATGTCTTTCTAAATGTCTCTATATAAGCCTAAAACTTCCTCTAAGCTTGTAGAGGAGACCTTTAAAAGACAAAATAAGCATAAAAATTAGGGCATTATATCCTGTGCCTTTTGTAGGTTCTGTTCCATCAATCAACAAATTTCTGAATATGTCATTTTCATGGGCTGCACCAGTGGTTGTCTGCATACAAATGAGGCAGAATTTTGACAGTGACAGAAGTAATTCTTGAAGTACTGAATAAGCATCTCTCTACAAGTGCACATGAAAAGCTGTTCACTTGTCCATTTGCTGAAGTTTAGGTGCTCTTTCCTTTCCCAAGCATGTGAGCAATAAAACAAGGCACTGTTTTGCTTCTGGCACAAATCAGTAATTACTTCATTTGTTAAAGAAGACGGAGGAGCTTCTCATGATGGTGAAGAGCTTCTATTCTATCATGAAATACTTCTTTGTTAGTGGGAAATGCACTTATGAACAATAGTAAAGTAGCTATTGTGGCATGCTATGAAAAAATTATAATTTCTGCTCCCAGTTGCATTACTTCTGTCTGTACCACCTTTCTTGATCAGAAGCATATTACTCAGATGAGTACTTCCATTTAAAGTGCATTTTTTCATCATGCATTTTGAAACAGGCCTGTTACTCATCTCTGAAACCAAGTCTCCCTCTGTTACTCATACTTTATGGGAAATACAATGATCTGAATAGTGCAGAAGCATATCCAGGCAAAACTAAGACATCATTACTATGAATATAGAACAAGACTATTTTTACAATGCCAGTAAATCAAATAGCATATGCAATGTACAGATGACTCCTTTTTCTTTCTACAGTTTTAAAAGATTTAATACCATCTTTGTTTCACACAGAGCTTTAAAGAGAACTCCTGCATATTTACAGTCAACACAATTCAGTGTTGTCATTCAACTCTCATTTGTGCTATTTATGGGAAGGTGATTTAAATACTCTTGTGCTACATATAAAGAAGCAACCTAAATGCATATATTACCTCTGTTTCAATCGTACAGTTATACTGTGTTTTCCTTCCTTGCTATTCACAACCGACAGAATTATACTGCAGGACTTCAGAGAAGCAAACTCCCTTTCTCTTTTCTTGTCTATTGTTTTTGTTTTTTAAGTGGCAAAGTCAAAGAATACAAATCATACTGAAGGTAATAGCATTGTTACTGGATATACCAGAGATACATTAATTCTCACGTATGACTTATAAAACCCTGGCATCTATGGAAACTGTGTATGGAAACACAATTTCTCTATCTACTTACTTTCTCTTGGTTTCAGTCTTACTATTTCCTAATTTTATTTCTATTAATGTTTTTGTTTCTGACCTTTTTATTTCTGCATCAAGTAAACACAGCGTTGGCAACCATAGTGATTCAAACGCTGCTCTTAACGAAGTCAGTGAAATGGCTCTTACCAACTCGGTCCTTGCTTTAACACATCTTGAATGACACAATGACAGTAGAAGCCCCATTCTTGTTGTTTAAACTTACAGTTATTTTAAAAGCAATTTAACACCTAACACCTACTATTCTGTTCTCATTCTGTGATAAAATTTTTATCAGAAGTTGCTTGCATATGTTTGAGAACAAACTGTTTCATAGAATATTAGAGTCATATGTTGAACTATTTTTTGGAGAGAACGAATGCAATCAAAATGCTTCACTCTGCAGTTAAATGGATTAAGGACTTCAAGGACTTTTCCTTTATGGAAAGAAAAAAATCAATTGGTATTTCATATGAAGTGGTCACTTACTATAAGAAGTGCTAATAAATTCTGCATATCAGCATCTTAATGAGTTATTTACACTTTCCCTGCAGCTAATAGAATTAAAGTTTGAGAAGTTTGATGTGGAGAGAGACAACTACTGCAGATATGATTATGTGGCAGTGTTTAATGGTGGGGAAATCAATGATGCCAAAAGAATTGGGAAGTACTGTGGAGACAGTCCACCAGCGTAAGTAACTCTCTTGAATTATGAACTTCACCACCACTGTGTGTCATCTTACTAGGCTTCTGAAAGATTTTAAATGTTTTGTAAATGAAATATCACATTTTGTACCTCCAGTTGAGCTCCTAGGCATTTAAAGGCCTGATTAAGTGTTTTGAAGGTCTCTGCTCATGAGCTCTGTTAGACTTGCTGGGAATAAGCAACAGCCACATTACAAAAACAACATACACTTCGTATTTTTCTTGCTGAGATTCTTTTGCCCCTATATTTTGCTTCCTCTTTCCAAAAAATGTGATTTGTGTTAGTAATTACTAATCAATTGAGGTAAGGTCTGTGGAAGGCTGAGAAGAAAAGAGAAGTGCTGCTTTGGCTAGTAGTCTAACAGTAGTCTTTGTGTGAAGTCTTATCACACTGTATCTACATCCAGAGGCAGACAGTGTCACAGAAGGTACTAAGCAGTTTGTGAAATGAAAATTAATACAATGAACTATTCTTGTTCATGGCATTTTAACTCCTAAAAAAATAACCACTATCTCTTCAAGGCCTTGGTAACAAATACCCAATCACTGACAAAAACTGAGCCCACAACCAAACAATAATAACCCGAAACATTTACTTTTTAGTGTTTTGGGGGGGGTTGGGTTTTTTGGTTGGTTAGTTGGTTTTGTTTTGTTTTATTTTCAAGAAACTATAGAGTCCAACATTGAATTAATTTGTGCAAGAAATTCCAAATGCATAATATGATGTTCATTAAAGAAAAACAAATTTATAAAAGCTATGTACTGATTACTTACCCCTGCTATGTACTGAGGATTTCTTTGGTATAATTTCCCACTGTGATAATCTAGCCCCTTCCCTTCCAAGGAAGTGAAATCTTCAACGAAGGCACAAGGAAGAATTTAAAGATACTACACATTGGCATAACCTTCAGGAATCAGAAGTTTAGATGATTCATCAGAATGAGTTTCATACTCAAAACATCAGTGTCTGACATGTCAGCAAAGAAATTTGTGTTTCAGTATCAGTCTGGGTGCAGATAGTGCATTCAGATCAATAACTTAAGTGTGGGTTTTGTGTTTTTTTTTTTAAAGATTGCTATTAATGGGGTTTTTTTTGGCTTTGACATTCAGAACAATCAAAATATTTTGTTTTCCTTTTTCAGGCCTATTCTGTCTGAGAAAAATGAGTTGCTCATTCAGTTTTTGTCTGATTTAAGCTTAACAGCTGATGGTTTTATTGGCCATTATAAATTTAGACCAAAAAAGTTACTCACAACTACAGTTCCTCCTACTACCACAACAGTTCCTCCTACTTCAAGTAAGTTCTACTGGCTTTATTTTATTTCTTCGAAAAATCAATTATTCCAGGACATGGAGAGGGTTACAGAAAAATTCAATAGAAAGTCTATTAAAATTACAGGTTTACAGTTTGATAGTAATTCAGATGTTGAAGGAATTAATTCAAGTTGATATACTCAGTGGACAATCTACTTAATATTATTCAGCTGAGAGACTTTTCCTGCCTCTTAATTTTTGACAGTTAACTATGAAATTTAGTAGAAGAATGGGTGAGCAAAATTCTTTTCTATGAGAAAATCTAAATATTTCAGGAAATAGTTTTATTTAAAGGAACTCTTTACTTCAGTGCAAGTTGTTACTTTAAAAACTGACCACGTTTTTCTTCAGATAGTTAAGATCAAGTAAAATTGGTATGGAAGCCACCTGAGCACTCTTCAGATTCTGTCAATATGACACTCTCCTAGAATTGTTTTTATTTTTAAAAATTCAGTGATTGGATCTTAGAAGGAAATAAGTCACACTAAAAATAAATTTCCTTTTATATTTAAGACTAGACAGAAAACTCTGGAAGAGGATTTCTCTGGAAGTATTGCCAAAACTACCTCATTACTGAGATACTGAAGGGATAAATGTCTTCAGTATACAATTTCTGTAACCTTAATGGGAGATATTTAAGATACAGTTATAGGAAAAACAGACCACAAATGATTTATGGTATTTTTGCAACACATAACCTGGTTTATACTTAAAATGCAACAAAAGTCAGGACAGTAATGGCCTGTCAGCAGGAAAGCAAGAAGCTGTGGTGCTTTAATACTGATAATGAAAGGTATTTAAGAGAGATTAAAATAAATATTATAAACATGACCTGTAAGTCATCCTGATGACCTGTAAATCATTCTGATGTCAGTGTTCATAATAAATAATTCAGCTCTTCTTCACTATAAAACAGTTCTTAATGGATTTGTTGGTTCAAACATTTGGTCTCAACAAATCCAGGCTGCTAAATATCTCATGTTCCATTTGTGTTCAGGGTGTTGCTATTGAGTTTTGCTCTGTGTGTTGTTTGTGTGTGCACATGCAAAAGTACTTTAGTAATTAATTCCAAATCAATTTTTATGACAACATCAGTATTAGAAAATAAAATAAAAAAAACCAACAACACCTGCAAAGTCATCTGAGAGAAGACAACAAAGAGAAGTAATTCCAAAGGACTTGTCTGTCAGACAGAAAGAAGTCTTTTCAATGTCTGGTCAGTTATGTATAGTATAGGGATGAGAATACAAAGGGTATGCATATTTTCTAACAGTCATGGACATAAAGTCATTTTAATGCCATTCAGTGAAATCTCATAAACATGGAAAATTATCAAAAGAATCAATTCATTCAATTAAAAGGAAGAACAGGTATAAATTATTGATAAAAAATTTAGTTAGAAGCTCTGTTTGAGAAAGTATAGGCTGAAAAAAACTTCTGCAAAATGTTCTTTTCTGAACAAAGTAAAAAAAAATCTGCACTGATTTTTCATAACTAATTTAGTTTTTCTTGGAACTCAGGATTATGTAAGGGCTTGAGGGTTTTTTGTCTGTTCCAGCTCCATGTTTTCAATAACTATGATGTCATTGATGAAGTCCTACTAGCTATTTGAGAGGGCATAAAAGAATTAAAATACTGCACCCCACATTGTGTGTCCTGACATATTGAGTAGAAGGGGCTGAGTAAAGTACAGAGACCAACACATCCACCCAAGAAATTAAAAAAAACAAAAGTGTCTTCACTTGTTTCTAAAGACAGCAATCCATTTGTGAAATGTCCATCCCTAATATTAAATAAATACTTCAAACATCATGTTATGTTTCTAAATGTCATCCGTAAAGCTATACAGTACCACATGTCATGAAGCTATATTAAAAATTTGAGGAAAGTCAGAAATTTGATCTCTTCCATCACAGTACAATACTAAAAGGCCACCCCCTCTGAAGTGTTACTGTAATGTAATGTTATGATACTGTAAGTGTACTACAAAGGCTGGATGGCAACAACACGAAGTTACATTTTTAAAGATCACACTGCAATCAAATGTCAATTTTCCATAACTTCCTGTTCTATAAGGCCACTAGAACATATATCTAGCTGGGATACACATGAGAAGATGGTTGGAAGTGATGCCAAGAAGTGGAATATTGCTATTGTGATGTTCATACCTTGCAATATCAGATCTAGTTAAGGTATACATCAGGATTCTTAATCTTTCTTCTGCTTTTGTTAGTTTTTAATCATAATGATTTGCATTTTTATCAAATATCTTAATTCAATTTACTTTTTGCTCTTCATAAAAGTTGTGAAACCTACAGTTGCCCTGTGCCAGCAAAAGTGTAAGAGGAGTGGGACTGTGGAAAGCAATTACTGTTCAAGTAACTTTGGTAAGGAAGCAAAGTTTGTTTCTTTTTAATTATTCACTTAGCACTGTGGTTTTAGACTCATAGGAATTTTACCTGCTGTAGTTCCAAGTTATCATTACAATGTAGGCTACATTTTTGCACTACCTTGTGTGTGTTTTACTCAATATATTCTTGGAGATACCCGCTGAAACAGGCACTGCACATGTCTGAAACAAACGTGGTTTCTCCATCTGAAGAGCAAATGGCAGCATAAGAGCACCTACAACAGGAAAGTATTGATGCAGTTACTGCTTTGTCTGTAACCAGCCAATACACACATCATGCTGAACCTTCTGACTTCCACAACTCACTTTATATACTTCTGTCCTGACTTTGACTAGGATATAGTTAACTTTTTCCACAAGAAGCTGGGAAGGACCACAGCCAAGACAGGGAGCTGAACCATCTAATGGATATTCAGTACCACATCATGTCCACAAGAGAAGGGGAGGGTCGGTGGGGCAAGGCTGGGTATTTGGAGTAAGCAGGTGCAGTGGAACAGGATCAGGTGGATGGATTGAGCCATGGTGGTCAGTACAGCCTTTTATATCACTTGCTTTATTTACTATTTCATTAGTATTATTGTTATTATGGTTGTTTCATTTCTTTCTGTGTTCTTCTATTCAGTGCTCCTTATCTCAACCCCAGGGCTTTCGCCTTATTCTCCCAGTTTTCCTTCCCATCCCACCAAGGCAGGCAGGCTGTGGGTGGTGTGAACAACTATGTAGGGTTCAGTTACTGGCTGTGTCTAAACCATGGCAGTTGTCTTTCGGTCCTAGCATGGGGCCCAAAGGGGTTTAGATAACAACAAACCCATCCAAAGGCTATTAAAATAACTTTGGCATATGCATTTTCTGTATTAGCTAAATCATGCATGTTCATAGTGTTGGCCCACTTATTTGCATGGTTGTGTTACATACATTCTTATTTACACTATGTGCTCCCTGTGGTGGTGTTTATCATTTCTGGGAAATGGACCAGGACTATCATGTTGAATTATGGTATGTTGATGCCACTAGTCATGAGGCTGAGCAAGGTATTTGTGTGCAATGTTGTTGTTTATTAGTGATCTCACCCACACTATGGGCAAGACAGGGGAGGATGCTTTCTCAGCTTTTGAGGATTCTGAATATCCATTGGATGTACAAGCCAGCATGATCATGTTGTTATGTCTTCTGAATGTCTCCCAGGTTTTGTTTAGGGTTACACAAACTTTTTCCAAGGGTACCACCCAGAGGTCTGCCCTGAGGCTGGATAGTTAAGAGTCGCAGGGTGTGTGGGAGACTAAGGGCAAGTGCCTAGGGCAGCGGTCACCTCCAGTGTTCTGGAATCTCACCCCTAAAAAAAGTGCAATATCCTGACAAATTAGTAAAGTATTTAGAGACAGTATGTTGCCAGCATGGCAGTGCCCAAGAAACACAAATCACTGCAATGTGCTGGGGCCTTGCCCATACCTACTGAGTCCTTCTCAACACTATTCAGTACCTCAAAGGGAAGAGAAGGTCTCTGGATCGAAAAGCAGACCAACAGACACTATGGTTACTCAGGCCCACAGTTCTCTTTTGATTGAATTGGAATATTTATATTTAATTGAAAGCTCTGACTAAAGACAGATAATGTGCAAATTTACAAAAGTCTAACCCAAAATGTGGATTATGCAAACTTGTAAGAAATACACAGATTTGTTATTTTAAAAAGGTGATCTGAGGGGAAAAAATGAATTGTTAATTTTATTTATCATTCCCTTTTGACAGATGAAGATGGTCTACAAATCAATCTAGTCATCCTCAGAAAAAAAACAGTATATTTATTCTCACACTGAGAGCTCTTTGATGGCCTAACCTGTAGTCTAAATTTAGCTGAAATAAGCAAATTTGTATCTGTATGAGGCCTCAGACAGAACCAACCATAGCTCCTAAGGCATTAGCTATTCCCTGCAACTCATTTGAGAATCCCAGAGAGTTGGAAATTGAATAGCTTTTGACTAGAACGTTTTCAGTTCAGTTTCTCCACTGTTTAAAAATTGGTCATTAAAAATAATATCAAGTTGTACTGTTCAATTGAAATTATCTAAACCTAGAACTGGACTTGCAAAAGACTGAAACACTCTAGGAACATGTTTCTGTGTACTGCCAGCAATTTTTTTCAGTAGTGGTTTATCTACTACAGGTGTTACTCACATTTTTAGTAACTGTTTCCAGCATGGTTTGTTTCTTTATTATGGATTAGTATGGATTACTTCTGCATTTTTATGATGTCTCAGAGTTTATGTCTAAAAAAATAACAACAAAACATCAAATGTCTTTTCTTCTAGTAATAACTGGAACTGTAATCACAGCAATAACACGGGCTGGCAGTCTGCATGCAACAATATCACTCATTAATGTATATAAGGAGGGAAATTTAGCAATTCAGCAAGCAGGCAAGAGTATGAGTGCCAAGATTATTGTTGTGTGTAAGCAGTGTCCTCTCATCAGAAGAGGTAAGTAAACAAAAATAACTGCATTGTGTATTTATAAAAAACAGTTTCGAAAACTGCTATTTGAAATATGATCACAAAAATCAGTAAAATTATAGTAATTGTTCCTATAAAAAACAGCTAATATTATAATGAACTTAAGATTAAAAACCATCTAGTTATCCAGGTTTATACTGCATTTTGCAGTTTTACATATCATAGAATGGTTTGGGTTGGAAGGGACCTCTAAAGGTTGTCTAGTCCCAACCCCCTCTGCAGTAAGCAGGGACATCCTCAACTACATCAGTTGCCCAGAGCCCTGTTGAGCCTCATCTTGAATATCTCTAGGGATGGGGCCTCGACTACCTTCCTGGGCAACCTGTTCCAGTGTTCCACTACCCTCATGGTAAAGAACTTACTCCTAACATCTAATCTAAATCTACTCTTCTCTAATTTGAAACCATTGCCCCTTGTCCTATCACTACAGGCCATTGTAAACAGTCTCCATCCTTCTTGTAGGCTGCCTTCAGGTACTGGAAGGTTATTATTAGGTCTCCCTAGAGCCTTGTCTTCTCCAGGATGAACAACCCCACCTCCCTCAGTCTGTCATGTAGCTGAGGTGTTCTAGCTCCCTGGATCCCCTCCATCAGGTCCATGTTCTTCTTATGGACCAAGAACAAAGGAGTTTGAAAAATTATAATTTTTTTTCTTTTTTTTTTTTTTTTTTAAACCCACATGATATAAAGTAAAATCTGATTTGGTCCTCTTGAAGCTCAGCTAGATTTCATTTTTACATGTATGTGTTTTGGAACTAGTTTTCATACACAGTTCTTCAGAAGGGAAAAACAACAGCATGCTGAACCTAGATGAGCAGTGTGTCACAGCAGACTGACAAATATTAACGTGTCCCTGTTGTTTCTCTCCTGTATATCTTTATATCTTTGCTGTAGAAATACAGTAGCATTAAGCCTACTCTCTATCTGCAAACAGACAGTATTTCTACAGCTACCTTACACAATATTACACAGAGATCAATCTGGATAATTTCCAGTTAAACATAACAAGGGCTACTCCACGATGTTACAAGAAATACTGAGACTATTTTTCCATCAAAGTAACTAAGTTAAAAAAAAAAAAAAGAAAAAAGGTTTTCAGCTAACATGTAGGACAGAAGAACATAAATGGAACCATAGCAGGAAACAATAGAAAATAATTTAAGAAGCATCAAAACCCCCTGATAACATTCAGGATACTACTGGTATTTAAGCAGGTTCATTCAAAGTGGATAGTACCAAAGTGAAAAATCTTTGTCAGAAAACAGCTTTTGCCTTTACCATAAGTTCTGTGGAAACCAGACATCTGTTTGGGAGAACATACTAGTATCCTTGGTGGAACAAAATATCTCCTTTTAGACAGACTGCTGATACCAAACCACATATTTCTGTTTTGCATCCTAAATTTCCATGAATTATTTAGTAGCCATTACTTAATACCTAAACTTTTCTGCTTACCCTCATAATACCATTCCCTCCAGCCTAAGGCTTTGTAGCCCTTCTAAGGCATAAAAATAGGCAAATTCACCTGATTTCTCCAAAGCCAGGGCTTATCACATAGTAAGTCCACCTTACCTGTCTGCCTCCCTGCATATGTACGAAAGGTTTCCTTCTTTGGGGTAAGAAAAGAGAAGGAAAATACTTAAGTCTGTTATCCTACAAGCTAAGCCAATGAGGAAATATTCAACCTGAATGAGACACATTCCATTTTAGGTGTTAGTAACTAATTTACCCAGTGTTTGTAAGTTTATAATGTCTTTCAGTCTACATTTAATGAATCACAGAAAGATAGAGGTTGGAAGGGATCTCTGAAGATCATCTTGTCTACCCCTCTGCTAGAGCAGGATCACCTACAGTAAATCACACAGGAACATGTCCAGGCAGGTTTGAAAGTCTCCAGAGAAGGAGACTCCACAACCTCTCTGGGCAACCTGTCTGAGTGCTCTGCCATCCTTAAGAGAAGCATGGCAAAGATGGGTAAGGAATTGTATACTTTAGCAGGAATGAAAAAGTGTTAGAAGGCATTGGTAACAGAGTGCAATCAAGTAGAGACCATAAAGAAGTATAATTGCCAAATCACGTCATGTATTTTTGCCTTGTAATGTAAGGGTTCTGTACTTTCTGTTCTAGGTTTAAACTATATCATCATGGGCCAGGTTGAAGAAGATGGCAGAGGCAAAGTCTTTCCCAACAGCTTTGTCATGAGTTTTAAGACCAAGAACTCAAAGATCCTAAATGCCTTGAAAAACAAAACTTGTTAAGACTAAATTCTGTAGCTGCATTCTATCATCTCTCCTGAAAAATAATTTTCACCTAAGATAAGTCATAAAAATACAACACTAGGACTATGCTCACCCTTTCTTCCTTCCCATCCAACTAATCACACCCTGGCACAAAGTGGTATCCATTACATGTACAGGATGAGAACAGATCCTCCTACGTCTTAAAGCTGAAGATTTGCAGCACAGCCTTCTGTTCTCAAACATACCAAATTCCAGTTACTTGGAAGCTGTTAATTTATAATTGTCCACTTTTTGGAAGGAGTTGTGTATGTAAAATAAGAATTCTAAATGCAATATTTATAATAACTCGTTTTAACTTAGCTTTTTCTCTAAGGTGGTTTTATTACATAGATTTCTGCATTATTATCTATGCTTAATAAAGTATTTTCAGATTAAATCACACATGAACTAGTTATTCATTATGTATAAAGTGGGGCAGGCTAAATGTAGAAACTCTTTTGATCATTTATATGCTTTTGATGGTTTGGGTCTGGCATAGTATGACTGACACTACACTTCCTTACTGATTAAGGGCCTATTTTTCCTTCCATTGAAGTCAGTGAATCATTGACTTCAATAGGAATTGGATTTACTCCTCAAAGAATTAGACAACTGTGAAAGAGCACCATGCTTTTCTCTACTGATGACTTGATGACTATAATCTAGTTAGTAAATATCACCAGGTAATTGGGGAGGAGGAATGTAGGCATTAATTCACTGGTCATAAAGTCCACATAAAATAGTTTACATTTTTGTCTCTGCTGTGAAAGGATGGACAATACTGCAATGCTCAGCATCCCACCAGTATTTTCCTAATTTAATTCCTATATGTTGCAAAAGGTCAAACAAGTAGCTGTTTCAAGAGCAAAGGAAGGAACAGACTGGGAGCATTTAGACAATATTGTAAAGTTTAAGAGATCTTTGTCAAGTCTGTTGGTTCTGCGCAGTTATTTGTTACTCTGAAATGGAAAAGTTACAACCAAAGATGGAGGAATAAAAACAAATTATAGGTAAAGATTAGTACTGGGAAGTTGAAGAATATTTTGGTTAAAAGCAGATATGAAATACATGCTTTTCAAACCGGGTAAGACTTGAACATAATAATAATTACATAATAAAACATAATAAATAATAATTATTAACATAATAAAAATTACATGAATGAAACATAATCTAAGATCACTCTAAATACTTGTTTTCTTCATCCATAAACATCATACCAGAGTTGTCTTGATAATCTGTAACCAGAGGCAGGAAACTAATGAATATGACATCCAGATCGGAAGTACTCTTTGCTTCTTTCAGTGGTGGAATGTGGATTAGCATTCTTCAATGACTCTCATGTAATGCCAAGAGGTACTACCACAGTGTAACTCAGTAGCACAGCAGCATCTGTTTGGAAGACTTAATGGGTCACCAGACAAGAGACAATCAGGGGGAGGCACAAAGATACAAAAAGGCTGTGCTGGCAGCTCATACCAAATAGGTCATTACTGTAACCACACTGTACAGATTGCTAAGGCCTTTCCCTTGCTGGCTAAACCAAAAAAGCATTTCTCTATGAAACAGCAACATTTGTTTGCAAAACAGATGTAGTTTTGTAATTTAAAAAAATTTAAATGTTAATTTCCCAGTATTGGTTCCTATGCAGATGAAGGGGGTTTACACCCTCTCTGTGTTCCTCAGCAGCAGCCTGGGGAGAAACAATGTGAAAACATGCTCAAAGCTGCCTTGAACTACAATATTTTATTTTTATTTTTGATGACATGACCATCTGTCATGCAGCTTTTTTCAGTGAGGCAAGAAGAGTCTGGCAGCCTGCTCTTTGTCTCCCAAATGTTAGCCTCCTGCCTGCTCTTCTCAACACTGTCTTTAGACCAATTTCTATCTCAAATCAAAGCACTGACAGTAGTAGCCCTGCCACAGGGAACAGGACCCAGGGTTTAAACAAACACAGAGCAGTGCCAGTTTTCTCAAGAATTGGTTGCAAAACGCAGATAACTATTACAGGTTTTTAAAAGCAGATGTAGTGACTCTAAGCTTCACATACTTAAAATCCAACCTCTAAGCAAACAGAATCAAAATTATCCAAAATAATTTCAACAGAAATAATAACCAGCCGGTTCACTAAACCACAGTTTAGCAAAAACACATCTGACTTTCAGCAATGCATAACTGTTTGACTATATAGCCTTTTAATATATAGATTCTCTATTATTTTTAATACACTAAATTAAATAATTAAACCCTCCTACATCTCTTCACTATATACTCTAGTGTAAATACAAAATTTAGCTACAAAGGTATAAACCCCCTACCAAATGCCTAAGCATCACAATGTATCAAGAGTAGCATCTTGACTTGAACAGCCATTGGATCAAGAAAGTCTTCACTTCTCAGAGGGCCAAAGCCTTGCACATAATGCATAAAAACTATCAGTTTTATTTGGAACAAAGTAAATAAAACATTCATATTTGAAGGAAAGATGCCCCTTGTGAGCTCAGAGATCTCACCCATGGAGGTCCATAGATTAGTATACACACCACAGGACAAAATTTGTCCAACGTCCAAAGATACAGCTAGCAGTTACTGGTAATTAGTCAGAAACCACTTACTGCTGTCAGCTGAAAAGGTCTTTGAAGCGTTGGCAGGAGGAGTTAATACTACCACAACCACCACATTGTAGGTGTCGACAGTAACAGCACCCACAAAAGACTGCAGCTCTTCACCATAGCTAAAACATGTGACAAAGATTGCTGCATATGCCAGGGAGAACATACACCAGAACAGAGCAAAATGTGTGCCAACAAACCTAAAACAAACAAAATATCTGGTTAGGTAAAGCAAACATCAGAACTGAGTTTACTTAATGTAAATTCAAGTTCAGTGAAAAATTCCAGTTTTGCTTAATTACTAGGAGTTAAGGGCTAGAACAATACAGCTATGTCATAGATACCAAACTCATGAATGGAATGTGTCATCACTCTGTTGTTCACACAAAATACCCACACAGTCCTCTTCTTCACTTACAGTAAATCCTTTATCATAAAGTCGTGTCAATCCAGTTGTGAATGAGAACAAGACAAGAAGAAACCTGCCCAGAAAATTTCCAAAATCTTGCATTTCTCCTGTTGAAATCTGTGAAACAGATTTATTTACAATTTTAGTAAAATGTAGGGTTTTTTCTGTTTGCATTCTCTCCTTCAACAATAAAAATCTGTTTATATTTAAATCTTTAACTAAAATGTAAGATGCTAAACAGACCTCAAAATCAGGAGGTATCCTTGTACTATTTTTCACCTAGAAATTCTAGATGTTGCAAAAGAAAATTTAAGCAGTTGTAACATCACCTAAGAAGTTCATATCCTTCAATCAGCCATAAGCAATAGTATGTACACCTTATTCTCTATTTGTAATAACCAGTGGCAATAAGGAACTCCTAAGTCAATAGGTTTTGCAAGTACAAGGTTCCTGGGAAACAAGCACAGCTCCTGCTCCCTCCCATGCTGCTGGGAACACGCTGCATATTGCACAGCAGATTCTCTGATTCTTTGCACAGTCTGCCATGGCCATGGAGAATCTGCAGCTGTAGGTAGAGCTACGCAGCAATTCTATAGTTTTGGTCAGAGGGTGACATAACATCAATCATACTGTTCCATGTCATCTAACCCTTTAAAGGAAAATAAATCCCCAATGACAAAACATTTACCTTTTAACCGGCCCATGGTCTCAGGAAGACAGAAACAAAGTAGATAACACAAACACAGGAAAAAAAATGCAAACCACCCCAGTCTATTTTGTTTGGAATAGAGTGTAATAACACAGCCCAAATACTAGTTGCTTTCTTCCTTAGTCATGCTATTCCTTTCTAAGTATTTAGGCTAAGTATTTGAAATCTAGTGATCTAATCTGGGGGAATATTATTCTCTCTTCTATTAACAATAAAAATCCACCATAATTACGAATCTTAAACCACCACACTTACAATCTACACTTAAAATAGGTTTTAATAATCATGAAATAAGTGTCACTGAATGCACATAAATCACTAGTAGCCAAGAGAAGACAGTAGGTTCTCCCTCCACCCCCGCACTGGGTTACCATGTCATGTTTGATTACCACCATTTGAACTTTGCGACCTACTTTCAGAAAATACTGTAAGAGTTGTTGCACAAGCTGTACCAGCCAACAGTAATAACACAAGCTTAGTGTGCCACTGAATGGGGTGACTGTTGACTGTTTTTATTTACTTGGAAAATTTCCTAACATAGCCTTCTAATAAAAAACTTGTGAAAGATCTAGCACACTAAAAAGGGAATCTCTTCAAAATGTGCAGAGGCTTCAGTGTTCAATCAATTTGCATAACAAATCTAATGCTTACTGCAACATCAAGACCAGTATCTTTTCAAAGTATGAAAATACATTTCCACTTTTAAATGTATATTAAAAATAACTTTTAAAAATTTAACAGCAACATAGTCACAGCGAGATAGGCAAGAAGTAAAGCAACCAGACCCTCAGAAAAGGGTAAGATTTTATAAAGCAACTAGAGCCTGAGAGGAGAAATGGGCACCTTGCAATAATAGTAAACTGGCAACAAGAACTATGAGCACTCTTCATATTTTTTATTATGATTTTTAAAAGATCAATTTAACAAGCAATTATTTTTCTTTTCAAAGAAGAACTACTCTCTATAAAAACAAAAATAATCTAAAGGCTAAGTATTTGTGGAGCAAGATTAACTCATTTAAAGGAGATGAACCTTCCAAGATGGACGCTTTCAACTAGATCCTAAATCCTAGAGATCTCAGCCAAAATTACTTACCTCAAAACCCCCTTTGGTATAGTTCTAGGTGCAGAGCAA
This sequence comes from Indicator indicator, assembly GCF_027791375.1. Classification (NCBI taxonomy): domain Eukaryota; kingdom Metazoa; phylum Chordata; class Aves; order Piciformes; family Indicatoridae; genus Indicator; species Indicator indicator. Next base: position 4,944,544 of record NC_072022.1, on the reverse strand, counting down.
GTGTTTTAAAAAATGCTGCTCCTAAATATTAATTCTGACTTTGTTTAATAGGGATAACATTTCTGGCAGGATCTATCCAGATCATCTTCTTGCCACAAAGCTCTTAAAACTGGTCTTATTCATTAGAAGGAACCACAAGGCATTGATTTGACCTGTTGACAAATTCCATCAGGATAATGATTGGATGACTACCCTATTTATTCCATGTGCCTTTTTATTCAGCAGATGCTTGCAAACTCAGTGTCAATGTTGACAAGCAGCTACCTTAGCTAAATCCTTTCCTCATCACTGGGGAACTAACTAAATGCTGTCTCTGATTTGTTGTTATAAATCTCCCACGAGATAACTTTCTTTTTTCTTACTCTTACAGCTTAAGTGTCTACAATATGGACCTAAGATGTAAACCAGTATTTTTCATTTGGTTTTCTAAATAATTTATAAATTACATATTTTCTCACAGAAAAGCAGCAAAAAAGCCATAATGTGCCTTCTATACAGCAAAGAAGTCCTGCATCTTCAAAAAATTACAACTTCAATAAGAAGCAACAGGCTCTTACCTCAACAAAGGAAGTACTCCTGCAGATATGTGCTGGTTGCAAAGGCAACAGGGCATTCCTTATTTCTTCCAAGAAATGAAGCTTTCCTTTCCAAATGATTACCAGCCTCTGAATCAATGCAAGGGCACAAAAAAGAGCCAAACACCAAATCGGGAAGAACTGAACTGGTTTCTTTTCCTCCCAACTGCCAGATAGCTGTCAACTCACAGTCTGCAATTCAAAATAATGGTGCTACTGCACTGACTTGAATTTTGCTAAAATACTCATATTTGGTTGGTCTGGCAGCTTGCCATACGCTGTGTGGCCAACAACACAGGCAACAGAATGGGAATGATGATTTGCAAAGCTTGTATCTTCAATCAAATCCAGATGGCTTTGCACAGAGAAAAGACAAGGCTCCTCTATGGTCTCAGGACTTTTTTCCTTACTACAAAAATAACCCCAAACAACCAAAACTTCCCCCACCAAACCAAAAACAATTTAAAGAAATCCCACAACCATCTAAGACATTTGAGCTTATGTCATCAAAAGCTAAATAAAACTTTCTGTCACAAAAAAGCTTTAGGCAATCTAAACACTGAGATTACTATTAGCTTTCTGCATAATACTGAGCTAAGAATCAGACCAAATCAAATGCAGAATCAGATGAGCTATACACGGAGACTTTGTCGAATGAAAATCAAGGCCTTTGGAAGAGCTCTCAGTTCTTACAAGGAAGACAATAGCTCTGTTTGGGGTCCCTGAGTATTTGGCCATGTCTTGATGTTTTTCCTAATTCCCATTTGCCTTACCAACCTCTCTTTCAAGCCCAAGATGCAAGAAGATAGAGTTTCTGACAACTACACAGGTAGAACACTTAACTTGGAAGCCTAAACTGTATCTCCGTAGCAGGCTATTACTAAAGTAGTACACAACTACAACATATCACTACTCACATACCACATGTAACATAACTTACAACATACTTTGCAGTAATATACTAAAATTATATTTGCCCAGTCAGTCCCAGAGGAGCTTTGGAGCTATGACAATGGGTGCTCACCTTATTACGGGCGACTACTTTGAGAGTAAAAATTGCCAAATACTGGGAAATCAATGACAACATGAAGCTGATTAAGAAATTCTTCTGAAGTCTTCTAAACCATGATAATGAAGTGTTTAAATATCTGACCATGTGCTGAAAGAAAAGCAAGCCAGCAAAGTCAAACCATTGCACTGAGCAGATATCCTGTTACAGTTAAAGCACTTTTGGCTGGCTTGTACAAATGATATTTTATCAAAAAAGGAAGAAGTGGAGTAATCAAGTGTAAAAATGAACAAAAGCATTGCACTGGATTGCAAGCATTAATCATAAAGGAACAAGATGTTTATCCTTTTCAAGCCTACTTTCCAACTAAGAAACACAATCTCCAATAAAAAAGGGCATAAGAGGAAATTAACAGGGTTAAAATTGGGACAGGAAAAGTTCAAATTTAAGTAAAAGTAGAAGGTTAGAATACTTCTTTTTTTTTTCCCCTAAATGGAAAGTATTCACCTTATTCCAAAAACACTATAGAAAGTATTAGATTGCTACAGAAAGTATCCAGTATTTTAGGAAGTGTGTAGGCATTATAAAATGTTGGGGTTTTTAAAGAACTATCAGCTCAGTTACTGTTACTGGAAAGACCAAAAAGTCGAAACTTTTCTTACCCTAAGTGGTATTAAACAACATAAGCAGAGAAAAGAGACCATGGCTTAAGAGTGCAAAAGGCTGAAGTTTAACCTAGAGCAACACACATGTAAACACTCAGCATCTTTACAGCAAAATGAATTTTACCATTGTTAACCAAGTCTGGCTGTACGGAAAAATACAGTTGCTAAGAATTTTACTAACTGAATGTCTCTTACAGACTTGAAAGGACCGTTAGACGAAGAAATATAATGGCACCTTTGATTTCTATGAATAATCACTTATTTAATCTTTGAGTAATTCAAATGTATGCTACTCTATTTAGGACCAGAAGAAAAGCAGCATGTGTATAAATGTAAGGTAAAAACTGTTAGGCTTGGTTCAGCCTTTAGGACTTTGCAGCTTTTCTAAATCTTTGGCCCAGTGAGAGCAGTGAATGGAGAAAAAAAAAAAAATCAGATATTTATGCTTGACTTCATGTGTCCAGTCAGTTTTAGAGCAATGTTGGAAGGCATAATTTTAAAGTATGCTGGCTACAGTTTAAAAGACTTATATTAATCTTTCTTCTTCCTCATTATAAATGTTTCTAAACCAGAACCTCTGTGACCTCCATATGATCACCAGGCATTTTACAGAATCAGTAAGAGAAGGTGGAGAAGTAGGAGATGCTATAAGTGATGTCATTTACACACACATGAATTTGAGGTCTGTTGCTTTATTTTGCTGGGGAAGACACTTGTGTGATTTAGGCTCAGTAACTTGGAGAAGAGAATTACTGTAAGTATGATTTTGAAAGTTGATCTAGAATACAAAACTAGCTGGTAACTTTAGGTGTTATAAATTGTGCTGTGGCCATTTTGACATTGATTTTTATACAGTACTTCAATGAAACTATGGAAGACAATAACGTAGGTTAATCCTTGTGTCATGGGTTGAGTTGAATTTGCTGATGGGTATTCAGTACCATGATGCTGTCATGCTGTTACAGTTCGAAGGGGGAACTTTAGCCTAGTCCCTGACTGCAAAGACTGAAAGTAAAATTATTACCATTGGATACAAAAGAAAATTAATAAGATCTATATCATTCATTGGCTTGCTAATGGGCATATAGAGTAGAGGCATAAACAGTTCTTTCACTCTTTTCTTCTTCTGTCAATTCTGCTTGCAACTTCTCTCTCTCTTCCATGGCCTTGCCGGGGGTATCTCTGTTTTGACTACTGTGTGAGGTAACGAGAAGGAGGGAGGAAGGGAGTGAGGGAGGTAGTGAACGGGTCTGCCTGGATCCATCCAAAGGGCTCTGAGGAGTTTCTGTATTGTTTGTAAATTGTAAATACATGTGTATTGTACATACATTGTGTATTTTGTACATATTCTTTGCATTTCATTTTTCTAGATTGTGGTTTGCTTGTAAATACAGCTTCATTTGCTTCCACCTCAAACTGAGCTGGTCTGGCAATTTATTTTGGGGGTAGTTTCTCCAAAGTAGTTGGGGTGTAATTTCAACCTACCACACATGCCAAGTTCAAAATAAAACTGTTAGCTGGAGCAAAGTATTATGGGGTTTGAAGTTCAGATTGTAACATGAAAGGATCCCTGTTCTGGTTGCTGCTTCCAGTTTCCAGGTTTGGGGTCTTTTCTGCAGGGCAGGCTGCTGTGTGCTTCTGCTTTTGCTAAGATAATCGTGTAGTGAATGATCTCAGTAAACTCCTTATCTCAACCCATTTTTTGTGTGTTACTTTCCCTCCTGTCTGTGCATGGGGCAGAGGGCTTGGTGGTGAGAGTGGGCTGTGTTAACTCAGGACTCATTGTTACTCAGTTCATTTTATGACAGTCGATTTTGTTCTGTATTTTCTAAATACTTTTTTTTTTAACTTACTGAATATTAATAAGGAAATGATACAACAAATGACTACACTGAGGCTATAAATGTAATTACTATTTAAAAAAAATCTTAACAGTCAATAATGAGGAAAATAAGCTGGGTTTAACAATTTATGTTACTTACAGGTCATTTTTCAATCCTACCTAAAATCCGCATGATAAAATCCCCCCCTAAAGTATGGTATATAAATGTCACATGGCCTTTCACTAAAATGCCCAAGACAAGCACATGACACACATTTTATGGAACAAAATAATTTCTAAAATCAGATAACACTGACTTGCACTCTTCATTTGAAGCTTTCAAGTCTCCTTTAATACCTTGATGCATTTGTAGGTGGGGTACTGGGTATTCATAAATCTGCATGAACTACTCCGCAGTTTAAATATAGCTAAACAATGAAAGAAATCAGTATTACAACATCCCCCCCAACCTAAAATAACAAATAAAATACCTACCACCACTTAGTTTGCGTTTCCAAGTATATCACTGGCTTTTTGAACAGCAGTCAACTAAATGATACATATATAATTACCTTATATTAAGTTTTCATGAATATATCTACCAAATATTAATGTAAAACCATATACTAACCAACCAAGAACATGCTAAGAGGTTTTATAAATTTCAAACAACCACAACAAAAAGTTCATGAGTATTCAGCAAAAATTATACCTGTGCTCCCCCTTCTGCACCAACCAGAACTAACAGGAGTCCTTTCAAGTACAGTTATGGTTGACAATGACATGCAGAAATGGAGTTATAATATGGGAAAATGAGACTTGTTTCTGTGGTTTAGAACATAGAGATAAATGCACACCTTCAATTTATTAGACTAAGAGCATTCATACATAGATATGCCTACATAAACACACACCCCCAACATACAGTTTTTTTCTTTAAACAACATGACTACTCAGCAACAAATTGTATTATTAATTACTTTTTAAATCAAGCATTACAGAATTGGCCATGACAACAAATAAATTCTACATACTAAACTTGTAAAATATTGTGTAGAAGATCACTGATGTTCTGTCGTTTCTAAGGTTCTTTATTCAGGCAGCAAATATGTTTCATATAAATTATCCCATAGCTAGATACTAAAGTTCATTAAATACAGATGAAAACAGTTTCAGATACTGCCAGTGAAAGTCAGCCTGCCGTGATACTTTGAAAATCACCTGAAATAAAGCTATAACCTGGTTTAGGTTTGACTAAACTGGCTGCTGTGTAACAGGGTTTGCATTTGAACAACTGCCACCTATTACCAGCTGGTTTCTGCTCCAGTCTAACACACAATAAAACCATAACCTGGGAAACCACAGCAATTGCTGACAGTTAGGAAAATGGATGTTAAAAATACAGTGTGGTCCACTAGGACTTCTCTGAAGCGTAAGGATGAAGAAGAAATGGTTTACAGGCAATGCCATTTAATCACTGACATAGCACCAGAGCTTCAACCTTTTGTTCTGATCCCCAGCTTTCCCAGCTGCCTGTCTCCAAAAGCAAAACAAAAGGAGCTCAGAGACCTACTCGGAAGAGTAGGGACTGCTCAAAATGAAAATAACAATGGTCCAGTGAAGGACAGAGAGTGAAACAAAAAATCTGTTTTGTGTTAGAGAAACATCAATTTCTGTTCTCTAGAGAAGGTAAGACAAGTCGTACTTTCAGCCACAGTGGTGGGATAGGCAATCAAGACATGTAAATGACAAAAATATTTTGCTTTATGAAAACAGACACAGTATACAAATATCTGTGTACAAGAATAGATAATTATGGAAATTTATGGAAATTTGATTCATGGCATTTTAGGGCTCCATGCGGGCAGCTCCGAACAACAGAACATTTAACAATTATGAAAAAAGGGAGGAAAACAAGCTGAGTTCATGTTCAGTTTCAGATCACGGGACTATTTCTGTCCTTCCAATGCCCACTGCTGCAGTTACTTCATCCACAGAACTCTAAGCCAGCAAGAACTGTTTGACCAAATGAAGCAATACTCAGACCCTAGAGTAACATTTAAAAAACCGCACCTTGCTTCTGCAAAATCTGCTCCAGCAGTCCCTAAGATAAAAATCTGCAAATCAGGGTGATGTCAGTATCTAAAACTCAAGACCCTGTCACAAAAGCTTGTTTCTCTGCAGGGTGCCTACACAACACCCTCACCACAATCACTGAAAATGACAAGGCGAAACTGTACACTCAGTTTCAGATTATGCTCCTGTACAAACGGGAAAAAAATCTTCTCTTCCAAACAACGCAAACACATGGTACACTTTCTGGAAGCAGAAAGGCTCCCACCCACCTCTTGTATTGTATTAGAATCTCAGAAGCACCTTATACTAATGTTTCATTTACAAGCCTCAAACGGAACTGAAAACCAAGTTCTTTTCACACATTTCTAGTGGCTCAAGAGAAGGAAATAAGCCAGCACTGGCTGGGTTTGCCTCTCTCTAGTATTTCCAAATAGACAAGCTCCCATGTGGCACAATAAAGAACAAATACATTACTTACACTGGAATTTAAACAAGGATTTGATGATTTGTCAGTGTCTGTGATGAACAAACAACTTTGTTTTCAAGGTTAAATACCTTTGTAGGTATTCATTCAAAAGACCCCAGTTTATATCCAGCAACATGTAAAGGTTGGGAGTTTTGCCGAAACCAACACGAAACTTCTTCCTTTTTTCTCTAAGTTTAGGGTAACCATCAGTAACACACTGACCATCAATTTTGAACAGCTATGCATTGCCATCTGCTGATACAACAAAGCTACAACACTTAAGGATTTCAGAATGCCGTATGCAATCCCTGGAAGCAATTTTAATCATATTTCCACAATTCAACCTATTCTCTTCTGACGGGCTGAATTCTGGGTTTGAAGCCCTGAAGTCTTTATAAGCCCTGAAGCCTTTATAATCACTGTTTTTAAAAAGCTTCCTCATTTAAAATAAATGTTTAAGGTACTGCCTTGTAAGCTGAAGATCAAACTACAAATATTCAAATGTAATAGCAATGACAGAAAGTAATGGCAAACAATATTTCTGTTTGTAGAAATACTGCATGAAATATTTCTGTATGTAGCAGAACACATAACTGACACAACATGAAGAACAAGTAGACAAGGGTGTGAAATTATTTTTGGCCTTTCCCAACAGCTGGCTTACCTAGAGTCTATTTGGATGTTTTGTTTAAACATAACTATGATTGCTGCTGGTTCACAGAGTCTTATTTGACAAATAAGAGAATTATTTCTCTCCATCCACAACACACCCTTGTCCATGAGCCTGTGTACACAATGTCTGGGAATAGTCACCCCTCCCAGCAGTTTGGGGGAATTCCTGGCAGAAGTAACCAGGAGGCCAGACTCAGTCTTTCTGACCAGTGCAGAACTAACTGAACAGAGCCAAGCAATTTGTCACAAAGTTCAGGTTTGCTCTCCAGCACAATATGCAGAAGTAAGAATCTACTTCCAACATCACAACTGAAACCCTTCCCCTCCCCTTTCCCACCTCCCCAAGAATGCCCACAATTAAAGATGCCTCTGACCTGGAAAAGAGAGAACTTGTGATCTCCTTTCCGCCCTAGCTTCTCTTGCAGTCCTCGTACTGAGTGTATGACGTGTCCTTGCATGAAACTGCAATCAGAGGTTCTCCTTTTCAGATTTCTTCCACTAAAGTGATGGTATCTGTGTTTTTGGGGGGGGTGGGGGGTGTGGGGAAGAGAGACCAAACAAACCAAACAAACCAAGCCCCCAAAAGGAAAAAAAAAAAAAAACCAAAGCCAATACAAGTTTTAAAAGTCCAGTGGATTTCATCCTCTGGCAATCCTATTCCAGAAGCTAAGAGTCATTCATCACATCACAATGTTAAGAGCTGTATGTTTCTGCTGGCTTTGGACAAGTATCTTGATAATCATAACTCTATAAGGAAAAAGTATCTTCACCTCTGAACAGTAAGGCATGACAATAATAATCATCTGGAATGCAAGATTCTGTATTTAACATAGTAGGATAAGGATGTGAATATGTAGCATTCTTTTCTCTATGTCTTTTTTTTTTTTTCCACTAAAACACACAACTGACCTCAACTACATTTAAAACAATCAAACAATCAAGCAGAGCCGTATATGTGCATGCTGTAACACATCAGAGAGTGATGTTACCTGAAATAATATCATACTTACTTGGGTCTAGGATTGAGCAGATATATAGATGTGGACCTTGGCTCCCCATCTTGCATACATTCCAGAATAAATGCTTTAAAAAAAAAATAATAAAACAAAAAAAGTCATAAGAAAGTCTTAATGAAACATCCAGGATTTTGTAACATGCACTGTAGACAGCAATGATTCTGCTTTTATAGTACTGACTACAGCAGACCTAGTTTCAGCTCCTGAAACTAGGAGGAGGTTGGTTGCTATTGTTGAGAGTTAGAAGGGTGATGAACAGCTCTGACAAGTTACATGATAAAAAATACTAAACATTATTGCATATGAGCCATTTTACATTCTGGAAATGAACAAGCTCTTTCTGCCTGATTTCATCAACCCTATTTTCAAACAATCTATCCTGAAGATACTTCTTGTAGTTTGGTGTTAAAAGAAGCCTGGATTACATGTTTTACAAAACCCATTAATATTTATTTTGGTGTTCACAAAGGCCTGCACGCAGTAATGTATAGGAAATGACAACACAGTTCCCATTTCTAGGTATGCTCTGGCCCCTCTGCACTTTCTATCAAGCTGATATTAAAGTGTTTAACCATGTTGCTTCCTGCTTGGAAACACATGTTAAGAGTTCTGCTGCTCCTTGGTTTTCTGTGGGAGAGGACAACTTAGACCAACTCTTCATATCATCATATTTAATTTGAAAGATCTGTTACTACAGTACATGGTCTGAGATGGCCATCTGCAGCTTGCTTACTTCTGGAAATTCATTGTCTCCTGATTGAGTTTATGGTAAAGTGTGGTTCTGCTCAGAAAATCCACAAAATGAATAAATAAAAAACTAACAGATGTGGCAACTTTTTTGCTAAACAGGCCTTTGGATAACGCATGCACAGTTTTTGGTGCCAACTGCCCTCACTTTTGACTTTCTAAACTCCATACAGCAATGCAGATAAGACTGCCTTGTTTTCATAATGATTAATTACAGCCCAGATCTGTGACAAGATGCATCCAGCTGGAACTCTCCCTACCAGCCATCCTGCTAACACACCTCTCCACACCCTCTCCTGTGGGTGTGGGATCACTCCCTTCCTCCTGCTCTGGTTGCTCAGAGCGGTAAGGAACCATTACAGAACCCACACACACCCCTTGTGCCTCTCTGACAGGGCCACATGCCCAGCAGCAGTCTCCCCACTTGCTCCTGCTTTGCCATCAACAGGGCAGGAGGAACCAGCCCCTTTGCTGCACACACAGCAACAGCCACCTCGTCCTCTGCAGTTGGACCTTGACCTGTTAGCACAGCAATGGCCAAAGAGTACCTGCACACATTTGTGACACTCAGCAAAAGCCAAGGACTGGAAAATCTTCCCCTCTGGGCTTGAGGATGTGCTGTCATGTTTGATACATCTTTTGGCATTCTGAAGGCAGAAGAGGCCAGGGTGGAGAGCTGTTTTGCCAGCCCTGGCTGCAGAGCTGAGACCTCCCAGCCTACACTGGCCTTTAATAGCATAACAAATATATGAAAGCTCTGTGAAATCAGATAGGCAATTATTAAGGAAAGCAGGCAAAGATTAAATAGAAGGAAAGAAAAGGGCTCCCCCCCCCAAAAAAAAAAAAAAAACCCAACCCAAAACCTAATCATCTTGATTATTTTAAGAGAAACTCAGATAGATGAATATGAAAAATCCTGTTTCATCAAAGACTGAAGAAAAGACATGTATTTGAAAAGAAATACAGAATCATTACAAGCCACGAATTAAGGGAACTGAACCTTTCTGCTTTACACAGAAATGCTGATAGAGCATCAATAGGGGGAAGCAGTGAACACGTTTCCATTTAGCAGGTCTCCTCACAGCCCACGTTTTTGACAACAAAAGACAGTCCCGTTCGAGTTTAACAATACGTGCCTTTTCCTGAAACACCCACATGGCTCCCTACAGCCTCACTTTGAAGATGGTCCTTTGGTTTTTGAAAGCCAGGAAGTAAAATACAATGGTCAATTCCAAATGTACTTTGAGACATGACTGGGAGACAAAGTGGTCTCAGGGTTTTTCGTTCCCATTTGTTTATTTAAATTTTGTGTATGTGGAAAGCCTTGGGGAAGATAAGAAATATTTTTATTGAAAACAAATAATTTGAACAGCTTCCAGTTGAATTGACTGACTTGGACCAATCCTACTTAGAAATAGCTTCATCTTAGTGGTCTCCAGTTTCTTAACAGCTTTTTGTATTTGTTTGGCATAATGTGCACCCACCCAGGTTATAACTTCAGAATGTAAATATTTTTCTGTACTTTTAAGTGATGCAAACAATGAACATGGCATGGACACTGCTTCCTGTGTTCTTCATAAACACACATTCAAGCAGACTTTCTGATGCCTTCAAATATTACTTAACACCAACTAGAAGGGCTGAGTTTAGGGTTTTAGTCAAATTTAAAGGCTTGATACTTCCTACAGCATAAATGAGGAGCATCTGCAGTTCACCTATAACTCCGCTCATGACTTCAATAGCTTCACTGAATTAAATTCTGTATTTCAGAGTCATATTCATATAATTGAACCAGCTACTGCAAAATTCTTGAGCAGTTGTTTTTTCAAGGTTCTGCATATCATGAGCTTTTTTATTTCCTTTGCTTTTCATGAGCCACAGAAAGGGAAAAAGCAGCCCCAGTTTGAACAGGCAAGAGAGATGTAGTAGGGCTGCAGAGCTCCATGATGTCAGTGCCTGGCAGTGCAGCATGTTCTCTCCTCACTTTCTTGCTGTAAATCTCCATCTGGACACTCATGCCTCACATCTTGTAATTGCCTGGGATTAAGAGGCAATAAATCACACTGGAAGATGGTAGATCAAACCAGACCTCAGCTTTTGACTCCTTACCTCTGTCAGGAGAGGATGCAGTAGCAATTGAGTCAGGACAGAAGTCAGTGCCTCTCAGTGCTGTGCCTGCCATCCAGACTGTCCCGAAGAGGCACCAGCATGATGGTCTGATTTTCTGTGTTCCTATATAGTAACTAAAAAAAAACTGTGACAACCAGAGCGTGGGACTAAGAGCTAACATTATGCTGAGATTAAGTTTTGCTCAGTGCCACCTGGGGCAGACCTGACTGCAAAACGTATGTAGTAAATAACAGCATGTCTTTGACTCAACAGACTCAGAGTTCTGGCACAGACAGGATTACCTAAGGAGATTTTAGGAAGCCAAGTTTAAAACTGGAGGGAAGGACATGAACACAGCTAATCACTTGAGGACTGGTCAAGCTAAAGTCCATACCACTAAACCTTGACTGTGACATGGAAATGCAACTCTTTTTCAAGTCATGGGAAACTTGTATATACTTAGAGAATTTTTTAGGCTGCTGGGGCAAAATAGTTGCCTGATATTATTTAGCATCCAACGAGTGCTCTAAGTCATGAAAGGTCAGTTTCAAGAACCTGTACATGGACTGCAGAGAACTCAAAAATTTCTACACTGGGAAATAAAACTCAGCATCAAGACACTGATCCAGGTTCTGCAGCAATTTTTGTCTCTGGATGAGATCAGTTTTTAGGTACAGAGATTCTTAAGCAGGCTGATGTTATCAGCCTGGAAAGATAACATACCCATCAGCTGCTCCCTGTGCATTTTTGCCTATGTCAGCAGTTTGCATGAGTGGCAGAATGTTGAGACTGCCAGTCAATATTCAAAAGCCTGTAAAAGGATAAGTGTTCATCTAGAGTTCTGGAGACAGCAGAACTGGGTAGTATGATTCAAAATTGACACAATTACAATGAAGAGCTTCTGTTTGAGAACGCCGGGCTCTTCCTGCCAGCACACGTTCTGGAAATCTCCCTTTTCTTGAGCCAAAAATGCCATCCTAAGAAGGATATCGAGAAGAAAGCATTTCTGGCTCAAACACACTCTTGCTTGCAGAGAAGAGTGGGGTTTAGGTTTCCTGATTTAGAATCATAGCATGACCCACTTGTTCTGAAGTAGGTCGGTCTGTGGTGTGCTGAACTGAATCGGAAAGGTCAGCTCAGGAGCAGTCTGAGTTCAGGGAAAGATGCAAAAAGCCACTTCCTATTTCTGTTATGTCAGTAATGGGTGCAGTGGATTTGTACTATGACGAGTTTTTCCAAGCTGTGCTTTCTCACATGCTGCCCTTTCTCATCATTGTCAGGTCTGTCAGATGCAGAGGGACTATGCTCTGATACTGCCTCGTTTCTGCTTTGGTGAATTAAACGGGTTTAGGTAATTGTTAATACGGGGTGATTTATTCTGGCATAGATAACCAGATTCCTCTTGCCTGAACAGACACATACTCTTCTCTGTGTATTGTTAGGGCTTCTTCTCTCTTCTGCTCTGTTATTTCCAGTGCTAATCATGACATTACAGCCAGAAAAGTTGTCCAAACTACATTACTTGTAGAAGGAACATAATTTGGGGGTTTATTAGTACAAGTTATTCTGGGAAAAAGATCTGACAATGTGTTGTAGAACAAAGTACTTTCTCCCAAGGGTTGTTTTCCATCCACGCATGGCTGTTTTCATCAAAACCAAATAAATTACTACTTGCTATTGCCTAGAGAGTGTGCCACCAAGTTTCTGCTTACATGAACAGATGTGTATGGTGTTTACCTACAGTGAGATAACAAGTACCAGAAAGGAACAGTAGTTCTCTTCTCTGATCTTTCCTCTCATTTTCCATTTCCAACAAACTGCTTACATATCCCATGCAGTCAGACCAATTCCATACATTCTTACTTGCTTCAGTGAAATTTTCACTTATCTGAAAAAAAAGCTTTTCCTTGCTGTCCACTTTTTAATGGAGAGCCTTTCCTCCTAATGTTGCCAAATTGATGAGCATCCTTGACACCTGAAAAGAAAAAAAAAAATATCATTGGAGAAGAGAGGAAAATAAAAAAAGGCAAGACATTTTTGACTGCCCTGTGTGAGAAGAACCCAGAAGTGCCTTTAGCCTTCCTTTCCATGGTCCAGGCTGTGGAAGGCTGGAGACTCTTTGGTTGGGACGTCTGTATCATTCAGTCAGGACAGCAAAGCTCACAGCGTCAGGTCATTATGCAAGTGTTCTGAGGTCATAGTGTCTGAGCATAAACATGACAGGAGTGAGTTATCTGGATGCACCCAGTGAGGAACACAGAGGAGCACTTTCCCTAGAGATACCCACACAACTGAGTCAAACCACTCTGAGTCAGCTCCACTTACCTGACTCACCTCTTTTCGGATATAGGCAGCTCTTTCTTCTTGGATTTCCTTATCCTTTTGATGACACTGTTAGTCTAGGAAAATCTGCTGTGTGTAATCCCTCTTCTCACTTTTCTATGATGGTAGATAAAGTCCTTCTAGTATAGGACACATGTTGTCACTGTATCCAACACAGTTCTGTGTGGGCACTATATAGAGCAGAGCTGGTTATTCGGAGGTTCTCAGGTCTCCTTGATCGTGTAAAAAGAAACTAATACAGTTTTCAACTTAAAGTTAGCAAGACTTCAGGAACTTGGAAATGTAGATGAAGGTGCTTACAAATAAAATTGTTACTCTGTTTTAAGGATGTAACAAGTCCTATAGCAAAACTAGAAATGCTGTTGTAAATGTAGTAACGACAATTAATAACAGTATTTTAGCCTCTTCCTGCAACATATTTGCTTTCTAAGCATTCAGTATTCCAAATTTCATCTGATGCTTTTACATTAGATATACTTTTTGGATTGCATAATCTTTGGATAATGCCATAAACTGAAGGAAGGTAAAACACTGTTAAACAAGTGCCTGGTTTTGTTTATAATAGTAGCTACATGAGCAATACACTGTTCTTGATAGATAACAGCAGCCACAGCACTGTATCTATTGTATGTTGTAAGCAAATGTCCTAACATCAGCAGCTCCTGATAAACTTAGCATGCACTGAGTTTAGTCTGAAGACAAAAACTGTTGTGATTCATATTTTGGCAAAAGATGCTGCTGTAGACTGATGTTTGGAATAAAGCTGCCAGGGCATCACACAGCTGAGCTCAGCACAAAGATGACTTGTGATCACCTGTATTGTTTTGATGTGTACCCAGCTAGGTGTAGGCCACTTAAACTGAGACAGTCAGAAGCCTAAAGCCCTTCTTGGTTCACAAATTTCCCAATTCACTTCTTAACGAGTTCACAGCCGAGTGATACATCCCATTTCATCACAAGTGAAGTTGGGTTACATGTTGGCTCGGTGGTGATTGAAAATGGTGATTGAACCACCATCAAGACCCCTGTGAAAAAGCATCATTGTCATCAAACACACCCAGGAAAGCTTGGCTGTCAGAGGTACTGAATACACACGTATTGCAGGCTGAGAAGGGCCTTCACCCATTTGTCTCTTCAAGCTGCACAACATTTTACGTCCCCACTTTGCATGGAAGGTGGGAAAAGAGAGGAAAAATAAAAAACAGTCCTCAACCAATAATTAAGAGCTATCATCAACAAATATTCATTGCAACATACAACAACTTGTTAGTACTTGCCCAGTAGATGAGATGTGGCAGGTTTCACACTTTAACAGCAAAATTATATCAGCAAAGGGTTTATTGTTCCTTACAAAATTCACTGTCCTTGCACTGCTCAGTTATTTTGCTGCTTTGTGCTGGAGTGAGAGAGAAAAAAATATTAAGAACTGAATAAATCTCACTATGATTCCATATACAAAATTTGAGAATAAGCAAAAATAAAACATACAAAAATACAACAACACCACAAACAAAAAATACAAAAAAGAATATGCCTAAATAGGATTCAACAGTAATACTCTACTAAACAGAGGATTCACTGAGGACCAGCCTCGATACAGTGAGAGCAGAAGATTTGGAACTCAATATAAGATTGTGCTAAGACTTGGAAAGGAAAGAACTCACATCCATTATCCAAATGATACCCAAGCTGTAATAAAAAAACCTCTTTAGCATTTTGCAAGATTTTTTTTTTTAATTATATAAATAGAAAGGATAAAGTCCCCATATGGCCATCAAATAATGCATCTCAAATTATTGAACAGAAGAAAACCATAGAATCATAGAATGGTTTGGGCTGGAAGAGACTTCCCAAGGTCATCTAGTCCAACCCCCTGGCATGCAGAATTAGAAGCTGGGAACTATAGATGAAAAAGAAACTTAGCCTCACAAATGCAGGGCAACCCCACCAAAGTAATCAGGATTTAGGCTTCCCTAGGAACAGCTGTGATTTTCAGAGCTCTCTGAACTTGTCACTGACCATTTAAGGTTACTTACCAAAATGGGACTCTGATCGGAGTATTTCGGAGATATAGCGCTCACTTATAACACCTCTTCGCATCCACAGGAATGCTTGGAGGATCACCTTGTTTTTACACAGGGTTTTCTACCAGTAACACAACCACCTTATCAATCTGTGCTACTGAGAATAAAAATCAGTTTTCAACCATTTTTTTTCCTCCATTGAGGTTAGTTCTAAAAACTAAAAAATGTTCAAGCAGAATAAAAGGAATTAGAAAAACAAACAATACCCCATGAGTCATAGCTCTGTGGATAAAGCCTCTGGAGGTCTGTGGCAATGGAGCTGTGGCTGATGAGAAAGAAGCAATATAGCAATTTTAGCCAGATGGACCTGGGAGTACAAAGAGCCACCCACAGAATTTCACATACTGGTTTTCCCTTTCTTCTTCTCCCTTGCTTTGAATCTGCAAGCTTGAACTCTAGGATTTCTGCACTCCTATACAGCTCTGGTTCTAGCACTTCCACTGATGTTCCACAGCAGGCTTGGAGAACCTCATCTTCTGAGACTTTCAACATGAATCCACATGTTGTGTCTGTGGCATCCTGGTGGTGCCTGATTGCCTGTGGACAATATGAGCCCAAGCAGGAGCAGTAGCAGGTACAAGTAAAAGCTCTGCAGCTCTGCCCAGAAGTTAGGGGAATCCCTAGGGATCATGCTGAGTAATTTACTCCTCCCTGGGAAGCTGATAGTTTCTTACATGATATCCTTAATATTGGGGACATGGAATCCACCTGCTGGAAATTAAAGCAAATTAATATCACTCCTTCAGAACTTCACCCACAGATAATTCCAGTTCCCAAACTTGCAGATTCACAAACAGATTGCTTTCAGACCTTGCTAAAACTTAAGCAGAATATAAGTCTTACAAAACCAACACCTTTTAGCTCCTCTCATGAGGACAATGGTGCTTTCTTGTTTAAATTTTCATTAACTTAAAATTAATGCTTCTATAATTAAAAGGAGCAGACTATGTTACCATAAGCATAATCCTACCCTGTAACAATACATGTAAGGTTTCTGCTGAATAAGTAAACTGGTAAGAAAAATTCTCTCAAGTCTAGGGTGAAAATGGGCTAAGAACAGGTCTTCAGGTGAAGAAAAAGCTTCATATATAGCAGCTGTCCGGGGAAGAGGAAGAAATGACATCCTGTAGAGGTTAAGGCTACTTGTGAGTGCACTCCAGCCAGTAGAAAAATCAAGAAAGGGAGCCAGGAGACCCACATGGTTAAACAGGGAACAGCTAGGCAAGCTCAAGTGGAAAAAGAGAGTCCACAGATTACGGAAGTAGGAGCTGCCACTTGGGAAGAGTGTAAGACTGTTGTCAGAGAATGTAGGGAGGCAAATAGGAAAGCTAAGGCTTCCTTGGAATTAAACCTTGCAAGAGAAATCAGGAACAACAGAAAAGACTTCTTCAAATGCATTGGAGACAAAACTAACACTAGAGGAAATGGAGGTCCACTGCTGAATGAGGTGGGTGTCCTCATGACACAAGATGAAGACAGAGCCATTGAATGCATTCTTTGTCTATACTGCTGAAGACTCTCCTCAGGTGCCCCAGACCAAGTCAGGATAAAGGAGGAGTTTGCCCTCGTTGTTGAGGACTGGGTCAGGGATCAGTTAAGCAACCTGGACATTCATAAATCCATGAATCCTGATGGGATGCACCTGTGGGTGCTGAGGAAACTGGCAAAAGTCATTGCTAGGCCACTCTCCATCATCTTTGGCAAGTCTTGGAGAACGGAAGAGCTGCCTGAGGACTGGAAGAAAGTAAATGTCACTCCAGTCTCCAGAAAGGACAAGAAGGAGGACCCAGGTAACTATAGATTGGTCAGCCTCACACCTGAAAGTTGTGCTGCCACTCAGTGAGACCTGGACACACCAAAGAGTTGGATGGGGAGAAATTTAATGAAATCCAACAAGGATGAGCATAGAGTCTTGCATTTGGAAAAGAACAACTCCATGGACCAGTATAGGCAGGGGACTGACCTGGTGGAGGGCAGGATAAGAAAAAGGGACCTCAGGGTCCTGGAGGACAGAAGGAAGACCATGAGCCAGCAATGCGCCCTTGTGGCCAAGAAAGCCAGTGGCATCCTGGGGTTTATCAGAAAGAGTGTGGTTAGTAGGTTGAGAGAGGTTCTCCTCCTCCTGTGCCCTGCCCTGGTGAGGCTGCATCTTGAATAAGGCCCAGTTCTGGACCCCACAGTTGAAGAAGCACCTGAGGGAACTGCTTGGAAGAGTCCAGCACTGAGCCACAAAGACAATGAAGGGAGTGGAACATCTCCTTTACGATAAAAGGCTGAGGGAGCTGGGTGTCTTTTAGCCTGGAGAAGTGGAGACTGAGGGGTGACCTCATTAATCTTTGTAAATATATGAAAGCTGAGTTTCAGGAGGATGGAGTGAGGAGCTTCTCGGTGATGCCAAATGCTAGGACAAGGGGAGATGGGTGCAAGCTGGAGCAGAAGAGGTTCCACAAGAACAAAGTTTTTCACTGTGAGGGTGACAAAACACTAGAACAGGATGCCCAGAGAGCTTATGGAGTCTCCTTCACTGGAGACATTCAAAACCTGCCTGAACGTGTTCCAGTGTGACCTATTCTAGGCGATCCTGCTATGGCAGCGGGTTGGACTCTGTCTTTTGAGATCCCTTCCAAGCCCTAACATTCTGTGATTCTGTGGTTCTCTGAACCTGAGCAAGGTGGAAAGAGGCTGACAGGAGTGAACACACTGGTGTAATTGTTTCAGCTGGAGGCTCATGAGCCAAGGAATTAAGTTCAAGGGAAAGCCACCTCTTTCAATTAAAAAAATAACATATTTTATTTTTTTTTTCCACAAGCAGACTTGGTTTAACAATAGCTCTAGAAGTATTATAATGTTAACTATGGTTAAAAATAAACATTTTGGCACAAGGCAGCACCAAAAGACTAGCAGAATGAACAGAATAAATAACCCACTTTACATATAACCCACTTTACATAAAAACAATGTGCAACAAAGATAATAAAGCTCATCTCCTGTACAACAGCTTTGAGTAGTCCTTACTGAACAGTACTCTTAGGTCATATCAGTAACATAGGGCTGTCAATAAAAATAGAAACTGTAACAAAATGCTTAATTCAAGCAAACCAGCGATGCAATATGAATCAATTCAAGAAGTCTGACTGTTCCAAAGAAGCCAGAGATAGTTGTGAGTGAGCACACAACAATGTTCGGGAGGTTGAACCTACTGGTTCTTCAGCCACGTCTGTGTCAGTTCCCTGCTGGAAACCATATCACATGGACATCTTCTTCAGCTTATGGCTGTGCAAAGAATGAGAGAACACACATCAATAATGACCTCAGCCACCAGTTACTGGTTTCTCTCTCCAAAACACACAGAATAGCTCAGGTAGAAAAAGGAACACATGACATGACTGTCCTCAAGAAGTCTCTAAAAAGGAGTAGCCATTATCTGATAGGAGATGGAAAGACAAGCGTCAGCACTGCCATCTGAAATGGCACTGAGGAGATGCTCATTCATACATGCTCTGTTTCCACCAGGCCAGTAGAATTTAGAGTTTTAGCTTCCTACCTCAGGAAAAGAAGGTGCTTCTTCACCCAGGGGTCCTTAGGATTGACACAGGCTTTCAGCCCACGGTAGGTGTGGAAACTGGAAAGGAAATAATGATAAAGAGAAGAGTAAATCATTGGAAATCCCTGATAATAAACACTGTGAAAGTCCATTTGCTCAAAAGCGATACTACATAAACAAAGTGAAACATCCAACAAAGTTCAGCTGTACTAGCGGCTTCAGGCTCAGGGATCATTTTTTGCATCATAAAGTTGCACTCAGCTTATTAGAACTGTTGAGCCAGAAATAATTTGGAAGACTAAAGAAAACAGCTGCTGTCAAGTTAAGGTGATAGAGGAATGCTTATGAGGGTTAAACTTTGTGGAAAACCAACCAACCAACCACAACAAACAAACAAAAACCCCACCCTGATCTCTCTGAATCAAGGAAACTCTTGCTGCTAAACTGTCTCTCAAGAGATTTTGGCAAGGAAACATCCCGTGCTGGCTGGAGTGGCTCTAAGCTGGAAATACACCAGGTCTGTGCTTGCACATCTGGCTCAAACAGATTTGCTGTGTACATGGTGCAGCTGCCTGAGTTGTTAGTCCTCATCATCTAAAGGATGTGTATCTTGCTTATAGGCATCACATACAATTGATTCAGTTAATTTAACATCTTGAAGGAGCAAGAAAATTCATTTTTGCAACGTTCAAATCACAATTTCTGCCTCAGACACCCTAAGGTTAATGCAGGTCAGAAAAAAAGAGGATCTTCTGACAAGTAACTTACATGATGGCATGGATGTCACAGACTTCACCGGGGAGCTGCTCCGTATAACCCTTCAGGGCCCACCGAGGCAGACGTGCTTTGGTGTAAGAGAGGCAACAGTCCTGGTTGCTTTGTGCTGGAACAGAGGAGAATGAGAAAGTCAATAAACCCTTTTATAGACCAGGCTGTGATGCTGCCTAGGGTCCTTCCTCACAGTCTCTCTCAATTTTCCAACTCCCCATGCACAGAATAGGAGGAATAGCCAGCACACTTCGCTGAACTGAATCCCTTCCACCTCACCGTCATTGATGCTGGCTGTGAGTTCAGCATGGCAAGCCCAAAAGCCACATCCCAGGGCTGACACCTTTGGAGCCCACTCACCTTTGGAGGTGCCACACAGGAGCACAACCAGGACCCCAAGCAAGGAGACCAGGACCAAGGTCTTGGTGCTAAATCCAGCCATCTCCACTCCCTGTATGCAGTGGCTGTGCTCCTGCTCAGGCTGTGCTCTGCCTGCCTGTCTTGCCAGCATTGCTGTGCCTCCACCTGCTTATAAAGGGGTGGCAGAAGCCACAGAAACTCACAGGCGGGCGGGTTCCACTGTCATCAGCGGGTTTCCCCACGGCAAATTACATCGTGCCCAGTTTGGCCCCAGCACACCTTCCTGGTGCTGTACAACTGGAGATAACAGCATGCTGGGGGAATTTTTTTTTTTTTTTGTTAAGTAGGTTAGAAGATTCAGCCAGAAAGGAAATAAAGGGCTGTGAGGTAATGGGTAGGAGTGTAAGTTGTGAAATGAAGAAAGTCACATATTGTTAACTCTCAGTGTTACCTACAGAAACTCTTTACTATGCTCTAGTTTAATGAGCCCATCCTGGGGGCAGAGGGAGTGAGCCTAATCCAGGGAAACTCATTTCAGTATGGTATGCTGACAGGAGCTGGCTAACTGTCTGCAATGACACCAAAGCACACAATGGTGTTTCTGGCTGGCCAACAAAGTAACATCAGTCTTTCCAGATCCCTGCACTCTGAGCTCTGCCTTGCAGTGCTGGTGGGTACTCATAGAAATGGGTTACTTTAGAGTTTCCATATAATCTCTACTGCCACTTTCTGCCAGTTTGAATCAATGCTGAAATGAAACACATATGATCTTCAAACTGCCTCACCTGGCCTGCGATCAGCCCTTGGAAAAAGGCTCTGCTGGTGCTGCAAAGACACTGTTTGATCTACTGCTGACAGCTGCTGCTTTCCAGTGCTGTTTAATGACCTCCGTGAAATGACTGTGATGGCAGTGGCCACCAGCTCTGTGTGGTTATAGAGTAACCTGAGCTTGAAGTGGCTTCTCTTAAGGTAGAGCTGAGAGACAGTCATAACTACATCCCTCTACTCCTCACTGACTGTTGGTACCTCTCACAAAGGTACATTTCTGGTATTTCTTCGTAGAAATCTAAAACGTTTGAACTCTAGAACAGATGGTTATTCAAATATATTAACTTCTCTATATAATACCCAGAATTTAGGAAAGCTCTTACAGCTGAGATGTGTAACAGCAGCCTTGCAGTGCACTGGAGATGCTTCTCCTTAGAGTTTCTGCCACTGGCAAAGGGATGGGGGAAGAGGCAATAAGGGTCCCATGCCCTGGTGTATGCTGCTTTTTGTAACTGCTTTACATTTCATAGTGAAATGCCATAGGAATACCTAAAGAGCAATGCTCTCGGTGTGCAGCTATTTAGGAACTGCTCTAAGGACTCTCTCTCAGCATTAGGCAATGCTACCAAGGAACTGACTAGAGTAACACCTGAAACGACGGAAGCTTGACTGAGACGGAAGTTTGGCTTCCTTTCCGTGAAGATGGGAGTAGTAACTCTGTTTTTTCTTGGGCCATTTCCTAGGCAAATCACAGCCTAACTCTGATTACTGATACTGTTATCTAGATGGAAGGGGGCCTTGCATCTTAAGTCTCCCTTCTGACTCTACAGTTGTTTCTTCTCCAGACGGAACCTTCCCCTGCCCCTCTTAAAGCACATGTAGCTTGGCTATCAGGAGCAGTGACATCACCCAGTTAGTGCTCATCCCATACTTCTGACCTCAGGCAGTTTTCACCACACTGCTGGTTCCCACCAGAGGTCGTGTCACATGCCTCCTGTCACAGTAGAGCCCTTCCTCATAGTATTCCAGAAGTAGTATCATCTCATGCTTTGTTCAATTTAGGCAATTAGGTTAAGATTTCAATTTAGAACAAAAGCCATGAGGAAGACCTCAACTTCAGGAGCACTCTCCTTTTGTTTGTACTGTGTATAAAGTACCTTCAGTTTATTTGCACAAAGTAGTTTAATTTTTTTTTTTAATGCAAAAGGCTGGAGAAAGTTTTCTGCTAGGTTCTGACGTGACTTATGCCCTTATCTTATCAGTCTTCATATTTACAAGTCTGTAACGGAAACAGAAGGAAAAAAATACAATAACTGGGAGGTGCTTTTGTTCAAGGGAATTGATTATTTCCTGCAGATGAGGAGATGGTGACTGTTGTCCACTTTGACCCAATGAGACTTTGGCCCCAGTTCCCCTTAGCATCTGCATGGCCAGGTGAGGCTGCATGGTTGGGGGCTGCAAAACAGGATAAAAATGGGATCACTGGCCAACTAGCACCTTTAAGTCTGTCCATGGACAGAGGGAGGGTGGTCACTGCTGGGCCAAGACATCACCTTCAGTGTTCTAATCCTGATGTCATTAGGAGGTTGCACATAGAGCAGGGGTCAGTGAGGAGTGTCCATGTCAAGAGAGGCCATTATTTCCTTGTGCTGGGGCTGCGCCCAGAGTCTCTTCAGTAGGACACAGTCAAAGCACAAGAAGCAGCAGCCACAAGTTGTGAAAAGGGAAATTATCATCAGACATAGTGCAAAACCAACCTCTCTTCATAGCAAAGCACTGGGGCAGGTTGTCCAGGAGGGAATGGGAAAATCCAGTTTGAATACCTTGGAGACACTCAAACCTTAGCTGGACATGGCCCTTCCCAGGCTATAAGCTTACACTTGGATTCCTTCCCAAGCCATCAAGCCAGGTTTTGTCATGCCTAACTCTCCTTTTCTTCTTCTAGTGTCCAGACTTTCCTCTGCTGTAAGCTTCTCAGCTTCCCTCCTTCCTGTTGTCCCTCCTCAGATCCCCTCATGAACCTTGTTCTCCCTCCCTGTTGCTACAAGACAGTGCCAATATACAGGCAGACAGAATTTGCAGCCTCTCTTAATCTTTCCCTCCTGTTGTTCAAGGGCCAAACGCCCCCTGGTTGTATTATAAAATATGAAGCAAAGACAGTCTGGGTGCCGGTGCTGTAGAAATATCCAGGTTAGATCTGAGAAAGGAGAGGAAACACATCAGGGGAAGTGAGCCTTTTCCAAGGTAATACTGGGAAACTGATAGTTCTGAGTGGTTTGGGAATTGTAAAGAGGAGAGTTGGGTAGTCAGACTACTCTTGGACACTAGCTGCAAAGCTACAGCCTGTCCCCACTTTCCCTGGTCACCAAGCTGCTGTCTCCTCGTAGTGGCTTCCTCTCATTTATCCCAGAGAGCTTTTACTCTCAGAAGTACCTGTTGAAAGTCTGAAGTCACTTAGTTAACCTTGCTGAACACCCCTGTACCATTGCAGAAATGGGCATTATTTCTGGGGGGTGGCTGGCCCCATCACTCTCCCCGCCACAGAGTAGCACACAAGCAGATCCTCTAGTTCCAGGTACAAGTGGGGCTGTGCCAATAAAGCTACATCTGTTTTCATTCAAAACATTGTAGATGAGAAGCCATATGCACAGGGAGAAGTCAGGACCGTACACAGTTTGAAAATCAGTTTGGAAGGCATCCCCACAATGATAATCTATTTGACTGGGTAGCTCTGCTAGGAAATTCTAAAACAGCAGGAAGGCTTAAAACACTCCATTAACTTCTGAAGAGAGAGAGGGAAAAGGATGTTTATAATCATTAACTATTTGATTGATAGACTGTAGTCGTCTTACAGTCACTTCTTTAGGGATTTAATATTAAACATGGAAGATTTCAAAATCCAAACAAAATCATCTTTTACCTACCCTGACGTTAGACACTGTCTATTATGCCTTTACCTGTCCCCTACAATAGGAACATACACAGGTTTTCATTGATTTGCATTTCCTCACAGAGATATTTTCCTACCTGTTACTGCCCTTGTCTGGGCTGCTGGAAATGAAGTGTTACAGAAATACAGCTGAACAACCAGTAAGAATAGAACCAAATGGGAAATTCCGATCTATAATTTCCAAAGTTTTAGCACAGCATTGACAGAGCAAAAGGCAGTAGAAGGGACCAGTTCAAAGGAACAGGGCCAAATTTATTTGCATAATTCCCAGTGACGAAATACATAAATCCCAAACACAGTGCCACAGGTGAGTTGCTCAATATCTCTGGAGGCTGTGATACAATACAGATTTTATGCAGCTCAGTGCTTGCATGACTGACAAAAATCCTTATCTGAAGGAAGGAACCAATTTTCACTAATTACAAGTTGCCCTTCAGAAGGAACAGCTCCAGAAACACTATTGAATGACGTTGGTTTGATGCAAGGAAGAACTAATTATATGTCTGTTGGGAGAAATGAGACTGATCTATCGGAAGTGCAGGTTATGAGGAGACTAGTGCATCTGCTGTGAACATCCCAGCATCCAGCCCAGTGTGCTGCTTTCTTGCTGCTACATATGTGCAGGAGTTGAGTGTTAACTCTGTCTATAGCTCCTCATGGTAGCCAACCACCTATGCAAAGGCAAAACTTTCTCATCTGAAGGTAAAACCTGTAGTTGAAGTTAAGCCTGGGAAATAGGCAGGGGTCTGGAGAAGGTGGTTTAAGATTTAGGGTTTATTTCTCTTTATCTTACTCTGATTTGATTTGTAAAAAATTCATTTTCCCCACGCTGAGCCTGTTTTGCCTTGAACAGTAACTGGTGAATGATGTCCCTATACTTGTATCAGTCCACAAGCCTTTTGTTATATCTTTAATGCTGTCCAGCTGAGGAGGACAGTGACAGAGCAGCTTTAGTGGGCACCTGGCATCCATCCAGGCTCAACCTATTAGATAGTCAAAAGAAGAAACAAATAGAAGGAACCTGTCAAGCTTAGCTTCAGGTTGAATCAGATTTGCTTTATCACAGCTGTCACTCTTCCTATCTAAATTAGTATATGCCTTTAGACACAACAAAAGAAACGTTTCAACTAATACTCTTCTGAGTATTAAAGAAGTAGAGAAGTGAGAATTTCTCTGCGTAACTCCTACAAAGGTGGGAAAGAAGGAAAGCAATCATTTGCAGATGAAGAGGAACCTGCTCACAAAGAGAAGTCATGTGATTTACTAGGGTCTAACATCCTAGAGTCTTCACCCATAAAAGCTGTCAGTAACCTTTAGGCACAATCCCACTGAACTAAGCCTGAAGCACCTCACCACATGTTGGTCAGCATGTCTCCATGGCTGGGATATGGTTGAGTTTCCCAGGGATGTACAGATCTCAAAGATGATCTGGAAAAGGAGAGTGGTTGAGGCCAAAAGCCATAGCCTGAACATCAAGGAGCCTTTCAGTGCTAACAAATGAGTGTTTGCACTTAAAAAATGTGCAATTCAGAACGAGGAGAAAAAAAGATAGTACTCCTTGGTAGTTATGAAAGATATATGTGACCTTTTCCAGAGTATGACAATTAGTAGACAAGAACAGAGGTGGGAACAAAAGATATGGCACTTAAAAAGTTCATTAGAAAATTAGCTTTAGGTAGGCTGAAGATAGTCATTAATTCCAGTGACACATGGTGAATAGTTTTGTCTAAAAGTTAAAAGAGAATAATTTGGAAAATGTGAAGCTGCCTTTTTTTTTTCCTCCCTCATATTCTAGGTTTGCTTCCTCAAGGTGCCCTAAAACAAATATAACAAACCCTAAAAAAGAAAAAAAGGAAGAAAGAAGAACCTAGTGACATGAAATGGTAGTTTTAAGCTGACCAAGAGAGTTCAACTCACTAAAAGGTTTACTAAGCCACACCTAACCCAGATCACTTGATCCCTCTGGAATGCTTAGTACATAATTAATGACCAGTATTTGGTCATGTATTACTGGCAGACTAGCTTAAAACTTCCCAGTACCACTTGCTGTTTGGCATTACCAATCAAATACCAAACACATTTGTTTGTAATAGCTACTAGCAAACACTCGAGTGGCTGGGTCATGAACACTGACAGAGCAGCAATAGACACAGAGCTTCTCAAGGGCTGGGCTGCAACCACCACATCTTTTCAGTACTACAGTTACATTGCAGGGACTTTCCCTTGGGAAGGATTTAAACCAAGGCTGCCCAAACCAGCCAGCTTGGATTTATCTCTGTCCAAGAGTCCTGCTCTATTTCCAAGGAATACGCAGCCCTGGGTCCTTCCATCCCAATTCTGATGGGTACTTCTGTCTAACACAAATGAGATGCTGCCTTCCTTACCCCTGTACAGCCTTCAAACTCCTTTTCTGGACCTTGGTCCTCACTTCTTGATGTCTGCAAGCGGCACATAGGGTCCCTAACACCGGGAAGTCTTGCCCTAGCTCCCATTAAAGAGACACCTGCAAGGACCAGTTTGTCTCTCTTTCTACAAGGTTCCCCTTAGCTGCTTAAAGCATATTTTGCTTGTCCTCATTTTCAAAGCCTTTCTCATCTCATTGCTGGCATGGACAACCCCAGTCAGCCACAGCAGTGCCCAGTTGGTCAGGCCCATGGCCTTGCCTCAAGTACGGTACTGTTCCCAGCCACACAAGACTTCTTACAAGATTCACAGGCTCCTGTATAAACAGGCTTGATCTGCAAGAACCAGAAAAACTGCTCAGACACAAGGTGTTGTAGGCCAAGCAATCTGTGCTTCACAGAAATCTGCAATTCTAAAGTGAACTATTTTACAGCACCTTCACCTCAAGTAACTAACTTATCCTTCCTCAGATCCGAGAACGGTCCTCTTTTTTCTTCATGGTTGTACACAACCCAGTGCACCAAGGGACCCGGGAACCAGGGCCAGAGCTTCAACATACAATATGTACAAGGTAACTGCTGCTTTTGAAAAGCCTGACAGGAAGATAAAAGCACATGGAGAAAAACTTTGACCATCTAAAGAAAAAAAACCCACGTATTCTTCATGAAAGGGGCAAACCAACACAATGTTTCAAGGGAAAAAAAAAAAAAAAACAACCAACCACACACCAAGAATCACTGCAAGTTTTTGGTGACTATTATCCAAACTCTTTTGAACTGGGAAGAAATCAAGGTATTAGAAGAATCCAGGACATTCTAAGCACAAGAATTCTCACTTTCAAGCAAACACTGGCATCATATGTTTATACGAGGTCTCTCAGACATTATTAGAGATTTAGCACCAAACGAAGCATCCAGCTAGTTATGTGCACTTGCCAAAATGCAACAAGCATTTTTCCAGCAGGAATCTACACTACCTGGCCTGACTCAATGTCTCTCACAGTGTCTGTGATGAGATGCACCTTTAGAGGAAAAACAAAACCACAAAACAAACTAAAAAAACCTAGAGTGGAAGTGCTGGGCTGAAGCTTCCTACACACAGAGTTGTGCAAATGCAAATGTGGGTCTCTGAAACGAGCTGTCTGACCACAACGGGGCAAAGTCTGCCACTGGTGGGAGGCTTGTAGGGCAAGTGCACAATGGATCACACCTCAGAAAGTGATCTTACCACAGGAAAAGTTACTCAAAAATCCTGTCAGGTTTTGCCTCTCACCTCTCTTTGGCAATCACATGGCACAGTGAGCCACATGAGTCACTAAAAGCATTAATCAATGTAAATGGGATTTCTTTGATCTACGTATTATTTCCTTCTTGTTGGTTGACTCGGGATAAAAAACATACGCAGTCAGAGAAAGGCTAAAACTCGAGCTAAGAGTTCACACTCCATGAGATTGTATAGCATTCCTACAAAAAGTATAGATGGGATGGCAAAGTCACCAGGTCAAATCATCCAGCAACAAACCTGGAGACACTGGGGCTTTCTGGTGCTGGGATATTGACACACCTACCCAGGAGAGGAGTGCCCTCCAAATTCTGAGGATAAAGCTTAACAGATTCTTTCATTCTCTCCTCATAATAGACTGATTTTTACCTTTTTTTTTTTTTTTTGGTGGTGGTGTTTTTTGTTTCTTTTGTTACAATGTTGAACGCTGTCTGAAGTGAATTTAAAAATTTATTTATTTTAATTTCTACCAAAAAATAAAAACAGTGAGAGCTGGCACAAACTCTATCCAGACACCACTTGCCACGTGGACCATGGATGGCTCACTGGTTGTGTGGATCTCAGCTGTCATAGGAGTCATCTATGGTCAGCATTGATGAGAAAACAGGCCACAGGTTTTAGAGCATCTAGTACTTGGGTTTCATTCTTACACATAACCCACAGCTCATGTCAGGGAAGCATCAAGCACAACGTTCTTACTAGCCACAGAACACTGACGTGTTTTTCAACCACATTTTGCAGAAGTGAGAAGCTCAAAGCTAACATGTGGACCACACTGACAATCTTACAGTGATGGTGAAAGATAGCTTTGTAATCACAACAGAAGTGCAACCACTTCTCTTTTGCCAGGATCATTTATAGAATCATAGAACTGACTGGAAAAAGACCTTTAAGATCATCCAGAAATACCAAACTGCTGCTTTTCCTTTGAACATTGATGGCTTCTACATCATTAGAAGAGCTGACAGACATATTGCTTGTGAGGCAGAGGGAACCAGAGCCTAGTATCCCCACCAACAGCTAGCACTTGCACAGAAGTCAGCAGCAGACCTACAGCAACCACTACAGGAAAAGGAAAATTGCCAGAGAATCCCACAGACAGAGAGGTAGCTCCTGTCCTCTGATGATGACCAGGAAGGAAAATGTAAGGAAAATAAAAGGAACTGCTTAAGGTACAACCTATTCTCCTGTAAGCCTTTCTGCCCTGCTGTAACAGGAAGACCATTTCCAATTTAGTCAGTTTTGAATCAGGTTACTTTTAGACTTCATTGCAGTATTTTGCAGTTGGTAGAACTGCAATAAATAAATTTGGCTGTTAGGGCTAAAATATACTCTGAGGCCCAGAGGGAGACCACACATAACATACCATCTGTCTGCTCAGTCCTGGGAATTTTGTCACCTCTTCCACTTTTTTGCTTTGATTTTGTTGTTCAGAGGTAGTTTTGAACGATGTCAAAATTTAGTTTTCCTGCATTCTTAGACCCACAAACCAAAGAGAAAAGCTCACAAACAGCTTCAGTTTGAACAACTAATTTTGCAGATACCTCCATACAGTGAACTTTTTTCTGAGCAGGCACTTGGCCTCTTCCAGACCACAGAGCAGAGCTCACCTGGGAGAGAAGCTTATGCCAGTCAAAGCCAGAAAGTACATGGGAGAAATCTTGCTCAACAAACCTGGTCCTCAGACAACCTGAAGCACTTTTAGTTGGAAACATACCAAAGTCTCGATGGGCTTTCACAAGAGACACGGAGCAAATCACAGCACTGTGACGCTGTAGCAAGGTCTTGGCAATGCTTCCAGGAAGACATCAAGAGTCACTTCTGCTGTCACTTCCCTGGCCAATCTCCACTGTGGAGGTGTTGACCCATCACCTACATTTAACTCAATGACACTGTACCCTAAAGAGAAGAAAATCCAACCAGTGATTTATATCACAGAAAGCTGAAGAGATAGAACAACTTCACCTTTCTAATAATGGGGGATGGAGAGGATTAAGTACTCCTTTCAACCCAGCCCAGAGCTAGCAGTGTACAACCAGGGACTTAGAGCATGGCTCTGCAGGCAAAGAAGGTTCAACCAGTCTTCATAAAGCCATCACAAAACTTCTGCATGCTCCATTGTCAAGGGATGAGCCTATCTTAGCAGCACATTATAGTAAGAACTCCAGGTCTTATTTGTGCCACCATTAAAATGTTCTCTGTAGGAAAAAGAATTGACACAAACACACAGCACCAGCACCAATTGTCCCACCATGATGGTTAGTGAGACAGCTGTTAGTTCCAGACCCTGCACTAGCAGCCAGTGCTCTGCAAATGGCAACACACTCTAGTGACATGGATAAGGAGAGTGGCTGGATGAAAAGGAGGACATTTGCCTCATGTAAGTAGCAGTGTAGTGAAAGATACCCTTATGTGAGGAACCACTCATAAGTCTGTATTTAAATTAAGCACCTGAAATGTTAGTTTGGCTAATATATTCTCTAGCTTGCCTCTTGTATTAATGCACTTTCTAGCTGCATATTCTAAAGCAAGACTGTGCATAAGCCTTTCGTGTCTCGGACGGATTTGAGCCCAGCACGTGAAAGTCTCCCCACCTTAGGAGCCTTACATGACTTTCAGCTGAGAGGCAAGCTGTAGAAACCCTCACCCACGCACTACAGCATTCAGCCTGCAAACAGCAGCTTGTTCACACCAGGGGCATGAAGTATGTGAGAAGAGATCAAGATTTGCTTATCCATAAATCAGAAGCGGAGCTTGCCCTGTGAATAACCTTGGTTCTGCGGAAACCAAGGCAGCTTAATCCTTGTAACTGCTATTGCAGCCTTTCAGTGTGGGGGCTGTATTCAACCGCCAATGGAGAAAACCCTTCAGTGTTAGCCCCAGTTGTCTTCCTGGCTATCATTCTTTAAGGGAGTACAGTACATGTTCCTCAATAAGCATAAGGTTCCAGTCTGATTTGCAAAGTCGCTTCTCAGGAGTACGGCAAGTATCAAAAAACAGCTGAAAGTCAGTGCCTAAATCAACTTCCAATCAGATGGTTTGAGAGAGAGGGAGGTGTACTTCACACAGCTGAGGCTCTCTGCCTTGCTGCCAATCTGTGAATCACCAGAGATAACAGCAAGATCAAGCCCAAGGGGCAGCAGGAGTGGAAGAAGGTACCAGGGTAGCAGAGGTTTGCAGTGTTGTTCTCTTACGGTCTTTCCTTCTCTCCCCAGAATTTCTTGTCTTCTCATGAGACAACACATGAGACCACACGACAAAAACACCTTTGGCTTCTGACCAGACTGCTTTCCCAAATTCAGCATGAAGAGCATGTTTCTCTCCAAAGCCAGCACCCAAGCTCTGCTGCAGGTGGCTTATGACAAAGGCCTCAAACTGTCTAAAAACTTGCATAAGCCCATCACAGCTTTGTAGCCATCCCTTTATCATGGATCCATATTCAAATGCCAAAGGATTGGATTAGATTTCAGATATAAATGAGATGGACTGCAGAGTATAGAAAGAACAGATAGAGGATAGAACATGATCTGAAAGCAGAAAAAACCCTCACAACTATCAATCACTGGAAGTTATTTAAATCATTCTCATTACTGAGAATTACAGGAAAAACAGAATTTAGGGTTTTTTTCCAGTGCTGAGAAATTCAAGTTGGATTCTTACCTCAGTAAGTCAATGTAATCCCAGAGTAAAATGCTGCTCACTTCTGCTGAAGTTCTGTGTATTTCAGCAAGAGCCCTTGTGAATAAAATCAAACGAAGGTATACAGTCTTCTCTCAACCAGGCTGCCTCATCCTATAGCTACCGGATCAGTTAAACATACAGAACCAAAGTATCTCTGGAATATGTGTAAGTGACTGCTGGCAGGATCTTCTGAAGGTGACTATGGGACCACCTCCACCTTCAGCAGGACTGCAAGAACTCACCTAAGCAAAAGATCTGAGAAATTTGCTCATAAACAACAGTCAGGGGGAAGCAAAGTGTTTTAATTTTTAAGCCTGCCAGGAGATTATTAATCCCCCTGTATTTAGTGGATAAATATTGAAATCCTGCAACACTGGTATTCTCCCTCATCATTGCTATTACCCACACACAGCTAACAGCTCCATCTTTAATATAGACCATTCGGAAGCACATATGGGTTCCAAGACACACACTCTGCCAAATGGATCCAAAACTCTCCGGGAAAAGGATGAGCTCTATTGCTTTTGTGCCAGCCAAGCAGCAAACCCAAATTTGGTTCTTGATTTACTGCTGCCTTTGGACAAGGACAGGCCAGGATTATCTGGCTGTTCCTTTAAGGGTGCTGGAAGTGGATGCTGAAAGCCAGCCGGAAATGTTTTCAAAAGGAGGTGTTGAGAGCAAGCTGAAATACCAGAAGAACAGGAAAAGCACAAAACCCAAGTAGAGTCCAGTAGCTGCAATACACAGAGGACAAGCTAGAAGAGAGGCTCGAAATACTAAAAGCGGACCTTTCCCTTGGAATTAAGAAGGAGAGAGCTCCAGCAGACAAGGTATGATTATATACAAACTTCGTGACAAGGGAAAGAGGGAGGAGAGGAGAGAGCAGTCTGTGGGGAGCTGTGGACTGGGTCAGGCTGTGTGGGAGAAGAGCTGGTATCTCTGGCACGAACCAACAACTGAGAGAGGAAAAAAGAAACAGGATTGGTTTGCTGCAGAACACCACTGAGGCATCCCACCACCTCTCCGAAAGTTAAAACCCTAGATTTGTAAGAGACAAATGGACCATAAGCAGTGACTGAATGGGTACAAGTCAGATCTCTGCCACATAAGCACAGAGGTACAGGTCAACTTGTCAGAGGTTTGTGGTTATGAATGCAGAAGGTGCAGCAGCTGGGGTTGCAGCAGCAAAGGGCTGGAATGCCAGGCTCACCTCCCTCTCCCCAAGGGCACTGCCAAAAAAACATCCTCAACCCACTGCCTTTCTCACAGGTTTTTCCTCCACAGCTCCTTAAATTAGGAGGGAAACTTCTCACCTGACTGATCTGCCAGCCCAAATCAGGTGCCTCAAAGAGTAAATCTACCAGAAACCATCAGACAGTGCTTGTGCTGGGACTGGAGGGATGTGGTGACTGATCACACCTGAAGTTTTAATGTATACAGCTCAAACCAGCAGTTACTGCCCACAATGGCAGAGCTAAGTTGTACAGATGTTCTCCATTACACCGCTAGAGATGCTCTTCATCCCCACTTCTGCTGGTGCTTTTCTCTGAACCCCTCAGCACCACAGGAAGTGTTCACACAGCATTAGTATGCTCTAAAGCTCTAATGATTACCCTCTGTAAAGAGAGCAAGGTGGTGTCAGGGAGACTAAATGAGCATGACCCTGGGCAGGGGAAGAACTGGTCCTGCCACACTTGCAGCAGGAGCTTTGCCAACAAACACCTGGAGAAGAAGGAGAAACAGAAATGCTGCTTCCCCCAAGTGCCCCGAGTGCATCTCTAGTTCTTCCAGCACACATTTCTCCTTTACTGAGGCCACCTTGCCCTCTAGTGGCTCCCACCACAGAGCCCAGCTGTTGCCGTGTAACTGGTCACAGTGGTTTCAGCAGTCGTGCATAAAAATCAGTAATTTCCTGGGGTCTGCACTCTTTTCTCAGTGCACCAGGCCATTAGTTAAACGTGCTATCCTAGTGTGAGGTTAGCAAAGATGCCTAGCACCTGCTGCCTTTTACATCATTTATCACATCCTGTAAGGGGATCCTCTGCCCATCCCATCTGGAGTGATGCAGTCAAGAGGGACATGAACATTTCTGGGTTGTTTGAAAGAGATCTTTCCTCAGCTTTTACAAAGAAAAAAAGAAGTATGAGGGAAAACACCACCTGAAAAAGATTATTATAATTTTTAAGATTAAAACTTAAGTTTGACCAAAAAAAACCCTCTCAGAAAGTAAATGGGTGAAAGCCAGAAGCAGGGTGATGCAAATGCCAGCTGGTAAAAAGTCCTCTCCAGAGGGCTCCAAGAAATAAGTTATACAGGTTTAGATTCCTGACACCACCTATACCAACAAAAGCATGGAGCATAACTTCATGTCTGCTTCATTTGTGTGGCTGTTACACCCCTTCTGACTGCTCTTTGGGTTCTGTCCAGCAGAGTTGCAAAGTTTAATTTATTCCATAAGTCTCGGTTAGAAATAAGAACAAAAAAAATCTGCTTCATTTTGTGTTAGTGTCAATTATTACCTTCAGTGACCGAAAACGTTCTTCATAGATTGAAAACAAGATGTCTGTATCCCAACCGGATTGTGACACAGGTAATCCCAGATGAGGATCTGGCTCAACATCCTGTCTGCTTTTATTAGCAGCTGTTATCTACTACACTCCAGAATTACCACCTCACCATAGCAGTACAGCCATGCACATCTGGGAGGGGAAGGAGAAACCACAGCAGTTCTGGATTAGTTATTCAGCCAGTTGTCATTCAACTTATAATCAGTCATGGTGCCCAAAGAAATCTTAGCGCTCAGCTGTCTTCAGTGACTTTTGTCTAGAATGGTTTTTCCCATGATTAGCTTGGTCAGTGCAGGCTGAATAGCAATGTCATTTGTTTCCACTTAAAGTCCTTCTAAGTCATTCTCTATCTACAAAGACAGAAGCAGCAGACAAATACCAGAGAAAGATGTTCACTTTAAAGTTATGAATATTTTCCAACTGCCAGCCTCTAACAAGCACTCCTTAGCATCAAAACCCACAAACTACAAATCAATTACTCAACATCTCTGTGCTTGCCTGGGCACTATCACCCTTTTAAGCACATTGCTCCTCAGCTGTGCTGCAAGGGCCATGGAAGCAAAAGAAAAGCAACACCTGGACTTCTTGTCCCATGCCTTCCATGCCTCTATGGATTCTTCTACACAATGAAACCATCAGCACCTTTCCTGACACCCTAAACAGGGCCTGATAGAGGTCCTGACCATAGAGAGGTTTTCACTGCCTTTCGTTTTATATGGAGCAGCAAAAATAAGACTTTAAACAAAGCTTTTATACAGAGATAAAACCAAAACCAAAGCACAACTGTAACCATCTTTGGCAGGTTACAATTTGCAGCATAAATAAAAGATCGATTTAATGGGTTTAAGCTCCATTTGCATACTCAACGGCCACAGGCTGCGTCAATGTGGTTATGTATTTTACAAGTTCCTTCAGAGCAAAAACTTCATTCTCCAAAGCCATTTAACATAAATGAAATTCCTTTCCCCAGGAATATCACTATCGAGATTTCCTCTTCTCTGCTAGGTGACCAAGATTGGTTTAGGCTGGATATTAAGAAATATTTCTTCACTGAAAGTGTTATCAAACATCAGAATGGTCTGCCCAGGGCAGTAGTGGAGTCACCACCCCTGGAGGTGTGGGACTGGATGATCTTGGAGGTCTCTTCCAGCCGGATGCTGTATTAGTTTGGGGTTAAATTAACAAGGTGGGAATTATAAAAAAATATATTTTTTTTTCCCAAAACCCCACCCCAAAACTATGTACAAAACTGATAAAAATTAATTACAGGTTCTATTCAGTCGCGAATCCTTCCAGGATGCTTACAGCAATTTTGGACACAATTTAGAGAGTTCAGAGACTGGAAAAGGCTATGACACAAATAGCTTCACCCACTCATAAACCAAAGGCCAGCCAATAACCCTTAGGGAGATACGAGCAGGCCGGGTTTACTCTCGAGAACAGAGTAGGAGTTCGGAGATGGTCCCTAGCTCACTCTCTCTGCTGACAGGCTCCAGAAACTGTCGATCTGTAATCCAATTCGAGGCTCAGGCTTTACGCAATCGGTCCCAGGGAGAAGCGAAACAGCAGGCATGTCCCGGGCAGGCAGAATCACAGCTTTGCTGGCAGGCAGGTTCCATGGCTGGCGGGCTGGTCCGGGAGAAGTGAGCAAGAGCGGCGGGAGATGAGTGTCCACAATGGCAGAGCCGAAATGAGCGGGCCCCGGAACACGGGTGAGCCGTGTGGAATGGAGAGCGGCAGAATGAGAGCTCTGACTGCTCTCTGCTCACCCTTTTATATGTTCCTAGACAATCTGTTCAAGCCAAAATGTGTAATACCCCCTCATCACATTTCCGAATCCCAGCGGGCTTCTCCCCACACCGGTACACCCCTGCGGGGCCTCCAGTCGGCAGGGCCAATAGGTGGTTATCGCCGTCATCGGGGCAGGGGAAGAGCCTTTCACACCTCGTCTCCTCTATTCAGACCTCTGCTGACAGACGACGAGGGAAGGTGGGGGGGATTTGGAGCACTATGCAACAGATACATTCTGTGATTCTCCCAGTCTAGGCATACTCCTACCTTGCACTCCTCGTCCCAGTCTTCCTGATGACAGCCTATGTGCGCTACAAGCCTGTCCTCCTCCAAGGAGCCAGCTTCATTGTCACCTGGCTCCTGCTCCTCTTGGCACAGGGAGCGGTGGCCATACAGCTGGTGGAGTTCTTCCACAGGAAACACAGCCCAGGAACTTTTCCAGGGCCATATAAAGCAGGCACCACACTCGACTCTCACAGGCCATCGAGCTGCCTGGATGGCAAAAGCTCCACAGTGTCTGCTGAGAGGAGACCAGCACCCAAGAAACTAGCTGAAAATGCCAAGCCCCAGAACCACATGCTGGGAGTACTGGTGCAGCTGGGCCAGGACCTGAAGGATTGCTACAGCTCCAGAAAACTTCAGTGCCTATCCTTGAGCATCAAAACATCCTTCTCTGATGCACCGAACTGTTGAAGCTATGCTGTCTTTCTGTAGGAATGAAACACCCAGAGTTATCCTACCAGTATGCAGTGGCATACAAGTCATGCAGACTTAACATCCAGCTTCAGAGGCATCTACTTGTATAGCTACATTTTTCATAAAGGTTGTACACCAGAAGAATATAATCCTCTCATAAAGATCCTTTTCTAGTGAAATACTTGTGCAAGATGGGGAAAAAAAAACACCAACACAAAAACCCCCACAAAACCCCAAACATTTTAGTCACTCCAGGATACAGAGACTTGCATAAAAACCCCTTACTGAACTCATGACAGCAGTGATGTTACTCTTTTGCCCCAGATTCCCACACCACGAGTGACAGTATCAAAAGGTATCACCCTGACTTGGCTGTCTCTCACATATTCATAGTGTGCTGCTGTAGGGAACTTGCACAAGACATTGGGTTGTGATCCAACAGGGAAAACGAACATATCTGCATCATACCTGGTCATTCTGGTTAACCTGAACGGGGTAAGAGATACTTCCAAGATTAAAAATTACTCGTCCTGAGGTAGGCAACTAAATAGACCAATTGAATTATGGCTTAGAAACACTTCTTTCTCTAGTCTTTGATGAATTCCGCTTTCCCATGGAGTTGTTCATTTCTCCATGTAGAGGTGTATAATTGTACAAGCCCCTGAGATGGACAGTCAGGTGGTACTTTCATAACAGATGTGTCTGGGTAGCATGTCCCCAAAGGCACCTCCTATCTTTTCTCATTTCCCTGAATATACTCATTCAATATCTCAACTAACTCCCTATTTGGGAAGTCCATCTCCTTTATGAGCTGCACAGAGCTGATCTGTCCAGCTTGGAAGTTTACAAGCTGAGCTATAAAGTGAGGTAGTAGAAACTGGAAGAATTGGTTTTTAGCTCCAAGCCGCCATCTTAATTCTTTCCCTAGAGATACAGGCTGGGTACAGACAGCTAAATAATGGATCCTTCCAGCCATTTATCCTGTGGAGTGGAATAAAAGCACTAAGAAAGGAAGGGCAGAGACTTGATATATGCCGTTGTCTGAAAATGACCAGTCAATCTACATGGCTTCAGAAGGGATTAAAACTGCCTTCAAAGCACTCCAGAACTGCTCTGCTTCATTATTTA
Organism: Indicator indicator; assembly: GCF_027791375.1. Taxonomy (NCBI): domain Eukaryota; kingdom Metazoa; phylum Chordata; class Aves; order Piciformes; family Indicatoridae; genus Indicator; species Indicator indicator. The sequence goes on along the minus strand of NC_072022.1, from coordinate 4,907,023 downwards.
GCATGTGAGGGTGGCAAGACTTGGTGATTGAGGCTGCCTGGTTTTTCCTCTTTTTTCCAGGCTTGATAACATCTTTCCTAGTACAGCACACAAAACCTAACTGGGACCTTATTTGAGAACTGGCTTTAGGGGTCTTCTCTGCAATGGAAGTTGGTTCTCTCTTTCTCATGCTGAACACACTACACCAGCTATCCCATCCTCAAAGCATGCTATATGCTCCTTATAACAATAGCAACACAAGTATCAAGGCTTATAGTGCTGCTATCATGCACAGAATACTGACCAGGCTTTAGCTTCAGTTTGGGCATCTCTCCCTTTGCTCAGAGGTCACTGATCACTCGACATAGCTGTTTAGGTAAAGCCAAGGGCAACACAAGGTCTAATTATGTCAGTTTTGTTCTTCTAAACAACCATAAAAGAAAAATTACCAAAAGGGCATTGAATGCTTACCTAGGCAAGAATTAGATGAGGTACAGGGGATCTTTATTACCAAAGGCAATAGAAAGAGCACAACATAGAAGCAGTTTTCCTCCTTCCTGTGATGGTGATAATCATGCCTTGATAACCAGCTTTCAAGAGTCCATTCTGTCTAGATCAGCCTGCTGGTGCATGTCATAGCATGCCACAAGCTGCAGGAAGGCAAGGAAAGATTTGGCATAGAGCATTGTCATGGGTTGAGTTTAATCTGCTGCTGTTAACTCACACCACGCTGCACTCATGCCAGCTTCAGAAATGAAAGTGTTGGCTGGAACAAAGTATTATGGGGCTTGAAGTTCAGATTGCAACATGAGAGGCTGCTTTTTCCAGTTGCTGCTTTTGGCTTCTGGGGTTTTGGGTAGGAGCCCTTCTTCTGGGATGGCCAAGGGACAAAGAAGGATGGAGGAAGAGTTTTCTAGTTTGGGCTTTTGGCTCACTTGCTTCTGCTTGCTGCTGCTTTGTGCCATGCTTTTTTTCTGCAAATCGGTTAAGATAATTAGGCATTTTGTACTACAATGATCTGATTTTGCTCAGTAAACTCTATTCTTATCTCTGACTTTTTGGGTTTTTTTCTTTTTTGGTCTCAGCCCTGGGTTTTTATGTGTTACTTTCCCCTCATCTGTATTTTGAGAAAATAGGTTAACCTGCTGGTTCAGTTTAACCTGCTGGGGTTTTTTTTGTTGTTTGTTTTTTTTTTGCTTTAAACCATTTACAAGCCTCCCTGATAATAGTCTTTGATACTATGGTGTAAAGAAGCAATACGAGAAAACAAACATTGGACACAGAAACTCAGACAAGATCTCTCAGGAGACAAAGCTACTGTGTTGTCAAAAGTAGAATAACAAAGAGAAAGGAGACAAATGAAGCACTGTTTACTCTGTTCTTGATACCTTGTCTGCAAGAATCATTTCTCTTCATCAACCAAAGAGAGCAACAGCTTGTGAAGTAACTGCTGGCCTCCCATCAGGTCCTAGATCGCTGTGGAGCATGATGTCCTCATGTTTGGCTTCAACAGCTTCGTTGCCCTGGTGACGCAGACCATTCTTACAGCAGTTGTTGTGGATGCATAGAGACTCAGGTAAGTGCCATCAACTTACTTCCTATTTACTGTCTACCAAATGCAACTTTTAAAGGCAGATACATCAGAACATAATCCGGCCTTGCTATCTGACCAGCTTTTGTTGCTTAACAATGAGTAACACCCATTTTACCTCAAAATTCAGGCTGGTTTTCTCAGATGCCAAATCAACATGACCACATACTGTTAGGGGAGGTCAAGACCATGAGACACAGCTGGGACTAGTGAAGTTATTTTAACCCAAGTGAAAAGACACTTGCTTTTCAATTTCAGTTTAGGACTAAACCAAGTCTGTACTTCACTGTCAGTAACAGAGTTTTCTGCCCATAGTCTGGGTATTTAATTGGAGTGATATGTCTTGTCTCACAAAACACACCTGACTTCTGTCATCTCAATTCCACTCATATTGGAGTCAGCTGCAATGTCCTGACTGTCATTTTTCCCAGATGGGCTCTCAGATGGGGCAGCTTTCTACTCCCACAGATTGGGAGAAGACTAAAGCTATTTAGATATTCTGCACAAAGATTGCAAAAGTTACTTGAAAAGATTAAAGACTGAATTAAATGCTAAAAACTTGGACTTTCAAATGAAGGACTGTAGTACACAGAACTTCATAAATAGCCTCACTGCTGTTGTTGGAAACACTGATACAAAGTCAAGGTCTATTTACTGAAGCCAGTGTGGTGACAGCATTGAAATGTGAAAGGAAGACCTAAAAAGGAACAACTGAGACTCATTTACATTATTTGTGACCATGTGGGTAACAAAGCATCTTCTACATTTGGCACTGATTGGAAAAAAATCCTCTTCCTACTTTTTCCACCCCTCCAATGTTCATTAAGATGCCACAGGACTGGAAGCAAGGGGCAGCTCTTCCTTCCTCAAAGACCTGCTGTTTGCTGCAAAAGCTAAGAGGTTGCTTAATCTCAAAGCAAATCTTGAACACAAACTGTGCCAGAGCACAGGTAAACAAAGTAAGTGTCTGACACCCCCAGAAGCAGCAGCACTTCCCTGACATATTTTTGTTTAGTTGTTCTGCCTTTCTCTCTTCCCCCCCTAGTTTTTAATTTAAAGCAGCTACTTCAGTTATGGCAGGGATTTTCTTGGTCAGAGGCACTGACATGCTCATCACAAGCCAATGCAAACAGAAAATATCAGTATCTTGCAGGGAGCACGCGAGCTGTCCTCAGCACACATGGAAAGAGCAGGCTGTAGCCAGCTGTATGACAGGGCTGGAGGCATCAGGCAGACTAACCTGGCCAGGCCCTCCTAGGAGAGAGGAACAGCGGTGCAAGATGCACACACACCACAGCCTGAACAGCAATGCTGAATGACTACAGCACCTGATCACAGTCTCTGCCAGCCAGATGATCACCATAATGGTGCTGGGCCAAGAGGGAAAGATAAATTGCTTTAGATTATTTAAATACCTATAAATGACTTAATAGCAGTTACTGATACACAAGAATAGAGCAACCACCTTGGTGTCCACAGTGGCAAGGATCAGAATTCACCCTGCTGTGCTTATTCCAGCTCTTGTCTGCAATGCAGGCAAGTGGCTGCTGTGCACGTGGGGAAAGGTCTACCCACCCAGAACATACCTTGCCCTGAACCAAGTGAGAAGGAATTGTGTTTGCAGCAGTATACCTGTTCTTAGATAAGGGGATGGGCTCCTCCCCTCTAAAGTAAAAGCCCACATCAGAAGCAGTGGTGCAGAGAAGCAGGACTTGCACAACCTTTCTGAGCAGGTTGACTGAAGTGCTGCTAAGCTACAGCAGTTGCTTGACTCATGTTTGAAAACTGCTACAAAAACCACCATACCAACTGCACAGCAAACTCAGCACAAAAGGGAAGAACTCAGAGTTGAAACTAAATGGCAGAGCTCTGCTTCTTTCCTTGTGCTGCAGTACAATTAAATTCAGGACTGAGTGTCTTCCTGTTTCAATGATGGGAAAAAAAAAAAAGATTGAGTAATAGGGATTAAAACCAGAGAAGTACAGCGTGGAGGAATTCTGCAGATTCCACAGAGGAACATTCCAGATTAACAGGAATATCCAAAAAGATGTATAATTGGAAAAAAACCCTAGAGCTGTGTGCTTTTGAGTGCCAAGTGAGGGAGGTCCACTGACCTTGGCCAAGGATTTGGCAGGGTCAGCATCTTGGAATTTATCAAGAAACATCAAGTCCTATAGTAAATTTAGTGCACCACAAAGAACTGTTAGTCCAGGACATAAAAAAAAGACGAAAAAATATTTTGCATAGCGAATACCTAATTTGATATAAATTTTATCCATCTGCTGAAGTTATTTCCATACTGCTGTTTGCTTCTGGCTTCCAATACCTACATCTAACTAATGAAAAATACAAAACGCTCAGCCCTTACAGATAATACTTTTCCTGTGGAGAGCGAGAAGTTCTCAGCTGTACGGTGTATGCTTTCCATACAGCATCCCATATTCTAACCAAAGAAACTGCCCAGAGGTGTGAGCAGCCAGAAGAGGAGCAGTTTGATTTATGTCACAGGGCAATAAGTAGGATTTGGTCAAATAACCCCAGCTTTCAGGGTTTTTTTGTTGTGAACTGTCTTCAAGCAGAACAGTGGTAATCTCTGAACAGAATTAGCTCTGTTCTAACTCAAAACAGGACACCAATGCAGCTGTAAAAGCTGGAGAGGAGACAGGGAAGTCTTGGCAAGTTATAAGCAAGGCTCTGGTTCTGCAGGAAAAGGAAACTGAACAAATCCATCTCTCCTTGGAGCTTTTAGTATTGTTTATCTTTTTCCCAGCATACTAGAGGATTCCATGCAACTATGAAACTCCAGAAATCAGTACATAGGTCCCAATAGCTACAACCCCCTCCAAATACAACTCCCTCTGACACAAGTGGATAGGACCCAGCAGACCAGTAAGGCTTGGCCTGGCCAATAAGGCAACGTGCAAATTACGTCCTGGAATTCAAAGCAAGCAGGATTTAACCATGCACTATGCAGGTTCTCTGAGAAGTGTTCTTCAGCAGCCACCCCTCAGCAGGCCTATGGACCTACCCAACAGTATCTTCCTATGATCCTTCTTTCTCAGGAGCCATTGACAAAGAAACAGGATGAAACACAGAGGCAAGCTTGGCTTCCCTGAGAACTTCCCTGACTACACCTCACACATAAAGGTGTGTGAGAACCTTCCATATCTGTAGAGCAACACCAGGCTCTGCTCAAGAATCTGCTACAGGTAGCACATAGGGCCATCTGCTCCCAAGTGTCAACACACATCCTGCCAACAGGCTTCAAGGTCAGCTCCATCTTCTGATAAACCTTGGAAGACATGGGGAATCCAACCTAAAAATAAAAATTATTCACATAAAGGAAAGAATTTAACACAGCAGCATTTCACTGAAGAAGTTCTGGTTTGTTTGGGGTTTTTTGTTTGCAGGGTTTTTTTGTTGCTTTGTTTGGGGTTTTTTTTGTTTGTTTGTTTTTAGCTTAGAAGCATATAATCTTGTTTGTTTGCCCCTCAGTGACAGATTGCTCCTTATATAGATGTAATTTATGGCTAGTAAGGGGAGGTACCCTATGTCCCACTTCCCTGCACCCACAGAGTCAGAATAGTAAGAAGAGCCTCATGATCCCAGAGGCCACTGTGCTGTATGAAGGGGAGAACCAGTGTCAACCCAGACTACAAAATGGGGGCTGTGCCTTATTTATGAGTGGGAAACCAGAGCTTTTAAAGGTGTTTATCAATATAAAAATTCAATCAAGTGATCACACCCTTGCCACGTCAGGTTCTATTAATTATTAGCTACTGCAAGTCTTAAAAGCTTTATCTTGAAGTTGGAACTCTGTTGGCTGATAAAACTTGTAAAGGAGAATCTTTCCTCTGCACTCCCTGCATACCTCATGGACAAATTCCACAAGCAGAGAGCTGTGATGAATTATTTATTTAAAGTCTGTTAAAATTATCAAGTTTAGAAAGGACTTTTAGCAAACGAAGACATAAAAATGTCTTACTAGCTCCAGTCCTAACGGATAGTTTCTGGCTTCTCTTCCACAAGACAAAGTCATCCCAGGAAGAAACTGCAGATGAACCACAGCAAATGCACAACCACTTCAAACTTTGGCAGGTAACCCAGAAGTGGGCTGGCTTGGTGCATTTAGAAGCAAGGCAAGATTGATGCTCAGGGTTCAATATATTTTTATTTTGAGAAGATTTACATATATTGGAATATTTTCAAGCAGATCTAGAGCTGAGGATAACATAGGCTATACTAGACATAAAATGATTTGTAATTGGAAGATAACCAGAAACAATAATTTAAAACAAAGTTTCAAGGCTAGGGTAACATTTCTCTGAGGTCACAGAAATCCTGCTTCAAAAACATGGTATTTATGCTAATCTGTAATAAATACAACCTCACAGCACAAGCAGAAGCTCTTTAAAGAGTTCCTGCTGTAAAAAAGAATCCAACAATTTAAGAGAAACTTCTAGCAGCTGGATTAAGAATAAATCAGAGCTGTGCTATTTCAGAACATAGTTTCACTTGTTTTCCAGTGACAGTAGAACTGACAAACACAAAATTAGTAAAATAAGCTTAAACCCCCAAATCTCTTTAGACTGGGAAGAATCAAGTATCATTCTGTTCCTTTTGATCATCACTTATGCAAGTGAAGCCAAAATTCCTCTTTTCTGAGTCAAAGCAAATACCATGAGCAGATAGTTTCTCCACTATCCCACTGGTATCTGACTAGTCTCTCAGGCTGCTAATAAGCTGGAAAGTGCCTCCTTCAGCATGCCAAGAATGAGCTTTAATTACAGTTTGCCTGCTCATTTATTCTGAAAGGAGACTGGGATGGAACTTTATTCCTGCGCTGCAATAGAGTCACTCAACTCTAAGCACATCATTAAAAACAACCTTTGACAGACAACAGCAAGGCAGAAGTTTGCCACCACCAGTGAACCTTGATCCAAGTACATTTACAAGCTGCACCTGCCATCAGCCTCTGGTTCAGTGAGAGCAGCACTAACTGAAGAAGGGTTAGTTAAAAAGTTAACTTGCAGAAAACTTTCTATCAGCTGTGAAGAGCATCTTGACAGAACACCTGGTCCACTCACTTCTTCCTTACCTTTTATTTTAGGTAGACTATGGATTGCTGGAAGGGAATGGAAGGCCGCAGCTGGATTTATCCCACATTGATCATCTGTGCAAATGGATTTTTCTCCACCATGAGGCCATCGGAAGCTTTTCTCACTCCTTATCTAACGGGGCCAGACAAAAACCTAACACTTGAAGAGGTATGTAACTGTTACGTAATAATTAAAATGCTTGAAGCATTGTGTTACAGCAATAACTGAAGGGGAGATGGCCAGTAAGAAGTGTATTTCATCTAGAGACTCCTATTTAACATGCTTCTGGAAAACAGTGAGTCTCCCCTTTTGCAGATCATCAAAACTCAAGTCCCTACATTCTAAGGTCTTTGACAACACTTTGATGGTTGTTTTAATAAGTGGCATTTTCAGCAAAATCAGGTCAGTTCCTCTCCACCCAGAACCCCAGAGGCAGGACAACACTAAGGTTTTTTTTACACTAATGTTGCAATTGGTGACACAATGATTGCAGGCCGTAAAAACACCAAGCAAACTTCCCCTATCATGTGGCATGTTGTTACCAACCTTACAGGGCTGGTTTATGCAGTCACTGACCTGTGAAGGTCAGGCTCACCTTCAAAAAAGGGCTGTCTTTGACAAAAGCATGCACTGCCTTTCCTTGCTCTGCCCCTGTGTTCAGCACCAGCTGCTTCAGGACTTCAGGGAATAAAGTTAACAAGTGGCTGAATTATGGAACTAAGGACATAACTGGGAAACACAAGCTTGGTACACCCCACAGACAGCTAACACGAGAACTGCCATTGCTAATGTGCAGCAGCAAATGCTAATGCAGAGCCTGTTCACACAGTGTGAACCCAGTGTTTCTTGCAGTGAAAGATATACATGGTGTAGGGGGGAGAAAACTGCAACAACCTATTTTATTTATAACAGAGGAATTTGCTTTTTCTATATGAAATACACAAAGCAAAATTGGATGCCTTAGTTGTGATTTCAGCAAGAATGCTTAACTCAAAGGTAAATGCAGCACAGATACTGGTTCTGTAAGCCAACCTCACCATCAGCACAAAGCTTCAAAAACAACATTCTGGATGTTTGGACTTGGGGGTTTTAGTTTGTTGTGCTGTTGGTGGGTTTTTGCTTTTGTTTTACATTTCCTCTTCTTTCTCTTCCAGGTGACCAGCAAGATTTTCCCAGTCTGGACATACTCCTACCTTGCACTCCTCATCCCAGTGTTCCTGATGACAGACTATGTGCGCTACAAGCCTGTCCTCCTCCTCCAAGGCGTCAGCTTCATTGTCACCTGGCTCCTGCTCCTCTTTGCACAGGGAGTGGTGGCCATGCAGCTGGTGGAGTTCTTCTTTGGCTTGGTAACAGCCGCTGAGGTCGCCTACTACGCCTACATCTACAGCGTCATCAGCATCGACCACTATCAGAAAGCCACAAGCTACTGCAGAAGTGTCACTCTTGCTGCAGCCACTATTGCTGCCGTGCTGGGACAGCTGCTGGTTTCCTTGGCACATGTTTCCTACTTCCACCTTAATGCCATTACTTTGGCTTCCGTGTCCTTGGCCTTTGTGTGTTCCTTCTTCCTCCCAATGCCCCAGAAGAGCATGTTCTTCCACAGGAAAGACAGCCCAGAAACTCTTCCAGGGCCACATAAAGCAGGCACCACACTCGACTCCCACAGGCCATCAGACTGCCAAGAAGACAAAAGCTCCACAGTGTCTGCTGAGAGGAGACCAGCACCCAAGAAACCAGCTGAAAATGCCAAACCCCAGAACCACATGCTGGGAGTACTGGTGCAGCTGGGCCAGGACCTGAGGGATTGCTACAGCTCCAGGAAACTTCTGTGCTGGTCACTGTGGTGGGCCCTAGCTACCGCTGGCTATAACCAGGTCGTGAATTACATCCAAGTGCTGTGGGACACCAGAGCCCCCTCCCACAGCTCAGCAGTGTACAATGGGGCTGTGGAAGCAATAGCTACATTTTTGGGTGAGTGAAAGGTCACTAGCAACTACTTTAACCCAATCTGTGCTGATGGCATTCTCCAGCAATGTCTTAAGTGCCTGCCTCTCTCCTGTGAGGACCAAAGCCATCAGCAATTCACCAATATGTAACACCAAACAGCCCTTGGGCAATGTATGTGGGTCTGATCTACTGTGACGTGTCCCTGCCCATGATAGGGGATTGAAACTAGATGTTCCTTCAGGTCCCTTCCAACCCTAACAATTCTATAAGTCTATGTTTCTGCTGCACAAATTGATCAGCAGGTTTTTCCAAAAAGAGTCTTCAACACAAAGGTGTAAGTTTTTCCATCTATCAGCACAGGAATGCAGTGGCTCTAGAAGGACAATAATGTTTCCAAGATTTAATTATTCTTTTTAATTAGGCTCAGCAACATCCATGGCAGTTGGATACGTCAGATTAAACTGGGACCTTTCTGGAGAGCTGGCTCTGGGGGTTTTCTCTGCAATGGATGCTGGAGCTCTCTTCCTCATGCACTTCACTGACAACATCTGGGCATGTTACGCTGGTTACCTTGTGTTTAAGGCATGCTATATGTTGCTCATAACAATAGCCACGTAAGTATAACACCACTTTAAACTTATTTAAATCAATGTCATGTGTTTAAATTTACTACTTTGAAGGGAAGTTCCCCTAGAAATAAGATTTAAGTAGGTCACAACAGCAGCATGTTATTTCTACTTTATGTAAAATTATGTTTGAAATTACGACCTATCACAACAGGTAACCAAGTCAAAAACCGTACTTAGCTATTCAGTGATCTGTATGTGGAAGTATTCTTTAAATGACCAAATGCATAGTCATAATGCTACCCTTTGGTAAATAGGATGTGCAGCAAAGCCAGAGAAACAAAGGATTTCTGCCAAGGTGAAGCTGTTAAGGGTTAACAGCCACAACTGAAAAGGGTTTATATCTTTTGAAGAATCCTTTGCGCACCATTAAACTGTTGCCAAACTTCCCCCCCAAGTAAACTGCGAAGGTCTTGGCTCTCCAGAGTTTAGTTCACCTGCTGGTTCACTCTCAGGTTCCAGATTGCTGTCACCCTGAGCATGGAGCGCTATGCCCTGGTGTTTGGTTTCAACACCTTCGTTGCACTGGCGATTCAGACCATTCTAACTGTGGTTGTGGTAGATCCGAAAGGGCTGGGACTGGATGTCAGCACCCAGGTAAGCTCTATCACTTGTGCTGCTCTCACTTCCCCACCCCTCCTCCAGAAGAGGGTTCTACTCCTCCAAGACCAGTCTTGGGGAGTACACCAGGTGATGTGCTGGCCTGGGGCAGCCACTGGAAAACCAGGTTCTTTCACAGTGAGCTGGCAGTAGCTACCACAGCCTACTTGTCCTCCTGTACTTCCAATCTGGCATTTTTGCAATTATTTTAATACTACTTTCACAGAGCAGATGACCACTACTTACTACTCAAAGGTTTTTCATTCGAACACTTACTATTTACTAGTTTATTGCCAAAACAGAAGCAGGAAACAAGCCAAAAGACAAGCTCCAAGTCTATTCTTAGGGTGATTCTGAGTTATGTTTACCAATGGATGCACCCCTAAGGTACTTCAGTTCTGAAAATTAAGCAATCTCATAATTCCCCATTACATTTCTATATTTAAACTTAGGTACTGAAGGAGTTCCAAGTCACTAGCTTCTTTCCAGAGGAGAGCTGGAAAGGGCAGGGCAGTTCTCCCCTCTGGGGAGAGGAAGCATACAGCAGAGCATTCTCTCCCCCTCCTCTCACTAGTGCAGGCTTCCTGAAGGATGAAGTCAACCAACCAGACTTCTTGAATCCTTCCAAAATGGGACCATTTTGGGGTGTGGGTAACAGGGAAGGCAACAGTGAAGGGATACCCCTTAGGTTATCAGCTAAGAGCAAAAACAATTTCACTCCAACCTCTTCTCCTTTTCCCAGTTTCTCATTTACAGCAGCTACTTCACAGTCATAGCTGGCATTTTCCTCATCAGAAGTGCATACATCATGATCTCCAGTAAATGCAGAAATGTCAGTGTGGATGGTGAAAGCACCCATCAGTAACAATGGGGACAAAGTGGCTGCAAGAAGCACTGCAGAGGCTCCATCACCTGAAAAATGCATGTGGAGAAGCATCATGCCCATCAGGCAGGACTTGTCAGTGGTGCACCAGGCCAGCATGAACCTGCTGCAGGAAGAGATTTGCCAACAATATAACATGCTTTCCCCATTTTCTTCTCTAGTACTTAACGCCAAACAATCCTCAAACAATCTTCTATTTCAGCAAGTCTAGTGGTGTGGCACCCAAACCTCTACTAATGCTCAGCAAGCACAAGTACATACGGATACCTGAACCGCACAGCAGAACAGCTTAGGGAACACAGCCTTTGAACTTTCACCCCCACTGTTTCAATTAAAGGCCATTTAGCCACAGACAAAACATCCAAACATTCCCAGGGCATCTAAAGAAGCAGATGCCCCACAGCAGCAAGATGATGCATTGGAATGCTTGCCACAGAAGCCTTTGGAAGACTTTTTCCAACTGGAAATTGTTATAGGTATTTTCAAAGCAAGTTAACAAACAGCAATAAATCTTTTTTCCCCCCAAGACACTACTTCAGTACTTTCCAAGGTGGATAACTACAGTGCTATACAGCATAGCCACAGCCCAAAGAATCACTTCAATCAGTTTAGGAGAAGAGCACAGGACTCTTCCCATTCCCTTCTCACTGAATAGACATTGGGCTGATTTGGCCCAGTTGCATGTAATAAGCAGGTTTATGTGTTCTACAGGCCCTTCCGAGCCCTTACAGGTCCCCCCTTCTACTGCATTTGTGTTATAATCCCAAACTAGGCAAGGTCAGTCATAGGGAAGTGCTGCTCATTTACACTATAATAAAACACAGTGGTGAGATCAAGGGTGCCACCAACCTCCTGGAAACCCTTGCTGGCTGGGGATTTGTTCAGGGAACCTTCCAGAGAACCCTGAGAATTGAACTATACACCAGACTCCAGCCAGCAGTCTCCATAACAAGGGAAAAAAAACAGACTTCAAGTCTGGATTAACTTTACATACGCCAACAGGACAAACACTTAAGTGAGGAACCCTGTCGTAAGCAGCTTGTTGTATAAGCCACCTCTCCCCTGCTTTGGGATCTCCAAAGCTTAAGAAAATCCCAAAGGTAAGATAGAGACATCATGACACTCCCCACCACAGGCAGGCAACAGTCAAAAGCACAGGCACACAAGTGTTTTAACAGGCAGTTATGACTGTTGAGCTCCATGAGGAACAACAGGCTCCAACACTCAGGCAGGTAAAAGGGAAAGGTCTTACCTTTGAGAACTTCCACCTTTGCCTCATGGGCTTCAACATCCTTTTTTCAAAAAAGTCAACCTGATGATTTACTGTTATCCTAAAAGCTGTTAAAATGTTCTTCTCCAGCTGGTCAGAAACCTTTAAGCTGACAGTTTATAGATTCACAATATCTTTACATTATTTGCTCAGTTTCAGTATTACACTTGAAGTTAAGCCAAGTTATCTCTGAAAACCATCACCAACTATTCTGATGTAGTTACATTTTTCTCAAACCTTCTTACTACCACAGACTAGACAAGCCAGATTTCTTTTCCCTCACACCTTTACAAATTCCATTCCAGCACAGCAGGAAACATTCCAGTAAATAAAAACCCACTACCCACAAAACTGTCTCCTGCAGCTAACCCTTTCTCAGGCAACTACCTCCTCACTGTTTCCAGCATCCTCCATTATCCAACAGTTCAGTCACAATAACCCAGGCTCACCAAACATCTCCTTGTTCAACAGGCCACTTCACTTGAGCTAGGACAGCTAGTTCCATCTTAAGGATAAAAACACATCCTGGTGAGGCACATGGAAATGTAAAGCTTGGCTCACCTTACAGCATACTGCCTTAGAGAAATCATCTGTGTACAAGACTCTAAAGTATGCTCATTGCAACCCAACAAGATACTACTCCACAAAAGTAATGCTACACAATTGTTTTTGCTAATATTTATTTTTTCACCTGCAAACTGTAGCAAAACATGATCAGCTTTATTATGCAGACAGGTATCCCTCTAACATTAGAGATTTAGGCATGTATAAATAGAAGAGCTCTTAGGAAAGGAAAACGTTTTGAGAAATGAACAAACCTTCAGTTGAACTTTTGTGACTTCCAATGCCAACGGTTAAAATGATGCAGTTCATTCCTTCCAAGAGATACAACAGCACCTTAAAGTGGCTGATCTATTTCCCAGTAACATTTTTCACATAACAATGTGTTAAAGTTACAAATACTGATATGCACAAATAGCTATTTTCTAAGAAAAATATGTACAGTACTGCAGCATAATGAATGTGGTATCTGCAATAACTTATTAGCCAATTTCAATATACATGATACCGCTACTCTTCACCTGCCAGCTCACAGGTTCAAGGATGTTACCACAGCCCTCTGGTTTGCACGTTATTACCTGGTGGGGGGTTGACTTTCTTGGGGTTTGTGTCTTTTATGGGGAGGGGGTTTAAACCTTTTTTTTTTTCCTTTTTTCTTTTTTTTTTAAAGGTACACAATGCAGGCTTTTATTTTTACTTCTTAAAGACTTCATTTGTGTTTAAAGCTAATATCAGTGAAACAAGACAACAGTGCAAGAGGCGCAGAGATGTTATGTGACCACGTAAGAGTTCTTTTGGGTAAAGTGTCTATAAGGCTATAAGAAAGGATTGTTTGATGAGCTTCCTGTTGGAAATTGTCCTGTTGGTGCACCAGCCTAGGGAAATGAAAAGAAAGAAAATAAGCATTCAAGATCATTTTCCTCACTGTAAGTCATAAATTAAGGATACAGAAAGAAGAAAGCAACCTATTAGGATATTTGTGGTTTATGTTGCAGCTTTCACTTTCTTTGGTGGTCTCTGAAATGAGCCTGATGCCAGAGAACAGTATACAAATACCTCTGGTTTGATTTGAAGAGCTTACAAATACTGTAGCATGATAACACCAGCTTGTGTTTAGGAGGTTCACATGCTGCTATCCCTTACTTGAAGCAAAACCACACCCTCATCATCATAAAATCTGTGTCTCTAAGTGAAGCACTAAAGATTACACTTCAGACAGAAGTTAGTATCATGCAACAACTCACCATAAAAGGGTTACTAGGTACTCCAACAGCTGCAACTTGTCCAAAAGGAGTTACTACAGGCTTTGCCTGGCCAAATGCAGCAAAACCTGCTCCAGGGAAAGATAAATGAAAAATATTAATTCTAGTAACCTGTCTTTGAAGTTCTTTGCTGCAGCTCCCACATAAGTGGAAGCTTGGCCTGCACCATCAGCAGGATCGATCCCACTTTAATACTGTCAGGAATCTAAGTGTGAAACCATAGAACTGAGCTTTGTGTTTGGCTTCAACTGCTAGGAGCTAATCCGCTCCCAATTGCTACATACACAGTTCAGTCACTGTTATCTCATCATTTAAATTTAGGGGGAAACGCTCTCCCATTTTCTCTTGCCTGTACTTTAAGGTAAGAAAATGTGTTATAATCGGTTGCAGACACTGAAAAATTAAGACAATCTCTCTTGCATTTAACGCCTTTAAGCCTGGGAATACCTGCAGTTTCAGGATCAGATTACGGTACAAATTCAGTCATGTCATTGCACACAGCCAAGTCAGGAGGCTCAGAGCACAGAACCCCTCACCAACAGTATTACTAGGTTCACATAGAAATACATGGCCATTACTGCTAGCCCACAGACAAATCATTATCTTCACATTTCCATTTCTAAACAGGATTATCTGCAACCCACAGACCTACCATTTGGCTGCTGAGCAAAAGCAGTCTGTTGAGAGAAAGCTGCCTGGGCTGGAAACGTGGGCTGCTGGAAGTTGCCACTGTAACTAGTAGGAAGACTGTAGGGGGCAGGAGTTCCAAATCCTGCAGGCATGCTCATGGATGCAGTACCAAATGTTGCTGCTGGCAGGCAAAAAAAAACAGTTAACACTGTTACTTACAAGAAATGACCTTTTTTATATGAGACATTACTATAATGCCACTTTAACTTTCTTAAAGTCTCATAATGCTTCAATGACCATAAAGAAGTTAGGTTCAACTTCTACAGCCACTGAGCTGATTTTATAGCTTGGATCACTACCAGTTAAGTGCATAATTTACTTTGTCACTTTAGAAATAGAGTAATTTAAAATGTACTAGATCCAGCACATTCAGATACTTGGAGAAGGAAATTTATTTTTTTTTATTCTATGTGATCATATGCTTTCCCAAGGGTTTTTTTGTAGAAGTCTGTCCACATCAAAAGCAAGCATTTTCAGGCAGCACAAACCCCTCTGGTTTTCTCCTTCTGAGAAAAGCATTGAAGGATCTTCCTGCTTCAGGCCACATAACAGGAAGTTAAAAGTCAACAACTAAACCATAAGGAATACATGCATCCCCTTGCTCCATCCCATCCTCAATGTCACTTCAAAGGAAATTCTCACCATGCACAGTATTCGCACAAAGTTCCTACTGCAAATGCTCTTACTGTTGAGGGTAGACTTACAATAACAAATAAAAACACCCAGAACTTTACATCTGATTCTCTGCTGAACATTTGAAGTTATGATCACACAGCTCATATGCAATTCCACATGCCTCCAGCAAATAAATAGCAGCACATCAAGTGTAAAAATGTAGTAACAAAACCATTATTCAGTCTTTTAGGAGGAATTCTTGGAAGGGGAAGCAGCACATAGTGGGGTTTCGTACACACACCAGGCATTTTGTTCTAGTTCAACGTCAGAGAGCATTTTTTGGAAACATTAGAAGATTGTAGGCAAGCTCAACTGTTTAAAATTTATTTAACAAATGTATCTTAATTCAAAATTTTTTTCCCCAAGAGTATTTAAGGGCAAAACTTTATACAAGTAAACTGTTGACAAAGTACACAACAAAACTAACGTACCAACATCGCTATCAGGCAGTAACCAAGCTATTTGATAGGAAATCTTGCTAAAACAGCAAACAGCAGAGTAAAATAAGCAGACTTGAGATATCCCAAAAGGCATCAAGCTACTGTTGGTAGAACCTTCAAGAGTCACTCAACTTGTCAGTGTTTTATTGCAACCATGGAGGACATTGATAATGGTTTTGTTATAGTTGCTGTAGGTTACATGTGCTCTTCTCTTTCCTGGCCCTGTTGCCAAAAGCCCATGCCCCTCCAGTTCAAAAGCTGGAAAGCCTGCTGAAATTCTGCGTGCAGAGAACCAGATAGCTATCAATGAGCTTGGACAAGCAAGAACGACTAGCCACAAGAAACTCAAGACCAAATGTGGCAACCTACCAAAGTGAGCCTGAGGAAATATGTGAGAGTGAATTGCTCCCGAGAGGCCTTATGGAAGCCACAAAGAGACCAGACAATGTCAAATCATTTACACACTCTTCAACAGCAAAGTCTTAGTTATACAGAGTAATATACACATCTATATGTACCAGTTTGTTCATCGCTTAATCTATCGCTTGTCATGCTACAAAAACCATTAGAAATGAATGCTACAACACAGATCTCCCAGGTAAGAAACAAGCAAAGTTCATGCAGAAAGAAAGCTTAGCATTAAAGGACAAGCTACAATCTTACACCTTACACTGAAAGTGGTGTAATAGTATCTTTCCTCATTCATCCTCCCTATAACTAGTACCTAACATCAGACTATCTGCAAAAGGGTTGGTACCTCTGCAAGGCAAGGGCAGTGGCTGAAGGCAGAGCTCCCATAAATTTATCTAAAGATCTTAAAAATTATCAACAACAGTGCAGTTAGGAATAGGATTGCATTTAGAAAGAGTACTTGGGACATTAAAATACCTGACCAATTTTAAATCCACCATATCTCAAAAGGGACTGAAAACAATTCATTTTAGTGGAGGATGTGAGTATGATCAATTCAGTTTTAACTCTGCCAAGTTTAACTGAGTCTGCGTAGAACCCTGAGCAAAGCACAACTCTGTCAAAATGCATGCACCAGTGGATTTAAATCTGAAATTACATTTAAGAGCTAAAAGTGCCAAAATTTACCAGTGCCTCAGGAGAGTAAAATTGGCATAATCTAGAAATCACCTAAAGATATGTTCAGGGATTTAAAAAAAAGTACAAGTTTGCCTTTTCAAAAAGAGATATGGAATTGATTCTACAGAATCCTCCCTCAGGAAATTAACATAGTTTGTCACTGTTAAGTTTAAACATTTTTTTTCTGCTACAAAAGAAAAAAAGACCACCACCAACGGACTGAATAAGCAGACTGGCAAGGAGCTAACAGTCATAAAGCCTTCTCTTTCCTGGTTCTAGCTCCAGCTCTTTGGTTTTGAGGGTTTTAGGGACTTGGAAATAAAGAAATTAAAAAAACAAGAATGCCAGCACAGCAGTAGGGCTTTCAAGATCTCTCATCTCAGAACAACTTGAAGCATGCTTCAAAACCAAGGTTATAGTCTCAGAAGGTACCCAACTGGTAATACACAGACTACAAACAGCTTAGGCAGCATTAGCATTTTTCATGGCCATCATTTGAAGTCCTAGGATTAGACCAGAACAGGAAAATAACATACTCAGCCCAATATAAAACATCACCTCTCAAAACCCCAAAGCTGATTTCTAAAGCCTATCCATAAATACTGTTCTCTACAATGAACACAACTTGTCAAAGAGACTAGAGACAAGTAATACTTGAGAAAACCTTTAAAGAAGTTACAGAGCTATGAAGAAAAGAATCAACAGAAGCCTCAAAACAAAGATTCTCAAACAATTAGTGGTATGTTCCTAACCTGTTGCTCCTCGGCTATTGGTCTGGAATGGATTTGTTGGATGTGCCACTGGGGCAACAGGGGCAGCTACAAATGGATTTGTGGAAGGTGTTGCTGAAAGATTAAAGACATTTTATTTAATAAAGTATTTTTAAAACAGCCTGACTCACATTAAGTTTATACAGGTTTTTTATATACAAAGATACATCAGTATCTAAGACTACATGAAAAGTTGGAATTGATAATAAAATGCTTAGAAATGTACCACAATAGCACTTTTTAGGCATCCTTCAGCCACTTCATCACTAGTGTTGAAGTGCAGCACTATCAGCTAAAAATGAGTAAGATGTCTGCTTACAGTCCACAAAAGGTGTTAGTAACACTTATATACCTCCAAAGGGAGCAGGCACACTCGAAGATGCAGGCTGTGTCTGTGCAGTAGCAGCCACGGGTACTGTTCCAAAAGCATTGCTGAAAATAATTGACACATTCAGTAAAGTCAGAATTGCTTGTTTCACAAGTAAACACAACTTACAGTTACTGCTGGCACATAGAATCGGAAAGGAATGTTTATGTGCAGTCTGCAAAATACAATATAATTCATTGGTGCCAGGAACCAAGCCCTTGATGCTAGGGTCGGAGACCACAACTAGTGCTGAGCAATGAGAAGTCATCTTCACCAACAATGGGAGAAAGAACACTTAACAGAGGCCATCAGCAGAGAGGTTGCAAAGCAGAAGTTTTAAAGGCACTTTCAACACCAAGCAGAGCTATAGCAAGCATTTGGCATTTATTAATTTCATGATCTGAAGAAAGAAGCAGCTGGCACTGTGTACATTATAAACATCTGAATAGGTTTCATCTGCCAGGGATGATGCTATAAATTTCAGGGTGCATGCAAGCATCCGGTACAGGAAAGCATTACTACCTAACAGGTTTAGCATGTAATGAGTTAAAAAGGGCAGAGAACACTCTGCTGACAAAGTGCTCTTAATTTTATCTTATAGCACCCTACCAGAGGGTATTGCTATTATTTAAAACAAAGGATGTGGTGGCGGTAGTACCTCTAAAATCATTTAATGCTTCCCCAATTAGAGAAGAAACAAAACTAGATGTGAGAAACATCTCCAAGCTACTTTTCTGCACACTGCTAAGTCAGCTACCCCTAACAAGTACCTGCTGACGTTACTGATGGAAGTATAGGCGTTACTAGAGGTTGCTGTGCAGCTGAACACGCTGTCTAGCTCTGCTAGAGCTGCGTACTTGTCTGAAGGTGGACTTGACTGATTCGGGGCTGACAATGCAGGCCCTGCTGATGCTGACACAGCTGTGCTGAAGCCACTTCCTTGCTCACTACCACCTAGGAAAAGAAACAAGATTAAAAACAATTAAGATTGTTTTATTTTCTACCCCACAAAGAACTAAATCAAAGCTCATGGGCAGTTTAAGTCATAGAATCATCGAAGAATCATGGAACAGTTTGGTTTGGAAGGGATCTTGAAGATAATCTAGTTTCAACCTGTCTTGCGCAGGGACACCTCCTGCTAGGGCAGCTTGATCAAGGCTCCATGCAACACCTGCCTTTCAGCATTTCCAGGGCTGGAGCTTCCACAACTTCTCTGGGCAGCCTGTTCCAGTGCCTCACTACCTTCATGATGAAGTTTCCTCCTAATGTCTAATTGTAATCTAGCTTTTTCCATCTTGAAGCCATTAACCCTCATCCTGTCACGACATGCCTTCGTAACAAATCCCTCTCCATCTGCCCTGTAGCCCTGCTTCAAATGCTGGAAGGCTGCTCTAAGGTCTTCCTGGAGCCTTCTCTTCTCCAGCCTGAACAACCCTAACCCTCTCAGCAGAGGTGTTCCAGCCCTCAAGTCTCAGACTCAAGAATTAAACATGCACTAAGACATACAGGAAAATATGTTTAACAAATCATTAGCTCTTAGGAAAGTGTCATGATTATACAAATATTCTGAAGCTCCAAAGAGGATGTGGCTTCCCTGGAAAATGATGACTCAATACTACCTTCATCTTGATCTAGACAACATACAAACTCTCGAATAATCCATTTCAGAACAAAGTTCTATATTACAAACCAACAAAGCTTTGTTACATCATATGAGAAGAAAAAAAGACAAGTTAAAGAATAAACTATTTTTCTCTTCTTAACTTAAAGTCAACTAAACATGAAGTATTACTACTACGAGTTAATTAAAAAAAAAAAAGTCAGCCAAATCTTTGTGTCAGAGAAGCAAGAAAGCTTCTCCGGCAGCTCTCTGCAACAACTATTGCTCTCCATCCAAGAGCCTTCACTATAGATTTTGGCACCGATATTTTATATTTTCATCATGGCAGTAATAATTATTTAGATATCTCCAATGAGAATTATTATTATCTTGAAAGAAAGTAGGTTTCCAAAAAGCAGTCTACTGATAACATCCTTTAGGAGTGGTATTAGTCTTAAAGCTTACACCTTACACATTAAGGGTACACAGAGGTGAAATTCCACTGATAACTTGGAGAAAGGACATTTGAAATACAGTCACTGTTGTAACAATACAGCCATCCCTGTGGTGAGTACACACATGGAGAACAAGCATGTTAAAGAACAAAGGTTAATACCTTGCCCTGCACTGAAGATATTATCTAAGTTAGCAAGAGCTGCATATTTGTCAGCTGGCTGGAGGTTGGGTTTATTCGCTGCAGCTTTACTAGCTGCAGTGGTTGTTGTGTTGCTCTGAGAAGCATTGAAGGCCCCAAAGTCAGCACTGAAGGATTTGGGGAAGTTATCAAAGTGAGCAAAGTTAGCATTGACCGATCCAGCACTTCCACCTGTAACAAATGAAGTGGAACAGGATTAACACTCCAAAGCTAGATAAAGTCCTTCCAGCTGTAATGGCACAATAATCCCACCTCTTTGTGAGGCAGCATTCCCCTATCCCACCCTACAATGGTTAAAACCCTTTCCCATTTCATTCAAAGTTACACTGGGTTACTGTTATTTTATTCTCCCTCCCCTAAGTATTTTTCAGTCTGCCGATCCAGGGGAAGAAAAACCCCCACCAACACCCCAAACTTCCACAGCTTAAATTACAGTCATACTTTCATCTGGAAAACTGTAAGTTATTTCTTAGCTATTAATTTCAATCACATTTTGCTAGAAAAGCAGGTATTTGTTTGAATCTTTAATACTGAAAATTACAGAAGACTTTCCTGTTGCATGTCTAACGAATTTGTGTTTACTGGATGGTATAATGTTTCACCGTTTCAGATGTCAGTCAGCAGTCTAAGCAAAAAAATGGTGCCAAGAAGTCCAAAATAGTACAATTCCAAGCCAAGGTTTAGTGAGAGTTTGTTTCTTTGTTCTCAGACTACATCCGGTGAGCAAAGAGGAGAGGGGAAATATGTAACAAAGGTCTTCTTATGCCAAGTCTCCAGTGACAAGAGAGATACATAACAATCGATTTTAAAGATGACAACTAAACTTCAGTTCAAACATGGAACCATGAGCTTCCATCTCTTCAATGTCCAGACAATTTAATCTAGTCACAAAGTTAAATTTAAATGAGTAGTTCCATTAACTATCACTTTCTGTAGCAGTTGGTTGAGGATTCCACTCACACTACAGAACACACAACTGTCTAACAGCATCACCAGGAAGTCAACGCACACCCAAGGGCAGGAATGAGAATGCTATACTACAATGGCACAAGATGAAGCGAGCTGAGTTTTCCACTGCGTGGAACTTACTGTGTACAGCCTGGAGAGGAAAAGCTGAAGTAAATTCACCAAAACTGCAGCTAGATGAAAGCGTTCTGAACGCTGGACAGCCAGAAATTGTGTGGGGGTTAAAGTTAACATAAGAAGGGAGAAAGAAAATTTGAAATAAAGTTTAAAACGACACCACACTCAAAAGAAAAAACAAAAAACAAAAGGAAAAGAAAGTCAGTCAGCCAAAGAACAAACAGCAAGTATAAGCTCAAGCAGAAGTTCTAAAGCATGATCAAATTAAAGAAAAGCAAAATAAATCTTAGCAATAGGCTCTACACGTGAAGTCAAACACACTGAAGAGCGTGCGTCACACCTATGCACAGACACGCTTTGGTTTTGGTACAGCAATGTGCTTCTGGGTCTACTGAAAGATTTCTCTTACCAGATAGAGTCAATTCAATGTTTATCAAAAGCAGTCTCATTTACTCTAGTCAGTTATTTCAGGTGTAGAGCTTACAAACACATAGTGCCATAAATCAGACTTCTGAGCAGCATTAGGAAAAAGAAAATCAACACCAAACAGAAGGAATTAATTTTGAGTTTCCCCAGAGCTTCATATAGGGCGGTTGCAATTAAGCAAGCAGATGCAAGAAATGAACTCAAGTACCTTCCAACACAAAGGTAAGAATTATTTCAATTAAGTATTAATTAAAAGTGCTACGAGTTCTACCTGTATTTTGGGGCTGAAAAGGAGACTGACTTGCTGTGGGGAAACCTCCAAAATTACTCGAGCCACTAGACCGTTCAAATGCATCAAAGTTTGCAAAACCTGCGTTTGCAGAGTTCTGCGCTGTAAATCGCAAAGGAACAAAACATGTTAATGATATGGGAAGTCAACACAAAAACAGATGTAACAACTGAATCCATGGTCGTGACAGCCTCCAAGGGTTATCCCTTATCTTGTCATTTAATGTGAAAAAGATTAAAAAAAAAAAATCAAACATGATATTCTACAACTGAAAGTTGTCTTAGAACAAGCTTTCACAAGTCACCTTTGCAGAGCTGTATCAGTTAACACTACCTCTGCCCTCGTCACAACTGCATGAGCTGACCCTAGAGTGTTTGCAGTGGTGGCTGCTCAGGGAAATCCAGCCAGAATGTACATGCCAGATGTACAACGGTAGAACCCAAACCAGGTATCATTCTAAATGCTTGCTTCCAAAACTAGAATCTGTGGACTAACCAAACATTTCTTTGGGAATAAAAATTAGAAACTATTCTTGTAACACAGACTATTTGAATTCCTGATACACAAGGTGCTTCTTCCTTGGATCAATTTAGTCTGACACCACTTGAGTAGTTTTGACTAGATTTGTAAATTAATTTCACTGGAAAACTCCATTCCTAGTAAACTAGATCAGAGTACAGAAATATGGAAATCAATACCAATGTCAAGAAGATAGCATTCCTAGAGTGTATCCACAAAATAAAATCCAAGGCAATTTCAAACAGAATTTCAGCTTTCGCCTTCCTTTCGTGTCATACTATAGGAGAAAATAAAAGTTAAACACCCATCTAGATTCAAACAGCTATTATAAACAAGGATTATAGTTTGTTATTATACCACCTGTACTGGTTCAAACAGCACCCTACAGACTTCAGATTCAAATTTCACAGTTTGGTAGGTTTTTAGGTATTTGTTTGTGCCTTTTTTTCCTGTTGTTTTGGTGGGGGGTTTTGGTGGTTGTTTGTTGGTTTGGTTTTGGGGTTTGTTTGGTTTTAAACTGGTATGTTTAAGAGGCACAGGTTTACAATTACATTGCACCTGATTTCAAAATTAAAGTGATGCTTTCACCCTGATGCTTCAGTTGGGTAGGGGCCACTTGGAGACCCATGCTTAGTTGGCCATACAGCATGAAGTACATAAAGTCACTCCCAGAATTGGATAATATTTTTCATTTCAACCACAGAACACTATAATCAAGATTCTTAAAATGATCTACCTTGTGAGGCTAGATTAAGACCTGCAATCTACTATCTTACAGACCACTTGTAACAATTTCATCACATCAGCTGACACAAGGTATGGATTACAAGACAGCCTATGTTAAAACTCTTATGCAGAGTATTCAGATGTATCTTGCTTTACACAATAAAGTTTAAACCTATTCAAAAGTGGAACAAAGGTGAAGACCAAGTAAGACTTGTATCCTGTACCTGAAACAACATGCAGATCGTATTTTTAGGGATGCACTGTCAACTCTAAAATTCAGTTCTCCACACAGAAACCCAAGAATGGCCCTAATGGTTAAGCAGCTGCGATGGATTGCAGCTTTGCATAGATTTACAGCTGCTGTTGTGATGCAGATCAGTGAGGCAGTACAAAGCCAGCTGCCTAAAGCTAGTTCAGGTATGCCAATACTGGTCATGGCAATGTAAGCTACCTCCCAACCTTTGCACCATTTCTTCTTTGAGGTCAGCACTACCTGCTGTGGAATAAAAGCATGAAACATTGCAAAACAAAGCAGGAAGTCCACATATATTCAGTTACAAAACTGCCAGTAATTCTCTGCAGGACAATAATTATGTCACACTGTTTTATTTCTTTTGGGTAAGGCCTCTTCTCCATTGCTCCCCACGTCAGAGCTGTGCTGTGTCACTACACCCTTTCATAACTTTTTGTGCACAACTATTCTCTTAATTTACACATACCAAAAATTTATCTTTGTTGTCACTGTTACCAGTCTGTGAACTGCAGGTAGAGCACAGTGATCTACCACCACCTTCACAACCTCATTCTGCAGAAGCCACAGAACTTGGTAAATTAAACACAGATGGTAAATGTAAGGTAAGCATGTGTCCATTTCAACATGCAAGTGTCCTGAGCCGTCTTAGTTGGCAGGACATCATGAATATTGCCCTGGTTACAGAAACAGTCACTTATACTGGAAGACTTAAATTTGCTCTCACTTTCCAGTTATTTCTTCAGTTAATCATTGTGTATATGAAAGGAAAGAGACGAGTCCATTCCCTGGAGGCACAGCTAAAAGCAAGCCCTAAAACAGTAACACCCTAAACATTATCAAAGTGGTGCTGAACTAAGCAAACATTCTTCCATTCTCTGCTGCAGTGAATAAAAAGTATGTGTTTATACAGTTCCTTAAATGAGCACTGAAAACTCATTTTAGCCCAAGCTGGGAGACTGATCAAGACTGCCTGAATTCCACAAGGAAGAGTTTGTAACAGTTACAAGTTTCAGTTAACACTGCCCTGCGGTTACTACACACAGAACAAGCCTCAGAAGTCTTTTACCGCAGCAAACACCTTGACAAAGCAGCCTGCAATACACAATCAGCTATTGTGTGCTCAGAAAATGGGTTTTGTCTTTTAGGAACCTATTACCAGATCTGAAAATGTTTTGGGTTCTACAATTTACACAGCCATGGAGATCACAATGGTTAATTGCCAAAACATCCAACTACTCACAGCCGAGTATTCCTCTTGATTTTGATTTGCAGTCTTAATTCACCAAGAAATTAAGGGGCTCTTCTGTAACACTGTATATATTCTGGAATGCTCTACTACTTTCTAATCCTTTTAGAAACTGCCCAGCAGAGATGCAGTGGAATTTTGCCTGGATTTGGAATACAGTACTGAAATACCAATTTAAGGGAATTTTTACCTCCTGAAACTCAGAGTAGTTGAGTGGATATAAACACAGAATCATTCAGCAACAAGTTTGTAAAGGAAAGTCATTAAAAAGAATCCACTGTCCACAGCTTCTTCAGTAACACTGTACAGCACTGGTTAGTCAGCACAAGTTATCCCAGTTAAATATGCCTCCAAAGGGGTGATTAACCTGAAATTCTGTTTTAAGTATTTTACAAAACACTCTCCAAAGGCAATTCATATTTTGTATTACAATTTGTATTTGTAACTGTATCACAATTATTTCACAACATTTTTGTACTAGAAGTTAGCTTTGAGGAAGCCTTGATTATTTGCTCCATTCCTTAGGTGTGCCTTTTAATTCCCCTCCATCATGTTTCCTCCCAGCTGTCAACAATTTCAGAGCAATTTCAGCAAGAAATCTCTTACTCCTATTGGCTTAGTAGCATCAGTTTCCCTCAGAAAAAAAACAGATGAAAAGCCCAGTCAGACAGGGCCTGCAAAAGTACTTCCCCACAATTACAATGCAAATTAGCAACAACATACTTCAGTGACCACAGAATCAACTTTCTTTAGGACAGATTTCCATGGCTCAATATCCTCCACCGAAAACTGGGGGCTCCAGATATTTTACTTAAGTCATCCTTGAAGAATTTAAGGTCTGCCCTCATCCTCAGTCAATACATGTGCTCAAAGCATGTGTATTCTTCAAACTAGAGTACTACCAACATGGGTAGCATTTGGTTTTCTTATAGACACACACACAAAGGAGGAGGTCATTCTTTAAACTGAGGAAGCCTTGGCTTTTCTTTTAACCAACTGACAGTTCATCAATGCATTTGAACTCCTTTAAAGTTTCTGTATCTGCTTTCTTTCCATGAATGCTCTTCCTAATAATTTTCAGAGAGAAAATTGAAGGTCTCAAATCAGCTTCTCCCTACCTTCTGTTACTCATCCCCTCACTCTCCCCAACAAATTTCAAATAGGCAGAGTCTAATCATATATATCTCTCACAGAAAAGAGCTATTGCAGCTCTCACTTCTGAAAGGATTATCAGCCTTTGTGTCTTCAACCTATCCTTATAAAAACCAAAAGGAAATCTTGAAAAAAAAGCAACATTCTCAATTCTATGTACCTTGTGAAATTAAGTCTGAAGTCATAGAAAAAAAACCCTATGTTTTATATAATTAACAGGGACACATTGCACAGAATACTTACCTGTATGACTGTTAAAGTGTGCAAAATTAGCAAAATTTGCTGTAGCAGGTGACTGAGGAGGAGCAGCAGCAAAGATATCTGAGCCAAGGTCACTGAGGAGGTCAAATTGTTTCTTTTCCTGTTGCTGCTGTCCTTGAGATCGAACTACAACAGGAGACTACAAACAACATTTCAATTAGCTAATACAAAAGTGTTTTACCAAACTGACTGTTGCCAAACACTAGAAAAATAGACTAAACATATTTAACAAGCCATTTATTCCTCAGTTTCATGATGCTGCATATAGCATGGACCTTCCTGCTGCAATATGAGCAGGAAAATCTGTTTATGCTACTATGGTGGTTTTAAAGGAACTTTGCAACAGATTTCCATGGATTAATAGGAAATACAACAATAATGCATAAGCAACTGCAAAATTATGTATTTAAAATTGCAAATACTGTACTAATACATGCAATAAAACTTAATTTTACATGTTGGAAAACAGGCATTTACTGCATTCTGAAAACATGTTTAAAATTCAGTATGGGAAGAGAAAAATTTAATAACTTCAAGTCAAGGCTGCACTCTGCAAATTTCTATTCTGAGTTTTAAGAGGTGCAATCCAGAGCTGTCTGTATTCTACAGGTTATCTAAAACCTGCTTCCTCCAGAGAATCAGTCTATAGTATTGTTTGGCTTTACAGAACACCATACAGACCATTCCTGAAGGGCACCTGATGAGACAATTACATGAGGCACAGCAAGTAATAATGAACACATGCTTTTCATCCACAGATTCATTACTAATCAGTATTTCACTGTTTCAAATAAAAAAACCAACACACCACAAACATGAAAATATATCACATTAGGTTCGAACTTCAGAGACATTTAAGCAAATACAGTTGAACTTATCAATCACACTGGAAAATCCTGCTTGCTGAAGAGAATTAATGTGATGGTTTGAAACCGTCTTTTTAATTTTTCCTTGCAAAGTTCAGAACAGAGAAAGTGAAAGAATGTAAATAAGTCACTATTGGGTGTAAGAAAGCAAAATAACGATTGTTCTAAACACTTCCATTGGATAGAGAGAAATGTTTAAGAACTATTACCCAAAACAAAGTAGGCATTCGGCACATTGTGTTTGGCAGTGGGGGCAGTTGCTGGGCTGTCTGGCTGCTGTTTCTTCTTCTCTTCTGGCTGAAGATAACACACTGACCTTGGCAGCTAAGTTAACAACTTTCTGCTTAACTAACTCTGCTTCTCTGTCCAGGGGGGTCTGGGGGGGAAGCTCCTGGGAGAGAGAGGCCCCTTTGGGAGGGTCCCCTTGGGGGGAAGCAAAGGGAGATCGGTTGTGCTTTTCTGTTGATTGTATATATTTGTCAATGTTGTGAATTTTGTATATTTGTACATATTCATTGCATTTCATTGTAGATTTTAGACTCTGCTTGTAAATACAGCTTTTTATTTGCTTCCAGACTGAGCTAGCCTGGTTATTGTCGGTGGGGGGGGAATTTCAGCTCACACCGACACAATTAAGAAGAAAGGAAAAAAAATAAATCTATTTGTTCAATAGAAACAAGCTTATTTCAGAATCTGACTTGCAAACACCAGCATGCTTCAACAAGATACACAAGATCATGCTTTCAGGCAGCAGTTACTACTGCAAGAATTCTTGTGCCACTGAAAGAGGAAAACCCTGCTGCAGAGTTCTGTGCTCTGCAGCTTTGTCACTACTCACTTGGCTAGGTGTGCCCTTGTTTAAGTGCAGTGTGGGTGCAGCTTCTCCCAAGAGAGATTTGAGAGGCTTCATCTCAGGTGTGCTGCTTGTACTACTAGCAGAAGACCCAGATATGGATGCATGGACTGATGCCACCACCTTTGCTTGCTCTGGAGGAACATACCTGTGTTCAAAAAGAGCAATGGTTGTGACAAGGTTAACAACTCAGCATTCCTAAGAGTTAAGTGTGAGAACTGGAGATCTCAGCCATGCTATTTTAACCACTGACCCTGCCACAAATTCTATCAGTAGTCTGCAGAATCCCCCTTACTTAAATATGCCAGATATTTTTAAAAAATAGACTAGAATTGAAGTCATCAGTATTTCATAGCACTGATTTAATACAAACCATATGTGTCTTCTACCTCCTAATACAAGCCTTCTCTTTACATTGACATCGCCTCAAGTCATTTTTGTTTCAGCAATATGAATTACAAACTTAGAAACTTCTTTATATATAGCTGGTCTTTCCTGTTTCCTGTAGGAGCTCTGAACAAAGTCCTGATATAATTTTTCTTCAGAGCTGTACAACCCAGCCCAAAGAGCACACAGGGAAAGAACACAGAACATGAGAACAGCCCATCTTCACTTCTTGTCATAGAAGCAATCTTTATAACTATAAAGCTGTCTTACCATCTTTTCTTTTCATATTTTTCCTGTAGAAATTCCTTTACTTTCTGTGGATCCCTGAAGTCTGGAATTGCTGATGATCTGTCATCAAATAGGCCTAGCCAAATCTGTTTGCACACCTTACAAAAAAAGACAGCACAGATTAATCAGTCAAAGCATTCTAATTGGAAACTTATCAAAATCTACAACTGTAATACACTAAACCATTACAAAGTGTGTGGCTGCAAGCTTTTCATTCCAAGCTGAGCTGCTTTAACAACTGCCTAGTGCACCATGTACTACTCTAAATACTTCAAGTTGCAAGACCATCTGTCACAGCAGGGCAAGCCAATTCCAGAATCTAATTTCACCATCAAGCACTGCTTTTACAAAATATTTGTAGTATATACTCAAAAATGGGCAAGGCACCTGATTTCAACTTGTGATCTCTAAGACTCTTCTCCTTCCCCTAATTCTACACATTCTCTTAACTTTTCTTAGGTTTAAACAGATTCCATGTGCCATAAACCCAGAGGATGGTTTTTAGAGGACCTGAGGTTTAGTATTTACAATTACTGAGTATAGGAATTCTTTTTAAACAGTCTTTCTTACCATGATGCAGTTTCTATGGAATCATACACATTTCATTTGGGTGAAGGGATAAGAACAGGGGGGGAAGTATTCTTGCTCTGTTTAAACTTTCCAATTGTAGTTGTGAGCAAGCATGAAAGTTAAAGCACTTACAATATTCTCTGTATGTCCAGCTTTGATCTGTGATTAAGAAAGGTGACTTCTCAAAACTGAACAAGCCACAGGAGCTGTCACACTTAAAACATTTTCTTCAAGCACTTAGGACTGCTCTGCAAGTAACCTGGGTATGCACCCAAATCGTATACCAAACACTAGCTACCCTCTAACAGTAGACTGCCATTTCAAAACTGGTTTCTCACAGAAGGGAAGCTAAAAGCTTTGTGATAATGTCCTTCTCACACCCTGAGATAAATAGCATGAAGCACTACTTTAGCGGTAACAATCTTGCACCTAAGCACTGCGTTTTGCTGACAAAATGCATAAAGTCAGAACACCTATGGGTCTAGCTTTGACCATCTGCAGTGGATAGCTTGAGGTGGGCCAGCAGTAGTCTCTCCATATTTTGATTGGAAAGTACACTGTGCCCAATTTCAGATAAGCAGAAACACAAGTGTTAGAACAGCCCCTATGTGACCCTGCACCAAGCAGAATAACACTGAGGGCTGTACTGTGATGATCAGCTTGCACCCAGCCTAAGATATGCTATTGAAGGAAGAAAAAAGTCCTCTTCCCCACCCACATCAGGCCATTACATTACTTCCCCTCCTCCTACCACCCAAGTCACATCAAAGAAACTCATCACAATTACCATGTCATTAGTACCACTGAAACCTGTACTGGGATCAACTCACAGCAACAGTCAAACCACAATCCAGTCTTTCACCTTTCTCCTTCCCAGTCTGCTGTCTCACCTTTACCCCAAAGCGTTTAAGAATTCCAAATACGGGGGAAAGAGAACAAACAATTCCACATCAGTCTTAAGCCTTACTGGGTGTTACAAACAATTTCTAGGAGAAAGCAAAAAACAAGGTCCTGTGTGACTTTAGATCATTTACCAGCTACAGTAGATAAGAGCTCCCTGAATATGCAAGTAGGTAGGAAGGAGGACCAACACACTGTTGGTTTCAAATGATGCAAGCTTCTTAAAGGCATCAATTCCTGCACTGTACTGCAATTTTTGCAAAACTTCAGAAATCAAGCCTCCAGAAATATTTCCTAAAGCAACTAATTTCTTCTAAATACCTAAACACAAAAGCAGTAATAACTGAACAGTGCCTTAAGTCACTATTATAATTTATTTCATTAAACCTGCCAGGCACTCTTTATTGCTTCTCATTAGTGGTAGCACAGAGAGAAGCATTACTAATGGGTAACACACACCACCACACAGCATTAAGCTCAAGAACCCCAACAGTCACACAGGCTTCAGCAAGTTCTCATTGTATCAGAGTTCAACAGCAAGTGGCTGTACAAACAAGTTGAAACATTTACTTTGCCAGACCAGAAATGCAAATGACATTTTCCTTTACCTAAACAACTCTCAGAGAAAGTACAATTTCTTACAAGTCTTAAATACAGGCAAGTCCTTTAGACAGCCCAATTTCATGAAGCTGTAATATCACACAAGAACAGTTGAAAGGAAGAGTTTTGTCTACTTCTGTATGAAGTATCACACAATGCTTTGAACATCAGCAGCCATTCCAAGCAAGCATTCAGAACACAATCAAAGGCCCCTTGTCTGTCTGTGTCTGCTTGTGACCTGTATGCCCTTTCTAGCTATACTTTTGTTACCATCATCTGACTTGACAGGGCCCCACAATACTGCATTGATTATGCTTCTAGCAAGTCATAATACACAATTTTCAGCTATCTACAAAAAAAAGACAGTGGCAGCATGCTGTGAAACATCATAGGATAAAATCCAAATTGGAATTAACATACAGAATTGTCAAGGACAGAACTCACATTTAGAAACAGTTATCTTTCCATAGTCTTAAAGTAAGTTGCTAAGAGTACTGCATCTTACGCAAAGAAATGCTTGCTGTGAGAAACGTGAATATTTTACTGATCAGGTAGTCACATTTTTTATTTCAAAGCAATTTAAAAGTCACTCATGATAAAGATGAAGGAAATTTAAGCCATATATAACTTGCTGTTGAGATATGGCAGGGAATGATTGCTTAGCACTTACATCTTTAGTACCCTGACTACTCCCCGCTAATCACACCTCTTAAATCCAACTATCTGAATTTGACAACACTTGAGATACTAAAAGATTAATGGTGACAAAAAATAAGTGGAAATATAGAAAAATCAGATGAGCAACTTCAGTTGCCACATTTCAACACAAGCTTCAGTGCTGTGTTCTGCCTGTCTTACTGTATGCACTGACTCTCAGCCAGCCAATTACTAGCAGGACATGGGGGAACAAGTGCAAAAAGGAAGTCAAGGGCATATAGATCTGCATGAAACTGAGCTTTAAGCAACCAGGTGCTCTACTAAACATGAAATTTTATTCTTAGTTTTCTAACACAAACATACTACTGAGAAAAAAGTAATTTTCAAGAGCAGCAAAATTTCAGAATCTATGCTTTGAGAAACATGATCTGATATTCCAAAGAGCCTGTATTTCAAAAACACTTCTAACTACTCCACAGAGATCAGACTGCAAAGCTGACTTAGAAGATGCTACTGTTCAAGTCTTATGATTTATCTTAAACTCCAATTTAACAAAAATCACTCCTTCCTTTGCTGTTACAGACAATACACTAAGAAGTGATCCCAACTTGCCACAAAGTTTAACAACATTGCTACTAAGGTACCAGGCCTAAAAATTCTGTCTCTTTCTGAAATCCTCCTGCATCACACCATCTTCTTGGAGACACACTTGTTCAGCCATTTAATATTAATATTGTCCTTTCTGCACAAATAAGCCTCTGCTCAAAAGCTATGTTCACTCACCAAAGGCCTTGTTCTACTCCTCCTTTTGATAACCAAAGCTCTATTAAACAAAATCCTCCGTTCAGAGAAGAGTCAGGCAAGCTGGAGCCAAGAGTAAACATTCAAGTTATGTAGAAGCCCCTAGAAACAGTGGAACACATCCAACAATCCATAGTCATTGTCCACTGTCCCTGAAAAGCATAATTACCCCATGTCCCACTGGTTCACCAACGTAACACAAAGGAGAAAAAAAAAAACCCAGCATCAAAACCGCACTGAACTGAAACAAAGACAGCACTGAAGTCAGAATGATCAAGCATATGCAGCTTTTGCAAGCCTGCTTTCATTGAAGGGTTGACAGAAGCAAGACACTGAAGTTTTGCTGGTCTATACTACACTGTGGGAGCTACAGAGTACCACAAGAAAGCAAAGTTTTCTCTTGTCAGGTAGCAATAACTGGAAAACAAGAACCAGCAGTTATCTTCATGAAGTTTAAAAGCTCATGAATCCTTTTTTCAACTGGTTTGGGTAGAACAGCACCTGTCCTCTGCCAACAAGCTCCAGTGCTGCAAGGGATGTCAATTAGGCAACTAGATACTGGAAGTTCAGAATTAGATCAGTAAGTACAACATGAAGGCAAGAGGGAAAGAGAATCACAACCAGCTTCAACCTACTCACCCTGACCTAAATGAAAACCCATGAGGTAGCAAGGCAGAAGCTGCAAGTTGCCACAACTTAAATATATCATTGAAAGAAGAAATTGGGCCAAGTGCATATTCCACGTTATAATAACACCTTCACCTATATTTCTCTTCATGCCATTGGTTTCCCTCAATCTGCATTCAGCAGCTAATCTATTTGAGGAAGAAACTTTTTCCTAGAACAACTGCATCTACCTATCTTGTTTCCTAAACACTCTACATTTGTAGTCCTACATTTTGAGTAATTACCCTTGTTGTGCCTTTGGCAGAAAGGCACAAAGAATTCATCCCAGTCATTGCACATCTGGTACTCCAGAAGGATTTGACCAGAAAGGCTTCTGGTTTAACATGCAGCCTCCTAATAGCATCCCATGCTTTCAGGAGTTTCAGGCAGGGCTTAAAGGCTAAGAACAACAGAAACTTACCTGTTTTCTACATATGTTTAGCTTTTGGTTTGCTTCTTGTTTGTTTTGTTTGGGGCTTTTGTGTATGTTTCTTTTATAGAGATGGGAAGGTGGGGAAGAATAGGCATACTAAGAAAATTTCCAATAAAGAAGGGAAAACACCAATATCCATCAAATTTTGCAGAAAGCCTGAGAAAGTCTCTTCCGTTGACATATGTTTCAGCTACCAAACAACACTTCACCACAGCATAACTATTTCACTGATACACATCTCCAGTGTGTGTGGGAAGGTGGATATGGGAGAGACAAAGGCTTTCTGCTTACACAACACAGAGCCACCAGACTCCAGAAACTCCTGCTAGCAGAGTCACGCAAGTTTGCATCATAAAAATTCACTGAGGCCAGCAAAATTAAGATTTTGCTCAAGAAGTCACCTGCCCTTGTATGCACTCAGGGCAGCATGGCAAGGAAAAGCTGTAACATGACAAATACCTCTGGTAGATGCTAGGAAAAGGCACACTACCAGATCTATGGCACTCCTATTTAGCCCCAGATACACCACTCCATAGGAAGACTGCACATCAGTATCATTTAAAAAGCTCTAATGAGGTATTACCTTTCAGGATTTTAGCATATGCCAAATTACATTTCTTGTCTCCCTCCCCCTAATAAGATATCCTCAGTTATGCACCAAACATAATGCTGACAGTGCAAAGAACTACAGATTACCACACAACAAAACTATGTTCCAAAACATAACACTCACCACAGGAAGAAAGATTTGGAAACTGTTCCCTTATGTAAGCTAGTTATAGCTTTGTTCAGTAATTCAGCACTTACGTCAGTATTATTCATTAATCTCTGTAGGTTAAAAGAATTTTATGCTGCCAGTATACCAATTTCAAAGGCAGTTTGGGTCCAGAAGATATAGCTGCTTTTACAAGGTCAGAGTTCGAGCTGGTAAATCCTGCTAACAAAGACACTGCTCTGCACACAATCAGCTCCCCTATCTCTAGATCGTATTAGCAGAGCCAGGGACACAACTACAAGGACACCTGACTGCACAGCTCGTGCTGTCAGGACTCATCAGCTCCAGCTTAGTTCTACTCTTTTCACTCCAGAGTTTCTAGGCCACATTCCATAGCAAAGGAGATTCTGAGGCACTTTGCTTAGGCCCAACACCAGCTCTGCAGCAGCCACACACTGCTACTACTTCAAAAGTTCTGTGGAAAACTTGTACCTGCCCAGTTGCTAATCAAAGAGTCAGAAAGATTGGCAAAAAAAAGCAAGCACCTGAGCATACCCAGACAGTGTTCATATCACATCTTAAACACACATGGCCTTTGCCCTAGAGCTGCCCCGCATTTTCCAAATACATGACCCCCCAAATCATTGTCTTCCACCATATGCACATTAGAACAGACTGTCCAGAAAGGTTATAAAGTACCTGGCAGTTTTCACATGCGTAGTAGAAAAATGAACTCCGTAACCACTTCGCCTCCAAATACTATTGTTCAGCTTCAGAATCAATATTCACAATCCCAATGGCAACATGAGATGAATACCACCCCCACTTTCTACAAACAGTGAGGTCACTTTCTACTACCATTACACTGAAGCAGCAGCCTAATCAAAGCTAGTGTCATTTGATGAGTATTCAGACAGGACTATCTCCATGCCACCCACTCTTCCTTATCCCCAATATGAAAATAGTGTGAAAATACTTCACACTGCTCTTAGTGAGGAGAACGGAAGGGGTAAAAATCCTACCCAGTGAGTCAGAAATTACTTTATCCTTCAAAAGGACTTCAGAAGGCACTTGGAACATCAGATAGAAGATGTCTCCATTCTAGCTGTGAAAGTGAGCTAACTCCAACATTAGCAAGACCAGAGTCTGGACACTACTTACACCTGCAGATGAATAAGAAGCACCAAAATATAGATGTCTTCTAATAGATTTCTTTTTTTTTTACTGTATGTGAAGCAGTAAACTCATCTCCCAAGAATTTCAAGTTACTTGCACCAGAAAGACATTCCTTAGAGGAATTCTTTATTTTTTAAGAAAACCTAATCCTCATACAATACACTGACCTTATAAACACTTTTTGAAGGAGAGCGAAAAACTTCCTCTAAGAACAACTCACTACCCTAATAACTACCTTATCTCAGGGAAGATTTCTTGCCATTTTCTTTTCTATGCAGAACAAGTTCGCTATTGTACTTCATCCCCAAGCAAGAAAGCTTACCACTGAGACCTTGGCCATGTTGGAGAAGGACTGAGAGGCCCAAGAGGGAATTAAATTATTTTACAAGCTGCAGCAAAATGGAAGTTAAGCATACCAGACTGCAAAAAGTTGAGTTTTTAATATATAGCTGCAGAACTAAAACAACTGAAGGTTACAATTTTTAAGCCATTCAGTGACCATACTTTGCTTTTTATGTCCACATTCTAAAATATTAGACAGTTTACTGTAGAAAATTTATTTTAATTAATATATACTCAAAGCTACCTATACTGAATAGTAAGGTATGCAAAGAAGGTGTTTTGTGAGGTCAGACTTCATCTGCCCAAAACTTCATCTTATCTGCAGGAGTACTCCAAAGTGCAATAACAGCTAGAGAAAGCAAAACACTTATTTAACTACTGCAACACACAGCATGACCAAGTGAAAACATGTTTAATTAGGGTTTAAACTTCTAACAGTGTTTAAAGCAGCATCTCTTCTGTTCAGTGTTTGCGCACCTATTAAATATACCGTCTGCAATCACAAATATCCACTTGGCATTACTTTAGAATTAAGGTACCAAAGTATCCCAAAACCCCAAAACTAAACTCAGGAGGACATCTTCATGTATGAGGTAGCTCATTTAAACCGCTACAATTACTTCAGAGGAGTAAGTACTACAAAGAAAGACCCTTGCTTTTGAAACGTAGCACAGCATTGCAGAGGTCTGGGAGCTTATGTCAAGAATAAACTATTTATCAACTAAATCATCATGATTGGCAGACCAGTCAGGTCTCTACTGGGAAGGACAACTACACCAGGCAGCTGAGTAGGGATCACTTCAGGCTACACATCTGTAAAAAAAAAAAAACCTTAAGACCTCTAGTCTTCCCAGATTTAGTGAAAAACTGAAATTAAACCAGATGCAGGTATGGAAGGAGGTACACAAACACGTTTCCCTTTACACTTATGAAGTTTAAAGCAAAGCTGGAATTCACAACTTATTCTTAGACAAAGAAACTTCAACATACTACATTTCAACACACAAGATTCTTTATTATGCTTCCTTCACAAAATGTCAGTACTATGCTAAACATACATATGCTATACATACATAATGTTACACAGCTTTAATATGACAAAACAATTCCAGAAATCAGCAAAGCCATTAAGAGTATTTTATTGTGTCTAGAAGAGTTCAGACCTTGTTCTGGCTTTGTCTAGAGGAATCATTCCCTAACAGTCACTTCAAAAACACATTTACCAGGGCAGAAAAAGAAATTGTTACTCATTTCCATTCCTCAACCTAACAGTTATGAATAGGCCAAGTTTAGACAAGTTAATTCTCAGCACTTGAGCTAATGATGGGATTTATCCCCACAAAGCTTCACAAGAACATGTCAATAAGCCACTGCATGGTCTTCAACCAAATGTTCTACTAAACCAGAACACCAATCCAATCCAAGTGAAACAACTTACACTAATTCAGAACAGAAGCAAAAGCTGCCTCCCAAATCCTCAGTGCTATATAGTACAGTATTAAAACACAAATGTCACCCTCAAGTGAAGACAGCAACTGCCACATCCAGGGTTCAAATGTTCCATGTGTCCTCATAAAGCGAATCTGACATGAACCTCATATTCAGTTTTCATCTATTCCAAAGAACAAAGCTTCAAAATTGCACCATGCTACTCTAAACATATTTACACTTAGACTTCAGAAGGAAAAAAAAATCTCCCTTTCCTTCCTCTCTCTAGAAGCTTTCAACATCAACATACTTCCATTAAAGAAAGAGGCTATATAAACTACTAGAAAGCTTTCTGAAGCCTGCTTTGAGGAAATACAGGCACAAGCAACAACTTCATCACGGTAGACTCTTTCAAGAAACAATGCTGCAGCCAGTCTCAAGGTCTGGGCTAGCAGAAAAAAAAACCTGACAGACACATACTGCCTTGTGCAAATGAAAACCCAGTTCAGAACTGCTCAACATATGAATCTAGATGATCTGATTGGGCAGTAACACCTAACATTATGATGATCAGCTGCCTAAGTGAAACAAGCTCTTTAGAAGCATCACTTCAAATGATGATGGCTTCAAAAGACTTCTGCTTGCTTGTTGCTACAAAACAAACAAAAATCATGTTTTCCTTAATAAGTGTTTTAAAGCTCAATATTAAAGTGCCAAAACCGCTTGACATTTTCCAAGTAATACTTACTTCATTCCCATGTTTCTGCAGAAATTCTATTTCCTGTTGTGTGAAAGTAGTCATTGAAATGGACTTCACTCTGTGGGGTGGATTCAAGCCCCGTCTAAAAAAAGAATCGAGAAGTATTTAGTCAGTATTCCGGAAATCTGTCGTCACAATCACTTGTAACATTGCAGACAGAAGTCAGGCAGTTTCAGTCTCAGGAGCAATCTCCAAAGCACACTCATTTTGGCACTGCCACACACCTAAAGGCTGTGCAAGCTCAACTCTCAGCACACAAAGTCACATAACTGAGCTTCAAGGAGATCAATGCTTAGATCTGCACATGCAAACTCACTCTAACACTTTCTAGGCAAACTTATGAAAACATAATTAGACTTCATTTTAAATCTGCTTCCCCAGACTCTTTCACCTTTCAGCCTTCGGCCCATCTGTTGCAAAGTTCTTCCCTTTCAACTCCTCCCTCACTTCAATCTATAGTTGCTACAACTTTATCCAATCACTAGGTTTCTTCAAGCTACGCTCTCCAGCCTTTTCTCTGGATTTAGCTTGTATTTCCTACTTCCTCCCAGCATCTCTTTGCTGGCTCTGTCTTCCTCCTCCTCCTCCTCCTGAACACTACAAAAACAAAAAGACAAATGTTTTCATTGTGCCCTCGAATGAGCACCGCTAATCAAACAGCTCAAAACCTCAGCAGCTTTGGCTTTAAGCAGGCCAGGAGCATCCTCACATCCGCACCCAGACTGGTGCAGCAGGGCTAACTCCAGTCACTGGTACTGCCAAAGCCTGACATATCAAACTCCAATCTGCAAGCACACAGAGAAAAATCCTGCTGAAAATTCCTTCCTTTCTGTTCAACCTCTTTCTTTGAATACACGCTAACTGCTTGCCATTAAAATTCAGCCGTGTTTTGCTCAATGCAAACAGGACACCACATTCCACATATGCCACAGATGTTAAGGCAGGTGATACAAGGAGGTTACTTCAATGCTCAGGTTAACCAGATCTGGATTTTTGCAGCACAGTCTTAAAACAAATTAAACAAACAAACTATGTGATATCAAACCACACAATCCTGTCGTTACGTAAATGAGAAGAAAGTTTCCAAAAAGGAAGGTGGGGAAAACTTTCAAGTGATGTAATACAGGGCACAAATCACTGACAAAAATCAATTGACAGAAGATAGCTTTTTTGCTTCTATTTGTTACTTTCTTTTAATTAGAAATTTGCTTTCAGGTATAACAAAAATAATAATTAAAAAAAATCACTGACATCTAATCTCAGAAGACTAGTAGTGATTATTCTAAGAATACTAGCTGTAAATTAAACTGTTACACATCAAAACAGCCAATGACAAAAATACATTAACACCTTGTACTCAACTCCTAAATATTCAGCATTTTGAGTTTAAGTACAATGGGGGGGAAGTGCATTTAGTTTGCAAATTCATCTTGCACTGTACCTGTAAAAAAGCAGTTCTCATCATGCACTGAAATATCCCCACATTTTTAGTTAAGTTGGATACTGATTAGAACACTAAGCAGTAACATTTTAGCCTAAGTTTCATTTTAAAAATTAGATTTAAGCCAGTGTTTGCAACATTTTGATAAAGAATTTTTGCAATGCATTTGAGTACCTTAAAAAGAGAAGTCAGACATACATAGTGGCATATGAGAATTAATTTTACAGAATGCTATTTGCTTAAATAGATGTTTCAAAACAGCATCTTAAATTACTCTGTGGTTCAGCACCTCGACAGAATGCAGAAGTTATCAACGTTAGTGAATGATGTTGCAAGACAGTTTAGTTCAACTCAACCACCAGCAAATTAATTTCCTGTCTCAAAATGATAAATTGACATGAACAACTGAATCACTTTCACCCAGCTGTAAATAAAATCCACATCACAAACTCATCATTGTCTAAGACTTTTTTTAAGTTAATATTAATTTTAAGATAATGCAACTTTTAAAAAATCCATGTGAGTTGTGTGCAGCTAAAATCCATTGTTTCAGAGCTGATGTTAGTTTTAGGCTTGGTTGGTTGGGTTTTGTCTGGGGGGGTTTTAATACCTTTTTTAGAAAACCCTTACACAAGTAACCAAATTGCACTAAGTGACACTGAAGAATCATGTGTTAAGTGACAACACAGAAACCATGTTGGCATATACCTGGCATTTCACATACACTTGTTCCAGTCCCTGTCCCTTGCTTCTATAGGATGAAAGTGGGTTTGTCTGACTTAGTCTGTTCAATTTGCTGTCTTCCTACTAAGGAAGATGCACAGCTAAACACTTATGAATTAATGACTATTTTAAAAGCTAGAGTGATCTGCTAACACATGTTTTTCAGCACAGGTAGCATACCTGAACTTTCACATTGGATTCTGCTGGAAACAAATTTTTACAGTCAGTGCATTATAACTGCTATATTGTACCCATATTTGCAACAAAGACACTGCACAAGTTACTTAAACAGTAGCTACTCTGCCTTGATCTACTACTAAGGCTCTTCAAAGCATTTACATCAGTAAACATGGGTCTTCAGCTGTTTTAAGCAGCAGTATTAAGTGGAATTAAAGCAGAGTCTAACTAGACACTTCCTATGTGCCTCGCTATCTACCAAAGACTGTGATTTTAAGGTTCAGGTTAGAAAGTTGCCAATTTAGACAATGATAGCCATGATGTGAGATAAGGCAGATTCTTCTCTCTTTCACACCCACCTGTTGAAGGAAGAAGACATGCCCTACTCCTGTGGGTCTGACTACAAGGCAGAAGTGTCAGAGAGAGAGAGAGAGAGAGAGTACAGCCCCACACTGATGATCCAGGAAGACTGGAAACCCTGGACATGACTTAGCCATAAATGCCAAGTTAACCATCAAGCTGCAGTACTATACATACAAGTATTTACGCTTAACACAGCAAGAAATGGGTAAAAACCTAAGAAAAGCTTCCTTTTATGTTAAAGCAGTATAAGTCGTCAGACTGGACCAAAAACTCAAGATAAGAGGTTGCATTACACAGCATACAAACAGAGCCCAAAACACATACATTACTTTCCTTAAAAAAAGTACTTCAATTCTACCATTAGAACAGCTAAACTATTGTTTTAATGATTTCTAACCTGCCTGAGCCACTTCCAGTAATATTATAGC
Organism: Indicator indicator; assembly: GCF_027791375.1. Classification (NCBI taxonomy): domain Eukaryota; kingdom Metazoa; phylum Chordata; class Aves; order Piciformes; family Indicatoridae; genus Indicator; species Indicator indicator. The sequence goes on along the minus strand of NC_072022.1, from coordinate 4,866,387 downwards.
CATGAACTGACTAAAAGCTCCCTGAAACAGAACAGTTATGAGATTTATGAAGAACTTGAGAACCAAGCCTATGTACTAAGGCTACTCTTCAAGATCCTAAATTATTTTATATCCTTCCTTACCTATAGAGGTTGCTACATGACCTGAATGAGTCACAAACAACTCATCTACTACGGGGGAAGCTTGCTGGTATACAGCCAAGTACAATTATCCCTTATGAGGAACTAAACCTTTTTTTACAGGAAAAGTATACCTACCATTTAGTTGCATGGTTCTAACACTTCACAGTATTCCATATTGAACGGGACAAAATGGATTCTAGTCCCTCGGTTCAAATTAATAATGCATAACTTTCAATTGACCCTCAACAAATTTGCAACCCTTATCTGTGCAGCAGTCCTAGCTACTCCTTTCCTTACTACAGGAAGAGAAGCAATCAAATGCTACCTCAGCGCTTACTCCAGTTCACTGCTGTCACATAAGAGGCTCCTGAGAAAGACAACTAAGACTGTTCTGCCATCTGCACTTATCCAGCACACCACAGCCTAACATCCCACCCGTAGATCCCACTCATCACTGCCAACCTTCTTCATACTCAAAGTTTATTTCTGTATAACAGCACTGTGACCAGAACTTTCCAGCTGTGAGACTATCCTCCACCAACTCAGCCCAAGTGTCTGGTGACACAGCCTGCCACAAGGGCAGCTGCTGAGAACACAAGCAGGACATGAGACCTCTGTTCCTCAGAGAGCATTGTTAAACTGGTGCTCTCAAACAAAGGAAGCTCTAAGGTCACTTACACAAGATTCTGAAGTCTGGCAATTGAAACATTAAACATTCAAAACACTATCAATGAGCACTGAACATTTGTTACTAACATAATTTAGTAGCAAATTACAGCTGAATTTGTGATTGTTGGCAGAGCAGCCATTCCTGCATTCAGCTCAAACACATGTTGGCAGAGTCATCTGCAAAGGCCAGAAAAAAACCCCAAAAACCCAAAAAAACAACACCGCAAATTAAGGGGTGGGCCATGCTGGAATAGTCACTTCCATGGGAAGAACAGTGGGCAGAAGGCTGCTCAACACTCTTCATGCCCCCCTGTATCAGATTCTAACAACCTCCAGACTAACCCAGCAAAATCTGATCCCCTAACAAGCAGGAAGTTAATGAGGCAAGTCAAATGCCAAGCCATCCCAAAGCACACTACCTCCCCAGGTATTATTTCTATTCCATTGTTGTTAGCAATAGAGAACATAAGCAATAGTGGCCATTCCGCCATTCCTGATACTTGTGGACCTCCCTGGAGACCCTCCACCATCTCACAAGCTCATTTATTTTTAACAACAAAAGGCTCACATGTACATTTAGAAGCACAGTCAAGGTTAATTTAACTTTTTAGTAAGAAAAAGCAAGCATCCTTTTGCAACTGCATAGTATTAGCTGTGGTATAGATAATCCTTTTCTCCCCAGACATGACACTGAAAAGAAGACAAAGTAGTATAGGAAATACCTTTATAAAAAAAAAGCATTAAAAACCGTATGTATACACAAACACACAGCACCATTTTCCAAACATGCTCCAAAGGAAAAGGAGGACTGGTAAGTCACACCAACATAACCAGAATCACCTTCACTATTACACTATTTAGACCATTTTAATTTCTGCAAAATTTCTCTTGGGGACAGAGACAATAATCCACCACCACTGCACAAAGGTCTGTTTTTCAGTTTGTTATTGGTATCTGTCCTCAAATACTCCACTCTGGCTGGTACAGAAGTCCCTCACCCAGGAAAATTTTGAACTTAAAATTTCAACTAAGAATACTAAATTTTAACTATATAAACAGCCAAAAGGCAGCCCCAGGATCCTGTTATAAGAAAAAGCATAAAAGGGCTTCAGCATTCCCCACTGTAACCATATCTTCTAAACATTCATTGTTACTTCTTCCTGACACAAGCCAGAAGTGCAAACATCTGAAGAGACTTCCTCAGTAGTTGGGAGGAAGTAAAGAAGTCAGCAGTGAGAGAGAGAGCATAGAGTCCAAACTGTCACATCAGCAGGTATTTTAAAAAGTCAAGATTAAATAAAAATTGTCTCTAGTACAAAACTTTGGAAGTGGACACTTAAACAGCAATATTTTCCATCTGAAAACTTAAAAACACAGTCCCTTCATGAAAGTTAGGAGCAGACTGATCAGGAGTAGTCAAGAAGTGCTCAAAAGCAGATAGGCACAGCCTGCAGAGAAACAAGGCAAGGAGGCTTGGGTAAAACAGAGGGATGGGCAGGCATCACTGTTAGCAGGACACACAGTAACACCCAGAAACATTGCTACCAAGATAATCCCTCAAACCAAAGGACTTCTGTCAAACTGAAACACTTGCCAAGATGTGGTTTTGCTATTAGGAGACATCTTCTAGTTTACTGTAATCCTTAACCTGAGAAGACCACTCCTCTAGAGCATCACCTCCTGCCCTCAGAGAAGAAATGACGGTGTGTCTATTTTTACATATCCTATATTCTTGTCAAAGGCAAACAAGTTAAATTAGGCACAACCTGTGTGATCCTAGCGTGCTTTTCTCCACATGGAGAAAATTTAACTACAGGGAACACACAGAGGTCTTTGCAGAGGAAGCCACTGTCCACACTGCTACCCACAAACTTTCTCCTGCATGCATCATTTTGTATAGCAGAACTTTTGCTGTGGTAAACCCAAACAGATGAGAAATACTCAAAACGCAGGTAGTACAGCAAAGGACCTCCTCTGTGTCGTTCATAGTTTTAACTTGATGCGATTCACCTTCAACACTGAAGTCAGAAACAGAGCTTTTCAAAGTCACTAATTGTCACTTACAGCAGTGCTCAAGCAAGCTAGACATACTATTTTGGGGAAGAGTTACAAAAATGGTAAGGTATAATATCTAAATCCATTAATAAATCTGATGGCTTTTCTTTCTTTTTCTTGGGGCACTTCAGGATACAGTTTAGTAGTTATGTTACAGCTGGACTCAGTGCTCTCAAAGGTCTTTTCCAACCCTTAATGATTCTACAATTTTATGAACATAGAATCCTTTAGTGGAAATCAAGGATGGATCCAGAACGAAGGTTTGGGTTTGACAGACTGTCCTTGACAGGATAATGAATAAACACCTCAGAAAACTTACAACAAAATCAAGTCAGACTTCAGATTTTAAAAATTTTGAGCTAACTGTACTTATAACAACAAGCCTAAGACAGTACCCATGTTAGGAACCACTTCTAATTAACTGACAAACGTTTATGAAGATGCCTTGTTAATGTACTACTTAGTATTTTAACCTTGCACTGGGCACTTCGTACTTGACAAAACTGAACTACTTGACTCCTAGAACATTTCCTGTACCAGATTAGAAAAAAAATAAACTAAGCAGCAATGCAAGTCATTCACATAGCATACAAACAAGATGAAGTAACAAGATTATTAAAGCTTTACAGTAAAGCAAGTATTATGAGGTAGAACGCAAGCAGCCATTAGGAACTACAGAAGCACTTCTACGCTTTCTTTTCCATTATGCGGTTTCTCCCCAAATAATTTCCCTCCAGCATGGAATTCTACAGTGAAAAGATCTTGGAAATAACCAAGTTGCATGAAGCACTGTTCTGACAGAAGTGACAGTTTCTAGTTATGAAACAGACATGACCTATGTCTACACTACATCCCATCACTAACAAACATAGCCCACTGGCTAGGTTCCGAGGTATTAACCAACACATAGGATCATGCACTCAATTTATGAGAGTATTTCCAAGTTAACATGAAAGAATGAGCTCAAAATTATTTCAGAAGAAAGCTTTAAGGCTTCTTAACAGTCCTTTACTCCAGCTTTAAGTGTAGGTGTTACTAGCTCTAACAACTAGAAGTGTTTCTTTTTTATAGCCACACAAAAACACTGCATATTTAGAAAGCAAATGAATGATTTACATTTTATTAGAAGACCAATGCATGAACAGCTTTTCTTCAGAAAGTCTTCCTTCTTTAAGCATGGTAACATCCAAATGATGGCGATTAACAAGTGACAGCTGTCCCCTGCTTACTAGCTGTTTCACTGCAAATATATCCTTTTGGTTACTGTAAACTGGACCATAGACTTTGAACCCGTCCATACTTTCAAGCCCACAGAACAAATCCTGCTGAACCCATGCTAAGCATCTCAGCAGCGCTCATAATGTATTTGTCTATTAAGGTCAAAAAGCCTGAAAAATAAAGGAAATATTCTTATGGAGTGCTTTTATCATGCTGTCAGTTTAACCAGTAAGAACATGTGCAGCCATTAAATCAGCTACTCTGCAGTAGCTTAAAATAGTTTCACATGCCAGCACAAATAACAGTTTGCTAACAGAACAAACAATAGCCAGAGCTGGCTGATTAAGTAGCATGTATATGTCAAAAACTAGAGTCTCTTTTCAGTCCCAAAACCTAAGTGTATTTTCTGTATTCACATCAAGCCTGTTCAGAAGTCTACACAAAGCAGAAAGGAAAAAATACCCTTAAACTAATTAGCTGTCTAGTAGTATAAAAGGCAGTTTGTTCCATGTAAATTCAGCACAAAACTTACATGTTTGCTTTGTTTTGAATCTCAATATAATTACCAACTTTGTTCTAAAACACCAGAACTCACTTGGAAGACCTGTGTGGAGTACTTAGCCCTTCTTAGTAAGGGCACAGAAAGTAGTTCAGGCTCCTGAATGCCTTTTATGAACTCAAACTCTTCCAAACACAAATCTGTGTCCTTTAACATACTATTTCTTACTTCGGCCACTCTGATTCTGCTGCATTCCGTAAGGACAACGCCACAGAAATACTGACAAGCAAACAGATTCAGCCACAGAAACAGCAACACTTTAAGGCAGTAGAATTTTTTCCCCCAAGTTATGTATCTGCAACCAAAACTCATAACTGACAGATCTCAACTCTTAGTTTCATACACACTATCTGGGAGGAGAAGGGGTGGAAAAGGAAGGAGAAGGAGTAGGAAGGCCCATGCAGGAATGAGGAACAGGAAAAATACAATTCACTTTATCAGAGCCAAACCCTTTCCAAGATTTATAGATATAGCTTGTAGGAAGTAACAGGAAAAAGCCTTCTATTACTTTTCTGATCAAGTATATGAAGGTATTAAGGCTAGAGTTTATCCTCTAAGCTAGAGCTCAGATAGCTGTCTTAAAAACTACTATGAAGCACAATGTGAAACACAAAATGCTAGACTGGTTATTTAACTTAACTTTAAAGCAAGATTTTTAAACGTTAAACTAGGTATTCACTTTAGGGTTACTCTCCCTACGTCAAGACTACGACAAAGTGAACTGTTCTGCCACATGCCCCCTTTCAAAAGCGTTCTCCAAACTCTTGCTTAATTAATCACACTCTCAACGACTTCCAGTGAGGTGGCGGTGCTGCTCACCCTTCATGTGCGTCCCGTTGGCAAGCGTTTATACTCCCTACGTGCAGGAAAACACCTCCCTAGGGGCAGCTACATGATGAGCTCCGGGTTGCTGCGGCTGCCCAGGCGCCAAGGCTGTCCTGCTCCCCAGCCTCACACATACCCACCCAGCTGGCAACCACCATCTCCCGCACCGAGGGCTCCGATGTGCGATTTTGGCGAATACCACCCCCGCCTGCCGTCCCCTCCCCGGGATAGCTCCCATCTGCTCCCCTTCGACGTGGCTGCTGGCGATGGAGAGAAAGGGGGAGCCCGCGGGGACCGGCCGGCGCACCAAACCCAAGGCAAGTCGCTGCATCCCGCGGAGCGGCTGTTTTCGCCCCGCCGCCCCCGCAGCCAAGCGACCAGCGAGACCGGCCTGGAGCGGAGGTCACCCGCCGGCCCCTGGGGCTGCCCTCCGCCGCCTGGGCCGGCTTGGCGGGATGGAGCTGAGGTCCCCCGCCCACACTCACAGGATGCCGGAGCAGGAGGTGCACACGAAGCTGCCCACCGTCATGTCGGTGTAGGTGGGGCCGCGCTGGTCGCAGTCGAAGCACTTGCGGTTGGGCGGGAGGCTGCTCATCTCCCGCAGCAGCTTCAGGTGCTTCTCCTCCTGCTTCCGCTTGGCGCTGGCGGCCATGGCCCCGCCGGCGAGGGAACGGCCCAACACGGTGCCGGGCCCCGCTCACACCCCGACAGCGGCGCTCCGGGGCCCGGCCGGCGAGAGAGGGGGCCGGGGCGGGGAGGAACGAGGGGAGGAAGGGGCGGGGAAGGCAGCCGGCGCCAGCCAAGGAGCCGGGGCGGGAGTGCAGTCGCCACTTACGCCGGCCGGCGGCACGGCGGGAGAGGACGGGGGAGGGTCCCGCGGCGCAGAGAAGGCCGGCGGCAGGCCCAGGGCGGCTGAATGACGAGCACAGGCGGAACCTGCGCGACACCTTTATGAGATCAGAGGAGGAGATGGCGGCTCAGCGGCAAGGCCGAGCGCGCCCGCCGACGGCAGCGCCCCCTGTCAGGTAGGAGGACGCGCTCCCCTCCCGCCACCACCCCGGCCTGCGGGGCGGTGCCTTCGGCTGGGCCCTGTCAGTTGCCGTCACCCAGCGGGGCGGGAAGAGGGATGGCTCCGGGGAGAGGGGGACGAGTGCTATGGAGAACGCTAATGGAAAACCCTCGAGAAAATACTCGGCTCGCCGTGCCTCGGGGAGGAGAGGCTGCCTCCCCCGAGGTGTACTCGGGGCGCGGTCTTTGAGGGTCTCCTCAGGCCGCGTTGAGAGGCGGGCTCAGGACGGCTGGAAGAGGGGGTCTGTGCCGTTAAGCAGTGAACGCCGGCCTCGGCCCGGCCCCAGGGCTCCCCGTGGCCTCCAAACTGCCTTTCTCTGAACTGCCTTTCTCTGAATGGCTGAACATCCCTCATCTTCCCAAAGTCAGAATGTGCCATCATGGAGGCTCGGGAAAGCAGTGGCTGAGGCAAAGTGATAGGTCCTGCACTTGGGTCACCACAACCCAAACGTACAATGGCTTGGGAAAGAGTGGCTGGAGGGAGAAGCTCCTGGAGGTGCTGGTTAACGTCAGAATGAATATGAGCCAGCATAGATGTGCTGCTGTGTAGATGTGCTGCTGAGGGCCATGATTTAATAGTGGCCTAGCATGCTGGGTTAATGGCTGGACTCTCATGTGCTTAAAGATCTTTTCCAACCTAAATGATGGCGTGATTCAGTGGTTCTGTGAAGGTAGTCCTGTGGGAGACTCAAAGCCTGCTCAGATGTGAAGCATTCCCCAGAGGGGCAGCTGGGGGTCCCTGGCATGACTGCTGGTAAGACAGACCAGTGGCTGTGGTAACACGCAAGGGCCCAGTGAGAACAGCCAGAGCAGCTCACACAAGGCAGCAGGACTTGTGAGGGAAAATGTTGTGGGTCTCTCCTTTTTGAAAAGGGCACAGTTTCCCCTTGGGAATTTGGATGTCAGTGCCCAACTGGGCAGTTTCTTTATGAAAGGAAAGAGAACAGAGCCAGCAGTCATACAAATCTGCTGATATCCTTGAGGAATCCTTGGGTCTGGCTTGAACTCAAATCCGCTACTGATCTACAAATATGCGCTTGTTCCTTACAAAGGCCTAAAGGAGTATTTTTCAACAGTGCATAAAATAGATATATATATATAAAACATTTGCTTTATAATTTGGTGATTTAATTTGGAAACTGCCTGGCAACATTATGTGTGATTAACATCTTTTAAGGTTCAATGAATCCAAACTCAGCATATTTAGGATCACCTCTGACGTCAGCATGTATGTTAGCTCTAGCTTTTGTAGGAGCAATATCTGATCTGCTGTGTTTTCCTCATAGTTTTAGTTAAAAATTTAGGACTAGGGGTTCAGTATCAGTGACTGAGCATTCCTCCTCTGAATGCTCTGAGTGTGCTGATTTGCATGAGCCAATCAAGCTGCCCAAAGTTTTAAACCGAAAGTGTAATGCAGTGATCTCCATGGCAGGAGCCGTGGGTGGAGCAGGAGCTGTTCAGAGTGAAAAATAAACGTCAGTGAATCATTAAATCATCATGAATGCTTAAAAATAAACACTGAATATTTCTAGTTTTACAAGGACCAAATTTTTCACTTTTCCCAGAAATGCTCTTATTCTTTATATTCAGAAGGGTTAATTTGTTTTTTGCTTCTATGCAACATGCCAACCTTGGAGATTTGCCAATTATCTAAATGACCTAAAGTAGATGACCTAAATTTAGGGGAAAGAAAACAGTTTAAAGGTTAAAAAACAAGTTGGGTTTGTTTCGTTATGTTTTTTTTCCCTGGAAAATACTTCAGAGAGCAATGATCAGCCACAACACCTGCTATGGTGGAGAACTGCTTGGGTTTTGTTTCCATGAGAGTCAAAGGTGCTTTGTAACTGAAGCAAGAATGTCCAACTTCACATAGGAGCAGTTGTTAATAAAAACCATACTGTTGTTACTGAAGTAGCTGCTATCATTAAAATGTGGGACTGAGCTCCAGGGAAAGTCCTAGTCAGTCACAGTCAAATCAGTCACAGTTCAGTAGGAATCTCATGAATTTCATATTACAGTAAAGCAGGCTGTAATTGTTGCAGGAAGAAACAGTTCTGATGTTACTCATGGCCAGCACCAAGATAAGAATAGTAAAAACTGCAGCTTTACTCCTCACCTTTATTTTCCTGACATATTTTTCTGTTTCTGTACCCTGAATTTTCTCTCCTACTCTGTTTCTGTCCAATTTTTTCCCTATTCATGCCTCCTAGTGACCAGATTTTTTTTTTTTGGTTGGAAATACAGTAGGCAGCTGTTTATCCCCAAAGTGCTTAATCTCTACTGCACTTGATACAGCTTTTAGCTTTAACATTAATTTCCTAACAAGAGGTAAAACAATGAGTTCTTATGCTTGCAGCATTTCTCTTTACATAAAAACCAGAACTTAAAAGTTGGCCCAGTCATGGGTAATAATATCTGAAAGACATTGCTTCCATAAGCCCTAAGTATGGGCTGATAGAATGTAAATTACGCTACACAAGTACATCATCTAGAAAACTTATTGTCCAGACGAAAAGAAACAGTCTAAGAACGTACATTTGGGAGATGAATAAGGCGTTCTCCATTTGCCACTTGGATTTGGGTCAATAATATACATTTTAAAGCAATTAACCCAGCAGGCTAAGTGACATGAAAATTATCATGCTGAAGGGCTAATGGGCTATTAAATCCATCTTGCTTCACTGCTGATGGGCTCATGGAATTAATCCTGGGATTAGGTATATCGGATCTGTGGTGAATATTCAGATCTGCTGCAATATTTGTGTATGAAGGGTTTTCTGACAATGCTGACAGAGAACACAGCAAAGTGTAGCTGGTGAAGGTGTTCACTGAAATGCTCTGTTAAAGAGCATGAATTAGTGTGTCTGGGCCCGGGCCTGTTTAAGCACTGGGTTTTGTTGATGAGTTGAAAGGTTTTACTAAGAAATCAGAACCAGTTAAAGTTATAGTAACATCACAGAAACCAGTATGGATTGTTGAGAGTTATTTAAATGTAGAAAATTTAATTGTGGGAAATGGTCAGACAAATATGATCAAATTACAGAATTGTTTTTATTTGAAATGCCATTTCTATTTGAGATTTCCACCACTGACACTAACACATCAAGCAAGATGAAAGACTGATAGCCCAGCCTTTACCCATAACCACCATTTATAGGCAGTGGACCTCACAGTAGAGAGAAAGGCACGGTCACAGCAGCTTGGCTTCTGTAATGCCTGTTAGTGGTCTTTATTTTTTAAATCCTATGTTTCATTACTGTGACATTCAGTTTGAGTGATGTAGAGTGATTTTCAGACAGCACAGCCACAAAATTCTGAGATCCAAAGCAGAAGTGCTGGCTCTGGAGTTGATATAGAGGAGGTTGAAGGTATGGGGTAAGACACAGACCCAAGAGCTAGCAGAAGAGCAGGAAGTATCAGAGACCAAAAAATACAGATGGGAAAGGCAATTCTTCTTTGGATTCCACTCTCCATTTAGTTTATGACACATCCCTACTGACAGGACAGCTTTTATGGTTTCCAGGTTGCCTGGCTGTGCAGAGCCAGGAGCTGGGCATTACGAGCAAGACACTTACTCCTTGTGCTGCAAAGGAAACTAGATTTTTCCTGTCAATATCAACACACTAGATGGGTTTTAAGAAGAGAACCGTCAAGGTATAGCATGCCTTTCCAAAGGTAACCCAACAGATCCTCATCAATAGTAGTTAAAAAAGTCTCTCATCTTTCCTCTTAGTGTGATGTTCTAAGCTTGAAGATACCTCTGTAAATGATAATTTATATTAGTTTCTTGCAGCCATTCTTCAAAACTGTTTGAGTGGAAAATTGAATTTAAATGAATGGAACTAGGGGCATACTGCAGTTAGTGTTGTTAAGAATATGGTTCTTTTTGTCTGAATTAAATCAGTCACTGTGTAGTTTATTGGAATCTCCTTCAAGTTTTTCAGTAGAAAGGGCTGGAGGTTTCCTGGCTGGACTTCATGGTCAGGGAAGAACACATTTTAATGGTTTGTAGTGGGGGATTTGAGCACAGCATTGTCCTAGCTCATGGTGCCATCCAGCCTAGTTCAACAGGAGGTTTTCAGATCTGAAGTGCATGCCAGCAGATTGACTTGCTCCAAAGTTACAGGAATTTTTCCTTTTTACTGAGAAATTTGGATAGCTAAGGAGGCATTATAATTCTGTTTTCTAGGTTGGTCAGTGATGTTGAAAGGCTATCGCTATTTCAACCCTGCTTCTTTATTTGACCCAGTTCTTGAATTTCCATCATGCCTGAAGTGTAGAAGATCATGTTCCAGTTTGTAATCACCAACTAGGCAATACACAGCTGCAGTGAAGGCAAAACATGTCAGAGGAATATCTTGCACATGAGGTGATGGGCTTTCCTTTTTAAGTTCATCCTCACAGGACCTAAAACTAAAAAGTTTTAGGGTATGTGCCAATGTTTCTGTTAGCGTTTTTGATTGGTATTGTTTTTTCATTGTTTGCTAACATCCTGTAGCTAAATAATGGTTTAGAAACTGTAACCCAAATCACAGGACTCTGTAAAATAACTGTCTCAGAGGAGAGTGCAACCCTTTAAGCTGAAAAAAGAAGGATATTCACAGCTGATCCTATAAACAGCAACAGAAAAATAACATTAAGCTGTACATGGGAGCAGCCCATGGGGATGTCAGCAATACACAGGGCAGCCCAGGGCCTACAGGTAGAAGAGAGTGGTTGTAGAACTCCTGTGAATAAAGGAAGAGGGAAGCAAACAACCTCAGGATATAAAGAACCAAAAGGCAGACCTTGATGGTGGAAGGAGTTTAACTGCCTAACTTTTGGTTCTAAATAAGAAGAGGGAGGTACAGAATCTAAACATATATAAACCACCACCATTTGGCTACATAAAGTACTCCACTAGGAAATGCTCTCCCACCTCTCTGAACTGGAACAACTTAACAGTCACATTGAAGTTTATATAGCATGTTTCTCACCCTGTGAAAGAAATTTGTACTTAAAGCCCAGAGTATTTTCAAGTTCAGTTCTTCAGTACCTTTCCCACTGGATGACAGGCATCTCCTGCCTCTTTTCTGTAAAACTCCCATGGGAGTGGAAAGGCCTTTGTTCCTTTCCACTAATGAATCTAAATTATTGATTTGTCAGTCTAATTTGTAGAGACTGATATTGGTTAGTGCTATCTTAGAACTGCCTTAGATTTGGCAAAAAGAATGACAGGTAATTTGACAGACATCTTCAGTCAGGGAAATGACATTCAAATAGACAAGAGAAGGCATATTTTCAGCCAGTGTTCCTTTATTTGACTTCACGTTGCAAAACTCACATATTCTCCTTCTCTAAAATTTGAATTCTTTTGATAAACATCACTTGATGGCTGATTTGGGAAACACTACAGCACAATTAACTGTTCTGAGCAGGCATCCTTCAGTGCTCATGGTAATCCTGGAGCAGTGTTCATGACTGAAATCTACACACAGATAATTGAGCCAAAACTTTCTAATTCTGTAATTCAACCTGGGGAGATAAAGGATGAAAAAGGAAGGAAAAAGTGGCTGAGTCCAAGGTGCCAAGACAGGCCATGAAGTACCTGCCTGCATTCCACTACCTGAAACACTGAGATGGCAAATCAATGACTGCAGTATAGTAGTGTCTGAATCTTGCCTGATAAATAGTTTTCTATGCTCCACTGAACAAACCAATTAATACAATGAGTGCCAGAATATCTAAAAATCCTGGAAACATCCATTGGCTTTGAAGTAAGATGGAAAATGACAGTATCTTGGAGTAAAGCAATGGAGATGGACATAACAAAATAGAGAAATCTAGGATATATATGGCTTTCAGCTGTCAGACTTTCAAACAGAGGAATAACCAAAATAAGGTCTGTAATGTGATTATAGGAAAAATTAAGTTCTTCAGGCACTGTTTGTGAAATAAAATATTTTAGAAGTGGACTACAAAAGGAACCCTGGTGCTTCAAATTTAACGTTGCTCATTAGTGGCATTTTAAATTCTGAGACACTGCCATCAAAACTTTTTCCATGAATTGTTGAGAATGTGTCTTGACCAAGCTGCAGAGAGAAGGGCTTTCTGACCAGTGGTATTAACAGGTTAAAAGTAAGAACAGTAACAAGATGCAGAACAAACAAAAAATCCCCTGGACTATACAGCACAGGCTGGTGCAGTTGCAGAGAATAGATACAAATAATCCCTGGTAGCTGCTAATATCCTCTTAAGGGAGGGTTTCTGCTGGAGAAGACTAATCTCAGTCCATCCATGGGAAAAATACAGCTGAAACTGGTAATACTTTGGCACTTTCCACATCATTTAGCTTAGAAGTAAAAGGGCAAAACCTCAAATTGTTCAGAAGCATTAATTTAAGAAGGAAGGCGAATCCCCAGACACTGAGGCCTCAGATTCTTTGCTGCACAGCAAGAGCACTGCAGTTCCTTGCCTGGAATCAACTGGTTTCAACACTGCCAGCAATACCTGGAGATAGAAACAGCTCACAGGAAAACTGACGTTTCTTTCCAGAACGCATGCTCTGGTTAAGTGGCAATGACACAGGCATGTCTCTGTGAAATAACATGTGAAGTTCAATGGAGAATGCAGATTTTTGAAATACTTGCCAATCAGGAAAACTTTCTTAACCAAGAGGAAAAAGAGAAATGCCCATCAGCATGTGACTTAAACAAAATTACTTGACTGACATGAAAAAGGAGATTTTTTTTCCTGTGGCATGACAGGAATATTTAATATTTACTGCTTACATGCTTAAGTAAATTAATTTTTTAAAAATTCCAAACCCAAGAAAAGAGAAAGAAATTAACAATTAAGGTGTGGTGGGCATAGTGATATTCCACATAGTACGTTTTGGCAACAGGAAAAGATAAAGTGTTCAGAACATGATTGCAGCCTGACCTTGCAGCAAAACCTTGGTTTGGTTTGTTTTTCTAGTTTTGTTTGTGGACAAGGGAGTTGATAGAAGAGAATGAATACATCCTCTGAAACAGCATAGTGAGTGAAAGAACGGGGATACTGCCTGCTCAAAGCAATACCTCAGTCAGTAAAAAGCAGCGTCTTGCTGACATAAATACAGGAACATGGGAAATACTGCCCTTGATAGGTAAGAGATTTAAAAACAATGAAAAACACACTAAACCACGTTCCTCCAGACTGCCACAGATGAGGAAAACTGGCAAGGAAAAGGAACCTGACGGTTAATAAATCATCACAAATATGGAAACAAAAGCATTACAGAAGCTCAGTGTAGTATTTCTTGCCACTGGGGACTTTTCACCAAGTCTCTTGTAATGGTTAGAATTTGTGACAGTATAATTTCCTTAGAGCTCTCCAAGTCCACCCCGACTGTCCCAAATTACCAAGCTCCACTTATGAACACTCAGGGGATTTGCAGCCTGCTCCCCTTTAAGCAGGCTTGTTTCAGAGCTCAGTAATTTACAACTCAAGGTCCAGCTTTCCAGTTTTTTAGGTTGAGTGTATTCAGAGGCACCTTATAAACATCACACTGATGCTAGAACTACCCTCCAGCTTATTTTTCCCTCTCTCTATATACATTTTGCCCACAGATAAGTGCCCAACTGAAATGGTGACACATGCAGGGCAGAGATAGAGGCAGTGGGCACTCAGTCGTGCTGATTATCCACCGGCTGCTGCAGTTGGCTCAAGGTGACAACCACAACCTTGGTAACTCAGTTAGGGTTGAGTGTAATAATTGCAAAATAAAACCATTTCAGCACAGCAGAAAGTTTCATAATAACTAATGAAAAGCTTCCCTTGTTACCGACCCAGACATTTGCCAGGGTAAGCTCTTGTTTTACATTCCTACTCTTTCCATTGTTGACAGAGATCACTGTACAACCTACATGACAAAAAGCTTAATTCTAGTTCATGCTTATTTATCAAGTGAGCACTCAACAGTCAGTCAATTTTCAGAGTATGGCCCAGTTTCAGCTTTGCTCCAAAGTTCTGTCTGTTTTCTTTCTTTGCTAGAGCCCCTCAGCACTGCTGGTTAATGGCCACAACTGCCCTTGGTCCTCTCTACAGCCAGCTCCATCTTCATGTCAGTGGGATGTAGTAGCATGCTTCAAAAACAGAAATCATGTTTGAAAAGCATTCATTGCAGGGTTGAAACAGAATCTGGTAAGAGAGAATTCAGTGGTGGATTCTGTCACTGCAGGAAATCCCTTCTGCAATAAGGGGAATTTTTCTCCAGAGGAAAATTGTGAAGTTTATTCCAAATTTTATTTATCTAGGCTCTGATGGTTTTGGTTACTTGGAAGTGATGAGTATAGTACTCCAATCAAGAAAAAAACAACGTTCAAAGTTATTATTTTTAAATTGCCTGGATTTATCTCATGAGTTAATGAGATAACCAAATTCAGTCTGGTCCACAATCAGCTCCTAAACACTTCTTCTTACGGCCAAGCTCAGAGTAGGCAGTTGAAACAACTAATTAAGAACTGACAAGTTCAACAAGAATCTTTCCAATAAATAAACCATTAAATATATCTCTTACCTCTGAAACCTGGGAACAATCAGCAGCTTTGCTGCTAGTCAAGGTTTCTATGAACTTGGGCAGCCTGCCTCCTGCCCATGTGGCATACAGACTGACACAAGGAAATTACAAGCAATCTCATTTTTACATCATTCCTGAAGTTACAGGACATTGAGTCACTGAAGGTTCCCAGCAGCGGGGATCAAAATACACAATGCCAGGGATCTTGAAGTGAAACTGTGGTTATGTCCATCTAGGGTCCCAGATTTCAGGTGCACCATGAGGAGCTGCATTGCAGCATGCTCTGTGACAGAGGATCACCAACAGCCTTCAATGCTCTGGTTCTGTCCCACAGGTAAAGTGTGGAACTTTGCACTGTGACTTTGGCTATTTACTGACCCACTGGTGACCATTTTATCTTCCCAACTGGTCAAAAATTTCTTAGACAAGCTGAAATGGCAAACATACAAAACCAGTGCCATTAGATCAGGGGGATCAAGTTGGAAAGATAAAAACAATGTGTCTTTCCATGTTTGTTTCTCTACACTAAATGCACCTCTTAATACCAAACTCCAAAGCTCAGCTATAAGAGAAACTAAATGGTTTAGAGCTCATTTAAGGTTTACCGCAGCACTCATGGGGTTAAGGACAAAAGAAAGAGGGTTCTCCTAATATTGCTGTGCTGCATCATCCCTCTTTCCCTGCCCTGCAAAAGAGAGTGACAACACAGTATTTCATTGCTTTTGATAGCAGCACCACACCAGAGCAGCTTATTTAAATGTTTGATTTATCATAAAACCCAAAAGAGTTTGGTGTCAGAATCTTAAGTAAAAGCTGTACCTGTTCACTAGCAATTTCAAACTCTGAATTAACATGGAGATAACTGTAAAGTGGTGGCATTTCTGTCTCCTGACTTTAAATTACAGCAACAATTAACACCAGAATTGTTCCTGGACTTCTTTCTTTAAGAGAAAATTACAGCAAAATACCTGGCTATGGCAACCAGAAGCAGCTGCAAATGAGATCAAGGAGATGATATAAAGTTCTGTGATATTACTGAGGAATTCAAGACATGGGAGTTAAAGCACATACCACAGACAGAAGTAACTCAATAGAAGTGCCTGAAAGCATATCAAGAATTCTTTCTCCAACTACTTAGCTGGGACCAATGCAATAGAACTTCTCTTACCTTTCTCAAGATAAAAATCACTTTTAAAACACTTTCTAGACAAAGACAAAGGATCTAGCCAGCAGAAACAGAGTAACCTGAGATTATTCACACACTGAGTTTATTCAGCACCTGGAACAAAACCAAGTCTAGACCAAAACCTGGCATTGCTTTTAAGAATTAATGACTGGTAGTTCATTTATTTCATAATTTTACCTCTATCTATGTCTGAGCACCTTAGCATTTATGTGAATTAATAAAAAGATCAGGAGAGAAAAACTAAAAAAAGGATTATCTTCTAGTACTGTATGCAGATCTTAGTACACACAACAATCATATTTTACATTAGTGCAAAAATACAGTGTTCTGGCTTACTAATTGCAATTTTCACTTAAAAGAAATCTTGATTATGAGATAAGGTTTGAGTGAGTTAAAGCAAGGATAAAAGCAAATACAGTAACACAAAAACGTAGAATCACAGAACACTTTGGGTTGGAAGGGACCTTAAAGATCATCTAGTTCTAACCCCCCTGCCATGGGCAGAGATACCTACTACTAGACCAGGTTATTCAAGGCTCCATGCAACCTGGCTTTGAATATTCCCAGGGTTGCCTCCGTAACTACTCTGGGCAATCTGTTGCAGTGCCTCACCACCCTCATGGTGAGGAATTTCTTCCTAATGTCTAATCTAAATCAAACTTCTCCATGTTTGAAGCCATTACCTCTCATCCTGTCACCACATGACCTTGTGAAAACTAGCATGAAGAATGATTCTGGCTGAAGAAAAGCTGCTATTTTCACCAGACTTTATAGCTTTCTTTCAGTCTACCCAATCTTTGCTGATGGCTACTGACTCATTAAAAAAAAAAAAAAAAGTTCTTGATCTGAGGTATGTAATGATCCCACTGATACAATGATAAATCCTTAGATATATGCTTGAGTGCCAGAAATTAAAGCACAGATACCATACAAAATGCTTTTCTGACCTCTGGAAGCTTGAAAATAGGACATGTTTTCTTATAAAGCCTCCTTTTCCAGTCACACTTCTATAAAAATCTGGTCCTTTCTTTCCATGTCCCCAAACTGTCTTTCCGTTGAAGCTCAAGGCAGTCCATACAAGTTCTACACAGTAAATTGATTTATCTTGCATTACTCAAGTTTTTTTCTGGCACGCTATTCAGTAATCCCCTTCTCCTGGGACTTAGGCCCATACTCCAGGCTGCAAAGCCATGGTATGCAGGTTTTAAGTATTCTTTTAAGGTAAAGTGCCACAAAATTCCTTTTTCATCTCTCCAATATATTAATATTGATATAGAAATTAGTAGGTATATCAAACTCACCTTCACTCTTGACCTTTCAAAATAGGTAAAGGTAAGAGAAATACCTCATCTAGAAACTAAAAATAGCATAAGCAATTTCTATCCTCTTTTCAGATTTTGCTGTTATTCCCCTGGAATACAGTGACCTTATTGGCTTTGCTTATGTAAGCAGTAAGGTTGCTTGTGTAGAGTGCAAAATTCCAGCCAGGCAATTTTACACACACTTTCTGCCAGACTGATCTTTCTGCTCTCCTTTGTATAGCTGAGCTTTCACACGTCATCTCCCACGGCAGACTGCAGAAGAAAAGCCTTTCTGCAGCCATCCAGCTGCACAAGCATTTTATGCACAAAGATGCAGGTCACAGCAAACTCTGGAGACAGAGAGTCACCAGCTGCTAATCCTTTGCCTGAACACACTTGTACTTGTTTCCAGCAAGCAGAGCAAAGCTAGAGCTAGAGCCCATCTTCATGCCCAGTGCTGCACCATGGATCCACCCAGCAGCTGTGGCTCCAGCCTGGGACCTTTTGCAGCCAAGAGACCTTCACACAGACTCATCCCAAGGGACAGACAGCAGTAGATACAAATTACCACCACTCATATCAGATCTGCCTGAACAGCCATCTCCAGATTTATTTTTGCCTGATCAGTGAAGGCACATTTACCTGTTGTGTCTCTTTACAACCAGTGACCCCAGCAGGATAGGGCAGAAACTCACTGTTAACCACTCTCCCACATTCAACTCCTTCCTCGGAGGGCTCAGCTCATTTTTAACAAACTCTCCATTGAAAGGCAGTCATTCCAAAAGAGTCACAGTCATCATGCATCTTGTCTCCTAGAACACATATGGAGCTTCTGTGACAGTTAATGGGAACGTGAGGCAGGTACACAAGTTATTCTCACCTGAATTTCCATTTACCTGGAGTTAGATCAGAAGAGCTACAGGTGTGCAGGCAGCACTTGTTTTTGCTTAAAGTAGATCACCAGCAGTGTCGGTATCATGGACAGCACGCTCGATGCTTTCACAAGGTCAAGGTTAGTGGTTGAACTCAATCCTGGAGGTCTTTTATGATTCTGTGATAAGGACAAATGAACCCAGAAGCAATCCAAGGACCCACGCTGCACACATAATTCAACTCTGTTAGAAATACTCTCACATCAATCTCCAGCGAGGCACCCATGAAACCTTTCTCTGTACATAGAGGTTTTGTTACACATTATTAAACCTCATTACAAACGATTGCCTGTGATGTATGGAAATACAACTCATCCACGAGGCACACATTTGACACTAGGGTACTTAATGGTATGTTTACGAAAATGGACATAAATTAAACTTGGTACAAAAAGAAAAGACTTTATTTTAATACTATATTTGATTTGAAACTTTCAAGCACTGAAGACCAGAAAACCAAAACCAGAATTTTGTTTTTCCAAACACATCCACGTTAAGCACAGAAGCCACTAGTTTTGAAGAAAAACCAGAAATGTCTTTTATCATCTAGTTACTGCTGATGGCCTTTGCTGCTGGCAGTGCTGGTTTGGGTTTTGAGTAATCCCAGGGTCTCCTGTTCTCTGTGTACCCATAGAGCTTCCGCAGTGCCACACGGGCTGCTTCTTCCTCTGCGGCAAGCAACGTTTCACCAGGACCTTCAGCTATGATCTTCTTATCACTGGGGGAAGGAAAAAAAAAATTAAACCATTTTCGTTATGGATTCCTGAGCACTACTGTGTATCACAAACAAGGGCTGCCAGATTGCTTTTCCCCTGATGTCTGTGAATACTGAAGGTACTTTCTATATACACACAGATGTATAAATGTTTCTGCTGATCTTTCCTGTGATGCTAAGTGATTGTACATTCAACAATGGGAACTCTGATCAGAAATGCATCCATTTCCTGGAAGAGCACAACTCTGTGTGTTTTGATTCCTAGCACATCACTGATTCTTGTTAGCGCTGTTAAAAACATAAAAAGTTGTTACTTTGGTCAGTTTAAACAAAGAAGTGAAATACTTCTGCCTTTTCTCTTCCCCTGGTAAGCATTTTTCAAACTCCTTCACAAGGCCCACAGAGAAGCTCTCTATGTTATGAAGAATGTACTCAGCACTGTCAAATCATCATATGTGGGCATGGAACATGAACAGTTTGTGAATGGATACAGAGATTCCAGAAGAAAAATAATCAGAGTTACCTTTCTTTTATATAAGATAAATCTTAGAAAGCATACAATGCAAGGTACGATATATCAGAACAAGCTATGGCAGGCTTCACACATTTACCTGCAGCTCACATGGCCAAGACACAACAATGTGTGTTTTGAAGGGACAAAGTCCTATTTTGTTCCCAAGGAGTGACATTACTGTTGGACAAGAGACCAGGACAAGTGCTGACCACATCTGAGACAAACACACCAGAGATGACTGGCACTGCCTATGTCTTGTCTGTATTAGACACTCTTGCCTGCTTTACAGTGCCTGTGACTTGAAAACTAAGAAGTTTCTCTGGAATATAAACCAAGTCTCTCTCCAATCCCACTTCCCTGATATCTGTGTTTCCTTACCCTCCCCTAAGCCCTAGATACAGCTGTGGTGCTTCCAAAACTGTTCAGTTATGCTGCTTGCAGATTCCATCTGTCAGCTCACCCAAAACACACTCAGGCTCTTCCATGCACTCAGTTTATGCTTCAAAGCCCTTCAGCCAGAGACTGTTGATGTCTCCTTATATATTGTTGCAGCAAGCCCTAGCCAGTGCTCAAAGGGCTGATTTTTTATGGAACTCACCCTATGGTTTCTTTTCTGTAAATAATGTGACCATAAAGCATGAGCAGAAAAGTGAAAGACCATCTTCCGTGCTCCCCTCTCCCACAGCTGAAATCCATCTTACTTCAAATTAACAGGGTACTAACCAGTACAACCCAACGAAGTACAGTGGCAGAACTGTACTGACTCCCAGCTGTCTGGTAATTCTTGGTTCTGGAGCAGAGATATTCCTCTTGCTCAGTTCTTCCACAAGTAAGCCCATAGGATTTATCACTTCCCAGATCTCAAACAGGTCTTTTCCGATCAGTTGGGGAATAAAAAAATCCTAAACAAAGGTATTTAAAAGTTACAATTAATGGGAAAGGTAGCAAAAGCTCCTGCTTCTGGTGTCTCCAAGTAACAACACAACACAAAAAGGCATTAATGCAGCTGGCATTGAATTAAGAGATGAATGATGAAACCACCTCAGTACTTCATCTGAGTGGGCAGCTGTGCATCAGGGGAATGCTGTGATCAGGCTGAAGGGAGCATGCAGACCCACAGGACTTTCACCCAGCCAGGCTGCCTTCCTGCCTCACACCTCCTGCTGGCTCCTACAGACACCTCTCAATGGTCAGGAGACTTTAACAGACATTTCCGAATTGCAAAATTAGTGATGTTTCACTAAGTGAAAAGGACAACTTGAAGGAGAGGAGCTGCTAAAACTTGTTACACTGCACTTGAATTTAAGCTGTTTGTATGAAGTATCTCTAGGTGCTTGCACTCCCACATAGAATCAATAGAATTGCTTTGGCTGGATGTGGTAGTTTTAGGGTGTACCTTTAAAATTTTCCACAGATCTTGAACAGAAAGTGGTAAAATGTAAACAAATCACTCCTGGGTGTACAAAGGAAAATAATGATAACCTCTAAACAATCCATTGGACAGATAAGGAAAACAAACATAAGCTAGTAATGAAAACAATCTCTCTGTCTCTTTTCTCTTCTTTGGCTCTGGCTGATGCTTCTCCTGGCTTTACTGACCTTGACTGCACTGCTTTTGTTGTGACTGGTATTAACAAAAACTTCTCTGCTCTTTCTCTTGTCCCTTTTGTGTCCAAGGGGGGTAAGGAGGAGAGCAGGGTGGGGAAGAAGCTGTTGCACCTCCCCTGTTTTTTGGCCAGGGGGATTCTTGTGCTGTTTTATAAATTGTAAATACCTGTAAATGTCATATATTTTGTACATATTCATTGCATTCCGTTGTAGATTGTAAATACAGCTTCATTTGCTTTCAACTGGGCTGGTCTGGCAAACTTAGTGGTGGTGGGAATTTCAACCCACCACACTGAAAAAGCCTTTTAAGATCATTGACCACATCCATTAATCCAGCATGCAAGGTCATCACTAAACCATGTCCCTCAGTGCCACGCTACATAGCCTTTAAACCCCTCCAGGGATAGGGACACCATCACTGCCCTCGACAGCCTGTTACAGGGCTTAACAACCCTTTCAGTAAAAAAATTGTTACTCATGTCCAGCCTAAACCTCCCCTGGCACAACGTGAGGCTATTTCCTCTCCTTATGTCACTTACTTCTTGGGAAAAGAAACTGACCCTCACCCTACCCCAACCTCCTTTCAGGTAGTTGTAGAGACCAAGGAGATCTCCCCTCAGCCTCCTTTTCTCCACGCTAAACAATCCTAGTTCTCTCAGCCACCTCTCATATGACTTGTTTTCTAGACCTTTCATTAGCTTTGTTGCTCTTTTCTGGATCCACTCTAGCACCTCAGCGTCTTTCTACATTTCATACACACAACACCCATGAGCTCAGCCCCTGCTTTTTGTAAAATGTTTTAAAATTGAAAATATGCCTGACATTACAGAGAACGATTTCATTATTTCATAGTGCAGTGCACAGAATATAACACTTTCCCTTAGCAAGCATCAGCAAATACTGAAACATCACCTTGACAAACCAGAAATAAACGATTTCCTGTGCTTGACCAGTGGTGTGCATCTTTAAGGAAAAAAACCCCAAACAACAATAAAAAAAATCCTAAACCCACCACAGAACACACCAAACTCCCCTCAGCTACTACCCAACAGATCTCACTGTTGTGTTATAGCTATTGTTGATCTTCTGCTCACTTCCTTGGATCAAGATACAAGCCAAAATACCTAACTTTTGCCTTTTTTCCCTGCGATGTCTGAGGCTTTTAAAAGCTATTGTTGTCAGTACAAAAATAACTGACAAGGAATGACTTACCCTGACAAAGATCCCTGTTTTTTCAGGCCCACTGCTGTCAAGCAGAGCTCCTATCACAGCAAAGAATGTCCTCTGTAGCACATCTGGTGGGACAGGAAAGTCTCTGCAGAGTGTCAGGTCCTGTATGGACAGGTTTTGAGCCACATAAGAAACCAGTTCCTGACTGGTAAGAAAATCAACAAGTGCTCCTGTTCCTGCTGCAGGCAGATCTGGGTAGGCAGCTTCAAAGCACTGCATCAGGTAGGAGCGTGAAAAAGCCATCCCCTGCTCGCTAAGTTTACTGTTATCCTGGAGGTGAAGAGCAACTGCTTCCTTGTCCAGCCCGAGCTGTCGGCGTCTGGCCTCCTCGCTTTCAACGTAACAAGAGTTAACAAAGGCTGTCTTAAGAAGATCCAACGAAAAATTCTCATGTAGGCGGTGGCAAAAGGCTTGTATCTCGGCATGGTAATCCCAGTTTGGCTTCTCTGACCTATGGAGGTGGAAAAGGAAACAAATCCAGTAACGGAACGAGATGTGACCCATGCTGCAAGAACCACGCCTTTCAAATAAGCGAAAGGAAACCAAACCGGAGTTGTTTCTGACTATCAAACGCGTTTTTAAAAGCCTCAGTGCCAAACATGGTCGGTTCGCTCATCGCCGTTTTCCTGCCCAGGACGGGCCCTGCATATTCTAACCCGGGGCCACGCTGACACGCGGAGCTAAACCCACTCTGCTCCAAATCGGGAGGAGATCCTGGTTGGGCGCAGGGATTTCATCTGTTTTTCAGGCTGCTGCACTCCCTTCCCCGAGCCACCCCCGCTGCCCCCCACCTTATCCACTCAGCCGAGCCGAGCCGAGCCAAGCCGGGCGGGCAGGGCCGGGCCCGCTCTCACCGTCGCCGTGGTTGCTCCTCCAGTCGCTGTTGCTCCAGGTAGGCGCGAAGCCACCGCTTCTTGTTGCAGCTGGGCGCGGTGGTGATCCCGGCCCGCCCGGTCCGGGCCCCGGCCACCAGCCACCGCGCCGCCGGCAGGAGCAGCCGAGCAGCCATCTTGGCGGGTGCGGGTGGAGAACGATCCGGCCCGGCCCGGCTCTTCCCGGAAACAGGGCCCCTTCCCTCTAGTTCCGGGCGGAAGCGTTCCCGGCCGGGGGCAGATCCAGGCAGACCGGCGGTGGAAACCACCGCGTTGCATGCCGGGAAAAAAGGAAGCGGCATAGGCGCCATCAGAGCCTCCTGGCTTCTGCCCTGGCCTCACCTAGCTTCGCTGCCGCCGTCAGCTATGGGCGTGTGGGAGCGGCCGTGCCGAGACTCCGCGTCCCATGTCGGAGCAGAGGCGAGGAGCAGCGGCTTCAATCCGCCCCTGTCAGGCCGGGCTGGGTGAAGGGCCCCGAGAGCCTCGAGCAGAGCCGCATTTCAAGGCTGAGCTCCTGGCTCCGTTGGTTGCAGCATCACCCATGGGGCGGGCCCAAAGCCTCCAGTGTCGGGTCCTTCGGTGAGGAGATGGAGCAGCTGTAGAAGCATCTCCTGCCGAGGTCAAGCCGGCCCGCTGCCCCGCCTCTGCCCAGGTCCGCAGCCGCGCACAGGCAGAACGTGCTGACCATTGAGACTGAGAAAACCTGCCGCCCTCGCAACGCATAGCCTGGGATGTTCGTAAAACGTCCTCCTTGGGTTTCAGTTCCACTAGCAAGACAAAGTCTGGTTTTGTTCCCTTAAGCTTTGTTTTTTCACTATACAACTCTGTACAGTTTCCTCATAGTTCAAACCCTTGTTTGCATCATCCAAGTTTTTACAGTACAGTTCATACATACCTTCAGCTTAAAGGCTGTAGTATCAAATCCATGAAAATACAATAGATGTGCAGGGCTGGCCCTTGCCTTCATGTTGCCTTTCACTAAAGGACAAAAGGATCACACTTCTCAATATTGCTGATAGCAAAATGTGCACAGGAAAGCCCCAAGCAGCCAATGGAGTTATGTACAGACACTAAACTGGGCTTAAAAGCAACACTTGACAAAATATCCAAACACAGTTGCTGGACAACAGTAGTGCCAAGACTACAGAGTAGCGGGGTAGAACACTTGATTTCACTGAATGGCGCATGAGATGTGCAAGAGTAGAATTCCTTGATGAGACACTCACAGCACATGTGCCAGATTCTCAGGACTTCTCTTGATAACGTTCTAGACAACCCACCCTTACCAGGCACTGCTCTATCACCAGACCTGCAGCACCCCTGTGCCCGCCCCAGCTGATCAAGTCTGCACAAGGGTAGCCCAAATACTGTTCTATAGGCTTGGCTCCTGCAGAGTGAGCCAAGGACAACATCCAAGGAGGCCCCACGTCCTTCTCTTCCACAGCTGTTGGTACCACCATCTCTTTGCCCTCTGTAACCTTAGAGAGCCCACAACTGGTCCTGCACAGCAGTCTGGGTCTGGTTGGTCTGGGCAAGGTCCCTGCTGGAGCACTGTTTTGGTTCATTGCACATCCCCTCACCCCCCAAAACAATCAGTTGTTCGATTCACCCCCAGAGAAGGGGTTGTGGTTGCTGCAGTTGTTTGGGACGGGAGGCCACCAATAAGCATGGAGGCCAAGGGCCTCCTGGGCAGCAGTGTGCATGGCACAGTTCTCTTTCAAGCTCCAACTACCAAAAGACATGGTGGATCAGGAGGCTCAACTCACACCAGGCTCATTTCCTGTGCCAGTGTCCTGCACTACGTGTACCCAGTGCCACACCACACACAGGATAGCAGCCTGTAGCAGGCCATCAGGTCTCACCTGCTGGCTTTAAGTTAGTTCCTCATGACATACTTCAAAAACTGATAGCTCAGATAAACCCTCAGCTTTTCTTAAAATAATATTAAACAAAGGTTTGGGTGTTTTTTTTTTTAACCATTTTATTAAACACACTACATGAGTACCTGGTACCCCAGAGTCTTTTCATCACTCACAGTCTTGCTTAAAATTTATTTTATAGAAAAAGACCTGCAAAATTAAAGCTAAAAACAAAACAACCAAAATGTATTACACACCTCTGGACAAGCTGCATGTTAGCAAAGAATTCCTTTTATTATTCCTTGGACATGTACTTAAAGAAGGAACACACTCATGAAACAGAACATGCTCCTCATGTATGGCACACCTCAAACTACTCAGACTAAAGGATAACTTCTGCAATCACGATTAATTGCACCTAACAACAAAACAGTAAAATCTACACTTTATTCCTTCCCTTTTTACACTTTTACCAAGCTCATTCTGTCCATTCTCTTCCCAACACTGCAAAACGTCCCAGTGGTTATTCCTGCAGGCCACAGTCCTTACGCTGCATGAAGCCAACGTGGTGCGGGCAGAGCCGCACTGACACTGAAGCATGCAAAGGAGGATACTGTGAGTGCTGGCGATGCGAACCTACTGAACAGGGTTTGACTGAGCACAGGGGGTCCCACTGCGGCAGCCTTTCTCTGTGATGGCAGTTCCCAGTGTATGAATTATAAAACAGCACACAATTCAGAAACAAAACCAAGGAACTTGGAGAACTGGTAGTTTCTTCTCCAGAGTGGTGCCTAGCGCCGAAACCAAAGCCAGCTGTTGAGGAGCCAGAAAGCTACAGTGATGGAATACATGATCATTTCCCTTTTAGCACGCTCTTTGTTTTCTTCTTCCAGAAGCTGTAGACGGCGATTAAGTTTGATTATCTAAAAATAAACAGAGGCTTTTAATACTTTGAGAGTCGTGAGACACCAGAAGCTTCTGAAGAGTAAAATAAGATAAAATAAAATAGGTATCTCAGGCAGATGGATTTTAAATACTAAAGGTAAATTTGATTATTTTCCATTGCTAGCAATCAGACCTTGCTGTCCCCTAACAAGCAAGTGCAGAAATGGAGTCAACTCTCTGGATTCCCAGAACAGTCCAGGACACATGAGAATAAACCCAGCAGGGATGCGGAGAAGATCAGTCCCTCACCACATCTATTGTGGACACCTTTGCAGCCCCACGGAAAACCTCTTCCCCCATTTTACCACTAGAGCTGTTTCTCACTGGTATCAACAACCCTGCTTTACATACCTGTCGTCTTAAGGAGGCAGCATCTACAACTGTCATGTCATCTGGTGTTCCCTCCAGCGTTGTATCCAGGTTGGAAAGACCGTATCTATCAAACAAGGGAGATGGCTTAGCTGTCTCCTCCACACCAAGACCAGCAAGTACCACGTTCTATCAACATTCTGGTAGATGGACTTCCTGGTGGCGATGGAGAGAATTACAACCTATTTTCCTAGCTTTTAGAGTTGTCTCTTTCATCAGTTGTCTATTTAACTGAATTGAGCACAAACACACATCAAGTGGGTAAGTGCTTGACCGAATCTGGTTTATCGCTCTACACATTTAAATATTTCAGAAGATTTTCCATGCAGACTTCTTGCTGTCATTTGGTTCCTCAAAAGACTGTTCCAGTTATTTAGCTGATTAATGACACCTGAAAATTGCCTGAGCTAAAAGGCCAAAGTGGCAAGAGATTATAACTAACTAAAGGGAGGCTGGGAAAGCCTCAGGTGTCTTGCATTTGGTACCTACTTAATATCCCAAAGGACACCTACCTAACATGAACTTGACTGAGATCATTAATCTCAGTATTTTAAGCAGAGAACCTTGCAAATAAGTAGTCCAGTACGTCACTGCTTGCTGAACTCTGTGTGCATTCGAAAGTTTGTTCCCTGAGCACCCCTCTCAATGCAGTGTTTCAGAGAAAGCATTATTCTAACTCCAGGGCAAGTCAATTAATTATGGCACAATTATCAGTTGGGAAGTGGCAGAAAATTTACACAGAGTATGTGGTACCCCTTAAGGAGATTCTTTTCCAACAACTAACAGGTAAAAGCAGTCCCTGGTGCTGCACCCTCCACTGAGTTTCTCACTTCCTATCTCAAACACTCCATTGCCATTGAAGCATATGAACAACTTCTGCAAACAACTTAGAAATGAAACAACAAAATACACCTACAAGAATGTTTAGCATTTAATGACAATGGTCAGCTTGGACTGAGGTGCACACAAATAGAACAATGAAGCCTGCAGAACACACTCAGGTGCTGACACTGCTTCTGTGCTGTCAGTTCCTCATCACTTCTACAGAGTGTTCTCAGCTCAGGCAGGATTCCTACCCCCAACAGACAGCTCAACAGAAGTCTCCCTGTACTCAAATATCTTGTTGCTACACAAGAACTGCTTTCTAGATGAGTTACATTAGTCTGGACACAACAATGAAACAGGAATTGAGAGGGAGGATAGAAATGAGCATTGCGTTTGAAAATAAGGCCACTAGAAAGAGGGAAGCAGAAGTGTGAATTTTAGAATCTAATTTAGTGGATCATGACTAACAAAAAAAAATAAAAAATCACTCTTTACCTGGTATTTTCATGATGAGAGTTAGAGGAAGTGGTAGCAGCTGACCCACCACGTAACACTGGCCTACAGCCGGGTTTGGAGGTAGGAAGCACAAGACAGAAACAGGAAAGGACAAACAGAGAAGAGGTAAACCGCAGAGAACAAAGGAACATCAAAACACTGCCACTTGCATAATGTTTGCATACAATATAATATGTGGTTATTTTGTTGTAAATTGCACTTTCATAGTTCTCTCATTCAACTTCAACCACTTCAACACTGAATGTTTATGCAACTAAAACATGTAAGCAAATTGTGGATTAAACACCTTCATTTATGGAAGACAAACGGTTGGAACGGCACTTTGGGCAGAGGTTATCAACCTCACAAAACCACTAGAAAACTCAGGTAAAAAAAAGTCCCCCTCAAACTCAAAACCTCACAATAATGGAATAAAAACCCAAATGTATCTATGAATACTTCTAAAAGTATTTTTAACCATTCTCTCCTCCCTCCAGGAAAAGGGAGATTTGTCTTCTCTTTATGCATCTAAGCTACCTGTAACTCAGAAACTCTGGGCCAGCAACCTAAGAACCATCCATAGTCTGAAGAGAAGGAGATCTCTCCAGGAAGAAGTGACTACATTTCAAGCAGGTAGCATGCACATCCCTAAGTGTTGCTCTTTCAATTTCTTTTCCTTCTAGGCAGAGAGGAAGGAAAAGTAGAGCTTTTTGATTTGCTGCAACTACATAATGTGCATTAACTTTGGAATAAGGAGTTCTGTGTCCCAGGTCACGTGCATACCAGCAGTATCTCCTGCTAGAGCCAGTACTGTGTGTTTTCAGTGCCTCTGGCAATGAAACATCAGTGTTACACATCCATGATGTGTAACAAACTGTTCAAGAGCCTCAAACTTTGCAGTTCAGTCTGTCCTCCCAACGCCAACAAGAGGTACCTGTGCCTGTGCATTTAACTCTACATTCCAAGCTATATAGGTGTGAAGATCTTTCAAGCAGGTACATGTAGGAGGCAGAGACTTGGTACTGGGGTGGCTGGGAGAACACTGTGGGCTGGCTGAAAACAAGGAAGAACCATGCAAAAATATCACAACTACTAGTTTCATTAAAAAGGATCAGGATCTAGGAGCTAGTAGAACTACTCAGTGCTAACTCACACTGCCCTTCCCAAGCAGAGATGCAGGCCTGGCAAAAAACCAGAGCACTTGGATCTGTGCAGATCAAGAACCTGACTTAAGCCAAGTCCTCAAGCCCTCTTCCCAGCACAGCCAAGCTGCATGTGATTTCTTCCTTTTGTTTGCAGTTTGCATTTTATTTCATCACAGGTGGACCCAAAAGGATCGCTCTGACTCTCCCACACTTTTTACTTACTTGTTTGGTTTTGGCTTTTATGGTGTGTGTTTTGTTTTTTAATCAACAGTAACAAAAAATCATTACATAGATCACAGTGGCCTCACAACTGAGATCAGCTTACCTCAAAAATCTGCAGCAAGTTTTTTTGTAAATACAAATGCACAAGTCAAGCTGTTAAACACATGGTTGCCTTTTAAAAACTAAGCAAAAGCACATTAAAATTTTAATTTCCTGGCTACTTCTGTCAATTCTACCCCAAACATTAACTCATGATCAGAAGAAGCCATAACTGGAGGACAGGAATACTCAACACTTCATTAGTTGACTGCAAATACAGTGGCAGCCTGAAACACAGAGGGTGTGCACAGTAATACAACTTAATAACAGGCAATAGAGCACAGACCAATTGAATTTGGTCTGTCTTCTGCTGCTCAAGAGTGCAGCATGCAATGGAAATACCACAGGTGATAATGCAATCAGACACAGACTTTGAATGGACAATTTAGGTACCTGGGTTGGCTTCTGTTGTGTCTGTGCATGTGCACAGGGGCCTGAGGCCAGCATGTGCTCCTCGTCGAGCAGAAGCAGCAGCTATGAGCGCTCCTGGTCTGTTTTAAGCCACCTCTGGAAATCTCAGAAAGGCTGTAAGAACGGGCTCTAGGACTTTACAGGCAAATTCTGGACGTTATCTGGATAAGAAGCTCAGCTTCTACAGCACAGAAAGGACTGGTGCATCGAAGAACCAGTGACTAGATGAAACTTGTCTCCATGCTTTACCTGGTCACTTCAATAAAGCAACAGGCTGCTGCTTTTCCCAGGCTCCTTCACTTTTCAGATACATATCATTTTCTTCTGAACTATCTTATTCCAATCTTATCCCAGTCTGAAATCATGTGTAGCACTCTTCCATGGTCTTTGCTCACATCCTGTTTTAATTCTACCATGGAAATTATCACTCACTTGCTCAATACAAAAAGTAATCTCCTAACACCTCAGGATATGATGATGTGAGTGAAGTTTGATGTTTAAGAAGGGTGGCAGCTTTTTAGAAAGCCCTGTGCTGAAGAAAGGAACTAGTTATACAGTTCCTTATTTTCTTCTCCTACATAAAAAGGTATTGACTCAAGAGATGAAGTTCAGGTAACATACAGATTTCAATGCAACTCTGTTCAGATATGAAATTGCCTTTTTTCTGCATTCAAGACATGAGTAAAGTCTCCTTAAATGCCAAGTTTGGGGGTTTTGTTTGTTTTTTTGTTGCCTAGACCATAAAAGATCAGCACTTCCAAGACACTAGATACAGCCCCTGCAGTCACTCAACAGAAATTGAAACAGAGAAGTGGTTAGAACTAGGAAAACAAAACTGACCTATTGTTCTTGTCCAAGCTGAAGGAAATGCAAGAGTAAACAGAGTGTCAACAGTGACCATTAAACTGTTGTCCATTAAATAACCTGATGTGCAAGCAGCGCTGGCTAAATGAGGCATAATTCATTACCTGCAGCAGCAAATCAGCACCTACCATTAGCAGTTTTAGTAGATAGGGAAATATTTGGGATCAAAAGAAAATAAAAAAAAAAAAAAGCAAGCCATGAACCAAGTTACAAATATTTACAGCAACAGGTAGTAAGACATTGTTCACTTTAAAAGGGCTCATCCAGTATTAAGCATACAACGTTAAAATAGAGAAGGCTTTGAGATAGAGAGCACATTACACAGAGCAAAAGAAGAAAGTGCAGATTTGGAGCAATGTGCAATCAGTATTTTGCAACCATGCAAGTGGATCATCCAAATTTCACATTCCTACGCCAGCTGTGGAGTAATGGTGGCTATCTACACACCTAGGCACAAGGAATACGCTTGCACCTTATTGAAGGGTTCAGTATTTTTGCACCTACTTGTTCAGGGGTGTCTGGAAACAGGTTTTCCATTTCTTCTAGAAAGATTAGTAAGGACACATCAAAAAATTAACTCAAACCAGGAAGAGTGGTGCAGCTTTTGAAGTGCCCAGAACCCTAGGAATTTTATGACAGTGGAAGCAAGTTGAAGGTGCATGTCTGCATGTGTGTGTGCCTGCCAGAATCCAAGAAAACACGGGCAAGGACACGCCTAATGGCAGACAGGAATAAACCTGTCAGCTCCACTGCAGACTGGGGAAAGGGCTGGGATTTCAGTCTCTGTTTCAACAAGGACTCTTAGCACAGTATCCACAAGTGCTGTTATTCATAGATCCTAGAATTCCTCCTTATGGGGAACTTTAATTTTGTAAAACAAAATGAACTTGTAATTCCATCTAACTATAAATAATGAGAAGGAAAAAAAGGTATTGCTGTCTGACTACTGACTGGCATGAAAATACAATCCTACTTTAAAACCATAAAGGCCAGTAAGACTGGAGCTCCCTATCCTTCAGGCATGTTACCATGGACATCCATGTACTGTTAGGTCAGCAAACCTGGTGAGCTACAGGCAGTGCCAGCTTGGGAAGTGACAGCAAACACAGACATTCACAATAAGATTGGCTTGATAGTCAACTTTGTTACCAAACAACTGGAAAGCAAATCATTTACCCACACCACAAAATACTGAGAGTGCTGCTGGGCTGTCCGCAACCAGTCACAGATGACAAGTTTCCAAGAACTTCCTAGCACAGGCCATACTGATGAGCTGCAGGAGGAAGGATCAGTTCTCCTCCTGATGTTCTTGCTAGTTATCTCCTCTAACTGGACCTCTTGGTCTTGGCTAGCTCTACATTGGAGACTGTGTGCAATTTGTACCTGAACCTCTAGCTAGCATGCTATTGACATGAAAAAACTGCTTTTGGTACATTAACTTTGCTATTGTTCCTCTTTGTCAATGTGTCTGTAGTGTTAAACATACTGTTATTTCAGGTGCCAAATCCAAACAGCCCAAGGATATGTCAAGTGGACCAAACTCCACAGAAGAGATTGGAAATACTACATGACTGCCATGAGGCTGATTTTGGCTCACTGTCACTCAAGGTAGCAGCTCATCCATAAAAACAGAGCCAGCATTAACAGAGGAGCAGCCAGCCTCTCTGTATGCATTGCCTTTCTTCCTGTCAGCATCCAGCAGCATCGTCACCATCAGTCCCCTATCAAACAGAGATAACTATTCCCAGTACCAACTAGAACATCCTCAAGTCTTGCCATGTTAACAAAAGCAGTGCCTACAATGCCTAGCACAACGTTCTACCCTGTTTCTCATCGTTTGTTTTACCCCATGACACCATCAACCCAATCTTATTGATTTGCACCACCACTCACCAACGGAAAGCAGAAGACAAGGCTAATAAATCTGCAGGCTCAGGGTGAAGGATTAATTGCAGAAAACTGACAATCTGGAGACAGCAAGATCCCTTGCACTCACAGACTAATGCTTCCCATTTTGATTTTTATTGGGAAGGAAACCAAAACAATGCTGCATTTGACTGAAACAGAAGCATTTTGAAATGTGAATTTTGGACAATTAAATTGCTTATGAATAGTGAAAGCAAAAGGAAAGCAAAAGCAAATAATTTTATCTCATAATTTTGTAAGCAGAAACCGAACTCCACTAAAAAACAAAAAAAAAAAAAGAAGGAAAAAACCCCAAACCAAAGAAACAACAACAACAACAAAAAACAATCAGCAAAAGCTGGCAGAATCAGTGACAACCAATCACCTGCGGTTTTCATCCAGCACATCCAAGACCTGCTGGTAAGCCCTACGAGTAGAAGACTGGATAAACGACAAAATGCCACGAGCAGAGTAAAGATTAGTCCCATCTTCAGGTGACATATTGGGAGGACAGACACGAGCCTGTTGCAGTGATGGTGTCACACTGTTTATACAAGCACAGTAAATGGAGAGAGAAATACTACAGTCAGATTTTGAATTAAAAAAAAAAAAAAATGCTTTCTAGATAGACCCCATTCCAAAATGCTTATTGCTTGCTTTTGGTTTACCCTTCTCCCACCACTCTAAGGCAACGCTCCCAAGTTCTAGTCACACAGGGATCATGAACTATGTTTATACATGTTCTTCAGAAACAAATATAAGTAACAAGCCAAGCACACACTTTAGATCCGTTAACAAGTTAGTTTCAGAAAGTCCTTGTCCAGGTAAATCTGTACCTGTTGAAGTCAGTATTCAAGCCCCACTGACATCAATGACTAAAGGGTTTTTGCAAGCATTGACATAAACAACTCCTACATAATCTCTTCTCAGACATGAGCCTTTTTCAGTAAGGAGAATCTCACAGCCAGCCTCTTCAACTAAAATTTTTCTTAGAGCTGTGACTAAAGATCAAGATAGTATTTTGATTTGCACATGAACCAAGTTTAAAGGCAACTGCAAGAAACATCAGTCAGTTCCAGTGTTTGGAACCAAAACAAATATGGAATTACAGAAATGACTGTAAAAGAGCACAGTAACATTCTACTCTATAGAGAGTTTTTAGCTTAGCAGTGATCTCTCCTAAACCTCCTCAAAGCTTTTGTGATTTACATATGGTTTGTTTCAGGCATTTCTCTTCCAGTTCTGGAGGTATCAGAAGAGAGGTAAACAGATTTAACTAATTAAGGTTACTTTAAATTCAGCCACACAGACAGACTGTATTCTCATTAAAGATGTGCACACCCATCACCTTTTCCCCAGACTAACATGAAGAACAGAATTTCTCAAACTGTGAAAGTGAACTCTCCAGAGGGATTCCATTCTCTAAGGGAAAGACTGGAGCAGAAAAAAAACCAAGCATTAAATGCTGTCCCCATTTCTATGTGCTCTTGATGGCTCGTTGGCTTCCGATGCAGATTTGGAATCCTTGCACTCAGAATTGCCTGGCAGTGGCCAACAAAAAGCTGTTTCTACAGCTATTCAGAACCAGCCAAAGAAAGAAACAAGCACACTAAAGCTATTTTGAAATGCAAACCAGTTCTTATTTGAAGTTGTCCCTTTCCTTTGCCATCAGGTGTTTTTCCCTGTGTTCTTTACATGGGGAAATGATTTGGCCAAGTTTGAGAAACCCTGAAGCACAATTAGAAACCAGACATTCAGTGTAGCAAAGGCTGTTTCCAGTTGTCTATACTAAACTACAGATGCTTAGTCAGAAAATTAGTATTGCAGAGAGGCAGATGATTAAACACACTCCTGATTTTCATATACCAGGTAACATTTAGGCTTACGTGCAATCTTGAGTCGAAAGAGGTGACTGGAACCGTGGCATTTTATTTCTTGGGACAGTATCTGATCTGTGCCACCTTGAATAATAATTGTAATCCCTTAAGTAAGCATTCTTGTAAGTAGAGGGATTGTAACGTAGAGAGCTGGCATTACTGCTACACATCGTTACTGTACAAGATGCCTGTCAGTCTCAGGTTTTTTAAGGAATTGGTGTTTTTTTGAGAATTAATGTCTTTAGTGAAGCCCAACTCCTGATAAATTCTCAGACTTCGCATGCAACTGGATGACAAGAGAGACAACAGAACACAAACTATTTGTACCATGTAGATAACACTGTGAGAGGGACCCCAGCCAACTTTTTAATCTCATTCTCACAGTCTATTCCAGAACATTTCATTTTGTACTTTTTGTAGGTCAAGCACTGGAATTTCGCACAGTACATCTGAATATATTGTCCAAGAAGGACATTAGTGTACTAAATTAAAGCTTGAGTCCTATTGAGAAAATAAAGGACTGAAAAGCAGTGCTCCATGTGCTTCTTCAATGGAGCCCTCATCACATCATCAGAGTGAACTAACTTGTCTGTTGGGAAGTTGAATCAAGGAGGTAAGAGAAATAAGCATAAAAAAAAAATATATTTAATTCCTATAGAAAACAATACTTAAGCTCAGGAGTACATTTATTGACCTAAATGGTCTAATTTATAAACAAGGAAGCTAAACTCAGACATGCAGCAAATTTGCAATGAAGCTCTAAAGGAAGTAGATTTAGGTGACATTCAGCACCATCTGAGCTAGCAGAATTCACACCAAGCAGGTGCTTGCTTCTGTTGCTTATTTTCAGCCATACAATAACAATTCCACATGGGCAGCTTCTCTTAAGTAGCTACGACAGTGAAAACTCTGTCACTTTTGTTTGTACTTGTGGTTTTATTTACACACTCCCTATAGCTACCTGAAGGGAGGCTGGAGTGAGGAAGGGGCAGCCTCTTCTCCGTGGTGTCAAGCAACAGGACTAGAGGAAATCGTTTCAAGCTGCACCAGGGGAGGCTCAGGCTGGATATTAGAAATATTTCTTCACTGAAAGGGTTCTCAAACATTGGAATGGTTTGCACAGGGCAGTGGTGGAGTCACCATCACTGGAGGTCTTTAAGCAGTGTGGAGACCTTGCGCTTAGGGACATGGTTTGGTGTTGACCCTTCAGTGCTGGGTTGAAGGTTGGGCTGGATGATCTTAGAGATCTCTTCCAACCAGGTGTATTCTGTGAAACTTACAATTAAAAAAAAAATAAATTAAACAGTTTACAGTCTATGTCCTGTGGGCCTAAATAGTAAGGAAACGGGAGTCCAGAGATATCTTTTTTCACCAAGTACAAAGGGCTTGGCTTTCCTGCATTTGTATGAGCCACACAAAATGATAGTGGTGTAATCTGAACTGACAGAACATTCTCCTGAGAGTCACCCAGGGGCAGATGCACATTCTGCACTTAGAGACTAGCAAAACCTGGATGAGGGAGAAATGCTGACACAGCATCACTGCAAATGCCACTGCACGTCCAGAGTGATTTCTTTTTTTTTTTTTTTTTTGGATGAGACTGAGTCAGAAGCAGCAATTACAACAGAAAAGAACCAATTTCCAGGAACCTCAATGATTTCAAAACAGATGATTGCCACGTTTGGCAGAGCTTAAACTTCTGTAATCAGAAAGCACTTGGGAGGATAGACAAATGAAATTCTACAAAAATGGGTTATCTGCAGGTCAGCAGGTGTGGAATGTGCAGTGAAGAACAACAGCTCCTTCTAACATGGGTAGTGGAGAGCACAGACACAGCAGGCTCCATAGCAGCTAGCTGTTTGTTTGTTTGTTTTTTCCCCCCACCAACAGAAGAGAAGAGCTCCTGGATTAATCTGAAGTTTATGCCATTTTCCCAAAAGACATTCCACATGGAAACTGTTTGGTATCAGAAGTTTGATGACAGACATTATGCAGGTACTAACAGGGGCATGAAGAAAGGAAAACTCATCTCCAGATGTGTCATAATTTCTGGGCTTTTGTAAACGTTGAACTGAGTCACCCAAGCTACCAGTCAAACATTCACTGATGACACCCTTCCTAAATGTACAGGATTCCAGGTGTGTAGTGTATTGCTAACCCTCTGAAGGACTGGCAGTGGAATTACAAACTGACTGCAAATAATATTGACTATTCACAAACAGTAATTCTACATACAGCCCCTGAGAAACAGCAAAGCACAGGGGTGAGTTTTACAGATTTGGGATTGTCAGATTCAAGATGCAGAGCTACAGGCTGGGGTCAGAGTGGCTGGAGAGCAGCCAGGCAGAAAGGGACCTGGGGGTACTGGTTGACAGCCGCCTGAACACGAGCCAGCAGTGTGCCCAGGTGGCCAAGAGAGCCAATGGCATCCTGGCCTGCATCAGGCATAGTGTGGCCAGCAGGAGCAGGGAGGTCATTGTACCCCTGTACACAGCACTGGTTAGGCCACACCTTGAGTCCTGTGTCCAGTTCTGGGCCCCTCAGTTTAGGAAAGATGTTGAATTGCTGGAGCATGTCCAGAGAAGGGCAACGAGGCTGGGGA
Organism: Indicator indicator; assembly: GCF_027791375.1. Taxonomy (NCBI): domain Eukaryota; kingdom Metazoa; phylum Chordata; class Aves; order Piciformes; family Indicatoridae; genus Indicator; species Indicator indicator. Next base: position 4,829,356 of record NC_072022.1, on the reverse strand, counting down.
GAGGCCTTGAGCACAAGCCCTATGAGGAGAGGCTGAGGGAGCTGGGACTGTTTAGCCTGGAGAAGAGGAGGCTCAGGGCAGACCTCATTGCTGTCTACAACTACCTGAAGGGAGGTTGTAGCCAGGAGGGGGTTGGGCTCTTCTCCCAGGCAACCAGCACCAGAACAAGAGGACACAGTCTCAAGCTGCGCCAGGGGAGGTTTAGGCTGGAGGTGAGGAGAAAGTTCTTCACAGAGAGAGTGGTTGGCCATTGGAATGGGCTGCCCAGGGAGGTGGTGGAGTCACCATCCCTGGAGGTGTTCAAGAGGGGATTGGACGTGGCACTTGGTGCCATGGTTTAGATAGTCATGAGGTTTAGGGTGACAGGTTGGACTCGATCTTTGAGGTCTCTTCCAGCCTTCTTGATTCTATGATTCTATAAGAAGCTAGTAAGGGGCTTAAAAGATGGAAATCCATTTTTGTCAGCTCAGTTAATATACGTCACTTCAGGCAGACCCAAGAACCTAGACATCTGCAATCTGTAAACTTTTTGTATGAACCAAAAGTCTGATTAAGAAGAAGATATGCAACAGTTATTTCCATGAAGATCTGGAGGAAGAGGAGACTTGTAATATCTGGATCATGCATCAGGGTACATTGTCCAAAACTGGTAGAAACTAAGTAACAGACAGGTCTGTAGTACACAGAGTACCTCTTAGTGTCCCTGCTGTACGCAGAAGGAAACAGACATTTCTAGGGCATAATCCACTTGATTTACTTCAGACTAAAAATAGATAGACCCTAAGTAGGTCATGCCCTTATTTTCCTCTAGTTACTGAAAATTAAGTTTATGGTGATTCAGTAACAGTGTTGCACAGTCTGCATTGAGACAGATGAATCCCATCTTTTAGGTCCTAAACCTAAGATCCTTCAGAAAAGAGAAAGGATCCTTTATGGTAGAACCTATTTGGAATCTTTTATATAGGAGTTTTAACAGTTACTCTGCAAAACCAGTTACTGCAGGGTGAAAAGATGCTGCCACTCAAAATAAGACTATCATAGCTAATCAAAATATACAGACCAAGAGAATTGCTACAACAGGTGAAGTTTCCATTTCTAAATGCTACTTGTCATTTTGATCTCAAAAAATATTCAAGATCCACACTCACATATTCCAATAATTAAGTAAAGGAAAATTACTTATTCTAGTGATTATGTGGAAATACACATTCCTCCTTCTGTGAATGAAAATCATTATAATACTGAGAGTGAGAGAAACAGGAACATTGATGCAAAAAGAATTCAGTTTCCTGAAAATTCAGGGGGAAAAAAATACTGTAGCATCTCAGAAACTGAAAAAATCTCCTGTAGTAACATTTTGTGGTAATTGGTAAGGTCACAAACACTCCCACCCACCCCCTGCAAGAAAATCCTCCACAAATGAGTCAACCTGTCTAAACAAAAAGCACAGAAATGAAGAAAAATGCTGCCCTTATAATATTTGAAATTCTTTACTTGCCACAACATACAAAATGCTATCTGGAAAAGCCAGCTAACACAGAGCTAAGGAAGAGAGGAAATGTGGGAGAGAAGCATGGCTGAGTCCCTGCACCCTGCTGCTCTACTCACATGGAGTCGTTGCGGGCCAGCTGGCCGTTCTGGCGCGTGGCGTTCTCGCTCATGGAACGCTCTCTCTTCAGTCTCCCCACGGAGCGAACCTGTGTGAAAGGGGAGAAAGAGGGAGATAAAAGGCAGAGAATTCCAAGAGACACTTAGTAGTTCCCACTGGAGATCTAAGTTAGATCTGCCCTCAGATACAACAGCATATTTTCATGGGTTTCACAGCGATTCGGAGCGAAAAAAACAATAACAGGATCTGATGCTGGTACACAAAACCAAGGTCCAAACTTACTGCAGTCCTGTTGTGATCTGTCCATGAGATCTGAGGCCAAAGTATGAACCAACTGGATTTTGAATAGGTAAGAAAGCAGTATTCTATTTAATGTTACTTCCTACCACCAGAGAAAAATACAGTTCCACTGTATTTTATGAGTCTATGTGGCTTCATAAATCTTTTCCAGTTGCTAAGATGTCAGTTCCATCACCCACCTGGGGGCCCGTCTTACGCCCTTCTTTGAGGGGGGGTTTACAGTTAGAGCTCAGTAAATCACAAAATCAACCAGGTTGGGAAAGACCTTCAAGATCATCAAGTCCAACTGATCACCCAACCCTATCTAATCAGCTAACCCATGGCACTAAGTGCCTCATCCAGTCTTTTCTTGAACACCTCCAGGGACATTGACCCCACCACCTCCCTGGGCAGCCCATTCCAATGGGCAATCACTCTTTCTGTGAAGAGCTTCCTTCTAAGATCAAGCCTAAAGTTCCTCTTGCACAGCTTGAGGCTGTGTCTATAGGGTGTGACATCATCTGGCCACGAATTCCAAAGGTTAACTATAATATGTTAAAAGAATCTTTTTGTCTTCTGATAACCTGCAAATAAAAAGAACCACCCTGCAGCTTTCTCTTCAATCTAGAGGATATTTCGTTCAAAGTATTTAGAGTAGTTCTAATGATGATTTCATTTTTGTGAGGACTGCGCAGGAACACCACCCCTTGCCATCTGCCAGTTAAACATGGAACATCAAAGGCATCATGAGAACTACTACAGTGCTAATCAAGATAATTTTGTACTTTCCCAGCTTATGTTAGCATCAAGTAGATCTGCACCACAGTGGAGAAATCATTGGTCACCTCTCTTCTTAACTAAGGAAGAAAACAAAATAAGTACTAGCCTCTTCAGTTTGAGGTGTCTGCTGAGGAGGTTTTTCTAGGTCCAAAAAGTCTAGCGGTCGATCACTAAGAGAAATAACACGGGGAGGAGTTTTCAATGCCAGTGGTTTGAGTGAAGTAGACTGAAGGATGTCAAGGTCTGATGGTCTGGGAAATGGAATGTCTTCGCTATTACCTGCAAGAACATCAGTTGTCAGGAGAAAACAAGTTGTTCTGAGGCCTGAAGGCCAATGCTAAAGCTCAAAAAGACACCGCAGAAGTTATTTGCCCAATAATTAAGTACACCTTTCTTTAGTAGGATCTGGATGTTAAAAACTATGGTTAAAGTTCTCATAAAGACCACATTAATTGATGCTTATGTGAGCAGCCTCTGTGAGAACAACAATCTTGAGTAATCCTGAGTAGCATCAGCTATTACTGCGAGTGCAGTTTTCATCTCTAGATGTAGTCCTATTGAAGGTGGATGTGCAGATGTCACTCTGTCAAAGCATAGCACACACATCACACGTTTTGCAGATGGTACAGTCTGCAGCACATCCAGGTCTGCCACTGTAAAAACCCATGACCATTTACAGTCCGCCCAGTAACAGTCAGATCCTTAACATAATTTACATTCTGTTTAGGATCAAACACATCTTGCATAGCTAATGCATAGCACACCCCCCAAAACTTGTGCTAGATCCATCAGCTTATAGTTAAATAAGAAAAATCAGCAGTAAATATCAATAAGCATTTGCCTTTTTTCCCCCCCTTCTGCTCCAGAAATTGTTTAGTAAGATGAAAAGTCAGCAATTAAACTTTGTGTTTGTAGTTCATTCGTTAATTGCCTCCACAAGTGATACCAAAACTACCCATGAAACCTTTTCACAGTTTAAGGAACTTCCCAAGTCAAAGCTGATAAGCAGCAACAGTTTGAAAGCGAAAAAAGTTTTACAACTTTTTCTCTTAAAAATATATCAATATATAATTTTGTCCAACCATAAACTTGGGCGACTGTTTTTCTCCTATTGCAATGCAGACGCACCGGCCACTACAATTCGCTCAGGAACCTGCATAGTCACACTGGCATTTGGAAATCCTTCCTGGACGCCCTTATCCAGGTCAGCGTTTGGAGGAGCTACTTTGAGTTTCTCTGGGACCCTCATGCGCTGGCTGATGCCCTCAGTGTACTCCATCTCGTACTGCAGGCGGTTGATCTCGGCCATCTCAGCAGCCGGCGACGGGAACGCAGCCCCGCTCATTCTGCCAAAGGAAAACCAGCAGCTGTAACAGCAACATGGGAAACCAGTGGAAGGTGTGTCAAGGAAACTCTTTGATCTGGTTACTAGACAAGCTGTAGGTGATCCCAGCTCAACTGACTTATTTACAGCCACAAGTTACACAATAAAATTCACAGCAAGTGCAAGCACAGGAGCAATGACACAAGAATAAAGCCATGCTGCAGGCAACGCTCAAAGCCACACTTAAGGGTCCACAAATGGACCTGTGACAGAAAAACAGAGAAATTCTGCATGTCATATACTATTTCTGCCCTGGCTGGCAGAAAAAGAAACCCAAACAAACCAAGAAACCAGAAGGAATCAGTAGAGTGGCAGGAAGCCCATTCAGGACTGGTAAGAAATCTGAACTGTTGATCTGTATTTACACACACCTCATGCTCTGATTTTGTCAGAAAGTGGATGAAGTCTTACAAAACTGCACATTGAAGTAGGGGAGGGACAGAAAAGGCTCGGCTTGAGCAGCAGCCCTCTGCTTCCTGCCACTCGCTCAGACCTCACCTCGTCTTACAGGGACAAAGTTCCTCATCAAGGGCCTCTCAAACCAGCCTGAAACCCCACGTGTTCTAATCCATTCCATGCACAAGTGATCCTGTGAATGTCTCACTTCTGAATTTCTCTGTCAATGAAAATCCTACTTTGCAGAACAGGTATGAGGTGGGCAGAGACAGAACAAGACTTTTATTTACACTGGGAAGGCTCTGCCAATACTTTAAATATACACTTTCCTGGAAAAAGAGGGGAATTTCATATGAAGCAGCAGAGGGGTATTTCTCAGAAATGTGGTGGTGACAAACTTACTGACATGATAACTGCTGGGAGCCCTATGGAAGACAAAGACCAAAATAATGGTGTTTTGAGGTTAGGCTGATAGTTAACAGGAAAAAAAAATCCTAGAGCAGCACTTGGAAGTGGGCTATAAAGGGGCTGTTGATGGAAATTAGGAACTAGAACAGATGAGAGGCTGTTCATCTGGGCAGTGGTTAGTGGATCTTGCTGGTGGCTCAGACTGAAACGTAAGTAAGCATATATTATGTAAATACAGTTTTCCTGGCATATCTGCCTATGGAAAGCAGAGCTTACTCTAGCCAGAAATCTTCAGTGGTATTGCTTGGGTAATTCCCTAACTGAAGAAATCTCTCCAGGCAAAAGGCAGGCTCTGCCACTGTAATTGCAGCCGCATTCCTTTACTATTTTCGGCAGCAAGGCTGTGTCCACTGCTGATAGTGTGCAGTCAGAAGCAACAGGCAGAACACCTCAGTGCAGGCCATCTGTGAGGCAGGTGAGATGGACCCCAAGCCATTCCTCCACCACCACACAAAACCAATACTCCAACAACAAAACCCCAAACTAGTGGTAACCTTCAGACAGAAGCACATGGAAGGGCCTGAACTGTGTAACACTACATTAAAAGCACATATTTAGTACAGTCAAGGTGTGATTCACTTGGCAAGATCCTCTGGGATCCCCAGTGTTATTTTCAGGACTTCCTATCACCAGAGATCAGATGAAAAAGTCTCATTAATCTCAAGGTCTCACAGCAGGGGAACTGGAGGTCAGGGCAAAGGCAAGGTGGTCACTGTTCTATGAGGACTTAAAAAAAATAGTTATAAAGGCAATAGTGGAAGCGATGTGGGACACAAGTCAGGGACACAAGTCAGGGACACAAGTCAGGGACACAAGTCAGGGACACAAGTCAGGGACACAAGTCAGGGACACAAGTCAGGGACACAAGTCAGGGACACAGCCTCCTGACATCTCCACTTGACAAAAGGTGCTTTCATTTCAAAACACAGCTTACGATCAGTAAAGCCTTTCCAAATCAACAGGAGTAAAAATTGTAATGTCAGTAAAGAGACTGAATTTTAGCAGAAACTTAAAGGCACACAAAATGTCTAATGGCAGCAGCTTAAAGATGAGCTATTGCTCATGAGGCTTGACAAAAAGAGTGCCACTGCTTGGTCACGTTCTCATTTTGCAGTACACCTCTACAGCTCTAACTTTTAAGTATCCACTACACTGCAGCAGGGTTTATACCCCATCCTCCCTAGACATTGGCATGGCTTTTGTGTGACAACTGCTTTCCAGCTGTCAGGTGAAACATGCACACACAAAAAAGGGCAGCATTAGAACAGTCACTTCATAAATTATTTATAGTCTAAACAGCACTGTGTGGATTTAGCTCTACTTGCCAAGGACCTACAGATACAATGCCTCAACATCTTCCTACTCTTGCCTTTCATCTACTTCGTGTCACTGAGAGTTGTATTTGCTGTCAAAGTGATTTCAATTTTTACTCCCTTTTACAAAAGAACAAGAAAAGAAGAAACAGTGAGATTTCAGAAATGGAGAACTAAAAATAATTAAGTAGAGCTTGTTAGCAAACCCCCAACTATTTAAAGAGAACAGAAATCAAAGTTGTGTTTTCTGCAACAGTATTGTTACAGAAAGCATTTTACAGAGGCCATTAATAATAAATCAGGGAGAAGGAGAACTTTAATATTGATATTTACAGAACTGAGTAGCTCTAAAGAGGAATAAGAATAGAAATTTGAGAACGATGAGACAATACAGTCACAAACACAAGATAAATAAATGACAGAGCTGCTGAAGTACTAATGAGCATCAGTGGTATTTAACAAGAGAACAGGATGAGAGGATCCAGAGAAGTTGAGAAAGCTGAATTATACATGCTCAGAAAGAGAGAGGCGTATCTCCTTCCCTCTCTCCTAAGCAACAACATCAGCAGAAGATCTGAGGAGAAAGCAAGGTATACAGCCCTAGAGAACCACTTTTTCTCAACATTCTGGCAATAATCAGACACTGGCCATACCTGTGCTGCACCCAGGAATCCTGAGCACAGGGCAGACGGCCCAGTTAACCTGAGCTGGCTGAAGCTAAGCCCTGGTAACAGCAGAGCGGGTTCTACAGCCTACACTGAACTAACTGTGACTTCTCCAGCTGTGTTACTGTTTGTTCCTGCTGGGGACATTTTACAGCTAGTCTGGTCACGTTGGCATCCACTACAAAGTGCTGCTTCAAGCCAGTGTCTAGGTAAAAAGGGAAGAGGAGGACTTAAAGAGCTGTATTATAGGGCCCAAAGGGTCCTGAAACTGTCAGAACATCTTTTGCTGAAGCATTTGGGATCAGAGGCTATGAAGTAATGAAGCACTAACAGAACAATCTGAGGGAGAGGAGAGCGAGATGTGGGCTGAACACTGAAAGCTGCATGGGACAGGTATGCAGATGAATTTTAAAATACATCATCCCTGTCCTTACAACGAGGATGACATGAACAACAAAATACCTACTCCACATAAACAATGCTGTAGTAATTTTTAACGCAAACAATTTTTTTTAAATAGAAAAAATGCTACATACTTTAGGACGAAGTCTGACAATGATTTCTCTGAAACGCCCCCAAACTGAGAGCGTTGTAACAGCATTAAGAGCGTTAAACAGAGGAAAGAGCGCGGGTGGGGAATCCCTGCACCACAGCAGAACGACAACACGGGACAGGACCAGGGGAAGACGATAAAGGCTGGGGAGAAGGCGGGGAGGGTGGGGGCAGCTCAGGCTGATGGGAGAGGCTCAGGCTCGGAGGGGCTGTGCCAGGTTGAGAAGGCGCCTCAGGCTGTGGGGATGAACGGCTGTGTCACCGTTCCCTCTCCACCACCCTGCTTTTTCCCAGCCCTATTGCCTCACCGGGTCGCCCCACGGCCAGGCCAAGCCCAGTACAATCGGGAGGCGTAGCCGCCAGGCCCGGGCAGCCCCGTACTCACCCAGAGCGGCGGGAAGGCAGCCGGCGAGCCCTACCCCAGCCGGGTCGTTTAGCTCCTGCCTCCCTCTGACCCTGGCGCCGGCAGCCGTGGGCGTTAAGCGGCACGACGCACCCCGGCGCCGTTCCTCAGGTGAGACGCAAAAACCGGCCGGCGTGTCCCCATCGGCCTCCTGTAGGGGCTGCTAAGCCGGGGGCCGCACCTCACGTGACCAGTACGGGCGGAAGCGGCTCCCAGTGGCGCCTCACGTGCTCGGGGGCCGCAGGACATCCATTTTACATGAGGGCAGGCGGCGCGCACGCGCGGCTTGAGGCCGCTCCGAATCGCGCTGCAAGGGCAATGCACTGTGGGCTCGGAGCTGAGTTGGGTCAGGAGGTGCTTGAGGCCCGCCTGGGCCCACAGAGCAGGGGGAGCAGTGTTCGGCAGCACCCGAATCAGGAGGGAGAAACTCTACTTAATTTACAGCCAACGCTTCTCATCATAGAGTCGCTTTGTTTCGAGAAAACATTTAAGAGCATCCAGTCCAACCATTAACCAGCACTGCCCGGTCACCACTAAACCATGACCCTCAGCACCACGTCTATGTGGCTTTTAAACCCCTCCAGGAAGGGTGAGTTCCCCACTGCCCTGGGCAGCCTGTTCCAGGGCCTAACAGCCCTTTCAGGGAAGAAGTTTTTTCTAATGTGTGATCTAAACCTCTCCTGGTGCAACTTGAGGCCGTTTCCTCTTGTCCTGTCACTTGCTACATGGGAGACTAGACTGACCCCCATCTTGCTCCCACCTCCTTGCAGGAACTTGTAGTGACTGAGATGGTCTCCCTTCTTTCCTTGAGGCTAAACAACCCCAGCTTCCTCAGAAGACCTGTGTTCTAGATCCTCCACCAGCTTCACTGCCCTTCTCTGGACCCAGTCCAGCACTTCAATGTCCTTCTTGTAGTGAGGGGCCTAAAACTGAACCTGGTATGTGAGGTGCAGCCTCATGAGTGCTGACTGCACTGGGGTAATCTCTGACCTGCTCCAGCTTGTCACACTAAAGCCAGGATGCCATTGGCCTTCTTGGTCACCTGGGCACACTGCTGGCTCTTCTTCAGCTTATAAAATGTTTTTTTATGGAAAACTGTCTACTGTTTCCTCATTCATGAATACACAAACAGTACTTTTGAGGGCTCTGTTCCTCTATTGTCTGCATGGAGGGCAAGCTGCTTGCTTTAGCACAGTGGGCAGTGCTCACCAAGGTGCCAGCTGAGCCAGGGCCCTCTGCCCAGAACCTGCATAGCTCCCACTGCTGACAGCAGTGCACTCCCACTTGAACCATTCCTGATGGAACCACTCCTTCATGCCATTCATCTCTTAAACATTGGGCAGCAGATCTTCCTGTGGAGCACTTGACCCTGCTTCCATTTTCATGCTGTGGTGGACTAACATACCATTGTAATATGGAAACAGGAAGACCTCATTATGTAAGTGGGGGGAAAATGTCTGGGTGTGTGATGAACGTGGCCTGCCACCCTCACGTGCAAGGGCTAATGGCCAGCCACTTCGGGGCAGGTTTTCTGTAAGACAGGTGGTTGCCTGGCCACCACTCACAAGCAACTGCACATTTCAAAACCCCAACTGCTATTTAAGTGTCTTTTATATGTTAGTCACTACCCCATTAGTGTTACATCCAATTTGTCAGCAAAAGTAGTAGACAGCCATCCCTAAACTTGCATGTTGATTCAGACTGGCAGAGCACCATCTCCTTCTGTCTGTGAACACTTCCATTAGGTGACCCCTCCTGAAACCAGTTCTTGCTCACAGCTGAAGAGAAGCTGTTTCATTGTGGTGTAATTATGCCTTTTCCATTTCCATACAGAAAAATAAAAAATTATATTACATACAGCAAGTATTTTTTTTAAGAGAGAAAAGTAGCCTCTGAGTTTTCCCTACGTTTGATTTATGGTCACAGTCATATTCTGGAGGTCAAATGAGTAGCTATGCCAGAAGCACTGAAGTATACATTGATCCAAGGGTGCAATTTGCTAATTCAGTTCCTTACAGTACTAACAGCACTGTTTTATAGGGACAGGCAGTTTGAAATACGAGCTCTTACCAGACAGAAATCATGTAACAGTGAGAATTAGCCATTACTTGTTTTTAGATGCACAATTTTGCATCTGGCCTTCTTGAAACATAAACTGTTGGCCACAGACTATCATACCTGACAATCCTCACCAATCTGTGCAAGAGTCCTCCTCAGTTCTCCCATTTTTCCAAGCTCTAAGATTCCAAACTCTTAATAGAAATTTAGTCTTTACAAAAATATAAAATTTGTAAGAAGTCTAAGAACTGATTCTTGAAGCTCACACGAAATATGGTCCAATTCTGATGATTCTCCATATAATTTTCACACTGGTCTGCCATTCTCTTTCTGCTGCCCACAATCTACTTGTTTATCTGTCTGTGTGCACTTGCAGAACACCTTTGGGTACTGCCTTCTGGCTGAGGAAACACAAGTCCTACTCTTTCCCAGCCAACCCCCATGGGGGCTAGTCTTTTCTTCCATCTGAAAACATGAGCAAATGCAGCAGAAAAGAACATGGCTGAGCTGTTCCATATTGAAACTGTTTGTCATGAGCCTGCCACACTATCTCATGTAGAGGTAGGTCTAGGGAGAACACACAGATGTCCAGCATGGATATCTATACCACAGTGATAGGCTTCTGGTGTAGTCCAAGTGGAGAGTGTGAGCGTCTTTCTGAAGGCAAACTCCACTTACTGTCTTTTAATCCCATTACACTGTGTATAGGTAGTGGGAAAGATCCTTATCACTGGAAAGGACAAAAAAGGCAAGTGCAATGGGTCTTTTCTTTAGTCAAAATATTTTTTATTTGGCTGTATTTAGCAGAAGGTTTGCTCTCCCCTTTCTCCCCCCCCACATTGTTTGCTCATTATTTCTGATTTCATATATTTCCATTTTTTCAGTACAATATATTAACATCTTGCACCTTGTCAGTACTGCCCAGTTAAGCCTCTCAAAGCATTTCCAGACAGGAGTTAACTAATTTTCACAACAAACATTAGCAGTAGGGAAGTAAAATGATCTGCACCTGCAGAGAGATCTGCTTTTTTTCCAAGCTTTTCTTTGAATTTCAGTGTCCAGCTTGTGTTAAGCTGGGCTTGATAAACACGTGTCCCTGCAGTTGCGTTTCGTGCTTTTGAAAGGAAGACTGAGTTTGAGCACTCAAAATCTAAAGCTAATTATGAAAATCTTTCTTTAGCAACTTGTTGAAAGCCACACAAGAAGTGAGCAGTGGAATCCAGAACTGACTTCCAGTTCTTTGCTGAGACATAACAACTCTTTGTAACTTACTTTTGAGCTTTAAAACAACAATCTCTTCCCTTCTCCTTACACAGTTCTCCACTGACCATTTCCAGCAGAATTCAACCTCAGGTACTTACATTCTGCATTTCACTAGCACAATTTACAGAGGGCCCCCACAGTCATCTGTGTAGTACCCTCTCTAATGCCTTTGGGTGACTGTCATGAGCCTTAATTAAAGTATAACACCCAAACCCCAACAACTGAACAAGCAACGTGTGTGATTTTTCTCTGTATTTAAAGCAAACTTCAGAGTTTATGGAAAAATCTAATATGTGATTGGTTGAAGGCAAACACCTTCAACCCCAAACCTTGTTCAAAAGGAAGACTGAGTATTAACTTGACATCAATACCTTCTTATCAGTAGTGCATCTGCATAGAGATTCTTCATAAACCCCCACATATTCACAATTACACCTTGTGAACACAAGTGCTGTGGCTGTTCAAGCAAACAAGAACTTTACAATAGCTATTCAGGTCACATAAATGGTATCTTCACCTTGGCACATCAGAAAATACCAGCCTTAAACACAGAGGAAATTATTCTTAGTTAGGATAACACTGAAAATTCAGTTAAACAGACATGATGCAAAGTATTTTAACAGGAAAAAATATGAAATGTCACTGGCTTAAAAAAAAAGGTCTAAATGAGAAATCTTGGTTATGCCAATGAAGTGCTGGACCCTACATTGAAAATGGTGCATCACTGACCTATTCAGGTGAAGCAGGCTTCTTCTAGAATACTAAATACTGGAATTTGGATAGATTGTGCAAGTATTAACAAGTATTAACATTTGAAATGTTAACTTTACAATTTTAAATAGCCTTGCAAGTGCAATGTTATAAATATTTAAAACAAACATCTGAGAGCTACAACTTGATGTAAGTTATATGAGTAAATGAAAGTGCTTTTCAAGTATTTATGTTCATTTACAGTTGGATTCTCTTATATGTGTCAGTGCTTAGATGGTACATTTGAAACATCTAGGGTTTCTTTTTTAGATTTACTGGATGGAATAAATGGTATCATTTGCAGAAATGTGTGATAAGTATTTAAATACAGAATATAATTTGTGATGAATGTTTAAATATGGAATGTTAAAATATTATTACCATTCATGTTATCTATTAAAAATAAACCAAACCTGATTAAAAAAAATACAACCCTGATAATGCCACAGGAGCCCTGGAGCACTACAGTAATTGTTCACTCCATCAAAATCCCAAATTCTGATCTGTTTCATGGTTATTCCTCAGTAGAGACAAAAGCATGTGGTCATAAATGACTACATTTGTCATTTATGTCAAATCTGAAGCTTGTGAAGACTGTGAGAGATCTCACGGTCTGTGTGAAAAGCTGCAGGATCTACTGCAGACTGTCCACCACTTGGTGTGAGTCAGCCCTTTAGCCAGGGTGGCTGTGGATAACATGAGTCACCACCATGCTGGCTGCCCGAGGCATGGGCTTGCTCCCTCCTGGCTACTCAAGAACCATTATTATTGTTGGCCAGCCAGAGGAAGGGTGAGGTAAGTGGGGAGATACTTGTTTATTAGACAAGAAAACCAAAACAAAACAACCCCAAATGAGTCATTATATATTTAAAAGTGCACTGAGAGTGTTTCTTACTGAACCCTATTTCTCCTAAGTGCCAGTTTTCATTTTACATTACACCCACTTTAGATACTGAACACAGGTGAGCTGACACCAGCGTGTTTGGTTTGTCTTGCCATTTGAAAAGCACATGACAAGGCAGCATTAACAGCTGTCATGAAAGATCTGGAGGTGCTGTAGTTTTATCACAAAAACACAGCTTAGACAGGACATAGTACAGCAGAAGCCCTGCAGATTGCCATTGCAAGCTCTCTCCAACAAAGTGCTCTGCCATTTGCCACAGACAAAAGTCAAACTGTTGCTCTACCTCACCACAGTGCTGCCCTGGCCAGTTATTTGCTTTCCAGGTGCAGTTGGACTTTAATAAATTAGAGCTCCTCAGAGTCAGGCAATTCTTTGTAACAGAAGCAGAGTTCCACATCCCATCTAGAGCAGCTGCTGTTTAGACTGGTCTCTTCATGCAGACCTGGCAACGGCTGATGATGTTTTCTAGTTCTCCCGCTTTCAATGTCTGTGACAGAGGTCTCCTGAAAGACAGAACAGGGAGAAATGATGAAACTTTGGGTATGGAGTAACTGACAAGGGAGTGGAACATCTCTCTCATGAGGAAAGGCTGACGGAGCTGGGTCTCTTTAACTTGAAGAGGAGGAGACCGAGAGGTTACCTCATTAATGTTTATAAATATGTGAAGGGTGAGTGTTAGGAGGATGGAGCCAGGCTCTGCTCAGATATACCCAAGAACAGGACAAGGAACAGGCTGCCCGGAGAGGTTGTGGAGTCTCCTTCTCTGCAGACACTCAAAACCTGCCTGGACACATTCCTATGTGACCTGCTCTAGGTGATCTTGCTCTGGCAGGGGTTTGGACTAGATGATCTTTGAGGGACCCTTCCAATCCCTAACGTTCTGTGATTCTGTGACATGACCTGACTCACCTAAGGCATCTTGATGCTAGAGAAATGACCATAATCCTAACAAAGTAGATGCCTGAGCCAAGAGGAATTTCTGTGGGAGCCCCCCCATATTACACTGGCAGTTACTGTCTCCTCAGGCAGTTGCAGTGCGGTGTGGTATGCATGGACACAGGGAAGTCCACTTTACCTGAACATTCTCCTTGGATTAAGTGATGCCAACCAGAAGCTGTAGGAATTTGTGTAGTAGTTACAAGTCCCCCTGCCATGGCACTCTATGAATGGGATGGCTCGAAATTCTTCCAAACAAGACCCAGGAGATGCCAGTGCTTGGCCAGAGGCTTCCGAGCCGGCACTTGTGTACTGCAATCATCAAACATGTTTTAAGAGAACTTGTCCATCAGCTTTTAGTAAAGTGCAGGCAAAAAAAAAAATAATCTTTTCTAGAACATACCCCGTTCTCTGTGGTATATCTTGGAGAAAACAAAACAAACACAGATTCATTTTATCAAACTTACAATGAAGCCTTACGAAAGGTGAAAAGCACCTTTACGGCATTCAAGTCCCTGCAAAGGCCTTTTTGTGCTCCATGAAAAGGCATAAAACTGTACCAAACACAGAGATTAGAAAGTGGCTGGATTCTGGCCAGCTGAGAACTACAGCAACTCAGTTATCAATAAGCCAAATTCCCTAGTGTGTGTGTGTGAGCAAAGAAGGCATTTTCCTTCTCTGACGTTGGTAAATACTTCTAGAAATAGCTCTAAAATAATCTATGACAGTAGAAAATCAGCTAGAAAATACCATTTACATTTGATGATGTTGGAAGCAAGCAATAAATTTTAACCAGATACTGCAAAAAAACTCTCATTCTTCTCCAAGATTATTATTATTAATCATCTTCACCACTTATGGCTGAATCCCAGGAGAGAGAATAAATTTCACATGAGACCTGAATGGACTTTACATTGTGCAAAAAAAGCAGGGGTTTTTATTTTGTTTTACCCCTTATTTGCTGGCATCCCTATGACATCCCACAGGATAACAAAGACCAAATTCCCTGGTATACATACACCCTCATTCCCATAATCAGTTCTCAACTTGCAGTCACAGTAAGAACTTTGTTCACTCATATCTCCTTATGGCATCACAACTGCTGAGGCAGTGTTTGTAGACAGTGTTCTGCCTTTGTTTGGATTTTAGCTTTCTGTGAAGTTTTAAAACCTGATTGATAAAAGAACTGGCATGGGAGGGGGTCAGTGACTTCTCTGCATTTGTGTTCAGGACCAGTTTAACTACTCCACTCCCCAAACCTCTTTCCTAGGACTTAGTATGACACAGGAAAGTGAGAGCATGCAGTTCTTTTTGTCAGACTAAAATCCTATTGCTCTCTTTTCATCTTTTCTCCTTTTCCTCCTGCCACCTCTTTTTGATGACAGATCGTAACAGTGTTTCTAATGCTTCTGACACTAAGAGTTGACAGACTTAGTGCCTTCTTCCTGGCAAAGAAAGAGAAGAATTTAACAATTTAACAGTTATTAAGAAACAAATTAATTATGAGCAGTGAAAGTAAGAGGACCTAAAATTCAAGTCTCTATATCCTTACCATAACAAAAGAAAAACCCTTCCAGAGAGATATCCAGCCATCTGGACATGGAGGAACTACAGTTGACTGGCTGTGAACTGCTATGACCATTGCAGCTCCTTCACAGACAACACACCTGTAAGAATAAACATGCATGAATTCCCTGCAGCTCTGAGGGAAAACGTGAAAGAGGACAAAAATTGTAGCTTCTACGATAGTAGCTACTGAATGGCAGGGCCTACTATAAATGTTACAACTCACACAGGTTTTCTCTGCTTAATGAGGAGATAAGTGAATTGAAGGTAACCAAACACCTTGCTGCTCAACTGCTTTGTGATCTCTGCTAGTAACACCAGACCTAATTTTGCCTTTACTGAATTAACAAGTTAAATTTGACCTTCTCCATGTGATCAATACTTTGTGTTGTTAAGGTTTAGATCAAAGTTGTGTAGTTTGCTAAGATTAGAAAAAGTCTTTATTTCCTAAATGAAACTATGAAGTTGAGCTAGACTGCATTACCTGGGTAGAGCAGGCTAGAAGACAAAGTACAAAGCTTGCCTCCCCATCTTTGATTTTCCTACTCTTTCATGCTTTTAGAACGTTTCCTCTTGAGATGCTCTTTATCCTTTTCAGCTGTTCTAAAGCAGCTAGCAAGGGCACATTCGCACAAGGGTGTTTCGTAGAAGAGAACCTGTAGCCCCAACTTAAATGTTCTTCACCAACTACAAAAAATGGACTTCACAGAACTGAAGGTAGAACTTGATTTGTACTGTATTACAAATAATGAAGCTGTCTTTATTTGACTTTAGCCTGCCTCTGATATGCACAACAATAGGTTCTTACCAAAATCTCACTGCAGGCAGTAGGATTGTGGGCTGTCTTCTCCTGTCAGCCACACAGATCAAACAGTGTAGCGGGGCTTTAATCTAACTTTGCTGAAGAGTATTACTGAGTATCTGACATATTGAGGGGAGTAATTAAAAATCAAGTAGTTAAAACCAGTGCTTGTACTGGCTGACATGGGCAGGTCTTTGCCCGAGATTTGCCCTTAAAAAAATAATAAGTATGATTTGTTTGTGGTTCTGGCCAGAAGAGACAAAATTCTGACACTCTTACCTGCTTATGTGGGGCTCTAGTGCCCTGCCAGAAATGGGTGCCATGTCTGCTGAAATTACTGCTGCAGTTGACAGCCAGTATGAATAGTCATTGCGAGAAGCAAAGCTACAGACATCATTGGTGCTACAGAACAAGAATGGCATGGTGGTGAATCTCTGCAAGCAGCTACCAGCTGTTCCTAAAAGACAACAGAGGAAAGGTTTGTGACAGATTATAGTTATTGTGACAGATTATAGGAGATTATAGTTAGGGCAGTAAACAGGAGAGACATGATGGCATCCCGTCTACTATAGTAAGAATTAAAAGAGTTGGTGCCTATAAAGAGGTAAGTGTCTCTACAGTGGAATTATCCGAAAGTAAAATGTTGATGGCATATACAAAAAATATGTATAAAAAAAATAAGTGCCCAGAGTAAAATCTGTTAAAATAAAAACGTCTTCTTGGGTGATACTGGTCCTTGAGACAGTGGCAGGGATTCAGCTGCTTAAGTGAAAACTTTTGGTGTCGTTTTTAAATGACACCCTAGAGCATGCCATTTGGTCTCCAAAAATGCAAGATTCTCTTTCAGATCCTGTGTTTACTGCTAGTCCATGCTGTGAACATTTACACTAGACATCTATCCATAAATAACTGAATTTCTCCTCAAAACTGTCTAGGAATAGCAAAAAGGAGATATAGGAGTGCAGGAAAGAAAGGTGTCTTTCACACCATGACTCTGAAATTGGCTGAGAGCAGCAGAACACTCTGGAGACTGATGGCTGGAACTGTTATTCATCTCAGACACTTGCTGTGGGCTTGGTTTCACAAAGCTCAGAGCTACTGGCCTCTAAAGGAAATGATCTGGAAGTTTTTAGGAGAACAGTACCAAGGTCTTGTCCATGTGCTCGTTCGTTGCCTTGCACAAAAAGCAGTGAATAGCCAACATAGATCTGCGAAGTCCCATGGGGGCAGGAAGGAATCTTTGTTGATTGACTGTGCCGGGTAAAGATAAAACCTCTTCGTGTTGGACCAGTAGTGATAGTACCTGGTGATCCAGGTAACCCCTGCAGACCTGGAAAGCCAATCAGTCCAGGGTGTCCTGTGGAGGGGAAAGAAATATTGCTCTAAATATCACCATTTTATTTGAAGTTTTACTTCATTTAAAGTAGTTGAACCACTTGGAAACTAGAGAAAAAAAAAATCAGTAAGGAGATACAGGTTGAAAGCCAGGTGTATTTGTAAAGCTAGCTCATGCAGCTTTACGTTGCATAGTCTTATGGACTGGTGAGGTATTTTGAAAAACCACAACCATTTTTACCAAAGAAGTTGTAAAGTAAACATTTTTCTGGTGACTTAACAAAAATACACTTTTCTGCAAATTCAGTAGGAGCAGTCAAGCAGACATGTCTGCATTCCTCTACCTCTTTGTCCTGGAAATCCCCTGTCTCCTTTTGGACCAGGCAGTCCTGGGCGACCTGGGTGACCAAAACTTCCTGGTAGACCCTTTACTCCTTTAGGTCCTAAATTGGAATCAGGAAGAAAAGAGAATCATATATCAGTAATCATTTGAGATGTTAATAATTGTTAGTGAATAAAACCCACACGCAAATGTAGCTGTGTTAAAATAAAACCATGAGCATGAATTTGAGTTTGAGACTTGTCTGTAGTATTACTGTCACCATATTTCCTATCATGAACACATTTGGAGTACTTCTGTTACATGTGGTAATTTCCTTCCTCCCCAAATGACATCCTGAGATGGTTCTGTTTGTATCAAAATGTTGAATGTTTGGATCAAGTTTGCTTTCATTACATCATTTTGCCTAGACTTTGTTTGAGGGAGAAACTCCCTCACTGACTGTGACTAGGACAGGTTATAAACATAAGCTTGTTAACAAGGCACAAGAAGCTATTTTGACTAGAGATAGGTATTGTTAAAGACATTGCAGTTTACTGTGCAGAAGCATGTTTTCCCACTAACCCAACACATTTCACTTAGCAGCACACACCAATGTGTACAGAGATAAAAATACCTTGTAGTCCAGGAATCCCTTGAATTCCTTGATCACCTGGTGTTCCTGGGATTCCTGGCAATCCAGGAGGACCTTTGCGTCCTGGAAGAGAGAATATTCTCCCAGGGACTCCAGGTGGACCTAGCAGCAAAAACACAATGAAGAGCTATTGCTTTATATTTAAAGGAAGAAAATTACAAACCAAACCAATCAAAGTCAGCTGGTGTTAGAATGAAAAGGTTGGTTACCATGCTGGCCCTTTGGTCCCCGTGGCCCTTCTGCACCTTGTGGTCCAGGGGGTCCTTGATTACCCTTTTCTCCTAAAAAAAGAAGATTGAAAATATGTCTATCTGGTTTACAATGTCAAAACAACTGTTGGAGTTTCAGACGTTTATTTAAGAGTCTTGCATGGCCATGCAGCTTTCCCAAAGAGTAACATGGCCTAGTGTCAATTATGCTGATGGCAGTTGAGAGGAGTATGACACTCAAGCAGTATTTTTCACCGTGCAAATTATGAGGTTACAATCAGATTGCTCTCCACAGCTCTGCTGGAAATACAAACAAGTTAAAGTAATGTATTTTTAGCATAATCAGATCAGGAGATTTGACTGACCATGCCCTAAAATGAGAGCTTTTATGCTTAAGAAAGTGTAATTACTGTCTGTATGGTGACTTTTCAGAGCAGGACACATTTAGAATGCACAACGTTTCGGATGGAACACAAACCAGTAGGTTTAACAGCTAATGACAATTTTGTGTCACTGTAAATTACACAAGTCAGAACAATGGAGTAATGCAGACCTCTAGCAGATTTAAAACTCTCGAAAAATGTCTAAATCAAACAGATTTTCAATACTACTGTAACACAACATCTAAATGTTGTGTTACATACAGAAGCATATGTAATAAATACCTTTTACACCTGGGAATCCAAGAAATCCAGGGTGTCCTCTAGCACCAGGATAACCCGATCGACCTTCTATTCCCTGCAAATCAGATGACACCAGTAACAAACAGGAAGCAGCATCTGCACGCTATCAAGTACAGTTTATTTTGTTCAGAATTATGTTCACAGAACAAGCTACAATTTGTAAAGCATGTGCTTCATTTGTGAGCATGTTAGAAACAGTGCTATCATTATGATTATTCTGTAATATAGAATGGCCAAGAAAATGGCATGCTAGAAATTCCCAGTAATTTCTCTTTGGTACGTTTAACCCCCCAAACATTAATTTTAACACCGTTCCTCTACTACAAGGGTGTTTTGGGGAGGATGGGAGGGGGTTTTGTGTGTTTTGGTTTGTTGTTGTTTGGTTTAAGTTGTCCTAGCATTTTCATGGTGAGAGGAAATTAACAATGGAATAAGAAACAAGCAATATTGCTTTCACTGACTTTTGGACCAGGAGGACCAATGTCGCCAGCCGGGCCTGTTGGCCCTGATATGCCATCTGCCCCTCTGTCACCTTTGCTTCCTTTCATGCTGAGAATGGAAACACCAGGAGGCCCTGGAAAACCAGGAGCACCTGTACAGAAACATCAGAATGAGTACAGATTAGTGCCAACAACATTTCACATACGTTACACATGATGCAGCACAACACTCAGCACTTTGTAGTGCAATTCATGTTTACCCCCACAGTGATTTCCAATGGAACAGACCCATTTTAAAATAAATCAAACTCATTCTTCCTAGCCTGCTAATTTAATCTGAGATTGTAATTGAGCTCTTGTAGATCTATGCCACTACAGTTTTGGAGTTGCCTGTAATGACAGAATCATTTGGGTGGGAAAAGAGCTATAAGATATTCTAGTCCAACCCAGCCCTGCTAGGTCACCAGCAAACCGTGTCCCTTGGTGCTGTGTCTACAGACTTATGCTATCTCCTATCTTTGAAGTTGCATCTCAGCCACCCTACAGACCTCATGGGAAGAAAGCAATCAATACAGTCCAGTGAACTGCAAAACTTGGTGTTATTTTCATTGGCATCACACTGCACAGACCACCACTGTGCTTGCAGTGGTAACCTTGCATTAAAGGGTAAAGGAATTACCTGTTTAACTATGAAGCTCTCATGGGGGAAGGGCCCTTTCAACCCTGAGTTCTGGATAGACTGAATTCTACTTTCAATTATCAGTATGTCATTTCAGATAAAGAAGGAATTATAACAACACACCTGGTCTTCCATCTGCACCAGCAAGGCCTCTGTTCCCTTTCGGGCCAGTAATTGCCACGCCTGTTGCACCTTGAAATCCAGGTAACCCCACTAAGCCAGGAGGTCCAACGGGTCCTTGATCACCCTGATGACCTTTCATACCTGGTGGCCCAGGAAAACCAGGCAGTCCCATGTTCCCTTTGATTCCTGTAAAGTAGGAGTATGACACTTGGGGAGAGCTTTCAGGATGGCAAGATGATGTGACTGCACAGAATACGTGCATTTACTATACTGCAAAGATGGAACTCAGCCTTTTTTTTCAGTATGCAGAAGTCCTCAAAACTACCATGCTACTGGAAAGCAAAAC
Organism: Indicator indicator; assembly: GCF_027791375.1. Classification (NCBI taxonomy): domain Eukaryota; kingdom Metazoa; phylum Chordata; class Aves; order Piciformes; family Indicatoridae; genus Indicator; species Indicator indicator. The sequence continues at coordinate 4,808,439 of NC_072022.1, read as the reverse complement.
AGTTGTGAGAAGATATGCACACTCACTGCAAGGTTGTGGACACACCACTAGAAATAAACATGAGAGGAAGGTAGAAAGACCAGAGCAGTGAAGATTTCTTGATGTGGAATAGAAGAAAATGCTTCTTTGAACATCAGAACTAGCAAATAATTATACCGTACCTGAAGGAATCAATATGAATACAACAGAGTAAGAGACTACTGCAAAATGATGTTCTAAGGTTGATCTTAGAGTGCATGACCTTTCGTATGGAGGATATGAAGAGAGAACTGGGGCTTTTTAAGCAAATCAATGCATTTCTACTAGAAATACAATGCAAACTGTAAAAAATGGGGAGTCCCTCAGTCAATTGTTCAGCAGTATAAAAGAACAGATGAGCAAGACAAAAATGCAATCACTGCAGCTTTTTTATGGTACGCTTAGCATTCAGCAGCAGCTGTTGTGGTTAGAACACACTCTGTTAATAAAATTAAGTAATAAAGTACAATTTTTAAAGCTTTTATACGTGCACATCACCTTTGCAAAGCCACAGAAGTTAGCTCCTCTATTTCCTTTGCACAATACCCTTCACTTTACCAGCAAGAACTCGTGGCATTTAATATGTAGCATCAAACCATTGCTCAAAAGCACAGAATCCCTCTTGATTTCCCCTGACATTCTTTGGGCCATTTCAAGCACCCAAAAATCAGAAGGTGACTTCAAGATGAAGATGATGACTCTGGTCTTTAAAAACAGAGCTCTGCTTTTGCTTTATGAAAAGACAACTCACCTTTACGACCAGGAATGCCTCGAAGGCCAGGGATTCCTCTTCCTGGTGATCCTAGAAGATATTAGGTCATGTTATACCCAAAGTCCTCAAAAATTGTTAGAAAACATCATAGTCATCTAATATTTCACAGGTTTTTCCAGAATTCACTGAATCAAAACATAGCTTTTAGTTATATGTAAAATATCATTTATTGATTACTTCCATTTGTTCTATCCAGAAATCCAAATTAAATGGGTATGTTTTCCTTTCTGGTAGGAATTTGTATTGGTCCATCTTATTTAAGGTACATTTGACAATAATAACCTTTGTCTTTTTTCAGAGAAAGAAAAAAGAAAACAGAAAGAAAATCTGCATTTGTTAGTTACTAAGAAGAATTGAAGAAGAAATGCAAATACCTAAAAAGCAAACACTGTAACAGTCATTACAGCAAACTGAATATGAAAAACCCAGACTAAATGCTATGAATGCCTTCTCAGTATCCTCTTTATCCTAAGATGGAAAGAAACATTTTCACTGTAAAATATGAAAACCCTTTCTGTCAGAATTCAGTGGAGGATTACATCTATTCAGATGACATCTGAAATGACAGCTACAGGCTGGGGTCAGAGTGGCTGGAGAGCAGCCAGGCAGAAAGGGACCTGGGGGTACTGGTTGACAGCCGCCTGAACATGAGCCAGCAGTGTGCCCAGGTGGCCAAGAGAGCCAATGGCATCCTGGCCTGCATCAGGCATAGTGTGGCCAGCAGGAGCAGGGAGGTCATTGTACCCCTGTACACAGCACTGGTTAGGCCACACCTTGAGTCCTGTGTCCAGTTCTGGGCCCCTCAGTTTAGGAAAGATGTTGAATTGCTGGAGCATGTCCAGAGAAGGGCAACGAGGCTGGGGAGAGGCCTTGAGCACAAGCCCTATGAGGAGAGGCTGAGGGAGCTGGGACTGTTTAGCCTGGAGAAGAGGAGGCTCAGGGGTGACCTCATTGCTGTCTACAACTACCTGAAGGGAGGTTGTAGCCAGGAGGGGGTTGGTCTCTTCTCCCAGGCAACCAGCAGCAGAACAAGAGGACACAGTCTCAAGCTGCGCCAGGGGAGGTTTAGGCTGGAGGTGAGGAGAAAGTTCTTCACAGAGAGAGTGGTTGGCCATTGGAATGTGCTGCCCAGGGAGGTGGTGGAGTCACCATCCCTGGAGGTGTTCAAGAGGGGATTGGACGTGGCACTTGGTGCCATGGTTTAGATAGGCATGAGGTGTAGGGTGACAGGTTGGACTCGATGATCTTTGAGGTCTCTTCCAGCCTTCTTGATTCTATTCTATGACATTTAAAGGGAAGGTTTTACAACTCAAGGGCCAGACTATGGAAACCTTCCACTGTTCATGGAAGTAAGCATTGTAATTCCTTTTCTCTTATTTCCATGTAAGGGAGGAGACTCCTTTAAAGGGATTTTGGTTCTTTTCATCTCTCTTTGAGATCAAATACACAAGAACTGTTAAAATCAGTACTTTGGCTTTTGCAGACATTAATGTTTTTAGGTAATGTTATGACGAATCACATGCATAACAGTGACATATGCATTTGGGTTGTTGATAGCATGCACAGCAATGGCATAGCAAAACCTGTGAATCGATAAAAGTGAAAAACCTTCTACTTCTAAACTTCTCTTTGGCTCCAGAGAAGCTCCTTATGAATGCTTCCCAAATAAACCTTGTCAGTTTAACTAGGAAAAAAGAACCCAGCTATAAAACAGAATTAAAAATATTTCCCTGGTGTTACCTGGTTCTCCCTTTCCTCCTGGGGGACCAGGCATGCCATCCCGACCTTGATTACCTCTTTCACCAACAAGTCCAGTTTTCCCAGGGGATCCAGCAGCACCTGTGAATTGTAACAGACCACAATATCATTTTCACTTCTATTGTTTTTCATTTCAATGAGAGAACATATGAGTCCCCTTTATTAAAATCTAATTAGTTCAGCTGCTTCAAAGTGGGAAGAAACTGTGTTGGTATATAAACATTGGTAAAGAGCAGCATATAATTTTTATGGAGCTCACTGGACTTCAGTGGATATAACACCCCCACTATTTTCAAAGGCACTAAATTCTTGTCTCTAAAAGATGTTTTAGGACTCTGCTTTGATTTAACCCACACTGGTGGAACTCCATACAGGCAGTATGGTTTCTCTCCCTGGCTTTATGACAAGTTCAAAGTTTCTCTAAACAGGGAGTAGTTTCTGATCTTTTGTAACTCTTACGGTATGTCAGTGCAAGTTCACTGAAGTCTACAAAATGAGAATATCATCATTTTAGTGAGGATCTCTGAATACAAGAGCATTCAATGCTCTGTTTCAGGACAGTGACTGGCACTCACTTTAATAACATCTGCATTGCATACCTCTCTGTTGCTGCGTATTTACATACTTCCCCTTAGGTATATTTTGAATGGTTTGATCTTTTCTTTTACTTTAACAAACTACAACTCTGTTCCCTCTTTCCATACTAGTTCATTTCCTTTCTTCTCATCTAGCTACATCTTAGTTTATTATTTTCTTTCATGAGATAGAACAAGTCTTACTATTGTGTGGATATCACATCTTGGGACTTCTGGATGACAAAAAAAAAAAAGGCAGTCAAAAAGCTTCACAATAGTGAAACAAAATTAAAACCTCTCCCCTCAGCTAAGGTGATAACATTGAAACCAAGCTGTCAAAGACCTTAGCTCGAACCAGAGAAGGTAAACAAAGCCTGGAACTAACATAAAGGGAGACTAAAATTGTATCAGCTAAATACTAAAAAGCTCAAAAAAGCAAAAGCATCAACTGCCTTATTACAAAGAAAATAATAAACCAGGGGCAGGGATTTGGGAGAAATGCTCTATACCATACCAGGAAGGCCTGAAACGCCCTGACGTCCTGGGTGGCCCTGTTGTCCTTTGGCACCCATATCTCCAGGAGGTCCAAGCATGCCTGTGTAAGAATGAGTGCAGAAGAGAAGAGGTATTATTACTAGATCCACACTCAATCTGAGAACTTTGTTATCCTTTCTGCTTCAAGCAGCTGTGAAACACCTCTGGCTGAGGTAAGCCAGCCTGGCTGCACTGACTATACAGGAGGTGTTTAGACTTACAGCAGCTAGATACAAAGGTACCACTCCATGGGGTAAATTTTCTTCTAGAAGCATGTCAAAATCTCACCACCCCTCCACAACACCACATACCTGGTATTCCTGCACTTCCAGTTTCCCCTCTCATCCCATGTGATCCTGGTACTCCTTTATGCCCTGGATGACCTTGGGATCCTTTTTCTCCTTTGCTGCCCATAACTCCTGGGGGGCCTGGATCTCCCTGAGAAACAGCAGTTGCACACAAACAGGTGAAGAATCACAATTACATAAAACACATTTCATTCCATATGTAAACAACAACAAAAATTAGATGTCAAATTAAAGGTTAAGTAAGTGTAATCATAGTTTCTGATAATTTTCAGACTAAAACCAAAGTAGACTAATATGAAGTCCTCTCATCATACCACTGATCCTGCAGACATAGCTAAGGAAAAAAACCAAAACAAAGCGAATCTTTCCTTGACCTGTACCACCCAACTTCAGTATTTAGATGCCCATAGACTTCCCTTCAATTTTATCCTGACAGGTCCTCTTTTGATCCAAATATACATTCCTTACAGAATATGCAGCTATATTAAACACTGAAATGTGTATTTTCCCTTGAGTTCCTACTGACTTGAACCACAGTCATCTCATTATGGCTGCCCAGCTAACACAGAAACGGCTGACAGCCTTAACCATGTATCAGATAATCTCATATGTAAAAAGACTCAAAGTTGTCCAACAATTGAAGCATGTGGAGTAAAGTTGTATCCAATAGACCTACCTTAAAAGATAGTGGTTTTCAGTTAGCAATACATATTGCTGAACATAACATATACTGAAAGTAATATATATTGCTAAGAAAAGAATTCATTTTGTGTAATTATATCACAAGGCTGTCAAAACTCAACAGCACAATTTTAGATTACAAAACTTTTTCTTTTACTATGGTTACATTTTTCTTCTGTACTTCATACTGTACAGGTATTCCTACTCCTGACTTCTTATGTGCAAATCCTTGTTTTTAATAGATTAGTAACTTCTACAGAAACAAAATTTTCAAGAGGCTTTCTCTCCACAAATAAGAAATTGTTGTACCAAGAGAAAAAGGAAATATAATGAGCACAAAAATTCCTCTTGAGGAATTTTCCTGTTTCTTATCACTAACAAATCATCTGCAACCTGTGCAGCTCTTGCTTACATGTATGTCTGTTTCTACAGTCAGAGGCTCTGCTTATTGTCCAGTGTGACAGTGTTTCTATTGCCTTTATACCTTTGGACCAGGTTCTCCTGGAGGCCCAGCAGACGGGTACCCAGGATCTCCTTTGTCACCTGGAAAGCCACTGTAGCCTGGTGAACCAGGGTCACCTGATGGTCCTGGAAAGCCTGGAGATCCTTTCTGTCCTTTTGGACCTGGAAAAGTACGGATACTGCTACCACTCTTAAAAGGATTATAACTGCATACCACGACCTGTGTTTTGTGAGCTACTGCTTGTATAGTCAGAAATTTATTCTTCATTAATTTACACAGGTAGTGATTTTATTTCTAAGCCCATTACCAAGAGGTCATTGTGTGTAATGGGATGTAAATTAAAGAAGTTGTATTTCACTCAGGAGGAAGGGAAAACTGCATTCTGCAAGCAGATTCTGGGGTGGTGAGAAGCCTATAGGTACTGCAAAGAACAAATCACAGGATAGGTACTGTGTAGCGTGCTTTACAGTAATTTCTCAGATCTGTGCAAAGGCTTCTATAGGACTTGACAGAAAATGACCTGGAATTCCCATGTCCCCTTTGCTTCCTGGTGCACCTGGGAATCCCTGTTCTCCAGGAATCCCTGGAAGACCCATAAATCCTTTGGCACCTGCAAGACAGAGAAGTAAGTGTCATCTTCATGTTTGCTTTAGACACTGGCTGGCAGAGCTGTCAAGAATACAGAATCCTCTGCTGCACACCTTGGCATGGTCAATAGCACTTGCTGTTTTACAAATACCTGTGCCCTTAACACAGATAAAACCGACATTATGGTTGTCAGAAAATCAAGAACACACTGAACTCTCCTTTTATTGTCCTCCTGAGTTCAGTCTGCTTTGTAGCCACATCATGATCACATCATTAGCTGCTCATTACATACTTCTCATTACTAGTATGATCAAGCTTTTTCTTATATAGTACTTCCCCCCCCTCACTTTTTAGCTCAGTGTAGCTAAATTAGCATTCAGTCTAATGACTGCAAGATCTATTTACACCTAGAATGTCCAGATCTCTAAACTCCAGTGCACCAGCAATGCCTGAACATTTAGGCAGATGAGGTCATATTTTCTTTCTTAAAAAGTTAGGGAGTAGTGGAGCATTTGCAGTTTTTCCTGTGATGGTTACACTGCAGTGTCTACAAAGAATGTTAATGACAGACTACCCGTAGCATATGGGTAATTGTCATCATGAGAAGAGCTATTTTGATTCCAAGCTTAAAAACATTTCTAATTGGTTTTATGTAGCTAATGATAGCATCAAATTGCTTTCTGCAAAGAAATTATCTCAAAGAATCAAAACAACAGTACAGAGAAGTGAAGGTGTTTTATTAGCATCAGTTGTAAAAACAGATGCATTATCTCACTGAAGCGTCAACAAGTATCATTGTGAATGAGGTGATGCCAGAGCAAAACTTTGTGAAATAGCTTAGGCAGGTTTGTAATTATGCAGGTTTTTTATGTCTGCTTTTCCCTTAAGACCTGGTACCTTTCAAAATATAAACTGAACTTTGCAGGCTTTGAAAAGGGAAATAAAATCAAACTGACATAAAAAAGCTTCTGAAATATTTTTGTGCAGGATTGCAATGTTTGTATTTTACAATTCTTACTTTTTCTCTAATGATATTGGAAATTCAAACTTCACTTTTATAGATACCAATTTTTATTCATTGGTCTCAGCCAGCTTTTAGATTTCAAAGCTGTTATTAGTCAGGATTTAATATGATTTTCTATTTATAACCCCAAACAATGGTCTATATGTGGAAGGAAACAAAGAATCATGTGGTGGTAGCTGCTGTGACTTTCAAAGAACAGCTTTTCAAATTGCTCAGTTTCAGAATTCACAGAAAAGCTTCCGAGTTAATCTAGAGCAGGCAGTGCTGCTGCTGGAGCCAAGCTGATGTGTTAACACTGAGGTGAGGTTATCTCTACCCTCCACAGGAAACAGTAACTTTCAATACATATGTTCCATACCTGGTAGACCAGGTATTCCTTCAAACCCATCACGACCTGGGGGACCTTGCATACCAGCATCTCCTTTGTCTCCACTTGGACCCATTCTTCCTTGAACTCCTAAAACAAAGACTCATTTTAAAAAAGATTTGGACTCAATTTCTTTGAAATCCGGCATTTGGTTGGCAATTGTACCCATTTTTTTGTGCTCACAGGCTACTAAATGTGTAAAACCATGAACACAGAGCATACAGGTATAAGCCCTATAGTACTACTGACATTTACTATGGGTTTAATGTTACAATACAAGTTTTTAAGGAATATGGACTTGTTAAAATGGAAATAAATATTCAGTTTAATACCCAATTATTCCAAAACAGAAAAGGCAGTTACAGTGGTCATCAGTAATCACTTCAAAGCCATGTGAATCCTCTCAGAGGTAGAGTCAGTTTCTTCCCTGTTTGAGAGTCCACTGGAGCTGCCATAGAGATGACTGGTTTGCAGGACAGAACAATGAATGTATACCTTTTAAGCCTTGTTCTCCTTTATTCCCAATACCAACCAAGGTCTCAGATGGTCCAGGAAAACCTTTATCACCTGGTTCACCTTTTGCTCCAAGAAACCCTTTTCTTCCCTTTAGTCCTGGGAAGCCAGAAGAACCTACAAGAAAATGTAATGAAATTTCTTCAAGAAACCCAATTTGATGAGAACATGAAGCGAGCAATGAAATTCCTGTCTTCAAGGGCAACTACATATGTAAAGATACATTCCAAATCAAACAACCTAAACTAGCTTCTTACTCTACTCCTCAATAAAACATCTATCAACAGAGATTATGGCAAGAGACAGTAATTATTATACTGAATAAAGATACCATCTTCTGTTGAAGATATAATAATGATATTTAGAACATGAATGGGATGGAAAACACTAGAGCAAAAAAAGCTCTCTGCTCCATTTAGCAAATCATCAGCCATTTTCACAAATACCAATGAAACAGAAAAGGTGGCAATCCAAAACTGCTAAGAAAAATAAGTGAAATAAAATCATGTTGTCATTCAGCCTGTAGACAGCATATGTACAAAAGTCAAAGATTTGCCAAGAATCAAAGAACTGGTTCATAAGACTTGATCAGCATCAAAGTCTCTGTATTTTAATTAATAATGAAAGCAGAAGTTATGGCTGCTTGCCTCTGAGACCCGGGTTGCCTGGTCTTCCCATCATGCCAGGGGGTCCAGGAATTCCTAACAAGCCCATTACTCCTGGCTCTCCCCTTGGGCCTGTGGAATTGAAGCAACAGGAACATATTTATTAGTGTTTGATCAGTGTAACAGAAAAATGCTTCAGGAAACTACATATATGTCTGTCAGATAAGTGTTTATTTGTTTAGTCCATTTCTGTAACACACTAAGTCAGTTTCCCCAGTTTCTAACCATATGAATAGCATTCCACACAGAGTAACCCCCAAGCTACTTAGATTTATTATATTCATAGCTGCAACAGCCTCTAGCAATGAATTAAACAACTGACAGTGAGGACAATGTATCTTGGATATCCAGTTCACACAAGGATGGAAGATCTGTCATGGGATGTATGGGAAAGACTTTCCTTTCTGGCTCAGGAGCTGAAGGCCAGCTGGGAGGTGACAACTTCCCTCAAATGACATCAGAAGTCAAGTACTACCTGTTTATCATCAGTTTTATAATATAAAAAGGTATGGACCATCTCCTTCCCACAAGACAGTGAAGGATTGGATAGTAAGGGAAAATTTTTGTTAGAGGCCAGAAGCATTAGCTAACTAATTTCTTTTATTCTACAAATAAAAATAAATTAAAAAGCAAACCTTCCAGAGATTACCAATTTACTTAAGTGAGCTCTGGTTAGTGTGACAGAGTTTAATCTGACTTCACTGTCAGACTCAAGAGCTGAACTTGCTTTTTAAGCAAAAGAAGATAGCATTAAGCTGTCTGTTCCAACAAGGATATAACAACTGAACGCTTTACACTTCTCTTATGCTGAGAAGGTGCTTTGAATGTTAGCTATTTCATATCCTACTGCAGGCACACTACTGTACAGAAAGCAACATGAGGTAGCCCTCTCTTCTCAGAAGACTTCAAAAATTCAGTACTGAGTCATGACAGCTTCAAGATATGGTTATCATTTAGAAACTGGTGATTTGTTTGTTTTCCATACGGATCTCAGTGATATATGAAAGCTGCTGATGGAAAATATTTCAGTATCTTCAGTTTGGAAAAGCGTGACTAACACCTTGTTTCAAAGACTGACTTAATTTCTATATAAAAACATGTATTTGGGGAATACTTACCTGGCACACCAGAGATTCCTGGTCTTCCAGACTGTCCCTTAGGACCAGGCAATCCTGTATTTCCCTGAAGACCTGTTAATCCAGGTTCCCCAGGCTCTCCATAGATTCCTGGGATACTCAGGCCAGGAGGACCCAGTTTTCCTTTGGAACCTGGTGAACCTCTTACCCCTAAGAAAAATGCATGACATTATAGTATGCTGCATCTGTCTGGAAAACAAACCTTCATCTCTATCTTGCCATCCCAAGCACAAAGCTCTGCCTGTCTGAGGGCTTAACATTGGATTTGTATAACAACATGCACACGCAGGAAATCTTAAGAGAGTTGTGGGTTAGTTTTTTTAAAGAAAAAGAAATAGGCAAGGTTAGACAATTCTATGGGTACCTAAGTGTGTTTCTTTCAGAAGAAAAATCATCTACAGTACATGAAGATACTTTTGAGACTGTAAACTGACTTTCAACCTAGTTGAGCTCTTTCTCTGTTTTGTTTCTTTATCAGTTGTCATTGCACCAAGGAATCTAAGTTTGGCCCCATATAGGAGATGTGCCTGAAATATCCTTTTTCCTGTGGAATGTGGGCCAGTTTGTGATTCTTCTTTATACTGCACAATGGAATCTGAATTTTAATCCATGAGATGTTTCCTCTTATCTGCAGCAAGTCCACCCTCTAAATGGCCTCCCATTTTCTCACATACCAGAAATAACTTCAGCTCTCTCAAGCCATTGGAAGGCAGAAATGAACCCCAAACCCATCCAGCCAAAGGCACAGTTGATTCAGAAGGTCCTACCTGGTGGACCTGTAGCTCCCTGGACACCTGGCAAACCTGGCAGGCCAATAAGACATTCAGCAGGTTTCCCTGGAAAACCTGGATCTCCAGGAACTCCAGGTAAGCCACGATCTCCTAAAAGAAAAGAGACTGGATTCACAATGATTTAAGAAGAAGAGTCAGGCTTTGAGTGAGCATTGTTTGACTTGGCTTTCCTTTCTTTAAAATAACTTGCTGTGCTTCTTGACTTTCTTTGACAACAGTACCTCTTAGGCCATCATCACCATCACGTCCAGCATGCCCTGGTATGCCTGGAAGCCCTGGAAATCCAATATCACCTCTCAAGCCAGGAATGCCGTGACCTCCTGGTGGACCCATTCTACCTTGCTCTCCAGGAATAACCACACCAGGGTCACCCTGCAACACAGAGAGAAATGTAAACAATCCATTGCTCTTAGCAAATCTGGCAAAATATTTTCTTCACTATGTGATCCATTAACTTCTTTTATTAAGGTAACTTTCATGTTATAACTTTTAATAGCTCCAATTCAGTAGGCTGATGGATGTTCCTTATTGACCAGCTGCAGGTTCCACACCAGAGGAACGATTTGTCTGCACAACTTTTGAGCTCTGCCTCCTAGCTCTGAGAAAGTGCTACTGAGCAATGCAAGACCCTTCCCTCCTTTTGGTCATTACTGTATTGTGATGTTTGCTGCAGGTGTGAAAAGCTTTGGAGCTGTACCTGAAAATCTGCTTGAAGTTCATGCAATTGTAACTTTTCCTTTATTTCTACACTACAGTCATATTTTTATCAAAAAAATTATTTAAATAATCAAGGTCAGCACCCAAATGTGTCTCAGAATACTGAAAGTGACTGGGTTTCTGAAAACCTTTGTTCTGAACATTGTTTTCTATGAAGATTGGTTTTATTACAAGTGTCCCAACCCTGTTCCCTGAATGCAAAGTCTGAATTAGTTTTCCTGGCTGACTGAACTGTTGGTTGCTTTCAGTACTAGCTTTGACTACCAGCAAAGCAGTAGTTCACAAAGCAGGACAGCAGAGCAGAGATTATACCAGCCACTGATGATGTACTCTGACCACAAAGGCCACTCCACATCCAGCTGTTCTGTGGCAAACACAGATTAAATAATAATTAGGACAAAAAATAATCCACAGTTCCAAATCCACTCTGTCATGTCAAGCCCATAAGAGTGACACAGAGCACACAAAAGAAATGCCACTTTTTCTAATCATTTAGGTGTTGTTATTATTTCGTTCAAATTTGACTTCTGATTACTGAGTAGCTGAGGACCCTACATTTACATATGCCATCAGTAGATTAGCCTCTGTTCATCTGCCAGAGTGGCTGAAGTATTACCTCCAACCTGCTTCCTTTATGTTTCAGTTCAACAGAGCACTCACCTAAATTAAATGCATACTTACTTGTACTGACCTCCATCAATTATGTGCTTAATTGCAATTTCTCAAAAGCCATCTTTCTAGCAGCTGTAGCCTTAATTTAAATTTTTTTTTTTAGTGTAATCAATGCAATGTCCTCCTTGTGCTCTGAAAAAGTATCAAAACATCCCAAGTACGTGGAGCTCTAGAATCTTGTATATGAATTTAAATTTCTGGCTTTTTATATAAAAAGATCTTATGTCACAGTTTGTGCAGCACTGCTGAGGACATACAGGAACTCCTATATTCCTTATACTTAATTTATTTGCTCAGCATCACATTCGATGAATGGGAGTTATGGAGAAGTCAATGCTGTATTTCTAACCAAACCTTTTCTCCTGCTTGTCCCAGGTTACCAGCTCGACCTGGATCTCCAGTCTTTCCTTCACAACCTGGTAAGCCTCTGCCTCCCGGTAGTCCTTTATCTCCTGTAAAAAGGAATTCAGTGGCAGTACAGATACTATGGTTAGCACCTGATTTTACAAATGGGGATTTGTGTGGGGGCAGTTCTGAGCCTCTGACTATTAGCACAAGAGTGCTAAAAACACTTACCTGTCCGATCAATATTCAGTGATTTTTTTTAACTTGTTGATTGTTTTTAATGTGGAATAATGTGTTTTCGTTTTTTTTTTTTTAATGGATCAAAAGAGTACTTTACCTTTTGGACCTGGGTTTCCAGGAAAGCCAAGTCCTGGAAAACCTGTGTCACCCATAGGCCCTGGATGTCCTGAATCACCTTGCTGACCTCTTGCTCCAACCCTACCTGTACAAAGAAAATAAGTATCTGGAATCTATCTTACCACAGAACATCAATTTGAAACATTAGGGGATTTATAGTTTATCGTTATGAATTAGGACATTGACGCAGATTATATTAGAACTTGGCACTATTTCTCCTCCACACTAGATTTTCACAGTTAAAATGCAACTTGTCTTCACAGCAGCAAAGCAGGCATGAGTCTGTGAGTTAAGTTGTTACACAATCTGCCCAAATTCCAGACTTCTAGGAACAACTACATGCAGATAGAAATCTTCCACTTGTTGAGAAGCTACAAAACACATTATAGGGGTGAGGCTTGGAACAGAAGTAACAGAAGAACTGAGGCTACCATAAAGCTGCCAGGAAATTGTTTTATGCTATTCAGTGCAGCTTTAAGCATGATTGTTCTATAAAACCTAAGCAAAGATGCCTTAAGAAAATACAACCAGGCAAAAAAAAAAAAAATATCCCACCTAGAACCCAAGCCCAAAACACACCCAAAGCAAGAAACTAATTTCTTAGTATTTAGCAACAGTCAGGTGAAAAAGGAACTGGAAAACTTAGTAATTAATTTACTTTTTTTAACTGTGCTTCTGCAAAGCACGAGAAGGGCAAAGAGCTTCAGGAAGATTAAGAATGCTTTAACCTAATTTTGTTCCTTCTTGATGGCTGCAGCAGACCTAGCATAATTTAGGATACGTGTGCTTTCTATTCACATTCACTCACCCCAGCTCTCTTGAAAGAGAATGTTACTGCAAATTCCGTAGCTTTTGCACCACAAAAAGCAGAGTAACCCACAGCTGGGAGAAAAATCCCAATTAGCTTATCTCTGATTTTTACTGTATTTAGTGCAGATGTGCTCACCTGGCACTCCTGCGGGTCCAGGTAAACCATCTGGTCCTTGAGGTCCTGGCAGTGCAGGTAATGGAGTTATCCTACTGGTCTCTCCTTTCAGACCTTCAGCAAACACATAATCAAAGATTAGATTACAAAGGCTTATAGTTTGGCAATGAGTAATTTTAAGCATTTAGAAATATTAGTGACCCATCTCTTCAGTTAAAAATGCAGAATTCTACAGTTCCTCTATTTCCAAAATTCCAACAGGCTGGGGAAAGCCTTCAGATCCTGGCTTTGTAAAGCCAAGGAATTTGATTGACACCAAGGCCACCTGCAGTCTTCTTCTCAGCCCTCCTGCAGTCTATCGGAGAGCCAGAAAATGAAGCACAAGGTCAGCAGGAAAATGATCAATTGAGAAATGCTTCATCTGCAACTTTGTTCCACAGAGATTCTCTTCAAGAATCTTTGACTGTATCTGCTGTCCAACTTTGAGTCCTTCAGCACTATGCTTACCTCTACATGCAAACAGTGCTATGTTCTTGGCTTTCAAAAATGATTAAGTCCTATATTCTCCCAATGACTGAGCTCACTTTAATGATGTGAGAGGCTACTGAAGGATTTTTTTCCCCCATGCTAAGGACAATCAAAAAGTGGAAACTGGTTGCCCACAGGTGATAAACTCTCTTTGTCCTTGGAGGTTTTCAAGGCCCAGCTGGATAATGCCTTGAGTAATTTGGTCTGATCTCATAGCTGACCCTTCTCTGACCAGGATTTTGGACCTCAAAGGGTCCCTTCCAACTCCCTTCAATTATATTATGATCCTGTGACTTCTTCTATCATTTCCAGGGGGATCAAAGTTGGAACAATCCACCTCTGCAGTTTCCGTTGAGACCTCTAATATAGGTAAAATATGGTCAAACAGGAAGTTACAAACCAGCTTCTCCAGGTAATCCAGGTGGACCAGGAATTCCTTTAGAGCCTTTGAAACCTCTTATTCCTTGTGGTCCATATCCTGGCAGTCCAGGGAGCCCCATCTCTCCAGGAAGACCAAGACTGCCGGGCAATCCAGGTGGTCCTCTATCTCCTTTTGAACCAGTGAGTCCCTATTAATGATTACACATGGGTGTACACTAAACATTACTTGCCTTCCACACCAGCTTCAATAACAAAAGGCCCAGTTCTATGACTGAATATAATTCTTGCATTACTTTAGTAATAGAGTAGCTCTGTTACGTTAATGATTTACTTGTGATTGAAAGAACATGGATTTTAGTATCAATGGTTACAAACAGACTGTTGTACAAGATAGAAATAGTGTCAGGTTTTCAATAATTCTCTATTAACTGCAAACAGTGCATACCCACCTCTTCACCTTTAGAGCCCTTGGATCCTTTAGAACCAGGTCTTCCCAGAAATCCACTTGAACCTTTTCTTCCTCTGTCTCCCCTGGCCCCTGGATCTCCTCGCTCACCTTTTGGCCCTTCTGGATACATGTATCCTGGTTCACCTTTTGCTCCTTTATGTCCTTGCTCTCCTCTAAAACCTGGAGGTCCCTGGAATAGAACAGTCAATGGAATTTCAGTGCTAGATATATGTTATCTGTTTTCAAGCTTTTTTTTTCAATTAAATACCGGAGAGTAGTTCCTTTATTCACAGCTCTATTCATTGTAATGGCACACTTCAATGAACAGGGTTTGTTTTATTGTCCCTTTTTTTTATTTTTCTCTCTCTTGCCTTTATTCCTCTTAGCCCTGATTATCACAAAATCACAAAATATGTTTGGTTGGAAGAGACCTTCAAGATCATCCAGTCCAATCCTTGGCCCAGGACTGAAGGGTCAACACTAAACTATGTCCCTAAGTGCCAGGTCCACATGCAACTTGAATACCCCTAGGGATGGTGACTCCACCACTGCCCTGGGCAGACCATTCCAACATTTGATAACCTTTTGCGTGAAAAAGCATTTCCTAATATCCAACCTAAACCTCTCCTGGCACAGGTTATGTTCATTTCCATTTGCGTTAATATAAGCAGGAATAATGAAGGATCATTTAATGGATCAGTGTCAGCTACCTGGTTGTGTTCTGGTGGCACAAAAAGAAGACAAGAAAGTACCATTAAATCCAATTAGAGATTTCTCCTCCACATGGGAATATCTTCTCAGGGACACTATAACTGCCACAGTTGACTCTGTTTGTAACTAAGTTCTCCCTTCCTTTCTTTCCCCTGCAGGGTGCCAAGTGGGTACTCTATCCCAGTCAACACCAGTACAAGCTGAAAGCACACTGGACTCTAGTGATCTTGGCAGCCTTCTGGAAAAGCCTGTTGGCAGATTCATTCTGCATCTCTACAGCAACCACCATAATGACTTGTGTGTGATGGTTTTTATTGGGCAGCACCAAATGTAATTTCCTATAAATAATTAGTACTACAGGCACTGGCTGGAACAACCAAATGGTATGTCTATGGTGACAGGTGTCAGCTTTCCTTCTTCATCTTCTCCCCCAAGAGGCAATGTCCTCTGCATCCCTAAAGAGGCTATTATGAGAAGCAAGTTCCTCTGCACAGCTAGGACTTTGGCAAGTCCTGAGTATGCTGGAAACAAGAGAAGTAAGAAGTCTGACAATGATCACAGCATACAAAACTCTCTATATGCTTTAGAAACACTGCCACGCTTATAGAATTATATAGATGAACAGAAGTTAACTACCAATACCAGGCAGAAGAAGCAGTCTAGCCATCATGAAATGCAGCACAGGTTAATTGCAGAGGTATTTCTCTGCTTCACTGCTTGGGCTGAACTTCTTGCTGTGCTGAGCAAGCTAGGCCAACACACAGTCTCTACCCAGGCTTCCAATGCAGACACATTTCATTACTACAGAAAGAAAACTGTTGAGGTCACTCAGCATGACATTGCATGTAACATCAGCCATGAGGATCTGAAAAATAACCTGAAAACCCAAAGTCTTACCTGAGCTCCTGGAAAGCCTGGTGCTCCTGGAGAACCTGGAGAACCTTTTGGACCTGTTGTTCCTTCTCTACCTGCAAAAGAAGCAGCATATCTTGTAAAGAAAAATGCAAACAAGGACATGGATTTTGACAAAATCTGATAACCACACCCAGCATCGAATGTTTCTGTTACATTAACTGCATCACCACAGACTGACCTGGCTTCAGGCTGCACCTGCACCTACTAGAATTCTGACTTCACCTCTTGTACAGTTTGTGCTCCTAGCAGTAGATGGAGCTGTATCATGATCTCACACTCGCCACAACCTCAAGCTAGTTCAAGCTGCAAGCATGCCCACACCTAATCCTCATGCAGGAAACAAAATCACTGGCATTTCCTACTGCACTGTGAGAAGCAACAAGATAACTTGCCAGGCACACCATCCTGACCATGTGGCCCAGGAGAACCAGGAAGGCCAGGTATTCCCGGGACGTAGGTGCAATCAGTACACACATAAGCTTCATCACCTGGAACGAAAACAATTCATTAGCTGTTTTGCAGCAAATCGTTCCCAAGCTTAATTAACGTGTTAGAGCTTGCTGTAGAGCTTTGTGGCCAGACAGTGGTAGAATCATAGCCTTAATTTTGTTGGAAGACCACTTTCAGCACAATACAGATCTACCTGTGGCCAGACAGTCAGAACGGATTACATTTAATGGAAAATGTAGGAAGATTCAGTTGAAATCTCCTGGGTTTTTCTCAGGAGTATCCTCAGGAGTATCCATAAAGGATCCTTTTCAATAGGATCCATGAAGGCTACTGGATTCTACCATCTACTACTGAGCAACAGTTTTCTGAAACTGACCTTTCATGCCAACATCTCCTGGAAGTCCTGGAGGTCCCATAGACCCTGGCTCTCCAGGAAGTCCTGGTGGGCCCGTTCTAAATGTTACTCTACCTGAAAATGAAAAGAGCATGACACTGTTACATCAGCTGATTATTCAGGCAATTCACTAGTTGCTATGAGAAAAGTTTCAAGGCTGTGTGCTGGAGACACTATTCTGACCCTCAGAGGTCCCTTCCAACTGGAGATACTCTCTGATCCATTTAAAAGAGAACTACCTGGACAAATTCAAAACACCTGTATCTGAAAGGTGAAGGGTGAAATGGTCACAAGTGACCTGGAGAAGGCTGAGGTTCTCAATGACTTCTTTACCTCAGTCTTCACTGCAAGGGCCTCCAGCCACACTCCTGGAATAGTCATGGAAGCTAATGGCAAGAACCAGAAGGAAGAACTGCCCATCATAAGTGAAGATCAGGTTCATGATCACCTGAAGAACCTGAAAGTTTTCAAGTCCATGGGACCTGATGGGATACACCCACAGGTACTGAGAGACCTGGCAGATGAGGTTGCTAAACCCCTCTCTGTTATATTCCAAAAGTCCTGGCAGTCTGGGGAAGTCCCCACTGACTGGAAAAGGGGACATATTACTCCCCTTTTCAAAAAGGGTAAGAAGGAAGAACCAGGGAACTACAGGCCAGTCAGTCTCACCTCTGTGCCTAGTAAGATCATGGAGCAGATTCTCCTGGAGGCACTACTGAGACAGAAGAATAGTGAAGAGGTGATTGGGTACAGTCAGCTTGGGTTTACCAAGGGCAAATCCTGCCTGACAAACCTGGTGGCCTTCTATGACAAGGTCACAACATTAAGAGATGAGGGGAGAGCAACTGA
This sequence comes from Indicator indicator, assembly GCF_027791375.1. Lineage (NCBI taxonomy): Eukaryota > Metazoa > Chordata > Aves > Piciformes > Indicatoridae > Indicator > Indicator indicator. The sequence goes on along the minus strand of NC_072022.1, from coordinate 4,790,554 downwards.
TGGCATTGACCTGGACCTGAGCAAAGCCTTCGACACTGTCCCACACCACAGCCTGGTCTCCAAACTGGTGACACATGGGTTTGATGGGTGGACCACAAGTTACATGGACAGTGGCATTGAGTGCACCCTCAGCAGGTTTCCTGATGACACCAAGCTGTGTGGTGCAGCAGACACGCTGGAGGGAAGGGATGCCATCCAGAGGGACCCTGACAGGCTGGAGAGGTGAGCACAAGCCAACCTCATGAGCTTCAACAAGACCAAGTGCAGGGTCCTGCATCTGGGTCGAGGCAATCCCAAGCACAAATCCAGGCTGGGCAGTGACTGGCTGGAGAGCAGCCCTGAGGAGAGGGACTTGGGGGTGCTGGTGGACGAGAAGCTCAACAGGAGCTGTCAGTGTGCACTTGCAGCCCAGAAGGCCAACCAGATCCTGGGCTGCATCAAGAGAAGTGTGGCCAGCAGGCCAAGGGAGGTGATTCTCCCCCTCTACTCAGCTCTGATGAGACCCCACCTGGAGTATTGCGTCCAGTTCTGGAGCCCCTACTACAAGAGGGATATGGACATGCTGGAAGGTGTCCAGAGGGGTCCACCAGGATGATCAGAGGGCTGGAGCACCTCTCCTATCAGGACAGACTGAAAGAGTTGGGGCTGTTCAGTCTGGAGAAGAGAAGGCTCTGAGGTGACCTTATTGTGGCTTTCCAGTATCTGAAGAGGGCTACAAGAAAGCTGGGGAGGGACTTTTTAGGTTATCAGGTAGTGACAGGACTAGGGGGAATGGAATAAAGCTGGAAGTGGGGAGATTCAGGCTGGACGTGAGGAAGAAGTTCTTCCCCATGAGAGTGGTGAGAGCCTGGAATGGGTTGTCCAGGGAGGTGGTTGAGGCCCCATCCCTGGAGGTGTTTAAGGCCAGGCTGGATGAGGCTCTGGCCAGCCTGATGTAGTGTGAGGTGTCCCTGCCCATGGCAGGGGGCTTGGAACTAGATGATCCTTGTGGTCCCTTCCAACCCTGACTGATTCTATGAAAGTACTCGAGGATAAATATGGCAATGCCAAGGTCAGTCTCAGCAGACGGTTGGATCCATCTGTCTAGCCTCTAAAAAGCATAGCCCTTTCTGGGGAAAGTATTTCCACTTTATTTCAGTCAGCAGAAATATAATTCTTTCTTTTACCATGAATAGAAGGGGAACTTCTTTAAAATCCTAATTCTGTTCATGTATCTTTGACAGAACTATTCTGTTGTATTTACTATTGCTTTGGGAAAACAGAACATTCCTAAGGTAATGTATTTGGGGGGTAGTTAGATTTTTCAAGGAGAGAGAAAAGAGAAGCACTACATTGGCACTGGATCAGAGAAGCCTGTTTGGACCAGACCACATGATGCTGTTAGTACTTAATACATTTCTTAGAAGTTTTATAAACTCCTATTGCGTTGTTTTCATGCTCGCACAACTTCAGACTTTCTCTAAGGATCACTAAGACCTCTGAAGGCATGCAGGTGATTTCTCTAGTTTTCAGGTTAGCCCCTTCTGAATTAAGTTTTACAGAGTCACTACACATTTTGTTAGAATTGCTTTTAAGAACAGATATTTCTTTCATTAGTCTCTCCTGGGTTTATGTAGCAGATTTTTATGGTCATAGTTATATAAAAAGATGAGAAATCTTTACATTAGGGATTAATTGTATCTTCCCCACAGTATCCTTTTGACAATGGAGTACAGACCTTCACTATATGTTTTCATGAATATCCTAAAAGAAAATTTCTGAAGAGAAATTATATTCAACCATATTACTCAAAATATACTTTGTAAGTAAAATATTTAAATAATCTCATACATTAGATATTGAGATGACTGAATATGTTCTTGTTCATGATATATACAATACTGTAACGTCACCTGGTTCTCCTGGAGGACCTGGTAATCCAGCAGAACCAGGTCTGCCAGTAACACCAGGTAGTCCTGGAGGGCCCACAATACACACTCCAATTTGTCCTTTCTCTCCTTTAGTTCCTTTTGGCCCAGGAAATCCTGGGGGACCTCTCAGACCAGGTCTTGAAACACCTAACCACAGAGTAAAATATACAAACATGAAGTTAAAGAAGAAATGGAGTTTCAAAGCAAAGTCCTTGATAGGGTGAGAGAGACAAACATACTGAATTCATCCATAAAATCTTTTTTATCTTGTAGTACATTAAATAATTACAATGCAAAGACATTTAAAATTTATTTTTAACATTTTTTTAAATGCTTGGCCCACCAAAGCTTTTGGGTGACAGCTTTTTACCACTTACAAATATGTTTGAAGTCATCTGATGTGAAGATTCTAAAAAGCTAATTGAGTATACTGGGCAGGAAGAACAATGCATTTTATTGTTGGTGCTGGCTGATTTCACATACCTGGTCTACCAGCAACTCCAGGAGGACCCTGTGGCCCTGCAAAAGCAATGTACATAGAACTGGAGTTAAACCACTGCATATTCTGCAAAGTCACTACTCTTTAATACTGACTGCAAACTTTAGGCTTCTGCACTTACAAAATAAAAGGAGAAAAAAAAGTGCAGGACCATTACCAGGACACTTACAGCCCCCACAGTCTGTCTATGGCATGTACAAATAATGTGCTGATGCAGTTGTTCACTAAGGTCATGGACAGGATGTCAGTGAGCTCAGGTGCTCAGCAAAATTGTCTACACAAGGAAGTGTGCCAGCTTTGTTATTTTTAAGATTAAATAGAGTCATAAATCAAAGTCTCAGGATACGCTGCAATCCTGCCACTTGATGGGAGTGATTTGGAACTGTTCTTGTCAAGGCAGAAGCAGGTTGCTGGCTGGCCAAAAACCTAGCCTGCAAAGAGTCCTTTGAGTGGGCAGCTTTTGCTAAAAGATTCTAGTTGTTATGTCCCACTCACCAGGCATGCCACGGTGACCTTTCGGTCCTGGAGGTCCAGGAGGTCCTACATCTCCTTTTTCACCAACCACACTGTCATAATACTCCGTCTGAAGAGAAAGATGATAGGAAAAGGAAGAATAGTAAGAACGAAGAGAGAAGCACATCTTGAATTGATTTCAGGTCACTTCCTCAGCACCCAGAGAACTCAATTTATACATTTATTAAAGTCTAGCATTATGATGTTCCAACATTTCTACAAATGATAGGTGAAATTGCTGGAACTCAGTGAGATTTAACCAGGTCCTGGTTGTGTATTCAGCTCCATAGGAAGGAAGGTGACATCTCTGCAAGACTCACAGCAACACTAGACCTTTGAGAAAGCCTTGCCTTGATTAGAGCATCATGGGACACCCGTTACTGCCTCATACAATCATTTTGGCTTATTCTTATTCTAACTGTTTAGAAAAATGGTATGATGAAGATAATTCACACTTACTCGACCACTAGCTCCAGGTGGACCAGTGTTTCCTTTCATTCCCTTCATCAGATGACAGAGATAGGTTTATTAAAAACAATACATGACATGACATTTGGTGCCCACTACTACTTCAGTACATTGCTCACAACATTTCAGACCAGTCCTTCACCACCTCCATTTCTGTTCCTCACACAGCTATTCAGCCACATATACCAAGAAGTACAGGAACACATCAGAAGGCACCGAAGGACATCAAGTCAAACACATGATTTCAGCATATCCATTCCCTATCCCATCGTATCATTATTTATCATCTGTTAGGTGAAGTAAAACATATTGTATACACAGTGGTAAATAAAAAGATATAATAGCCCCAAAACATACCTTATCCTCACCCCCAAAATGTTAACAACCCATGAGACAATACCTTAGCTCCTTGCCTGCCAGCCAGTCCTGGTTTGCCTTGTTCACCCTTCTGCCCCTGCAGGTGATAGGACACAATTTAATGAGGGTTAATCTTTTAGCACCATCATCAGTAACATCTAAAATAAAAAGGTTTAATCGTCCCTGGTGATGGCAAGGTGAACATAGCTTGCATAAGGGAAGAATCCTCAGGGAAAGACTCAGTTTGAGGTGCAGTTCCATGCCTGTGGCAAGTACTGCAGGTCTCTCATCTAGACCTGCTTTCCTAACGGCACTCTCCACCAATCCCAAGGTGGAGCTGCTCTGGATAGCACGAATGCAGGATGCTCTGGTTTGTTTTCCCTCTGCAAACCACTGTTTCTGAAAGGTGAGAAACTGAACACAAGGCGAGGCTCTCATATTCAGCAGTTGCCTCTCCCAGAACTTGGTCTGTCTGCGTGATGGTCTGCTATTTTGACAAGAATGTTCATATTTCTAAGGTCATTGTGACAACAGTTATGCTGTTTAAGTAGAAGTCAAGCAAATACTAAAAAAAAATTGGTATCAAAGCAATTGAATACTGTATATCAAATACATTTCAATGACTTTAGCTTTTAAATTAATACACAAACAAAATATTTTTGTTATAAAATGGCACATTTTAAGAATTATAAGATGAAAATATAACATTATTAATATTTATCAGTCATCTTGTTTCAGGCCAAGACACTTGTGACTTTGACAATTTTTCTTTTTAAATGAGTGCCTTTGATTCTAGTGATTAAAATTTATTCATTTTGGCTCTTGATTTATGCTGAAGTCAAAGTATAACTCTTTTGCATGACCAGAATTAAACTCAGTGGAATTCATTTTGCATAACTTGGGAGTGTGTCACAAACTCATTAGAGAGCAGCCAGCAACAGGCCTTTTTGTTTTACACAGAACGGACAACATCTATGAAGTTAGACTCTCTCCTGCATAAACCTATGAGGCCATGGTAAGTCCCAAGGCCAGCTGTGTGAAAGGAAACGTTTCAGTGAGTGCAAACCAGTATTTTCAAACACACACTGCAATGGGAAAAAGCTGTGACAGGAAGATATGACCATGATAAACAGCTGACTATTACTCAGAAAATATTTAGAAGGTTTCCTTCCTTACTGGTATGCCAGGAGGACCTGGGGCACCTTCTTTTCCAGGTTTTCCCTACACAGAAAAACACGAAAGAAAACAAGATTGAGAAGATCAAAAAAAGGATCATTTAATTCAAAAAGCGTAAGAAATAAATGCTGTGCCCTTGTGGCCAAGAGGGCCAATGGTATCTTGGGGTGCATCAAGAAAAGTGAGTCCAGCAGGTCTAGGGAGGTTCTTCTCCCCCTCTACTCTGCCCTGGTGAGACCACACCTGGAATACTGTGTCCAGTTTTGGGCTCCCCAGTTCCAAAGAGAGGAGGGATCTACTGGAGAAAGTCCAACAGAGAGCCATGAGGATGATTAGGGGACTTGATCATCTCTCCTATGAAGAGGGACTGAGACCTGGGGCTGTTTAGTCTTGAGAAGAGAAGACTTAGAGGGGATCTGATCAATGTCTGTAAATATCTGAGGGGTGGGTGTCAATCTCTTTTCAGTGGTGCATGGTAATAAGAGGGGAACAATGGATACAAAGTTGAACATGGAAGGTTTCACCTCAACATGAGGAGAAAATTCTTTACAGTGCAGGTGATGAAGCACTCGAACAGGCTGCCCAGAAGGGTTGTGAAGTCTCCTTCTCTGGAGACTTTCAAAACCTGCCTGGATGCATTCCTGTGGAGACTACTCTATGCAATGCTGCTTTTGGCAGGGGGGTTGGACTCGATGATCTCTGGAGGTCCCTTCCAAACTCTAACATTCTGTGATTCTGTGATTTGCACATACCGGTGTTCCGGGTTCTCCTCGGTCCCCCTTCTCACTTTGAGAATCACCAATCGGCCCCTGTAACAAAACCACCCTCAAGATTGAGATTCATATTTTCTAAATTAAAAATATCATTCATCATTTTGTTTTCTCTAAAAACAAGGGATCTATTAATAGGTACTGTATTCTAGTCACCAGTTCTATTCATGCAAGGTAGGAATAAGTAGTGTAAATACTACTGCATTCTCTAGCATGTACTACTGTAAATGCTACTCTAAATAGAAGCATTTACTAGGTGATGTTGCCTGACCATCTGGATTTAAGGGATTTACTTCTGGCCACTTACTGTAAACCCCATTGGCCCTGGAAGTCCTCTTGATCCTTTTTCTCCTTTCTCTCCTTTCAAGTCCTGTTATGCAGAAAATAAGAATGTAACTTGGGTCTCTTGGATTTTTCTGTGCTTATCATAACACTGAAGTTTTACAAATAGAAAATCTTTATTTCACAAGCAAGATTCTTTAAGTTCAGATGTCTTTTCTTAAATGACTAAGAGACAAACTTCACATCAGTGCTCCTGCCTCAGTCTATAATGTTTGAAAAAGAAACCATCTCTGCATGTACTTCCGAACACAGTGAGCTCAAAAAAACATACTTGTCACTGCACACCAGGGGACTGGAAAAAATATCCCCAGAAATGGCAGCAAATTGAAAGAAAGAAAGAAAAGAGAAAAAAAAAACCACAAATAAGCCTTAGCTGCTGCATTGGAGCTACAGTTACCTCCAACAGGTACATGCAGCAGCTGCCAACAGGATCCTCATCTCTGTTGGCTCAAGATAGGTTACCCTCCCGTGTAGTACTATTATGGCTTGGGTCACATCTTAAATTCATCATAAAGTTTATGGTCTGCCTAATTATCACTTGGTTAGACTCATGCCCAAACTATTTATATAAAGAGTTTTGAATGGTTTTTAAACCTTAATGTCCAATGTGTGTGAAAAATTGCCATTTCCATTGATAAACTGCCACAGCTGTAAGTGGGAAGTGCTCCAGGTGGTCTGTATTTGATTTCAGTGAGGAAGTGCTGCTGTGCCTAAAAGCTGAACCTTTCTCTCCCTTCCTCAACACATTCTTGATGCAAAATTCACTTTTTATTTTAGCACATAGTGGAGAGAGAGCTCTGGTAACTCCATGGATTAGCTGCAAATTAGACATGGAAAGCAGAGTCAAGAACAGGTTGGAAGACTTGTTAATATGTGAAGACACATAACCGTGTATATATAAAGACAAAATTTGATGATTTTAATTCACAAAGCAATACCTAAAACGAAAGCTGAATCAGAGTATTTCCTTCCTCCAGTACTCATTGTTTTACCAATATTTTCCACAATTACACTTGTTCCAGTAAAAATGAGGAAATAAATGATTAAATGTACATGAAGAGGTTGTAAGCTTTTGTGAGGCTCTAGTCACATAGAGTCCTGCTATTTTCAGTGACAAGGCCCAGAGATCAGCATAGCTCTGGCTGTGACAGCCATTCAGAAAATCCACGTTGATTTGGTAAAGGTAGAAGTGATTTACTTTTCATGTAGTCAGAGATTCACAGCAGGTGGGTTGCTAGTAACCACTTAGCATTCCACTGTCACTGTGCAGATGTGCTATGAATGCACAGGCCTCGGCTGAGCCGTACAGGCACACTCTAAGAAGAGCTTAGTATCTAACTAAGCAAGCCTGAAAAACATTAGGATGGGTAAAGGAAAATGTTATCAGAAAAACAAAGATGAAAAAGTCCTCTCAAAGTAAAACCTGGTAAGATGGGTTATCTGAATGTGATGTTTAACAATTTTACTACCGTCATGTTGTCTGGTCCACTCAATGTCACAATAACAGTTCCTGGGGGTCCCGGGGGGCCAGTTAACCCAGTGTCACCCTTGAAAGGAAAAAAGAGAAATAGAGCAATTACAAGTAGCGTGCTTTTATTGTTTCAAATTGCTACTGCTATACTCCTGACATCATGAAAATGTTCCTTTCATTATACTCAGATATTAATACAGTTAACATTTCTCTGTGCTTGCCATTTATCTTCCAATAAAAAGTCACATGGAAGACTTAAGACACCCTTCTTCTAGATGAGAAAAGTAAAAATGCACATGCTGATTTCTGTTACAGGATTTAGAATTAGCTTAAAATTTGTTTAAAAGTTACAGGACCATTTTAACTCTGAATCAAATGAAAGTATCTCCTTGTTCACAATTTTTCTCTCAATCTGATGAAGTCATTCAATAAAGTACATGAACTATCTTTGGTAATAGCTTCATAACTGCTGACTGTATTACAGATGATTGTGACATAATGCTGACAGATTAGATTAGCTTTCATATTGAAGCATTAATATTGAACTACACTTTTTTCATTAAGGATCTTATAGAAGAGGGAAAGTTCCAAATGTGAACTTTCCTGTGGAGCTCAGCAAATCAACATCCATAATTTCTAGTGATTTTGAGCCCATGGAATGCTTTTGCATGTATTTGCAGCACAGATGCAAAAAATTAATTACTCTTTCCTAAGGAAAAAAAATGCTCCACAGTCACCTGAGCTATTGCTAATGAATTATCAATTCTACTTACAGATGTTTTCCCAGGACACTTCTAGTTTTGTCATGCTAGCAACGACAAAAATTAAAACCAACCCCGCCATCCAATAGTGCTCTTCCAGCTCACAGCTGAATGTTAGCATAACTGAGATGCCCCAGGTTCTGAAAGTATCCTTTAAGGACATTAATTTTGACTGCTGTGCTTCTCCAACTGCAGGCTGAGGTCCTCAGAGACAACACCTGTGTTTCTAGTCACTTCTAGCTTAATGTCAACTATATGGGATACAAAGGGAAAACACAGATGAGTCATCCCGGTTTTACTCAGTCTTGAAGGTTTTCTAGCATCAAAAGGCTGACACTGAGAAGATGATGACTATAAGAAGCTGAGAGTCTACAGATGCTATATATTTACTAACGTTTACATGCTTACATCAGCATTTAGGAACACTGTGCAAATGATATACAAATGAATTTAATGCTACATATTAGTAAATATTAACTACTGACCCCTCTAATGTTTCCACTCTTTCATCAGAAAGTTTATATCCTTTACTCCTATGTGAAAACAGTTTGTCCTTAGACATGAATTGCCATGTTTTGTTTTTCCAGTGTAAGACTTCCACATATACACTGAACATTTGTATTTCACAGTACTTACTTCCCCAAACACTTTACCACAGTGTATCAGAAGCAGCAGAGAACACGGCTTGTAAAAATTCTTTAAGCATTTCATAGTTACCTTTCTTCCTTTGCTTCCTATGACTTTCAATCCCATAAGACCCTGTTAAAAAAATATAAAAAATGCCCAAATGTTATTTTTTATTTTAAAAACACCTACAAAGGGAGTTAATAATAGGAATTTTTAATTTTTATTGCCAATATGAGACTACCTTAGGTCCAGGAGGTCCTGCTTTCCCTGGCATGCCCTATAAAAAATAAAAAGAATGATTCCTTGATTTAAGAAAAACATTCTTCAGAACCACTATAGCTGTTTTGAGGCACACAATTTTCATGTGAGTTATGCCACTACTCTTTCTTCCACCTTTACAAGCACAATTTGATGTGAGTGGGTGACAGAATGTCTATACAATCTAGTTGCAAACATATATAGTTATACATATTAGTACTTAAAGTGAATTTATGGGTAATTATTTGAAAATTGAAATCTGTGCCTACAGGGATGCATCTGAAAACATGGAAATTGTCATGGACAAAAAATAATCTAAAAAATGAAAAAATAAATCAAACATGTTAGAAGTACACGGATTTCACATACATGTCTCTAGACCTCAGACAAATCTGTGGGAGTCAAATACTTCTGTTTGTGTAATTCCAAAGGTTAAAGTAACAAGTGAGATATAAATTCATACTCACCGAACGTCCTGGAGGGCCCTGTGGTCCACGTTCCCCAGGATATCCTTGAGCACCCTGGGGACCCTGTGTGTTAATAAAGAAACAGAAATCAATTTCTGGCAATGTTATGAGCATAGCACAATGATGAGCTCAGTAAAATGAGAACAGACAGAGGAGCAGCACCACCTCTGAGTTTCCTTCCCTTGTTTCAGGATAACACAGAAGTATAATTCCTCGTCACTGTTGCTTGGTTGGCATATATTTTGAAACATGAGAAAACATACCTATTCTACAACTACACTGCTCAAAGTGAGGTTTTGTATGTCCTCCATATTCCTACTGCTGGCCCTTTAATCTTTCTAATATTCTATGCAATACATTCTAAACTTCGAAGCTTCAATATTCAAAGAAATGCGAAGTTTTAAAATTTTATTTTCCTTTTAATGTCCTATGTTTATTGTAATAGTCAAAAGGAATGTCTGATCTGCCTTCTCCTATTAACATCCTTCGCTAGTACTCTAGAGGCCGAGCTTGTGTAACTGTTCTGTCTTATCTGACTAGATGGTCATTCTCGATCCTTTCCAACCGAATTATTTAGGCTACTCTATATGTAGCGGTAAATCCCTAATTCTAATACTAGTTTTTCTCCATTTCTAAAGCACTGTTGTTTGTCTGCAACCTGACTTCCCTGTCCAACTTTATTAACACCTAATAGACACTATTGGTTCTGATGGTACAATTAATTACTATTGTCTTGGTGTACTCCATTTTGTAATGTCACAAGACTTTCAGTGTATAATATTAATCAGATCATATAAAGTTTTAAGTGTCTTAATATACTTAATATACAGAATTATTTTCTGGCTTAGAAATTAGTGATATAATTGTAAAAAAATATTGTATCTATATAAAATACAAAATACATTACAATTATACATATTTAAATAATTTTTATATACACACACATATATAATGTGTTTTATATAGATAACCTATCTTCCTATCTAGCTGTCTCACAGTCTAAATTATTTTCCACATTACCTGAAGTCCAGGCATTCCTGGCAATCCAGGGTCACCTTTTGCACCATACCCTTGGCTATATCCATCTGCAGGACATCCCTGAACAATTAGGTAGAAAAGAAGATTAAAAGTTATGCTGTAGAAGTCTGTAGTGGATCAAATCTTATAATCAAGTTTGTAGGGAAATAAGCAACACCAGACTTGCAAAATGATGGCAACTGTTCACTACAGATGACTCTAAAAAAGATTTTATTAACTAGAACATGTCTTTTCTCAACCATTCTAGTTCTCTGTTATGAGCAGTCTTCACTTATCACACTTACATTACCCACCCACAGTCCTGACCTGCAATTTCTTTTTGGTACTTTTGATCCCTTTCAAAAACTCTTCAGTGCATCTGCAGATTTCCATATGTTTGGAGGATGAGCTTAGTTCTGTGTGCTCAAAAGGGTTAAACGCACTACATTCAACAACAGTAGTTAAAGGGAAAAATAAACAAATTGAATACTGTTTTGTAACCCAAGATGAATGCAATTAGTACAGACGAAGCACCAAAGTTTGTGGTTGCTTCTTCTAGAAAGTACATCTTCTGTTTCCTATGAATGGAAACTTAAAGAACTCTTCCAGCACTGAACACACACACACACACACACACACACACACACAAATGGTTGTTCACCAATACCCATTTCACATAACATGTTGTAAATAACTGACCTTCTCTCCTTTGATGCCAGTAGTACCCTAGGGAGAAGAACAATCATATTACTAAAGCAGAAAAAAAGAAAGAGACAATGGTGAAAGGAACAGTCTGAATATTCTTTCAGCTCAGTGCCCCTAAGTGATTTACTTTCATGGTCATAGTGTACAGCCAGGTACATGTTTACTGTGCCAGACTTCAAGAAGAAAAGGCATATTGTTAACAACTAGTCTTGTCTCAGAGTTACAACTCCACAAGTTGTGGAGGCAGAACAGTTTTGAAGCCTGATCTTAAATAAATAAATAAAATCAGGAGGACTGGTTAAGTAAATATCATATATATTAGGATGGCATTCAACAAATCCAAGCGCCGGGTGCTGCACTTTGGCCACAACAACCCCATGCAGAGCTACAGGCTGGGGTCAGAGTGGCTGGAGAGCAGCCAGGCAGAAAGGGACCTGGGGGTGCTGGTTGACAGCCGCCTGAACATGAGCCAGCAGTGTGCCCAGGTGGCCAAGACAGCCAATGGCATCCTGGCCTGCATCAGGCATAGTGTGGCCAGCAGGAGCAGGGAGGTCATTGTACCCCTGTACACAGCACTGGTTAGGTCACACCTTGAGTACTGTGTCCAGTTCTGGGCCCCTCAGTTTAGGAAAGATGTTGAATTGCTGGAGCATGTCCAGAGAAGGGCAACGAGGCTGGGGAGAGGCCTTGAGCACAAGCCCTATGAGGAGAGGCTGAGGGAGCTGGGACTGTTTAGACTGGAGAAGAGGAGGCTCAGGGGAGACCTCATTGCTGTCTACAACTACCTGAAGGGAGGTTGTAGCCAGGAGGGGGTTGGTCTCTTCTCCCAGGCAACCAGCACCAGAACAAGAGGACACAGTCTCAAGCTGTGCCAGGGGAGGTTTAGGCTGGAGGTGAGGAGAAAGTTCTTCACAGAGAGAGTGGTTGGCCATTGGAATGTGCTGCCCAGGGAGGTGGTGGAGTCACCATCCCTGGAGGTGTTCAAGAGGGGATTGGACGTGGCACTTGGTGCCATGGTTTAGATAGTCATGAGGTTTAGGGTGACAGGTTGGACTCGATGATCTTTGAGGTCTCTTCCAACCTTCTTGATTCTATGATTCTATGATATTTAGAAGTTACTAGATTTGATCCACTGTAACTTGACAGACAGCATTCCTTTTCCAATTTCCAAGAAGCTGCTTTTAAAAAAGCACAATTTTACAGAGATTAAAAAAATCCTAGAATTAAACCACTGCACCCAGAAATTCTGTTTTTAATTCCTGCTTCTTACTGACTTAATTAGACCACATCCTCAAAGATCTTTAGGCATGAACTGGAACTGCAATCTATTAAATATATATCAGACACCTTTAGAGATATGAGTGGTGAATTTTCCCAAGTATCCCTTGAGACACTAAAGAGCTAATACCAGACAATGAAACTGCATGCACTCATTAACTGAGGATGGTAAAGCATCACTTTTGACTTTGGTTTCTTTACCACACAGTTTTCATATTAACAAAACATTTGAGGTGTGGTCAGTACCAGCAAACATGAGGCTCTACGCTCTTTCCGTGCATGGCTATAAATTGCAGAAATAAATGCACAGAAGAATGAATTTCTCAGATACCTACCGGGACACCTGGAGCACCTCTTCTGCCAGGAGGGCCTGGAAATCCTTGATCACCCTGAAAGCAGAAACAGTGACTCTTAATGCATATGATTGCTTATTAGTTGGACTAATTTTGGCAAATGTGATTACAAAAGAAGTTCTTTATTTTATCATACTAAAACCATCAGCTGCATTACCACCATATTTGCTGGAAGAGGCACAGCCTCAGTGACTACCCCAGGGTCAGGTCACTGTTTCAGGACTTACGAATTGTCAGCTGCAAGCTGCATATTTGCAGTGAAATAAAATTAATTATCTGTTGCTTCTATTACCCATTTCAAGGACACATTGGACAAAACTGACTAGACCTTTTTTATTTAATGCAATTATTAACTGTCAAAGTATAAAACATAATTTATAACTTTTCAGCAAAGAACAGGTATTATTTAAGTACCTCTCTTACACAATAAAGCAACACTTTTCCTTCCTCTGGCCTTCAAACTTTTCCTGGTTGCTGAAGTCGCAAACAAAAGCACAACAACTTTGATTTGTGTCAGGGGGGAAATTCAGACTGCTTTTTGTCCGTTCTCAAGCATAGCCAAACATAATCTCTGTACACTCAGGTTGGTTTGTACCTTTGTGCCGTTGCATCCCGGAACACCCAAACGCCCAGGAGGACCAACACTTCCCGGTTCCCCCTGCAAAGTGTAACATTGACTCAAGCTTTGGTTTTGCACAGTCATATTGCCTACAGCAATACTGAAAGAGTTTGTGTTGGAGCAGTGTTTCACAAGACTTGACAGATTACAATGTGTTCTTAAATCATTACAAGCAGTAATAACTGCTGACATAGAGATTTTAATCTCTAGTTTAACTGACAGAGGCAGTGCTGATGTAGAGACTAGAGTGAGCACATGGAGCTGAGGAAAACTGCGTACTGAAGACTGTAGAAATGGGTAAATCAGTTTCGTTTTTACTTACTGGAAGGCCTGGGGGACCTGAAAATCCAGGTATTCCTGGGACTCCCTAATTATATAAAAACAGAAAAATAATAGTACAACTATTAAATAAAAGCTCATGATGTAGTTTTTCTCATGATCACATTCATAATGGGGATGATTGCAAGTATGTTTCTATCTAAAGATCATGATTTCCTTAACCTTCTGACTGCAATCCATATATAATGGTAGTTTATGCATAGAGACAGAACACACTCCAGATAAACTCTTCATGGAATTCTAGTCTGACTTTCTCATAGCATATCCCAGTACTAAATACATACAACATGAACCTCGTCCATAGGGTGTAGCAAAGAAGGATTTTTTTTTCTAAAAACCAGCTAATATCTACTAATACATTCTAAAAACCAGCATATACATACACCATGTCAACAACGTTAGAGACTTTCAAGTCATACATACATAATGTTGTATTTTTCACAAATTGTTGAACCAAGCTGACATTTAACACATACAAATTTGTTTACAATGTAAATACTTACTCGTATACCTTTGGGTCCAGCTAAGCCAGTAAACCCTGGCGAACCCTGCATCACAAATGGGAAACAAGGTATTTCAATGTAACTGAGAAAAAGCACATCTATCTCAAAAGGATGTGCAGTATTTTTACTACCAACATGTGCACACAAAGCTATATAAATCAATAAGAGATTTGCAGACACTAAAGCAAACAAGCATTTAACACAACTTGCATAAATGGTGGAATTTTGCCCTCCTTTTCAGTGTCACAGAATGCTTTGGGTTGAAAGGGACATACTCCTATCAGCTACTGAGTCACAAATGACAATTGCAGCTGGTGACCACACAATATCCCTCACCAACAGAAGACTCTGAAACAGGTTCTGTTTTGGTTTTTAGAACAGAATTCTTTACCAAGTCATAGCTCACTTCACAGTCAAGCACAGCAGTTTCTCTGTGTCTGTCACACACTCCTACCTTTGGGCCCTGTGGCCCTGGAGGACCTTCTGGACCAGGAAAGCCTTGATGACCAGGTGGACCTGGAACACCAGGAAACCCTTTTTCACCCTGTAAACATTAAGAAAATGAAGTTCTTACAGTATCCATTTTCAGTTTTCAATTAATCATAATGAAGATGCAAGCCTTATCTTGGTTAAAGTGCTTCTAGCCTACAAACTCAGAGAAAAGGTGTTTGAGCTCTTCAGATACCAGCAATTTAAAGTGTTTACTTTTACATTAGTTAAGAGCTGCGTGTTCAAGACCTTTAGGATTGGAAATACATGAGAGAAGGGGGTTATTGACTCTCTTAAGAGTCAGTTTTCCTATTGCTTTATCACAGGAGACTAAGAGAAAAAAAACATTTGAAGTGTTGCTGTGTGGAAGTTTTGGTATCTTATTATTCAGTACACAAGAGAGGACCCAGAAGAAGTCCTGGAGAAGCCAAACTACCTTGGCTTATTTTTCCACGAATTCTTACCCCTTAAATTTCCACAAACTCACAAGGTTTTAAATAACTTCTGAATGATAATAATGTTAATAATAAAATACATAGATAGAATATAACCCCAGAATATTTTCTCACAAATCAAAGTAGAAATTGCATTATGAAGTGTCTGTGCGATCTGTATCATAAACAGGCACAGTTTTTAATATCAAGTTGTTAATCCATCAGCGTCCCAAAAAAGGCACAAAAGGCTGCAGCTATACCAAGACGTGCCACCGGAGGGAGTACGGTACTAATGCACAGCGGGAAATCAAAGCCGTCGTCGACCTTCCTCCACTCAGCTTGTGCCCCCCTCGCTGAAGCAGTCAGCAAGGACATTGCCAACTAGATCAGGCTGCCCAGGGCTTCAAGTCTTACACTGAATATCTCCAGGGAAGGGCCCTCAACCACCTCCCTGGGCAACCTGTTCCAGTGTTCCACCACCCTCATAGTGAAGAACTTCCTGATCTGATCTAAATCTGCCCTTCTCTAGTTTGAAGCCACTGCCCCTTGTCCTGTCACTGCAGGTTTACTGTGGTGCAATGTGACAATTTTTCTTGGTTATGAAAGCACAGGAGGAAAGTTGTAATTCTTTACCAGCCAGACGCACTGATCAGTGGGACTAACCACAGATCTGGATTCTATTGATAAGGTTTAGTATGGCAGCCACTGCATCCACAGCTAGCCTCAGTTAAACCATGCCTTTTTTATAATGCCCCTTTCATTGGTGAATCAGTTGCTTTTCCAGCTGCAAGCAGGAGTTTGAAAGAATTTTTGGCATTTTTGTAATTCAGGTTTGTCTAAAAGCCACTGTGAGGCTCTGCCAAGCTCAGGTTGGCAAGAGGCAGAGCTGCAGCTCAGTTCTTTTGATGGATTCAATGCTTCTCCCTCACTGCTGGCAAGCCCTGTCTCGAGCTGCAGATTTGTCTGCCTGATCCCAGTGCATGCAGCTTTCCTTCAGAACAGGACAAGGGTGAGATGGGTAAGGACCAGAGACAGAAAGAGGGGAACACTGAACATGACACTTTTGGTGCCATTTTGAAAGCTGTGACAGGTGAGCTGCTGTCATGGGAATGGTATCTGTGGGGCATTTGTTAGGAGCCTGACAGGGACCTAGTGCTTCAGCCAGTGGTTGTGCTGGTGGTGCTCAAACATCCTGTGATACTAAACTAATGCATTAAAAATACAAATTTAAAAGTCTTCTGAGTTGAGCAGTGTCCCCAGAGTGATTTTAATAGAATTTTTAAGGTAAAGGATTTCTTTTAGAATTCTCTGTAGCACCTGTTGATAGACTATTATCACATAATAAACTTACTCACTGCCTCAACTCAGCTGATGTAGTAAAAACTTCCAGGTATAAACTCATCTTAACAATAGAAAAATGTCTCTGTTCTTACCTTACTACCTTTCATGCCATCGCAGAAGCAGGGACTTTTACCTTTGCATACACAGTTCTAAAACAAAAAACAACAAAAAAGACGAATATTAAAAAAAAAATCTTCTTGTGTTGTTTCGTGAAGGACAAATGTGATCTCAGGGGTTTTAGTAAGGTCATTATTTCACAGACAATACAACTGAAAACACAGTATTCTGGAAGAGTAGTAATTCTCAACATTGGAAAAGAGCTCATGACTCCTGTGCACTGTCTTTCAAGACAGACAAAGGCAGCCATTTAATTTTATCATTGGGATAAAGGACAAGAAGTCATGCCTAACACCACCAAGGGTATAACATCAGTGCAAAGTGTATAATTCAAGCATTTGGACTAGCAGAACTAAACCTTGCCGATTCTTTAAAAAAATATTTTATAATTATAGAAACATACACGAATACTGATACTGGTTTAGATTACAGTGATATTATTTTTATTTTAACCAATAATTTTATGACTTTTTGTGATTGCGTTCACCTCCTGACCCTGGCTCCTAGTACCTAATACAACTACAAAGGACTCTTAGCTTTGTTGTTTCTTAGTTCTGGAGGTTTTCTGAGACAAGCTGGATGGCAGTGAGTGCCTTCATACAGGGATGTCTCTATTCCTCCAGCAAGTCCTGGCCTGTAGCTGCTATCAGCATGTTTGTGTCTTCATGTGACCCCAGAGTCCAAAGCATCCAAACATCTCTGAGTCTATGACGTCTGTGACCTCTGCTGACAAGACTGTGGCAAGGCCATCTGGGCGCAGCTACAGTTTGGGAAAACTCAATGATTTAATCAAGTATGAAGAGATATTCAGGTTTTTATTGCTCACAGAAGTGAAAAACCAAGCAGCTCAAGCAAGGACATGCAGTATATAACTGGACAAACAGAACAACTAAATTAGCTCACTCATGCTCTAGGTAGTGCTGGTAGCAGGGTTCAGCAGAGCTACCAAGCCCGTCTGAATTCACTTAACCCTCCGTGCTCTGTTCCTTCTTCTACTGTCCTGCACTCAATACCTGAGCTAGCCCAGCCTGGCTGGTATAACTATGCAAAGTACTTTTCTAAACTTGTACAGACATCCTGCAGACAGTGGAGTGGAGGAGAAAAAAACATAATCCTTTGTTAACACAAGTATTATACATACTAAAATACCACTGAAGTTATTGAAGTCATGTGTTTCATAGAGATGCATTTATTGCCCTTCTTTTTACACTCAAACTTTCTATTGCTTTTGAAACTCATGCTGAATGACTTTTTCAATTGTACCACTGTAAAAAGAGGATTATTTATCAGCTGACCCTCTAACTTTAGTACATGTGTTTATCACAGTACTGTTACAGCTACAGACAAGAAGAGAGGGACAATTATCACATACTGGTAATGCAAATATTTTTTTTGAGCTGCATAAAGCTCAGAATCAAAAAAAGAACTATATTTTTTTCTTACAGTATGGTATGATAAGAAATTTCTATTTAAATCTGAAGACAGAATTAATTAACCTCAACAGCCAGTTATAAGGTAACAGCAGCACTGTTCCAAATTGGTAACTTTTCAGTGGTGTTTAAAAACAAAAAAGACAGTGAAAAAAAATGTCCCCCATTACATTCAGAAATTATTATTTCAGTTTTTCATTAAATTTAATTTTTCCTGTTGCAATCTGTTTAATTAAAAGATTTTACAGTTTAAAAGATTTGTGTTCTCCCACAAGCTAGGTTCAATTTCTTTTATCTTTGCCATCCAAACCTGAGGTATGTGGCACCAGCTAGCTGCCTTCATTTCTGCCACAGTTCATGGAAATTGCCTTTCTTCTCTGACTGACTATACAAGGAAATCTGACATCATGAAGCAAGGTGAGATGAGCAATTTAAACCTTCATCAGCAAAATAAAAGAGAAGTTAGAATTCGTTGACCATTAAAAACAAATTTCCCAAGAAATGACTGTGTCTGTCTGGGTCCTATAAACAGGTCAAAAGGTGATTACTTGGTATTTCAAAACAGGCTTTTAAGGAGTTTAAAATATTAAATACTTAATTTTGGGGCATATTTAAAGAAGAGTCTTTCTGCTCTGGTCTAGAATTCAAGTGGTACTGCATCACAAATTTGGGGAAAAAAAAACGTGTCAGTTAAAACAGAAACCTTCACTATTTTTTTAATCAGTGTGATTATATCATCAGAAACACAAGAATAAGCATTAGTGCATAATCAGTAACAAACAGTACCCTGATTTCTTTGTGAGGTGTATTGGTCTAGCACTGGAAAATCTGAATTCACTAAATAAGCTAAATGACAGGTATCTTAAGTTTTTAGGCACAAATCAGAACTAAAATAACATATCTCAAAAATTATTTGGAATAGTCTCCAAGACAACCAATTTTCTTTTTACTATTCAATAACAGTACTTTCCATTCCAAAATATTCTCTTCAAAACAGGTGACATAGGTGTTGGCACCTGTCTGCTAAGCAGTATAACATTGGTAACTTTTCAGGGTTCAGCATCCCAAGGAAAGATATCAACACAGTACAAATAACAGTAGTCTTAAATTACAGGCACTGCATTTGACTGCTGTACAGGGCTGGCAAGTAGCTCAAGTACTTAAGGTTTGCATATGGAAATTGTAACTTAGCTACAAGACCTACGAGACCCATCTCCTCAGCAATCTCAGCTGCTAAAACAGACTGAGCTTGAAAGTTTAGTAGACACGTTTGAGTTCAGGAAAGGTGCTGCTTACAGTATCCTGGATTTCATGAATTTCTTCAATATAACTGGGAGAATACTATGGCTGACCACAAAGAGCTTAAACAGACACATCTGGCTTCTAATCCTCCTAGTACCAGTTATTTACAGTTACTATTCCATAGATTGTCAGGAGCTGCACCTTATTTCTACCTGTGAAAGTAAAGCTAGAAGCAGATTACAGGATCACAGGATGTTAGGGGTTGGAAGGGACCTCCAGAAATCGAGTCCAACCCCCCTGCCACAGCAGGACCATATAACCATATAATCTAGTGCAGGTCACACAGGAATGCTTTTATGTATGTAGTGACACCTAGATTCTTCACAGTATTTGTATGCAAAATTGTTTTCAGGACATGTAGAGAAATCACAAGGTGAAATGACTCTTCTAACAGCAGATATAATCAGCAGAAGACTTGACAAATACAAGAGAAACTTTTAAACTTGCAATCAAAAAGAATCCAATGTGAAGTTAAATGCATGCAGATGTAGAAACTTACAATGCTGCACAACTAATCAAGGTTACTAAACTATTTAAAGAAAGACCCTTTGCTCTCCAAGGCGCCAGAATGCTTCAAATGGGTTTACTTTGCCATTAGTAAGCTTTCAGATCACTTCAGGTCTCTTTGTGTAGGCATATCACTTTAAACGAAACTGAAAAGGCTGAAGGTGATTTTACATTACAGTCAGTTATCTGGATAACACTACATGTTTTGGCATATGATTTTACATAAGATTAGATTATGCCTTCTCTATAGGGGCTCTGAACCAAAAAAATTGTTGTTCATTCACACTACTGGAGGCTTCCACATCCTTGCAAGATGCCTGCAGCTCGTTTATCAAAGGACCATAACAAAACAACAGTCTATTTCCAGGTTATAAGGAAACTGAATATTAGTTATGAATGGTTTATCCTCACAATAACATCTTCTAAAGAAAATGTATTAACAAAGCAACTGGTTTACTGTATGGTTTTTGGGTTTGTGGTATTTATAGTAAACACCTACACTTATTTCAAGTATTTAGATAAAGTAGACATTGCAAGATTTTTCATCTAAAAATCTAGGCCAAAGAATAAAGGCAGATAATTGCATGACTCAAAAATCAAAAACTTGACACCTTCTTGGAGTAGTTTGTAGAGAAGCTCCTTTCCAAAGTGCTTTGGGTGATAGTAGCACTATGCGTTCCTGCTCATAGTTCAGAGACTAACTTAAACATCTGCACTCCAGGCCTCACCTTCACTGAATCCCTTGAAAAAATGACAAAGAAATAGCAGGCTGCAGACTATTTTGTCACATATACAAAGCTGGAGTCATAAGAAGGATGTCAGAAAATGTGTTTAGGGAATGTTATCAAGCCTGGATATGTCAAAGGACATTACCAAATGTTAATGTAATGAAAAAGTCAACAATCATAGGTGTTTCTATCAACAACACAGGCTCTGAGTCCTGTTCATTTGTGGAGCAACACAATCATGCTGGGAATGGTTTAAACGCCGGAAGATGGAGAACAGAGAATGAGAGCCAGTGAGGGTGATGAGCCAGTATTTCTCCATTGATCTCTTTTTGGAGTGATAGATGGAACAATCAGAGTACTTGTTTGCATTTGCAGAACCACAGAAGTTCAGAGTAGGTCAGCTCTGACTTCAAAATACACATTTGTATTAAGGACACTGCACCTAAGACTGAGAGACAGCAAAGTGTGCTGCTGCAGGCCACAGGTTCCTTAAGTGTTTCAGATGAAGACCACATCAAGACCACACAGGAGGAGTAATAAAGATATTCAGATGCCAGTGGAGCTGAAAGGAAATGTATTCTGTAGGAATACAGTGATCTGTCTGCAGCAGGGCTGGAGTTCACATTTTTGGCCTGATCGGTTTTTAATGCACTGAGTGAATTCCATTGATTCCAGAGGTAAACCCTGATTAACATAAATGAAAGATGACTGTGAAATGTAAATAATTTTAAGATTAATAAAAGCAGTGCAAGTGATATCCATTAATTATTGTGAACAGTAGAACTAATCCAGGTGTCTTCTCTCAAGTGGGTGGTAAAGCTGTCACTGTCACTGGTGATTCTAACAGCTGATCAGGCTTACTCTTAAACATATACATCTGATTTTTCATTTGAACTTGATTTTTATTAACATCTCACCTACCCCTTCTCTTCTAACTTCACAAATTACTAAATTGTAACTCCATCAAAACATGTAACAGGACTTGCTGGACAAGATCTGTTTTCCCATAAGACTGCTTTTTCTATTTTTTCCCCTTTTCCATCTTTTTGCTCATTAATGGTAACCTGAGCAGCCTACAGTTACAAGGTCATCGCAGTCCTTCTGAAGTGAAAGCTAATTTCAACTTTTCTTCAGCTAATTCAGCTGATTTCCAGTTTTTTCAGTAATCTCTCTTATGCTCCAGTATTTATCAGGATTTGTGTACCAGTGAGCCAGCTCCTTTAAGAGTCCTGATCATGACTTTTCAAGGGGTGCTGACACACTGAGATTTAGGAATTCTTCCTGTGCTGTCTCAGTGCAGAGCAATCACTTCACACATTCCAGCTGCATCTAGAAACTGAAGCTGAGCACATGGAATAATATTGCTCAAGTAGTTGATGCTAACATAGTGCTTAAAACCACAAAGGGACTGCTTCTCTGTCCTCTATTACGTTTTCTATACATCTCATAGAAGTGCAGTAAGTGGAAGGCTTTGCTTTAACATCTATCTGCCCTACAGACCTGTGTTGGGATAGGTGGGCTGCACAGAGGTGTGAAGTGCTGCACCTTCTGAAGGACACTAGGTAAAGCTTCTAGCTTTGGCTTTGAACCCAGTGAACTATTAGACAGGGCCCAGAGGAGGGCTGCAAAGACAATCAAAGGGCTGGAGCATCTTTCCTATGAAGACAAACAAAGAGAGAGGAGGTCGTTCAGCCTGGAGAAGAGAAGGCTCTGAAAGACTGAAGAGCAGCCTTCCAGCATGTGAAGAGGGCCTACAGAATAGCTGGAGAGGGATTTGTTACAAACGTATGTAGTGACAGGACTAGGGGTAATGGCTTCAAATTGGAAGTATCCAGATTTAGTTTAGACGTTAGGAAGAAATTCTTTCCCATGAGTGGTGTGGCACTGGAACAGGTTGTCCAGTGAAGCTGTGGAGGCTCCAACCTGGGAAGTGCCCAAAGCAAGGTTAGATGGGGCCTTGAGCAACCTGGTCTAGCACAAGGTGTCCCTGCCCATAGCAAGGGGGTTGGAACTAGATGATCCTTAAGGTCCTTTCCAACCCTCACCATTCTATGATTGTGTGATGTGTTGTAACCTGCTCAAGCAGAGGACCTCAGAGCAGAGCTGTATAGAGTAAGTCCCTATTGTCTAACAGGCTATATAAGGCAAACCTTTTTTCCCAGTCTGAGGCACCTCTGTTGGGATACTGAGCTGGACTAGCAGAGTCAGTAATTCTATCTAGCCATGGTTAGTAGATACGTGACCTTGGCAGCATTGTCCTCATGTTGCACAACTGTAAATCACTGTGAAGTGTACAAGGTATTGAAGAATGAGGTCCCCTCACTCCAAAACATAGCTATCAAAACAAAATACCAGTCTTACAATCTGTATACTACAAGTTTTTCATGCATTCTAAGCATCAAACATGAATTAATTGAAATTATCAAAGACCACGAAGAACTTCGTGTTTTTTTTAGAGACTGCTGGGCCAGTACAAAAAAACCAAATTATTAAGCCTTCAGTAAATATAGACAACATAGAGTAGAAATAGGAGATGATGAGATGAAGGAAAGTATGTCAGTTCCCAAACCCTGACAACATTGTGTAGTCGCTTGTGAACTGGAATGCAGCCAGACATTCCTACCTTAGAAAACTTAGAAAAAAATCACGTGTGCTACCAGAATTCACAGCATTCTGCCTACCACTTGAACACCTATCGCCTGGCAATACATCTGCAATTTTAACTGATAAACGGGGATCTCACTGGGATCTCAAAGGACAACCTGGAAAAACTGTTATGCTACAGACAGTGCAGTTGTGGAACAAGCTCCATTAAATGCTTTTAATGGGAACTTTGCCCGGGGGATAACTGTTGGATCACTATTCCTCCTTGCTGACACAAGCCCTGTATTACTGGTTATGTGCTGCTTCCAGCATGAGATGCAGAAGAGAAGTTCCAAGCATATACAGCTAATGGAAAAACCTTTGTAACACTTTAGAGAAACACAATTTGTGTTTAACCTGGAGATTCACAACTTGTGATTACATGTGAACACACAATGTGTCTACCTGAACTGGGTAAGAATTGCCTTACTTTCTGTCCTTAAACTGTCAGGAGTTCTTCTGGAAGGAATTTGTCCTATTAAGTAATATAAAGCTGTATTATAACGGTGATTGCAAACCAACTATGGTAAATAACTAAAGAAGCTCCTGCAAGTTAACATTTAAACAATTTTCTGTTATGTCAACAGAAAATCTTTGAAAAACTTTTCTCTCTTCAGAGTCTGAAACTGCTTTGAAAACCTCCTCAGTTTTTAAAGCAAAAACCTGTTTAGAGAGAACTTTATATGATAAATATATAATAATCTTGTAGTGTTAGCCAAATGCCTTCATTATAACTAGTAACTTTTATCACAATTGCAAAATCCAGTAACACAAACCTTAAACAAGATGGAAACAAAATTTCCATAGAGCTTCGGGCATCTCTTGCCTGTGTTTAAATGGAATAAATTATGTCCTTGTGCGGAAAAAATATAGAAAAAAAAATCAAGCAACCAAACACTAAAAAACAAACCCAGACCTGTAAAACATCCTGCCATTCTTTTTTTGGCACTATATTTATCATATAGCATAGCTTTTGGGCTGTGAACAAGCCTATCTGTATGGAATTTGCCAGCAACTGCCTTAACAGAGCTGTTGATACTGTTCTTAGGGAAGCAGACCATTCTGCCATCCTGTTCCTAGTCCCACATGCAGCTTTCATGGTACCAACCATTTTCTTGCCCAAGCAGATTCAGTGCAATTAATCATATGGAACCTCTCCCTGCTCTCCAGCTCACTGACAGTAAAGAATTGGGGAGTGTGAGAATGGTAAGGCTTAGCAATCCTCACTGAGCCTGCATGTTATCATCACAGTGTTAGGATAAAACAGGTAAAATGATCTTGTTTGGGGAAAAATACACCATCTCCTTGAGTTTACACAAGCTCATATTGTTTGTGAGCTCTGCAGTGATGACCACTAAGGCCTGTGTTGTAGAAGCTGCCTAGTATTACTCAGTATCCATGTACGTAAAGCAGGCACATTGGGTGCAACTTTGGAAAGTTGAGGCTCTCAATTAAATCTCTGCTTTTTTTATGCAGGGGGAGTTAATTCCTTTTGGTCTGTAATGAAAAGGCACATAATTACTCCCCCTTTAAATACAGAGAATGATGGTTTGCTTTCTCCTGTGAAACCACAAAACACTTTAATACTTACGTTTATAATGACCAAAATCTTACTCTACAAATAATCTCACTAGGGAAGAAGTCACTGTGATGAGGACTATCAGAAACTGGAACAAACTGTTCACCATGGGGTTTAATCTCCAGAGGCAGACGCATAAAGCCCATCTCTATGGGTTTCTTCTCTTGACCTTGAACAGGACACAGGGACAAAAGAAATAAATATTGTTCCTTTTCACAAGGAAAAACAGATTAAGCAATTCAGGACACGGGTTTTTTTGTGTAGCAGACTCTACAGGGTGTTTAATCAGCTTATTCATCTGTGCTGTTCCTTCCTAACAGAAGGTCATCTTAAAAAAGCAACAAGAGCCATCTAATTACAAGGCACGCACACCATTCAATTAGGGAATTTTTGCTTACCTACCATAATATGGTTTGTAATACATCACATAATTTCTGTTTCTCCCCAGCTGTTGAGTGTGGGAATAGTATTCACTAGAATTGTGTCATCAGGCCTGTGTATTTGCATATTTGTAAAATTCTGCTAAGTGCTGCAAATAGCAATGAAAGCAACAGAAAGCTTATTGCACATGCTTTGGGGTTTCCTCTTTTGAAAGGCTCTATGATTTCACAGGTGAAAAGAAAAAAAAGAAGGTTACTTTTTCTTGCAGCTTGCTCCAAAATAATCTGGGGAAAAATGCAACATAAAACCCTAGTTATAAAGCCTTCACTGAACCAGGCCAGATGAAAACCCGTCATCTTGTGAGACTTTCACCCTGTCACAAACCTGCTAGGTTAAAAAACCAACCAAACAAAAAGACAATGAAAATAGAACTAAAAATTCACTAGTTGTGGCAAAACTTCAGTGCATTCACAAGAGACTGGGGCTGTAAACAGTTAAGAAGAAAAAAAGCCTTTTTGTATTTCACCTTCCTTCCAGGCTCCTGTAATCCATGCCAGCATACTGAGCTTCTAGTATTACTTTGTTAGGCAGCAGGGTGAGAATGTGACAGTAAAACAGATGACCGGACATCCCATACTAGCTGCACTTAATAGCAAAGTATTTTATTTCAAGACACGTTATGATAAATCAGTTCCAGCTATTGCAGAAGGGATTGCCAGCACAGACCTCAAAATAAAATGGGTGTTATAGTTGTATGAAATATGAAGCAATGAAGAAAGAACCATTGCTTGCCTGCCTGCTTTAGTAATTTTAATTATATAATTCAGTCAGCAAAATAACCTGAACTACAGAATTTTGTTTCAATGTGTATTTACCCTGTAGGTTTGTTAGGAAAAGGTTGTAGATCACGTGTTAACAGCTCGGTTTTCACAGGTTCACCTCCTTTCAGTTGTATGGTGCAGCAAACACAAGCACATGTAACATTTCCTGGCCATCAGAGCAAGCCCCAGGGAGGATAACGCAACAGAACTCCACAA
This sequence comes from Indicator indicator, assembly GCF_027791375.1. NCBI lineage: Eukaryota > Metazoa > Chordata > Aves > Piciformes > Indicatoridae > Indicator > Indicator indicator. Next base: position 4,764,133 of record NC_072022.1, on the reverse strand, counting down.
ATTTGGATGCACAAACATGAGAGCAACTCTGCGACTTTAAGCTCATGCTCTTCACTCAGCAGGACAAGTCTTGCTCTGCAGTGCTCTGACATTGGCCTTTTTCTCTGTGGAGAGGGTGGATGAATGACACCTCATTAGAGAGGCAATCAGGACCAGAACAGTCTAGTACAAGTTGGGTACAATTATCAGTGACACCCCCACTGGCTCCAGAGCTGGGATCACATTAACCATATCAAAGAAAGCACTGCACAAAGAACTTGTTTTCCTAACACAATCAGTGAACTCTTTTGTACATTCAGGTGCACATCTTCCCTTCTCAGCTGCCTTGTGCCACACAGAACACTTCCAAGGGCCTGCAGAGAAGGAAAATTCTCATTGTTACCCTTTGCCCTTCCAGCATTTTGATTCACAGTTAAACACATCAATTCAGCCTGCATCCCATTCTTAGCAGCCTTAGAGATGCCCACAGCTGAGCTAGAACATTGTTTTTTCCCTCCCAGAGCCATATATTAAGACCCATTTGTGACAGCAATATAGTTTGCATATAATTAGGAAAAGAACATTGCATGAAGACTAGTTTTTAAGTATTGGCATGTGCATTCTACCATTTGTAAAAAAAAAATAAACTGAGAAATATGAACACTTGTATCTTGTCACAGACAATAAGCCAAGTGAGAAAGGGGATGCAGAAAAGGTCTTTTCAAGCCTTGTAGTCTCTGTGTTATCTCACCTCCTTTGACAACAGCACATGAAAAAATACAGAGTAATGACTGAGGCAAATACGTACTATAGAGCACTTGCCCTGTGAGCTAATAAAATATTGCACTTGTACTACAAAAAATGGTAGTAACATGGAGGTGCAGATGTCTTACAATCAAGTAACCTTGCTCAAGTAGAAAGCCCCTTTTACCTTGTTTTGAACACATGCTTACATGATGCCATCATACAAATATTAATGCCACTAAGAACCAGTATCAATTCAGTACTAATTCAGTACTAATGAACATGGCCTGGACAATTTTCTTATTAGTGTCAAATTTTAGAGAATGTTTTTACAGCAATGTTTAGTTTCAAAACATACAAGAAGTACATGGATGTTATCAAAAGTCAGAACACACTCAGGAGAGTTCACTGGGATACACATTTGCCTCCAGAGTATCAGCTCCAGGTGCTCTTAAAAAAAAACCCGAAACTAAAGCGTGAGCAAGCTTTTTTTTTCCCAGAGAGGAAAAAAATAGAAATGGGGAATGAGAAAGATCTTGTTGCCTGAGGAAATGTACTGATAATTTTTATTATTCTTCTGAAGTATTTAAACAAACAGTGGGAACATGCAAAGAGCTATAACAGCAGTACTTGAAGGACTACATCAAGCAAGTTGAAAAGCCTTTGACGTGGGAAGATGGTACTTCTGCTGAGTTTTCAGAAGAGGTGATTAGAGCATGCCAGTGGCCAAGAATGCAGATAATACTACTCCCTAGCAGGTGCCAGAAAGTTCAGCCTCCTCAGGGCAGGACAGTCTGGGCTCTGTGAAGGGCTATGAGGACCAAAATCTACTGTATAAACAGCAGCAGGAACAAATTGAAAATTTCCTGTCTTGTCTTTGGGAATAAATGACTTAACGGGTTATTAAGAAACATACACTTCAATTTTTCTATGCTGGAACATTGCTTAATTTACACATATAGCAAGAATATTGCTCGGTGATCAAAAGTCAGTTTATTTTCATCTGAAAATGTGGCATGATTTTAAAAAACAAACAATGCCTGGTTTTTTGCAATGGAAGTGCAGCCAGGATGCAATGATTTCACATCAATCATTTCACATCAATTAACATTAGCTGCTAATATTTAATTAGGAGTTTAGATAAAATTGCTTTTAAAAAGGTACTTATTTCCTCCATAATTTTTGAAAAACCCAGCATTTTCAAGAACTGAAATTAGGACATTTGAATCTTAAAGGGATCTATCTGTTGCAAATCTATTTTAAACTAATCTCAGTGCACATTTGAGACCTACTGAATTTTCAGAGGACCACCGAATTCAAACACTGTGTTCAAACTTTGCTTGAACAGCAAGATTCTGTAAAAGCTACTTCTTGCCATGCCCAGTCCTGTCTTTAGGACCACACTAGTGACAACATTCTAGAAAACTGGTATCTCAGAGCTTCATGATTTACCTTAAGCAGAAAGGCTACTCATGAACTAGGGTACAGGAGTCTGCAAGGCTGGCAAAAAATACGGGATCCTACTGAAGTGGCTTAGAAGTGTTGGAGTACTTTGCTGTGCCATATGTGGGGTCTCCCTTGTTGATACACCTCCTTTTCTCTTTCTCTGTAGATAAAAACATGAAATAGGATGGCAAGATAAACACAGCCACGACAGAGACTCAGAAAAAGCGTGCATGTATGTGTGCTGGGAGGGAGGAGTTCCTGGTGCACAGCCTGCCCTTGCTAAGAGCTACTCAGGAGCATGTACCATGATGTGCATCTCCATGGAGCAGCAAGGGCAAAGGATGGGAAGTACTAGCAGACTAGGAGCGGAATAAAGAACAAAGATAGGTAGGAGAGATAGGTCTTGAGTATATCCGCTCTAGGCAGAGCTTGAAACAACTCAGAAAATGTGCACTTTGCAAAAAGATCTGGTACCTCTGTTATACGTAAGAGCTAAGAGGTATTTTAATTCCATCATGAATGAAACAATTAGGTCTTTATTAAATGACTAAGCTTGACTGCAAGTTAAAGTGCCATGAAAGAAAACATGTTTAGCAAGGTGCTTATGCTGTTTACAGACACTTTAGCCAGAAGGTGAGAGTGAGAGGTACACCATTTTAGATGAAATATCATTACTTTTTCTCTGTTTCAGACAATCACAGCAGAATGTGGCTCTATTTTAGCCACAGAGTAGATCAGGTTTTTTTCCTTATAAAGCTGAACTGCAAAATGTATTGATTGGCAGTAAAGGATTTGGGTGTATTGGTTAGAGTTTTACTCACAAGTGTAAAGAGAGATAAACACCGTTTATTATTAAAGCAGAGTTTCAATTTACTGAAATTGTTTGCTATGTTTGATGCCTATCAGAAATCAGGTGTTGAGAGAAACACTGACACTACTACCCTCACGGCTGACTGCTCTTCTCCCAGTTGGGAATATACAATCTAAGTGTTACATTTGTAGAGAGAAGAGAGGGACGGCAAAGACGAGGTAATGCACGCTCGATCACTAAACCTGAAACACAAATTGTGAGGTAAGTTTGTAAAAAGAGCAGCACAGATGGTCCAAACGAGAAGTGCTGCTCTAAGTGTTCACCTCAGAGACCATCGGCACGCAGCACAGCCTAGCCCTTGCTGCCCGCACCCGCCACCTCCCGCGGAGGGACGCGCAGCCGCCGGTCAAGCCTCCAAGCCTCTGTCGGGGCTGAGCCTCCATCATAGGGATGCTTCTTCTTCGCACCTGAGGCGGGCGGTGAGGATGCGCCCTGTGCGGTGCCCTCCCCACCTTCCCTCATTCCCGCCCGGCAGCGGCGCGAGGTAACGGTACCACACCGCGGGGCGGGATATACCTCACCGTGCCCTGCTGCGATGTACGTGACGCGGGTGAGCCTCATCATTTCAAATACCTAAAGCTCACCGTTTACTTTCTCAGAACCTGCCAACGCCGAAATGCAGTGAATTTGATTAGAGACGGCCGAGGAGATGAGCCTCGCTCTGTCCCAAGTGAGGCTGTGGGACGCCGCACCACAGTTCCCTGCCTGAATCCCTTCCACCCCGCACACATCTCAGCCACGCTGGGACCCTCTATCGCCAGCTCACTCACCTCCGCTGCTGTGGCGCGGCCCGGCCAGAGCAGGGCGAGCAGCAGCAGCTGCAGCAGCGGCACTGGGCGGCCAGGGCAGCACCCACCGGCCATCCCCGCGCTGGGCGCTGGTTGCGCGGCGTCCCGCGGAACTTGGCCTAGGCCGCTCGGACTCTGCCCCCCGCCCGCCCGCAGCTTTTGGCCTGGGGGCTGCTGCTTCGCACCCGCCTCGGCGCTCCCTGCGCTCTGGGGTGGGGATATGGGCGGGGCCGGCCGGGCCACCCCTGTCCTCCTCTCTTCTCTTCTGTTTCCTTTCATCTCTCTGTCTCCCGCGTTGGGGCACCAGCTACCGTCCTTCCGTCCGCAGCAGGCATGGCGTGAGTGAAAGGCAGGGCGCTTTCCCGCTTGGGACCTGAGGTGAGCGCCGCGGAGGGGCTGTGCCGGACCGCGGCACCTGCGCTCGTGATGAGTTCCTGCGCCCGTCCCGCCTGGACTCGGTGCCTGCTGGGCTGCGGAGCCAACCCTGTCACGGGACGACTGAAGGTGCCCGGGGGTACGGGGCTGTCTCCGTCCCGCGCAGCTGTGAGGACGCTGGTGTCGGACGCTGCCCAGAGCCTCGGGGTTGCGCGGTGGGACCGGAGACTCACCCGGGCGCCGCCACGGCCTGGACCCGCCCGGAACGGCCTGGTGGGGAGACGGAATCGGTTAACCCGGGGCAGGAGCGAGATGGGAGGCGGCAGCTCAGGGTGCGCGGGTGAGGCGGTACTGGGACAAGCTGTCGGCCAGCTCTGGCCCTCCTCAGCGCCGTCCCGCCGCTGCCTAGGGCGCTCTGGAGGTAGGGTTTTTCTTTCGGCAGCGCTGTCCTCCTCTTGAAGTGTTTCTTAATGGGACAGCAGAGACCACGAAGTCCCAGAAGGGACAAAGTGCTGCCCACGGCAGAAACGGAAATCGGTGAGAGGCGTTTCTCCCCTGGCTTTCCGTATAGTTTAGCATGGTAGAAACGTTTTGTGAATGGAAGTGTGATTTATGAAGTGTTGGTAATATGCAAAGTTTATCACATTTATGTTAATGATAAAGGTACTGCACGTTAAAGGTAACATCTCACCAAATAAAATAGTGTTCTGAAGTGTTCTGGCACGAACAAGTGTGTTGGCCAGGCCAGCCATAGTGATCTTCCACTATCTGCAGTGGTCTTGAGTGCTCTCCAGGAAATCCTGCATTACACGTGTTATTAAGCAATACAGAAAAAACAAAAATATACAACAATATAATATGCATACATAAATCTGTTGAGGACTGGTCACAAGACACAAATTTAAAGCCTTTCATGAGCATAAAGCTAACCACAGAGGTCTGTAAAACAGCTTATCTTACAGGCGTGAGAGTAGAGCCGGTTGTTACTGTTAACCCTTTCTGATCCACGGTGAAAGCTAGAAGTGAGGCTGCTTTTCCCAAAGGTTTGGTACTAGCAGCAAGAACACAACCTCTGGAAGGGCAGAGCAGTGTGTTCATTACCAAAGATCTTGTACATCATCACAGATGTTATCACCTTGGCTCTGAACTTATAGGGAGGAAAGGGGAAGATCCATTTTTCAAGCCAGGGGGAAATAGGGGAAATGTAGGGGAAATAATATCTTCATATAAAGCCACTAAACTGACGCATTTTATTTGTCAGGATTGTAAGCCTGTGGACTGTAATAGTATTACATTTTTTTAATACAAAATAATAAGGACAAAAATGGGCTCTACAGGTGTTTATAAGTGGTAAGTATCTATAAATTCCAAGTGCCAATAAATTCTAAGTACCTAAATGCACTACTGCAATTTAACACTAGAAGAACTGGTGTTAGAGGGTAGCAGATGTTCATTTACACTAAAGTGAAAGCAAAGAGGTTTCTGAGACAAGGGCAGAGCAAGTGAGATAGCAGTGGAAGAGAGGTCCTCAGGAGTGGTGCAAGTTTAAATGCAGAATGAGCAGTATGACTCAATGTGTAAAGCAGATAGTACTGAAAAGGACAGTTCTTGCATACCAGGCCAAAGAAACATTGGAAGAAGCAGAAAGCTGCCAAGCCATTGTTAGGAGAGAGACATAAGGAATGAAATACTGATGTAATAAAAAGGTACTGAGTCAGTGTTAAGTGATGAAAAAACCCTATGTGGAGACTTCAAAGCAAGAAGACTGGAAGGTAAAAGCAAACATGGGAAAGTGCTAGCAAGGGCCAGACAACAGAAAGGACATTTAAAACAAAGCCTTCTTCCAGCCCAGTCTTAATCGAGTGACACCAGAGCAATTGGGTGCTGAGCAGTATGGCCCAGCTGGGTCATACCATAGCTGTGTGTGTGTCTGCCTGCAACTCTGGCTCATGTCCTGTGTTCTTATTTTATCCGAGTTCTCAAGAATGAAATTGTCTTCCTTCTTGGTTCTTGTCTAGAAACTAACCACCTGGGTTATATTACCGTGCCAGCTTTCCCCGTCTGGCTTTTGAGAATTTTGTGACCTGAGGTTTTAGAATGCTTGTTCAAAACCTATTCCTTTAGGAATAAAATGACTGCTATCTCTCCATGCCTATAGGTAGAGCTTATTTTGGTTATCTGGTAATTCCTGTTTGTACATCAGATGTGTATGTTTTAATATAAACAGGTTCAGAAGGCAAAACAGCAGCATTATGGGACAGTGTTTATAGACCATCTACAAACAGGAAGAGAAGACCTGCTGGTTTACCCCCCCCCCCAAAAAAAAAAATTAAATGAAAGAAAAAGTGCTGCATGTACAGATCCTAGAGCAGCGTGAATGGCATTAACAAAGGATTCATTTGAACGGATTAAGTGGCTTATCACAGCTGCCTGGTGAGTTTCACAGATCACTACATTTTTTAGCTAAAGTCACTGAGATATGTATTCCTAGCTATCAACTTAACACTGATAAGTCAGCAGTTAAATAATTTTTAGCCTGTCATACATTTGATAAGCCTATGTAATAATTTATTGTATTTGATTTGGATTGTTGGTCTGTAATTTCTTTACCATTTAAAATCATGGGTATTCAACTATTTAAATAATAGGAAACAGGGACTGTAATTCTGTGTCCATTTTAAAAGGAAAGATGTTCCTAGTGATGAACATCTTTGGAGGGGAAAAAAAAAAAAGTAATGACCATCTCAAAGCTGCGTGCCTGTCCCAGGATAATTTTGCAGATGATGAGTAATTATTTGAAAGGCATTAAGGAAACTTTCAGAGACTCTAATGGAAATAACCTGCTAGCAACTGTGTCAGGATTTCTTTCTAGAGAGATATGATCCTTAGGGGAAATTAGAATCACTATGGCCTGGAATTGTTAGACTGTTGAAGTGGGATCACTGAGTCTACCTCTAGGAAAAAAAATCCTATCTTCTAGCAAATACCAGTCCAGTTTTCCTTCTTTATAAAATGTCTTGCACTAGTCTTTTTAGGGATGTGAAATGCTTTGCTGGGCCATCTGAAACACATAGAAGGTCTTTCTGATAGTGAGGGAATCTCTAAAAACTGACGGAAAACTCATGTCCCAGCAAATGTACTTTACTTGAACCTGGCACTCTTCTGTTGTGCTAATGTGCCCGATTTTCCTCCAGTGTCTTTTAAAGTTTATTTGGTTTGTGCAAACCCAGACTGCTTGTTATTTGGATGTTCCCCAACATAGCAGCCTGCTAACCCAGACATCCCTCCAAGGCTTCTTTCCTTTTTGTTGTGTGGTTTGTGAATGACTTGCCATTAGCAGTTGTGTGCTGAAATGAGTCTGTAGGCAGCATCTGTCTGGATTTAGGAGGCCCTGGATTTTGAAATTACGAGGGACACTGGCAAACACATGACAGGGAACAGGGGAGACTGCAGAGGTATGCATCAAGAACAGCATCATTAGGTTTCCATTGCAGCTATGCAAGGATTTCATAAGAGTTTGGCATTTTCTGAAAGAAATAACTCCTCACGCGTGGCCAACCTTGATATGGAGAAAAAGTATGTATAGAGCCTGTCTGCAGGCACAGTTCTCAGTGCTCCAAAGAACTGACCATGTGACTAAGAACAACAAAAAAAGTTGATCTCAATAGGACTTTTAAGATATTTAATAAATGTCTGAATATTTGCAGGTTGAGGTAATTTTGATACAAGCTTCACTGCAGCCTGGAGAATAATAGACAGTAGTTACAGAATCATAGAATGCATTGAGTTGGAAGAGACCTTTAAAAGTCATCTAATCCAACCACCCCGCAGTAAGCAGGCACATCCCCAACTTGATCAAGTTGCTCAGAGCCCTGTCAATGACCATATCTAATTTATCACTTCATGTAATGACCATCTTTATTCTCATTAATAATTACAATGTTCATAATAATAATGTTTTTTTTTCTTGTATTGCTGCAGAAATGTTGAGCTGCCTTTTTCATCCTTTTTTTTTCATGTAGAAATAATGAAAGACATGATCTCAGGTTTGTAATCCATCACTAGCAATAGGCTTCCCCATTAGCTGCTCTGGAATTCTGTGGCTGTTGGGTGCTACTTTGCTCCCTCCTTCCTCACACTCTCTGAGCAAAATCAAAGAGCAGCAGCCAGGTCATTTTGGGGCAGACCACCTCCATCTCTGCACAGTTTTCACACCATGATGTCCATGGAAGTGCAGAAATCTGCCTAGAGTGGTTCCTCTCTGGCCATCCTTAATTGTGGGATTTGAAACAGGTTACAAGGAGGAAGTTTAAAGAATTTTTACACAGTCTTATTCATGCATGTTTGTACTCAGCCTCACAAATACAAAAAGACAAATAATTATGGCACATGCTGACCAGGTTGTGATGGTGCATACCCCTTTGAAATATAATTACCCCAAACAGGATTTACTCATGTGTACACACTTAGAGGCTACATTTTTGTGCAGGTTGGATCTTGGAAGTTTAGTTTTAATTTAGCTTTCTCCTTCTTTTCCATCAGGTGGCTGATGGTTGTTTTTTCAGCCCAAGAAGCTGCCGGGGTAAGTGACAGTGATATTTCCTTTTGACAGGTTAAGGACAGGATGGTATGGTTCAAACAAGTGACACTCACGTAAATCTAAATCATCTGCAGTACTTTACAAAACCAGTGATGTTTCTTTCAGTTCTAAATTTCTGTTCCTGTTGCTCAGCTTAACTACTAGTGCTTTTCTCTTTTGGATTCTTCTACGTTCTACCTTTGGCATCTTGAAGTGCTTTTGTAAAGCTGCACATAAAAATGCACCCTCTTGCACTGAGTCTGTCTCCTTCCTCATGAAATCCTTTCAGTGGCTCTACATCAGACTAGTTTGCAAGCCCTTGATCTTCAGCTGCCCTCCTTGTACATTCCCATCTCTCCAAAGCCAAAATTTCACACATCATACAGTGTCAATGTCTACGTTATCTTCCTCTCTGTACTGTCCTCCATGTCATCATTATCTTTGCATTGCCCTCACCAAAACTTCAAGTCTGTCCTCTGTTTCTTTCAAATATTTAAAAGCTCTTTGTTGTTGTTTCTCCCAAGTCATCCATTTTTAGTTGAACTGCTGAAAACTGAAATGTGTTTTAAAATAAATGTGTTTATTTGGAACAAAGAGTAACAGCTTAGGTATTACTGGAAACTTGCATTCCACTGATATTCCAGCAGAGACAAGTTTTTTATAAATAGGTGAGGAATGAATGTGGAGTAGATTGGTAATTCCATGGGAAATGCAGTGTACCAAAGAGAAACAGCCTGTGAGAAACCATCACACCCTCTTGTTCTGAACTTTGGGAGTATCAGATGCTCTGAAAATATTGTAGCTAGAAAGAACAGAATTTTCCTCCTTATCTACTGTTTGGCAGTGTTTTCTCCTTGAAAAACCAAAGTATGAACCTATTGTGTTCTGTTAGTTGTTAAAACCAGTGACAAAACAATGTTGACCTTGATAAAAATGAAACCCATACTGAGCACATTTTCCTGCATCACTTTTTACTTGTTTGCTTAAATTATTCTTAAATCCTTCAAGTCCTTGCCATTCTTTTTGTAACAACCTTGATCAATTACACAATTTTGCTGAAAAAATAATGCCAGCCATATAAGTGAGTATATAAACACATATAGTATATATAGTTGGTACAAGCTTAATATTACATTTGGGAAAAGAGAAGAGAACAGTAAAATCATGTTCACTTACCACACAAGAAATCTACTGAATTTGCATTTTGTTGTGGTTTAGTTTCTCCTCAGATATACTTTTTTCTTTACTGCATTTTAATGAAACAAAGTAGTCACTTCTTCGCTATTAAGAGAAGAACAGAAAACTTTGATGCAACAAATAAGTACATTAATGGCAGACAATGCCTAATTACAACCTGCACATACTTCTTTTGTCCTTTAATAGACAATTAAATGCAAGGCTTTATCACTGTTTTGCCTTTTTATTTAAGTGTAGTTAAAAAATCTCCTAGCATAGTGTGGTGAGTTACAAATTTTACATGATTACAAATTAAATTCCGATACTTAGATTTTTTTTTGCAGTTGTAGCTATTTCCTTAGTTGTATTCAGCTGTAATGCTTAGCAACACTTAATATAACTTGCAGGTAATGTGTTTCACCTTTTACAGCAACTGTAACAAGCTTTTGCTTACTGCGTCTACTTTGCCAGAGTATCTCGGCTGATGAGGGGTCCAAGCAGGTTAGAAGGGTTTTTAATATAGTATTGATGTGTGGATTCTGTTAAGCAAGTATTTTGAAAGGTTTATGTGTGCCAAGCTGAAGAGCTTGCTGCTATGGCGAGTTGCTTCATCAGAAGGAAATTGCCTTGTGGGTGTATGCAAGGGTAGCCAAGCCTCTTGCCTTGGAATTTATCTGATTGGCTCATGTTGTCAAGTAGACATATCTGATGAAGTGATTGCTGTCTGCTGTGTATTGACAGACCTATACCTTTTCGTTTCCCAGGGAGGATATTCATACCTTGAGCCATGTGGGGGACAGGAATGTTCAGTTTGTCGGTGTTTTCCAGAAAAAGGATCAAGAGTAAGTGATGATTAGAACTGAGGATAATTGCTGTTATAAATACTGTTCATTTTATGCACATAGGTGTCCTTTAAAATCAGTATGATTAGCACAAATCAGTAAATCAATATTCAGACATAAATAAGTCTGACTATAGCAAACTAGCATAATTCTCTCACTGATGTGGAGTACAACTGTCATCAAAGGGAGTTAAGATTCTAAACAAGTTTGTATGTGGATTAGGTTTGTAATAATTGCGATGCCTCTTTGTGTTAACAATTCTTTGAGCTACAGAAAGGTCATATTAAGTTTAGAAATCTCTGCTTGGTTTCTGCTAAGGGGTGGGCTAAAAGAGAATGTCTATGCCATTTACTAGTTTTACGAAAACTTAGGTGTTTCTTATTTGCGCTAGGTGATTCTAGAATAGCTTGCAGGCTTTTTATTTTACCAGCTTAATGCACTAACTAGAAAAAAAAAACACCCTGAATTGTCTTTTCTTTGTAGTAATAAAAAATATTGAATCAGGCCAAGGGATCTCTATATTATATATGAAAATTTTTAATTACATGTTGCTCTTTGTTAAATGAAGTACAGTCCAGTGATGGCTCGACAGGGCTCTGGGCAACCTGATCTAGTTGAAGATGTCCCTGCTTACGGCAGGGGGAAGTCAGACGAGATGACCTTTAGAGGTCCCTTCCAACCCAAACCATTCTATAATGACTCATTTATCATCTTAGGTATTGAGATCTATGTAGTGATAGTAAGCAATTTAAACGTTGTGTGAAGAGAGGACTTACTTAAATAATTGTCCTGATTAGTGAACAACTGAAAAACTGTCAGTTAGTGAAAAAATTTGTTCTGTGTCAAACTACATATTAAAGCTCAGGGTTAGAAAGATTCAGCATGGTGAACTGGTTTGTAGAAGAGCTGCATGCCCCATCTATGCGCAGCTGGAGTCACCACAGAAGCAAGACACACCTTTTCCTTCTGTGCTGCTGCAGTTAGCTGCATGCTTTGCTGTGTCATGATCACTGCACTGATGTCCTTGGATCCTATCCTATCATCTAGGATTATGTCTGTACCCAAGTCCCCCATGCTGTAGGATTTTCATGATAGTAGCTGGAATGCATCATCTTTGTGACACTTGGTTAGCAAAAGGGCACCCCAGGAAAAGTATTTTGACTAGCAGCACTGCAGTGTCTCAGCACTACTGAATAAAATGTTTTGGATACCAAAAACCTGATCTGAAGTGCCATTTAAAAACAACTGACTGAGGCGCTAGAGGAAGATTCCCTGGTTCTGGTTCTCTGTCAGTAGCCTGGAGGTTCTGAATCACATGCCCATAGTCAGTCAGTGATAAATACAGCAGTTGTTACAGGCCTTTCCTAAGCTCTCCTTCCCTCCACAGCTAAACTGAACCATGATTCATGCATCTGCAGTTAGCTCTCTAAATACTTCCAAGGGCTTGAACCTAAGTGCCAAAGAGAAATGTAATAAATGTGTAAAAATAAATTCAAGGTCATTATGCAAATGTAAGTCTGAGAATGGTACTATTTTCTGAAACACCTCTGAAGTACATGCACACTGATAGGTAAAGTCTCTCCACTGTAATACAAGTTTCTATTTCATGCAATTATTTCTAGTAATCAGTATGCAAGAAATAAAAGTACTCAGCAGACTCTATACTACAAGTGACATAACTAAACACCACTTAAGGAATATATGGGCAAACACTTTCTACACTGATGTATGGTGATGAATTATTTTCTATAGGATTACTTAATCTTTTTTTTTTTTTCATCCTACAATCCCAGTGATTTCTAAACTTTGCTGTGTTTTACTTTTACACTCTGACACACTGACTTGATTTTCCTGGCTTCTGTGGAGACAACCCATTACAAAATAAAAGATTTGTTTATCTTATTGTTAGCTTCCTAGAATGCAAAACATCTGCTTTATCTGCTTTTCACTTTTTCTTCTCCTAGGCTGGGTGCTCAGTTTTGTGTCCTCAATCTTTTGTTTAAAGTGCAAGAAACCAATGATCATTGAAAGCCTCTAGCAACATACAGTATGCAAGTCTAACATTTCAGAAGTGTACAGTTTATGAAATAAAGAAGCAGAGATAAAGGCAACAGTATAAATTTGGTTGCCTAGCACCATACTTTTCCCTTTTTCACTAATTAGCAGAAGCTAGCTGCCCTCTCAGCAAACGTTTGCTGAAAGCACAAAAAGACTGTAGAAAATTTGTGTACTTGCTGGCAAAAGGCAATGGAACAATAACCTCATCCAGACCCACTGGAAAGCCAACCTTACAACACCCTGAAGTTAACAAGTCCTTATTCCTCTCTGTTAAACCAGCTGCAATACTGGGGGCTTAGAGCGGCTTAAGTGAGAAAGGCAGCATCTGAGTGAGCTGCATCAGTGTACATACTGAGTTACAGTGATGCACATAAACCAGGCCACCTATTTTTTATTTTGTGTTTCTTTTTTAATCTCTTACCACAGGGAGTCAGATGTAGGGTATTCCTTTCATCATCTTCCACTGAACATGGAATCTAAGACTTACAGGGGAGCAAGGGCATTGTTGGACTGCTAAGGTATCATCTCTGTTAGAAACACACTGGGTCAGACCTATTATGAATTGATTAAATGTGTTATTCAAACTCTTCCAAGAACTGCAACCAAATCCTTCATTAAACTAGCTGGAACATGACCATTCCTGTGTTATTCTGAGTCTTTGTTGTTGGCTTACGAATGGAGTTCCAGTTTCAGAGGAATTTTTCCATTAACTTTTACCTCCCCTAAGAAATGCAGTGGAGGAGATACTCTTTAGAAAAGGGCATTAATTTGTAAGACATGTAGTGAAATGCAGAGGAATTACTATCCATAGGAAGAATGCCCACTGAATCATAATGTAGACTTTGCTAGGCAGATGTCATACAATTCATCTTACAAAAGATAGTTTAACAGCTGAATAAGAACCTAAGTGGTTTGTTTTGCACATTGCTACTGATCACTTCCCTACACCCTTCTCCACACACTAAAGAAAAGGGGATTTTTAGAGCAGTCAGGATATCCATCTGCTGATAACAGCAGTTGTAGTTTCAAAGTTAAGGTGTGCCCATCTGATAAGGGTTTCACTTTGTAAGCAGAGAAAAATATTTTTGCTAGTTTAATTTAGGGATTTTTGTTGACATATCAAACACTGACAGGTATTTGATGATGTTGTCACTCTACTAATTTTAGAATGTTACCTTCCTTCTTAGTCTTTCAGTGGGAGCATTGCTCACTGGAAATGTAGCTATTAAAGTGAATAAATGTTATTTCTGGTTTTGGAGCAGATTTAGAGTCTATCTGTAACAATTCAAGTAGAACAAAAGCCCTAGAGCTGATAGAAAACAGATTTGTTTATTGGTAATTAACAATGACAAGTGAAGTTTCTTCACGTTTTGTAAAACTGAAAAGATTGTAACCTCTCTGTGACAAAGCTGTAGCTCTCCACTAAAACAGTAAAAAAAAAAAAGGGTAATAAGAGAATACACACCTAAAATTAACCTCGTAAATATATTTAAGTTTAGGAGTTGAGTGGTTGGCATGAATGTAGTATGCTTTGAAGTTTCCATAAGAAGTTACGACCTCAAATCTTGCCCTACTGTCTTTGGCATCCTGGCATAATGCTCTTTCTTTCCCTTCATTTTCTGAAGTGCAGTGGAAGTGTGATTAGTTAAAGCTGTGGTTACCAGGACAGCCTAAGAACACTGCGCCTGACTGAATGCCATGGGAATTAGGACTTTGCCTTCTAGTTGCCCATTTGAAAATCTTTTACAGGTCATCATAGAAAGCCTTCTTCATTGTAAGTGGAAAAGGCAACTGAGGCCTTAGCTAGAGAAAAGATGACCATGGTGGTAAGAAAAGGAAACAGCCGAGGCCATAATCAGTGTATTGTAATTAGGCAAGCTTGGGGAAAAGTTGAAGTAAATAGCTGAATTTTACTATTTATATTAAAGCAACATACTTACGCATTGGTTGCTCTACTAGGTTTAGAAGAGTTTGTGTACCTGTTGGTTTTTATTCCTCTCAACCTTCAATAACTGTGCTATCAACAGGTTTGCATTATTACTCATTAGCTGTCTGAATAAACACTCTAGTCACTACTGCTAGTAGTGTATCCCATCTTGAGATCATTGCAGTTTTCCACATCACAATGAAAATTCAACTTCTGTTTAACTGGCATTACAGCCTTGTTGGAATTAGTTTTACATTCTCCTATTAATCGCTTGATCTCATGTCATAACTCAGAAAGACTCTTTCTTCCATAGGACACCATTAAATCATGGTATTAAATCTCTGTGTGCATACTGTGTACTAATATATGTATTCGTTTATAGAAAAGATAGATGAAGGGAACAAGTCATTAGTGCAAGTACATACACTTCCAGTGTATATATGTGCTTATATGTAAATACTATGTATATGATTTTTTGTGCTAGCCTGCAACAACTGAGACTTTCTCTTGCCTCTTCTTTCTGAGTCAAGATGTATGGTCTTCCAGTAGACAATAGCAGTCAATCTTTTCAATTAGAGGCAAACAGCAAATTCATTGGTTTAGTTTTTTCATCTCCCTCTTCATCTTTGATCTCACACATGAGAATAATAATAATAATCCATGATTTTAATTTTCTTCTGACAGACCCAACAGGTAATGAAAACTTTCCTCCTTTTCTTCCTCTTTCTCTAATTTTAGAAGTAGTTGCCTTGCTAACCCCCCCCACAGTGTTGTATCAGTAACCTCCAAAAATGCTGGCTGCCCTGACAAGTTAGACAGTTAAAAGTTTGCGGTTAGCACTGCCTGATTGTAAACCTGTCCTGTGCTGACCCCAGAGTTTGATCCCATTCAATTCCTTTGGCTTTGTTTATATAGTTAAGTAGATTTAGAAAGCAAGCATCTACTCATGACCCAACCTGATCTAGCTTTCATGAGATCATGTGAAATGCCTGAAGAAAAGTGACTGATACATAACTCAGCCAGACCAACGTTTGTCCTTTTGCAGATTAATATAAGTGGTCTCTTTTCATACTAGTGTACGACTGAACCTAGCAAACAGAAATCTAAGAGGAAGGTCTCACTTTTTCTGGCATATGAGGTGTGAGGAGTAGGAATTCATAAGAGACATTAAACCTGGGGATTGTCAGAGGTAAGTCAGAAAGTCAGCTGGGGTATATCTCAGTGCAGCAGGGTAAGAATTCTGAATTTCATACTTTAGGTCTGTCCTGTGGCATCTTCTTGTGTAACATCTCTCTCACCCATCTTATGGGTAGTTATATCTCCCTCACAGATCCTGTGGGTTAACTGAATCTGATTTACAGCACAGTGTTAACATATTTAAGATTCAATAACTGGGAAACTGCAAAATCTCTCTGGTTTTGGGGACAGGCATTTATTAAATCACACCTTTTGCATGTCAGTATGCAATAGCAATCTGTCATTCCCATTAAGTCTCCAGTACTTCTATTTGAATTTTCAAGCTCAGGAAATTAATAGATAAAAGCTATCTATTTGCTCTCAAATACATGTGTTTAGTGGAATGCACTATCAGAGAGACGCACACATGCATCTGGGGAAACCCAGGTCTCTCCCATCACTTGCCTCATACTTATTGATCATTTCCCCCAGTATTTTAGCTGTGATACAGTTTTAAAATAGAAGATTCTTGAGACCTGTTACCTATTTCTGTAGTATTTCTATCGTGTTTCACCTATTTACCATGAGAATCACAGAAAAACAAACACAGAGAAATGAGACCCTAAATCTGCACCTGAAGCAGACCAGACTTTTTCAATCACTGTGCAGAGCAGTAGGCTATGCTCTGGCTCCGGAAGTTGGGATTTGAACTGGTAGGGAATGGATCCTGCTTACCGGAATGTGAAACATGATCACTCCAGTCTCTTTACTGTAAGAGTTCTTCATATAGCATGTCCAGCTACAGCACCTATAAATTAGATTTTTTCATATTAGACATGTTTCCAAAGTTTTGATCTAGTTAAGCTAGCATTCCTTTTGTTATTGAGCATCTTTCTTTCCGTACTACTTTTGGTTCCCCTGTCCCACCATACTAAATACAGTGTTTGCTGCAGATTGGCAAGCTTTTCCACATAAGACAAAACCTCCACAAAATCATTCTTTTTCATAGATTTGAATTAAGCAAAAATTACCAATCACTGACTTGTTTCAAGAAAACAAGTCAGAGCTAAAGTTAGTTTTATTTTATGAGCTAATCTGGTGTTAATTATTTGTGGTCTAAACCACTCTGTGAACCATAAGCAGTGTTTCTTGGAGTTTCAGTGCCAAACTCTCTCCTATTCAGTGTTTAACACAACAGTGACACCCACTGGCTTTTTGCGTCCCTTTTCTTTCCATGGTTTCACAGGGTTAAAACACAAAGTATATGGTGAAAAATATTTTCAACACTTCACTGTGATTTATTGTGCTTCAGTGGAGTACCAGAGTCAACATTAAGCTGCTCATCAGGTACTATGTTCCTATAGCATGTTGGATCACTGTATAATATGATAAAACAGCCCAAAATTTGCCAGTAATTTGCAACAAGATACAGATGCTGAGAAAGGTCAAGCACTGAGGTGCTACTGCAGCATAAACCACAAGATGTCTAATATTGAAAAGTCATTATGTCATCTGTTGTTTCTGATCAAATAGAGAATAAAGTACATTCCGTGTATTAGTCTGATACTCACTGTTTAACCTACAGCCACAGAAAAATGTCCTCAATTAAGGACAAGAGAGTGGCTTTAATGCCAGTTCATGTGCTTTCTCAGACTGATCTCATCTTGATAAAGTCAACATTTAGAAGGCTTATTTTGGAGCCTTTGACTTACAGTGAAAATGGTGTTGTCTCAGTCTTACATAGAGTGGAGGAGTGGAAACTCCTAGAATGGACACTCCCACAAGCTCTGGAAGCTGTGGCTTTGCTCTTCCAAAAGGGGAGAGGACATGGGTGGAGCTTAGAGGAACAGCAGATGCGCCCACCACACTAAGCATTTTGCAAAAGAAAACATCTGCAAATGCCTCTGTGTGCACTCTTCTCGCCCCTGAACCGTTCTGCCTTCCTCCCTTTCTGTGTCCTGGTAAAAGGAAGAAGACTGGCTGCAAGTCAGCACCAACTGCAAGATGAAAAAGGGCACTTTGTTATTTGCCTACACTCTCTACATAGCCTGTAACATAGGGACTGTTATAACTGAAGGCAATAACTGGCCTTCTTCTGACTTTACTGATAACAGGAAGCAAGACAATTCACTCTAATAGCATGAACCACTGTTTCTGATTTCCAGTTAAGACTCCTTTAAAAGATTTTGCTTTCAGATAATCAGGTGCTTAGGGCACTCTAAGAAACAGGTGCTCTGGTGTCTCAGGCAGCCAAAAAAGGTTATTGCAAATAACTGTAGCTGTTGCCTTTCCCCAACAGCGTTAAGTGCTTTGCTGCATGATTCTGAAGTATTTGCAGCCCTAGTCCTAGGAAGCATACTTAATTAAAAAAAATATAGTCTTGTTTTGTCAAAAGTCAGTTGCTTACTGCAGGTCAAGCTCAGGATATGCTAAAATAACAGACCATAGTCTTGGCATGGGTAGTCCCTGACCTAGACAATTAGCAAGGCATTGAAATCCTAAAGGAATTTATTGGCATCAGATGGCAGAGCAGGCATAATATTCTGGTCATTTTAACTGAGCTAATTTGTCATTTCCACATGAGCATGACTACCTTCATCCTCTTTATTTGTACAGCTGTCCTGAGACTGTAGTGCTGCGGTAGTCACATTGGATGGGCACAAATAATAGATGTGATAATAGATGTTATGACATGGTATCAGTTTGGTCTTAAACAAAGCTCCCAGTCATTATCAGTCTTTGAGCTGAAAGAAAGAGAGACAATCCACCAGCTTCACATGGCATGCTGGAGTTGGATCAGCTGCCAAACCTATTGTGGATTCTGGATTCAGTCACTGTGCTTGATGACTTCACCACCTCCTACTGAAGACATAAACCATGGAGTCAATTAAATTCACAGGGTAGCATCTAATGAAGACATTTTATCAGTCTAAAGGACTACATGTCCTGGAAGTGTTTCTTGGTTGGTTATGATGGATAACCAGCATAGAAATAATAGTGTCTCAGCTTCTGAGTACCACGACAATGAAGTTTCTTCAACTATCTGAAGGATATAAACATGATTTGAAAATATTCTTTCAGCTCTTGAGTGCAGAGCATATACACTAGGAACTCAAAATTTTAAAATTGTTGCAGAAAATTGTGGTCAACAAAGTACATGAAGACAAAGGCATTAGAACATTACTGAGAAATACCTTGTGTGGGGTTTTTTTCGTGCTGCTGAATGCTGCATTTTGCATGGTAACAGTTCACTAAATGTACTAAAAAACCCATACTGCTTCCAGGAGAGTGAATGGTTGAAACAGTTGTATTTTACTAGTGTCTGTATTTTATTAATCCCATTCATTTCACTTTTCTTATATTCAGAACGATTCTTTAATTGAACTGGTTGTGCTTCCCTTATTTATTATGCATTTAAAAGGTGTAAATAGCTGCTTTAAAAGCACTTCAATAAATAAGTTCAGTTTTACAATGGAGATGTGCCAAGCATTGCCAATAGACAGGCTGCGACTGTTCATGCAAGCAAATACTGCAGTTAAACACCCAGAATCCTACACTGTCCATTCATTGTTAACAAGGATGCAGAATCAGCAGGGTTTAATACTAGTAGCCCTTAATTTGCATAATATTTTGCATTGCTCAAATTATGGTATCAAGAAAATTCTATGCGTTGCTGGAGCCAATATGCTGATTCTGCCTTGGAGCTTTTGCCAGTGGCTTCAGTGGAAGGAGGGATCAAGGTTTAACTGAGAGGAGCCACTAAAGACAAGTGGAACATGAGTTGTAGGAGGATATTTTCCCAGGTCGTCCTTATTTGTAAGTGTAGGGATTCTTTTCTTGTCTTCAGGACTGGTGGTGATCCAATTCTGCTTCCAGTACAGCGTAAGTGTATAGTAGTTCCTGTTCTAAGCAGGTACTAAGTTATCTTCTCATTCCTCTGTTTCTTTGCTGATTTGATTGGCTGATGCATATTGCACATTTCTTCATATCCAACTGTCAAATCACACTGATTTTACTGAGGTATTTTAAAAGACAAATAGGGAATAAATAAAAATATGTTTAGGTCTTGTAGTTCACAAGATAGGATTTTACTCATATTGAGGCCGGTGAAATGTTTATACTGAAAAGCAAGCAATTAAATTCTGTTCAAATTCAACACAATTTGACTCCTAAAGTGAACTTATCTTCTTCCAATCACCTTTGATTTCTGTAATTTTATTTTACTTCAATCCATTTATAGAAATATATGTCTGGTGTCTCAGTTCTGTAAATGAGGTTGTACCAAAATATCCTTTACTGCCCTCAAGTGGTCTTAGAGCCATCTGCTTTTCTTGGGAACACATGGGGCTCCATCTTGCTTTCTTTTTAATACTGTGGTATAGTGGATTGATTGATGAATTCTGAAAAGAAAGCAAAACACTTTTCAGTTTAGAAACAAAACAATTTATAGCTAAATGAAGATAATGATGCAGAATGAAAAAAGATGAGTAAGAGAAATAAAGACCTGTAAATACGTAGATTTTGTAGGGTGAAAGTGCAGACAGGTCACATGTGAAGTCTGGTTAGAAAGCTTGCCTCATTCAGCACTTTGAATCTATCACTTAATAGTTGTTTAGCAGCATAGAACAAAAACTGTAACAAATCCAAAACGACTCTACAGCAATGCTATAGACTGAAAAAAACCAGTTGGTGTGGGAAGTACTTTTAATGGGAAAGTTAGCAGAAATCCATGGAGCTGCTCTGTATGGCACTGTAGGCACAGATCCTCAAGTAGAGTTGTATAGAGATAAATTTCTGCAACCTCCCAAACCATTTTAGCACAATCTATTAAAATTTATACTTTCTGTAAATGTGGTAGCTAATAACGATCTTTTTTTTTCCTCCTGCAGGAAACTTCACAAGTTTAAAATAAGACATTAAATAATTGTAGATGTGAGATAGAAAAAAATGCAGATAATTAGCATATAGTGTGACTTAAAGAAGGAACTCTCGATTTTTTCTAACTGTGCACAAAGTTGCTTTGTCTAAAATGAGCCGTCACTTCTCTGGTGGTAAAAATATGATGCTCAGTGGAATCTTATGCTTGCAGAGGATAATACTTAACGTTGATAGAGCCAGGAGGGCTTGCAGTTTATCCCAGGCATCTCACAGGTGGTGCTGGTGAAAAGAAATTAACACCTTAAGCAAGCTGTTAAATTTGCAGGTTGTATTCTTACAGCATTTGATGTGTGGAACAAATCTGCAGGCTGTACAGCAGACTGGTTTGAATCATGAGGGTGTATATATTGTGAGCTGTGTTTTATCATACAGTCATCTCCTGCTGCATGGTTTATGATCACTTCTTTGGACTCTTTCAGGGTCAGCCTGGTGATCTGGGAGCTCAAGGTCCAATTGGGTCCTTGGGATCTACAGGACCAGCTGGTCTACCAGGGGAAAAAGGACAGAGAGGTGAGAATGGGCAGCCTGGGCCAGCTGGAGAAAAAGGTGATAAGGTAGGAAACACCACAGACAGCTTTTTTAGGTCTACAAAGTATGCAATGTTAAATATTGTCAAGGGAAACAGAACCTAGATGATCAGAAAGTATTTATTTTGTAAGTTAGAGGCAATTTCCCTCTCTCCATCACTTTATAACCTTCAGAGAATTAATGGTATGAGAGTCAGACCTTTGTCCTTTGCTGTACTATCTGTTGTTACACGGGTGACTGTTGGTTCTAGTCCCCTGCTAAGACAAGACCATGAAATATTTTTCAGATAGTACAGCTTTTGATTCATATTACAAACAAGACTGTTTCTTGTTTCTTGCTAGACAGTATCACATATTCTTGTTTTTCATTCTACTTAAGAGTTAATGACCTTGGCAGCTTTGTTTTGTCATCTCTTTTCAGGGCCCAACTGGAGTCCCAGGATTTCCTGGCTTAGACGGTGTTCCCGTACGTATTAAATTAGTATTACTCCATAAAAATTAGAGGTTCTGTAAAGTCATAGCAAATCCTCTAGCAGAATAATAGAGTCAATAAATTGTTTGGCTTTGTACCTTTTGATGTCATGCGACTTGCAGAGCTACATGTTTTGCAGAAGGTTAAGATAGCCAGGTTAACTTCAGCTGGATTTAGTACTGATAAATTCCACAAAATACCTGTGAGGTAAGTACATCATTTTCATGCAGGAGTGGGGCAGCGAAGATCAAACTAGCCCATGCCCATGTGTTAGTGCTGGGATTAAAAACAATGAATTTATTTTCACAGGCTGTCTAGCAAGTTGTGATCTGCTTGCTGTGTTCTAACACCTCTGAAAGGATCTCATATGATGTCTTGTTTCCTGTTCAAATATTCTGATTTTTGCCTGTAGTCTGTTTGCAGGAAAAAAAAAAAGTACTAAAAAAATCAACCCTGGGTCCAGTAATTTTAACGTAAATTGGGATTGAAGAAGGAAAGTGAGTTCTAAATATATCTTTGGAAGAGTGTGATTTTATATTTTTCCGAGTGTCTTCTTCAGTGTGGAAATGGGTGTGGTAAAAGATGGTATCTCTTAGATAGTGTTCTGAAAAATGCTGTTCATTAGAACTGAATTCCCCTGCTCTTATTAGTTTCATATGGCTCAAAGTTAAAATGTTGAATTTTGATAGTGAAAACAGAAGCAGAAATTGAGTGGGTGTCTTAGCATCTGCTTGTCAGCTGTCCACACTTGGCAGTGGGACTGCTGCCAGAATGTCTGTACAAGGCCAAAATTTAGCACAAAAAGGGTGCTCTCCCAAGAAATGTATATTCTTTTTATGAAAAACGTTAATTAAAAAAGAGTGTCTACAAACTGGGATGAAGAACCTTAAAAATAGGAGGAAGGTAAAACTGGCAAAAACTTTTCAGGCAAATGTCCAGGATACTTGCCTGATGATTTTTCAGAACCCTCCAAAAAAATAATTTTGGGTCAAAATTACTAGTGTTTAATTCTGTGGGAAGTCTATTGCCCAGGGTCTAATGGGCAGTAGAGGTAAGCCATATCTAGGGTTAGTTCTTGCTAGGTTAGAGAATCACATCCTCAGTTCTTGAATGTATAGTCAGGATCTCTGAGATTACTGCATGCTTGAGTCAAGCTGTGTCTTGTTCTTCTTTGATTTATGATGAGCCTTCTTGAGATGACTTCTTTGTATTTCTTCAGCTTTTCTTTACAGCCACAATAAAGACTATAGTTAGAGGGCTAAAGGCTGCTTTCTCTGTGAAGATAGCATGTTACTTTTTAATCAAGTGAGAGCTCAGTCTTGCTCTCTTAAGCAATTCTGTCCCTATTATATTTGCTGTGCATCAAAGATATAAAATACGATTTGTTATACACAAAAAAATTTCTGCTGATCACAACAGAAAACATTTCTAATGCAAAAAGTATGAATCTTGGGACAACTGTGAGATGTCATCTGTTTCAGATACAAGGTATTTGTTTCTGAGTCTGCTGTTTCTGTTAATTAAAAAAAGTAGTTTTCTAGTTATCGTGGTGCTTCTCTAATAAATATCAAACCATCTTTCAGGGGTTACCAGGAAGTGAAGGACCCAGGGGCAAGCGTGGTCCAGATGGCTGCAATGGCTCAAGAGGAGATCCGGGATTTCCAGGCGAAAATGGTTATGTTGGACCAAGAGGTCCTTATGTAGGTGAAAGGCATCCCTGCTATCTGTGAATACTCTTGATGTACATTTCTCCTTCCAGCTAACAGCTCTACAAATGAAAGGAGTTTTAGACTATGTCTATACAATGCACAATGAATTTCCAGGCATGCTTACTAAGGTTAAGGGGAGTGAAGGACACTTGGTGCCTTAACAGATTAAGCTTGAATGTGAGATATTCTTGAAGTGTACAACCCTGAGAGCTAAACTCTGCTTTGTTACCCCGTATGTAACTGCACTACCATTTCATGGAAGTACAACTAAGGAGGAGTAGCTTCAAACCATCACACCATTAATCAATACTTGAAATTTCTTGACAGCCTTAATAGTAGGGACATACCTTAGCAGAATTGGCAGTAAGTATAAGCTTCAACAGTCTGAGTCCCATAACACCTGAAGATTTTTAGTGGTTGTTCACACAAGTGTATTAGCAGATCTCTTCCAACATCATGCTCTTGGTTTCTTGTGCCACTTTTCCCACATGGCTGCTCTGTGCACACCTCATCCTGCCTGGGTGTTTGTCTGTATATGGAGAGATCATTTTAGTTTAAAATTAGCCCTTCGATATCATTTACTTTTGCTGTTAACATGGAAAACATTCTTAGATTGTTTAAATGGTTGTGCTAGCAGTTCTCTTCAAATAAAGATAAAACACAGATTCATGTCAATAGGGGCTATAAATTACTGTAACTCCAAAGACATTTTGCTGAACAGATCTTGTCCCCGGTCTTTGATTTCTCATAGAAACAAGTTTTAGTTCTGAATGATTAATTGCTGGTTAGTTGGTATTAGAGCCCCCCGACACTTTCCAAAGAAAAGAGTAAAAACAACTGCAATTTGCATGAAAAGTCAAACGTATTTAGCAGGAGGTAAATAAGATGCTGATTCAGCCACAGTGTGCAGTGGGTGCCAGTGTGAAGTGATTGGAAATATAGCAACTAGGAAAAACCAATTTCAGTAACAAATGCTATGAAATGCACAACCTAATACAAAACTCGATAATAACCTAATTTTTTATACCCCTCAAATTAACCCATTAACCCTCCAAATGGTAAAATTACTTCCACTCAAACTCTAATTTTACCTTATTTTCTTACTTATTATGGCTTTCAAAATAAGAGGTTTTGCCTTTTATAATTAGTCAGATGACATAAAGGGAAAAATGAGACATGGGACAAATTACAGCATAAATACTCCCAGTTCCAGGAGCGTGCTCACTGGCAAGCCTAGAAAAGTATTTGCCACCTACAGAGAATGGGAAACACAAGAGGCCTGTAGCCTTGGGTATGCACACTAAAATTCCACTGCAAATTAAATTAGCCACCCAGAGAAGTAAGGCACAGTAACCATATTTGCTTGTGGACAAGAATGCTATTCCAACCACTCCATGCAGATTGCCTCTTTGTAAAGCAATTTCTTACAGCTGATTATATATTGCAGCTAACATTTTTATGTTATTCTTATCACCTTGTCCAATATAGTTTTATTTAACACTATGTACATATTCATCAGTGTTACTTCTGTTACCTTGGAGAATCTTACATTTATTAGTAAGCCCTTACCTAAGTCATGTAGAAGGTAACAAAGTGAATCTAATAAAAACAGTGTATTTCACAAGAGATCACATGCAAAATAACCAAAGACAAATATAACTTTTGGTGTGTTTAAAGTGTTCCTCGCAGCTGCTGTTTGTCCTGTAATCTACATCCAGACTACTGGAGCTATATCCAGCTGCAAACAGCTGTAATCCTCCTTTCTATTGTACTATTCCAGGGATATTCCCTTCTTTCATTCTGACTTTAGGATTTGCACAGCCAATGTGTAACATCAGGAAGCCAGTACAGTTTTAAACCAATTAAATTTAATGAAAAACAATATCCCATTTTATTGAAATCAATAGTTAAGTAGCTGACTTAGTTAAATTATATCCAGTAGATTTGGACTTCACATGAGAAAACTCCAGTCTTAATAGATCTGTTCTTTAGATATGTACATATCATGCCTTGCTGCTATATCAGACTGAGATTTTTGAGGGCGCCAAGATTGGCAAAGTTTTTTAAAAAGGACTCTACAGCAACCACAGGAACTTAGTTCTTCAAAACAGAAGGCATACAGAAGGCAATATTACTTTTAAAGTTCTTGTTAGATAAAAAAACTGCAAAATCCTTGTGCAGTGATGGTGGTTCTAGTGGATCATTCAATCTCCATAGAGATGTGGGATATCAGTAAGCGAATCATGTTTTAAAATATTTTTTTTTCTTTAAAGGGAAATCCAGGGCAAAAAGGAGAAAAAGGAAATTCAGTGTATGTTTCATATTTTGGAAAAGGACCTCCAGTAAGTATCTTACTATGAAAAAAAATGTTTTGTAGGAAAACATGCATAGTAAATGTAATTGTTTTCATAACTTTAATAAAGCTTAATGCAAAAAAAAAAAAATCCAAGCAAATTTCAACTGGACCAGACAGGTTGTGATCTTAATAGCTGTCAGGTTAGAAAATACAAACAACAAAGCTTGTGATCGTTAATTTCTAAATGATTGTGATTTCAGGGAGACAGAGGTGATCCTGGCCCCCCCGGCATGCCTGTAAGTACAGTCAGTGGGTTCTATACATGCTTTTTGTCCTGAAGATCTCTCAAATTTTCCTTCATGGTAAAGAAATATGGAGGTTTCTCCCTGCCTGCCTTAAATTGCAAAATTCCAGAGTAAAGTCTTAGAAACATTCAGTCCTATAGCCTGTCCTCATGACCAGTTGCTGCTGGCTGAAACAGAACATATCCATTGACGTTAGCTGTGCATTGAGCATTGTCACTCTGGTACTCACTGTTTGCAGACTGTTTCTTCCATGAAATTCAGGATACTGGTACTGAGCTGCTCTAGTGACAGGTTTCAGGCATGATATAAGCTTCAGGATGTGGATGGAATGCAGTGGCTAGTAGACTCGAGTCCAAGGGATGCTGGCATTTTGGAGGGACTAGTTTTGAGAGAAAAGTGTATGCTCAAGGTATTTTCACAGACAGACTTTTTTCTGTCTTTTTCAGGGACCTAGAGGGTCAAGAGGTACAAGGGGCCCATCCGGATACCCAGGCCAACCAGGCTTGCCTGTAAGATCATCACAATCACACAGCCTTCCATTTGCAGGATATGCATAAATCCTTGTCTACCAATTCCAGAACTTGCCTTAATGTGAATCAAAGCCTAGGAATACTTTTTTTTTTTTTTTGAGGCAGATGATAAAAAGAGATATTTTTGTATTGCCTTTTGAGTTTGTAAGTATAGGAATTGGAACGTATGTTGCTCCTTCCCATGCCAGTGTGAATGCATTTCATCCTGGCAGTATCTGGTCACAGCAGAATGCTGTGAGTGGTCTCTCCTTATTCCCTTTCCCCAAGGCCATCTTGTGGGGATGGGGAAGTGGGTAGTGAGAGAGTTCATGCCTCTTGAACAAAGTGGCCAGGTGAAGTACTTGCACTTTGGGAAAGGCACATCCCAAAAGGAAATTCTGCCTCTAGGTGATGCTGGCAAGAGGCGGTAACCATCAAAGCAAAGCTGTCCCTTAATCAGACATACTAACTTGTCTATTCTTTTTTAAAGGGTATTCCAGGGTACCCTGGCTTTCCAGGTGAACAGGTAGGCAATGACTTTAAGTTGTTAGTCAAATAATGATTTATACAAAGATTTGAAATGTTCCTTATGGTTTTTTTATTACCAAAAAAGAAAAAAAAAGGAAAAAAAGAAGACTTGCTCGATTACATTTTCTTGTCAGCATTTTCTGATTACCTTCAAACTGTTTTTTTGTCAATTAGGGAAATCCAGGTATTGGAGTAGATGGACAAAAGGGGGAGCCGGTAAGGAAACGAATACTATTAACCCCCCCCCCAATATATTTAGATATAAGTACATACTTATGTGATGTAGAATTAGAAGTAGAATAGATTCTTGTTGAGGCCTCTGGAACCCGTTCATTTGTGGCTGTGTGCTCCCATTAGTCATATTAGAATAGAAGGAGAAATCATATAAAGCATTGATAATTCTGTGCAGAAGAGATGCCTTCAGTGATCTGCCTGCAGGAATCAAGCATGTCCTGGAGGTTTTGAAAGACAACGACGAATAGGTTACTGAGCATTTACACAGCAATTACCTTCTGCATAGACACTGCCTAAATCCAGTAACTGGCTGTACCCCATCAGTCACTAAATCACATCTCTTACTATGACCAGCAGATGCCAAGGAAAGGGTATAAGAAGGCAGTAGAGGGGATTAGAGATATCAGTACAAACCTCTGATTATCTGCAGGTGTTAATACATGTTCAGTAAGTTCAGGAATGGGTAGTGTTGTAGTACAACAGGAAGACAGCTGAGTCTCACTGAAAGGCTGCACAAAATAGAAGGTCTCTCTGCTGTTCCTTTGGCTTCCACAGGGCGACATTGGACTTCCTGGGCCACCTGGGACACCACTGTTAGTTGGACCTCCTGGAGCTCAGCTGTTCAAAGGAGAAAAGGTGTTAATTTTTCTTCATATTTAACTGTGCTAAGCTTGACAAGCACCATCCTGTCATGTAATTTTTGCAGAAAAGACACAGAATGAATCTTTCTATAATAAACACTCAGCTTCAGCAGAAATCCTATTGTTCAACACTCTTCCTACAGCCATCCTTCCTTCAGAAAAGAGCCCATTTAGCTCATGTCCTTAAAGGAGGACTGTCTTGATGCAGAAAGGAAATGCTGTCCTTGCTTTCGTTTTCTTCACTTTTTGTCATTAGCAAGTCTTATTTCTGACCTTTCAGGAAAACTTTGTTACTCTGCTATTGAGCGTCTTGTGGCTCTTCACAAACTCTTCGCATTTTCAGATCTTTAGCAGTTACTCTCTTTGAGATTTCTCCAATGTAAAGTTTTGAACTACCAACTCTAAACCTTCTGCGGTGCTCTTTCAGCATGGAAATTAAGTATGGTTTTGTTGTCAGGTTTTAATGCAGGCTCCTCTTATTTAGTGTACTTCAGCATTACACCTACTGTAACCACAGTTGTGTAAGTTAAAGCATTAGAATGTTTGCAAAGAACAGGAGTTATAAAAATTGCATTATAGAGCCTATATTGGAGTCTTTATGTCCTCAAGTGTGATTTCCTTGAGTACACAAGTGAAAAGGTGAATTTGGCATTGCCAGGCCCTGCAGCCTCAACTCAAGGATCCAAGAGATTTCACATACTGCATCTTAGGCTTTGATTCTGCACATGGATGCTGTATGCAAGTGTACAAGGAGGAGAGAAAGGGCCAAAAGAACTTTCAGAAACTCCCCATGTTACTGTGAGGTGTGACAATGCTGCTGTGCAACATAGTATTATCATGGCCACGTAGCCAGTCATGCATCTCATGGGGTAATGCACACAAGTGTACATTTAGGCATGTGAATACTTGCAGCAAACTACAGAAAACAGCCAACAAAAAAGCACTACCACTCCATAATCATTAAGCTGCTTTGACAGTGTTAATAGAAGTAAAAAAAAAAAAAAGTATATAACTGGTTTTCTTGTTTTTCTTCTGCTCAGTACATCTGGAAGAACAGACTCAGTGCTTAAGACAATACTTGCTAACAGTTGTCATTCAAAACAGGACTTAAACAGCACCAAGTATATCCTGCATATTAATATACACAAAAAATTTCCTTGGATATGTAGGGCCAAAAAGGACTACCTGGGGTGACAGGAAACAGAGGGCCACGTGGACCCAAAGTAAGTAATGTGATATTATTTTTTTTAACATGATGCTGGCAAAGTCCTTCAGTGGGTAGATTAATATTTTAAAGCACAAGGTGATGGAAGAAGTAACAGCATTTGTATTGTGAGATTTAATCATCACCTAAATCAGTGTGAAAGCAGAAATATTTTAAAAACCTTTCTGGGTCTGTTTTATACTTACCTGTTGAATGTTGCCTGGCACTGAAAGTTCAGTCTTGCTTCCAGCTGGGCTACTGACATGTAATGAACTTAAACAGTGAATTAAACAGAAGCACAGATTTTATTTTTTGAAAGAGAGAAATAGAGAATATCTGTATGTGTACATAATAGGGCATGATGTATGTTTCCTACATATACTAAGGAAAGACTTTAACTTCACATTAAAGGTACCATTGAGAGTAGAGAAGACAGAGCCACCTGTTTGGAGAAAAAGCTGCTGTTCGCCATCTCTTCTAGATTTCTTTTCTTTCTGTCAGCATGATTAATTGAAATGTTGGTGATCCACTAAGGAGTTCCTGAACACTGAGCAGCCATAAAAAGGATTCTGGAGTCTTTATTGCTGATAGATGTGCAGGAGGAAAATATACCAGTAGAAAACTACCAGAATCAGAATCTAACTTGGGACAAAAAAACTGAGTCTACTTTCTGTCAAATACTCATTTAAGATTTGTAGGTAGAAGAAACGAGAAGCCTGAACATCACATTTCTATTGCTTTATCAGAAATTCATTTTCCATTATAAAGGGACCACTATTACTTAGCTCTGGAAAAGGAGACAAATGTGATCTTTTTATGTCAGATTTACTTTGAAAAAGATGGTCTTTCTGTGCCTGCTCCAGTACTAGCTGTCCACATAGATCATAGTACACTTTTTACTTATAAGCAGGAACTGAGAAATTGACTGATGCAGCCCAAAAGATGCCCAGAGCTTTACAGAAACATTAAACTGCTGAAAACACATTAGGCTTGGAGAAGATAGCAGAGCAGGTCCTTTGAGTAACTGAAGCTACATGGACACTGCTAGTGCTGCTGTATGAATTAAGCCCCAGTGACTAAGCCTAGCAAGTGAAACAAGATGTATTATAACCTAATGTATGCATAATTTAATAAACATGCACTAAAATTTATGGCCAGCTTCACTGAGCATCTTGTTTAAACAAAGTATTTTGAATGCTTCAGGGTACACTTGGGAGAGGGGAAAAGGGTGAAAAAGGCATTCCTGGATTCCCTGGATTGCAGGTAAGGAAGCTGCAGAATAAATTACTTATAAATTCACTATAATTATGCTCATAATCTATTTGTCAGTTTAAGTTTTCATTTCCAAGGAAGATTTTAAGGATTTTTTTTTTTAAACTAATCTGTCAGAATTTCTGTATTTAAGAATCCTGACTGGGACTCACCCTGTCTCAGGCTTAAACACAAGTTCATACAGACTTTCTGAGCTTGGAAAGAAAGTAAATCTGTAGGGTGCCACTCTAAATATTTAGGGCTGCACAAAGCTTCTCTGGAGAAGCACAGTACTAGCATAGTAATTCTAGTATATTACATATGTGCTGATGGGAGCTCTTTAGAGCAGCTTGTGCTTGATTTCCATAACAGTGCTCACATGAAGCACTATATCCACTACTGTGCTTGGTGCAGTATGATATATAAGTGAAGTGAATACCTCCCTGATTTAGTTTGGTCTATAGTTCAAATTCATGCCCATCTCATACAAAGTATTTGCAAAAACTTTGCCAAGCTTTTGAGAAACATCCCAAGTAATTATTATCTAAGGAATATTAACTGCTCAGCAATTCTGAATAATAATATTACTGAAAAATATCCCAAATAGTAATTATCTAAGGAACATTAAGTGTTCAGCAATTCTGAATAGGTGTAATTTTGAATAAGCATTTACTGGCTTAGCTCACAATCTACTTGTTTTTATCAGGGTAATCCTGGATCTTACGGACCTGCTGGTTTTCCTGGAATGAAGGTAAGAGGATGAGAAGTGCAAGCAGCTCCCTGAAATGTGGAATCAGTGAGACTGGCTTTTGTGTGGATTTGTGCAGATTTGGAATTTCCACGTACTTGATAGCTCACATTACATTCCTTCCTTTCTTTCCTGCTACCTCTTGCCACAGAAGTTGTGTCAACACTTTGTCTTCACATTTCTGCCACTATGAAATTCAGCTGAAATTGGCTAATGGGGTCTGAGTTGCAAGCAGGAGGAAGAGCCACGCATGTGGGACAGACACATGCCGTGATGGAAAAGTTCCACAGCACATTAACTTCATTTGCCATGGTGACATTGTGAAATTTTGTGTTAGATGCATGTTTTGTTCATCTTTCTGGCTCAAGAAGTTCCAGTTTTGCATTTAAACCTGCTAAATAATGACTAGATAATGGTTGGACTCATGATCTTAAAGGTCTCTTCCAAATGATTCTATGAAATGAATGACAACATTTTACTGGAGTGAAGAAAAACAGATGTACATATGTAGATCCCCATCTTGCCTTTTCCTGTCTCCTCTCCCGGCTCATTTCAAATCTAGTTGAGGTAATGATCCGACGGTTCATAACTTGCACTAATGTGCAGGTATTAGCATCCTGACTTATGTTCCAGGTGACTGTTTTATCTGCACAACTGCTCTTGACTTTGTACTTCACCACTACTGACCTGAAGTGTTTGAATACAGGACGGAGGAGCATATTACTAACCATAGAAGGAGAGGGGAAGCTGATATGCTGCTTTCCCTGCAGTAATCATTTAAGAAGGTCATTCAGCAAGCAGTAAACCAGTTTCAGTTGTATTATGCAGATGTGTCTGCTGGGATGTATTTCAGCTACTTCTGTGCCCCAGCTACCCTGAATCTCCTGATCACTTAAGTAACCTGTTGTGGGGTTTGTAGCAGAAGAGATTCTGTGAAACATACCATCTCTTGTTCAAACCCAAAGACTTCTCTGAAACTAACTGCTGATGTTGTTACAACATAACCCTATTGCCCGACTGCCTTATTGGGTTTTGTTCTATTTATATCTTAACAGATTAATTACATTATATTTATGTGATCTTTTCTAGGGGGAAACAGGATTTGCTGGTTTTCCTGGACAACCTGGCTATCCAGGCATACAGGTAAAAAAAGCCAGCACATCCCTGGATGCACACATGCACACATACATAGATGTATAAATGCTGTATAAGTGCTAACAAGGCCTCCCAAATGTACCTGCTTGTCAAACCATTTCCTTTTCTATAGTCAGATTTACTGTTGTCATGACAATCATAGTTACTCAATGCCATGGTAGTAAATAACAATGTAAGAAAACATTCCTGCTTGGTGCATATCAGAGTGGAAATTCCATTTTGCCTGCCATAGGAATTGATTACAATTGCCAATAGTTATCTGTTGGTGACGTTAATGAACTTGGCTCTACATAGTCTGAAACACAAAAGTCAAGAAGTGTTTATTTCCCTCTGAAATAACATTTGTGGAAAGCTGCATATAAACCAGTAACTTTTCTTAAAGCATCAGGAGTTGCACCTCTGAAATCAGAGGAGTGACACTCAGGAAATTTGAGCAAGAGTCATCTCAGATATAAGTTGAAGGCTAAGGTGGAAACACAGTCTACGTAATCTGTGATGACAAAAGGAAGAAAACTGTGGCTGGATCAAGCTTGCCATAAGCAGTATACTGCTGAAGACACAGCTGACAAGAAGCAACAAGCAGCTTCAGGAAGCGGGTTTACAAATGAGAAATGACAAACGCAGTAAAAAAGTAAAAGTACAGTGAAAACACCTGGTTTAGTCACACACTTACTTGTTTCAAAGTTAGGATTGCCAGGAGAGTGCTAGATCAGCTTCTTCAGCCAAGGTTTCATGTATGTAGTCATACTTGGTGGAGGTAAACAGCTCGTGGATGTTCATTTTTTCTAGCAATTGCTTATTATGAGCTTCACAAAAATGTGGGATCCTTCAGATCTTAATTAGCCAGAAAAATCACATCTCTTATTTAAACAGAAAAATCATTACAGCCCATTGCTCTCCAAAAGCAGAGTCAAACCTTAAGTGTTTTGTTGTTAAAAAGTACTCGCCCTGATACTTTAATTGGGGGCATCATTAATAAACTTGAGTCAAGACATGGTATAGAGAGCACAGTGTATTCCTCAGTCTGCTTGATTAGCCCACAGCTTGGGAAGCCATCAGTTAACTCTACAAACAGTAAGCAGAAAATAATTAATTGTTGGTAACTTGCACTAGAGTGAAGTTTGAAGGCCTGTGGCAATGATTCAGGAAGTGGAAACTACAACTGCTAACACTTAGAGCAAAAGAAGATGAATCAAGTAGAATCAGCTTTAAAAGAATATCAGGTTAATTTATACAGTTACACAAAATTTGGAATCATAGCACAGATGCTGTAGTTTTGTTGAGGAAACAGTTGGATAAATCTGATTATTCCTGAAAAGTGCAGGGTACCCAGTTTTGCAGTCCTAGTTTTATTTCTCTGTGTCCTAAGAAGCCCTGAACTCCCATCCCAGGCACAACCTCACTATGCCGTTCCCACAGGCACATTCTTGTCTTCTCAGCTGCCATTTGCCACACAGAATAGGTCTGATTCCTAATCTACAAAGCAAAAAATCTAATAGAATTTGCCACACAAGAGACTTCCCTGAAGTCCACTTCACTTGCAATGCCACATATCAAAATCCAAGCTAATTTAGAAATCCTCCAAGCAGAAATGATTTTCCATGCCATTAATAGTCACTTTTATGTTTCCCTGATGCAGATGTTGTAAACTTCTTATAAGAGCTTTGAATATCTCTTATCATCAATAATATGTCAGACTGTGAAACCTCTTTTCTTAATGCTTATGTGTCATCATAGAAGTAATTTTCAAGCCTGGCATAGGATTTTAAGGCAAATGATTGCAGCTTGGCTGTTAAATCAAAACATCTCAATTAAATGGGTACAGATTTACTGTAATTAATTAATCTTTTACAATAAATGAATGAAACAAAATGCAGCAGCCATAACTTCTGAAGAGTCAAATAGATACACTGTTTAGTCATGGTATCTGGAAAGATACTGACCATTTTAAGTATTTTTGTTTGATTTTAAATGCTGTATAGTGTCAAAATTGAATTTCCCAGGTGATGTGTGTCACATCCTTACATACCCCACCATTGCTGAAGTTTTCAGGTACATGCTAGCACACTGTATTCTGTATGCAGCAGTAAAAATTATTGTTGTACTCTTACAGGGGGATCCAGGAGAAAAAGGGCCCCCAGGTCCTCCTGGAGCTGTTGGAACTCCACTGCTTCCTATAAAAGGTTATAGCCAGATTTAACTAGTCTTTATGCTGTATAAAGTGTGCAGGACCTGTTTTGCTAAGGTGCTTGAGAGTGATCACAAGGAATAAGGAAAAGATCTTGAACTATATTCCTAGTGGCCACATTCTGTGTGTGTGTGTGTGTGTCACTGATCTTAGTGGAACTACACCAAACATACAAACTGCAGATCAAGTATTTCCCTGAATGACCTTTACACATATAGTCCCAGCTAGATCTGCAGGACTACTCCTAGGTATTGAGCCAAAGCACATTTAGGAAACAGCTGTGAAAAATAAACCCATGCTAGATAATGGATGACAAATAAGAAAACCAGCCTTCTCCTTGTAATTTCGAATTCCTGCTTCCAAAGTGGCTACAAAACACAGCTTTTAGACTACAGTTAGGCTTCCTATTGCATAGCAGGGTGAGCTGGTACTTCTGGAACTAGTACTCCCAACAGAATACCTCGCAATCTTATTCCCTTTCTACCAAAACCTCAGGCTGTGGTTTTATATCCCAGCTCCCTTCATCTTTATCTTTACCATCTACTGTGAAAAAGATGCGTGCTACTTCCCCTTTCTTAGCAGGAGGCAGTGGGCAACAGCCAGGCCAGCTGCCTGGAAGGGATATGTTTGGGCATCTCACACACTAAGATTTGAACAGAGAATTTCTCATAAATTGTATTTCTAGTGCTGCAATTGCTGATTGTGAATGCAGAAGTTGTAACACAAACCCAGATCAGCAGAACTGCCCCATTAGAATCATAGAATGGTTTGGGTTGGAAGAGACCTCCAAATCTAGTCCAATCCCCTCTGCAGTAAGCAGGGGGCATCCTCTTCTAGACCAGGTTGCCCAGAGCCCTCGCAAGCCTCACCTTGAATATGTCCAGAGATGGGGTCTCAACTATTTCCCTGGGCAACCTGTTCCAGTGTTCAAGATAGAGGCCTCAAGATTAGATAAAGGCCTCATCCAAAACTCAGTTGAATTTGTTTTTCATTGGCTATGTAATTGCAATTTTAAAATATATTCAGTATAGCAATTTGGAAAATACATTCTTGAAAATTTGGATAATTTCAGCTAGAACGATCCCAAAATGACCTACCCAAGTGCACTGCCAAATATTTGTAACATGAGATGCACATTTATACAAAATGCTACTTGTTTTGGACAAACATCTTTGGACAAACAAATCTGAAATACTGCTGTGGAGTGATAAAGAGTTAAAACCGCGCCCACGCAATGGAAGGAATCCGTGGAAAACCAACTGAATCCTCCCACCTTAAAATTAAATTGTTTCACATTTAGAAATGTTTCATAAAGATGACAAAAGTTACTGTATTTTACCCTTGCATAGCTCCCAAATAACAATTTTGGTTGCAGTTCAACTTAGATTTAAGCTGTCAGTGGCATAAGGTGTTCAATTCACATGTTTTTATAATTCTGTGTAGGTCCACAAGGAGATCCTGGATTTCCAGGTCCTGCTGGTGATATGGGGTCAGTTGGACCAATCGGTCCTGCAGGCCTGCTAGGAAGACCAGGAGATGATGGAACAAGTAAGAGAAGTAGGGGATAAAAGGTGAACTACATATGAGTTGGAGAGAAAGCACCTAAAAGAAAACTGTTCTTTCTTGATATGTGTCACCAATACAGCAAGGATTTCAGCTCTACAGAGTTCAATAAAAGTATTAGTTCAGCACATAGTGGCCAAAAAAGAACCCAAACGATCCAAACAGAACATTAGGACGTACCAGAAAAGGAAGACCAAGCCGAATGCTACCACACACTGTAAATCTGTGGTATGCCTGCATCCAGAATGTATGCCTGCTCTCAAAAGTTCTATTCTCAACCTCAAAATGTAGGAAGGAAGGTGATGAGGATGACTTTGCTCTGTGTAAGGAATGAGAATAATTGAAATCTCTGGAACAGATTTAATAGGGAAGAGGAAAAGAAGCACTTGAAGTTCTAAAGCAGGAAATTCTTTTCCTGAGGATCCTGGGAAACCTAGAGATTTAGATGTAAGCTTTTGGTACATAGAAACTCTTCTTCAGACAGTTCTCAATGGTCTGTAATCTTCCTCCTTAATATGTTGTAGTAATTGCTACTATGAAGCTTTATGGACCGTATACCATTTATGTTCTTTATAGGTCTACCTGGCCTGCCAGGAGTGAGTGGGGCGCCAGGACCTCAAGGTTTTCCAGGTGACCCTGGTTTCCCTGGAACTGGTGAATCAATCCCGGGAAGACCTGGATATCCTGGACCACCAGGCTTACCAGGACAGCCAGGAAGACAAGGCTTACCTGGACTACCCAGTAGGTTCATCAGCATTTAGATGTGGAGACTGTTATTCTGCATATTAATAGATTCATTACTTTTGTTAGTCCCACAAAAAATTATAGGTGAAAAGTATATTTCAGCAGATATATAAAACTTCTAACATGGTATATAAACCACATTTTTCCTGTTAGTTGTTGATCAGTGAGATGTTGAAATTACCGTAGTTTTCTGGATGTTTTAACCCCACAGAGTAATATATATCAAAAATGACCCTAACAGATGTCATCTAAAGTTAAAACCACAGCAAACTGGGGAGAAAACCCAAATCAGCATCCTTTTAGTAAAGAAACAAAGTGGAAAAAGGAAGAAGTGTTGGCATTGCAAAAACCATGTGTCCACATGAACTCTAGCCAGACTGACTCGTGTAGTTTGATCTACAAGTAATAACTTCTAAAGCATTTTGAGAAATCTTGGGCTTTTCATGCGAGGATAACAAGAAAAGTGAGTGGAGAACACATGACCTAAGCTGAGGAAACTGGCAACCTGATCCATGCTAGCTGTACAATTTATTTTTTCAAAGGTGTAATCTGTACTGAGAGAGGGATCCCTGGAGGACCTGGAGCAAAGGGTCAGTTAGGCCTTCCAGGAAGAAAAGGTGCAAAGGGAGAAAAAGGTAAGTGTGCCTGGAGGCCAGTGATTTACATATGAGATCTTTGCCACATCAGTCAGACCTAACTTTATTGGAACTTTATGGTAATTTAGAGAATAAAGGCCCATCAGACTGTGAAATTAAGCGGTCTGTTGGCATTAGGACTTTTAACTAGTCGTGTCAGTGCAGCAGTTACTCAGCACTATAAAAAAACCTTCTTTGAAGGCCATCATGAGATAAAATGGTCTGTGCACAACTCAGAAGAGCAGTGTTATTTTTTGAGAATTAATTATGCAGCTGTTTCAATGTAATTTTGACCTATTGGTGTAGGAAATCAAGGCCTCTGCTCATGTACTGCTGGTCCTCCTGGTCCCCATGGTGTGCAAGGACCTCCAGGTGCTCCAGGAAAGAAAGGACAAATGGGATACCCTGGAAGACATGGAGAAAAGGGTGACCCAGGCTTATCTGGTGCAATGGGATCTCCAGGGCACCCTGTGAGTAGTTTTCATGAGTTTCAGTAAATAAGTAACATCAGGTTACCACTTACACAGTAGAAGAACTGCCCTGGAAAGTTATCTGCAGGTTTTACCTACTTCTGTTGATTATAGTCTTGTTGGAGGATCATTTTATCAGTTTCTATCTGATCTCCCTTGCAGCAGTGAACAGAGTTGGACACAGAGACAGAATGCCATGCTGTGTTTGTGGGGTGTCAGGAGGCCTAGGAAAGCTGGTGAATGTTCATCTTGATTTGCTTTGACTTGTTTTTCTTTTAGTTTTGAATATCCATTGTTTGTCTTGAAAGCATTCTAAATGTGCAAATTGCTCCAGTGAAGCTGACTTTCCAGTTACTTCAAAGGAAAGCGTTTCCAGCAAAACCCTATCAAGGCAAAGAACTGCACGATGTCAGCAGGGCAAGATGGATTTTATGTCAACAGTCACTTGGGAGGGGCATGGTCTGAGGAAATAGGAACCCAGGATTTTTTTCAGGCATTTTAAGTTTGGGGTTTTTTGTTTTGTTAAGCTAATTAAAAAGTTTCATTTATTTGATATAATTAATGTAGCTTATAAGATGATCTGA
The DNA here is from genome assembly GCF_027791375.1 of Indicator indicator. Classification (NCBI taxonomy): domain Eukaryota; kingdom Metazoa; phylum Chordata; class Aves; order Piciformes; family Indicatoridae; genus Indicator; species Indicator indicator. The sequence goes on along the minus strand of NC_072022.1, from coordinate 4,725,471 downwards.
AAATAATGTAGAGTCTTTCACTCCCACAGATATGAAAGGTGTTGCTTTGTTAGTGTTTGTCCCTTTACTGTTCCACATTATTTCAGAATCTCCTCATTTCAGTCACTGCTCAGCCAAAGTTTGTTCTCCAGAAGAATCAGCTCCCATAGGCAATACCTATGACCAGGACCCCCTAGTCCTTTTCTGCAGGGCTGCTCTCAATTTCATCATCCTGCATTGATACTGAGGGTTGCTCCATGCTAAGGGCAGGACCTTACACTTTGCCTTATTGAACCTCATGACATTCTCCTCAGCCCACCTCTCCAGCCTGTCCAGGTCCCTCAGGCTTATCAACCACACCACTTAGCTTGGTATCGTCTGCAAACATGCTGAGGGTGTACTCAGTCTCTGTCTATATCATTGATGAAGAGATTGAACAGCACTGATCCCACTTAAATGAGAAACGAGGACAAAGCCATTAGTTTGAAAAGAAATTAATCACTTTGATACAGAAGTGCTTTGGCCTAGTGGATTTCCTAGATAGATTTCTTCCATTTCCTTGCTGTTTCCTTACCACACATCTCATTTTGCTTTTCAAATACTTAGAACTGTTGACTGACAAATTGCAGATCTAGACATTTTCACAAGTAGTCACTGCTAGTTTCAGACACACCACAATTCTCAGAATTTCTGTTTTACTAACGTCACAATTTACAGTCACTTTGTAAGCTGTGTTTTTCTCCACCTGTTTCTTAGTGAAAGATACTGAATAACAGAGGAGTCTGCCTAAATAATACTCCAGTTTTTCCAGCCTTACTGGCCTTTTAGTTCAGTAGAAATTCCATGTATTTATTTAGTTCAGTGGAAATTCCATGTATTCATCCCTGCATCCTGTTGCACGACCAGAACCTCACCAGTGATGAGATGCAAACCACACTGCCTGGAGAGCTGAGAGCAGAAGTCAGCATAAAAAGACAGAAAAGTACTTCTTTTCCCCTCTATACCTGTCAAGTCATAAACTCTTCTGACAATATCAAGTATCTAACTGGACATAGATGACATCTTTTATTGGCAGATTTATGGGCTTTGACTCAAAAGAATAAGAAAGTATCACTTACCTTTGCTACCACATTCCCTTCTGGGAGGACAGCCCCATCCACTGAGCTCCAGAGATCCTTTGCTGCAGAGCCTCAGGGAATTGTAGATCAAGGGCTGCAGTGGGAAGAGTTTGTCAATCATTTGCATCTTCATATTCCTGCATTTACAGCCATATACAGTCATAGACCAAGTTCTTCTAGTGTTAGAATTTCTTGTTGGTGTGTCTGTGCAGTTGGGAGAGTCAAACTGCACAGGGCAAGTGCCATTCCTGTGCCTCTTCATAGAGATCAAGAGAGAGAAGCATTTCTTTTGGGCATGTTACTCTAACTGGTGTGGGTTTTGGAAACAATACAAGAACAAGAAATAGTTATTTAATTCCCTCCTCAATTCCCACACTGATTCCTTGCTGGAGATAACTGACAACTTTTTATTAATGGTTTGTGGCTTCTTTTTTTGGTAATGGTAAGGGAATACCTGGTTCTGCTGGACAACATGGTGAAAAAGGAGAGAAGGGTGAGCCAGGAAGAGTTAGAAGAAAAGGTAAACAAGCATTTTATCATTAGCAATTTTGTTCCTATACAATGTCTAGACAGTAACAGGAGAAAAACTGTCTTCATCTGCTGTTTATTAAAGTCATTAGTTCAGTAAGTTACTGAAGCCTGTACATCCAAACTGCCTCATTGGTACCACCTCATTCATTTTCTTCTTAAACACAAGATCAGCACAGTGTTCTGTGGATTATATTCATGGTTGTGCCACAAACCAGTTTTAACAGCTTGTTATTAGTGCTAAAAAACACCTTTTTGTGTTATGTGCTTAATAATCAGGGTCTGTAGAGCACAGACTAAGCAGGACACAATTACTGTGACTGCATGAAGAATATTATTGTACAGAAGCCCCCTCCTGATGTGTCATACAGTAGTATCCCAGCTCTTACCTCAGCTTCAACTACCAACAACCTTCTTGTGAGAAACTCAAAGTCTGTTTAGATTCCTGCTCCTACTGCTAAAAATTACTTTTGACCAGGCACTGAAGAGGAACAATAGGCTACCAGTTGCACAACTGAAATGCTTGTCATTAAATAGATCAGAACCTCTTCACAGTTATTGTTATGATTTGAAAAAGCAAAGGAAACAAGAGAAGCAAAGAGAACAACAAATTACAGCAATCTGATGGCAAAGCCTAGTTAAAAACGCTAAACTAATTATTCAGACAAAAGCTTGTCCATCTTACTGTTTGTGAGAAGTTATCTTAGCTGTGAGTGCCTTTGCCTGCTCAGAGATGTTGGAGCAGGGCAAGACATTTGCTATTTATTTACAAAGGATTGGTTGACAGCAAAATGAATCTTTGGGTTACATTTTCATAAATATCAGACAAAGAAAAGTATGGGTATAACAGGAAAAACCTTTGGGGAATACCAGTGCAAATACTCTGCACCATAATGCATTGCTGTAGCCTTCCTGCACTGAAACCAGACTGAACAAAAGCCACATTCTTGTGGTGCCTGTAAACATGTATTTTACAGAGACCAAGTTGTTCCAGGAGATGTCCAACTACATATTGCCTCCCTAAGCCTAGAATACCTCGTTAAGGAAATGGGAATTCAAGGACTAGAAGTGATCCTACAGATGTGATGAATGGTTACCTAGCAGTTACCTGAGCAGAAACAAAACCCTCAGAACTTACGGGAAATATTACACTTTTTTTTTTTTAATTGATTTAAGGAATAAAAGGAGAAAGAGGTCCTACTGGGGCTCCAGGTTTTCCAGGCCAAAGAGGTAATGATGGCAGAGACGGGGAACAAGGATTGCCTGGGGAAAAAGGAAATGAGGTAACGTTTGGCTTTTTCAGATAGTTGTATTTTTTCATTTCAGATAACAAGAAATGGTTAGATCTGTAGTGAAGAGAGTACCAATTCATTCCAAATTCCTAGCACATTAATCACTTTCATCACTTTATGTTAGCCTAGATCAATAAGTGTAGCTTTTATCCACCAAAAAAAAAAAAATCAATTCTTTAGAAGTATTACGGCTTTTTTTTTTTTTTGGTATTCCTGACATTCTGTATTTACTGTGTGCCAGTATTATGGGATTAGGAAGAGAAAAAAAAACAACTCCACTCCCTCGTTCCTAATGTCTTTCAAGACTTAAAACTACTAATATCATCCTTATAGTCACTTAATTGTGAAGCAGTGGTTTCTGCAGATAGTTCTCTAATATGGCTCTTGATAGTGAAAGAGAGGAAAGACATTAGGTGTTGTTATTTCTTATCAATTATTTCTTTCTTTTAGGGTGATTCTGGAGTACCACTGCCAGGTGATAAAGGATTTCCTGGAGTCCCAGGACTTCCTGGGGTAAAAGGACAGACAGGATTGCCTGGTTTGGGGTTTCCTGGCCCTCCAGGACTCAGAGGTACCCCTGGAGATGTTGGTGATATGGGTAATGTTGGGCCACCTGGTCCAAAGGGCCAGAAAGGTAATTCTGCATGCTTACATTAAAAGCCAAATAAGAAAATGCACATTTCTTGGCATCCATTAAACTTTCATATGTATTTTATAGTGTTAGTAATTTACAGTGAAAATCACTTTCAGCAAGCTCCTGGTTTTGTGAAATATGGCCAGCGAGAGGGACCGTACTATCAGCTTTTAGCAGCAGACACTGATGAAAATGCCAATTGTCAGGTGCCTTAAACCTGCAAAATGCCACTTGCAGATTATCAGAGGAATTACTTTCTGGGATGAAGAGTAGCTCTGAGTGTAAGGATTTGCAAGGAAATGATTTCCTGCTGAAGGAGCAGGATAATACAACTCCTGCTTAAGGCTTGGTCTGCTTTTTCGTTATAAAGTATCCCTACTAAAATAGAAATATCTACACTGATAGCAGTATGTATGAACAAGAAATGTACATGGGATTGTGAAGAAAATGCTATTTCTTTCTTGCAGCAGAGACTATTGCAGTGACAGATTGCTGTGGAAAGTAAAAAAAAAAAAAAATCTGTGTTTACAGCATACAGATAGCTGTATGACAACAATTCAAATCATTATAAATATTTTCTAGAAATAAGGGTCAAGAAAAATATATTTTAAGATCCCCTATCAAATCTTAAGTAATATGTAAATAACATGCATCACCAGTCCTTTCTCTTTACTTTTGCACATCCAGTTGGTTAGTTCTACAGAAATATTACAGTAAACGCTCAGACAATGCTCAAAAAGCCAGTTTCTTTATCCCTCTTGCTTCAGGTGAGACTGTCTGCATTACTTTACCATACCCTGGAAATCCGGGTCCCCCAGGATTTAAAGGTGTTCAAGGTATGTTCACAAATGGGAGAATCACAGTACATTAGGGTTTAGAAGGGACCTTGAAAGATCATCTAGTCCAACACCCCTGCCAGAGCAGGATCACCTAGAGCAGGTAACACAGGAATGTGTCCAGGTGGGCTTTGAATGCCTCCAGAGAAGGAGGCTCCACAACCTCTCTAGGCAGCCTGTTCCAGGGTCTTGTCATCCCCACAGTGAAAAAGTTTTTCCTTATGTTTACATGGAACCTCATTTGCTCCTGCTTGCACCCATTGCCCCTTGTCCTATCACTGGACATCACTGAAAAGAGCCTGGTACCATCCTCCAGACACTCACCCTTCATGTATTTACAAACATTAATGAGGTCACCTCTCAGCCTCCTCTTCTCCAAGCTCCCTCCGCCTTTCCTCGTAAGGGAGATGTTCCACTCCGTCTTTGTGTCTCTGCACTCAGCTCTTTCAAGCAGTTCCCTGAGGCCCTTCTTGAACTGAGTGGCCCAGACTCTTTAACTGAAGTGAAGCTTTAAGCTGATAATTAAAAAATAAGCTATTCTGAAAAGATAGACTATGCTAGTTTTCCAACAGATACAGCTCTCCAAGTGTAAAACTGCAAATGCCCAGGAACAGAATCATCTGAAAGAATCAAAGGCTAACAGTGCAGTTTGCACCATCAAATGCTGTGCTGGCTGCCTCCAGAGCAATGTCTAAATGAAGGCAGCTTGAGCTCTGCCCTGCCTCAGTTAAAATGCATGAAAGTCTGTAAGATAGACAGATGGTTGGAGCTGGGTCAAACCTAGTATATGTACATCTGGATAGAGGAGAAGAAAAGGTGTGAGGCAAAGATATGCTGCAAATCTGTAATTTCTAAAACTATATTACTCATGGCAAACTACAATTGAGCCCTAATTAATTACTATTCAAAGTAATTACCATTACTTTAACTTGTTCAACTTAATTTGAATTCGAAGAACTCATCCAGGAACTGGCAAAACATTGCTTGTGGTCACCTCCAAAACATTTTTGATCCTCCAAGAAGTCCTCATCAGAACAAATGGAGATGCTGGATTTTCAAGCTGTTTGGTATAGTATTACACAGCTCCCTGACATGAAAATTGTGGGTGGCAGCTAGAATTTATACGGAGATGAAAGAACAAGGATTAGCAGCATTTCAGAAGCAGCATCTAGCACAGGAGCGTACAAGAACAGGAGCTGACACCTGCCATTCACTAGAGTCATATTGTCTATGTCCTGTAACATTATAATGTTATAAGAAATGGATATTTTTATCTGATTTATGCTGATGATTTGCTGTTCATGGATTTGGGAACAAGTCCACGTAGAAAAACAGCAACCATGATTTGGTTATGATTTTGAATAACTATAGTGGCTTTTGCTCAAAATGTTAAATGTTCCACTGTTGTCAAAGTACATGAATTATAAAGACACAATATGGTTTCCTTGGATCACATATTTTAAAGCTCTGTCAGTTTTTTTACATGTTTTCTTTCTCTCTCCAGGACCAAAGGGTTTAAAAGGACTCCCTGGTCGTCCTGGACCAAACGGCTTTGATGGGCAAAAAGGCCATCAAGGCAGGCCAGGAGCAGGAATCCCTGGCCCAGAAGGTGAATTTGTGCTTTTCTTAATCCATGAGACCTGCTGCACTCACTTTTAACATCTGATGAAAAGTAATATAGGATGTTGGGTTTTTTTCTTTGCAAAGTGATAATTTAATTCTGGTTAAATTTACATTTCAGTATTCCACAGTTTTGGATAAAAACAAGGAAACGACTTCCAAATTGTGCCCTATTTGTATTTTTAAATCCTCTCAACAGGCTTTCGAGGCGAAGCTGGTGATCCTGGTGATGAAGGTGAAGGAGGCTCTATAATTGATGGTAAACATGGTCCTCCAGGTCCACCTGGCATAGATGGTCAAAAAGGTGTTCCAGGTGATACCACATATGGTCCTCCAGGAATCCCAGGCAAGAGGGGACTGCCAGGACCCCCTGGTGCACAAGGAGCAAGGGGTGATCCAGGCATTCCTGGGTTTCAAGGTATGAGCTAGTTTTTTATGGAGCTTTTCCATAGGTTTAGAGCAAAGTCAGTCCAGATTCAGATCAGTCTCTCTTACCTGGATCCATCATGGTGACAGAAGGGCCTTTTTTTTTTTTTTTTTTTACATTCACATTTTGACAGTTAATGATGTCCACTGTGGACATCTGCCCTGCAGGAAGGGGAATGTACATGGAGTAACAACACAGCTTCCTGTTCTTCCTGCTGGTACTTGCAGCACTGTGCCCATCTGGGTTTAGGGCTTCCTGCACTGCTACACAGAGTCCCTAACTCAGACTGATTACTCAGAGGTGAAAAGACTGGCACAAAGTGGGAGAACACTCAGGGAGAGGGGTGGATTTCTTTGCCCAGTTACATAATATAATCCTCAATATCCTGGGTATTACACTTCCCATTTGTGCAGGGGAGTTGTGCTGGTTCCTGCGGGTATCTCCACAGTGCCACTTACTTCCTATTTCACAGCAGATAAATTGCTAATTCCTTTATATTTCTTCCTTTTGCCCAGTCCTAAGCAGACACCCCCCTCCTCTCCCCTATGCAGTGAACACCTATAGAACTGACCCAAGTGCTGTGTAGCTGGTGCAGGCCACTGAGCTCCTGCTGTTCTGCTCCCACACATCAGAAACTAGTAAGGATGATTATGGCAAAAAAGCATGTAGGCAAGAGTTGAATCCAAATCTATGCTTTAAAGAGAGAAGCTGTCCACAACAGCCAATTCTAAATGGCAGAAAAGCATCAGGTTTTACGAACTGTGAAAAAACTTTCAGGATAAGTAAGATATGACAACTGAATTTGTAAACATAAACATTACAGTTAGGAGGTCTGAGGGATGCTGAGTAATGCAAATAAAACATTTTCCAATGGTTTTTGCTTCCAGGACAGCCTGGTACTCCAGGATTTCCTGGTCCCAAAGGCTTCAGAGGCCCAGAAGGTGATACAGGACCACCAGGCTGTCCAGGTTTCCCTGGTCCACCATGTGACATGGGTTTACCAGGGCCACCAGGACTCAGAGGTGTCATAGGCCTGCCAGGATCTCAAGGTACACAATATCCATCCAGTTGCCCCACAGCTCTGAGCTTTGCACATCTTTTCTAGTGGATTAATCACATGGGTTTGTGGCTGGCATTACAAATTGCCAGGGGGTGGCTGCTCATTACTGGTGGTGTACTTATGTTTTGCACGTTTTCTCAAGGAACGGAGAGTGTGCATCTCAGATGCTTCCCAGCTTCCCTTCCCATACTGTTCTTTAACTGTCCAGATCAGCATGTTCATTGTCAACTAATAAACAGAAGAGTTCTTTTGTCCTGAGTAACTGTCACTACTGGCATACGTTCACCTCCTTTATTCTTAAATGGAAGTGTTATTTAGAGAGAGATAGTAGACATGTATCAAAAGTATTTGACTTAGCAGGGATTTTTCACAAAGTGCTTCTACTGCTATGTCTCTCACTAAAGAAATGCAAGAAGACAAAAAATCCAAGTGAAAAATCCAGGAAGAGACAGAAGTCCAGCATGGCAGCAAAGTTTCCAAGTTATTTTGCCATGTTTGATAATACTCAAATTTATACCAAAATCTATCAATTTCTACAGTTGCTGAACTCTTTCACTGCATTTACGTATGTAAATTAAACCTCTTTTTGCAGGCTTACCAGGCTTTAAAGGTCAGAGAGGAGATAGGGGCCTAACTGGGCCACCTGGAATCAAAGGTCTCAAAGGCCCTCCTGGCTCACAAGGTCCACCAGGTCCTCCAGGCTCCCGAGGACTTACAGGACTCCCAGGCAATAGAGGACCACTTGGTTTCCCAGGACAAACAGGTATGATAAACATCCTGCAAGCCACCTCAGCTATCAATTTTCTTGTGGAGGGAGCTGTTAATACTGCTGTTAAAGCTTGGAAGTACTTTTTAGTTTCCTCCCTTCTCAGCTTCAAGAATAAGACTCTAGCAAAGTAGAGGCAATAACAATAGAATCATGGACTGGTTGGAAGGGACCTTTAAAGGTCATCTAGTCCAACTACCATGCAGTGAGCCCATGCTCAGAGCCTGTCCAACCTGACCTGGAATGTTTCCAGGTATGGAACATCTATCACCTCTCTGGACAACCTGAGCCAGTGTCTCACCACTCTCCGCATAAAAGATTTCTTCCTTAGATCATCTAAATGACCCCAGTTTTAGTTTAAAACCATCCTGTCCTGCTAAGAAGTCTGTCCCCATCTTTCTGAGAGGCCCCTTTAAGTACCAAAAGGCTACACTAAGGTCTCCCTGGAGCCTTCTTCACGCTGAACGAACTCAACTCACTCAGCCTGTCCTCACAGCAGAGGGGTTCCAGCCTTTGGATCATTTCTGTGGATGGCTCTGAACTCTGCCTTTGGCTTTATACTGTTCCTTAGAATATGACAATAACAGTACAGCTGACTGAATATGTAAATAAAGCATTTAATATTACCAGGAAGCAAAGGAATTCAAGGACCCCAAGGATTCCCAGGACTCCCAGGAACACAAGGCCAAATGGGAATCCCTGGTGTAAAAGGTGAAGAAGGAAAAACGGGTCCACCTGGGCCTAGTGGAGAATGTGGGGATATGGGTTTAAAAGGTTTGTAAAAATCCCTTTCACTCTGTAATTCTATTACTGTTGTGTTAAGTTTTGTAACTGCTGTGTTAGGAACACATTTATTTCTTCTTCTTGTTACAAGGGTATGTTCACTTCTGGTTTCAGAGAAACTAAATCCAGTTATCCTACTTACAAATGCACAATGAAAAATAACTGAAGAAAAATTCATTCCATTCAGATGAATAGGCGCATTTACCACTAAAAGAGGACAAGATCACTTAAACCTTGAATTCTGAATTGTACACATCTGAAACTTTAGATTTTGCAAGTGTTCTATCATATTATCTGTGTGCTTCAACCTATGGAAAACATACAGGTAATCATCTCTCTAAATATGAATATAGGAAAGAATAACTATCTGCCACATGCAGTCTCACAGACAGTGCACTGTAGAGTGCACAACACAATTGCCATCTTACGTGTTCCAGACAAGCAGGGAGTAACTGAGAGCAGCATCACCTGGGTTACTACTGAATTAACTGAAAACCAAGGGATGGACAATAAATTTCAGCAGTTGCTGAAACAACTGCAAACTGCATTAGTATTTGAAGGCTGTCTCTGTTAGGAAAGTCTTCACTGACATTAACTTTCAGGACATGTCATTCAGTGAGGGTTTACTTACATTCCATGTGTTTGGTTTGAAGGTGAAAGAGGGCCTCCAGGAGACAGTGGCTGTGTGAACATTCGTCTTGAGAAAGGACAGAAGGGGGAACCAGGGTTTCCTGGTGAGAATGGACTTAGAGGTGAAAGAGGTAAGTGTATAAAATAAAGCCTTGAATACACACACATTCATCTGAGAGATTTTTCACAGCTGCATTAACTTCCAGCTACTCCATTGTGTTCATAGATTCTTAAACTAGCAGGCTACATTTTTTGGACAAGTACTAAGGCAATACATGAAGTGAGAGAGCATAGCTTTATTATAAATAAGCATCAAATAGTGGCTTGACTGTATTGATCATTAGCTTGCTCTGCAATTACCTTCAGGTGAAAAAGGCAGCACTGGTTTCAGAGGCACCCCAGGGTTTCCAGGGAAGAATGGTGTCCCAGGATTGCCAGGTGACCACGGTGACACTGGAGTGATGGGGTTTCCTGGATTCCAGGGTTTCCCAGGACCAAAAGGCTTTAAAGGAATTAGAGGCTTTCAAGGACAACCAGGTGACCAGGTAAACAAAGTGGCTGGGTTAAGTTATCTCCTCCTTCCAATGAATACGATGAAGGAAACTGCTATTGTACTTACCCACTAAATTTTCCTCCTGAGAAGTCTGTAATAGGAATAAGGAAATTCCTTAATGCAACTCTTCAAAGCTTTGATGACATTTTATCAGGAACTGCAGTCAGAGTCCACAGAGAGCCTCCCTGTGCTGTGTCTGTGATTGTCACGTTGCCACGTGGCTGTAGTGCACTAATCATGGTGGGTGCAAAAAATGGATGCACAATCAAATCTTCAACATCATTCCTAGGAACAGATTGACAAATCACTGCAGAGATCATAACACAGCAGCAGCACAGGCAGGAAATCAATACATAGCTGCTTCTTCATACCTGCTTTGTGGAGCAGCCAAGCCAAGGGACCAGATGAAACAAGTCTTCTGTGCCCGTAACAAGGGCTTGCACCAAACAGAGCCTGGGCAAGCAACATTGCTCAAAAACAAATAATACAACCCCCCACAAATATCATATGTGGATGTAGGGTAAAATTCTGCAGTGGCTTGTATGCTAAGTTGCCAGTGAAATTACATGGAGCATAAATGACAGCTGTAGGGTTTTTTTGGTAAAGGATCGTATCTTTGCTTGCCTTGTCTTTTACATCACTGCTTTGAGGAGATAATTGTGTACTGCTGATTATAGGTCATTACTCAAAAGGGAAAATAGAGAAATCTTTACATTTTACTGTTTCATCACAACACATTTCTGGTTACTGTTTATAATAAGTTTTGGGTAACGTACAACAATATTTGGTACATTTTTTGGTAACTTTTAAATCAAATTATTCAAGCCATCTGTGGGGAATTGTAGCTGTTTGAGCCAAGAATCAGCACAAACTATAAAAGCAGAAACTCAGAATGATTAGCAAGCCTAATCTACAGTTTCTTGGAGGTGTTAGTGGTCACTGTTAGATGTGTAACAAACACCTGATGAGGTTAAGTATGGTTTTGCTATTCGTATTGATTGCTGCTCCATTTACCAGTGGTAAGGGAACCAGATGCTCTTACAAATCATTCCTGCAACACATGCCATATCTCAAACATTTTTATTTTGTTTTAAAAAAAAAAATCAGGGTGACGCTGGCTTGCCTGGAATCCCTGGAAATCCAGGACTGACTGGCCCAAAAGGGTCTAAAGGTAATGAATCTTCCCAGGAGACATGCTAAAACAAAGTTAGTACTTCAGGACAAGCTGAGCTGTCAGATAATTTGCATGCGCCAAAGCATTTTTCCTTCTGTGTTACCTCAGTCCCTTTTATAGCTGTTAATATCTATGAGTAAATTATCAGATCTTACAAAATTGCTTTGGTTTTGTTGATGACAAGGAAGACTTGTATGAAATCAAAGTCATTGTACCTCAACAGGCAGGAGAGGTGACCCAGCTCCTCTGCTTGGTGCACATGGTTGCAAAGGGCCTCCTGGAGATCCAGGATTACCAGGTACTTCCAAGTGAAGGAAATATTGGACATAAGAACTTATTTTCTCTAAGTGTTATTAGCAGAGAAGGATCTCTGCTTCCTCTGCATATTGAGTGATATTTTCTATATTTACAAACACAGGGACTAGAGAGGCATCACCATGTGCAGCACAGCTAGTATGAACATAGGAGGCAGAGCCTACTGTATTCTAGTGTAGTATTGTTGAACATACTAATACTGACCAGGATAAAACCTGGCTTGGCTACACCTTGCTAGCCATTTCTGCTCTGTCAGCTGTCACCAGAGAGATCAGCATCATTCATTGCTCATAAATAGATTCAGGGAGATAAAGTATTTGAATAGAATTATTTTGCTAGTCAAGAAAACCCTTACTGAGCTTTTACATTTTTAAACCTATCATGAGATGTAGAATGGGCAACTTTAAACAAATAAAGATTGGATGTTTAATTTTCTTCCTTTAAGGATTCTCTGGATTCCCAGGAGAAAAGGGCTCACCAGGTATCCAAGGACAACCCGGAAAACCAGGATCCAAGGGCGACCCTGGATACCCAGGAATACCTGGATTTCCAGGTAATGCCAATGGTTAATAAATAGTGCGATGTAACAGCTCAGAAGAGATTTCAAACAAGAAAATGCAGCTGAGGAGGAGGCTAGAGAAATCAGAGATCATATGAAGGCGTGTATTGAAAGTCATTTCAGCACTTACAGGCAGCAGCAGTAGTCTGTCCAGGGTCTCAGTGAGCCAGATACATCAGTTCTTCACACATTCCCATGCACCTACAGGTACCTCTGGTCAACACAGTGTGCTGCATAGCATGAAACAAACAAACATCAACAGTTTAATGGATTTTCATATTCACAAATTGTTGGGTTTTCCCCACCATTCAGGAGCTACAGGTCCTGAAGGACTGCCAGGAGAACCTGGAGAAAAAGGGAAGCATGGGATTTTGGGAGCTCCAGGATTGCAAGGATTAGCTGGACCCCAAGGCAGAAAAGGTAAGCAGTAACAGTGCAGCTCTGCTGGTAACAAAGCAGCACCAGACATAAATACCGTTTGGTGGTGAAAATGGAAAGGCCTAACTGTGAGCACCATTCTGATTCTGTGTTCTCTTAAACTAAATTAAGTCAGTTTACATCACCTTTGAAAAGTCATATAAATGTTATCTCAGACAACTGGGCTACGGTGCAGAACAAGTAAAGGAAAAGATAAAAACAGATTCAGGCTCAGCTGATGTAACCAATAGAAGCTGAGGAAGGAAAAAAGAGTTTGCAGTAATTCAAATGTTTTTTGGTTGTGCTGTGTTCTGCCTTTTCACCATGGAGTGCCACTGTTCCTCTACAAAACCCAGCAGACTGCTACAGACTGTGATGTCTCACTCATTTGCTTTAACGAGTTCTGATAAGCTATCCGGGGTTGTGTTTTGTTGTTTGTTGTTTTCTCCTAAAGTTGATTTTTGGTGGATTTAACATAGAAACGTTTCCTCCACATACTAAATTTCCACTTCTCACATTGACTGTTATGTTTAGATTGAACAGCAGTTCATATGTGCAGTTGGTTTTGTGGGAGAACATTAGTAATTTTTACCATACTCAGCATGATATATTGAAATAAGTTAAATTTATACGACATGAAGAAAGGTCATCACCCATTCACTTCATATCCTCTTTTATAGCGTGCTTCATCACCAGCTACTGGACAGGAAGAATAGTATTAACACCCCATATACAGAAATCACAGTAAAGTAACACCTAGAGCTGTAATAAATGGTTAGAGAGGAAAATAGATTCACTTTTCCAAACTCAGCCCAAGGAAAGATTGAGAAGATTATAGTAAAACTACCAAGCATTTAAATGAAAACTGGAAGCCATGTATGATTGCTTGCAGTAAATAAGATGTGCTGATTTGAACTGCCACAACCAACTTCTTTCTATTGCATAGTTAAGATAGGGCAGAAGCCAGGACAGATCCTTTTGTTGTTGCAAACAATATCTGCTGTACTAGAGATCTGCATTGACAGGGATGTCTAAATTGAGAGGGGTCAAAAAGAACCCAAACAAAAAAAAACCAAAACCAAACAAACTGCAAACCATTCTTCTGCTGAAAACTTAGTGCCAGATGGACTTGAGCAACCCGGTCTAATAGGAGGTGTCCTTCCCTACGACAGGGGAGTTTTAATTAGATGATCTTTAAGGTCCCTTCTAACCCAAACCATTCTGTGACTCTTTCCTTCTTGTCATAAGTGGCAGGACACTTCTTTTCTATGTTGTGTAGAAGTTATCTTAAGTCCTGCCTGGGAAACAGACTAACATAGGTGCTGCAGAGGGAACAGTTCAGTTCAAATGGCATTTCGCTAGAGACCAAGTTGCTTGCTATTGCCAGTGTAATTGAAAAAGGTAACACTTTCAATATTATACCCAGTAATGAAAACTAAATGGAATTTGTACTCCAATTCAATGGGAGAATATTTATCTCGACACTATTTTCAGTAAATGCTGTTGCTAGTGTTAGAAGTCAGATGGTTAATTGGCTGTTCATAGCTTAGTACAGGGCCTTGTTAGTCCAATTGCTTCTCATTTACATTAAATGTCCTTTTTTTTTTTTTCCAAACATTTGTCAGTCAAAGGCTTAGTCTGGCAAGCCTTACTTGTGAGTAATCCTTGATGAAGCAAGTAATATTAAAGACATCAGCAGAATTACTGGTGTGAGTAGAAGCTGAACTGGGCTGTAAAATACAGAAACAGTGGTTCATACACAGGTCAGCCAATTCAGCTGTACCTAGAAATATGGGGCTATAGCAAGCCAACACTCTAGAATTACAAGTGCTGATATTATAATGGATTGTTGGCAAAGGTGTCTGAAATTCCCTGGAAAGCAAGTAAACCAGGCCATCAATCTTGACTGAATAAGCTGGAGATCAAAAAGTTTTAAATGGTGACCTCAGTGCCAAAAATAGTTAGGAGTTCATAACCATTGTAAAATGCCACTGTTAAATTCCCTGGGTTGGCATGCAATAAATGTGAACGTGGGAATGGGCCTGAAGCACAAGCAGGTTACAGAAAGCAGGGCTGAAATCTGGAGTGTCATGAAAAGCTAAAGAGCAGTTAATTAAAGGCATAGAAGATATTACAGGCTGGATTATTAATATCCCGTATTAGAAAAGGGATTACATGGCGAGTATATTATCAATGCCTTGCAGGTTTTCAAACAATCTGCTGGATTTAAAATTTTTCCAGAGAAGTGTTTGCCATGGGCTGGATTTCACTTTTTTTTTTCCTTTCTTTTCACTCCTTGGTTACAATTTAACTGAAATAATTCATCAGTTTCTGAGAACAAAGCTGTGGGATTATCCTTTTTGGTGTGTCTGTTAGATAACTCCAGAGCCCTCCTATTTTTCCTTTGTCAGAAGGACCTTTAAATTTGGCAAGTGAAGCAGCTGATGGAGGGCATTTGTGTTGCTGTTCCTGTGATTCATGCTCTGGATATATGTTGATTTGTGTGCTGCAGGAGATGCTGGGATCCAGCACAGGGACTGAAACAGCCTACATCTTCTGTATCAGGAAGTAGCTAGATGGGGAATAGGAGACAGACGGACAGATAGCTCAGAGTGTTGGAAAACAAACCAACCAAAACACAACAAAGTTGCAGCTGGACAGGAAATCCTACATGTCAGAGGGAGAACCTTCCCCGGTGGGGAAGGAAATTAGGTAGAGATGAGGAGCAAAGGTGGAACATTAGGGGTTGGAAGGGATCTCAGAAGATCATCCAGTCTAACCCTATGCCAGAGCAGAACCACCTCAAGCAGGTCACATAGGAACAAATCCAAGCGGGTTTTGAATGCCTGCAGAGAAGGAGGCTCCACAACTTCTCTGGGCAGCCTGTTCCAGGGCTCTGTCACCCTCACAGTGAAAAAGTTTTTCCTTATGTTCTCATGGAACCTCCTCTGCTCCAGCTTGCACCCATCATTGCCCCTTGTCCTATCATTGGGCATCACTGAGCAGAGTTTGGCTCTGTCCTCCTGACACTGCCCTTCATATATTTATAAACATTAATGAGGTCACCCCTCAGTCTCCTCTTCTCTAAAGAGACCCAGCTCCCTCAGCCTGAACTCATAGGGAAAATGTTCCACTTCCTTCATCGTCTTTGTGGCTCTGCACAGAACTCTTTCAAGCAGTTCCAGTCCTTCTTGAGCTGAGAGGCCCAGAACTGGGCACAATATTCCAGATGGGGCCTCACCAGGCAGAGTAGAGGGGGAAGAGAACCTCTCTCAACCTAATAACCACAGCTCTGCTAATACTCCCCAGGATACCACTGGCCTTCTTGGCCACAAGGGCACATTGCTGGCTCATGGTCATCCTTCTGTCCACCAGGACTCCAAGGTCCTTTTCCCCTATGCTGCTCTCCAACAGATCAGCCCCCAACCTATACTGGTCCATGGGGTTGTTCTTTCCCAAATTCAAGACTCTGCACTTGTTCTTATTGGATTTCTCCCCACTTAGCTCTCCAGCCTGTCCAGGTCTTGCTGGAAGAGAGACATAGCAGGCACTGACACTATGGTTCACCTTCTTGTGATCTGTGTCCACTACAAGCTGTCCCTCTCAGGAGCAAGAAGCATCCCAAGTGAATTCATCAGTTTGAAATCTCCTTGGAACCTGTTACCAAACAACCCACTGGTTTTGCCAGGTCTGCTCCTATCACCAGGTGACAGACTGCTGGCTGCAGCTGATGTGTACATCTTCACAGCTGATACTCAGCTATGGACAGCTTAGGAAAGTACCCACTGCTAATGACAGGGAGACACTTTATCTTCCACCGCAAGTGACAAACAGCATCTCAGATTAGTTCAATATATGAAAGAGAAAAAATTGCCATCTGTTCTTACTTGTGGTGTTCAAGCAATTTGCCAAAAAGCACAGATTATAAAGCAAAAGTTGTAACTGAGTACCATGAACACTCAGCCTGTGATCTGGTCACCTAGAGAACATCACTAGGGACAAAGCTGCTCTGTTCTATCCATGTCAGCACAGCTCTCAACTACAGATCTGCTGTCTTCAAAGACTTTGTGCTGTCACTTTAAAGACTCTTTGTAAGAGAGTGATGCAAAAAAGCACAGTTTTGTGGGAAACCTGCAGGACCAGGGAAAAGAAGCTGGGTGAAAATTTCACTCCTTTCTAGCACAGCTAGATTAAATTGGGCTTAAAATTGGAACAGAAGCTGTAAAGAAGTGACA
This sequence comes from Indicator indicator, assembly GCF_027791375.1. NCBI lineage: Eukaryota > Metazoa > Chordata > Aves > Piciformes > Indicatoridae > Indicator > Indicator indicator. The sequence continues at coordinate 4,708,545 of NC_072022.1, read as the reverse complement.
GCTTTGCAGTTATTTTAGGTAGTGTCTGCATCCCAGTAGCCTGGTCACATAGCAATAACACTGCTAACACTGGAAACTAATCACAGATAGCAGCAATAATCTGGCCACAGACACGAGGTTCATGAGACAGTAAATTAGTCCCATACTGAGCTCCTGCTGCTAGCTGTAGTACAGAAATAACTAAAGGATTAAATCATAGAATCATAGAATCATTCAGGTTGGAAAAGGCCCCTGGGATCACCAAGTCCAACCATTAACCCTATTGTACGATGTTCACCTCTAAACCATTTACCCAGGCACCACATCCAAACCACCTCCCTGGGCAGCCTATTCCAATGTCAAAGATATGTTTTGCTGATTGCTCTGATGTCAAACTATTATCATGGCTGTTGTCAGATTTTTCACATTTTCCTTTCCAAAAAGGCTGCACTCAGGGGCAACGAGATCTCGTGTTCTGTCGCCGATAAGAATCGGCTTCAGCTTGATATCCTCTCTTGATCCAGAATGTTTTGTCAGAAGAAAAGTGGCATAATGTTTAATTAAGGGGATTATTGTGGCACTCTGTCACGCCTGTAATACTCCTCAGGTCTTCCTGGACTGCCTGGACTGGATGGCTTGGATGGACTAAAAGGTCAGAAAGGTTCTGCAGGAGCTCCAGGTAAAGAAGGGAACAGAAAAATCTTCTCTTAGTGACTGAATATGCAGGGACTGATGCATGTAATTTTGATGCTTGCCTTACCAGAAGGTATCATTCAAGCTCAGACACAACCTTTCAAACCTAGTAAGTATGCCTGGTGACACACCTGCAGTTGAGAGGAGGAAACTTTCTGACTGCCATTACTCACAAGTTTTCTTGGATCCTGTTTATAAAATGGAAGTGTTGAGCACAGATGACTCAAAGGACAGCCAAGTCTCCAGGTTTTCTATATGTTAAAGATGAAACTAACAAATTAAAAGGAGACTTTGAAATCCCAAGCCTATTAACATCCATGAGAGCTGTGCCACAAACTTAAGAGGAATTTGGATTTCACTCATGCTGATCCATTTGCAACTTTCAAAGGTGCTTTTGAAGCAGTATTGAAAAACACCATCTCTCCATCTATCTGGAGATGACAAGTTTATGCTGATAGAATATTACATTTAGGACCATGCTATCAGTTTATATTTCAAGTTACAGATAACAACACTGCATAAGACAACCCCTGAAGAAGAGTATTAAAGCAGAGATTACTTTCTTTAAAATAGATTAATTAGGGCCAGATTCAACAAAACTCTATCTAGCTTCCAAGAGAGAACCAGAAAAACAGCACTAGGCAGCCCCTGCAAGGAGGAACATATGCAGGTGGTATTTGTATTCTGCACATCTGTATTTGTACTCACTGCATGCTTTATGTACACAATTGTTTTCCTATAAAGGTCAAAGTGAAACAGGGCCTCCAGGATACCCGGGAGAACTTGGACCAAAAGGAGACAGAGGTGAACCTGGATGGCCTGGTATTTCAATTCCAGGCCCCCCTGGAGAACAGGGATTCCCAGGATTCCCAGGTAAGAGGGGTTTTCTCCTTAGTGCTGCCTTGCAGAGGTGAAATGAAGCTCATAAAGGGACTTGCCCTGGTTATTATGAACGTTAATATAAGCTTCCCTGCCTAAAAACATCTGCTACAGTAAAATGCTGATGTTACATGCTGAAACAGAGACCCCAGCATCTCTTGTTTATTATGTTACAGGAGAGGAGCGAAAGAGAATAGAAAATTATGAACTTGGACAGACTCAGGACCTTATCCTGCTCCAGGCAGGATGATTTCACAAGCCTCACTCATCTGACATTTTTAACATTTCTCCCCGTGTTGAAATTTGGGAGAAGGCAGGTGTTTGTGGCAGCCTGCCAGCATGTGAGGATGCAGTCTTGAGTTTAAGTAGATTTTATAGAAGGAAGTAAACATTCTAGAAAGATGAATCTTGTTTATCTTTTACAAGGTATCTGCACTAACCTATTTACTGCTGTGCTCAGGATACAAGTGAGAACTACAGGTTACCTCGATGACTTCATGTGGCAGCACTAATTTAGTAACTTAGTTCTGTAATCCAAAAAAAATCCTGGGTATTATTTGTTTTGCTTTGTTTTAGTGTTTAAGGGTTTTTTTTTTTTTAAAACATCATCCCTTAGGTAGAAGAGGACCAGCTGGACCCATTGGACCTATGGGAAGATGTCCTGATAGTGCTTCTCCTGGTCCCCCTGGTGATCAAGGACCACCTGGTTTGGATGGAATCAGAGGTATTGAAACAAAACATAAATTTGATGACGTAAAAAGAAGATCCCAAAACTGAGGCTACCAGGAGTCACTGGAATACTGTATAAAAGTGCACTGGGAACAAAGAAACCAGCCAGTACCTCAGTGAATCCACCTCAGTGAACACTGGATAGATCACCAGAGCAAGGGTAAAAAAGATCTCCAGGTTCAGTTTCTGGCTTCTATGGGAATTCTGTACAAGGCCTGCTGCTACAAGACAGCTCCATTCCCACAGAAGCAAACAGAAATAAGATTGCTGACCTCTCTTTCTAGCAAGAAGGATAAAACGTGCTGGCCAGAAACATGCTGCTGTTGGTAAACCCGCAAAAAGCTTTCCGGTTCAATGCCAGCCCTGGGAAAGCTCAAGCTGCCAATTCTTTTGTAAGCATTTGAATAGACTCCACTTCTGTTATGAGCAGGGGCTGCTAGGGATCCAGTCATTTCTGGTCCTCAGATGGAGCTCTTTCAAGCTGTTCTGAACCCTTACATGAAGTTTATGCTTTGTGTTTATATTAAGAATAAAGTTCCTTTACAACAGGTCATCCGGGGAACCCTGGACGTCCTGGGGAGACTATCTTTGTGCGAGGAGATCCTGGTGATACTGGTTTCCCAGGGGCACCAGGTAATCCTGGGCAGCGAGGGCAGCAAGGAGCCAGAGGTCCTCCAGGGAAGCAAGGAAGAGAAGGCCCAAAGGGTATGTATGATCCAAGATGTTTGTAACTAACATGCCCAGCCCTGTGCATCTGAGCCTTGTGCACAGGGCACTGCCATTGCAAACAGCCAGACCAAAAGAGGGGTTCTGTACATTTCATAGTTGTTCTCTGTTACCTACAAATAAATGTAGAAGGTCAGAGCAGAATCAGATTCACACGTTCTGCTTCCAACAACTTGCTGGAAGGCTCCCATGCCAACCTGAAAATGAGGCAGTACATTTTGGGTCTACCAGGTAAAGCAAACCTTGTCCTCTCTGCAGGGGTCTTGAGAAACTATGGGAGATGCAGAAGTATTTGAACAGAGTCTCACACCTGCCACCTGTCAATAGCTTTGGGCTTTCCACAGATCCTTCTGTTTGAAAACAACCATCTACATGCTCTGCTTATCCCACACACTGTACAAGTTCTATCTACACTAATCCCTTCCAGTCTCTACAAAAAGTCTTACCTTGAATTCAGTTCAAGACCATGGAGAGAAGAGGAAAGTCTGCATTTCTACCTGAGACACAGAGCTAAGCTGTGCAAGCATTTTTTGTTACTCAAGCAGCCAGACTTCATCTTATTTATGAGCTCACCTCGGAATGTGATCACATGTAACCACACAACTGTTTTCTTTCCAGGTCCTATGGGAATACATGGCCCACAGGGTCCACCTGGTGCTACAGGACAACAAGGAGACCAAGGTTTTCAAGGAAAACCTGGTCCCAGAGGTCCCACAGGTAGTTGTGAACCTGTTGCTCCTTGTCACTGAATTGTTACTGTAATCTATACATAGAGAATCTAATTGCATACAAACAATTCAACAGTTTCTGAAGGAAAAAACAAACAACTGATTTCTCCTTTGAGTTGTGTACAATTGTCTGAGCTGTATCTTTGTTTCTGATGTCACCTCAAGTAAGAGATTTCCCTTCTCATTCCATCCTTTATTTTACATGCCTAAAACCTGCTCCTGCCCTTCCCACAATGGTCACGATCTGCTTTCCGTTCTTCAAATCCTTCAGGTTTCACAGGTAAATCGTGGACTTTTCATGTGGGCTTCCTTCTGTATGGATATTTCACTCTTACTGGAAAACATTCTGGGCTTGGTCACAAGGAGCAGTAGTTAGAGCTACAACAATATGGCTCTGCGTTTTGTCACATCACTAGTGAGCACAGCCAAGCAGACCAACCTCATGAGTGTCCTGCTGTGAGAAGTCTCATGCTGTCATGTTGATTCCACTTGGGAAGCACACTTGTTTCAAATTTACTAGTTTAGTTTTTGGTTGTTTTCCAATCGAAAATTTAGGAAAAGCTTGAATCCTAACGTGGGATTACTACAAACATTCAACTTTTAATGTGACTAAAACTGATCACATTCAGATTTTGTCTGAAAGTACAAATAGCCAATAGCTCCCAGTAGCTTCAATACATGGTTATAATTAAAGAATGGACACATTTTATTTTAAATGGGTGCTGGGAGTTAAGCTGCTTATTGATGGGTCTGCAGTCACAGAGCAGGCAAAGTACTCCAAACCTTCACAGGTGCCAAGGTGTTTGCGCTGAAGTTTGGTACAATTTCGGCTTTAGCCCAAATCAGTCTGGGGCACATCAAGACAAAAACTGTACACCAAATATTTGAAACACATCAGCTAGCATACACTAGCTAGCACATACTGGCTATACTAAAAGACCAAGAGTAAAACCAAAAGCAGTGAAACTCGAGAATTCAAGATTTTAAAATATTTCAAGTATACACTTGACTAGCAAAACCACCAACAGTTACACGTGGGGGTTATTAACCAATTTTCTATCTAATTTGCTTCCCTTTTACACATTCCAGGTGACCCTGGTGAACCAGGAAAAACAGATGATTCCTGCCCTGTAATCCCAGGGCCTCCTGGGGAGGCAGGGCAAAGAGGAGAGGATGGCTCTGCAGGATCACCAGGGCCAATAGGCCACCCTGGGCCCCAAGGTAAGCTTATCTTTGGAAAGCTTGGATGTCTGTTTTAGCCATTTAGATAACCAACTTAAAAGGGTCAGTGTCAGTGTTACTTTGCTATGGCCATCAGGAACCAGAACATGGCCTTCCCCTTCCCCACCAGGTACAGTCCAGGTCTGCAAGTGCTCCAATAGCTGCATCACTACAGTTAAAGACTTTGCTGAACTGGGTGCTAAAAGGATGAATTACAGCTCCTTACATGGTGCAGATACTGATGGCAATTCTGCAAGAGGCTTCTCACAATAATGTCTGATAGTGCTTTGATTTCAGCTGTAAATCACACAAGAGAGGACATAATACCACAGCAGCAGCTGCTGTTGCTGAAGTCCTGACCCTGAGCTACTACTCTGGTCTCAAAGTGACTAAGTTGTGAAGACAATTCCCAGCAGAAGCAGTTCTGCTGCTCTCTGCCCTGCAGCATCATTTCTTGGTGGTGGCAGCTCTGCTGACTGGTGTGCTGTTTGGACAACCTGTAACCTTTGTATTTCACATGGCTGCATTTAAAGTATGGCACTTTCCCTTATCTAGGACAAAAAGGGGAAGAAGGGTCATGTGGCCTGCCAGGCCAGGATGGTTTACCAGGGGCACCTGGGCCACCAGGTGACCAAGGGAACAGAGGAGAGCAAGGATACACAGGGCCACAAGGTAGGGATGGAACGACTTTTGGACAAGAGATGTGCAAGATGTAGAGACTAAGTTTTTTCTCTGCTCCCCCCATCACACATGGATATATCCACCTCTAGCCTGAGATACAATGACATTTCTTTCCCCCTCTCAGTTCAAGCACTGACAATGATGTTTGTGAATGATAAGCAGACTTATCAAAAGAAAATTTATCTTAGCTTCCATTCTTAACTAGAAAGGCAATTAGCATGCATGCAGAAGCACCATATATCACTAGGTCTGCCCTTCTGAGTCTGGGCTAATAGAGCCCTGTCTGTGAATAATTAGAAGTGTATTTTAACTGTGACTGCTGCTTAATAAATTAATGGTTTAATACAGTTGAATAAGGGACATGGACTGTTACTGCAGGTATTCAAATTCAGTCCAGACAAGTCATCCTAGGGAGTGGGAAATGATTGCCCACCTTGGTTCCCTTAATCCAAAGAGCACAGGACAGAGCTGTGGTAAAAAAAGCCAGCTGTCAATGGTTCACTAGAAACCTAGTTAAAATTTCTCTCCCAGTAGAGGGATAATATGAGTACTGGTATCACTATGGCCCATGTCAACTTGTGAAGTTGCAAGGAACCCCTTCTTGAACATTTAAATACAGTGAAAGATAAAAGTCGCTACTCACTAAGTGCTCAAACAAGTAAATTTCTGTTACCTTTTCTCCTGTGTCTAAGGTCCACCTGGCCAGACTGGTATCCCAGGACCACCAGGCCCCCATATTAGATCTGCAAGTGGCTTCTTGCTTGTCCTTCACAGTCAGTCAGACAGAGAACCACTATGTCCACAAGGGATGCCCAAATTATGGGCTGGCTACAGTCTGCTGTACCTGGAAGGACAAGAGAAAGCTCATAATCAAGATCTTGGTATGTACTGTAGTACACAATTGCTCTCCAGTTAAGGTCTGATACAGTATGGTCTGTACAGTGAAAGGAAAGTCAAATCAAGCACACCATAGCACCAGAAAATACCTGTTTTCTACAGACTCAAAACTGATTTAAACTGATTATAATGAACTTGATTATGATGTCCTGTTATGTGACCCATTTAAAATAAATTTTAAAAAGTATTCCTGTAACTGTGAGGAGAAGTTGGAGAGACAAGTGGTTTATCTCACTCATCCTCACTAGTCATTTTGGGCTGTCTTTGAGCTCATTGAGGAGATTTCCTAGACCAGGAATTTCATCTGGCTGCTCTGAAATAACTCCCTGGAGGATCTGCTCCTTTTTTACTGCAGAGACAGTTTAGGAGAAGAGATGGGTAGCTCAGGTGGATACAGCTGGGTAGTGCAAATATGCTTTACAAATAAAATTATGCATTGTGTGTACAGCAGAACTGCCTGCTTTAAGACTCAGAAGGTATGTTTTTGGAAGAGACAGAGCCCAGTTTCTCCCAAAGACAGCTCTTTTTGGTGCCTCAGATCATTCCTTCTACAATTCTGTGTAAAATTAGCTCTTTAAATAAGCTGCCTGATGTTCAGCCTCAGAAACTGTTTAGTGGCAATTTGCAGAAAAGGTATGTCCTGATTCTTTTTGACTTGTTCTACAAGAGGCAGAGAAGTCTCCTGGGAGGAAAGATCAAGGACCTAAAAAGCTGGTAAAAAAAAATGTTTACAAAAAACAATAAAAAAAGATATATTTTTAGTACAGCAGTGTCATTTTGACATGTTTTCACCACTGTGCGTTTGCCATTGCCAGCTGGTAACAGAATGCCTCATAAAGCAGTGAAAATAAGACTCAAGAGAAAATAAAGTCCCTGTTCCTTGTGACCAGTGTGTTCTTTTCACAGATATTTTCTGAGAAAGGAAAATCCAGATCCATTATTAGGAGTGGAATGGAATTTTATCACTGATAAACAAACCTGGTCTCTGGAAAGATCACCTCTTTAAGGAGGGCATTAGGGCTTGAGGGTATTACAGAACTAATACAGCACACAGAGTTCAAGGCAGAACTTACTTGCAGTGATTATTATTAACTAAATAAATTATCATGGGCTTGGTCTGAATTCAGTTCTGGCAAAGGAACTTCACCTCTGCAGCATGCTGAAGCATGCTCTAGTCACTGCCCAATTCCCACTGCTGTCTGCCTGATGAGAGCTGTACAGACCCAGCTCTGCAAAATCCCTCCATCCTTCCATTTCACTTTGAGAGGCTGCGAAACCTCTCTGGAACACACTACAACAGCTGCTGAGACTTCAGCTCAGCACCCCAGTAGCAGCAGCTTGCCATACTGTACCACAATTTTCTGTTTATCAGCTTCTTACTGCTCCTCATGAGCATGTGAGCAGCTCATCTCCTCTTAAACCAGCCACCACCTCCTGCCCGATTTGTTTCTCAGCGTTGGTACAGCTAAGAAATTTATTATAACTGTTTGCCATGATGACCATCTACACACCTGCACACTGGGTTCAGACAATTAAGCATCATTGGTAGAAAAAGATTCTGTTGACAGTAGTAAGTTGCTTTAGGTCAAGAACCTGCGAGTTTGAGATTGGTGAACTACAAAACTCCTGTTAAGTTTTATGGTCAGGACACCAAATCCTCTTCTCAGTTTACCAAGAAAGAAGTGGAGTGATTCTCCTTATTTGTGGTTATTTCCAGGCTTGGCAGGCTCTTGCCTGCCTGTGTTCAATACCATGCCTTTTGCTTACTGCAACATCAACCAAGTCTGTTACTACGCCAGCCGGAATGACAAGTCCTACTGGCTGTCCAGCGCTGCCCCTTTGCCCATGACACCGCTCTCAGAAGAGGAGATTGAGCCTTACATCAGCAGGTGTGCTGTGTGTGAGGCCCCAGCACAGGCAGTGGCAGTGCACAGCCAGGACCAGTCCATTCCTCCCTGCCCCATCAACTGGAGAAGCCTCTGGATAGGATATTCCTTTCTGATGGTAAGTCTGGGCGCACAATCATGTATCTAAGCTTCTTTCAACCTTTAGAACGCCCCCGCTGTATGAAAGACTTCTAGCTCTGCAAAGCAAACTGTCCAGTGCCTGGCATGCACTTAAAAGGGGAATTCCCAAAAATGGAAATGAGATGAGGGTTAGTTCCAAGCTGCAAAATTTGGCTCTAGCTTTACAGGCTAAAGTCACAGCCTCAGCTACAGATTTTTCACAGTTAAAGACTTTGCTTTCTTGTCTTTAAAAGACAACAGGATTTTCATGTACAAAGACACATGTTTCAGAAACAGAGCCCAGGTCTTTCTAATGCTACCCTCCAGTTCCATTTGCAACAGTTTAGATAACAGCAATGGTTAGAGCTGACCTGGATTATTCTTTTCTTCTAAGTACCAGAAAAGTGAGTGAGCTGGCTCTAGACTTCTAAGATCAACTCATTGCAGAGCACATTAACACTTTCTCCAGCACAGTAAGTTCACTCCAGCCTAAGATCACCAAACAATAGCACAGTTTAAAAGCAAATATAGTCAGCAGGAGACAGATGAAAGCTATTTTTGTATTTTTTCCACACAGTTACCAAATTCTTTTACTGTTCTTTCCAGCACACTGGGTCTGGTGATCAGGGTGGTGGACAGTCCCTAATGTCACCTGGAAGCTGCCTAGAAGACTTCAGATCAGCTCCATTCATCGAATGCCAGGGCCAGCGGGGGACATGCCAGTTTTTTGCTAATGAATACAGCTTCTGGCTAACGACCGTGCTGCCTGAGCTGCAGTTTGCATCAGCCCCCAGGTCAGGAACTCTCAAAGAAGGCCAAGAGCAGAGGAAAAAGATCAGTAGGTGCCAGGTATGCCTGAAGCACGGCTAGCTAGTGAAACAGAAGTGGACAGCCAAAGCCAGACTTGTCTGAGAATGAACATGTTAAAGGTTTAAAGATCACTGAATAGATTTGGAACTGTGCAACACTGCTCCTCTGATTTGAATGGAGGTACAGGACTGACAGGTAAAGGATCTGCTGAGCCTCACCCACCACTGTGCACACATGTACAGGCAGTAAATCTGGTGTAAATGACTTAGGACAACAGAACTGTCACACTGGAGTCCACTGCCTTTGCGTGCAGGTAATGAGGTGAGCCTGGAGGGTGGGGAATGCCAAGGAAACCACACCTGTGGGCACCATGAAGGATTTCCTGTTAGAAATGGCAAGTATAGCAGAAAGAGTACGTGCATTTATACAGCATCCTATACATATTTATCCTTTTTAGATACAGATGCACAAACATACAAAGGCCTTACAGCCCTGCAGCTGAATTTCCCAAGATAAAAAACCCACCCTGTGTTGAGGGAAGGAGAACTGTAATTGTTAAAAACCTCATGACAAAAACAATGAAGATCAAAGTCTTTTACCACTACAGTATTGAACCAGACTGTCAAAAACCTGTTAATTGGGCTTTCATCAGCAACAAAGAGTTGCAAATCCATTTAACAACAGATTAGGTAGGGAAATAAAGTTAGCTGAGATAATTGGTCCTTAAAAAGCTCTATTTGTAGTCACAATTCATTTCTAAGAGCATAAATTATTAAGCTCCAATTCAAGTAGCTGAAGAAAATGATTTTCTACTAATAATTGAAAACAAATAGCAGTGTGGTGATAAAATAGGTGAACTTGAGTGAGGAAAATAAGACCTGTTAAGACAATTGTCTAAATCTGAGGCTAAGGAATTTTGTTCAGTTTTTACTACTACTTTTGTAAATATACCACCAAAACCAGAACCCTCACCTTCAAGATAATTGTGTAGCCACAGCTCTGAAGATGCTGTTTATTTTTCAAAGCATTGACTGTTAAACTGTTGATAAGCTAAAGCCCTAGTCACCTTTTGATAGTTCCACATTCATACCTTTGTTCAGCTATAAACCCAGGACAGTTAAATGTGTACTTGAATTGTGGTGAAACTACTCAGAGATTGCAAATGGGGAAGTCATTGTGTGCACAAGGGCCACAAATGCTCCAGTTACCACTGAAGCTACATTTTACTAGGATGGAATAAAAGGATTTGGTTTGGGTTTTTCCCAGCACTTTTCCTTTCAATTTGTGTTCACTGAGAGTTGTCTCAGCAAAAGGATTTTCCGGGAAACAGAGATACATATTCAAGAGTCACAGTTCAGAGAGATCTCCCTCTAGAAGCCATCCAGAGTACTATGGGCATGTAAAGTGACAACCTGAAAACCAATAGATCATTTTGGTTGGAAAAAACCTCTAAGATCATGGAGTCCAACCATTGACCTATAACCACCATGGCCATTAAAGCCTGTCCCAAAGTGCCATGGCTACAGGTTTTTTGAACATCTCCAGGGACAGTGCCTCCACCACCTCCCTGGGCAGCCTATTTCAATGCCTGACCACTTTCAGTAAAAAAAAAAAAAAGTTTTCCTCGTATCTAATTTAAAGCCGGTGCAATCTAACTCCCTGGCACAATTTGAGGCCATTTCCTCTTGTTCTACCACCTGCTAGTAAGGAGCAAAGACTGACCCTCCCACCTCAGTACAACCTCATTTCAGGTAGTTGAAGTAAGGTCTCCTTTAATAAGGTCTCTCCACAGCCTCCTCTTCAGCCTAAGTAATCCTGGTTCCCTCAGCCCCTCCTCACAAGACTTGTTCTCCAGGCCAACTTTGTTGCCCTTCTCTGGACACACTCCAGCACCTCAATGTCTTTTTTTGTAGGGAGGAGCTCAAACCCAATCCAGTGCTCAAGATGTTGCCTCATCAGTGCTGAGTAGAGGGGCATGATCACTTCCCTGGTCATTCTGGCCACACTATGGCTGATACAGGCCAGGATGCTGTTGGCCTACATGGCCACTGGGCCACACTGCTGAATCATATTCAGCCAGCTGTCAACCAGCACCCCCAGGTCCTTTTCTGCTGGGCAGCTTTCCAGCCAGTCTGCCCCAGCATTTCATGAGGTTGTTGTGAATCCAAGTGCAGCACCTGGCACTTGGCTTTGTTAAAGCTCATACAACTGACCTTGGCCCATCAATCCAGCCTGTCCAGATCCCTGTGCAGAGCCTTGCTACCCTCAAGCAAATCAACAATCCCTCCCAATTTGGTATCATCTGCACACTTACTGAGGGTGCCTCAATGTCCTACTCGAGACCATTGATAAAGACATGAAAGAGAACTGGCCCCAGCACTGAGCCCTGGGGAACACTACTTGTGACCACCTGCCAGCTGGGTTTAACTCCAGTCACTCTTTGGGCCCAGCCATCCAGCTGTGTTCCATCCAGAAAAACATGCACCTATCCAAGCCACATGCAGCCACTTTCTGCAGGAAGATGCTGTGGGAGGCAGTGTTGAAGGCTTTACTGAAGTCCAGATAAGCATTCGGAGCCTTTCCCTCATCCACTAAGTGGGTCACCTTGTCCAAGGAGGATATCACACTTGTCAAATAGGACCTGACCTTTATGAACCCACTCTGATTGGGTCTGATCAGCTGGCTGCCTTGCACTGTGCTGCATAATGGCACTCCAGGTGATCTGCTCCATTACCTTCCCTGACACTGAGGTCAGACTGACAGGTCTGTAGCTCCTCAGGTCCTCCCTTCCAGCCCATCTTCTAGATGGCCATCACATTTGCCAATCAGATGGGAACCAGCATCTTAACTCCACAAGGTGCTGAATATCTTCAGAGCTTATCCCTTCAAGAAGCAAGCAGCAGGCAGAGAAGCACCATGCATCAGCCACCTCTTCCTTAAGGTGTGCCCCACAGCTGAACCCACAGTGGGGCAGTAGCCTCAGCTGATGTTCAGTGGCAGCGCTGGTGAGATGTCCTTTATGAGCTCCTCCTGACAGTACTCACCAGCTTCTCCAGTGCCAGAATGGTTAGAACCTCTCTGGAGCAGGGCAGCTGCTTTGCTGGGGAGTTTTTGTTACTATCTGCTCTGAGATAAATCACAATGGTTTTCCTTACAGAGGCTCTTACTTGCAGGCTGAAGGCAGGCTGAAGACAAGATGGAATAAAATGGGATTTTGAAATCTGTGTTTACTTATCTTGAACAAAGAGAAGAGTCTTAAAAACATCTGAGAATCAACACAAAGCCCTGAAAATCCAAAGAAGCCACCCCATGGCATTTTACACTCTTGCTCTTGTGTTTAATTTGAAACCATCATGTAACTCAGTCATGGTTTTCTGTTGTTTTGATGCAGCTTTTGCACCTCTACCAGTCACACTTCACTACGTTCTACAAGAACACACTATATAGGAGATATATTTTTAAGCTACCACTGACAGGTTCAATATTTCCTAGGTGTCTACATTCCCTTCTCACACTTAGCTGAATCCAAGACATTTGTCAGAAATATTGTTCTACTTCAAAATGAAATTGCAGATGAATTGCTTGATACTGTGAAGCAAACAAGACAGCCCAGAGGGGCAAGCAGCGTAGGCTTTAGTTCTGCAGTCATTTGTCCAGTGACCTGATGGAGGAAAAGAACTGGGCAATTATTCATACGGGACCCCATTATGAAATTGGGTGTAAAAAGGCATAGCTGGAACTGTTCCGGATAACAACAGTCCAAGAGGCAATGGCCTTGCACTACTCCATACAGTCCAAACTATTCAGACTACTGCATTCAGGACCTTAGAGGAAGTATGGAAAATGCACAAGAAACCACAGCTCCTGCAGCAAAGGGATCAAACCTCAGATGCTGGAATGTGCTACACAAAATGGCTTTTTCATAAAGAACCTTATTTTAGGTAGAACTTGCCAGACACTAACAGTGTGAGGAAATATACAGCAGGGAATACTCAGTTCTGCAGGTTGCCCTTCATTTTTGTCCCTGAAGAAAGAGTGCAACACAGCATCTGTCAGGAACTCATCTGCAGCTTACATCAGGAGTGAGCTCAGCTGACTGTAATGGTCCCTTTCCCAGAAGAAGGCCCAGCATGGTGACCACAATGGTAAAAAATATTGCCAGGAGGAATGGTCTGCTCAGCCAGGTGGCAGAGCTGGAAGAGAAATTGGAAATGTTGAGGACTATCAGGGACTGTGAAACAGACTGAGGGAGCCACCCCCTGAGACCAAGGCAGCAGAAGAAGGTTCATCAATAAGCAAAGGATCTCCCCAACTCCTGCCACCAGGCAATAGGAGGAGACCTAAAAGACAAGGGGAGTGGAAACAGGTCCCTGCTTGGGGAGGCCAGTAAATGTCCTTCCCGGCTGCCCTTACACAACAGGTCTGGGGCTCTGGAACTGGAGGGCCAGGCTATGGAGGCAGGGGGTTGCCTGGGGTGATGCAGCCAGCCCCACACATTGGGACTAGTTGTGTTAAGAGGAGTTGTTGTAGGTGATTCCATTCTACAGGGAGCAGAGGGCCCCATGTGCCAACAGGATCCATCCCACAGGGAAGCCTGCTGCCTCCCTGGGCCCAGGTCAGCAATGCTACTGGGAAACTCCCCAGTCTGGTAGGGCACTCTGATTGTTCTTCATTACTGGTGATACAGATTGGAAGCGATGAGGTTGAGCACAGAAGTGCACATCTTTATCTCACAACATGGTGGCAGCTCTGGAATGTGAAACATACAGCTTCTTAATTACAGCAATGCAAAAAGAGCTCTAAACATAAAAAAAATTTATTTCACTTTGGTATAGAAAAAAGTCCAAACAGCCACACAATCATTAGTACAATTTTCTGTGAATAATGATGAACATTTTTACCCTCACTTTACAAACCCAAGTGCCTTTAAACTGTAACCAGGGGGTCGATATTTTTCAACTGACTAATGGCTAATCCAGTGGTTTTAAATAATTAAACCAAGTAACACTGAAACTTGACCAGAGCATTAAATGATCAGTCTGAGGAACCAGTGCTACTCCCTCCTCATTTATGTCAAGTTATTACCCGCTGAGAGAAATGCACAAACTGTGTGCAGCTTTTTGACCCCTTTTAGTGAACACAGAAAGGTGAGCCCAGAGTACTTCTAGAGCTGCATGAACAGCATGTACAGGTTCCAGGCCTTCTTTAAAGGGCAAGAGATACTTTGGAAAAGCTTAAGGTATTAAATAAATATATTCTGTCTGGCATCTCCACCTCCCTTTCCACAAAGCTCAGAACTAATTATTTCAACTTTAAATGGAAGCATGGTATTTAAAACATAAATATTAAGAAAGGCTTTAGGAAATAAGTAGTTACAACCTATTTGTATCATATACAAGCTTACAGAAGGCTACAGCACTGTGGGTCCATGAAATAACTCCTTGAGGAAAGGATAGCTGCAACTGCTTTACACAGTTTGTAAGGCTGCCAAAAGGCTCACATCTTAGACTCCTAGGATCTAGTTGCTGTCATGAGAGTGATTTTGTCAAGTGACGCTTCATGGGCCAAGCCCCAAAGCAACTGGTCATCACAGATGACTGTACTCAAAGATAAGTTTGTAAGGAGGAACTGCATGCATTTACAATGGTATAAACCCAGGAATGTTTTCATCTGGGATGGGTGAAGAAAAGCCTCTGTCTGAGAACACCAGCAGTCAAATGGCCAAGGGATTCCTGAAGCTAAAAGAAGAACCTGAGAGAAAAAGGCAGTTTGGTCAAACCAGTCTTCTTCCACAGTTAAGGTGCATCAATATGGAGACTGCTGAAGATCGCAGCTTAATTTGTATCTCGCTTTCTATTAAAGTTCCAATTCTGAGATCAAACTCAAAATCTTCTGTGGTTTTGCAAATAGTAGTAGAAAACCTGGAAAAGTATTACAATAAATCTGCGTATTACAAATATAAATCTACAAATATTTTGGTGACTCTGAAGAGCACTTGGCATCTCACATCAAGCCCTGGCATTTCAACGTCTCTCAAACCTACGAAGCCTTAGCCTTCGGATTTCCTGCTCTGACTGCTGCTCAGGGGGGAACCAAAAGCCGTAGGGCCGCCGATCGTTACTATGCGTTGCTCCAGCAGAATCTACAAGACAATGAAAAACTGTCATTTTGTTCTGCAACATGAGGAAAAGGAACAAATATTTTTGTCATCCAAAGCGTCCTAGCACAAGGGAAACATGGAGTGGAGTGTTTCCAGCTCCGTTGGCTTCAGGACAATCAATGACTGCTCTTAAAAACACTGAAATTAAAAATAAAACACCAGAAGAACCCAACTGACAGGACACCAAATGAACAAACCAGAACACCACCCAAACATCTCACCAGTACTAACCTGGCAGTTCACATCTTTGCAATCCCCCACTTCACACAGCTCACTCCAGACTGTTCAACTATTTAAATGCCCTCAGTACGTTTGTTTGACTGCTGGCAAAATGAGCTTTTGGTTGCCCCTCTGGTGCTGATCCCCACCAGACTCCCAACAGCTCCCACCCTTAGCTGGCAGCCATTTCAGACCTAAACTGCACATAGCAGCTCCACTAGAGACAACTGTACAGAGAGTAAACTGCACACAAACTACTACTTTTTAGACTACTGGAGGACTTTTCTGGTATTGATGTTCTCTGTTACAAAAGCGTTTGTTTTTCTGTGGTACCTCCAAGTTCATCCAAGAGCAAGCAATCATGAATAAATGCAGTTAGACACAGAACGATAGCACATCCTTGTGCTGCACTCTGAAAATTCTACCATGAACCTTTCACCTGTTCCCAAAGATATGTTGAAATAGGGAAAACAATGAGCAATACATCTCTTCCCACCTTCCCCCAATATGAATCATCACTTCAAATACAAAATGTAGTGAAATCCCCACCTCTGTCATGGAGACTGTTCAGCACTGCCCTCTCGAGCTGCTCCTCTTCGGTGAGCCCCCCGGTGTAATCGTAATAGTTCCTCGGTGTTCCATACTGGTAACCTGCATAGCCAGAGTACTCTGTAAGAGGAACACAAAGGCAGGAAAACACACTGTTTCTGCTTAGGAGAGTGAGAAATCAGATATTATCTTCATCTTAGCCTTTCTTCTACAAATTATTCCGATTTGGGAAAGAAAAAAGTTATTAGGATTGCATTACTTATCCAAGCTATGAATAATTTTCTACATCACAGCCAGACTATGACACTGGGAGACAGAAACCCAGAACAGATGGCTCCAGCATCTCAGGGTGTTTTAATTGTTACATGGAAGTGTCACAGAAGAAGTTTCACAGAGAAATGGAACAACCCTTTTCTTCATCTTTTTTCAATTGTTAATGCTTGGAGACCTTATTAATGTCATCAGAATGGCAACAAGCAAACAGGGAAGTTTGTCCCCTCCCCCAGTATCCACAAACAATACATGCCAATGTCAGCATAAATTCAGATCATGTCTGGACCTGGAGAACACACAAAGATTCCTGCAGATTTCTGCACTGATGCATAGAGCTCACATTTTGCAAATGCACAGCTACAGCTGCCCTGGGAAACCCACCATACCTTGCGTCTCAGCTCCTGTCACAACCCCTGTGTGCAGCCAGTGCAACTGACAACCAAGGACTTCTGACCATTTGCAGTGCTTGTCAAAACCAAGCACAAACTATCCTCCACCCAATCACAAGGGATTTAAAAGGAAAAAACAACCAACCCACCACAACAACAAAAAACAACACTTGGCTAAAAAATTGAGCGAGACTCTTCCTTTTGACACATTCTGATCTTGCCTGAACACAGAAAATCTAAACTGGGAAAAAAACTAAGAAGTCTCATTTTTCTACTCTATTTGTGCATCTGCAAAATATACAGTTCTGGGTGGTATTTCCATTTCCAGATAGCTAGACCAGAGATTTTGGAGGACCAAAGCACAGAAATGTTCCTGGTTTCTTGCAGCTGACAGAAAAATGTACTGAAGCTTACCAAAATGAAATAATTAGAACTTTTTTTGTATGAAACTACAGCATGCTGTTTCCTTTTAGCTTCAGGTTATCAGCATCAGTGACAGTTGTGTTAGTTCAGTTACTCAGACTCCACTTGTAAGCTTCTTGGGTGGTTTCAGGGACCAGTTATAAGGACACAGAAACAATGTCTTTTAAAAAAATGGTTGTGTTCAAGAAAAAAAATCCCAAGATCTAGAACCCGACACCAAATAAAAATATTGAAACCGTATCTTAAGAGTTACACAGGGAAAATAGCAGAGTGGCTGCACGCTGTTCTGAACAGGAAGGAGTACATACTCCTCTGCATTACACAAACACCTACATGTATTTTACACACACGTGTATGAGCACACAGGTGCATCTAAACATACACACATTACACACACACACAGAAGGAAAAACGTAGTTGTGTCCACCTGCAAATGTTTCAGTTTTGGGACATACGATGGCCACAGAGACAGTATTCACCCATCTGCACTGAACTCTCTGTATTATCCTTCAGCAGCATGAAATTCTGCTGTTCTCCAAATGACTGACAACTCCTCTGGTAAGAGAAGTTTATTTGGGGGTTTTAATCTGTATGGAGTAGTCATATTTTTAACAAACTTTAAAAGCCTTTACGTCACACTGTCAGCATTTGAGAGACATCATTCCAGAGAAAAGGAAGCTGGATGCAGGACGTAATGTAGCTGTTACACACACACTCCAGATGAAATCTTCCCCATTAAGTTCCTCTGAGTGAACACTCCCTCAGCTATAAATTTATTTTCCAGAGCCTTCCAAACTGCACGCATGGGGACTTCAAAAAGTCTGGTACTAAGAGCATGGAATTACCTGATGAAAGATAAAGGCTGGTTTTTTTAATTATGCTCTAGTACTATGACTTTCGGTATGTTTCATGTTTTACCTTGACATCAAGTCGTGAGTGCTCAGAAAGCCGAGAAAGACAATGTTTTATTTTACAATGAGAAGCAGCTGGGTAACATCAACCTGTTCAAGGTGTTCAATCACAGTAAATGTCTTAATGCTTTATTCATGAACTGCATTTAAAGAAATCCTAAGTAACATATTAAATACTACATGTGTTAAAATTACATTTAAAATCTGCTTTTCTTCTGAAGCCATTTGCCATTTCCTTGTACTGATTTATCAAATCTTTTCTGATCATACTTTCCCACATTTTTTCTGTTTAAATTGGTATTTAAAAGCAGACAGAGTGAGAAATTAATCAAGATCTGCAACATCAGTCTATGATACTAGGGGAGAGGTTTCTTAATTCACCCATGGCCAAAGCTATTCCATATATAACACCCAAGCAAAAAGGCTAAAGACTTCTGCAAATAGGATGAAAGACAAAGTATACACACAGGAAATGAACATAAAGACATTTTTCATTGCAGGTATAAGTCAGTTTAGAGAAATTAATGTAGGGGAAAAAAAAGTAGTGTCACCTAAAGCCAAGCTTTTTAGACAGGATAATACAGGTTAACCTTCTCCAATATCTCCCTTTTATGCAAAAAAAAAAAAAAATTGAAGTAACAGCACAGCTATGTCAGGGAGTGCCAAAACCCCGTAACTGCTCATTGCTAGCAGAGTATGTACTACACAGTCCCCCACCAAGCTAGATGCAGTACATGAAATCTCTTCCCTTGTCCCTGCTTAAGAAGGGCTACTGAGAACCTACTCCTCTTGGCCAAGAGTGGTTTTCTATACCCAGCCAGGCTCCAAGGGAGCTGGTGTTTATGTGGTGGCTACAACAGATGAGGAATGTGAGGAACGTGAAGTGTCAAGTACAAATTCTGCATTAGCCATTGGGGCACTTTTCCCAACATCAATCCTTAGAGTCTCCACCTACCCCACTGAACAATGCACGGGACACAGAGCAGTGCCAACTGCATGTCTGGGCCCTAGTTTTGGGTTAACAGTTCCTGTTTAACTGGGCTGAGGCTCCCAGTTATACACAGGTAGCTCTCACTCACTGCACTGTCTATGCTCACATCTTACTTCATTTCACAGTATTAATTTTGTTTCTTTGTTGGCCTTTAGATCAAGTGGGTTTTGACCTGAGAACTGAAACAATGGAAATCTTAGGTGAATACACTTTTAAATTACCACAATCCTTATTGCTGTTGGTAAAAAAGGCAAGTTAATATCTTTTGTTTAGGAATTACAAAAGAAAGGCCTCAAAAATATTCCATAATCTCACTTGTGGGAGGTACTGCAGGTAATCAAAAAAGGAGAGGTAGATCATGGAAGACAAAATCCATCATGGAGGATAAAAGCAGCACTCAAGGTTGGCTCACTGTGGCTCAGAGTGAGCACATCTCATTGATGGTAGACTAAACAAAATAAACCCCTGCATGGCTAAACATCAGGTAACAGCAAGAACGATAAAACAAAGTAGTTTTCATAGAAGCAACTATACAGGCTACAACTTTTCAACCAGAGGAAAAAAAGATGACTCTGCTGAGTATAGGACTGAAAACCACGAAGAATAGGAAAGCAGTACATGAAGATGAAGGCTTAAGTTTCCCTTCTCAGAGAAGAACTCCTATGCAAATGAAATTAGCAGCCAGCAGGTTCCAAATAAACACAAATGACAGGTTCTACATCAGAACGAAACGGTAAAAATCAATCTGCTCTGATGCTGTAGGTGTTAAAGAGTTGATGCCAAGTCAAAAAGCTTTTGACAGCCATGGAAGAAGAATCTATCCCAGGATGTTAGAGACTAAATTTCTCCATAACACTTCCTGCTGTAAACACCTTTAAGCCACAAGGCAATGTAGAGGGGCAAGTGTCTGAGGGAGTTATCACTATCTATTTATCCTGTTCTCAGAGCAGATGCCTAGGTAAGAATATAAATCACTGCAGGACACAAGTCCCCAGGCTATACACCCCTTAGCTTTGATCAATACACCACCATTCTCACCACTGCTTCTCTTCTGCCCCCACTGACAAGGCCTCACCCTATTATTTTTATGTATCCACAACAGAACGACTGCACATTTGCATGAGAAGTGAATCAAACATGCCACATTCAAGGTGTGCCAGTACTCCAAGTGTCCATCTACTGCCTGGGAAGACAGCCTACATCCATTCTGCTGAGGAGTGGGCTTTCTGTGTGCGAATTACTTGAGTTACAAACAGTGTTCAAAAGAAAAGGGGACAAAAAAAACCCCATGCCAGAACAGAACAGGTCGGTTTGCCACAAGACAGCAGATTTATCCAGGTTCAAAGGGCTGCTTGCAAGTGACAATTTCTTCCAGCTACACCTCCTGCAAAAGGGATGACATCTCCCCAGGGCAGCATTTTATGAAGTCATGACCTTAATTTGAGGCTTAAAGCCTCTTGTACAAAATACATCCACACAGTGCCCTAAAAATGATTGAATAGCCAGAGACCTAGCAAGTTTAACAAGCACACATGTGCAGAAGATATTATATATGCTACCATTTAACTATCTCCTCTGTAGGTTTTCCATCGTTAACAAAAATTATTTTTAAATCTGGAATACATTTTTAAGTAAGTGGGTTAGAGAACTTACCTGAGTAATAGTAGTCCCTAGGCCTGGCCGGGTCAGTAAATGAAGGAAAGCCACCTAGAAGTAAAGCATGTACTTTCAGAATAAAATAATCAACATCTATCTTTATAAAATACAACTCTTCCTGAGTGCTTCATCAGATACAAATAGAATCCCAGAATAATTCTGTGTGGAAGGGTGCTCTGAAGGTCCCAGCTCCACTAAGAACATGGCTAGGTAGGAGGTCAGACCAGGTCACTGAGAGCTTTATCTCATCTTGAAAACATCCAAGGATGGAGACTGCTGAGCCTGCCTCAAAACTTGCTGAAATGGCCTAAATTCAAAGTGTCTCTTAGGCAGACTATAAATGGAGCAGTTACACACCTGCACAGGCTTTCATGACCTTTCTCAGAGGTCCCATAGTGTACATCAGTCCAACAAGAATCCCTGCCAGATGCCCAGCAAAAGAAGTCCTATAAAAAAGGGAATCTTGTCAGTGATGAAAGGAAAACTTTTGTTCTAAGGATCCAGAGGGGTGAACACAGAATTTGTTGTAACCAAAAGAAGTCCTAAATGAGACCAAGCACAGGGAATTGACCCACCTGCAAGGACAGTGCCAAGGTTTCCTTCTTCACAGAGACCTCAAAATTGGTAGGTATATACAGTTATAGAAAGTACTTCACCTCTATCCTGAAGAAGCTGCAAACTACTTGGAGAGATCATTTTAATTGCTTGCTTGAAGGACTGAATGACATTACCCTAAATGCAGTTAAAGACCTACTGAGGAAGGAAACTAGTTTTAAAACTATAAAAACATAAATCCATGGAATTGCACTGAAATGTCCAGGTAGGATCTACAGAACCATTCACAGCTGCAAGTGAAGATTTTAACATTTGCTGGTACATACCCAATTACAAGTAACTCTGGATTTATAGTGGTTGTCAGAAGATGGAGTTTTTTACCTTTATAAAGCAGAGATGAAACCTCTGTTTAATGTGCAAAGATTTAAACAGCACAGTTTTTACATTCTCTTCAGAAATGCAGAGAGTCAGATATATGACAGCATGTGCACTCATGACATCACAAGTGCTCGGCATCGCTGGTGAAAGCACACAGGGAATCGCGGCTGTCACTAGAGGGAGATAAAGATCAAATCTCAAGCGACTTTTTCCCACCTACTTAATCACAAACTTCTGCTCCGTAGAGCTGGAGTTCTCTCCCGTACGAAACCACTAAGTCTTTTAAGAGTAACAGAGAAAACCTGATGTGAAAATTTACAGGTTAAGAGATGGCCACCAAAATCAAGTATCTCTAAGGAACTCATTTTCCAAACAGATTTTTCTGGGCCAGATTTTTTCCAAATCAGTAAAAAGCATCTGACCTGGAAAAAGCCTGTACACAGCAAGCACTAACCACTTCAAGGTGATTTGCTCCAGCAATCAACATGAGACTGATTCACCTCTATTCCTGGCAGTGTTTTAAACAAAAGTTATGCTCATCTTAGGTTACCAAGCACAACACTGTTCCACAAACCCCCAAATCAAAGTCTTTGCCTGTAGTACAGGGAAGCTGTATAAATATTAATAACAATATGAATAACCAAAACCTTTTTTAACTTTAAAGCCTTTAAGGGGATATTTTCCACTTTATGTCTGTTGCACAGTGCGCCAGATGCCTAAACACTATTGACTGATTGATTGTAAGTTATAATCAAGGAGCTGAGACTTCTAATGAAAATCTTTAAACAGGGTTTTCTAAATTAAAATTAATTAGATCCGTTGTCACACACACATACTGTCACTGACAAGCAGACAACAAGCACAACTGATAAATCACATCGGATTTTCACCACATGCTGTCAGAAAACTGAATGTGACCAACAGTAGCATCTTGTTGCCCATAGTAAGAAATGAATACACTCTCCTTATTTTCCATCCACGGAGTAAGGAATACGGAGATAAGTCACAGCAAGAGAATTAAAACCATTTAGGTGGCAGACCAGACTGGCTGGAGAACCTGCAAGGTGTCTACCAGATGAGCAAGACAACACACATGCACACCCCCACCCCCCAGATCTTGCTACATTCAGAGCCCTTTTCCTTCCACAGCTGTCTCTGCTTTGCAAGAGAAAGCAAGCGGCTGCTAGAGGCCTGCAAAGGGCAATCAGAGTTTATAGTAAACATAAGTGATCTGTAAAAGTGCATTAGACTATATCATGGCAAGTATAATTATATCTGCATGCTTATATACAAGCACATTTGTCTTTCTGATGTTACCCGCTCAGGTGTTACGCATGTCAATTAATGTTTCTCTATCCACATAGCTTAGTCCAAAGTGGATACTCCTATTTCCAGCTTAAATACATGCTCACAACTAATCCTGAATAATAATTCAGTGTCACTCTTCTTGAGCTTCCATGTATTTTACAGCTGATGTTCATTTTCAGTAATTGATTTTTAAAAAGGTGTAGAATGGACTTCTTGCCTATGAGGCTGGTTGAGCTTTATTTGCAGCTATTAGTGGCAAAACCATAACTGCTTTCACAAGTCAGAATTACATGCAAAATTTAGAACTGGATGCTACAAATTTGGGCTGGAAAATTAAGCAGTTTACAAAGAGCACAAAAGTGATGTGAGGAGGCCTTTTCTGAGCACTTATTACCAAGGCTCCTGTACCTGCATTACAAATTCCACTCTTCTTAAGCCAGGAATCTGAGGTTACTCCTATTTTCTTCTTCTTATATACAGGAAATAATCCTGGATTGAATAATTTTTTTTATAATATCAGTGATAATGCAACCTGCATTCCCAACTGAATTTAAAAAGAAACTTTCTACACTGTAAGAACAGCAATGTCTTGACTGGAATGTACATTTTACTGGGTAAAAACTTATTTTTCAGTTAGACTGTTACACCTAACTTCCTGAAAAAGCAGTCTGGAAAAAAATGTGATGTCCAGCTTCCAACCCCAAAGTGTTGTCTTTGTCCACCTGATAAAAAGTCAGTTTGAAAATAACTCAAACACAGAGTTATCCTTTAGTAGTGAATAGAGGTGAAGCACTTCCACGAAAAGGAATAGGCGACTCAACATACCACAGAGAGGAAGAAGCACAGAGATGAAACATATGCTAACTTTTGACATGCTGCTTCTTCCAAAGACACCATCCCAAGGGTGCCACACAAAGCCTTCATCTCAATATCCTCACTCTACAGAAGGCAAGGGTAGAAAGATATAAATTATATCTTTTACATTTTCACTGTACCAAAAGCATTAATTTGAAAGAAAACAACAGATGCCAGTAATGCTGTAAATCCTCTCTTAGCACACAAATCAAGGTTTTCAATAGCCTCAATATTATTTTGAATCCCTTTCTGGTTACGTATTCTTAGGTGATCCCGACATTCTTCCACTAAGGTGGGTCCAAGTTCATTGCCTGTATTCCTGACTGGATAAAATTTTGCCTCAATTCCTCAACTCTTCACCTACTCAAAACCCCACTATGCAACTCAATCTACAGAGGATCACATTTAATCACACTTCAACTATTTTAACAAGCCCTGAGCAGGCCGATGAGGATGTAAGAGCAGTGGTCCAAGAGCTAGAACAGGTATGGTTCATTTTAAGGTAGTTGGCAGTTACTAATTAAACACACTGAGTTCTGGGACATGAATTTCTGGAGATTACTGCTTGTTTTGTACAGCCCCCATTACAATTTGTGTGCCGTGAAACTGTCGTGGCTATCAAAACCACATGTCACAATGTAGAGGTTCTTTAAACCAGGCAGCAATCTAAGCTTCCATAATATCATGAAAAGGTTTTTGACATTTCTGGACCCCCTTTAAGCTTTCTAACCCAAAGACATTTTTGTGCAACTGAAAAGCAACAACAGCCAAGCACTACACTCATGTTTTAACTCTACCTGATGCAGTAGGATTACCACAGACTATAGACTCGGCACTTAATTGTAGCCCCAACCCTCTATTTAGATACCAGCTAGCATTACACTCACTTCATAACACATCTCAAACTACTTCAGATAGGACAGATGTCTTCTCTTAAGATATTAAATGCACTTACCCTGGGGAGATCAAATGAATAGCCACCAACTCCACCCAACAAGCATATTTACTAGGTATGTGGAAGCCAAGAACACTGCTGACTCGGCCTGGGTTGTAGTAATTGTTGAGAACTTTCAAAGCAAACAAGACTCCTGCAAACAAGAAGAAATCAGGCAAAAAGGGAAGCACTTGTGCCAAAATAACAAACTGCAAATAACTTTACTGAAATTGAAGTACCAAGCAGTTTAACAGCATCTCTCACATGTCAGAACAGTCTAAGCAGTTTTCTTGGTGATACCTGTGTGACAGCCAAGTCTAAGTTGTTTTTCATATTCCTCCTCAGTGCAGCTATTCAGGTGTTTGAAACAACACACAATTTTTACATGGAGGTTCTAGTTGACAAAATAATTAAATTCAAAAGCAGTTCCATGAGTTGAGAAAAGCCATTACTGAAAACAAGGCAAGCAGATACATATGAAGCTCAAATGAAGGCTCAAAATGCTGAATTAACAGAAAAATCACCTCACACATAACTCCACAATCACTTGTTTCTGAAAAACGTAGAGGCAACACCTTGAGATTCAATTAAAAAAAATATTACTGCAACTGCAACTGTTTTACCATGCAACAGCAGATATGATAAAATTAATTCACATATTTATTGTTTTCAGTAAGTTTTGCTCCTCTCAAAAGCAAGTTCAGAGTTTACTGAAAGATGAAAAAAACCAAACTCTGAAAAATCTAGAATTAAAAGATCTGACACAGAAGAGACAACCAAGTTGGACATCAATGGAGAACTACATAAAAACATGAAAAAGGTTTTCCTCCCCTTCTAACACCACAGAAAACCAGAGACAGCAAAATTCCTGTATCTATGTACATACTGTTATTGCAGAACCAAATACACACAGGAATGTGTGTATGCATGCATACATTCATGCTATTTACTGCTGCTAAAACAACTTGTTCAGAAACTACACATTTACTAACAGTCAATACCACTAATTCAGAAGCCATCTCCATCCAAACCACTCCTAGCTCATCACAATCCCATCTGCATAGTTTCAGGGTTTTTTATTTTTAGTATTTTTTTGGTCAAGGTTTAAGTGTCTGTTGGAACTGCCTGACTGGTGTGTTGTCAGGTTCCATCCAAAGGAACAAAGGGACAGGTTGGTTCCATCCATTTAAGGTAAAATAAATAAAATCCAGGCATCCTAAAATTCTTAAATCCTGTTCTCTTCATCTGTTCCACTTGCCCCACCTGAAGAGAAATTACCTCCCCTGACAGGTATGTGAAGAATGTTGAAGGTTTAGAAAGATCAACTGCTGATACTAACTCTGACAGAGGTACCTTAACTTGCTGCCCAAATATTGTTCAGGTGCACACAGGCTGCAGTTCCACATTTCTAGGCTCTGAGTAATCAAAAGATGCAAAAGTTAAGTGACATGAGGATAAGTTGCAATATTCAATGGCAGATTGGAAATCTGTATCTTACAGACCATGGAGGTGATCCCTACATGGACAAAAAACCTCAACTTTCTGTCCTCTCCACAAATGGCTGAGTACATTACAGGCTTAGTCCCACTCTTTCGCTCTCTGCTCCAGACAGCACTGCAGTATGGCTGCCACGAATCTCCTGCAAGGAATGAGATGGGGACCCCATCACCAGCATCACTGCTCAGCAGCCTGGTGCCTTCTGCTGTAAAGTGTGAGAAAGCATAATCCTGCTTCTCCTGGAGAATTACATCCCTAAACTCGACTTCTCTTCTGTTGATCTGAAGCAAAGGACATGGTAAATTGCTGGCTGGCTATGTAACAAGCTGGAGAAACAAGGATTTGGGGGAAAAAACACCTCACAGTCAACCTCCACACCAGCCAGTTACATAGTAGGATCATATTCCCAGGGATAAAGAATTTTCATCCTAAATTCTTGAAATAGGCACTATACTTTTCTCATTCCCAATAAGAACAGAGTCAATACTAAGCTTTATTAAGGTATGGACTGCTTGGAACATACAGGAAAACACAATTCTAATGGGATGACCATATTTTTTCTCAGGTAAAGACAGCTGGTCACAAAATCATAAACTGAACCACATGATGGTTAAACCCTGAGTATATGCTTTTAATTAAGAATAGGATAACTTTGCTGACATAATGGCCACATACATGGATATGGAAGCACACCTATCTATTTCCTGCATTCAAACATTGTTATATAGCATCTATAAATACTTATTTTACATATGTAAACTGAACCAAACGTGTGCATTACCTGAAAATCCTACAGCACAATTCATTTCGTATGAAGGATCATCCAGGATCTTCACAAGCATGAACTCCAGCACCATATACACAACTCCAACCAGCACTGAAAATACCACAATTATGTAGGCAAACCACGTGCTCCCAAGCTTTCTTTCCAGCATGATCCCCTTCCAAAGCATGGAAACCATGTTATAATATAAGTGCCAGTCATCTGCATGGTGAACAGGGGAAAGCAACAAGCGTTGCCAGTCCCGCCTGTGGAAGCCTTCATTTACACTGATGCACACCTCAGAGAGCGGCTTCAGGGGGTTCAGGAAGAGGAAAACGTTCAGCACCAGCACCCCGAGGGTAACAGAAGGAATGTTCTGGAGTCCAATTTGAGAAATTTGATAAAGCAGCAAGAGCAGCCCAGCGTTAACTCTTCCCTGTCTCCGCTGCATTGCTGCTTCTTATCCGAAGAAATGGAAAGTTTATTCTGATTTCTAGTCTCTGTTTACATTCAAAATCGCACAAGTTTGGAAATTCTGAAAGAAAAAAAATAATTGAATTACTGTACACATCCTGGGGTGGTTTGGGGCTCATCCACTGCATTTTTCTCTTTAAACAAAGTCTTAAAACTAAGCAGCCAAGATTTTTTATTTTTAAATCAGAAGAAAAATTCAACTGGAGGCAGGGGGAATGGGGAGAAGAAGTAAAATCATCACCATTTTTAACCTAGTGTAAGACACAAATAAAAGGGATTTATACAGATAATCCAGACAAGTATTTTGATAAAAAGGAGTCTGTGCCCCCTCTCATCTCCCTGGATAGGCTTGACTTCATCTGTAAGATTCCTGGATGTCTTAGACATTTTTCATTAATATCTTGAGATCCACTCAGAATTACTACAATTTCAGGAAAGAAACCACTTAAAAACCCTTCTCTGGAGTCTTGGTTTTCAGGCCATCTTTGCTACAATTTCTTTTCTACAACCTTTCCCCCCAAAGTTTACAAACATTCAATACAAGATAAGAAAGCAAAGTTACAATTTTGAGACACAGCTAAGCGTTCCCAAGTGTAAGCTTGAAAATTATTATTGCTATCTTAATGAGTAGAATTCAAGATTAGTTTAAAAGCATGAAATGACAAAAAAACCCCAACCCCAAAAATAAAATGGAAAAAAATCCCAGCTGTTGGAAGTCATCCATGAACAGGACAGAAAATTTCCAGACAGTTTTAACAAAATGTTCTCTGCCCTAACCATGCCAGATAAAATGGAGGGTTAAAAAGGACTATAGAAGTTCCAGATCTGGCTAGTAACAGGGTCTCTGTGACAGAGAAAGGGCATCAAGCTGACCTGTGCCAGCCTGTAAAGAAAGGAGGAAGGATGCACTGTCGAGGAACTAAGCACAGGGTGAATTATTTTCTCATTTATCCCACCAAATGCTTCTTCTAGAAGCATTTTTATTACATAAGCAACAATCTAATTCTTTGGGAGGACAGCAGAAGGAATGACACTTTTATAAGGAGAAAAGGACAGCAGCTCAAGATGCAAAGTTCAACATTCCATGCCATCTCTATCAGGTTTTACTAAATTCCACATTTTACAGAACACTGGTACACCTGCAAGCACTTCACTAAACACTTTTCTTCAGGTATTCAGAGTACCATTAATAAGTTGATTGGGTTGCATGGCACACAGTAAACAAACACATGGAGAAGATGGAAATCCCCTCCAAATGATGTCATCCCCTAACTACAAAGCAACTATGAAACCCATGCAATGAAGATCGTGCAGGGTTCAGCCATCTCCTCTGCTTAGATGTGAGAGAAGCACATCCTTCTGTGCCAGTTCACACGTATCATTCATTAATGCCACTTCCTGGACCTAAGCTATTCCAGTTTCCAAATTTCCTTAAACTGCCTTTGTGCTTTTCAGAGCACTTTAAGAGAAGACAAATAGCCCTGGTGGCATCCTCAAAACAACTATAGTAGAGCAGAACACAAGTAAACTCATTTGCTGCATGAAATTATTTGTATTCTTCCACACGGTCTAATCTTAGAGGTGCTACAAAACATTCAAGTCTTGCCCCAAACTGAGTGGAAATAGCAGAAACAGGCTTTGAATGTAAAATTCACCACACTGGTGCCTCTACAAACCAGTTTCTAACACTCACAATTTAACTATCCAGAACACAGCTGTATTGTCTGCAAAGACCAAATGAACACAGATCTTTTGAAATGTAAATTAATGGTTGCAGATGATAACTACCACTGTCAGCCTCTGACTTTAATGTTAACATTAAAAAAAAAAAAACAACACAACAACAAACCCCACCAAAACCAACCAGTACTGAGACAATCAGGAGTTTATCACTGTCATTCTTCCTTTACACTGCATGCTCTGACTCCAGGTATTCAAATATTCCCAAATTATTCTAGGATGCATCTGCCCAAACCTCTGGCTTTTCTCATACCACTGCCACAGCCATGTTTTTTCCACCACAAAACAGATGACAAAAAAAATGTTAAAATTTCAACGTCCACATCATTTAAATGCAATCTGTGGAAACCCTAAAATCTTGCCATACCACATTGTTCAAATTGCCAAATACCAGTTCTACTTTTTAAAGCTTCCACTCTCCTACTGATACTCTTTATTTTCCATTTTAAATACTTCTAGCATGAACACAACTAAGAAAAGAAACCCTCACACAGCACAGGCCTGTACCACAGTCAAGTAATACACCTGGGAATGGTTCACACCATCGTTACAGTAGTACCATGTATTATAAATCAATCCCATCATTGAGAACAACTAAAAACATCAGCCAAGACACACTGGGCATTTGACGATAAAGGAAAAAGACACAAGAAAGAAAACAGCAGTTATTTGAGAGCCTTCTGGAATGCCTCTCAACATATAGAGCTTTCAACTATTGGAGCATTCTTCCTCAGCCTCCACTCTGTTCACAAGCCCGAGGTGGCTTGAGACAACAAAACACTTATTCCTTTTGCTTTTTTGAACACATGCCACCCACTTCAAGATGGACAAATTTCCAGAGCAGGCTCGAAAGAGATGTTTGCCCTGCTTCTCAGCTGCCACGTGTCCGCATTTTTGTCACCTACTCAAGATAAATGTATGAATCACACGTTTGTACTGACCAAGTGCAGAGCATTTAAACAGATTTTGACTGTGCCAACCCCACCGCGCTCACTTGGCAACCATAAAATATTATGACTTCATATTACTGAAAAATCATGTCATTAAGTAAATATTTTAGTACATGCCAGTTAACACAAAATGTTGTACTGTCTTTTCTTATAGCTGCAATTTGGCGTTAAAGAACCTCCCTGTACTCTTGCTCCCCCAAAAATGGACAGCGCTACCCTCAAATTTTGATTTATGTTAAGTAAAGTTCAGCCCATCACACACCTCAAATAAATGAATAAAAATCTCACTGATTTAAGTCTAGATTTTTATGATGTGCAAGATCTCATTCCCATTAGGGAACTTGCTATCATCTGCACAGTATCTTTAGATCCATCACCAACCTATCTAAAACTGCTCTGTTCCCCCTGCTGCTTTGCAAAAATGAATTATGGAGGCACTTGAGCACTGACAGAAGAAATTCTGAGTTACTATTTCAGCTCAGATAAGGAATATGACTTTCAAGTGAATTTCTCCATCACCATAGTAATCTCATTGTGGTGTGGTCTGCGTATGCATGAACTAAAGTCTTTGCAGGTGAAGATAAGTCAGGAGATGCTCTCCAAGAAAGAGCTCAGTGCACTCCAGAAAAAATGGGCATTCAGCCTTCATGTCCAGATCAGAGCTAGACCAGCACAAACACACTTAAAGTACACAAAGGGTGAATGTCAGTTCCTGAGCATACACCATTTGACACTACAGCTAAACTTCAACAGAGCCACACCACTTGCCTATGAAGATACAGGCTCACAATAAATAGACTTAGCTGAATAAAGACTGAAACAGATACACTGTTTTCAGGGAAAAAGAAGGGGCCTACAAAGAAAGCAGAAGCAAACCGTAAACCCTTTCACTGCTGACCACAAATTTTGGAAGGAGGCAAACAGAAGGTGTAACAGAAAAAAACTGAAAAACAATAGCAGAAGCAACTCAAAGATCTGAAACCTAACGAATCCCTTTGTTTTGTATTTTGTATGTCTGCAAGTAAGAGGTCAGCCTCGAGCTGTCAGTTACAATAAGCTCTGCAAAGTATAGTTAATTATGCAGTTCATAAGAAAAAGCAAGGCTGTGACACAGTTACAGAATTACCGTATAAAGACTTCTGGACTCATCGAATGTGCCTTTAATGGACATAACGTGCTTTCAGTCACACAGGTATACTGAACTCCACACTGAAAACCAGAACATTTTAGATTTTGGTAACAGAAATCCTGCATTTGTAATACAAATGCTTTACAGCTATTTCAGTCAGTAAATACCTTGCTGAAAGGAATCAAACCAAAGCTAAACATCAACAGCAAATGACTCCATCACAAAACCCTTTGTTTTTTTTATATGCCACATTCTATTTTAAATGTCCTTTGAAGTTTTCTGTGAGAATAAGGAAATTCCTCTACGTTTTCAGCATGAAAACTGAAAACGTGTTACAGTTTTTTAATCTTACGTGCCACCAAAGGAAAAAAAAGGCACCAAGTTTTTAAGCTAACAACTTCACCTTAATACTGAAAATGGTGTTCTGAAAAGTCTGACAATTGAGGCTCACAGTGAAATATACACAATTAAACAATACATTCTCAGAATAAGTTTGGACATATCACACCAAAAATAAATGAGACAGCTTTTGGAAAAAGGAATGGAAAAGATCAGGTCAAATCTCATACCTGGCCTCACATCTTAA
This sequence comes from Indicator indicator, assembly GCF_027791375.1. NCBI lineage: Eukaryota > Metazoa > Chordata > Aves > Piciformes > Indicatoridae > Indicator > Indicator indicator. The sequence goes on along the minus strand of NC_072022.1, from coordinate 4,676,456 downwards.
ATATGAACATTTGAGCATTTGGGCAGTTTGAAGTAAAATTGCCTTGTTAGGTTGACTAGAGCTTTGAAGCATCAGCTGTTGCTGACACTCTGTGGTTAATTAATTGTAACATTCTGAGAGAAGGGACATTCCAGTTTTGTGGAACAAAGGGACACAGAAAGGTTTGATAAACCTTACTATCCCCATCCCATAACAGAAATTCGTAACTACCTCTCAAAACAGAAGGGTGCATCTACACGAAACTCAAGTCAGAAAAGTAAAGTAACCGCTAGTACAGTTTTACCACTGGTGAAGGTGAGGTGACGTCACAGTTAAAAAAAAAAAAACAAAACACAACCAAAAACAACAGAACAACCCTGAACTTCAGATCAGGCCTAATTTTTAATTTCACAGTTATTTAAATTTAATTAGGGTCAAAGGTCCGGGGTTGGTTTTTTTTTTGTTTGTTTTGGTTGGTTTTTTGTTGTTGTTGGTGGTTTTTTTTTTACTGCACTATTTACACTTACATAATCCTAAAACTGGGTCATGACCATCAGAGGGGTTTCCTCCTTTATCTTAAGAACCTGGCATGCAGCTGTAGGAACCGCATCTCAGAAAATTAAACCAACTCACATACCCTTACTTTACAAGAAATTTTACCAAACAGTTGAGACACTTGTCACTGCTTCTCCTTTGATACACGTGCAAGTTGTTTGCAGGTTTGGCATAGCGTATTTTTAACCATTTTAACAAGGAAACAAAGCGATACGGCCTGGTCTCAAGACCATGACTTCTTTTTTGTTTTGGATCAGCAGATAATTTACATTTAAAAAACACTGCTGCAAGGAAATGGGAGTAAACGGCAAAGCACGCTGCAGCCACTTGAGTGTAAAAACAAGCAGCACATACGGAGGTGTCACTGCATTTAAAACAAGTTTACTGCCGTTTACCAATAAAATGGAAGGTCCGGGGACGTCCTGGGAGCCCTAGCCCCGCCGTCCTGACTCTCTCAGGCACCGCTTCCTTCCACCGCCTCAACAGCGCTTGCGCAAGAGCAAAGTTCCACTGACACGCGGTGTAACGTAAAGGGCTCCCCAGGTGAGAAGTACCGAGAGCCTACTGCCGTTTCTGAAACTCGCTCCGTTCCCACAGACTCGGCTCCCAGCGGCGGATACGAGACAAACCTGGCAGACCACAACACACAAGGTGCTAACCCTACGGCGCCGACAGCTCTGTGGGTGGCCTTCCGCAGCCCAGCGACCCCCATAGCCTTTCTTCCGGTGTAGCCAGCCGCCTTCGCCACACGGCCCTCTCGCGCGGCATCACACCCCCAACTTGCGCTGCTCTCCTCCCCTCCTACCAGGAAGCGCAACTCCTCAGACCAAACCTCAAGCCCACCCAGGAGGAAGGACAGAAAACGGGATGGAGAGAGGGAGCAGAGCCACGCCCGACGGGAGGAGCCTTTGCCCGGCCCCACCACCACCCCCTCCTCGCCGCGGCACTCACGCTGTCCGGCGCGCGCAGCAACAGCCCCGCCGCCGGACCACGTGACCCAGCCATCACTCAGCGGGCTCGAGACCCGCCCCGCAGTGCGCGCCAGCCGCCACCGCGCATGCGTGGGCAAGCGGCCAGCGGATGGTGCCTGCTGACAGAAAGGTGGGAAGGTGGGCTTGGGGACAGCGTTCCCCCTGAACCTCTGCGATGGGGTGATGGTGTTAGAACTAAGGTGGAGTGGCCGGGTCCAGGAAGCAGTATGGCTCTGGAGCAGTAGTCGGCCGGCACGGGGACCCTCATTAGTCATGGTCTTTTCCGCCCCGATGGGTTCCGCCGCGGAGTTGAGGCAATGGCTTGGGAGGAGGCGAGTGCCTCCAGTTAGCGTTATCTATGACTGGGAGTGCGTGTGGGTGTGTGCTGAGGTGAATCCAAATTAGCGAAGATAAGGGTGTCTTAGAACAGGAGAGGGACACATTCGCTTCTAAGGAAGCCCTTCGACGACTTAGTTCTGGTGAAACATGGCTGCAGATGATAAAGGGCGCTCAGCTTCTCAGTTGGGTGGCTTCGAACCGTGCTTATTCTAATGACGTCTGTGAAGTATTGGTTACCGGTGCTACTTACCATGAAAATGCAAAATTGGGCTCTCTTTGAAAATATCTCGTTGGACATGCAGAAGAGTAACTAGTTCTGTAAGTTTAATAGTTCGACGACTTTTATTTTTTTCCCAAGCATTAAAGGCAATTAGATGAACACATTTGTTTCACTCGTGGAGATGACTAGTCACTGGTGTTTTAAGTATCCCCCAAATTTGATACAGGTATTTTGACTGAGCTTTGTTATTAATAATTCACTAGGGAATACATTGAGCAAGTTATAAGTACTTAATAGGTTATCCTAGAAATGCTGGCGAGCTGATGGTACAAATTACGTGGTGAGAAGTGATTCATACAAATTCCGTTGCCAAAGGTATGTGTAGATGGCCCTGTTTTGCTGTCATTTATGTGGCACTTTAGGTCTCCTTGAACATTTTGGCAACTAGTACAAGTATGTCATAGAATTTATAAGAAAATTGTATTCTGCCTTTCCAAAACCAGCTCAGAGCCCAGCAGACTGGCAGGCATGAAAGGGGCTGAATTCCTAGAAATAGGGTGGAGATCAAGTTAAAGGAGCAGAGTTTGCCAAAATAAGCAACTTTAGCAGTCTTCCCTTCCAAAAGGGAACAGAAGCCAAAAGAGGAGGGCAGAGTTGGTGTGTGCCACCACTTAGGCATGTTATCTTAAGCTCCTTAGTTCTGGCATGTTTAGATCTGTTACCTCAATCAAAACTAACCATGATAATTCACAGAAATCACAGGAATTGAGAGTTATGAATGCCTAGACTGATAGATTTTCTATCATACCCCAGGTTTCCTATAATTAGCACCATTTTCTGTCATAGTGTGCTCCACTTTCTTGCAATCATAACTCCAGTCTGTAATTCTTAAAGATGTGGTATTTATTGCCTGAGTACAGCTCCTGAACTTATTGCTGGATATACAAATCCTGAGCTTGTGGTTCTCTTTTTCTTTTACATAAGTGTGGGATTTGATACCCGTTAAGTTCTTAAAATTTGGTGTTTTTTTCCTTTTTTCTAAACAGACTGCTACAAAACCCCCAAAGACCTAGATCAGCCAGTTAGAAAACCAATCTAGCGCAACAAAATAAAACACCTGCTGCTCTCTTTACTCTTATGCCACCATTTACCTCCTGGATTTTTTTTACCTCTTTGTCTGAACGTTCATTTTCCTTATCATTAAAAATGGATTAAGTGAGAATTGCCATTTGGAAACTGCAACTATTTTATGGAAAAAAAAAAAATCAGAATTTGATGAAGTTGATTTCTTCATCCTTGGTGGTACATGTCTCTTGTGTGATTACCCAGCTTTCCATCGCATGAAAGATGTTCTGGAGCAAGAACAGCTTGGCTGAAGGTCTGGCACATTAAAGAGACTATCTCCTGCCATTTAAGCAACCATTAATAGTATAGGTTCTGTTACCTAGTTATGGTTGGCCTGATCAGAAAGAGAATTCAATACTTGTAAAGAAAGTCAGGAAGAACTAACCAAACCCATTGTTTCCATAGCCCATGTGTGCTTGGCACAGGAGTGACGCATGTGGTCAGCACTGCTTATGCCTTCCTGCTAGCTATATAATCCATGTAAATATTTATCATACAGCTATTATCAGTGTAAACAGACCACTTAGTCACGTGCTGACCCACAATGAAAAAGTGACTTTGAGGTCTTTGTATAATAGCCCAAGATTCAAACAGGCTTAGGAGCAGTAGAACAGGTCTCAATATATTCATTTTTCTGAAATTTATACTGAGGTTTTTCAGCATGGACTAGTTGGGAAGCAGCAGCCTGGTATGGATTGTGCAGATGCAAATTAAACCCATATCTGAAGGATATGTTTTTAATTAATGCTGTGAATCTGATAGCAGCATATTTGAACCACTGTCTATGTTAATCTTGAAGAAACTAGTTAGGACTAGCCTACAAATGTAAGGAGAATGTCAAAGCATAGGTCTAGCAAAGGAGCTGTGATTCTTCTGGAATGTTAGTGCTTGATGGTGCTTACAAGTAGGAGAGAGAGGCAGTAACTCAGAATTTGATGCATGGAAAGAGTCTGTCAAAAAATTAACAAAACAGATTAAAGGATGGGTTTAAACATGTTATTATTTTATTCACAGCTGTTGTATCACTGATGCCCTTCTGGTTCTGAAACCAGCATGCAGCTGTGGAACCATGGAGACAAGCCCTCTGAGAGACACAGTGGCACTACAATCTGAGAGCAAGCATTTTATATAAACCCAGGGCTCACTCTTCCAGGGTATTTCATATGACACTAACTTTGGCTCTGCTGCATAGCCCACTTGTGCTAACTTCTCCTTACCTGTTGGTATATGTTCTCCAGCTGCCAGCGTCACCAACACTTCGACTTCATCACAAAATCACAGAATTAACCAGGTTGGAAAAGACAGTACGGACAAATGGAGTGAAAAATGGAGATGCTTTCTCTCCATCTGATAGAGATAAAAAGGAACATATCCTGGAAGTTCTTGATCTGTCCACATAGTCTGCTGGAAGGGATAGAAGAAACATCTGGTAGAAAATATAAGGGTGCTTTGGTCTGAACGTGGGCCGGAGGAGTTGGACTAACATCAAACAGGTTTCATAACCCTTACAGCCAAAGGGGCCTTTGATCTTTGAGTCACTTCCTGCTTATCCAGATACTACCACATCACATTGAGAGACTTCAGCTAAACCAAAACGTTTTCATCCTCAAAAGCCTGAGCTCCTATGTGTGACCAGAAGAGCAGAGACCAAAAGTCACTGTTAAGGAAATGTGTGAAGTACACCAAGAAGATGGCACCAGGCAATCCCCCTACACAGCTAAAGGGCTTCTAAAAAAGGTATAAAAGTCCAAGAATATGATCTGCTGAAAACAAACTATAATGTAAAAACTTATCTGTCATGGAATATCAAGACAGTAACCTGCTATCAGCTAAACTTGATTTGAAAACAGGTCTATGCAAACATTTGTCTTCATTTTACTTGACCACAGGAATGTTAAATAATCATTACTAAAACAGTCTGAAAGTTATTAACCAAAATAATGCTATAGGCAGAGAATACTCAGCTAAATGCAGCTCTTTTTTTTCAGTGGCAGCACAATTTACCTCTCATCATCCACAGTTCATACAAATCATGACATTACTGTGCATGCTGCTGCTGGCAGGGGATTTCTGTTTGTACTGTAGCCATGATAAGTTTGTGATTATTTCCCAGTTCTATAAGGCAGCCACATAATGGTTTCCTTTATGGAAACACAAGGCTTGAGACGATGTTTTATGAAATTTTAACTGCTTTATCACAAAGATGTATCTGCAGTCTGGTGTACTTTTGGCCTGCAGGATGCCAGGTCAGTGGAAGCAATATGGGGTGGAAGTTTGGTTTGTCATACTCCCAGGTTCCCAGCTCTCAAAGGTTGACTAATCCAGAGGGACTAATCCAGAGGCAATACTGGAGGGCTTTGGCACCCCTTGTAGAGAAGGATTTGCCATAGGTAGTAAGGGAATTTCTCCAGAAATCACATTAAACCCCTCTTTTGTAAGTCTTTTGGAATTCTTCTCTTGCTGTGTATTTTCTCATGGATATACAAGTAGAATGCAAGTTCTGCATGTTTTTGTCTTTTTAGTCTTGGTTCTATGGCCTGTGGTGCTCATCTGCTTAGCTCATGTCTGTGCAGAGAGGCTGAGGGGCAGGGCCATGGATGGAGAAGCATTTGGAAGAGGGGCTAATGTGAGTGGAAAACTTACCCTAAAATTTTACTTCACAGTTAAGTCTTTTTGGTTGTGTTTTGGTACAGTGCCGAAAGCTGTATTTCCCTCAGGAGTTTGAATCCCAGAAGCAGTGAGGAGGCACAGTGTGTCAGAATCATAGTACTGAAATGGGAGTTAATTATTTGGGTTTGGTTTGTGGTGGTTGTAACTCAGGGGGCTTTCTAGTGCCATTTTAATGATACTAAATGTTATTGAACAGAACTAAGCCTAAGGCAGGCGTTCATCATGGCTCAGTGCACATTGATAGGCCTGAATTGTCCTGACTGGCCACACCTGGGTCACCTGCCCACACCCCTGCCCTTTGGACTCCCATGCATTCCTGTGTGACCTACTCTAGGTGATCCTGCTCTGGCAGTGGGGTTGGACTAGATGTCTTAAGAGGCCCCTTCCAACCCCTAACATTCTTCGATTCTGTGAAGGTCAGCTCCTGAGGAAGGCTGAACAGTGCTGGTTTCCATCTCCACCACAACCCTGCCCTGGCTGTGGTGGGCTTGTCTGGGCCAGCCTGATACCATGTCCAGTCCTGGCTTCCAGAATCCTCCAATCCACCTCATCTATAGGCTGCCCTGGGGTTTGGGCTCTTGCCTGAACCTGACTGGACCTGCTCTGCCCCTTCCTCAGGTACCATCAAGCTGGGTGCCCTTCACAGAAGTTTTCTGTAGTAGGAAGGAGCCAAACAGGATGTTCTAGGCAGTGAATCTAAAGATAGTAATCCAAAACTGTACATAGTAGTATTGCTTGTCAGTAGTATTGCTTGCTCCCCTTCAGATCTGGGGAGACCAGTTGTGGGAGATGCCTCCAGGCTGAACTCTTGTGACTACCTCTGGTGACAGGCAGGTGAGGCTGGGCAATGGTCTGACACACTGCAAGTCTCTGTGCAAAAGGCTGCTGTGGGCTAATGTCCTACTGTTGTGGTTTATTTTCCACTCTGCTGAAGATGACTGTCAGTCCTCTGCTGAGAGCTTTCTGTTCTCTAAACAGGATCACAAGGCTAGGTGCTTGGGATTTGATGAGCTGTTTCCAAGGGCTGGGTGGGGCTGGAGCAGGCAAGATTGACATCTTCCTCTACATGTGCAGTACAGCTCCCAGCTAGAACAAGTCACACAGCCTTGGGCTGTCCTGTCCCACCAGCCTTCTTCACAGCAGGAACCTCCAACTTCAAAGGCCACCTCTGGACCAAAGCAGAGGTTGGGGCAGAGGACTTGGATCAGCATGGAATGAGCACCAACAAGGGCATAAAGGCAGTGCTCAGTTATCTGCATGGGTGATTATGCAAACTTTCTAGGGCTTGTTCAGGTTTCTGAGGATCTTACAGCTTTCTAGGCAGAAGGGCAAGTTTTTCAGCCACTAGTGAGAGGAACCCACCCACCCCCCCAAAGTCAAAGAATTCCCATGGGGATTGCCCTGGGGACCTCTTCCTTCTCTCCTATTTCAGCAGCCAAATATTACCTGTTTCTGCTACTTGTCTCAGTTATTTCCATCATTCATTCTGTGTTTTAATTTTGATCTGTATTCAATGAGCTTGAGAAATACATTTTTAAATTACTTTCCTCATTCTCTTTGCTGGTTTACATGTGTAAAATAATGGTCTCGGGCAGCTTTTTGGCATTGCACAGTACCTAGATCAGTTACAACAAAGTCATTCTGTGTTCTATGCAGCCACTTGTGAAGATTTCAGCCAGGCCTTCACTTGATTAATGAGCATTGGCCTATTCTTGCGATAAATTCATGCTGGATTTTGCCCAAGGGCTACAGAATGGGAACTCCAGGGAATTTAGTGGAAGAAATCTGTACTTGAAATGACTGTTCTTTGAGATCTGTTTACTTAATGATTGCTTGCTTGAAGGTAATACCACTGATAAGGAGGAAAAGCCAGTAAAAAATGTAAAGAGAAGTACATTCATTAGAGCTTTCTCTTTTGTTAGTGTAGTAAAGCCAGTTCTCTCAGAGGAAGGATTATGTGGCAGACCCTGTGCTGGGCCAAGTCCTTGAGGTAGGTGGGAGCTCACGAGATGTGAGCTTGTATCTGCATGGTACCTTTTACGAGGGACGCTTGTGACACTGGGGACTCAGCAGTGAGCGGTAGTCTCCCTCCTGCTCCTGGAGTTTCCCTCAGTAATGACTGGCATGTCCATGTTGATGACCAACCACATATGAGCATGTGTTTGTTGATTCTCTGAAACATTTATGTGTGGCAGTTTTACCTGCACGCTGGCCTCCCCTGGGAACTTTGGAATCAGGTGATCAGTTTCAGTCTCATCTGCTGCTTCTGGCCTGCAGCTTCTGCAGCTGCCACCTGTGGTCAGTCTTTTGGAGAGGACAGCTGCCCTGGGCCGTGTAAAGGGAATGGCCAAGGGTGTGCAGAGCTGAGTGCAGATACTGGAGACATGGCAAAAGAGACCAAGTGTGTCTCACAGGCCTGTCCAGTGCAGGTCAACTTTATCTGCCCCCTCAGCAGCTGGGATCCATGTGTTGGTGGGTTTGTGAGCAAGCTTGTACAGCCTTGCCTGCCCATATGCGATGGTTCTTCTCTAGACAGGTCAGAGAGATGGGGGGGAGACTTTACTGAGGCTTGAAACCATTGGGCTGGAAATAGAAGCTGGGAGGGAAAGGGGTAGACAAGCAGTATGTAGGGAACATGCCAGGGAGTTGGCAGTATAATTGAGCCTGATAGTCAGAAACTCAACCTAGGTTAATTTTTCTGCTATTCATGACTTTGACATTTGTATCAGAAGTAGGACCTTTGTTTTAATGCACCATTGAGGGAGCAGTATTGAAATATTTAGCAAAATAATCTACCTAGTATATAATCTATGTAGTATTTTAGTGCTTGTGTTGGTGTGTCAGAAATTTCTCTGAAGGAATTGTGTGTGATTCTGCAAATCCCAGGTTCTTTTGCAGAAGGAGGAGAAATAAATGGGTGCAAACACAAAAAAGTCAATATACCAAAATTAAGAAAGCAACAGAAGACAAAACAAAGTATGTGTGTTTTTAGAGCATCTGTCAATCTAAAGTAATAATAAACAAGCAAACAGAACCTTTTTAATTGGTGCAAGTTAATCCCTTGCAGGGCTGAATTAACTATAGCATATTCCTATGAAACAACCTCAGTAACATCAATCAATGTGCTGATGGGTTTCTGAGTTTGCAGCCAAAAGCCTGTACCACCATAGGTGTGAAGTTTCCTGATCATCTAATAAATTGATAACTTTGAAGCTTAGTTGTGACAATTTAAATGTCATCACTATTAAACAAGTTGCCAAAATGCAAACAGCCATCCTAAGTCATTAAAATGTAATTATAAAGGACAGCTGGGTCTAGTCTCAATCTGGGCTGTGGGGACTTGTAATGGGGGGAAAAAGATGGAAGTTTCACACAACCAGAATGCGACTGGTGCATGTGCCAAAGAGAGCCTGCATGGGGAGCAGGGGGAGCCTGTGCTTTGTGCACACATTGCTGCTGGTGTTACTGGGATGGACAGGAGTTGGGGACAGCATGACAGCCAGCAAATGTCCCCACCTTCTCTCTGCCCTGGATGGAAAGCTGTGATTGCTTGTCAAAAGGACAGGTTAGACAGGCTGGGGGGCACTTAGTCTAACAGAGGTGGGACTAAATATGCTCTGTTGTGGAGTGGTGGTGGAGGTGTTACAAGGCCTGTTTTGTGAACCAGGTGGATTTCAGGTGATCTTGAAGGTTTGCTTGTTGGCTGACAATAATACAGAGAAAGTGGCTGTAAGGCTTTGCAAGCAAGGACCCGACATGTTTGTGAAAGCTGTGCTTAGTCATATGAGTAACCGAGTTCCTGAACTCTGGTTTTTTTGTTATTATTTGCTTGATACTTATTTGCATGATACTTGGAAATGCCCATGATGCAGACAACAGGCCTTGCAGCTCCTGCTATTTGGGTTATAGCTCTAAATGCATACTGGTTTCAGCTATATCCTGGTGGGTTGTGTCTGTTGCTCAGTGATGCAGCATATAGTTGATTAGATTTACTGCTGTTACCTGCAGTTGAAATGAACAAGCTTGAACTGTGATACTGCTTCATTAAAACAGTCACCCCAGAAGGCCCCACAGCCTTTTGGTGTGTTATTTATGTGTATTAAGGAGCTAAAACAGCTGCTGATTTCCATAATCAGGCCTCACTTTCCCTAAATGGTAGGGGCAGAGAGTGAAATAAGTGGAAATTGCTGATACTTCTTTTAGAACTTTACCAGTTATCTTTTCTGTAATGTATCTTAATGCATATAATAACTCGAGTATGGGGTAGCATTTACAAATCTAAATAGATGAAAAAAATACATATGAGGGCTAGCAAATTATTTGAAATACTGTGATTCTTTTTTTTCATGTTCACATTATTCTCCAAAACCCAGTTGTGTTGCAGACACTTCCAAGGTCGTTTTCTTTCTGAGGAGAGAGACTGTTTACTAAGGCATGTAGTGATAGGGTGAGGCGCAATGGTTTCAAACAAGAGAAGAGTAGATTTAGATTAGATGTTAGGAACAAATTCTTCACCATGAGGGTAGTAGAACACTGGAATGGGTTGCCCAGGGAGGTAGTTGAGGTCCCATCCCTGGGAATATTCAAGGTGAGGCCTGACAGGACTCTGGGCAAGCTGATCTAGTTGAGGATGTCCCTGCTGACTGCAGGGGGGGTTGGACTAGATGACCTTTAGAGGTCACTTCCAACCCAAACCCATTCTATGAATTTAGGTATCAGACTCTCAAAGTATCTTTCCCCGCTGTGAAATAAATCCTTGTGGTACATTTGGGCATTCATTGTGCTGAAAAACTTGATAATTTCTCTGAAAAAAGTGTGCTGTTGCCTGTGGGTGTTCACAGACCATTCATTTCCTTCCTTTTGTACATTTGGAAGTGCTACAGTAACTGGCTGTACCTGGTGTAATTAGCTACTTTTCACTTCTGTAAATAGTGGATTTTGTTTGTTGAGCAACGGAAATCAGTTGGAAAGGAGCTTAGAGAAATATTTCATCTCACAAACCATTTCTAATGAACAGATTGTTTCCTGATGCAAAAGGGAAGCCAAGTAGAGATTTTTTTTTTTTTTCAGCAGAGGGATACAGCCTCTCCACACATTCTGTCCTTATTTTCAGGCAGATTTGAACAGCCCTACTGAAAAGCGTAGAGAAGCCTCAGCTTATCAACAGAAATGGGGCACTAACCTGCCAAATACAGGGAGATGAATAAACGGGAGAACAATAAAAGTCAGTAAAGTGGGAAATCTCCTGCAGTGTGAATGATTTCCTATGTAGCATAAGCAAAATTTTTCTGCTGTTTATTTCACACAGCTACACTAAGAAGGCATAAATTTTTGTCACTGATGCTGTTACGAAAAGCAAGCAAACTCCAGCGATCACACTGGCTAATGGATGAAATTGCTATTTTGAGAGGAAAAAATCAGTTTTCCTGTAATTCCCGTTCACATCCTCCCAATGTGAGATGACAATTTAGTGCAGGCTTAGGAAATTAAAATGTTTGTTTTCCAGGTGCACTGAAGAGGGTCTGAAATTAGCAAAGGTGAAACTACATTGAATTTCTCACAGCACAGTGAGAGTCAGCAAGATGGCACTGTAAAATATCCTCAGGAACAGTTAGTTAGTCTGCAGGGGATGAGGTCAGAGAAAGGTTAGCAGCTGACATCGGATCAGAAGCCATATGTGCTGACCCTTAATCATAGGCTTTTACAGGCTTTTTGGGCTGCAATTCAGCATAACATTATTGGATTCACCTTTAGATTAAGCTGGTCTGCTTTGACATATACAAAGCCATATGGAAGTTAATGGCTGTCACCACTTCATTATGCAAGCTCTGTTGGCAAATCAGCAAGGTGACCACAGCAAGCTCTGCTTCTCAAGGGCCTTCACCATTTGCATTCTCAATGATCAGAAAGTGGCATTTCCCACTGGGGTCGGGTTGGATCATTAGCTTTATGTATAGAGATTAAATCTGCAATAGTAATCTGTGATGTGGCTTTCTTTTTTCTTGCAAGATTAGAGCTATTTAACATGGCACTGTTACGATGAAAGTCATCTGCTCATGCACCGGTGCAAGATCTTTGGCTTCCCACTCTAGGAGAGTGAGAAAACCACCTTTACCCACTTTCATAGATCCAGTGGGCTGAAACTTAAGCTTGGTCAAAAATTTTTGAAGGATTAAAATCTCTTACAAAAAAAAATTGACATTTTCATAAAGGTCTGGAGATGACAAAGATAAGATTATATATGCAAACCCAAATTATCCCATTGCTTACATGATTCTGCAGTCTTTGTGAAATCATTCTGCAAAGGATTTTTGTGTTAGAATTGGAGTGAAAGAGTGCAGTTTCTACGAGTTTAATATTTTTGGGTTGTTGTTGTAAACTTGAAATAATGACATTGATGCAGTGTTGTATTTATTCAGAAGATATGCTTCTGACTTGCTCCCTTATATGGTGCTTACTCAACACACTGCCAGTGTTAATGTCAAGGGCCACTGTGCACTAAAGAGACCATTTACTGGATGTTGCACCTGTGTAGAATCAAACTTGGTACTGATTCCACTGAAATTACTTCATGCAACAAGAGGAAAGGGATTTAGCCAGGAGCTGGCCATTGGGCTTATGCCCTTTGCCATCTTCATTGTGCATAGTCTGGCTCATGCACTAAGGCAGGTATGCCAAAGAGGTGGCTTGGTTCTTATGTTGAGTAATATCTGACCCTCTCCCCAATGAGGTGACTTCAGTGGGAGTGGTGTGCTTCTACAGTGCAAGACCATTATGGGGCCCATAGATGACCTAAAAACAGACATAAAATGTTACAATCCCAGCTATTAGCATGGTATCCCAGTTCTCAGTTACTGAAACCACAGAACTCAGTGCTCTGATCAGCCCTGCTCACAAGGTGAGGGCAGGCACAGGAATGCATTAGGCTTTTCCACAGTGGACTTCAGTCTTTTATTTTTATATTCTATGCTTTGTTCGAACTAACTGTTGCTGTGGGAAAGCAGTTAATTAATTCTAACATTTAATCCTGTGTTTGTGATTCTTCTGATTTCATCTGGGTGAGTAGTTTCAAGCCAACAAGTTTTGGTGGTTTTGTCTTCTCTGAGAGTTCACGCAGGAGTTGGTCACTTCATTTCTGGGGAATGCAGCTGTGGGAGAAAACTGCCATCACAAATTAAAAACCAGTCTTTGCTAGGTAAGGCTGCTTCCACAGAGCCAACTGCAATTCTCCAGTTTCCATGACAGGCCTCTACTTCTTGGTGAAAGCTTTGCACTTCTAAGCAGATTTCACCTGCAAGTCGTAAGACTTCAAAGCATATACCAATTTTATAGAGGCACACTTTCTCTTTGAGGTCGCATGTGCAACAGTCATAAATACAGGGTTTACAGGCCATAGGGTAGGCATCCATGTTGTATTGCTTCTCTGTTGGGGCAAGAAGCTCTGTGCAAATCTACAAATTGATGGCAGAGGAAGACATTGCAATCCAGTTCACCATCTCTAATCCTCATGAACAGGACACCTATGGAGTAACTGATGGGTTTGTTCTCATTCTGATGTGACTGATGCCAGCATCAACCTAATTACCAGGTCCAGCTGACAGGGAGGGCATAGATAATACCTTTTCATACCTGAGTTTTAGAGTTCTTTCAAGAAATAAATGTAGTGAAAGTGATTCCTTCTCAAACTAGAACAAGACCATGGCTGGTTGATGCTATGCTCCAGTGCAGCATGTGGACACAGAACTTGAGGCACATATGCTGAGGAGCTGGACCCCTGGTTTATTCCAGGTTTGCTACAGCACTCTTGTGTAACAGAAGAAAGTGAGTATTCTACAGCAGCTTAATCAAAGTTAAAAGAAGACATTTGCAATTAGTTAAATATGAAAATTTCATAATGAGAACAAATTCCTCTGGGATATTTTTATTACTTTTCCCACCACATGGACAGCTTTGGACTGGAGGTTAAGAACAAAAGCTTGATGCTTCTGCTGAAATTCTCCCTATAGAAATAATTACTGAGGACAACATCTTAGCTTATCTTTCAATTCCAGACTTGACAACCCTTTTAGATGACTGGGGGGAAGCAGACCTCTCCATTAAATGTTTTCAGATTGTTCTGCAGACTCAAGAAGATATTTATCCTCTGTTCATGTATTTTAAGTTGATCTTTGTGTAGCCAGAAACATCTGTTTTAAACAACAGAAGCTGAGATTATTAATCACTGTTCTATAGGAAGGATTTAATTCAGTGAAGAACTGCATAGCTATAGAATCATGCAATAATTGGACCCTTGCTGATAGCATGGATAAAACGAGGGGTTTATTGTGTAGGGATGTCAGTCTTGCATCTGTCATTACTGCTAAATAATTTTTAAAGGCTTAAAAAGCTCAATAGGTATCCTGTCCCCATCTGAAATGCAAAATTCATTTGTTCTTGTCTCCTAGGTGTTGTGTTTAGAAATAGCAGAAGAAACAGGCAAATCAGTCTAGAAATTATAGTCATGTTTATAGTTTGATCCTCTGACGGGGAAGAAATAAAGGAATTATCGTCTGCAGAAATCAACATATCCTCAGTAGTGTGTTCAGGTTTTCTTTTTGGTAAAAATATTCAGATTGGAAAATTGTCTATCCTTAAAGATTTCTGTCTGAGAAATAAAACAGGAGCTGCAAATGGACACAGAAGGACTGTCTGGAGGCAGCTCTGTGAATGCTGACAGGGAAATGATAGGGTGCAAAATAGACTGAATAAAGTCAAATATTTTACTTCACAGTATTTACACTAGTTTTGTACTTGTGACATGAACAATGAATACTTGTAGTATGAAACAACAAATACATAAGTGATTTAAACAGCAGATAAATCTAACTGGTGCAAACATTGAGATCTTGAGTGAGAAAATAAGTGGAAGTGTTCTGTATTTACTTGAAATCTGGTCCTTAAAGTAAGAGCCCTCAGAGAAAAGGAAAACCAAGATAGGATTCCTGCAGGGAGTTTCTCATGGGGAAAAAAAAAAACCACTGTATAGAATGAGGAAATCTCAGCTTTAAGTTCTGCAACTCAGCCTTGGAGTTTTAGACCTTTAGCTTTGGCTTTCTTTAAAGAGAGGATATGAGGTGAAAAGTGCAACCCTGCCTGTCTGTACTGGACTGAGCAGCACATCTTCTGATCATGCTGTGGTTACATGAAGGGAAGGCTGAAAATCAAATATAATCAACCTATTTACTACTTGCTTCCCCTCCCTCCCCCCAGTTTTATAATCCTGATTTCCCCATATTCCCCATATTTCCCCATACTGGGCTCTTCTGGCTTCTTTCACTCTGCCTAAATCCCATCAGTTGTTAAATATTTCTTCCTGTCTCTATCAGAGAAAAAACTTCAGATGCTACCCACTCTGAGACCCTCTTCTCCAGAGCTGGTTTCATGTCTTGTATGAAAAGCAGCTGCCTGCTGTACTTTCAGTGTGAACACCAGCATGTGCATCTGCACAAGGAGACATGAAAACGGGGTGCTCAGAGACCCTCTTTTTCTGGACTTTATGGTAAGGGCAACGTTCTCTGAGTATGAGAGAATCCTCCAGATAGCCCCTAAGGTGATTAAGGGACTGGACCATCTACATTACAAAGGAAAAAGTTGAGAGGGTTGGGTCTGTTTAGCCTGGAGAGATTGGTGTGGAGCAGAATCTCCTTAATACTTATGAATATGTGAGTGTCAGGAGCATGGAGCCAGACTCTTCCCAGTGGTGTCCAGAGATAGGACAAGACACAATGGACACAAACTGGAACCTGGGAGACTCCATGTAAACATAAGGAAAAAATTCTTCACTTTGAGGGTGGCAGAGCACTGTAACATGCTGCCCAGAAAGGTTGGGGAGTCTCTGGAGGCATTCCAAGCCTGCCTGGATCTGTTCCTGTATGATTTACTCTAGGTGCTCCTGCTCTAGCAGCAGGGTTAGACTGGATGATGTTCAGAGGTCACTTCCAACCCCTGTGATTCAGTGATTCTTAACTAGGCACCTGGATATCTTTATAGATGTGTCTTTTGGTGTTCAAAGTCAACAAAAATGTTCTTTTTGCCTTAAGGAAATGGATTTGTCAGCTCAATTTTTCATTTAAATTGCTAGGACTGGTCTGAAATCCTGCTCTGTTAGCTACATCACACTGAGCACAGCATCAGGGCAGCAAGTAGTGTTTTCTAATTTTAGGATACACACCAAGGCAAGCAAATACCATTTAGGTATTTTTTGAGGAAGACAATTGCTGTGCCAATGACACCAGCTATCCAGAATGTTTTTATTTATAACAATAGCTGTAGGATTTGAGATGTTGATCTTGGATTACTGCAGATTCTGGCTGAGAAACAGGAGAAGGGAAGAGTCTGAGAAGTCCTCTAAAGAAACAGCTGATCCACTTTATCCTGGTTTTGCTCTGGGAATGGGCCATTCATGGCATATCTCTTCTACAAGAGCTATCAAAATTGAAGACATGAAACTCTTAGGTGAATGCTTGATTTATAACATTTGTCTTGCAGTTAGTGGTCTCTTTGTCTCATTCTACTCAATGAGATTTTCCTTAATTCAGTAACAGATAAACATATATGCAGAAATTAATCTTTCCTTTCTTTTTATACCACAGTTCCTTTCTGCTGGAATCTTTTCACTGCAAACAGAAACAGTTTACCTTGGTCCTGGAATGAACAGGAACTTGGATCTCCTCAGTTTACTAATGCAACAGAGTTGGAACTGGTATACAAAAAAATATTTTACCATAAAAAATGAGCTCAATAATAGTTTTATGGCTAGATTAACACTGTGCTTAGATGGCAGGCTGTTTCCTGTCTTCTTGTTTCTGATATTCAGGGGGGAAAAGAAAAAAAAAATTATTTATTATTAAGCTCCCCAAAATCTCAAAATATTAATTTTGGAAGGAAGTTCCAGTATCTGTTAAATAACAATTCGTCAAAGTACTTGCTAGAAACAAAAGATGTATGGCACTGTTTGACAGGTTGATTTAGGGATAGACCTACATTTTTGTTTGGTAAGCAGCTCTTAGGTGCACATATTCGAGTTGCCTGCTTTACTCATGGAAGACAAAACATGGATCTATTTTATGCTAGTCCTAAAATCCTCTCTAATTCAAACACCTCAGGTGGAGGATTGAAGACAAAAATCAAACCCCATTATTTTATCACAGTCTGTTTTAAATGTGGTAGATCTTACATCATAAACCAGCTATGAGTACTTCAGTAATTTAATCTATGTACAGTTCTGCAATAACTGAAAACAGTCTTAGATATTTTATCCTACAGGGCAGAACTGCTGGCTCTGTGCAACTAGTGTCTGATTTGTTTGCTCAAATCTAAAACATCTGACATAATAAAATTTATGAAATAATGTTTAAACTTAACCTTTCTTCCCATTTAATTTTCCTGCTCATTTGTATTTCAACCCAAAAGGTTTTATGACCATTACTAAATCCTCCACCAGTTCCATTGATGGAGTTCCACTGCTTTTTGTTTCTGGATTGTCTGAGACCAGCCATGGAAATTTTGAGTGCAAAAAGGAGGAAAAAAAATTAATAATGTGAAAATAGGATTTAAATCCTTCTCCTGCCTTCCTTTGCATAAGATGTATGAACTCGCAGGCATTGCTCACTCACCATGTTTTTAGTGTTGATACACCCCTCATCCACCCTGCAAATCCTTTCCAAATGCAAGTAAATTTCTTAGGCAACTGAGACAAACAAGTACATAAAGCATAGTAATTAACATGCACAAATGTTATATTTAAAGTTTAAATAGGTGTCTCTGGAAAACTGCAGTTAATCACCTGCACTTGAATTGGCTACCAGAGCATCTAGAAAAAATCCAGGGACCAGAGCAGAGACCAAGAAAGTCTGTTCCATTTATGATCAACAGGCTATGATTAAGCTTGATCCTATCACACAAAGGAAAGCTCAAGAAACCCTGAATCACACCTGGAGCCTGTGAAATGAGTCCCTGTCTTCCAAGGTTGATAATCACTGAACTTTGTCCACCATCGCTGGACGTAAGTCAGGTCTTTAGATAAGCTCAACTCTAAACTCTATGAAAAGATGCAATACTACTCATTTTTCTCTAGAAGCCATTGCTTACTCTTCTGCTCTGTTACCCTGTTTTCACTCCCTCATTCCTGAGAAATCAGTAATGATCATATACCAGCAGCACATCCTGCCTGGAAGTAATCAGCCCCGAGTCAAAAAGAAGCAGAGAAGGCAGTGTCCTTGCGGCTCAAGGAAGGATCTCTGACTATGCTGCACACCTTCTATGCAGCTTCTGGCCTCATGGACCCCAAAGCACAGTTAACCCCCCCCCCAGTGGCATGTGGTATGAGCAGATGGATCAGCACAGCCTGGGTCTCTTTACTTCTCTCCAGCAAGATGAACCTCTGAAAGCTTTTACCCATGGGATCAGCATCTCGTCTGCTTTATTTTTGTGATTACTAAATACCACTATCATGCATGTTACTCTCTGCTTTGTCTGTCATTCATGGTTCAACATGGAGACAGCTAAAAGATGAAATAAAGGTAACACTGACAAAGCCACAACTTGCTGCTGTCAACAAGCAACTACAGCCAGACCCTTCCATTTGGCTTTCATTTTCATACCTCTGTGGGCTTCGCCACAACGGTAAAATTAAAAACCAAACCCTGTGGACTTAAAAACTCCCTCCTCAGTCAAATCTGCTTGAGACCATTGCTTTAAGCCATGCTCAGACAAAAGTTATTAGAGATTCGATAAAAGATTCTGTAAATTCCCTTTTGGAAGTCATGCTCTGGGCAATTGCCTGTGGTGAAGGAGACAGAATTAAAGAAGAAAAAAACCCATGTCTGTAAAGCGTCAAAACCTTTTCTGAACGTACCATGGTCTAAAAGTAGTAGCTGCAGATCTGAAAGTTGATCAGTGTAGCCTGGGAATTATCCAAAAAGCATTGCTTTGCTCCTCTTGGTTTAGTGGTGCTGCAGGAAGATACCCACATTCCCTGGTGGAAAGCAGAGGAATATTGCTTTCTTTTCTGGCTTCTTTAAAGAGAGACAAATGAAGGCACATAGGGAGGCAGAAAAAAAAAACAAAACAATCAAAAAACAAAAACCAGTGATCTGTGTGAAGTAATAGTGTGAGTTTTAAAGTGAAAGCTGATGATTAGAACTATTTCATATCATTTATGTATGTGCCCTGTCTAAATGCTGATACTGGCAAAAACATTTTTCACATGAACTGGAGAATTTGTTATAAAAAAAAAAGGCTAGTGAGATGTGGAAATAGTGACTTAAGACTTCTCTAGTTTTTGTTAGTGAGCTAAAGTGGCATAAAACTGCTAACAAATACATTTGGAGATTCTAATTAGTCATTCCACTTGGGGTTTTGCTTTGCCTCTGGTAGAGCTAAGATCTGTTGTTTTGTTTTGCATGTCCACTGTAATCATACTACTGCCATCACTTTAACAGAGAAATCAAACAACTTGTTTACTTAAGTAATGGTTTAACTAGAATCCAACTGCACTATTTCTGGAGGAGGAGTTACATCAGTTTCATCTTGTTGCAGATAGAAAAGTAAATACTACAAATGAGCTTAAGCAAATAAAGTACGCAATCAGATCAACCTTGGAATGAAGGCTAGAACACAGCTGCATGGATGTGCTGGGAGGGACAGAGAGCCAGGGGCTCTTGTCTCCAGGCGAAGGGGAGTACCGGGAATTGTGTTTAAAGGCAAGAAAAATCTTTCATGCTGCAATGGTGCTCAAAAACTGGAGCAGACTGTCCAGGGAGGCTGTTTAGTATCTGTGGAGATACTAAACCCAACTGGACAAGGACCTGAGCAGCTCGCTGCGTTGCAAGGAAGAGCTAGAGTCAAGAGACAGTGGGGCTACACAATAAACAAAACACCCCAGAAGTTAAAAACCGGGCACAGTTCCCTCTCCTAAATGCGGGAGACCACCTGGGCCTGTTTGGAGCTGTCCTGGAGATGGCAGCATTGAGCAATGTATATTCAGTCCTAGCTCCCCCACACTTGTCCCGTTTTCTCCCAGGGAGGTTGAAGTTCCGCGCACGGCAAGATGCGCCGCGCGGAACAGCCGACCGTGTTGAACATTTGTGTAATTCAGCATATCGTGTTTCGGCAAACACGATGCACTGCATAGCACCAGCCGGGAAGCACCCTCCCGGGGTTCCTGACCCACCGCCCGCTGCGAAGGACCTGCAGAGCCCGCGCTCCTCGCCCGGGACGTGCCGCTTCGGGCCACGTCTCAGCCGGAAGCGGTTTCGGCGGGGCTAAATGATTCCCAACCAGGCGGGGAAAGGAAGGGACGGCACACCAATCCTTTCGGCCCCCAGCAGCGGGAGCCATGAGAGAAGAGCTCCTCAGGGAGGAATAGCAGTTAACGGCGGCGACGGCTCCTCCACACTAGGGCCTGCCCCGTCGCGCAGGACCGGTGTAAAGGGCTGCGGGAGAACGGACGGGAGAAGGTTACCCGCCAAGCCACGCAGGGGTTGCCAGCAGCGGTGCCAAACAAGGCGCTGCTCAATGGCGGCTGCGCCGCCTCGCTACGAGGGCCCAGCTGGGCACCGCCCCGCCGCCGTGACGGACAGGCGGCGGCACCAATGGCAGCGCATCCCCCGCTGGGCGGTGCGCTGCGGCGGGGCTGGGCCCGGCGGTGGTGGCACCCAGGGCCGCGCTGAGGGAGGGCGGGGAGCGGTGGGGCGGGCTTGGGGCTGCTGCGCTCGGCTGGCCGGGAGCCCGGCGGCAGCTCCGGGGATGGTCCACGCTCTAGCGCCGTCACGTGTTGTTCTCCTTGGAGCGAACCGGAGCGGCAGCGGGCGGAGGGGGCTGGAGTGGCGAGCGCGGCCCCCGCCGCCTGTTTCGGTTGCGGGGCGCTGGGAAACTCCGTGAAGAAGCCGGCGGAGAGGGAGTCGGTGCTGCCCTACCGAGCAGGGGCACGGGAGGGGCCGCGCCGCCGGCCGCTGAGGCGCTGCCGCCTGGAATGAAGAGGAGGAGGAGAAGAGGATGTTCCTCCGGCGCCCGGACTGCCTTCGCTCCCCTCCGCTGCCCTCCCTTCCGCCGCTGTTGGGTTGTGCCGTGTCGGGAGACGGCACTTTCTCCGCCTAACAAGATGGGACTGAATGGGGTCGCCAGCCTCCTCCGCACGGCCGAGTGGGAGCAGCAGCAGCAAGCCCGGCGCTGATATTTGGGGACGGGAGCGGGGTGGGGGGTGGGGGGGGCGTATTGCGGGCGGCTTTTTTTGAGATTCTCTTTTTTGAGGAAAGGGGAGAAAGCAGCGTGTGGTGTTGGGTGCTAACACTGGACTTTGCAAAACAACCTCCGCGCCCACGAGGATATTTAATCAAGCAGCAGGAATCGTTTGTCGCCGAGGCGAACTCGGGACGGGGAAGGAGGAACCCCCAGTCCCGGTCCCAGCCCGGCAAGCCTCACCCCGGAGGGAAAGAAGGAAAATGCGATTCACTTTTGCGGTGGCTGCTCTCGGGACGGGACTTTGGTCTGGACTGATCGGAACTGAACTGTTTAAGGACGTGCTTCCCCATCTAAGGGCGATTTGGGCATAAATAGCAAAGCAAACTCTGATTTGGTGCTGGAAGCTGCTTTTGAACAGCTGCTTCACCCTGCTTCTGGCTCTCCCTCATCCCGCACTCAATCGGATCCTGAGCTATTTTCCTTCATTTTTTTTTCTTTTGTAATTTTTGCATGAATTTTATTTTAGGTGCTTGTCTTTTTCGTCTGGCTTGGCTGCATTGGGGTCTCTCGGACTGCTGGCTGCAGTAACAGCTCCACCGCTTCTCACCATGGCAAGCCCCACGGATAATAATGAGGGCTTCTTCTCGGATGTCAGAAAGGTGGGTTACTTGCGCAAACCTAAGAGCATGCACAAACGTTTTTTCGTGCTGAGGGCAGCCAGCGAGTCTGGACCCGCCCGGCTGGAGTATTACGAGAATGAGAAGAAATGGAGACACAAGTCAGGGGCCCCCAAGCGCTCCATCCCACTGGAAAGCTGCTTTAACATCAACAAACGCGCTGACTCCAAGAACAAGCACCTGGTGGCCCTCTACACCAAGGACGAGCACTTTGCCATTGCAGCTGACAGTGAGCCTGAACAGGAGAGCTGGTACCAAGCGCTGCTGCAGTTGCACAACAGGGCCAAGGGCCACCACCACTTCCATCATCATCACCACCACCACCACAGTGATGTCACCTTTGGAGGCAGCAACTCTGGGCTGGGGGAAGCAGGTGAGGACACCTATGGTGAGGTAGCCCCTGGCCCAGCTTTTAAGGAAGTTTGGCAAGTAATTCTGAAGCCTAAGGGCCTAGGCCAGACAAAGAACCTGATTGGCATCTACCGCCTGTGCCTGACTAACAAGACCATCAGCTTTGTGAAGCTGAATTCGGATGCGGCTGCTGTGGTGCTGCAGCTGCTCAATATCCGACGCTGTGGTCACTCTGAGAACTTCTTCTTTATTGAGGTGGGACGCTCAGCCGTCACTGGGCCTGGTGAGTTCTGGATGCAGGTGGATGACTCTGTGGTGGCGCAGAACATGCATGAAACCATCCTGGAGGCTATGCGAGCCATGAGTGAGGAGTTCCGGCCCCGCAGCAAGAGCCAGTCCTCCTCAAACTGTTCTAACCCCATCTCTGTGCCCCTTCGCAGCAGGCACCATGTCAACAACCCTCCACCCAGCCAAGTGGGGCTCAGCCGCCGGTCCAGAACTGAGAGTGTCACTGCCACCTCTCCTGCTGGGGGTGGAGGAACGGGTGGCAAACCTAGCTCATTTCGGGTGCGAGCATCGAGTGATGGGGAAGGCACAATGTCAAGGCCTGCCTCAGTGGATGGTAGCCCAGTAAGTCCCAGTGCCAACCGGACCCATTCACATAGGCACCGGGGAAACTCCAGGCTCCATCCTCCACTCAACCACAGCCGCTCCATCCCTATGCCCTCCTCACGCTGCTCTCCTTCAGCCACCAGCCCAGTTAGTCTGTCCTCCAGCAGCACAAGTGGCCATGGTTCCACCTCAGACTGCCTGTTTCCACGAAGGTCCAGTGCATCAGTTTCTGGCTCCCCTAGTGATGGTGGATTTATTTCTTCTGATGAGTATGGTTCCAGCCCATGTGACTTCCGTAGCTCTTTTCGCAGTGTGACTCCGGATTCATTGGGACACACCCCGCCAGCTCGGGGTGATGAAGAGCTCAACTATATTTGCATGGGGGGGAAGGCCACCTCCTCATGCAGCAGCCTTGCTGCCCCCAATGGCCACTTTATCCCACGCACCTGCCACCCACCGCAGCAACCCCGCTACCCTAGTACACCATGCTGCCCTCGAGGTGGTGGCGAGGAGGTGGCTGATCTGGAGAAGGCATTCAGGAAGAGGACTCACTCTGCAGGCACTTCACCCACCATCTCCCACCAGAAGACACCCTCACAGTCTTCAGTGGCCTCCATTGAGGAGTACACAGAGATGTTGCCTTCTTATCCCTGTAGCAGCAATCGTCTGCCCTCCTACCGGCACTCAGCCTTTGTGCCCACACACTCCTACCCAGAGGAGTGTCTGGAGATCCACCACCTGGACAGTGGTCATCATCGAACCAACTCTGCACCACACACAGATGATGGCTACATGCCTATGTCACCTGGTGTCGCCCCTGTGCCCAGTGGTGGGGAGCCCCCCAAGGGTGGTGACTACATGCCCATGAGCCCTAAGAGTGTGTCAGCCCCACAGCAGATCATCAACCCAGGCAGGGGCGGCCGCCACCCTCCAGCCACGGTGGACTCTAATGGCTACATGATGATGTCCCCCAGTGGCAGCTACTCCCCTGACAGTGGCTCAGCAGGCTATGGCAAGATCTGGACAAACGGCACTGGCCACCACCCCAAACTCTCAGTGGAGAGCAACGAAGGGAAGCTCCCGTGCACCGGCAGCGACTACATAAACATGTCCCCAGCCAGCGGTTCCACCACCAGCACCCCACCTGACTGTTACTTTGCGGGTGCAGGACAGCCAGGCGTTGAGGAGGCCACCACAGCCCACCACAAACCGATCTACTCCTACTTCTCCCTGCCACGCTCCTTCAAGCACGTGCACCGGCGGGGCGGTGGAGGGCCACTGATGGCGGCTGAGGAAGGCAGCCCTCAGCCCCGCATGGTACTCGGATCCAGCCGCCTTCTCTACGCTGCCGAGGACTCATCCTCGTCCACCAGCAGCGACAGCCTGGGTGGTGGTGGTGGCAGTGGTGGTGGCACCGAGGTTGGCCCCCTGCCACAGTCGCAGCCCCCGCGCAGGGTCGACACGGCTGTGCAGACTAAGGGCCGGTTGGCACGACCGACGCGGCTGTCGCTGGGCGGCCCCAAGGCCAGCACCCTGCCCCGGGCCCGAGAGCAGCCCCCGCTCCTCTTGCCCCCGGAGCCCAAGAGTCCCGGCGAGTACATCAACATCGAGTTCATCGCTGGCGAGAAGCCGGCCTTTCCCTCGGCCACCCTGGGGCTGGGCAGCGAGGCCGCCGAGGAGTACATGAATATGGAGCTGGGTCCCCCGCGGGCCGTCGCCTCTGCGACACGGCCCGGCCGAAGTGCGGCCCCCAGTTCGCGGGACTACGTGGCGATGCAGCTGGGGGCAGCTGGAGGCTCCTGCCTGGACTGTGCCGGTGGTGCTTCTCCCTGCTCGCCTGCCCTCCTGCTCGGCTATGCCGACAAGCCCCCGCCGGCGGCGGCGGCCGCGACCACGGCGGTGGCTTCCCCGGAGATTACGCGGCCGCCGGCCGAACTATCAGCGGCCCCGCCGCGCTCCTCCTCCCTGTTGGGGGGCCCTGGCGCGGGCAGCGCCTTCACCCGCGTCAGTCTCAGCCCCGGCCGGAACCAGAGCGCTAAGGTGGTGCGGGCCGACCCTCAGGGCGGACGCCGCCGGCACAGTTCCGAAACCTTCTCGTCCACGCCGAGCTCCGCCCGTGGACCGGCAGCCGCCGGCGGCGGGGGGGCTGGGACTGCTTTGCCATGCGGCGGCGCGGGGGGAGCCGATGAGGTGAAGCGACACAGCTCGGCCTCCTTCGAGAACGTCTGGCTGCGGCCCGCTGCGGGGGAGGCGGCCCGGCGGGAGCAGCCCACCCTGGAGAACGGCCTGAACTACATCGACCTGGACCTGGTGAAGGACTTCAGCCACCGCCGCTACCGCCATCTCCACCCGCCCGCCGACACCGGCGGGAAGCAGCCAGTGAAGTCCCCGGGACAGGCCCGTGGGAACGGCCACGCCAGCGACGACCTGAGCGCCTACGCCAGCATCAGCTTCCAGCAGCGGGAGGAGGTGTAGAAGCCCGCCGGGGAAGGTGAGCCGGGTTGGACTGGGGGAGCTGTGGCTCTGCCAGATGGGGAGGCCTCAGGAGGTGCCGCAGCCCGAGCTGTGACACCTCAGGTGGGTTTCCCTAATATCTGCTGCATGCTTTCGTGGGAGAAGCAGCCGGGAGCTCAACAACTTTGCGGGGGTCCCAGCTGCTGCCCCTCACCTTCATGGTATAGGGGTGCTGCTAAAGCGCTCTTGGATATCCTTATCCAGGCAGACGTGATGATGTGGTTTACCGTGTTGCTACATCTCATTCTGAAAAATAAAGAAAAGCATGCATGGGAGGTAAAACGAGAGCGAGTTAGCTATAGTGTAGGGCTGGAAATAGGAAGGTGCCATTATAATCCTGTTTTGGTCAGGAATCACTCTTTCGGCCAAGAGTGAAGTCAACATTGCCAGATTGTGCTTTTCTATGTGCAAAACACAGTCAATAGTACCTACCGCGCTGGCCTGTGGTAAGTGTGCTTTCAATTTGAAAACGGACTTCAGAGGCCACAGAATGTTCTGTTTACTTGTGTTTCATCCTCGCTCGCAGCAGTTACAAACTGTGTGAGAAACAGGATATATGAGCTGTATCTTTGGCGTTGCTTGGTGTGTTCCCTTTTTCCTTGGAACTTTTCATTTTAAATTTGGGAAAAACTTACACCAGGCTGTTGCAGGTTGGTTACAGGTGTGTGTGTAAGACGAGTAAGAACATTGTTGCAGGTAACGTGGCATTTCTGCTATTTGAGAACTTCACACAGCACATAAATACAGGTTGTCTAGAGCTCATGCCTGTGCAAGTTCTCTTGTGGAAGACGAGGACCATTCTGACCAGTTAAGTTCTCTACATCCTTAAGCAGCAGCAATCACAGTACTTTATGTAGTTACTATGAACATGACCAGTGTTCTTAGGAGATGAGTCTCATACCATTTTTTACGTTGTCAGTGTAAAGAAACTTAGTATTTATTGCTTGTTTCTGCCACCCAAGGGAGTGGTGATGGCTGGTCTTCCTGTGAGGTGTGGGATCATATGTTCACCGTTTTTATACATTTTCTATTCTGATAACCTGAGTAACACCAAAACAATTTTCACATTTGCTGCTTGCCACTTGCTGCTGTTTGCTGTTAGAGCAGTGCTGTATTAGATGTTACTCTGATGTGACCTGGAAATACCAGGTTCCTGTCAAATTTGTGGTAAGGTTTAAGATCAGTGAAGATGTTGCTGGTGTGATTTGAATTATAATTGGTAGGAGATGGTTATTGTTGTGGGTATCTAACCAGAGCGTGCTGGCTGTCACAATTCCTGGTCTGTGACCAGGATATACTGCCACACCCATTCTCTGCTCGGGGATGTGCTTGCAAGAGCCTGTCTAGACTATCTTCAAGATGCTTCTCACCACCCTGGGAATCCATTCTGCCCATGGCAGCTTCGTGTTCTGAACTTTTCAGATGGGACTTTGGCCAGTGGATAGAGCATGCCGTGCTAGTAGTCAAATTGCTGGAAGTATCATTATTTTCCTCCCTGTTGTGTGCTAAGGTTGTGTGAGGAACACAAAGTGTGGAGGAAACCCCATGTCAGCATGTGGGTAAATAATCGATGTGTCTAAAAGTAGAAGAATGCGGATCTGGGGGAGCAGTGTCATAACTGTTCATGTACACAGGGTTTTTCAAAATGCACTGTTTCCTTTTTCTATAGACAACTTCTCCGATTGATCCTCTGTGTCATCTTTGACATAGAAGCTCTGGCCATGTTCTCCATTGTGTAGGTAGATACCTGCT
This sequence comes from Indicator indicator, assembly GCF_027791375.1. NCBI lineage: Eukaryota > Metazoa > Chordata > Aves > Piciformes > Indicatoridae > Indicator > Indicator indicator. The sequence continues at coordinate 4,649,469 of NC_072022.1, read as the reverse complement.
GTGGTTGTGCTGTTCAGGATCAGCATGTGGAAGACCTGATGTAGGAACACACTGAAAATATTATGCAGATGTTTTTCAGGGCAGTGTTGTGAAAGGTGGTGTCTAGTGGAGTAATTGCTGTTTGAAGTCAGTTACTTCCCCAAATTAGGATTGGACTGAGCAAGCACAGCTTCTTCTGGGAGGCAGGCTATAATTATATGGGGAGTTTGTAGCCATGGCTGTTCCTTTTTCTTTCCCACTATAAAGCTCTGTTAGTTGCTTGTAGCTTTCTCAGCGATTAACCGTTCAGACTCCTTGTTCCTAGGCTAGATTTCTCACCATCAGCTGGAGCTTCCCTCACAAAATTCAGCCTGGCCAGCTTGTCTCTTGTTGAACGTGTTAAGGTAAAACTGCAGCAACATTTTGTCCATGTTAGACATTTAAAAAATTGCATGTCCTGGTACCTTTTTTTGCTTTAGAAGTGGAACTTAGGTTTGGCAGGGCAGTTGGCTTGTGTAGGTTGTACCTTACACTGTTTGTGAAGATCTGCCTGGAGGTGAGTGATTTATGGGCCTGCAAGTGTCTGTTTGCACATGCCTGAAAAAGCTGTTGAGCACCTTCAGCTCAACTGTTCTCCTGAAGGCTCCCTGTGCAGTGAGGGTGTTGCAGCTTCCTGAAGCTGTGCATGCCCTTCCTAACAAGCAGCTGAGCAGGCTGTGTGGCCTCAGCCTTAGCCAGCTTCCCCATGTTCCTCCTGGCAGTGAGGCTATTTAGGCTCTGGTTTCTGTGGGTGTTTCTCCTGCTCATGTCACAGCACTGTGGAAGATGAAGGAGAAACTACTAGTTATGTTTTCAGGTATGGCAGAGAGGAGAAAACATTGGGACCCGGGAAGGGAGAGGTCAGGCTGCACGTGTCAGAACAAGTGATGGGGAAGGCTGCATTAAGTACCCTGTCTTTGCTCCTCATGTCTTTCATGGGCTGTTGTTTACAATTTTAATCTCCGAAGTGGCAAAGACACTTCTGTTGTTTTTTTTCCTCTCCACAGAGCAGCCTTCCACCCCACCCCAAAGGCCAAAACTATCTGTATAACTCTTCTTTTATCCATTCTGGAATTTTCCTCTGTTCCAGACTACAGGACAGGGACCCCAAATATTGATGTTCATTGCCTAATGGGTAAAATGATTGTTGCTGCAAGCTGGCTAACTCCTCTCCTCTTCCCTGCTCCCCTTCAGCCACTTCCAAGTTTCTCAGGCATTACACTGTGAAGTACATTTAATCTCATTCAAGTGTAGTTATTTCTCCTAATGTTAAAAATCCTGGCTGAAATAATGGTTTTCCAGATTTTGTTTACTATTTCTCTCGAACCCACAGCATTCCTCTGTGTTCTCCAATCCCACTGCCTTCCCTGTCAATGTTCTTGGCTGTCTCCTTCCCCTGTCTTTCTGCCTCTCTTCTCTCCTCCTGGTAGAAGTGCAGCAGGTTGAGTGCAGTCTTGAGTGCTCCCCTGCCCAAATCCTTCCCTCTTCTTCAAAGGAAACTGGATACTGCTCTGTGTGCCTGGTCTAGCTGGCAACTGGTGCTTGGTGCCTCTGATGAGTAGACTTGTGCTCTAGCTGGGAGGTCACATTTCAACAGATGCCAAATAATGCTGGGAAACACCAGCCTAAGACATGGAGATTCTGCCCCTGTTAGGCCACACCTTGGGTATTGTGTCCAGTTCTGGGCCCCTCAATTCAAGAAAGATATTGAGTTGCTTGAACCTGTCCAGAGAAGGGCAACAAAGCTGGGGCCTGGAGAAGAGGAGGCTCAGAGGAGACCTTATTGCTGTCTACAACTACCTGAAGGGTGGTTGTAGCTGGGTGGGGGTTGGTCTCTTCTCCTTGGCAACCAACAACAAAACAAGAGGACCAAGTCTCAAGCTGTGCAGGGGGAGGTTTAGGCTTGATCTTAGAAGGAAGTTCTTCACAGAAAGTGTGATTGCTCATTGAAATGGGCTGCCCAGGGAGGTGGTGGGTGGGGTCAATGTCCCTGAAGGTGTTTAAGAGAAGACTGGATGAGGAATTTAGTGCCATGGTCTAGTTGATTAGATAGGGTTGGGTGATAGGTTGGACTTGATGATCTTCGAGGTCTCTTCCAACCTGGTTGATTCTATGATTCTGTGAAATCAAAGTAGGGTAATGAGAAATAACCCCACATGTTAACGCACCTTCCCTCCACTCCTCCATTCTTCCTGAACTCAGCATCACTCCCAGCAGCACAATGGGGGAATGGTTGTGGTCATTATACACTGTCTCTGCCTCTCATTTCTCAGGGGAAGGACTTCTCACCTTCTTCTTCTGCTCCAGCATGGGATCCACTCTCCTTGGGTCCAAAGGTCCTGCCTAGAGCCTGCTCCAGCATGTGCTTCCCATGGGGTCATAGCCTCCTTTGGATGCATCCACCTGTTGCACTGTGGACCTCCATGGGTTGCAGGGGGACAGCCTGCCTCACCATGGTCTTGGTGAACCACAGGTAGCAGGGAAATCTCTGGCATCTGGAACACCTCCTCCCCTTCTTTCTTCTTTGACCTTGGTGTCTGCAGGCTTGTTTCTCTCACATATTCTCACTCCTTTCTCTGGCTGAGGTTGCTTGGGTATTTTTTCCCCGTCTTCTTAAATACGTAATCCCAGAGGTGCTATCACTCTTGCTGATGGGCTTGGCCTTGTCTAGTGATGGGTCCATCTTGGAGCTGGCTGGTGTTGTCTCTGTGGGACATGGGGAAGCTTCTGGCAGCTTCTCACAGAAGCCATCCCTGTGTCAAACCCTTCCCATGCAATCCCAGTACAATAGTTGAGCAGATATTGTAGATATGCTGTAGATTCTGCTTTTGGGACTGTTGTGATAAAAGAAGCCTCCTAGAATGAGCAGGGGTTATGAAGATGGACTGCTAATAGCTTTTGTTCTGAGTATACAGTCAAAAAATACTCCAGAAAGGAAACTATTAGCTGTTGGCTCTGACAAAGCAGGAGAAGCTGTAGCAGGAGAGTTGCAGGAATCCAGGTTTGATCTAGGAAGCTTCAAAGTGAAGCCATTATTCCCCCACCTCATTTCCATTTGGTTGATGAGTCTGAAAACTGTTGAAAGCCAGCACTAATAACACTGACTAGAATATGTGGAGTGGGACCAAGAGGTAGCTTGACACATTCACAGCCTTAATAATGCTCATTTACCCAGGGCAGGGGTGGTTCAGACTTTTTTGGTGATGTAAGAAAACAGAACACAGTACAGTGGAAATCATTGCAGTGGGAATGGGTTCAGTGGCATCTATCCTCTTGTTATACCTTGTGTCTGGTTCTAGTTAGAGCAAAGCACTACTAAGAGCTGACCATTTTTTAGGATGTCATGAAAATACATATGATGGGAAAATGCCTCATGTAATTCTTGTATAATACACCTGGGTGGGGTTTTTTTGGTTTTTCTTTCTTTCTTTTGGACACCGGTTATTCTTTTATCTCTCTAATAGTTTTCAATATTTGGTTTCGTTTCCTCAATTTAAATGGTGGAACAACTGAAACACAGCAAATGCCAACAGGAGACATGTACAATTAAAATAAGGTTTTGAGGGGAGGTTGTTTTCAGAACTGAAAGAACAGAAGTTTCTGTAAGAACAGAAGTTTCTGTAGTTTTGGGTCAGCACCAAGCTAAGTAGCAGAAAGGTCTGAAAGGTTTCTGTGCTTTATGGGTATGACTGCAGAGAAACCAGCATATTTCTTACTCTTTGCACACATCAGTTTTTTATCCATACCTAATGATTTGCCAACATTGAGCCTATCTCCACATACCTGTGTATTTGCAGTTCACCTGTTTAACAAGACCACAAGCTTATAATTAATGGTTTTTAGGTTTTATGAGGGTTTGGGTTTTTTGGGGTTTTTTTTTGTACTTCACACAGTAAATCAGTTCCTTTAATCTAGCTACACTAAATTGTCTTATTGATTATTTCCCCACCTAGATTTTAATGATAGATTTCTTGGGAATTTTATTTTTCTGGTATGAAATTGGAACTGCATGATTTAGAAACCAATTCAGTTGATTATGAAGGACTGTCTGGATTTCTGTAGCACAAAGTTTTTATATTTAGTGAGTGTTTAAATGGCTTTCTGAACATGGTTTACATTTGAAAATGAAAGGGCAATGGCGATGCTCAGTTTTTACTAGCAACTGCAGAGAGATCATAGTTGTCCCGGGATAACACTCATAAATAGGGAATTACAGCTCTTAAAGGCAATAGAGCAAGCAGCTGTGGAGTGGGAATATTATTTGACCAATATCTTCAGTATGTTGTTTCAGGAATGCTTTATAGTAGCTGAAGTTTTGGTAGTCATTAGGAATATAATTTTCATGACTTTATAAATACGAGTGCAAGTAATGAAAGCAAAATGTATTGAATATTCTTTTGAAGAAGTTTCAGTAACTGTAGAACAACTTGTGTATGAGGAAAGTGGGGCGGTTTTGGTGTCCATTGATAGGGAAGAGAAATAGATTTAACCTCTGTACCATGCTTCACTGAAATCTAGTTACTGCGTTTGATTGACAGTTCTGACGTGCAGCAGCCTTTAGAGGTAGGAGGGAAAAGAGGGAAAATGCTGTTCATGGACCTATGCTGTGGCTAGAGGAGAGGCTGGAAATACTGTCATAGATAATGTGGAATTAGAGGGACAGGCTAGGGCATAGTTGTAGCAACTGGCATGGGAAGGAGATGGAAATGAGAGGCAGCAATTCTTTGGGGGACACAAACTGTGGTGCGATGATGTGAGTGAGGGAATGGCAAAGTGTTTGTGATCTGTAGTGAACTGGGATGTAGTTTGTGAAAGTTTGAGAGCGAGTACAGAGAAACGCAGAGATCTCGGGTGTACACAGAGGGTTTATTCAAGAGATACTCATTCTGTGTGGTACTGCAGTTTTCTGGAGGTGTTTTTACTTCTATATTTTCTGTGTGTTCCTTACTTGTTATTTGGATATTCTGCTGAGTTTAACAGGATGATGTGCATAGTAAGGTAAGCAGAATTTGCTGCCGTCTCTTCCCCGAATCCTTTGTCTTCCAGCATCCCTGTCATAATCACAGCAGTAAACTCCAGGTAGGAAAATGAGTTAAGTAAAAGATCAATAAGAATGAGTGAATTTTAGTATCAAACCCACTTGCTTTTATAAAATAAGTATTATGAAAGGAAAACTATAATCACACAGGATTTTAAACAGCAATATTTTGTTCTTTATGCTCTACTGCTTGGACAGGTATAAATTTGATTAAAAATGAGGTTCGTTAGTTTCACTGTTTGTCTTATGAATTAGCAATTATAGATTCCCTTAAAACCATTTAATTTAAAGAATAGCTTGTAAAAGAAAATTTCAAATGGCAAAATACTTGTGGCTTATCGCAACAAATCTTATGTTTTTCATTTTATCGTAAGAGCTGCAACACAAATAAATAAATATTAACAAATACATCTGAATTTCCAATTTGTTGGAATGCTAAAAGCTGGCTTTTGGTCATGTGTGCAGTCTGATGTGTTCAGGTGCCTGCTCATAAAAGTGAATAGCATTGCTCTCTTTTTATATCGTTCTGTGGGTTTGACTAATGGTGGTTGTGATGATTATTGTTTTGGTGGATACATGAGATAGAGGTAGTAAAGAAGAGATGAGAATCTTTTAAAGTTGTGTACAAGTTTAACAGCTTCACTCTCTGCTTACAGAAATGATGAGATAGAACAAAAGCCAAGGTGTGAACAGACAGAGGGGATTTAAATAAGCCTGACACTTTTAACTAACTAACAGATGTCTTGAGATATATCTCTCTGATCATGTTTGACATATCTAGGTCATGCTCTGTGAAGACTGTTATTAGTGATTTAACCTTGGGTAATTGTAAAGTGTATTTTCTTCAGAGCAGTTTTTGATCAGGTGAGTGAGACAGTGAAAGTTTGTTTGTGTTCAACTGCTTGCAATAATTTGGGAGTCTAGTTAGAAGACCTGGTGTTAGGCACCTGAGCTGTCAGGTGAAAGGTGCCCTTCCCATGGTGTGTCACAGAGGACTTGCCTCTGTACGTTTTGTCAGCTGTTGTAAAGTCTGGGTTGTTGGAAGCTGGAAAGAAATGACCTGTTAAATTTTCAAATAAGATACGCTTCAGGAAGAACGGAATTACGTTGTGCACTACCCAGCTAGTGGAGCTGTTGATATGTGTGTTTGAGCTGTCCGATGATATGTGTTATAAAATGCAGGAATGGCACAGTCTGGGAACACGTACAGCTTTAATGGGCTGTATTCTTCTCCCCCTGCCCTGGTCTGTTTAGGTCAGGTATTTGTAACCCACTGCCACACCTAAGCATTGGATGATCTTTCTTTGAAATAGCAAGTCAGTGTGAACAGAAAAAAATGTGGATCATCTGTCAGCCTTGCTTTTATTGTCCAGTACAGCAGTCTGCTTTCGAGTATGGTGTGCAAATATTTGTTAAGACATAAATATGGGGGAGGAACTCCATGAGCTGGTTTTGCCGTTCAATAGAATACATAACTGGTCTGTACACAGGAGCTTTCCTTTGCTGGCATTGTTCCCTGAAGGAGTAGAAACCTCAAACATGTGAAGTGGAGGAGCCAATTATTGTAGGAGTTTCTCCTGCCCCAGCCTGTGTCAGTTGGGTATTTGTAACCCGCTGCCCTTACTTCTCTGATTTGTAGACTTAAAAAAAATACCAAACAAACCCATTCTTCCGTCTTTCTTGTTGCAAGAGACTGGACATTTGGATGACACTAGTAACATCCATTTTTAAGCCCTGTGCCCAGAGCTGTGGAGAAGATGTGTCTCAATGGAGACAGTAAAATAACTTCAGGAAGTGCAGATGGGATAGAAGATTGAGTGAGTTGCTCCTCTTACTGCATATCTCAGTTGGAGTCTTGCTCTTTGTCAGTGTGTGACAGCAGAGAAGTGGAAAGGAGGTAGGGAGCTCCAAATGCTGTGGCTGAAGCTGTGACTTGCTTCAGTTCTGGCTCAGACTTCCCATGCCCTGTGCTGTGTATGAGAGATGCACAAAGACATCTAGGGCGACAGATGATGTGTATCAGTGAGGGAATCTTGTAGATTAAAGCATGGCATGGTAATTCATCTTCAGCAGAGCTGGCCTTTATTTTGTGGAGAAGATTGCAGTGTTAGAGAAGGAAATGTTAACCCCTAGAGAGCAGGAAACAAGTGAGGGGAGACTTCTCAGCTTCAGAGACAAACCCAGGGCTTGGCCAACCCTCTGTGTGCACTGCACACCAGGGCTGTGCTGGTGCCCAGGAGTAAATAACCTTTATGTACTTTGCTGATGTACCCTGAGAATCATTAGAGCAAGGAGACTGTGGTCTTCCAGTAACTCCCCAGTTCAGTTTGGTGATTACTATGCAAGTGGTGAACAAGGTGTTCAGGGATCAGTGTCAGCAACGATGCATGTGGTGTGCCTTCATAACTAATACTGAAAAAGGGAAATAAAAGTTCTCTCTTTCCTAGAGAAGATTCAGGTGCCGCAGAATGGCTTTGCTGTGCCTGCACCTACTGAGTCATAGGGCTTGCAGAGTCTATTTCCCTGGCAAGGCACAAGATGCTTTTTTATGATGTTTGTTCTGTAATGGCAGTACCCAGAGAAACAAAGAGTGATCTTTGTGCTGAAATGACAGCTGCTTCCTGCAGGTAAAAGATGAAGGTGTTGGCTGAACAGATAAGTTGATGCCTTAGATGAGTAAAGATGAGTAATTACTGATTCCTCTCCTGCAATTCCTGATCACAAACTCTCAATTACTTGTTACTTTTAAACCGCAAGGTGTAGTATTTATTAAGCAAGATGTTATGGAATAATGAGGAAATAAAGTAAAAAGTTGTTTAGTCAGTTGGGGCCCAGAGGATATTCTCTCATTTTTTTTCCCCCCCATTAGGATTTTCCTTTTGTAGTGCAGTTGTATTTCATGGAAGTGACCAAGAGCAGATAGCCCAGCTTCACAGTCCTGGAAAGGGGTGGGACAGCTTGGCTTACCCAGGGGGTTTGAAGTACCTGAGAAGAGTCAGTCAGTCAGCCAATGTATGGCTTGTTTTGGTGGGAACAACAATCTGTGTGATGGCTATGTGAAGGGATATGAGCAGTGCTTACTGTTCTGCAGTGGTTAATTTAAATGGAACCATTTCCATCTGGTGAAAATGAAAGATAGGAATTGAAATCTTTAGGAGGACAAAAGTATGTTCTGGACAGGTAGGAGCTGCTTTGTTAAAGTGAAAAAAATGGCCTCTCTTTCACCTGCTGCGTTTACTCCTTGACTTCTTTGAAAAGTACAGGCACAGTTACATTCCTGCCTGCTTGCCTGCTTTGCTTTGTTATGGTGTTTTTAGCACATGGTCCCCTTTGGGTTTTCTGTATCACAGGATGGGGGGGGGGGGGGGGTGTTGGTGTTGGTGTTGTTGTGGGTTTTTTTTTTTGTTTGTTTGTTTCTGGTTTGTTTTTTTAATATGTGTATATATTAGCATTTCTAACACATACATGTGCTGAAAAACATCAAAAATTAAAGGAAAGCTACTACCTGCTGTCTGTGGTTGAGGAATCTGTAACAGTAGGTTGGCTAGCACATCCAGGGGTTAGCTCTGCAAGATGTCTGGGCAAATTTCAACAGCATGGGTTACTGAAAAGTTTCCTTCAGTTTCCTTTGGCTCTCTTCTGCTTGTTCCCACTGTTTTGCTATGCTGGCTCCATACAAGTATATGACAACTATCATTAGGCTGACATATTGTTTAGTAACTGTTTTTATTTCTGCATTTTACTCATAATGGCATTCAGATTGCAGAGAAATCACAAAACAGAATGTATAAAGAGGAATCTAGTGTGTTTAGGAAGCTGTAGGTTGAAACCTGTAAATATTTTTGTCACTGAAAGTTAATATTTGTTCTAGCTTTAGTGTTTTGGAAATAATCTTGGATTTTGTTGACTTTCTCATCATCTGGTGAAAGTGATGCAGAATGTTCTTGAATTCCTTGGATATCTTGATATGGGTGGATAGCTATGTGTGATTTGCGTCTGTGTTATCAGTTTGAGATGAAAACAGACGTAGATGAAATGAAATAATGGACAGTGATGGAAACCAACCAGCCTCAAATCATCCCTCTTCCAAATCTTGCTTCTCAGAGCTATGTCTTGGAAGCAGAAGGTGAAGAAAGAGAGTCTGCATCTGTTCACTGAGTATGGATTCTGACATTTAAACACAAATAGGGAAATTGTCCTTAAATGGATTAACATAGTTGGTCAATTTATATGCAAGACAGCCTCGAATACTTTAAACAGTTTTAAGAGTTCTTAAAAATAAAACTCTCAAATACACTTAGTTCTTTCCTGTAGGAAACTTTTCCCTGGCGAGCTCTGATAGAAGGGAAAAGCCCTTCTGAAGGTGTGCAGACATGTAGCTAGGGCATGTTTTTTCAGGCCTTTGAACTCGGTTAGGAATGTGTCTCAAGATGGAAGAATGAATAGTTACTTGGTGCTTTTAGCCTCCGGGCTTGAAACTCGCAAGAGGAATGTTATTGTGTCTTCAAAGCCTGTTTCACACAAGCCTTTGTTGAGCAGGAACTTGGAGAGTCTTTGTATTATCATGCACACAACAAAAACATCCAGCCACCCAATTTGATCTAATTGGGCGGTGGTGGTGAGATGTTTCTTCGGTAGGAAAGCTCTGGAAAACGGGGTGCACGTTTGTAATTAGGAAATACCCTTCAGAGCAAGGGATTGCCTGCCCCGACATTTCCAGCTTGATAGAGCTCACTAACGACACCGATGGGTTCCCCATCTGCACATCCCCTCTTTTTCTCCTCCTCTGTATGTAGTGCTTTCCCCAGAAGACAGCAAATATTTACGTTTCTTTCAAATTCTGTTGTGACCCCGAGGTGGTGGTAGGAGATCCCCGGAGAAGGCAGGCTGAGGCTGAGAAAGGTGGTTCAGGTTGAGTCATTTTTGCAATGCTTTCTCAAAAATAAATGTGTTTTCAGGACTACTTATGCTGCAATAGCCTAATAGTACCTAAATTAAGACAGATCTTTCAATCAGCTTAACTATCAAATGTTTACAGGAAATGAAATCATTGTTCTAATGAGCACAATTGACGGAGTATCCAGAATGGGGGGGCTTGAGGTGCTAAAACCTCATTCTTGAGAGGTGATTTGGTAGATATCCAGGGAAATTGATTTTCATTTTGGGTATGGCTAGCCTAATTATGCAACTATTCAAAGTCACATGAGGGTTAACCGAAACCCAAAAGATAGGAAAACAGATCCTTTCTAAAGTTACGTTGTTTAAAAACAAAAAGGCAAACATGACCTCTACTAAATCTGGATTTTTGAAGTCTGCAATAGCCAAACCCACCCAATTTCACCTACTAAGTAAAGAGGAGGCTTTAAAAAACAGAAATTGCCTTCAAATGCATGGTGTATTTTAGAATCATAGAATGGTCTGGGTTGGAAGGGTCCTCCAAAGGCCATCTAGTCGAGCCCCCTCTGCAGTAAGCAGGACATCCTCAACTGGATCATGCTGCCCAGAGCCCTGTCAAGCCCCACTTCGAATATCTCCAGGGATGGAGATTTTGTTAAGAAACTTTGTGTTGAGGCTAGTTTATTAGTTTTCTGTTTAACTGTTTAACTGATAACTAAGTAAAGAGCTACTTACAACTCATTTTGGTTTTCATTCAAACACAGCTTGAAAAGTTGTAAAATAAAATTTAACCAGCTGGTAAATAGTGACCTGTATTGGTCATCAGCTTTATGTCAAGAATCTGCGTTAAAATGTACATTAATGGTATTGTTTAACTAGGGGCTATATCAAATACTAAACTGAAAGGCTATATTGCAGATCAGCATGATTTAGTGGTTATTATTCTTTGACCATTAAGAGCTTAAAAAGATAAGTTTCCTCATTTGCTAATCTAAATTTGATTATTTTAATCACTTTAGTTTTTAATCCACCGTGAAGCCAAGTGTCACTATATACATGATAATTAAATACGTTTGAGTGGATGTGATCATGTGGAAACAAAGCATGGGCACAGAGAAGACCTGGTTACTGGAGCTTGTCTCGTCAGAGGAGGAGGAGGCAATGAGTGAGATAATGGGAGGCTGGAAGGGTGAGAGGGAAGGACAGAATTCCAAGTAGAAAAAATGGTGGTGAAATGCATAGAAGGAGGAGAGTGACAGTCTGTATGGATTGATTGTGTCTTCTGTAAGAGAAGTTTCCTCAGGTTGGAGAAGGGGTACATGGGCTGAGTGAGCAGCAGGAGAAGCTGGGATAATGCTGAGAAGCTCAGATTTCAGTTAGTGTAATTGGGCTTTAATGGTTTGGATGATTCATCATCTCTCAGTTTGATAGGTTGTTAGAAAATGTTAAACTTAGGTGTGAATGAACTTACCCATGCTGATAACGCTGTGGGAGTGCAGCTGCAGAGAGCATTCACGTGCCAGGAATTTAGAGGGGGAAAAATGTGTAAAGATGTTGGTAACACTCGTGTAAACATATTTTGGAGGAAGGTTTGAGTGATGATCTTTCTGCATGAGAGTGCTATGAAGATTTCTCATCTTGATAGGGAAGAGGAGGAATCTTCATCTCATATAAGCAGGTACAGCCACTTGAAGTCGATGCAACTAGGGCAGCTGCCTCAGTTTAGAATATGTCCCTTCAAAACATTTTTCCTGTTTTTTTTTTGAGTAAGCTGTTACTACACTGTTCTGTTTGAATTAATAGCAAGTCCCCATTAATTTTAATTAGCTATAGCAATGACTTAGTTCTCAAGTGCTACAAAACTCAGTGTGTAATTTATCTCCTACTTTGGATACTTCCTATTTTCCAAAAATTTCTCTCCTGTTATGTTTGATCTGCCTTGAGACAAGCTTGTTTATTACTCTCTTTGTTAGAGTAGCTGATCAGCTTTTATTCCTTTATCAAACAACTCCTATGATGTTAATTGTGCTTCTTGGATTTGGGTCACATTTCAGCATTTTCATTTGGGCTGAAGGAAGAGGTAGAAGCAAAAGCCTGTTAGCAGCACTATGTTATGCTTAGAATAACCAGGACTACAGAGCACTGAATGACAGTCTGTGCAGCATAGGACTCCTGATGTTCATTCCTGGAGCTTTGCAACCCTGTTCATGTTTAACTGATCATAGTATCATAGAATCATAGAATGGTTTGGGTTGGAAGGGAACTTCAAAGGTCATCTAGTCCAACCCCTCTTCAGTGAGCAGGCACATCTTGCAGTAGATCAGATTACTCAGAGCCTTGTCAAGCCTGACCTTGGTTATGTGCAGGGATGGAGCCTCAACTACCACCCTGGGAAACGTGTTGCAATGTTCCACCACCCTCATGGTTAAGAACTTGTTCCTAACATCTTATCTAAATCTACTCTTCTGTAATTTCAAACCATTTGCCCCTCATTCTATCACTTCAGGCCTTTGTAAATAGTCCCTCTCTAGCCTTCTTGTAGGCCCCCTTCAGGTACTGGAAGGTCACTGTTAGGTCTGCCTAGAACCTTCTTTTCTCCAGGATTTGCTTTCTGGGCTTCAAGTGCACACTGTTGGCTCATGTCCACCCACCAGCATCCCCAAGTCCTTTTCTGCAGTATTCACTCTTAGAGTATCTTGCTGATCCTCACTGTAACTTTTGGAAGGTTATTGTTTTGGGTCTGTGAAGTTGAGAGCGATACCAAACCACTTTCTGAAATTTGTTTTCATGTCTCTGGCTGCATCTGCATACTGGGACATTCTCTGGTTGGAGTATTTAGGCTCGGTTCGTGCAGGTAGATGTGGCAGTTTGAGGGCGAGAAAGAGATGTGACAAGTACAGGTAATCCTTCTACTTCAGAAGCAGAATGCAGGGTGCAGCTTTGCCATCAACTCAAAGCAATTGAAGGTCACCCTGTTGTTGCTGTCTCCTTGACCACATGTTTCCCTGGAGAATTGGTTTTGGTCATCACCCATGGTTGCTCACAGGTGGTGGATAGTGCAGGGGAGCAATCGGAAATGTCATGAGGAGGGAATGCCAAAGCATTTCTTCAGGCAGCAGCTTGCTCCCAGTTTGGTTAAAACCAACTATGGAATCTCATCTCAAATATATATATATCAGGCAGCATTTGAATTTCTTTTTTAACCCCAATCTGGTCTTGAGTTATTTAACAATAATAAGCTGTATTTGAGGAAAGACATCTTTTACTGGCAAACCTGCACCTGCTGCTTTAGTATCCATACTAGTTTAGCTGTCAGTGTTAGTCATCTTTTCAAACAACCTTTCACCACCAAACCCTAAATCCACACAGATAAATTAGCCTTTCTAGTTTAGATAAGGTCATATGTCTGTGGAAAACATTTCCAGGTGAAAATGACAAATACATGTAATGGCTTCTGACAGCTGTCTTTCAGACCTTCTGATACAGTTACTCCAGGCATCATCTGAGGAACAGGCAGGGTTTCCACCTTCCTGCCCTCAGTTCTCCTTCAAATGCAGTAATTATGGGAGGATTCAGTAACTGACTGTGATAGAAGGAGACATCAGTATCCTTGAAACCTTTCCTCCTGATCTCATGGCAACTCAGATGAGTCTGTGGAAGAACATTTTTCTTCTTTTATTAAATGATCTTTTTCACATTGTCCCCTGCGGTGACACAAAACTGAATGTGTGTTGTCCAGCAGATGCGTGATTGCAAAACCAAACATTGCTTTTAACTCTTGGTTGAACTGATGTTATGATACACATTAGGAAGAAACCTCTTAAAGATCATTCTTCTTTCTGCTGCGCTGTGCAGCGTTTCCAGATGCATTTGAGCACAGCTGGAGGATTAAAGTGATCCAAGAGCTCCTACAGTCGTCCATAGCTCGATGTTTTCTTCTCTTTGCCTCAGTTTTCTGTAGATTTCTGGTTTAAGCCTTATGTATTAAGAAGTGTTATGCTGCCTTCTGTTTGTTTCTTCAAACTACTGTGTCATTTACTTGGCAGGAGAGGGGGAAGGTTAAAGTTCCTCCTTACCTCCTCCTCCTCCCCCTCTCTCCAGTGACATTTTTGATTGTTCTGTTCAATGAGTCATGTTCTCTGCAGCTGAAGTTAATTTTGTGGCTCATCCAAACAATGAGTATTTTCTGAGCAGGAAATGAGGACACTTTAGTTCTTTCCCCCTTTTTTTTTGTAATGTAAAGGTGTGTCATGGGTGTTAAAAAAAAAAAAAAAAAAACCAAAAAAACCCCAAACAAACCCCCAAAAACCAAACCAAACCAAAAAAAAAAAAAAAAAAAAAAAAAGGAAGAGAACCCCTGGGGACAGGAACCTTAAATCTTGTGTTGTGTGAGCTTTCCTGTGGTCAGGTTATGTGTTCCTCCTCTTCACAGACTCATGGAAACCTTCCAGTTGAGATGGATGGGTAGTTTTCTTCCACCTTAAGTAGCACTGGCAGTGTGAATATTTGGCATCTTCTAGTGAATGTGTTTGTGAGTGACAGGATTCTCCCAAGAATTCTCCTCAGCAGCAGAGGCAGAGTAGAGGGAGGGAGGTAAGGTTTGCAGTGCTGTATGTTCATAAATGCTCTTTTCCAAGGCTTGTCAGTTTAAAAACTGATAGTGAGTGCCATTGAACTCTTATCTTTAATTCTTTCTTTCCTGCAGAAGTGTGTGTATGCATTAGTGAGAGATGTGTGCTTTGTGCTGATCAAGCCAGTCTGCCCAAGAGCAATGCAAGATTTTGCATCAAATCTCTTGTGCAGTATTTCTGATGTGTATGTCAGGGATTTGTAAAATCTATTTTACACTTCTGTTTGCTGAGCAAGGGTGTCCTGATTTGGCTGAGGCTTTGATTAAGCAAGAAAAAATTGCTATAATATTACAAGTCTGGCCTACATACAGACTTGCACAGAGAAACCAAAAGCATGAACTAAGAAAGTTAGCATTTTCATACAAGTGTTAGAATACCATGTGTAATAATGACTGGTCTGGGCAAAAGAAAATGATGGCATAAAGTGAAAGATGCTTTTATATCTTTAGGGAAGGCACAAAGCATATCAGAGGTTGTGTTTGGTTTGTTGTTTGTGTGTTGGTTTTGTCTTTTGTTTTGTTTTTAGACAACCAGGTGTAATTTTAACCAGGGTAAGTTAAGTGAGTTTGTTTACTTACATGGACCACAGGTACGAGTGGCTATTCAAGGCTCAGTCATCATCTCAAGTTCCATTTGACTAAAGCAGATTTCCTCCCCTACCTCTAAGTCCTTTGTGGTTTCAGTCACAGTGTATGATGTGATGTTCCTGAGACCATGCTTTCTGACTTGGATCTCCTTTTTCCCTGGAAGGAAAGGGTTCCTGGAACAGGTACAGCTAACAGACCCATCACTGACCAGCCTCTGGGTAAGGCAGTTTGTGCCATGTCAGTTCAGACCATGGGTGGGACTCTACAGAGTACCTGCTGGAGGCTTGGGGTGTGTCTGTACTCCATCTTTCCACTACTACATTTTAGACTGTCATTGTGGAAGAGTTGTCTTACTCCTGCTCCCACACTTGCCACCTCCTTCCTCTGAGTTACAAGCGTGCCTACAGTTGAGCAGGCAGCTGCATAGGGAGCTACCCAATACAGGAGCCTAGCCCAGGCTAAAAGCAGTAGTCCAGTTCATCATGCTGTCATGCAGTTCTGGCCAACAAGGGGGATGGTACGTTTGGTGGGGCTGTGTAGAGAGGGGAACACTTCAGGCAATAGCAGAACAGGCTTGTAATAGCTTCAGGTAGACATGAACTGTGATCATCTTCTCCTTTGTAATGTTTTCATTCATTTCTCAGAGTGTGTATTTCACTGGCTGGACCGTTAACAGTGCCTTGAGGCATTGTACCGATGGTGTGAGGCAGAAGGAGCTTGGGATTTTCTTGCATTAGGATCATAGAATCTTTCTATGTCTAATGGCTGGGACTGAGCTTTATGCACAAAGGTTCTTTTGTTTTGTTTTTGTATAAACCCATTTGATATTAAGCAGCCAAATCTTATCTTTATGATTACTTTAGTGAACTTTTTTAGAGGCTCCTGGGCTTCCTGTTTAGCTTGCAACAGGTTATGCATCTCCTTACATGATCCTGCCTCATACCTGCTAGGGCAGGAGTACTGATCAAAATGGCACTGGGCACTTCTCTTTAGAAACCTGGATTTTTGCGTGGAGGTGAGTGATTTTTCTCTCTTTCAGCTATGCAGAATTTTGTGTCTGTGTGTGTGGTGGATTGTTTTTGTTGTTGTTTTTTAGTAGGAATTCTAGTTACTAATAGAAATGGGAGTGATTGTGCTGAATTATGCAGTGATGTGGGAGGGATTGTTCTTGTTCTGCATTTTCTCTTGCATCTTCTTGTGGTCTCTTCTTGCTCCTTGGGACATGTATCACATAATCGCTTGGTAACAGTTAGCTAGTAGAGCAAATCCAATGTTTGTGGTTATTGTGTAAGCCTGTCATTATCAACAACAGATGAGCTGGTGGTTTTACCTTGCCCAACATACAACTTTGGCATTCAGGGAGTAGATCAGTAATTTCCTTGGCTGTTAAGCACTGGAAGGACACACACTGTTTTGTGCCAGAAGGCAGATTTTGTTCCTAGGTTTTGTTCCTCAGATCTACAACCAACTATTTTGATTTGGACTTCTTGCCATCATACCACTCAGAGTTAGGAGCAAATGTATGATTAATTGTGTTTGTGACAAGGGTTAAATAGTTTAAATTCAAGGCATTCTTTAAAAAAAGCAGAAAAATTACTTTTGCTCATGCTTCAGAAAGTGAGAAAGGGAAGAATAATGAACTTCAAAAAACCCAACCTTCTGGGTCTTTTCAGGAAGTGCCAAATAGGTCTCAAAGACCAAAATTAGGTAGGTAATGAAATTGTTACTTTAAAAGGAGAAACCTGGAAGTTCATATATGGGATAGCTGATGGGTGATCTCTGCAGTGGGCTCAGTGAGCTGAGTTTGGAAACTATAACCACATCATCTAAGGCCTTGTGCCATGAAGGAATTCATAGCTGCCATGTCCCTGTAACATGTTGCTGGTCATTATCTCTGGTTATCACTTCAGTTCCTGCATTGGGTGTTGTCCAAATATGTAACATTCTACCACTGCTGAGATTCACCAACTTCCTAATTCTCTCATCAGTAAGTCTCACCTTGCCCAAAAATCCCCAGCTGTAAGGCTTTCCTTCCTTCTCCTTCATTCTGGGAGCTGTTTCTGCTGAACCTTGACCAGAAGTGCTGGCACTGGGATGCTTCTCAAGCCTGTGTCCTCAAGGTTGTGGCCAGGATAATGATAGGTCTACCAGCTTCATCTCCTCTGCACTGAGCTTCAAATCATGTGTGTGATGGCTTTCGTTCTCCTGTCAAATGGCTTGCTGATTGGTATTTAAGGATAACAACAATCTTCCTAAGAGGCACATATTTCTTTATTAAATAAGAAATGAATCCTTTTAACATCGAGTGATTTTTTTGTCACAAAGCAAATGACAGATGATCTGCCTGTTTTCCTCCCCACCATGGCTGTGTGGTGTGCTCCTTATACCTTGAGTGAGCTACACCTGCAACTGCTTCCCAGTGGAGCAGATCTGGGGCAAAGCTGGTCACTCCCTGGAAAACAACCTGGAACTGTTGCATTTTGAAGAAGGGTAAAGAGCTTCTAACCCTTTATAACCACAACCATCCAAATTAAGATCTTCAGTGATTTCAGGGGGGGATGAAATCAGATTGCTTGGGAGGTTCCTTTTGAGGGGCACTAAGAAAGAGAGCACCAGCAAGGCAACAAGTACAGATGAGCAAGAGGCATGGAAAGGCACAGCACGAGCTCTTAGAGAGAACTAAATTTAACAGATACGAGTGCTAATAGTGAGCCTTCAAAGAGAGCACACCCTTTCCTTCCACAGCTGCGCTCTGCCACACAGCAGAGACAGGGGAGTGTTCCAGTGGAAGTCTGCTTCCCCGAGTCTTTGCCTTGGGGGGAAGAAGTTCAGAGAGCTCGGAAATTAGCTTAGAATTTCAGAAAGGCAAAAGGGAGAAAGAAGATCCGAAGGCAATTATGAATTTTGGTGCCAACCCCATCATTCTGAAACAGAAGGGGAGTTTTATCCATTTTGTCCTTCAGGGGATAAAAAGGTTTGGGTTTTTTTTTCTCCCCTCTGTTCTTCCTTCTACTGTGAATTTTCAGTAGCTTTTTTCACCCACTGCCAGTAAAAGATCCCCTCTGTTTCTTGCTGCAAGCTGTTTGCTTAGCTCTATTGAAGCACAAATAGACAGTTGGACTATCTTTTTGGACAAAACATTCCCAGTCCTTTTCATAACTGAAGTCTTTTCCATAAGGTAGGGTAGAGCTTTGATTCTGTTTATTTTCAAGTGGTTTTTCCCCTCACAGATGAAGCCATAAACTGTAAAGGGAACTTGATATACTTGTACTGTATTTGCAATTTAGATTGTAGAGAGCGTTTTTGGAGTGCACATGTTTGGCTGCCAGTGAAACCACTGGCTGTGAGTCAGAAGGCATCGAATGCTGTTTTCAAACGTGTCCTTAAGGATGAGGTCATGTAAATGGTGGAAAAATATTTCAGAGTGTTCTGAGAAGCAGTAGAAGGCTATTTCAGATCTTGTGAGTGGTGACCTGGGGGGCTGGAGGGTGCGTGTCAGCTTTCCTTGCCTATCTCAGTCTGATTAACCATTTTAGAGGAACTATCAGGGAATCTCAACTTCTGTGAGACAATCTAAGGTAAAGAATTAATGGAGACTCAGTTTTCTATGCACCTTTCCTTTTTCTTTCCCATTTTAAGTTAATTAAAATATTTCTACATCAGACTTGTAATTTTTGTGTGTGTGTGGTTTAGAAATCCAGAAATATTTTCTTTGTTGTTGTGGTGGTGTTAAAGGCTTTTAAACACCTCACCAAGAACCAAGGATGACAGGCACTGTAGGAAGCATAGGAAAGCTGTTAAATGAGGTTTACTGGCTGTCCAGCTTTGCTTTTCCTTCGTAGATATATTTGATGAAAGGGCTAAGGTGGCTTACTGAGGGGCAGAACAAAAATCCTTTTTTTTAGTGCTACCTACTCTGCTGGTTTGGATCCTAAGCTAGAAATGTGTCACTTCAAAGCATTAAAGGTTAAGAAGGTTCCCCATTGCCTTTGAGAATGGGGACTGTTTTGTTGCTGCCACCTCCCTGGAGCTGGATCACAACTTCTGCTCTCAAGCTGGCTCACCAAGGTGTATGGTGTTAGCATTCTAAGTTACTACAATTTAAAAAAAACTTTAATAGATGCTGAAGCTGGCTGCCAGGACAACTTGACAGCTTTGGGTTTGGCTGCTGCTGGAGAGGCCAAAAGAGTTTTGAATGAGTAGGAGGAACCAGCTGTTGGAGGAGAACCTGTTCCATGGCTAACCAGGGGATTGCGTTGTCCTGAGACAGCACAGACTGGAGCAAGCACACCACTCGTGAGCTCTGAATTAACTCTTCTTGTTAAAAGTGTGTGTACAATATTGGTTTTAATTGTCACTGGCAGTATATGTACTGTTTCTTTTGCAACTTGGCAATCTGTTTTCCATTGCAATTCTCTTTTCTTTAGAATAGTACTAATTATTCTCCCTAATTATGTACTAGACTTCCTCTCTCATGCTATGAAGTGCCACTTCTGTCGACTACCATATCTTGTTTTGTGCAAATCACATGGCTTGTATTTCACTAGAGTGAGTGACAGAGTTATGCATGGTAGGACACTTCAGCACTCCACCTCTGTAAACATAATTCACAGCAGCATCTGTGCCACTTGCATTTGCAGTCCAAGCTGTGCCTGCGGTGCTAATGATGTGTATTGCCTCAGTGGCAGAAGTGTCTTCTCAGCAACATGTATTGGCACATCTCTTATTATACAGTCTCCCTAAAAGGTTTTACAGGTTCCTGAGGCTTGGTAATGAGCCTGTACCGATTTACCAGCAAATCCCATTGTTACATACCTAAGAGATACTCTTAATGGATTGGCAGAATGGTGCAGTTTGATCTTGCTGGAAATTTTTGGATGAAACAGTTGAAGTTTACTCCTCTAGACTGTGTCCATTACTTTGTAGTTGAGCATGACCAGTTCATACAAGCTGTAGGATAATAGATAATCATCTTAGATGCACTAACCTGTCATCATCATGTGCTTCATCCTTCCTTAATAGATGAAAATCCTACCCAGAGAACCTCGGATTAATAATTAGTGCCAATGGAATAGAAGAGATAGTGAAAACTATTAAACAGTACAGGTCAAATGAGGATCAATGGAAGATGTATTCTGATGTCCAGGCTGTGGTTTGACATTAGACCACTTAAAAGTGCCCTCTGAAGATAGCAGGATGAACTGTGTTCAGCTCAGACACTCCTGGGGCAGCCTCTCAGAGCCTCTGAACTGTTTCTTTGATGCTGTGGATAGAAGTGTAAAGCAAGAAGTATCCAAGTTAGGAGTGCAGCCTTAAGGCAGTATCTTAATTTTGATTGTCAGAAATTCAGTTTCCTCTTATTAAGTATTGTATGTTTTAAAGGGACTTTAATGGTTTTATGGCAAATGAAGATCAGAGAAATGGAAAGATGTGATCTAAAGACTAAAGCAGGGAATTGGAAAGAGGAGAGGGGTACCTGCAACATTTGAGACATTGCCTTTGCCTGTCTTAGATTATAAATGATGTTGTTTGTTGCTTCTGATTTGAGTGGGGCATACTGTTTTTAGGTGAGGGCTATGCTGAGGTAAATGTGGTATTAGTAATCTTTTGTGCATAACTAAGTTAAACAAGCTTGGGTTGTGCAGGTTAAAGAACCAGAAACCTGAGTTAGCACGTGCTGCTATCACAGAAGTGTGTGTACTGGCAACTTGGTGGCTATCAAGTTGTTGTTACATATACAGGTTTCAAGATGTTTTGAAAACAGAGTCTCCAGACAAAAGTTGTAAGGAAAACAAAACCTGAAACTCTGAAATGGGAGCTGTGTTAGAGTTTAAAAATGGAAACTTGTCTCTTCAGACTTAAGCTGTTCATCAGGAAAGGGCAGTGAACATCATATGAAGTTAGCTTGGAATTTTTAGTGTTTTCATCAGTTTATAAAATTGCATCTAACGTTTTGTGATGTCTTGTGTGATCCAAGTGCACAGAACATCTACAGTTGAGCCAGGGAGAAAAGAATTTATAGGATGAAAGGAACAGCATTTGAGAATGGCTTAATTTCCATGAGCTACTTGCACCTTTCATTTAAAAATGGAAACACACTTAATCTGAGTGCAAAGCTTCTGTAAATAGTATCGGAAGTAGAAGAACGACATTTATATAGGTAGGGGTGTTTGGAGTTTTTCCTCAAGAAAACTGCATCCTTTGATAATGTTTTAAATTGGTTTTCCTTAAATATTAAGGTAAGCACTATTTCCTGTTGTGAATCAGAAAACCGCAGCACTTTATGTGAAGAAGCTGTGCTGCAGCTGAATTGCTCTTTCCTGATAGTCACCAGAGGAATTTGGAACTGCGGATTCTGTGCTCAAGATTGAGAGGCTCCAATATGTAGCACCATGCAGTTTAATGCTTTGAGCATTAAACTAAGTAGGCTCTGCAACAGCATTAAAATCTACTTTGTAAAATTCCATATTATCCAGATCCTTCTTTTTTTTTTTTTTCTTTCCAAAACTTCCTGATGCTTTCCATGTTTGATAGCTTTAATTTGCTCCTGTTCTGAACTGTTCTTCCACAGGCAGGTTTGCCTTTTTTATCTGCTTGGAAACTGAAAGGCAGCTCTGACTTCTTCGTAACAGGCCTCTGACGACTACTGCTGGTGGTAGAGGAGGAGGAGAGAAGGTGAAATGTAACTCTTACTTCAGCTTTCAAGCAGGAGAGCATTGGAAAGAGGTTTCTTTCTTGTTCTGTGGAAGTAGGTTACTAATAGCAAAGTGTCTTCATACTTTATGTTTAAGGGTGGCTGTATATGTAAGGTTTGGTTATGTTTCTTTCTCCTGGAGTGTTTTTATCATCCAGGTGACAGATACGTGGGGAGTGTGCCAAGTAGTCTGGTCAAGTAGCTAAATGGTCGTGAATATGGTGAAGTAGCTATAGCCAGGAACAGTCTACAGTTCTATGAACATTTTTTTGCAGGTTCTGTACTGTTCTCCATCATCAGACATGGAGGTGTGATGTGTGGGGTTTCTTTCATTTTGGTTAAATCTCGCACCTGATTTCTGTCCTGCTTTAATAGTCTCCTGCTTTGGGAAACTTTCCCACAATGATAAAACCAGCTCTTGTAGACTTGATGGATATCAGGTGCCTTCCCTGTGGCTTCTAGACATCACTCAAATCAACAGCTTGATGCACCAGCCTCAAAATAATTCCTGATGAAAAACCGTATTGTTGTTGGGTAGTGAGATGCTTTGTCAGTGCTGAGCAATTTCAGAAGGCTATCTCCAACTAAGTGAGCAAAAACACAGTAGGCAGATGTCACTATAGGTAAACTTGGGGTTTTAAACATACTTTTTTCCCACTAAGAAAAAGGTATACTGAACCATGCCTGTGTGATGC
The DNA here is from genome assembly GCF_027791375.1 of Indicator indicator. NCBI lineage: Eukaryota > Metazoa > Chordata > Aves > Piciformes > Indicatoridae > Indicator > Indicator indicator. The sequence goes on along the minus strand of NC_072022.1, from coordinate 4,626,910 downwards.
TGAACTCAGAACTGAGGGTTGCAGCTCAGGAAGGAGCCCATGTGGTTGTCACTGACCTTTCTCCAGAATCAGTGTCTGCAACGTGCAGCAGCAACCAAAAAAAGCCAGAAAACAAAGGGCAGTGTCTTCAGGCATCGTCAGAAAAAAACACTGAAGGTAAGATAAAGGTGTGATTTTGTTGGTGTTTAAAACACTGCTGTGCACACAACATTTTGAACATGGGGCACAGGCTTCGTGTCCACATCTTAAGAAAGTTCAGTTAGTATCCTTAGTGTAGGGAACATACAGAGAAGGACAACCCTCAATCCAAGGGCATAGTGTTGTTGCCTTTTGTGGTGTTGCCATTTAGGAGGTTTGATTTAGGAGATGAGAGGCTGAGAGGGGTGAAGTAATCAAGGGTTACAAAACCCTGAAGCCGGTGGGTAAGGTGAATGCAGAACTTGTTGACAGAAACCTTTCAGGACCAGAATTACAGGACACCTGATGAAACTGGTTGGGAATGGGTTTCAGACAGATTAAAGACAGTGTTTGTTTATATAGCAGGTAGTGAATTTATGCAACTTGCAGCCAGAGGATGTTTTGAAAACAGGCAGTGTAGGCAGGTTCAGAACAGGGTTAGGAGAGTTCATGGTCAGCAGGTAGAACATGAGGACAGTGGACCACAGGACATGGTTTAGGAGTTCTGCCTAAATAGCACCTTTTCTACTCTGTTGAGACATGTTCTGGACTAGATGAACAATTGATCTGACCCAGTTGGCTCTTTCATATATTCCTGTATTCCTGAGCTCTCAGGCTTAGTTACATCTTTCTGTCATTGACTCAGTTTTGTTCTCATGCATGACAGGGTTAGATGGGAGGCATGAAGCTTCTCTTTTCTTCAAGTTCAGGAGGCTGCACCTCTGAGGGAGACCCTTTATCTGCTTGCTTAAATTCATTGGTGCTGCAAGCTGAGATGGCTGTTGCTTCATAGTGAACTGGAAAAGATGTCCTTCTTTCTGGCCAGGGAAAAAGCACTAAGAAGTCTATCAGGGAATGTGATTCATCTGGGTCACTCATAATTTTCCTGTCAGGTTACAACAGAGAGGTTCAGGATAGTGCTCAGCTACCGGTGCTAAGATTTTAGTTAGACTTGGCTGCCCTCACTATGTGATGACAAGCAGGTACACTGCTGTTTATGCAACAGGGCTCCAAACACTCTTCACTTCATCAATGTGATGTATTAATTGGTGTTTGGTTATGTCCTGGTGTGCTTTGAGAAATGTGAGTTCTTCATTCCCTGCCTCATCCCAGTGCAGCCTATCGATGGAAATTAGCAAACAAGAGTAAAACCCACAGCTAGAAGGCATTGGATTCTACCTGAAGAACAGGAGTGGTTGTTCTGCTAGAGTCTGAGGTAGTACATTACACTGTTTTCCAGAAAATTTATTTTTAAATCCTCACAAAATTAACCTCAGCATAGCAGTGGTGTGTCGGGCGGTAACCATGGGTAACTGGAAGACAGTAAGCCCAGTGCTGTTAGTGGTTTTGTTATATTTTTAGAATTAATTTGGGTGGAAATCATCTAAAAGATTAATAAAGAGAACTTGGAGCTTTTTTCTGATTTTCACACTGGAGAGACTGCAAGGATGAAAAATAGCATTTTGAACAAGCTAAAAATGGCATAATAAGAAAAATGAGGAGGGCATTCCTTTCAAAGTGGTGGAGTTTGTTTTATTTTTAACTTTGGGTTCTTACAAAAGAGAAACGAGTGTCTTATTTTTAATGCAGTGTTCTACACTGTATTTTATACTGCAGGAAAAGTTTAGTAATGAAAAGAGCTGGGTTATATGTAAAGCTGGACAGAGTCAAATTTTATATTAGACTAGTGTTGACCTTCTCTAGAGTCTATCACCAAGAAGGCTCTGCTAGCAATGGTCATTATTCATGTGCATCTATCCATCTGAATTTTGTTGCTGGAGCATAGTTGTTTTGGAAGAACACAGCATATGAGCCCTGTGAAAGCTCGCCCTTCTTTCTTCCTGCCTTTCTTGTCTCCTCTTGCTCTTTCTGTAACCCTGCAAAACAGTTTGATAGCTTAAAGTGTTAAATTAATCTGAAGTTACATAAAGGTCTTTCCTTGAGAGAGACTAGAGATCTCAGCAATACACTTCTTAAGAACGCAGAAAAAGTGCCTCTTTGGGGAAGGACGAGAAGGGCGTTGTTTTTTTTTTTTTTTTTTTATTATTTTATTTTAAATGCTGGATAGAAGTGTGTGAGTAAAGCTTACTGACGAAATTCAGACCAACCAATGTAAAAGCCAAATCAGCTATTCTTTGGCCAAGAGAAGTCTTTCTTACTAAATTACGAGATTCTTACATTAAATTTGTCAATATTTACTATTCTGTGAATACTCTGTTTGAGGCAGCTCTGTGCCTTTTTCATTTTTGACAGTGTCTAGCATTTCCACCTGATGCAATGAAAATATTCTTAAATGTCAATACTGTATTTAGTGATTAAAATAATATTTCAATTTTCATTAAACAAGTTTGATGAGGCAATCTGAAAGCTACTCTTGGTGGGTGGAAAATAAACCCTAGAAAAATAGAGAGTGGTTGGTAATTCAGAGTGCACTGACAGCGGCCACCTGAGCTTAGAAGTGTTAGGATTTTGGTTGGTTTGTTTCCAGATGTGGCATGCAACAAGAAAAAACAGCATGCAGAAACCCCCCCTTGCTTCTTGTTTCTCTCTGGGATGCACCTGCTCAAGTGCCTGGAGAACTGACTTTCCCCACTTAAGATATTAATGCTCTAGTGAAGGGGAAGGAGGATGGTGAATGTTATGCAGGTTGTTTTGAGACTCCATCAGCTATAAAGAGTGAAGGAAGTGGGAGGGAATGAAGTCTTCCTCAAACTTGTTCGGCCTTTTATGGAGGGCCACAGTATAAAGCTCTGTAGAGACAGGGCCCTAGTGACGGGGGGCAACCTCTGAGGGTAACACGGAGCCCACCTCTGTGTGCAGGGCCCACCTGAGCCTGTGCATTGCATACAAGTACTCAGGGGTAAGTGTCTGCATCTTTTGGTCAGGGGGAGGTGAAAGTACAGGTCTGAGTGTGCTGAAAGAGCATTTAACAAATGCAGCATGAGAGCAAGTGCAAGATGCTGAGGCTATGCAAAGCTGTAAAGTGCATGCCAGCAGCAGTGAATTCAGTGCTGTCAGTGTCTCTTCAAGTGGCCTTGCTGCTAAAAGCATAGGTGTTATTCTTCCTCTGATGGATGCTTACAGAGAATGTTAGAACATGCTTACTACTAGAGAAACAGAGCTAGAGCTCACAGCCTAGAAAATGATAGCAAATATATTCACATTCTCTCTTTCTATGGAAGTTGTGTTTTTTTTTTTTCCCCAACTATATTTGTAGAATTGAAATCCAGCCCAGCCTCCCAATATATCTGTATTCCTAGTGGCAGCTGGATTGGAGGCTGTGCTTGGTTATTTAGCTTTGAGAGGCTGGCAAAAGCTGTCCAAAATAGTCTTCTCTTACAATGAAGTAACTAACCAAAATCTAGAATCTTGCGAAGGCTTCTTGCGCAGCTGCATCCCAGAAGCAGCCAGAGGCATAAGAAAGGTGCTGGAAAAAGAACAACTCCAAACCAGCCAGGAGGGGACAGACAGACTGTCCCCTGCAGGCTGGTGGAAGGAACCACAGGCAGAAAAAGGGGCAGTGTGGTTGAATCGAATGGGAAGGAGCCTGTTAGGCAGCAAAACTACCTATAAGCTGTCAAATAAGGTGTGCTCTGAGTTCTGGCTAGCAGCCTATCTGTTGCATTTGAGGGTAGAATGGAAGAATTCTTGTAATAAAAAGGTGAATTCCTGAAGGCTGAAAGCCTCTGTATTCAGGCTGGATCCCAGCCCTCTCCATGTAGCAGTTTACTGGTGCTGCTGATCATCGTGGTGGTATTCCCATGGCAGCCTCGCACACCCAGCTGCTGCAGTGAGGAGTGAGCAGTCACATGAGAAGATTGAGCTATTAATTGGCTAAAGTCTTGCCACTGATACTTTGCCCAGTCAGGTTCTCATCCCCTAAGTTCTGTGAGCAGAAAATTCCTTCTTGTGGAAAAATGTGAAGTATCCACATCATCTCTTCAGCCTCTCTGTTCCCACAAGTCACAGGGTGCCTTGATGAGCACGGTTGTTCTTTCCTGGGTGTTCTGCAGTGGCATAGTCACTATGAGAAGGCCGAAGTACTGTTGTCTAGTTTCAGAGTTAGCTTTAACACCTCCTTGGAAGTTACTGCAAACTGTGAGATTTGTGGCTTTTTACATTTAGCTTAAATTGTCTGCTATAACTGGCATTTAGAGTAGCTACAGACGGGTAGCTGGCTCCCTGTGAAGTGCCCTTGTATTTCATGTTACTTGCAAACAAGCATCTGTCTCTTTGTCATCTCAAAATTAGTGCAAGATTTATTGGCTTAACTCTTTAATTTACTTTCCTTATTTCCATACATGAGTAAGAATGAGCTCAAGCTCTCCCTGCATCCACTTACATGGCTGCATGCTTGTCTTCACACCCACCATCCCCTGATGGTGCTCGGCTTGGTTTCTAGTTTGACATCCACAGCCAGCCGTGAAACCCAGAGAGGCAGCTCTGCTGAGAGAGACCCACAGAGCTGGACTGTGGCAGCATGACCTGTAATTACAGAAGAAAACAAAATCAGTGTAGGAATAATTGTTAGTAAACACCAGAACTCAGTGGAGGTGCAGCAAGGTTCTGGGCTGGATCTGCTGCAGCTTCTGTGCCATGGTTGCCTTGTCCAGCTGTTTGCCAGGTGCTGCAGGGTGCATATTGGCACATGGCACAGACACCTGGGTTCCCTTAGTGTGCTACCTGGGATTTAGTGTTCCTCCTGTGCTTTGAACCCCAGGATCTGCTGTGGCTATGCGAAACAATGGGAGAAACGTTAGAGTTTTTCTGTGCTATGAATAAAATTTCTTTAGTAATGGCCTTCCAAAAGTATAAGCACTGTTTCTCACAGATTGTAAACAAAGTGACCCATTCCAGTATTTCCTATGTCCCAGCACTCAAGTGATGTTTTACAGTTGAAATGGTTGCTGCAGACAGAGCTGCCTGTCTCTGGTGGGGCAGGAGAACAGTGAGTTTCCTGAGCTTGAACGGGACTGAATCCACAGAACATGGAGAGAGGTTTGTGTGGCCTCTCTACTGTAAGTTAATCCTGAGAACAGATAAATTCTTTTCAAAGTTAAAGCAAAAAGTGTGTTCTTTCTTGGTTATACTGATGTCTAAATGGCTGCTGGTTTTGTGTTGTCTCTACAGCCTGTAAATGGAGGAACTAGAAATTTTACTTCCCTCTAATGTTTTCTCAGAAGAAAGCTGAGCCTATGTAGAAGCTATCTTTTTGGAAAGAAGATTTTCACTTAAGTTGTGTGAATGCCTGCATTGTCTATGTTTTGGATGGTGAAATAGCAGAACATCTAATTTGCTTGTATTTTTGACAGCTTTCAGGCTGAAATTTCCCGTGCTTGTTACCAGTCTTCTCCATTTGAAATTCATTGGAAAGCTTTTATTTGAAAGAATTTACCCCTCTCAATGAGAACACTGTTCCTTTCTCATCCCTTCCAACCAACACTTTGGACAGCTCTGGTGTTTCACAGATTCTGCAGTGACCTTGAAGTTTGGAAGGCAGTAATTGCTACATTTCAGGTGTGCTGGGTTTGTTTGTAAGCCATGCCTTATGTCAATACTCCAAGGAACTGAAAAATGCCAAATTGTATTTAGAGTAGAAGTTACTACAGTTTTCAGTTGTTATTTCTACAAGCTGTGGCTCCCACCAAGTATGCTTCGCAGGCCCTGGTGCATCTTCTCCTAGAAACCAGGACTTGCAGCTAGGAGAGAATCACAGGCAGAAAGTTTAAAAGTGGTTTTACCTTGCTGAACTACTTGCAGAAAGAAGAGGTTCCTGGGTTTGTATTCTTCATAGTGGCTCTGTAGAACAAGATGCCTACAGAGGTACAGAAATGCTGGCTTGTAATTGTGATTTTTGATTGCAATTAACTATTGCAGTAAGCATTATTCATAGCTGGTAACTAGAAATTTAAGTCAGTCTGAAAAGTCAGAAGGGATGTTTTTGACAAGATAAATAGGCAATGATTGAAACTGGAAAAAATGTAATAGGAAACAATATAGGATGTGTTATCAATAGAAAGTCAGTGCTCTTTGTTCTTCATTCTCCTCCTGAAAAAAAAAATATTATTTTTTCTGAATCCTTGGAATTTCACCTGGGAATCATAAATCGTGTCTGGTAGTATGGAGAATTGGGGTGGGTGTTTGGTTGATTTTTGTGTTGGGTTCTAAGCTCAGGCAGGAAACTGTGCTTGTTCTGGGGTTTTGTTTGGTTGGATTTTGTTGTTGTTGTTGTTTTGCCCAGTAATGTGATGGAAATGTTTTGGGTTTTTTTTCATGCTACTCTAGCCTGCTTTAACTCCTTCTTGTATATATTCATACTTGCGCTTAGTGCTATTACGCTCTTACATTTTGTACAGTGCGTGTGGTAAGTAGGAAATCGATGTGCAGAAAAGTATGCTAAGCCTTCTGATAAAATTCTAAACTGCAGGGTATATTGCAACACAGTTGGAAAGTTGTTTTCTTTTGTTCCTGATGTGATTTTAAATGATAAAATGTGCCTAATAATGTGAAAAATCTGATGTTCTAGGAAAACAGAGGGATAAAGTGGTGTAAACTGAAAGATCTTTGGTTGCTGTGCTGTGTCCAGGGTTTTTTTCCCCAAAGGTTGTGAGCATGCAATTTTTATAACAAAAATATTGTCTTTGTCTTTAATTAAAGCCTTCATTTAAGAGAACTGGAGTTTGATTTTAACTTAGAATATTTTTGGCTCTAGCCCATAGGCATGGATGGAAAGTAGAAGCTAAGATACCTTCTGCCATTCTTGATGTGCTCTCCTTACTGTAGCAAGGGCATTCAGAGTCCTGCCGCTGGAGCTGCAGGGAGTTTCCAAACATAGACAAGATCTTCAGAAACAGATGCAACGTTCTGTTAGATAAGGGGAGGGATACAAGGGGAATTTCATACAGATAGCTGATGAAAGCAGAAGAGGCTTTAAAAAGGACCCTCTTACAACTCCCTTTGGAACACTTGCTTTGGATGTGACTCAGTGTCGGGTACCATCAGGGAATGGATGCTTGGAGGCAGACTTACTGTGGTTTGAGTTATCTTTGTAGGGAGTATTGGAATAATGAGAGCTTCCTTCATAATTGCGCTGTTGCTGTCACAACCACTGACTAGTTACTTTACCTTTACTTTACCTTTACTTTACCTTTACTTTACCTTTACTTTACCTTTACTTTACCTTTACTTTACCTTTACTTTACCTTTACTTTACCTTTACTTTACCTTTACTTTACCTTTACTTTACCTTTACTTTACCTACTTGTCACTGCTTTTCAAGCTGCTTTCTCCTGTCTCAGGCATGTGTTTGAGCTCTGCTTGCTTTTTGAAGTGTAATGCAGGCTTCTGGGTTTTAAGTTGTATCTATGAGGCTGAATGGAACATTGCCCTCCTTGTTTGACCTCCCACATGTGATACACAATCCATTAAATCTCATGTAATATTTAAGAACTTAATACATTCTTTGCATAACATCATAGTAGCATGACAAACCACTGCTCCGAGCACAATTGCTTCTACACACACGTGTTCTGTGAGTGGTGGGACTAACCTGTTTCCTGTAGGTTTGTCTATATGAACTGGCCTTTCTGTGCCTGCAGCCCACACCATAGCTGCTCCTCCTAAGCAGTATGTGCCAGTGCAGGCCTATTGAGAAGGTGGGTGCAGGGGCTGATGGTGGGTGCTGCCCAGGCTGTCTTAGCTCTTCATGGAACACTGTGTAATCACTGAGGCTATCAGCAGTCTGAGACAGTTAACAGTTCCTCTCTTGGTTAGGACTAGTTGGCTGATGGTGTAAGTTCATGTGGTAGATTGTGAGGACACTGAGAACTTTTCATGTTATGAAATTATATGGTGTGGTCATACAGTGTAATAAGGCTGATTTTTTTTTCTATATTTTGTTGAGATTAATGTTTAGTGGATGTGTTTTCAGTCATTGATTAACCAAGACATTTTAATGACATGTGATCTCATGTACAGATCCTTTAGTGTCCATACTAAGCCTTTAATCTGTATTGCTATATGCTTTTAATTTTCAATTGACTTATAGCTTCTGAAGGTTTATCCTTAGTAACAGATGTGACAGCTGATGGTGGATTTATCTGTCACAATAATATGGTATTCATCATACAGTGAGGTTCTTATGCATGCTGTTGTCAACAACTTTCCATTATTTGGGCAATAGGTTCACTAGGCATGTTTTTTAAAAACAATTTAAGGAAGAATTATTGAATTAAAATAGCTGACTGCAGATTCTGAGATAAGACAAACTTAAACCTTTTTGACTTTTGCTTGTGTAGTTACACTGATGAATTGCTGATGATACAAAACTGGCTGGGGGGGATGGCTGACAGGCCATTAGGCTGTGCTGTCATCCAATGAGATCTGTACAGGCTGGAGAGCTGGGTGAAGGCAAACCACATGAAGTTCAGTAAGGACAAGTGGCAACGTCCTGCACCTGAGGAGAAGTAACAGCAGGCAGCAGTACAGGTTAGGGATTGCCCTGATGGAGAGCAGCTCCATGGAGAAAGACCTTGGAGTCTTAGTGGAGCATCAAGAAAAGTGAGTCCAGCAGGTCTAGGGAGGTTCTTCTCCCCCTCTACTCTGCCCTGGTGAGACCACACTTGGAATACTGTGTCCAGTTTTGGGCTCCCCAGTTCAAGAGAGATAGGGATCTGCTAGAGAGAGTCCAACAGAGAGCCACAACGACGATTAGGGGACTTGAGCATCTTCCCTATGAAGAGAGATTGAGAGCCCTGGGGCTGTTTATCCTTGAGAAGACTGAGAGGGGATCTGATCAATGTCTATAAATATCTGAGGGGGTGGGTGTCAAGTGGAGGGGGCCAATCTGTTTTTGGTGGTGTGCAGTTATAAGACAAGGAAAAATGGATACAAACTTGAACATGGAAGGTTTCACCTCACTATGAGGAGAAACTTGTTTACAGTGAGGGTGATGGAGCACTGGAACAGGCCCTCCCAGAGGGGTTGTAGAATCTCCTTCTCTGGAGACTTTCAAAACCTGCCTGGATGCATTCCTGTGTGGACTACCTTAGGTGAGCCTGCTTTTGGCAAGGGGATTGGACTTGATCTCTGGAGGTCCCTTCCAACCTCTAACATTCTGTGATAATGCTAGATTAGTGTTAAAATTATATCAGATAATTAATGTAACTTGATTAGTTTCCCACTTGAAATCTTGGCAACTGAACAAGTGAAGATTAGGCCATTTAAGCTGCTAGCAACTTTAAAATATAATACTGGAAGTCACACAGGCTTTTTGGATTTCACTGAATGAAACTAAAGAAACAGTAGTAAAAGACTTGGTTTCTCAGCTTGGTGTTAATCATTTGGGTTTAATTCACAGCTCCCCCTCCCCAGGATTCTGCCAGGTGCTGCTTTCTCTGTCCATACACTTGAAACTGGAGATAGCTCCCTGGTACTGAGTCAGAATTACATTTCCTTTGTGCCCTTCCATTATCCTGTATTTACTATTTTCTTGTTACTAGGGTTTCTGGAAATAAATTGGATGGCAATTGGTTGGAAGACCTAATCTATATACAGATGAGTGTTTTGGTGTTTAAATGAATCATTTAGCCTTAAACCACCTTGGAGCTCATTAAAGTTCTCAGTGTTGCTTTTGAGGTTAGTCTCATTGCAATCCAGAGTATTTTAACTGCTAAATCAGTGGGAGAAGAAGGGCAGAGCTCTTGCTCTGCCAGTAAAGGCTTATCTTCTTATTACTGGAGTTTTGTTCCTTTTTCTAGCATAAAAAATTCTATTTGCATGTAGATTTTACTTTATTTTCAATGTGGAATACTGCCTGGCAGTATATACAGGCACAACATTCTCAAATGTTATTTATTTTCTTGAGCTCTGCTGCTTTGCCCCTACTCTCATGAATATGCATTCTCATAGTTTAGGACCACATGGTAAGAAACTAGTATGCCATATTCTTGTTCAGTTTGCAGTCAGTGTTCACGGAGTGAGGCCTTTTTTTCAGTTCTTTTTATTCTCCTCAGTGTCTGGCTTGATACTTTATTTATAGCACTTTGTCCAGATGCTGCCCTGCATCTGTCAGCATGTGGGCACTGGCAAGACACTCATCACCCTGCTGCCTGGCCCCTGGCACCATCTGAACTGTCTGTCAGGTAGCAGCTTATCTCACTGTCAGGATGCTGAGATACAGGAGGATTAAGGCACAAACCTAATTCTCCAGATGTCATAGTGACTGTGTATTTGAGACATCATGGCTTCCTTCTCCTCACAGGAAAATTTCATGTTGGAAAGAGATGAGGCAGATGTTTCATCTGTTTTATGCAACACAAAGACTAACTTGGGTAAAGCTCTGTAGCAGATTAAAGCAAGACACAGAACTGGGTTTCAGTTTTTGCATCCAGCTGTGTGCACCAGCCTCTAGGTGCTATACCTCAAATGCAGTACTGGATTGCTGAAAAGCTTTTGAACATGGCTGATGCTTGGAATTTCAGTTGTCAGCTTAAGTGTCAAAGCTGATTCTGATTCTGAACATCAGGTTTGAAGTTCTGGGAGGAGGAAAATGCCATGGGACTCCACCCATGGAAGTTCTGTGATTTATGGCAGAGAGAGAGAAGGTAGAAAGGTCAGATCAAAGGAGTAAGAATTACTAGAAACTAGAAAGGTGGAAGTATGTGGATGTACATGAAAATACGGTCTTACTGAAACAAATCATGCCAGATGTCATAGACTTGTTAAGATTTGTTATCTTACTGGTCTACAAATATGATGTCAGACTGATGGTGGTATCTTGGTGAAAAGCTAAATCTGTGGTCAAATAATTGTTTTCTGGTTGAGCTTCAAGTTGTATCAAGCTTTGCTGTTGCTTCTTGCCTTTTACCAAGAGCCTTCCTCTTTTACTTCATTAAAGCCCTCCCTCTAATTTGTTTTCTACTGTGTGCTGCAGTTTCAGTGTTAAGGCACAGCAAACAGTGTCAAAATAATGGATGTTTTGCTTCTACCTTGGTTTTTCAAACTTCTTGTTACTGTTTTGTCAACTTTATGACAATTCATTTGTTCTCATCACCTCCTCTAATTTCTTGGCTTGTTTTTCAGTGTATTTTCCAGCGCCTCTTTATTATCCTTTTTTGATATTTAACACACTGTTGTTGGGAATTGAGGAAGTGTTTCATCCCAGATCACTGCAGAACTTCCTTTTCATTCTGCTGCCAGAGCTGCTGCAGACCAGCTACTTAATTTGCACTGGCAGGATTTCAAAGAGAAGGTCAGCTGGCCAGGTTATCTCTCCATGGGGTTTCTCTATGTCTTCCTTTTAAATACCATTTTATTCTGTCTGTCCCTTAGAAGGGAAATGGCTCCACCTAAGCTGAATGGTGTGAATCTTTGCTTTAAGTTTAGCGTATTTTAGGAGAACAGTTTCAAGGTAGTTGAGACCCTTTCTGTAGGTTTTTTTAAGATGTTGTCAGAGAAAAGTAAATCTGGCAGAAAAGCAGAGGAGAAAGTGGCAACCTTTGGCTGTGGGGAGCCAGACCACAGTACCAGGAAGGTACATGAAATACAAATTCATAGGAGGGTGGTGAAAACCAGAATTCAGCAGCTGGAATCTTCCTGGATTGTGTGGTAGATATGCTGTTATGTGTTGCTGAGCTCCACTGCTGATGCAATTTCATTGATACAACACAAACACGGTTTCAGTGCACTCAAATTTGGTCAAATCTAATTGTGTCTTTTTAAATTGTTAACAAGCTGAGGAGTTGTGAGTGCATCTAAAGGCACACAGGTTATCTGCTTCCTGGAGGGAGAGCACTCATAATAATTTCCAGCACTGGTGAGTTTTAGCAAATTCCAAAGTACTGTAACAGTAATTGGGGGGGGGGAGAGGGGGGAGAAGTGGTAAGAAAACTCCTTTGAGATAATAATTGCATAAATTGTGCTTCTGGATTCCCCTGGTTAATATGATTGATACATGGTTATATGTTTGGTAAACACTGAACAGTGTTTTCCTCTTTCAGTGATACAAAGAGCACTGCACCTGCAGCCTTCTTGAGCAGGGAGTGGATTTTTGGGGCATTGGGGGAAGTGCGAGTGCTGCAGATTCTTCAGGGTCAGGCTCTGAAAACTTGCTGAGCTGAGAAGTACCACTTCCACAATAATGAATGACCCCAGTTGTTGAATTTGCAGCTTTCTGTGAATATTAAAACAGAAGCAACGTGGTCCTGTGAAGGATGAAGCTCTTTACTAGATGATACACATTTAGGTTTTGATATCCTTTCTCATTATTGCAATCTGGGAAGGGAGCAGACCCCACGTCAGCAGCAGGTTTATATGGAGGACATGAAGCACAACCAATACTGCCAAAAGTATCAGAGAATTGTCATGAGACGATTTGGGGTGAACTTGGGAGTATTGATCTCCTCAGATCCTGCATTCCCTGGCTTCAGAGAAACAGTCCTGAAGCAAAGGGGAGTTTCTTTGTGTAAGCTGGATTCAACCTTTAGCTGATCAGTCCTCTGGGCTATTGGTAACAGAAGGGGAAAGATCCAGATATTCAGCCCTTAAAAAATGGGAAGAAACAAACAGGAGAACCCCACTTACATTGTAGCACTTTTTGATGAGGGATACTCTTCCCATATTTCTCTTTTATAACAAACAGAAAACTACTGCTGCATCTTGGTTTTTTTTGTAGCTTGCAACTGTTGAGGAGTTGTTCTGCTGTACCACAGTAAGGAGAGTTGCAGGATTACAAAACTGACTACTGAATATAGGGTTGTGCTTTCTAGATTTAGTCATATCTTGTTTTTTTTAGTCTTCAAAAGAAAAAACAAAAACTCAGAAGCCTTTTTTCCCCCAAAAGTAAAAAGATGAAATAACTAATCAGCAATTCAATACTTGGGTCAAGTCAGTTGTGTTCAAACTCCAACCTGCTGCTGATTTTGTGTAATAGAGCAGATCCCTTAAATATTTTTTCCACATGCAAACATGGTGAATTCCTTTTCCCAGGCTCTTTACATACCAGTGCATAGAGCTGGCTATTTTCATCCTCTTTCCAGGTGGAAGGGGCAGATCTGATCTTTAAGACCATATAGTCCAAGCATTATGTTAACTCTGCAAAGTCTGTTGCTAAACCATGTCCCTTACCACCACATGTCTTGAGGGAGTTGGAATCAGGTTGAGACACTGTGAAGCTGAAGTCAAATACCTGATTTCTTTGGTGGGCAGAAGCTCATCCAAAGAACATGTATGGTTTAGTTTGTGTTTTCCTAGTGTACTTACACCTCAGAACATAGGTTCTGAAATGCAAGAACCTGCCTATGCTCATCATCTAATTTAAGTCTCTCAGTTTGTGGGTTTTTTCCCACCTTCTCTTTCTGGGGAAAAGAGGAAAATCTTTCTCTGTGGTGAGGATAACTTTTTTCATTGCTATACAGGAAGGGAGCAGAAAGACTGACCTGTTACTGGTCTAAAGGTTCCTCTATTAGTGAGTGTTTATCTATATGAAAAAGAAAAAGGGGATGAAAACACTAAATCCAGTTACTTGGCCTGCCAGGAAAGAACTTAGTGAAACTGAATCCTCAGGAATTCCCTACTTACTACGTTCAAAATAAAGCTGAAATATGTATTTTGGGGTACAAGGAAGAAAAGCTTATCTTGGCTTATTAAATGTAGATTCCAATTTGTCAAGTTAAATAGCAATGTTGTAATTACTTTGTTTAGTTCTATTTTGAATTACTTTTGTTAGTTCTCAGGCTGCAATTGCCATACTGGAGCAACCTTTGTTTCTTCCTGCATTCCTTTGCTCTTGCATTCCTTCATGTGAAGGTTGGGAAACAGTACAGCATATTTGCATCTCTTTGAAAAGAAGTTTTTTGAGCTCCTTTAAATGTTGGTTGCTGTTTTTAATTTAGCTGATTGGGATTCTTCCTATATATGTAGTTATATGTTAGGGATGCCAAGAAAAATGTAAACACTCACTGCTTATCATCATTGGTGTGGAGAACACAAGAACATGTTGGTGAACTCAGATTTTAAGTACGTGTGCACCATTTCATTAGAATTAGGTGATGGGTCGTGCAAATGTCACTGAGGCAAGAGCTGTAAATGAACTTTTAAGGACTACTTACTGTGTTCACTTTGTGTGTGACTTCTGAAGATGCTTGGTTATACCTGCACAGAGGAAGGTCCCCAGGCTGGACACACTGATTCATCTACTGGTATGTTTCCATAACACTGTTTTTTGATTTTGAACTGTTGTTCCTGAAGTTTTTCTATTAGGCAGATGTGTTTATTATGCAGCAAAGCACTGTTTAATGTACACAGAACGGGACGCTCAATATGATCCTAAAGTAAACAACAAATAACATTTACTCATAAAACATAACCAATGATTTGACAAGGGGGTTTCATCCAATCCGTGGTGATTGTTTCAGGTGAGATGCTGACGGGACAGGTACTGTTCTGGAGAATATGTCAGGGTTTAGCAAGGTTAGGAAATAATCCTCCTTTAGTAGATCTGGAAAATCTGCATTTTTCTTCAGAAAGGAGTCATCTTTTCACATTTTCTTGGCTCTTTTCCCTGTTCAGTTAACACAGGAGAGGTGTCACTGTGTGCTAAGCAGCTCTGGTGTTTGGGAGACACATTTTGCCCTGACACATTAATCAGTGACAAAGTAATTGTGTTTATTTGCTAAAATGTTTGGAGCTTCACCAGAGCCTCTGCATTATTTTACTTGTTTTGAAATGGAACAACCCATTGGAAGGATATTTCTCGTGGTGGTCTATGGACAAAAGACTCATTATTAGCCCTTAATCGTAAATAGGAGTTTAAATTGCCTTCTGGAAACTCTTCCACTTTAAGATTCAGATTCTGCTGAGTTTTCACATTGTTTCTTTTGATAGAATTGTGAGGGTATACCAAAGAGAATGGATTGTAAGCAAGGAGTAACTTTTAAGTGTATTTTAACAGCATGTCTCTTCTATGTATGAAAATTTTGCTGTCTGTGGAAAAGGTGATTATTAAATTGTTGAGACACTCCACTCCCAGACAGTTCAGATTTTACGTACTCCTTCTCCAGCTCCCTGATAATGGAAATAAACTGAAGAATCAACTTATTTTTAGTTACTGAATTTAAGAATGGGACTTCAGCTGTAATCGGAACTACAGCTCGTTGTGTCAGATCCTGCCTGGGCTAATAGATTTGAGGGGAAAGCCTGCCAGCTGGAACAGGCAGGAGTGTTAATCTGCCCGTGTGCTGTAACAGACGTTGAGCAGAGGCTGCTTGTCAGAGGTACCTCATAGTAACTTTTAAAGATTCTCGTTTGTTTCAGTACATTTTTCTTGCATCGCCAATTTTTTCCATAAAGCAAACCGCAAGCTGCATTACTGGGGACTCCAGCTGAAACTTGTGGTGACTAGGAAACAGATTAAATGCAGGTTTTCCCTTTTCTCTGCTTGCCAGCAGTGATGTCAGGTTTTAATGATCCTTACCTCAACTCGCTGTGCTCCTAGCACCCTCTATGAAAACCCTCCTCTCCCGTTCTTGTATGTTGTTAAGGAGATGCTGATGGCTGTTGATAAGAAACAATGAGGTGTCCAGCTGATGACTTCACTTCCCAGTATAAGGTGCCCTTTTCAGCATTGAAGCATGCTGAGAAAATTCACTTGGGAAAGAGGAGAGGCAGATTGTTTCATCACAAATTTCAGAGAGACGCCTAAGTGCAGCAAAGAGAATTTGCTAAAAGAGAGAATGGGGCTTTTGGCTCTGCACAAACCAGAATTCTGTGGATCTGAGTCAACACAGGTTGACTGTGTTCCAGTGACTGTGGAGGAGCAGCTTTGCTCTTGGAGTGGCTGTTTCTAGTTGTCTTTATGTGATCAGACAGAACAGGTACTGCTGCCTGTAACAGCAGCACAGGAAGTCATTCTCAGTTACACAAGTTTTGTTTTATGGAAAGAACTTTGTCAGAGGAATTGGGGATGTGAAAACAAATAATTGCAATCAGTAATTTTAGACAGTCTATGGCAAAGAGTCTAAAAGAAGAAGAAAAATGAAGCTTCTGATAGGATGAATTTTTATGTTGTCCTGCTGAGGATCCTGGAGGTGTAATTACAAGCTCTGTGCGCTTGCATCTTGTCATAACTGCAGCTGAAGTCTGTGTGAAATACAAACTGTGTTGCTTTGTGTGCTGCATGATTCTGGCTCTTCATCCCAAGTCTGAAACTCATGGATTTTTCAGCCTGGTGCATGTTTTCACTCTTTTTACATGTGCTACAGAACTTTAATATGTAGCATGTGAGTTTCCTTGGTATTATTTTCTTAGTGAATTCATCTGGAAAGCCTTTTTTTTTTTTAAATAAACTTCTTACTCTCTCTTCCTTCATTCTCCTGGCTTCTGAGTCCAGGGGTGAATGCCTGCTAGTAGCAGTTGCAATGACTTGTAGGCCCTATCGGTTGAATTGGAGAGGAATTGTCTTGGACAGGCCATTCTGTTCAATACACAATGTATTTGAGTTTAGATGACCCTAATACTAGTGAAGAGCACTTGGTCCTGACACTGCAAAGGCTTATTTATGTACTTCAGATCTCTTAGCAGAAGGTCTAGCGATGTAGAAAAGCTGTTACTCACTTCCCTTCACCATACATGCAGGGCTGTGTCAGGCACCCAGCTGTTGGGTGAGCACCCAACTGGTCCTCTGGTCCCCTTGCTGGATGGGAGCTAGGTGTGAAACACCTGCTTCGGGGTATGCAGCAAGCAAATCACTTTTCATATAAAATGGCACAAATCAAACCTCCATGTAAATGAAGCCATTTCTCCTTTGTCCCTTGTCTTTATTAATAGAGGATGGCATTACTGGCTAATTCTATGTCCAACGTAAGCTGAAAGCTGCAAAGCTGCGTCAAGCTGTATATAGATATTTGGTCAGGAGCATTCCAGGAGATTTCAATGTGAGCACAGAAGAAAGTTGAAAGTAAATAAGAGATCTGTGAGAGAATTCTCCAGGGAGTTTTGGCAGCATACCACACATCGTTTGCAGGGATAGGCTTTCCTTTCACTTGAAGGACCACAGAAGGTAAATTCTGTTTCTTGGGCAATTAAAGAACACAGGATAGGAGGTCTTTTCAGTTTTTTGCTTCAACATGTCTATGGGAAGCCTGAGGAACATTCACTGTTTCCCTGTGTTTCCAGGAGTGTAGTTAGTATCAAATATAGAAATAGACACACTTTTATGTAAAACCTGAGTCTTGCTTCATCAGATTTTAGGAAAAACTCCTAAACTGCAAAGGGTGGTAGTCCTCTAGCCCCAGCAGTTAAAACAAAACCAGTATTCATTTCATGGGTGTGTTGTTCAGTCCCTGGTGGGTATGACTGTGGTGTGAAGAGGCCAGACTGTGGTCTGCAGTGGCTGGGGGATTGCACGGTGACAATTGCATCATAGACTGGATCAGGGAGAAGATGAGGAAGACTGGTGGGACTTGATAAAAGCCAGTTCCTGACATTCATTTCCACTAGTCCTGTGCTGCACATCTTTAGGGTTACAGGACCTTGTTATTCACTCAGTCCCCTCTCAGTGGGAGAAGCAGAATATAGATAAATGTAGGGAATTCAACATGATTTTCTTCATATAGGTTTTCTGGATATGTGTATGTCAGTAGGGAATGGTGATGCTGCATTCCTCATGTCCTTGGTTGTTCTTGTGCAAGCTGTGGCTATGCACAGGCTGCCCCAAAGCCCTACAGTGAGGCTTGATAGTGGAATCTTGCTTGTAGTGGGTAAAAACACCAGCAGCAGGCGAGTGGTTTGAGCTTTGCTTTCTTTCATTACTGGAGCTTGTCAGAGTTAATCTGTATGGACACTTAAATTGTTTCTGCTTAGGTGAATCTCTTGCAAGTTTTAGATGTAATTCTGACTGCTTTAAATTTTATTGCCAGCATCTGTTTTAAATGCTTTTGGGATTCAGATGCTTCAGTACAGTTCAACTCTGTGTGTCATAATTTTTGAAGCTGCTCAACATTTCCAGTTTGGATGATAACTCTTAAAGGAGAAAACAAAAGGAGGAAGAGTTTTTAAAGTGCCCCTGATGCTAACTTTCTTTCTCTTTCCATTTCAGAATGATGACCTCTACAACCTCAGAAAATCCTTCGTTTAACTCATGGGTATCAAGACTATAAATGTTTCATGCTATCACAACTAGGACCTCACCTCCTTCTCTTCCTCTGTTAATGGGTACGAAGCATCCAGTTCAGTTTGTTTACTTTACACAAACCTCAGGAGTTAGTTGACTGAGCTGCACATCCTGTGTTGTGCCAAGCAGAAGCACTGTGACACCTGGACAATGAGTCTCTCTTCCTTCATCTTCCACCACAAGGACTTAGCTGGCCACCATGAACTGATGTGCCCACCACTACGTCATGGTGAGAATGGGTATTTTACTAGCACATTTACACAACTTCATTTGCTGCTGAAAACCTGTATGACAAATCATCATTGTAAATTATTGCATACCAGACTTAATGTTGGTTGAAGAGTATTAAATATTTAACATAGGTTCTGATTTATACATGTACTTTTTTTAATTAAAATGTAACTTTTCCTACAACACATCTTTTTTGATGTGGAACTGAGGTATACTATATTCTGTTGTAAACAGAGTGGGAGACCTGCTTAAAACAAGGCTTCTAAGAATAGAGTAGGGTACTATTCTTGTTTTAAGATTGTAATTCAGAAAATAATATAATATGAGTCATTGGTCCCTGGGCCTTGATTGTACAGTCATATTTACTGATACTATCAGTTGTAAGATAACCCTGATGTTGAGCTCAGTTCTTTCCAAAATAAAAAATAATTTTGTACTCCTTGTAAAAAAATAGTCTGTATTAACTACAATGAAGACATGGTACATGGTATTTACAAGTGTCACCTTGAATTCATCTATTGCACAGCAACTGGCAAAAAAAAAAATTGGGAAAAAGAAATCAAAGTCTTCCATTGTATATATTGTAAAGAAAAAACCCTGAAGCAACAGAAAACCACAAAGCAAAATTAAAACAAATTGACTCTTTCCCTGGAATGAAAATGTGGGTGTTTGTAAATTCTGGAAATCTCTTTCTATATGTAATAAACTAGATACTGTTTTATCTGCTGGAGTGTTTTGTGGGGTTTTTTGTTTCCTTGGTAAGCTGACTTAGGTATCTCAAACTGTCCCACCAGGTTTCCTTCATGTCTCTGTGGTGTATAATTGAGAATGGCTTTGGATCATCAGAGAAAAAGAACAAAATCTGGTGTAATTAAGTGTAGTAGGCAGTAGACTTCTTTCAGTTATTCCACTGAAGCTCTTGTTTCAGTTTTCTGGAGAATCTTCAGGGTATAGCCCTCCTTCCACTGAAACTGGTGGAAGAGTTCACAACAAGTGAAATAACTGGAAGTCACTTCAGTGCTTCATCACAAAATTTACAAAGATTAGCTCAATGATTGTTTGGAAATTAATGCAAGAGGGAATGATGAGGAAGAATTCTTTCACAGCTCTGCTGCCCTATGGCTCTGTGCAGATAGAAATTCTTTTGTGCATAGCACTTGCAGAGCTTTTATTCCTTTGGAGACTGGAAAAGTACTGAGATCATGGATTTCCAAATAAAAAGTTGTTGAAGTGATAATTGAACTTGAAGCCATGTCAGGTCTCTGTTGGTCCCTCCCTCTGCTTCTGTGAAGCAGCTCCATGGGCCAGCGCACACTGGACCAGATTCCAGTTATTAGGAGAAGCTAGACACTTAAAGCACAAGCTCTCCCTGCAGGAAGGCTGTCAGACCCTCAGAGAAGGGATTTCTCTCCCCTAAGATGTTTATGGTGTCTGGAGTTAGGCCAAGTTTAATGCAATGTCCTCTCCAGACGGTAGTGTAGATGGAAGAGACCGCAGTACTGCTATTCATCAGCTCTCCCTTTGCAGGAGGTTTCCCACTGCCTTAGATCTGCTGGGACTGTTACATGTATATGATCACTCTACCTCTTTCGAATCAAAATATTCACTTAAGAAAGGACTTACAGTTTAAGAATACTTCAATCATTCCAGATCACTGGGAACACGAGTAGTGGTGCTGGCAGGTTTGAGGATGTGGTTGCATGGTGAAGATGCAGCCTGAGGAGGACCTGTGGCTGGAAAACGTGGCCTTGGCTGACAAAACAGCCTTCTCACTGATGTCAAGCTTTGCTGCTTTTTTGCGCAGGAAGGGGCAGGTCAGTCCACACAGCAACTTGCCCGTTGCTCTTGATGAACTTTGATGTATGTTTTTCTAAAGAAATATTAGTATCTAAGAAGGCAGAACTTGCTTTAATAGAAAGCCACGTGCGTCAGACCAGTATTTAAATCTGTAAGTTATCCATTGATAGTTCACCTTAACATTCTTCTTTTTTTGGTTTGTTTTTTATTAATGGAGTTGAGTTGCAGTGAACACTCGCATATGTTCTGAAGTAAAAACATATAAACAGCTCACCCTCAAGCCCTTTGCCCACAGCCTTCCCCATCTTAATGAATTAATATGGACTTTCACTGTGGTGATTTGGTTGCTAAATATTAGTTGGTGTTGCTGTTTCAGTGCCTCAGACAGAAGTATTTATGGCCATTGTGCTTTGCAGTGTTTCGGGTAATTTGCATACTTTAGCAATTACTGAAATAATAGGTTTGTAGGTACTGGAAGCTGCTGTTAAGTTTTAAAAGGCATTAATGAGTACATTTAATCCTGCTAGAACTTCACAGTGATGTATCTGTGGGCAAATTTTGTTCATAAAGTACGAATTTTTAAAAATTGGCAGTGGTCATTATCAAAGAGAACAGTGAGAGATGGATGGTGCTGATCTGGTGGATTTCCACATACGGTAATGGGAATTTACAGCCAGAGAAACAGCTTGTTAATGATATTAACAGGCACTGGGTTTGTGTTAGTCACTGTTTTTTTTCCTAGTAAAATGAAACATGCCTATTTAGTAAATGTTTTGAAAGGCTTTTGAAACATAAGGCATTTGTAATCAAACCTAATTCTTTTCTTGCATAGATTTTTGTTATAAATTGCAAACTTTAATAAATAGACCATTGTGAACCGAACTCTTTTAAATTGAAGCATAAATACCTCAAAGATGTGGTGCTCTATCTTAATTTTCTATGAGTTATTTTGTTCTGTCTGCCACAGAACAGATTATCATTTCTCTAAGTGTAAAAATGAGCAAATGGAATCAGTCCTTTACCAGCTAGTAAAATGCAGATACTCAGGAGCTGATTTTGTTTTGAATTTTTCTTTTTTTTTTTAAGTGGAGGTTTCTGGTTATTTGAGTTCTTTCTGGCTTCATTACTGGCACAGCTTTGGTTTTCATAAATTCTGTACTGAATTGCATTTATTTGTGCTATTGGCTGAAAATGAATGGGGTTGTAAAAACTATTTGAAAGAGTCTCCAGGAGCAACACTCACATTCTTGGGTTTTTGCAGGGATTGTTGTGTTGAAGTTTAATTTGGTGCTGAGTTGACATGTATGTTGTGGAACTCTAAATAAATTTTCATCCTTTTAATCTTTGATATTAACCTCTTTAATTAGTATTTAAAATGTTATGTCTCTTTTATAGTGCTTATTAACTTTTATTTTCCCAAGCAGAAGTACAAATTCAGAAAGCAAAATGGAATCGCAGCGTAGTCTTTCTGCATATTTAAGAACTAAGCGTCCGTGTCCATGTTGCGACCAGCTGACTGTGCTGAAGCTATTACTCATGCCCTCTATTACACTCCAGGGCTGCGTAATGAGTAGTATGTGCTTAAATGGCTTCGATCAACTTCATGTGTGCCGTGTTTCCGTTACATAACTCTGCTCTACAGCAGCAGATGAACGCAGCGATACGAGGAGCCTTCACGTTGGCTTCAGCTGTACTTAAGTACGAGTTGAAGCTTGTAGTTAAGTGCAGCATGTCAACTGAATCAATCTGGAGAGATGTTGGAAGTGCTTTTTGTGCAGCTTAATTCACTTAGCTTTGTTTAAAGAAGCAATACTGAAAATAATGAAGTTAGGGCAACTCTTTTGTCCATCTCCTGCCTGGCCTCCCACCCCATCTTTGGGTACAGCCACTGGTGTTTTCAGGTTTTTTCATCCTGCAGCTTTCAGGTTAGTTCACTAGTGTAAAGTGATGGTATTCACTTTGCATTTACTTGCTTATTAGCAATTCCATTAAGTTGTAGCTTTGAAGATGCCATAAATAAGTTGATTGCGAACTATGGGGTTATTTGGTGGGTATCCTCTGGCTGCCAGGATCCCCGAAACTCATTTCTGCTATATTTAGAGATGTACAATAAGAGAAGAAAATAAAACCTATATGCCTTCTGTAAATTAAACCACTTGCATACATCTCAGAGAAATCAAGTTGTCTCTAGGCAGATAAACTAGGGAGTAATTCTATTGTTATGGCTTGAACAAATGGTTCTGCTATTTCCACTGCTCTTGAGCCTTGCGTCTGTCTATAGAAACTGAAGCACTGGTTGTGTGGAGGGAGGAGACCTGAGGGAGGACTCACCTATGATGTTTGTAGAGGGTAGAGTGTTGCAAGGAAAAACTATTAAAGCAGAAATGGTGCTACAGGATTGATAAAAAGTTAAAACTACTAAATAGTATCTTTGACCTTTTGTCTGGTAATTTCTGAAGAGTGCTGCCTCCCAGCTCTTCCTGTCTGAGTGTCCAAAGGCTTGTTGCATGACAGGTAGCAGGCACGACCTCTGCCTTGCTTTTATACTTTTATTTCTTTAGTTTAAAGTCATCCTGGCACTATTTGACTGTTTGATGTCATGGCTGAACCATGGAGCAGGGCAGAGTCTCTTGTGCAGTGCAGGGCCCTGCTGTACCAGGCTAGGCGGGAACGCCTGAGGGGCCTGCTGTGGGGCAGGGAACTGTTCCTCATCCTCCTCTTTGGCTCTTTTTGTTTTAATAACTGATTATTAATTAGACTGAATAAGATACCAGTTGTGTCATGACTGACTTATTTTCAATCAGACACAGTAGAGTTGGAATGTAAAGATTTTTCTCCTCAGTTTGTGGTGAGCAGTAGTTCCACCTTATTAGATTTCCTCACTGCAGCAACAATGCTTTGTTTTTCCACCATTTTGAGCGTTAACTGAAAGAAGAAATTACTATAATTTATAAATTTACTGCGCTTATAAATTTGCTGTTTCACCTTCCACTGGTGAATTTGGAACAACATTTCATTGTTCTTTAAACAGTTGCTTGGAAATTTAAGGCAGGAGTTTGAGAACACCACCAGAATTTCTCCCATGCCCTGATTCTCACTGCAGTCACCTGAGGTGGGTTCAGGGCAAATTTGTCATTGATTTTTACTTAGGAAATCAACATTTCTGAAATCAGTGATAGGTCATTGGCTTTTATTTTCAAAAGGCTCATGGAAACATCTGAGTGTGCAGTTCTTGTGGCTGCAGGCTCAATCCAAAACATGGATCAAGCCCACAAAGGGCCAAAAAGCATTTATTTGTCCTTTAAGTATGAATATGACTAACTTCAGAGACAAAAGGGTGTTCTCTAAGAACCTCTAGAGACTCCTGCAGTATTGGTCGCTAGAATTTGGTTATCTTTTCTCCAGAGCAGCCTCAAGGCCCTGTGCAATGAACCTGCCCGCTTTTGCCTCCTCAGAGGAGGATGCCATTACTGCTCTGCCCAGCCTGCCATTTTACCACACCACCTGGCTGTCCTCAGCTACCTGGCAGAGTAACCCAGCTTATACTATCAGTGTGCCTTTATCAGTAGCATGTTTTGCATTAATTTCAGCTTCTTCACATCCCATCCATGGCTGCAGTGTGTGCTGGGAGTTCTTTGCCAGCTTCCTTTCATGCAGGCCACCTCTACCACCCACACTGTTGGTGCCACCTCAGCAGGAACCCACAGGAGAAGGTAAGCTGAAATACTTTTCCCTAAACCTGCCAGGAAACAATTTGCCTGGGCTTCTTCCTTGTCAGGCTTTTGTGTGTGAAGTGGCCTGGTAATCTGTTGGCTCATCAGCAGTCTCCCAGTCATGTGGCTAATCCAAAGGGTTGTCATCTGAGGTGAAAAATAAGGAGAAGAGTCTGAAAGTGACACATGTATGGGGAAATAAGACTGGTTTGTCACACTATGGAATTATTTTGGTTTTAAAAGGCTTTGTCTTCTCTGGGACCTTTGGCTGGAAACGATGGCCTGATGGAATACTGAGTGGTTTTACCTGGTTGAGTAATTTTGTTGCTGATTAGGTATGTGGAGTGATTTGGCATTTTTCTTAACAGTGTTGTTATTTAAGCAACGTGTTATCATATACAACGATAATGTAAATTGATACTGAAATTGTGAGCAACATCTCTAAGAATTTAGTGCCTTTTCGGGTGTTTTTATTTGGAGTATTTTTTGCTTATTACATTTGTGTGAGTGTGGAGTAGAAAACACTTCCAGAAGCTTGTCAGTGAAGAATCAATGACTGATCGCATTGCAGTAGATGTTCAGATAAGTGCTTTTGAATAATTTAATTTTTGATCTTTGTGCGGACACTTCAAGTGTCACTTTCCAGCAGTCAGCAGCTCTTGTAGCTCTAGTGATCGCCAGAAGTTATTTTTAAGAAACGATAGGAAGTACATGCTCAGTCTGAAAATAGTTAAGGCCAGTTCTTCAGAGAGGAGTTAAGCCATGAATGACTTACGAGTCCCATAGACAACTCTCATTATGTAATAATACTTCCCTAAAAAATGAATTTCAGTAGCTATAATGAGGGGGAAATGAGAAATGGGGCTCAAAGGAAATAAATTACAAGTCCAATGTGCTCAAATTTTCCCTTTGTCATCTTTGTATATTTCATTGTTTTCAGTATTTCTGCATTTTCTTTGTCAAAGCAAATTGTACCCAGTAAACAAGAGTCGGATTTCTCATGCCTGTCATTTACATTCTTTGGTTTAATCTTTGTTGTTTTCCAAAATTGACAAAGATAAATTTAGATTGGCTTTTTGCTTTAACAGCCTTAGTGTTCTAGTCTAATTCCACTTTGAGTGTACCTGTTTGATGTACTGAAGTGCTGTGGTCTCTCTCTAAGCATAACACTGCATGCATTTTCATTTATTATGAAAGAAAAATTATTCAAAAACACAATTGTGAGAACTCCTAAGGCTGTGCCTTTAGAAACAGGTTTTACCTCTTGTGCTCCTTCACAGTGAATGGAAGGTCAGAAGAGTTAAAACAGGAGTGCTGATTTTGCTGCAGTAAAATAGAGTGCTTCTGTGTGATCATAATTTTAAATTACCTCTCCAACTTTGTCACTGCCTAAATTAATCAGGGTAATGCATGGCAGAGTGAAATGAAAGACACAAACACAGCAACGTACCCTGACTTCCTGAGACGGGGGGAAAAAAGCATGTTCATTTCTGAAAGGGAGCCAAATCAAGAGAAGATAATTCTCTACCATATGGAGTAGTCCATAATATATTAGTGTGTTGTTTTGTGTTGTGTTTTGTTTAAATAGTGAGGCTTAAAATGAGGCTGCTTCAAGGAAAAGTAAGCTCAGTGTCATAAGAATTCTTTGTTGTTTGGAGGCGAGGGGAAAAAAATCATGGCTCTCTGACAGTTGTTGTTTTGTTTGTTTTTTTTTTATATATTACTGAGAACTGTACTCTGGTTGGTGTGTGAGCTCTGCCCAGGCTTCTATAAACCAACATTGTGAGGCACACAGCAAGTAAAGGCATTCCAGATTACAATTATTATCCTAGAGCCAGTTTGTTTAGAGAGTGGAGAATGGAGGTAACCCTTCCTCACACCAGCAAAATCTGAATGAGCTGAAAGCTGGGTGATTTGCTCCAGCTTGTACACATGTTCGCTCAGGGAAGTACTGGGTTAAAAAATACAGACCACAGAGATTGGGAAAAGCCTGACAAAATCTACAGCTGTGATCTTTGCCCATGGAAACACAAGATCAAAGGAGAGCCTGGATGCTGAACTTAACCCTGCTCACACCAGCGGGATGATCTCTCTTTACTGGCCTTACCTGACCTCCCCTCAGCAGAAGTGACCTCAGGAACGAGGTGCACCAGCATCATGGAGGGCTCAGCTGGTAGTCGGTGCAGCTTGTGACTGCTGTTGGCTTCCTTGTGGAGCACATGGTTGCAAGGGTAATGTGATGTGCCTGCTACCCTGGGCCCCCAACCATGGCTGCACTCAGCCCTTCTCTGGTAGAAAACCATCTGAGTCCTGTTAATCACACATGCCTGACACATGGACTTAAGGGCCACCCTTCAGGTGTAGCGGGGAACAGACCTCATGGAAATAAATGGGAATTTAGCTGCAAGCTTCTGAATTCCTGCCTTGGTTGCAGGAGCAGGCAGAACGTGTCTTGACTAAGTAAATGCCTGCAGCCCACACAGCCGAAGTGGTCCTTTTTCGGCTTTATAATTTATGAATATGTTGCTGGGAATAAACACAGAGCTTGTGTGCTCCAGGCAGTGTTTAAAGCTCTATCTTGCTCTGTGCTGCATAACAAAATCCATGTCACAGATGGTAGCCAGGCCTGAGACAAAGCTTGTAATGAATGGATGTTAATATTGTTTTAACACATATGGTTAGATTTTTGTAAATATTTCTTTGTTCCTACCTCTTTGTGTGTAGAGTATCCCCACGTCCTCTGCACCTGTGTGGAAAGTCAGCTGCTGCTCCTAGAGTGATGTGACCTGTATTTAAAGGAAAAACCCAGCCCAAGAGCTTTTCAGCTGTGGGCTTATGTTCCACTGGAACTGAACCTTCCCAAAAGTACATTGGCCTTGATTGAGGTCTGGAATGGGTGAGCTAAGAAGGGAATTCTTGCAACTCAACCCTGACTTTCAGATCCAACTAGTGTAATTATAGTTTAGTTACTGGCCAGTAGTCCAGCTCTGGAGAGCATCAAAGCATTCCTGTAAAGCATTCTGAACTACTCCCAGTGACCACTTCTGTGGTCAGTGTATAGTAACCTCTGAGCACATAACCAACTGCACCTTGTCCAAAGAATTGTGTGGCTTCTGTGTGAAGTACCCATCCAACAGAAAGCTCTGTTGTAGGAACTGGATAATTTGACTGCCTGGGCATTGCGACATCTATTGCACAACTGCACTTCAAATGCCGTCTGGACTCTATGGCAACTTCCTAGGCAGGAGCTGTTGTACCAACCAATGCATCCAGAATGGGCTGTATCAAAAGCTTTGGCAAATCAATGCCTGCAGAAAGGTAATTGGACTTTTAATAGATTTTATTGTTAGAGCAAAAGGAGGAAATTGAGATAAAAGCCTTAAGAGTAGAGAAAGGAAAAATTTAATTTGTATATAGTGGATTAAGTTGTTTTTAAGATGCCTTCTTTCAGTCTTTTGGTGGAGTGCAGCTTGTTGAGACACTGACTTAATGAATTAAAAGGCAGGGCCCATAGTATTTGTTAGTGTAAATTACTTGGTTTTATTTTCTTCTCACTCTAAGCACCTACCATGAACAAATAAAAAGAAGGGAAAAGGGAATTGGGTGGAACTGTAGAAGACAAGGAAATAGGAAATGGGAAAAGCATCAGAAAGTGGCTGTGTCTAACAAAGTGTATATGTACAGCCAACAAATGCTCCAGCAGCACTGAGTACAACAGTCACAACAGTCGCAAACAGTCACAAACTCTCCTTGAGAACTCAGTAGTGTTTATTCATTATTAAACTACACAAAGTGATGCTTTTTCTGTGGTGTTCAGGTTGTGGTTTGCTTCATGTTGCTGTAATTGTGATGTACATGTTTAATGGTAAGTAGAGATGTCTAGGAGGTGGTGAGGAGGAGATGTTTGAAGGATATCCATTCTGAAAAAGAGGAATACAGATCAATCTCCCTGCCCATTCAGATGATATATGAAGAATGTCTGTGAAATTAAGAGGCCAAATATTTACATTTAACTACAGTCATTGCTTGTTAATTCCTGTTCCTATTTATAGTACTGTGTAATGAAAGTAATTAAATAATGAGATTTCCTATGGAAGTGTGTCAGATTCTCATAGCTGTCAGTCAGCCCATTCTGATAACACTGAATCTGAGCTTTCATTTCCAAATGCTCTGCTATGCCTGGTTTTCTATCAGCTTGCTGGTGCTGTTCTTAACTCCTGAGCAGTAAGTGTTTGGGCTGGAAGAAGACAAAAAGTAGGTATTTTCTGTCTATGTTTCTTATTGAGGACAGCCGAAAAACTGTAGAGGTGTCAGAATATTTGTGGGGGGACTGTGAATACAAATCAGAAAGAAGCATGGAGAGTTTTCTATTTATGGCTTTTAAAACAGGTGAGATTTTTATCAAATCATTAGGAATTATTTAATGCAACAGACATAGAAAGTGTCTTTATTTTTTATTTCCACCATTTAGGATTGCCCTGATTTTAGCATTGCAAGGCTATGGCAGATGCTGTCCTTTATACTGAACTCTGAGGTTATGGTGCATTCTGAGAACCCAGCCATTCGCTGCTGTTTTTGAATGTATTATTACATTCAGAATTATTTGAAAAAAAAAAAAAAAACCAACTTCTATTTTCAGGAAAAATACTGCAATTCTTCTACCAGCATTAAAGCGTAACAGACCTAAAAAAAAAGGAGCAATCACATTTGCATGAGCTGTCTTGGATCATTTGGGGATTTAAATCTGTAGTTTTTGTAGTTTACTGCAAATTGCAGTGC
Organism: Indicator indicator; assembly: GCF_027791375.1. Classification (NCBI taxonomy): domain Eukaryota; kingdom Metazoa; phylum Chordata; class Aves; order Piciformes; family Indicatoridae; genus Indicator; species Indicator indicator. The sequence goes on along the minus strand of NC_072022.1, from coordinate 4,598,044 downwards.
TTTTTTCTGGTTTGTCTTGTTGAAAGGAGATAGTTCTGACAGAAAAACATCTCTCCTGCTTGGTGTGAACTCTTGCCTTGACGTCAATAACCCAATTAGAAGTGTGTGTCTGTGCACATACATGTGCATGCACATCAATAACCATTTCTAAAGGGAGAGAGGGGAATGCTGTGAGAACTGCCTCAGTAACTTTACGAACTTAAGTGCTGACTGTTCTTTAGAGTTATGATCCTCCTGTTCTATGGCGAGTGTTGCTGTAGGGTCATGTTACTGTTCTTTGTGCTGTATATATTTCCTTGCTTTCTTGCAGTAAAAGAGCCATGCTTTTATGGTGAGCATTTCCAATTTGTAACAGCTGAGCAACCTGAGGTTGCTGCTTTGGCAGGGTGAAGCCATCTGCCCTTTATGGAACTTACCAGGTGATTTACTAGCCATGACTTTCCCTACATGTCACACTTGAAGGCTCATCAAAATAATCCAGAATGTTCTGTGACCAAATAAATGGAATAGGCTGAAGAATTAATTTGCCAAGATAACCACACTAGTGTGTGCCAAACCAAACATCATTGTTCGAAGCATGGCTTGACCATAATGCCTGTCTCTGAATTGGGGTGGGAATGGTTTCATGGGAAAAGTTCTGCTCAACAGTATACAGGGCTCAAATACCCTACTTTTGGAGAAGAGACCACATATCTAATTTAAATGAGTTTAAACTGCAGCCAGCACTATGGTTTGTGGCTGGTCTTTATTACCTGCCATCTTCTCAGTCATATATTTTTCAAATTTTATTTCAAAATTATTAAATAATTACTTTTTAAAATATTTTTTTTTCTGTTTTGGTTGGTGTTGGTTTTGGTTTTGTTTTTTTTTAAAAAGAACAACTTGTTTCACCATTGCTGTTTTTTGGTACTCCTTAGAGAAAGCAAACTGTGTTTCCACCAGCGATTCCTCTTTCATTTTTACCATTGAATTTTGTGACTGTAGGATGCCTCACAGCACACACAGGTGAATAGTGACCTTGCAGAGTCTGGGTAGTTTAGCATGAAGCACCACTGCAGCATATGGAGTTAGGAAAAAAAATAAAGATTATAGAAGAGCAAAAAGGGAAGAGAGGGACTAGATGTTGGGCTTACCAGATTTGCATTCTGTACTGGAGTCAGCTGCCCAAATTTAGTAGCATCATACCTCTTAAGTGGCTTGAAGGCTGAGGCTCTGAGAGGCATTTTCCACAGTTTTCATAACCTACTTGAAATTTGTTATTGGAGTTATGTCAGTTGTGGGTGGGAAGAACAGAGCTGGGGAGATTTCTTCTGCATCCAAACCTTGCCCAGCCCCATAGAAGGAAACCAGCACAGACTGATAAAGCTAATTTAGGTGAAAAGTCCTTTCCATTCATCTCTGTGAACATGAGGAAGAGGTGCCAACGAGAAAGCCATGTGCCTAGTTTGTCACCCAGGAGTGGGGCTGCAGTAGTGCAGGTACAAAGTGCCAGATCAATAGGATAAACTGGGGTAAATCTGGGTAAGTTCCTTTCCCTGATAAACTCCTAGAAACTTTGCTGCTGTTTCACTTGTTCTTTAACAAGTGATTAAACAGCAGTACTGAGATTGTTTCTCCCTCATATAGAGTTTGTTCCAGTGGGTTCTAAGAGAGAAGAATGGTGAAGCATCAGATGCCGTTCTTTCAGCTGGCCTTGCCTTTCCTTCCCTTAAGCATTTTTATCACGGACCATCCAAATATATGCCATCTTGCCTCACGAAAGTGTCTAGGGTTTCATTTTGTCTTTGGTTCAAATTCCCAAGTGGTTTGTGGGTTATTTTTCCAAGCATCAGCACAGCTCATGTTTTGTTCTTCCCATAGTTTCCATCACATCTGACAAATTCTGACTACCCTTTCACCAGCGTTATTGCCACTTGTCTCTGTGTTACTGTTTCTCAGCTTGTCAGTTAATAACTGAAATACTAGGACATATAAGAACATGAGAAATGACATATATCCCCCAGTTGTCATGTTTGGAATGGCAGCAGCTCTGTTGCACATGATACAGTTGTAAATTAAAATTTTCCATTGACCTGGAGCTTAGAGGAATATTCTCAGAACAGGATCTGCTTAGTCAGTTCTACTGCTCTTGATACATTTATATCTGGGGGTTTATATTCCTGTTTCTTATTTAATTCTGCTATTCTTAGTAAATGCGCTTGCCTTTACAGGTGGTGAGGTTTGCACTCGAGATTGGGTGAAAGGTTTTGGTTGCAAAAAGTACACGAAATCCTGTGTGTTTTATCTATGCAAGGAGCTGTGAAAGTTGATTTTTCTGACTATCAAAGGAGAAAACTGTCTTTTTAAATGGTTGTATCTGAAATAATTCAGGACAGGAAGGTTTTATGAGACCTGTCTATAAATTCCAGGATTGATGTATTTGTCTCTTTTACTACAGTCAATAGAAAAATTAAAGATTATGTCATTTTGGTAATGTAATACAGAGCTATTTTTAGGAACTAAAAAGCTTGTCAAAAGCACCTGCTTTGCACCAGGACTAGCACATTGAAGCCAACATGGGATTTGAATCCAACCCATTTTGAGTTGTGACAGGTACAAGATCTCTGTAAAATGTTGTGATCACAAATGCTTTCTGATTTGCTTCAGACTTTTCAGGTAAGTTCTGCCTTGGCACTAGGTCTTGACATTTCAGACATGGTGGTGTTACTTTGCTGAAGCTGCGAGGGTATGTGTCAAAGTCAGCTCTGGAAGGGAAGGGCTGGTTCAGCTTCACCGAGGAGAGGCTATTGTCTGCAGAGTAAAGCCAGAGAGATTTCCGAAGTGCTTTGAAGCCGTGCCAGCCTCCTGGCAAGGCTGTGAAATCTGATAGCTCTGCTTTTAAGTTGTTTGTGAAAGTTACAAACTGCAGTACTTGTGGAATTCATTCACCGACTTCCAAGCTGGAGTCTGGCCTGGGAACGGGAAGAATGAGTTTAAGAAAAACGGGGAGGGGGAGGGGGGGAAGGGGAGGGGGAGGAGCCGGGAAGAAGAGTAGTATGTGGCAGTTAGCTCTCAATTTTGGCATCTTTTCAGGTTTGTGGCTTCATGCTTTCTAGAGATAAACTGTGACTTTCCCCTGTGGATTGGAGGATTTTGTTTTCCACTGAAGTTCTTATGATTGTACTACTGCAGGAGCTAAGTGAAGTGCAGAAGTATGAGCAAGGGGCCTGCTGTGCTTGCAGATAGTTAATTTAAAGGTGCAGAACATTTCTTGCAGCTCGTTCCCATTTATGTTAGTTTCTCATATTGGGTTTGTAAAACAGATAAAAGGGACCCTTTTGTCTGCCTTGTCATGCTTTGTCCTGTCCCTGGGCATAAACAGGGGAACTGAAGGTTTTCTGTGGGATCAGAGCTTCCCTGTGCACACTTGTGACAGAGGATCTGGTGTAGCAGCAGAGAGGGAGCAACTGAGTCTGCAGAGTCAAACTTTCTTACCATTTTCTTTCTCATTAGAGCTCATATGTTAACAGGCAATGAGGTCTCTGTGTCTGCTATGCAGCCTGTTGCTTTCGTTTTATTTCCACAGAAATGAAGGACACTATTCAGCAATGTTTCCTTATAGTGTGGTGTGGGCTTGTCCTAAGCATGTTTCATTTGTGCTGAAACTTCATTTTCACCTCCAGCTCAAGCCTTGTCCAAATGGAGAGATCTTTAGGATGAGAATGGTGGCATTTACACTGGAGCTGAATGGCCTGTCCAGTCACACAGTATAGAGCCCAAGTTAAGAACATTTGTCAGCTTTGAATGTGGCTGTTCTGTGCTGTAATCCAACCATACTGTGCCATGCATGGATCGTTTTGCAGTGTGGCTGCTCATGGACAGTAATCCCAAAGAGAGAGCAGGCAGCAAGAGAGGAGCATGGCTTACTACACTGTGATGAAAACACATGAAAAAGGTGCATTTCTACTTGCTGAGTAGAACAGGAATCCTGGTATTGATGGGACAGGCCAGCCATGGGCTTCAGGCCATTAGCAGTTCTGAGTCAGCCAGGACTTGAGTTGGCTCACAAGTGTATCCCATAACAGGAGCATCATGCTCATATTTAAAGGAGGAAGTTCACGAAGGAGAGGAGAGGAGATTCTCCTGCTAAAGCCTTCTGCTTGGGCTCCTCCTTGCCATACTCCTGTCTCCTGCTCTTGAGGATTCTCTTCCTGGATTGTGACTGCTGCACTTTTGCTGGGCTGAGTATAACTTCTTATGTCTTGTATTGACATTTGTATTAATTTGGCTATTTTATTAGATCTATTTTCATTTCAACCTGGGGGTCTTCTCTCCTTTTTCTGATTCCCTTTTCTCTGCTGGAGAGGAGTCATCAGGTGGCAGAGTAACTGTAACTGCTATAGTTTAGCTCCTGACATGGACATGTAGGGAGAAGTCAGAAAGCTCAGGCTAAAACTGAGTTGCAACTGCTGAGAAAGGAAATAGTTGAATAATCAAGATGAAGGAGAGTAGAAGTTTATTAATGTGGAAGTGAGCAAACAATAGGTTATCCATTTGATGTCTTCCTCCTTTCAACCACCACAGAAAAGGTGAATTATGACCAGATGTTTAAAACAGTTAATCAAAATAGGACTAAAAAGGAATAGGTCAGGTGTATTTGAGAGATAAGAGACATTATGCAAGTCAGCAGGATTTGCAAGTGCTCAGCTATCTGCCATCCTCTCTAAGAAGCGTGGAGTCTCCTGATGATGTCAAGAAGGCACATGCATTACCTGTGTTCAAAAACACAAGGGCAGCTGTGAGGGGGTGGGAGCCAAGGAGGCTTTAGAGAAAGCTAAAGCTTAATGGCATAAACCATGTGGTGATACTTGAAAAAAAAATTCTTGTCCTCACAAATATGGTAAATGTCATGGTGCCACTATGTACTGGTGCTGCTGGTCTAGTAGATTTGGTGGAACCTTTTTTTCCAAGACAAGCTGCTGACACAGTTGCACGAGACATTCTTGTGAGCAAATTAGGCTCGTTTTATCTGTTGTGAGAATGCAGTAAAGTGGGGATGCTACTGACTTGGGCAGCCCGGGATGAACAGGCAAATGGGGAGTTGTAATTTCTAACCTGAAAACTGGCCAGGAATATCATGATGAGGCTGCTTCTGGAGTCTTCTAAAAACAGTGTAGATATATGGCACTTGACTGGGCCTCAGAGGTGGGATACGGACTAGATCATTTCCTGCTATTCCTTCCACTTCTCTATTCCTGTGGCTCTGTGACATGAGGCTAACTGGGGAGATAGTCACTGAAGTGCAAATAACTCAAGTTAACTGTTCACTGAAGACACAGTCCTCAGCTTAATAGGTGTCATTTTAAAATCTGGCTGGAAAAATGTGGTTTCATATGTGGTAATAATGCCCCAGGAGGACAGCTCAAGATGAATGGTAGATTCAAGAATGATGTGGAGTGATTGGAGAGGCTCCAAAGTGTGAATGATCATACCACTAGGAAACAAACCTGGAAGGTGGTCTGAAATTATTTGGATTGTGTAGAGAATAAAAGACCAGAGGAAATATTACAAGAATCTTTGGATACAGAAGAGCAGTGTATCATTTGCAGAGAGTAAAAAGCACTACAGTAGATGGAACAGGAATTAATAGAACTAAATTGCAGCAGAAGAGATTAAAAGAGGGCATAAATAAAAAGAAAAAAAAAGAGGCAAAAAAAAAAAAACAACTCTCCAAAGCAGGGCTAGAAATGTGCTTGAGTGATTATGAAATCTGTGATGATCTTAAAAAGCAGGTTGAGAAATACCTCTCAGAAAGGACACAGAGATAGTTGTTCCTGCTCTGGGACATGGCATGGACTGGATATTCTTCCAATGACCCTATCTGATTTCTTTTTCAGTGACCTTTTTCCTCATGAGGAGGAATGCTTTGCCTTGATATGTGAGGTACTTGGGGTTCAAATTTGTTCACTTACCTTTCAAAACAGAATCGTTACTCTGTTCCTTCCAAAATTCTTTGCCTAGCAAGTACGGAGTAGCCAGGGCTGCATCTAACGTTTTTACCTTTCTGCTCCCTGTTTGTCTGTGAGGAGGATTACATGGAAGATAACCTGCCCTCTACACCATGGCTGCTTGTGTATGGACAGGAAGAGATGCTGTTTCTTTGTAGTAGAAGCTGGAGCTGTGGGTGGCTAAGTCATATAGAATATCCAGATACTGCAAATGAAACTGCTGTATGCAGTTGTCTGTGGACACAAAACACCTAAACTTGCATTAATTGCATATAGATTCTGTTGCAAGTGATATCCTGTAGCTAGAACTTACGTCTAAATTGTCTTTTGGGACCTAAACTGTTTGAGACGGTGATGTAAATTTAAAAAAAACAAACAAACCAAACAAACAAATAAACCCCACAAGCCTGGATGTAAAATGTAGCTCACAATTAGGCTATGCCAGATAAGTTCTCTGTTGATAGCTACAAAATTATCTGTAGTTTCTTTTTGGAAGCTCTGAAGGAAGCAGACAGTTTGGATCAGACAGCAGTCTGCAGCAGTGTGTCCAAAACAAGAGCTTTTGTTCCAAACTGGGCTGATGCATGCCACCAAATATGCAAGGAACGCGGGGCCGTTTGATGTGCTCCTACAGATACCATCATCGAAAGCTAAGCACTCAAATTCCTGCTGAAATACCATCGCAGCTAAGATGAAGGCAACCAAAATAAAACACATGCAAAGCAGAAAGATGCCATCCTTTGCCAAGGACACTGATGTTTGATATAAAATAATCTGTTTTTCTTTGAAAATCATTATTTGCAGACCTCTCCCTCAAGCACTGGCTCAGGCAATGTGCTGTGAAACCTCTCAGGGTCAAAGGGACAAGGGTAGCTTCAAGAATTTTTTAAATAACTAGTGTGATATCAGTAAAACATCTAGGAAGGCTGCATCCCTTACACCAGGAAATGCTGTTCTTACAGCTGACATTTCCAAAATCAAAGATGGCCATACACATGAAAGCTCTGGCTGTAACTATGCATGAATTGGAGGAGCTGTTGCACTGACTTGTGGAAAGGCTCTTCCAAGTGTTGTAAGCAACTCTCATACCTGTGTCAGTGGTATTTCTGCAACGTCACAACAATTAAGATTGTTTATTTCTTGTTAGATATGAAAACAGTGGTCAGACTGAACCAAAGTAAACACTGTTCTTAGGGTAAAAGTTTGTATTTCTGGAAAATTGTATGGAAATTTATTTACATCTTCGGGAATTCGAAGAAGTTGAAAGTAATGTTTTAATTTTTACAGCTTCTGTGTAACACTTGAATTATCAGGACATTTTAGTGCTTGAAGCTTTAGGCTGGCATAGACTATCCACTCAACAGGGTAATTACCTATTGTTGCTCATGTAAATGAGCAGCATTTCTAACATGACACTTCCTCAGTAGTGCCTAAAGAATTAAAATACCTCAGAGCACCAAATCTATCAAATGGCAGATCTGGACTCTTGACATGTGGCAGTTTTGGAACTGGCTCCTTTGAGCAGCTGGTAGAGTTCATCTTCAATAAAGCACAGTCTGCAGAAGCTGGTTATCTCTTAGCCCAGAATTTGCACCACAGTAAGGAGCTGTGTTTCCCAGGCCTGTGACTCGTGAGGTTGCTCTGTGTCAGTATCACCATCTGCTGATGTTTGTCAGGCTGCTGTAGGAGAGGTATTTGTCATCACCCATAGGTGTGAGCTAAAATACATCTCTTCTGCTTGCTGTGGGTAGATTTTAAGAGCTAATAAGCACAGCCATGCACATCTGGGGAATGGGTGTTCATTGCTATTCTGTCTGGTTACAAGCTCCGCTCCTGCTGGAGGGAGGCTGAGTGCCATTGACCTGACCCAGGCTGGCACTCCTGGTGCTAGAAACCAGAACGGTACAAGTCTGGATGGTTACCTGAATGAGTGCCCATATAAAATGGACTGGAAAATATGGATTGATACATAAGACCAGGCTGCTATTTCTGCAGTGGAGATGACTCCAACAGTGAGACTGGAAGCAATGCAGATTAAATTCCCTCCACAGCAATCAGCTGGTAAAGGTGATAGGTTGGATCCCAACCTGCCTACTAACCCATCTTAGAGGAACTGCTGTGGAGGATTTCCCCAGCCTCTATTTTGATGAAATAGATAAGTGGTGTAAAATCACAAATTCTACACAACTGGTATTTTACTGGTTTTTCATCCAAACCATTTTTCAATTATGCTTGTTTTCCTTAAGATCTTAATACATCTATCAGGTTAACAGATTTTCCTGCCTTAAAAAAAAAAACCTGCAGGCCGATACTAAGCAAAAAATTAGGGAAGAGGGGTGATTTATTTCCAATGTCTTTATCTTCCATCAATGACAAGATGGATAGTAAGATCTCCTTTGTCTTCACACATCTGAGTTTAACAGATAGGGCTAGGCAGAGCTAAAAGGAAATTTCACAATATATTTTTTTGCAGAGAAGACTCCCAATGCTAATGAGCAGCCGAATCTGTCTCGGGGAAACAGTTTGTTACTAAAAATAAATTGCAGCCTAACTGTAACTAAAATCAGATTGTAGAAACCAAGCTCCTCTTACTCCTGTTTTCCACTGTAGAAGGAGATGGATCTATTGCACACAGCAATCTATTGCACATCTATTGCATGTTTTCAGCTGTACCAACTGAGGCCTCTTTTGAAATTAATCTACTTGTAAGCTTCTATCAAAGATGCTTACAGCATTCTCTGGAAAATTTTTTCAGGCTCCACAGAGCCAGCAAGGAACCAGTTCATCATTAGGAGGCCAAAAAAAAAAAGCAGTACACGTGAGTTATTTATAGAATATGAAGCAAAACATTGTGATAAAGGGCAAATGAGAGCTTTCAGCAAGAGGCTTCTTCTTGTTCCCGGCCACGTGGTCTTCATATGCAATTTATTTTTTACTATACAGTTTATCAGGGAAATAAAATCACTTGACAACAGCCATGTTCTGGTAACAAAGAACCTTTTGGTGTTTCTTTACTGTTTATAACACACTCAGTTGTGGCTGTTGTTGCTGGAGAGGTTTTGTGTGCAGAAGTTCCCGCAGAAGCTGAGACTTTTTTGGCAGGTGCCAGCAGAAGTGGTTACCAGAGGTTTTCCCAGGCAGCACTGAAATCTTCTCTGCTGCACAGGATGAAATTCAGAGCTCTTACTTAGGAGCCCCATATGTTAGGGACAACAGGACAAAGATTTATCTCCTCCAAAACTTGGACATATGAAGTCCACAGTAAAAGAAAATTAAGGGAAAGCCAACCTTTCTAATCTTTTTTTTTTTTTTGTGTCACATCACCCACTGGATATAAATGTCTTTGTTCCCCATTCCTGCCCTTTTGTTCTTAATGCAAAGAGTAAATGACATGTCCTAGGACTTTATCAACCAAGCCTCATCCAGATATATTGTGAATATATTTCTTTCAGTCCTAGTTAGTTCAGATATCTGTGCTCCATCTCCAAGGCCCCCATTAAGAAATTCTGATCCTGAAAATACTTGACCTGGTTTGTGGTTTAGTCTCAACACTGTACTCTTTCAGAAATGTAGGAGTTGCCCATTTTTTGACACTCAGATTACTTTATTGCCTAAGTGTGATGTCTCCAAGAAGGGGAATGGTGTTGAGAAGAAATTGCATGAACTACATCCTGGAGTTCCAGGCAGATGAAAGTAAGTTGCTTCTCAGATTTCTTTTTGTTAACTTTAATATTCTTTGTGCCTGTGATAAAGTTTGAGGGAGCCTGAAGAAACTGGATAATTTCCCTCCCAAATGTAGGGAATGATGATGTCACTCCAGAATATTTTCACAGACAAGGCCATTTGTGGTAGCAGCATTTATTCCTTGGGCATTAACAGCACATTTGTAGGTTCATAGTGTGTTGAGTGACCAGAGCTCCTCGCTGCTTGGGTAGATCAGGCCATCACCCAAACTGCCATGCCTCACCTTAGCCAGGTTCCTCTTCAGTCCCGGGACCTCTTGTGTTTGCTTAAAAATATTAATGCTTCACAGGCTCATTCTGCAGTGCGACAAGTGAAAGAGTGGGTAAAATACCAAGGCTTTAACACCTAGTGGTGCTGTATGAAGCCAAACACTGCAGCTAGGAAGCTGGGTAGCAAGGATCAATGAAGGCGATACATCTCTCTATATTCCCATATGTCAGTCTCTCAGGCAATTTCACAAATTTGCTAATGGAACAAGGCTTTTCAGTAAAGCTTCTTCAGAGCCCTTACAGAGATGTGAATATACTTTAGAACCTTGATGAGTGATAAGAGGAAACACTGAAAGACAAATTTCCACTGCTGCGTCTCAGACACATGAACTCCTTCATAAGTCAGGAGTCACTCTGAGTTTAGAGAAATCAAAGCTGGCTTCCTCCCAGGAGGTGAGCTCTTTAAAGGACTCTGTTTTATGTGTGTGTGTATGTACATACATAATCTTATTTTCAAATGCCCAGTGGAAATTTAGTGGAGTTGCAGGAACAGAAGAGTGGAGGAGAGCTAATTCTATATCCAGCATATAACCCAAACATTGCTGTTGAGTCAGTCACCAAGAGAAAGGCAGGGCAGAAACACAAAGCTAGAGTTGAAAGATTGGGAGCTGCCCTACGGATCCTGACCCACACTAACAGTTAGAGAAGTCCTCCACCTTTTCTGCTCTCCTAGAGCTCTTGCTAGATGCTAGAACTGAGCTGAAAAAAAAAAAAAAACACAAAACAAAGCAAAGCAAGACTGAAAGACAAAGTAAACTGGAAAAAAATGGAGGAAAAGGAGAGTTAATTTCAACAGTGTGAAGCAGAGGAGTGTGTAGCTGCTTTGGTGGGTGGTTGGGTGCATGCCCAGCTCTGTTGTGTGGGACAAGAAGGTATTCTGTCTCTGCCATGCCCTGTTCAAAAGCAGCAGAACTTGGGCAACCTGGTCACAAGAGGTGTGTGGAGCATGGGTCTCTGGAGCTGCCTGAGCTTGGCTTTGCTTCCCTGAGGTTTTTCTGAGGGCATTATGGAGTCTCAGATCCTCTGTTCCTGTCTGCTGTGGCATTGATGCTGTTTTTTTGTTTGTAGTTATTTGTGCATGAAGATAGTACAGCTCTCCTAAGCTAGGCTCTGACCAGAGCTAGTCAGTAGGTTATTGATGGAAAACCTACTCCCCTATGCGATTTCCTTTAGTGGCAATGTGGAGTAAGGACAAGCCTGAGAGAAGGGCTTTAGACCTGTGGTGTTGGAGCACAAGTGGACACTACTTTGTCTTGCCACACTGCCTCTCAGCCTGAGACTGGTCTCTTGCTAGCATGGAACAGATTGATCCCATTCATTATTGTCACCTTCAAATATAAACCTGCTGGAACAGAGAGCTCTTCACAAAGCCTTCCCCTACTCCCACTATGTGCTAACAAACAAGACTGTGCTTCTAAGAGCACACTGTAAAGTGGCAGAGTGTTCTTCTGGGTTTTTACACAGGGTGATCAAGAGGGACAAGAGACACAGGAGACTGGCTTAAGGGTATTCAGGTCACAGGGTGTTCTGATGAAGAGAACAAGCAGCTGAGTGCATATGCTGTTCCATAAAGATAAACACCACTTATAAATACCCATCCCTCTTGCTCTCTCTAAATAAATTCTACCAGCTGATGTAGGTATCTGAGAAAGGTTTGGAAAGCTGTCACCCCTGGGCTGCTACCCTTGTGTGTTGGCAGGGCAAAATGGGGCAGCCTGCAAATCTGGGGCAGGAGAGAGTGAGTAGAAGGGACTGTCCTGCTCCTGTTCTGCTGGATTGTGTGTTGTGAGCCACAAGTATTTAAAGTAAGGCATGAACTTTAATAGGCACAGACCTGTTTTAAGAGGTTGTTGAAATTACCTCTTAGGATACAGGACTCCATCACATGTTCCTGTGTGCTCTCAGCTGCCTGAACCTGGCTTTTGGCCTGACACTCCAGAGCAAGGCAGTCCTTTGGCACAGAGGAGGATCTCCATCATAGTAAGGGAGGGCTGAGTACCTGGCAGAGGAAGGCGCTGGCTGAAGGGCACTCAGCATGCAGATATTTAACTTTCAGCCCTAGGAAATCTTAGGACTTGCCATGAAGTAAAGCAGCCTTTACTCCAAGAGCCTTCCCTGGCACAAAGATATCACTGGGATTGGGATACTGCCAGACCTGCAAGTTTACTGTTAATAGACATGTTTTGAAGCAAGCATTGATTTGTAAAGTATTATGTAAAGTGATAGGCCTATTTCCTGGAGTGGCTGAGGCTCAGAACAAAGCACTGTGCCTTTTATGTATTTTCTTTGCTGTTGCAAAGGCTACCTCAAGAAGAGTTTTTATTTTGTTGTCAGAGTTCATCTGCTCCTGCCTCTTGTTCCTCATCTTAAGCTGAAGTGAAAGTTCAGGTGGTTATCTGTGTGTGCTCACCCCATTTCAGGTTTCACAGTTTACAAAATACATCAGGATTGCTGGCTTTGGATTCCAGCCCACAGTCAGGTGATTCTGATACAAGTTGTTTGATGCTCTGCATTGTTACCTCTTTTTGCAAGGTTTTGCCTGTCCTGCAGTAAGACCGAATTAAGCTCAACTATAGTGTGAGTCACCCATGAGCACACAACCAAATCTGTACATAGCTAGAAATAGGGAGATGGGCAAAACACTGTGATACTTAGAGTGCTCAATATCTGTATGTTTGCATAACAAAATCTAGCCTATTCTGTTTCCATTTTTATGCAGACATGTCTGATTACTAATCCAAACCCTCATCCTACACCCAGCTGCTGTGGAAGTGAACTGGTAGGCAGGAGGTGAGCTGAGATGTGTTGGGTTAGTCCCCATGCAAGTTCTTCTTTCCTGCTTTTCTTCCTGTTTCCTTGCTCTTCTTTCTTTTTGGCTTGCTTTCTTTTTTTCTCTGATAGGTTTTGTGGCTTTAATCCTATGATTTTAGATTGTGAGCTTCTTGGTTCAGGAGGTCCTTAACCTACATGTTGACATTGCACCTAGTGATATTGGGCACTGATCCCAGATTGGGTCTGTGTGCTGCTGCAGTACAAATTATAACAAGTGCTGCTGCTTTGGTGTGCAGTCAGCTTGGAATCATTGCAGCTCTGCTATGCTTGTGGGCACTACCCACTGCAACAATATTCTCTTTTTTTTTTTTTTTTTTTTTGCCTGACTGTGATGCTGCACACAGCCCACATAACCCCCAGCATAACAAAACTGTAACCAGCAGCAGCACGTTGAACACCTTCAGCTGTGCTGAGGGCAAAAGAGTTTTCCTGCAAGAGTGCAAATGTGCTGTAAGTGCTTATTGGTGTGTTGGGATGTATGAATACAACTAATCCCATCTAGGATATCACAAAGGGACTTTATTGGCGAGAGAGGTCAGAAACCCTGTAAGGCTCAGGGGATAAAGAAAACAGGTGTTTTATCAGAGCCTTAGAAGTTGTGCTACAATTAGATTCTTCCTTTCCTTTGGTCTTAATAATATACTAAAGTTGGTATATTATAGCCATGATAACGCTTATAATGAGAAAACATGCAAATGCAGCAGCAACATAATTTTTCCACGCTAAGAAGTAAATGATTGTGTACAGAACAGCATCTCCAGTCCCATGAATATCTTTCTGTCCTTTTATTTATGACAGCAATAAAACTACTGATGATTATTGGACAAATTTCTCAGCCATGGAAAAAAATCCCAGAAACTTCAGACATTTTGCTTTCAAATTTCTCAATATGTAACCAGAGGGTTGGGGCTTCAGAAGTTTAGTCCCTGAAGATAAAGTTGTAAAGAGCACACCTTGCTAATATGATTGCTCCTTATTATCATAATAGTTTTCAAATAAACAACCTGCTAATTTCTCTAATAAGCAATTACTCTATGATGGAAACTGCAAATAGAGCCCACTGGTTGGTAACAGATAACAGTAAAATCTGTCAATGAAAGCAATGCTGTTCTGCCTGAAGAGCTCTCCCCTTCACTCCAGGAACAGAGCGGAGGTACTTTTATGGGCTGATATTTGACAGGCAGACATGGTACAGCACTGCTCTACTGAGACATGGCCACGATGAACTTTACTCTTTCCAGTGTTGACATTGTAACAAAATCAAGCTGAGATCTTCTCTTGGTTGGAAGGTACCTGCTTTGAGTGCTTGAGTCAAATAAAACAATAGCAAGATGAGTGTTTGCCTGAGAACAGTGGTTTCCCACATTATCAGAGTTTGCTTTCTTTCATGAACTGAACATCCTCGTTAAAAATGTGGAGTGCATCCTAGCTCTAAAACATGCTAATGAATGGAAATTGTCTCAACATTCTTTGCTTCTTGCTACTCTAAAGCATGAGAAATCATTTACAGTGGCAAAAAGTGTTAACTATATGCAACGATCTCACTTTCCCAGACATTGAAAAGTGTGAAAAACTCGCATCATTTCACAAGCATAGTTGACAAACTATTTTCAAAACACTTGCAGACATACTTTCCATACTTGTGTGGTTGCTTTACTTGCGATGAGAAAGCCGTATGGGATTTGCTTTGCGCTCTGTATTCCTGCAGTCACTTTTCCAAAATCATTTTACATATGTCATGAAATAAGGATATGGAATCTGAGAGGGTCACAAGTCCCCAAACCTGTCCCTTCCTGGATTCCATGGTGAATATGAGGGGTTCGTTTTGTATAGATCTTTGTAGAAAAGGGTTCATTTGAAGGAAAATCTTGAGCCATTCTTCTCTTTGTTCCACTTCTGGACTGACATTATGGTAGAAAAATGCAAGGAATGTGCAGTAAAGCCTGGTTTGGGAAGAAGATCTTGACAGAGGTATGATTAATGGGTGTCTAAAAGAGAGAAAACAATTATGTAATAAATGCAGCCCCTGAGATTCCAACTGAAGAACCCATCACAGGTGCAGATTTTGAATGGGCCCCAGAGGAAAGAATATTGGTCTGTTAAAGGTGGACTCTAAACAAACAGATAAGCCATAGGAAATATCCCCGATATAATTTTTTATTGTACAAATCAGTACATGGAGCACATGAGCACCAGAAGTGTTTAAAAACTTGAAGAACATCCTTACTGCAGTAAACCAGCACAAAGGGTGCCAGTGTAGTTTGTGTAGTGTGGGTAAGGTGTGTGGTCTGATGGCTGCCTTTGTTCCTTTGCCTTTCAAAAATGACATGATTTCTGCCTCCCCAGTTCTGTTGTATTCTGTTTAGCTGCTCTCAGCTATATAATTGTTCTTTTGGCTTGTAAATATTATAGTTAACCTCCAGCAAAGTTTAGATGAGGCCAATCAAATGTAAACAACTGTGTCTGTGCCAATGATGTGAGCAAGCAAAGGCAGCTCTCCTGATACTTCCTCCCCTTTCTCCTAACTCCTTTGGGACTTCAGGAGCTTTGCTGAGCCTTCTGTGGTAGCACACAGCTCAGATCACAGTTTAACTGCTTGTCTAGGGTTTATTTTCAGGTTTGTTTTTTTTTTTTTTTTTTGTGGGGGGGTATTTTTGGGTGGGTGTGTGGTGTTTTGTTTTGGTTTTTTTTTTGTTTGTTTGTTGGTGGTTGTTTGTTGTTGTTGGTTTTTGTATTTATTTGGTGTAGGAATTATCCAGTGAAATAAGAACAATGATCCAGAATAACTTCTGGGAGTGTCTTCACATCCATTCATGCTTCTGTCCCTGTCCCAGAGATCACTGTTGGCAAACTCAGTTCAAAGTAAATACCAATGTAACATGTACTGCCAAGGTGTTTCCACAGGGTTGAGGATGAGCAGTGACTCCTGATGAGCTGTAGCATGACAGTGTGGTGTGATTATGCTAAGCAATTATTTCAGATCTCTGCTTTGCTGAGCTGGGGATACAGTTTTTGGTGGGGCCCAGGCTGAGCTCTCCTGCATTGTCTGGCAGCAGATTGGAAGGGCAGCAGTGCTGTAGCTCCTGGTGTTCTCAGCTAACTTCCCTCTTTATACAGAACATGATGTTTCTGGTCCAGGATATACGTGTAGCCAGTTCCTACTGCTCCTCTTCCTTCTCCTCCTGATCTCCACATCTGTGGAGGAGCTTACTTATCACTCCCCTCCCAAGGACTGCTCTCCCATTTAGTGTGGCAGCACACTAATCCACTGTCACCCTGCACAGCCTCCAACCTACAGGGTATGCTGTCAACACAGTATGGGGCTCTCTGCTGCATAAATGCAAACAGAAGCATGCAGAGAAGTTTCCCTGCACACAAGCTTGTCCCCAACACTTCAGAGCCACTTGCCATTGTGCACGGAGCACAGGCACTGCCCTGACCCAGCCTTTCCTATCTCCTGGCCTTGTCTTCGTCCCACCCCAACTCTGTCTTCCAAGTGCCCCAGTCCTGCTGATCTGCTGATTTTTTGCAGCTCTTGCAGTTCAACATTGGGGGAAGCCATATGTCCCATGCCTCCTCCTCCCATCAGCAGTGAGCTGTATCTGGTAGCTGTTGGGTCACAATTTATGATTAGATGCAAGTTAACCTTTAAGGAAAAACCAACCAAAGTAATCACTGCAATGCTATTGATCCCCTGGGAACAGAGCCTGGGAGGTGTCTGACATTTTGCCTTATTATCTATGGGAGAGGAAGGAGCTGGGCTGTTTTTTCCCCACAAGAAATGGATCTATTTTTGGGTGCAAAGTCCTTTCCTTGCCATGGGACCCAGAACAGTTTTCATTCACTGACTCATTGTCTCAGGGGGCTTTTTCCCTGAGCTTAGGAGGGTAATGCTTTAGTGATTTGCATCTGGAAGAGCAAAATCTTAATTAGCTAAAGCTGTGAATTGAAAGGTAAATCAGCTCTCCTGGCTTTGAAGAACCGAACAGTTTCCACCAGCCCTTTTTTCCGTGTTTACATACAGAGTTCCTGTAGGTTTTATCATAGCAGCTATTGGGTGAGAATCTGAAGCCATGTATCAACAACATCTGATTTAATTTGTACTACTTGTGCAGAAAGCTGAAAGATGATTTAATGCTTTCCTCTTCTTCTTTAGGGTGCTTTTTGTTTTTTCCTTCTTTTTCATCTTACAGCATAAAAATAATTAACAATCTATTTGCTATTCAATTTGCCCAATAGCTTATATGCTCACTTATAGGTCTTTCCTTCCCAAGAGCCAACTTCTCCACGGCCCAGGCAGAAACTACAGGAACTGTGTTTGGACAGTGCTCATGGTGTCTTTCAAAGCAAATATGGGCCATCTGGGCATGTGATGGCCTTGAGTTGATTCATAGAATGCTTCCATGTGCTTTGCTTTTTTATTGAAAGAGATGGTACAGCAACAGCTAGTATGCACGGTCTCAACAGCTGAAAAATCTTCCCTGCATCTGTGGAGAGTCTGATGGCTGGATCCCAGCCTGCCTGGTCCACAAGGAAGGGAAGGACTAGGTAGCGAATGCACCCTGGGAGTGGTAGCAGGGATACCTCACTGGCATTTGGGACCAGACAACTGAGCATGCTTTTCTGTTCCATTCACAGATTACATGGTGACTGTTTAACCTTTAGACAAAGTCTTCCCAAATAGAATGTTTTACCAAAGGAACAAAACTCCAAGGAATGGGATATAACAATATTTAGAATTCCTCTACATTGCAAAAGCTGTGCAGTAAACTTTACATGGGTGATCACCAAATATGCACAGCAGCACTTTTTCATATTTGGAGTTGTTCTTAAATCTATATACCTAATCAGCTTTTTGAACTCTGCTCCAGGCACAGCAAAGTGAAAAGAAATATTTTAAAAATGCCTGCAGAGATGAAGTCTCTTGGCATTTTTGGTAAATGCACTGTGTTTTCTCTTGTTAGGGAGTTTTATTAGCTTGAGTTATCTGTCTTAATGCAGCTTCTGAGTTATTTACAGTAAATATTCCAAAACACCATGTTACCATGGAATATTTTTCTATTAATATATCACAAAGAAGAAACCCTCATTAATCCAAAAGTCAAAATGCAGCTTCAGATTTCTTATGTAGAAGATGATATCTTCCTTAAGCTCCTCCTGGAAGATGACTGGGTAAACCTGATGTGATTTTTTTTGCATGAGGTGTGCACATCGGTCAGGTGCAGTTAGTTGTTTTGAGAAACAGCAAAGAATTTCAGTGCAGTGAAAACACTTCTACTACCTGTTCATCAAAGCCAAAGTCTTCAGTTGTCTTTCTAGAGCCTGGCTTGACTGAGGCTGTCTGCTACAGTATAGGAGGGGATCTGTGAGCTCATAAACCACTGAGCAGGTAGGCAAGGGCAGCATGCTGGAGTGGGATCCTAGCTTTATGTTATAATGTGTGTTATCAAACAACTAAGAGCTCCCAGCGCCACCTTTTTCACACTGGTGGGTAAGATATGGGCACACCATGATCTGAAAGGCTGAGCGTGGACAGGACTAGCAGCTGGTACTTTGCCTCTTTAGTGAAGGAACATCTTTGCTCCCAGTCTCTGAAGTAACAACTACTGTCTGCAAAGGGTCTAAAGGGGCTGATTACATGCTTTTTCCTCCTCTTCTTTTGAAACAACCTCATGTGCAAAACCTTTCCTCAGACTCCATCTTATTGATGTTTCATGCTTTCTGCTTTCCATTATTCGCCAATTACAAAAAGCAAGTCTTGTAACAAATGCAGCATTAAGAGCAGCTCTTAGAACAATCAGTAGTTTCAGCAACTCTTTCTGTTATCCCTGCTTTTGTGGCTTATTATAAAAGTGTCAATCTCTCACTGCTATCTAACAAACAAATGTCTGCCCTGTATCCATTTCCTCTTGGGCAGGTTGCCAGGAATAACAAATTTAACTTCAGCTCTCAGCCTAAGAAGTTTCACTTCGCTGAGTAGAGTTCAAGTGCAGTCTATTACCCTGACTAAGTGATAGAGAAGTCCTTTGATGTTTGCTTCTTGAGTGGCTTATATAATCCAGGGCTTCCTGTAGGAAAAAGAAGAGCATCTGAAGGAAATACTTGATTGATCAGGTCACCTCTTCCTCACACTCTTCCTTGAGAGTCTCTGAGTGTCCCAGGATGGAGCTATGTGGAAATGCAAAGAGAAACTCAATACATGCTCTACCAGCCAAAAGCAGGGATGGTTTGATGCTGTTGCTCAGTTTATCAGGTAAGCCCTTTGACCTTCACTGGGTCTCACTCTGAGCTCCTCTGCAAGATGCTGTTTATCTCCAATAATCAATGTTTCAGTGCTGTGTTTTATTCTTCATAACAAGACAGAGGTGATGCTTCATTCCCAGTGTTTCTGCTGTGGAAATGAGAGGAACAGGTAAAAGTTGGCTGAAGTATCTAGAGAAAAATAAAGTGAGTGTGCCTTGAGAGGGTGATCAGAGCATAGGGACTGGCTAAGAACATGGAGGAAAGGTAAGAGATGCCAGCAAACTTTGCAATGTCTCAGTTGTTTCAAGATCCCCACTGTTCCTTGATCACTGGTCAGGAACTTCTGATCAGGATCTCCAAGCTTGTGTATTTAGAAGTTGGTTAGCCTGTTGCTTGCAGGTAATTTTTTTTTCTGAGCAAATGTATGTTCATGACAGCTTGGTCTCTCCCTCATATTTCTAACCATGACCACAATGTGTGTGGTAAGTGCAGCTTTGCTTTTCTGTCCATGCTGGAGCTCCTGGGCACAGTACTGACTTGCGGAACTCCCTCCTTTAAACAAGGAGACAGCTGAGCAGTTTGTTAGCAAGCACTACAATGTCAGAAGAAGCTGTGCTAATAGCTTAATATTCCTGACAGGAGAAGTCTTACTCCCCATCTTAGCTCCTGGCCTCTCAACTCTGCCATTTCCCTTGAGTTGGATGCATTCAGTGCCTGTCAGATGATTATTGAGCTGATTCAACTCCCTAACCCAAAAGAAAACTATCTCCATGTAACATTGTCACTGTCAGCTGAAAGGACAGGAGGAGGTTTGGAGGGAAATAGCCTTTATTTTGCAATTAGATGTTGCAATACCTGTGGATATTGCATGTTCACCGTGTTGCAAGAGTCCCTTGAGCAGAACTCATTGAATTTGGTTTGTAAACACTTCTCTTAAGTATGGGCATTGGAAGTTGTGAAATTACCCATTATTCAGTGAATGCAAAGTAACAAGATATTTCCTAAACTGACTTACTAGAACTTATTTTGGATTGTGTAGAAGTAGCTTTTTCTTCAGCCCAAGTTCTGGAACAATTTTAATTCAGAATGCTCCATCTCTCCTGAGCTCCTTTGTTGTATTGTCAAGCACTTTCATAGGGTATAATTTTTTTGCAGAAATGCAGGTGTTGGAGACCCCAGTGTTTATTCCCTTTGCAGCTCAGATGTAGGAGGCAGTTTGAGAGTCCTGTCAGGATGACTGAATAAACCTAGGAATTGTCTTTTTTTTTTTTACCACAAGTGATTTGCTGTGCCTACCCACCTTTTGAGATCAAGAGAACTTCTGAAACTTTCTGCAGTAGCCCCCTGGAACGTGTCCTCCCTAATGGGCACTGACATTTTCCCATCAGCAATGTTATTTTTAAGATCTGTCATGTCATCAGCTAGTCATGTATCCTATTGCTTCACAGTGCCTATGGCCTGCTCATGCCTGCAGACAAAGCTAGCCCAGGCTAGGGGGGCAAGTCCTCCTTTCCTTCCTGTCCCTTCCCTATCAGAGTGCCTTCTCAAATCCAGGCAGCTCTGCCAGGTTCCTTCCTCTACTCTCTGGCTTCTCTGAACCTCTCCTGTAACCTGCAGTGCTGCTGCAGGTCCTATTGGAACTTTCAACTCTAAAAAAAGGGCACCAATTTTCTTGGGTGTTATTTAAAAAGGAATGATGACTTTCCTGTCACACACCCAACATGTGCTTTCTCTGCACAGCCCATACATGAAACCTCACATGGGCTGCAAGGTCATGTTGCTGCACTTTGGCACTCATCCTGCCTTCCCATAGAAATGCTGGTCAGCAGCTTGCTCAACATTTGTGCATTCCTCTTCTTGTCCTACAGCTCATTGCTACTCATTTCATAGTCTGAGGATGGATAAAGTGATGGTCCCTCACTAAGTGGAAACATATTTTTCCCCTCAAGAGATTCACTTTTATCTAACTTGTTTCTTGGAGAAAGACAAAAATGCCAGAAATCGAGAGATGAACTGAAGCTGTTTGTTTGCCTGACTCAGGCTCACCCTCACTTCAAAGCACAGCATGCTTGTATGCTCACATTGTCAGGTGCATGTCTTGAGTACATGGAAATGAAGTTTACAGTGACCACAAATGGATAAGCTCTTAAAAAAAGCTGAACTGGCCAAGTCTCAGACATATTTCTCTTGGTTCTACTCATTAAAAACATGTTCTTACTTTCTCCTCTGGATGAAGCATTAGAATGAATTCCATTCTACTCATCCCATGCAGGTAATAAATATTGCAAGACCCCTCTGGAAAAAGTGATAAAATTCTGGTATCTTTGCCAAGATTCTCATGTTTGCATTCAATGAAACACATTCCAAGGTGGTGGAAAACAGAGTTTCTGGATTATAGAAAATTCTCTTCTTGATGGTTTTCAGTTTGGTTTTGGACCTCAGTTTTTAGGTTCATCAGCTTTGAAGCAGGCTGGGTCCTGGCTCAACTGGTTTCTGACCTGGGTAAGGCTTGGGACAAAGTATTTAAAATTAACACCATTTTTTGGGGGGAACTCCACATAATTTTAAAAGTCCATTACTTTATACTGCTGATCAGTTGGATTTGTTGAACCAGACTCTGTCCCAGCTGCCTGGAAGCCTTGTATTTTCCCTGGGTGTGCTCAGGGAAAGACAACAGCAGGGACCTCAGCATCCCCTCTGGCAAGTCACCCTCACACAAGCTACAGCATCTCCCCTTGCAGCTGCAAGACTGGAAGCGCAGCTTTTGTGGCTGGCTGCAGCTCTGATGGTAAACGTAAAATACACTATTTACAGTGAGGAGAAAAGTAGCCCCACAGCAACAGAACTGCAAACTGCCAGCACTTCTGAACTGCCAATTCACTTCCATAGTAACTGGGATAAGGCCTTAGGGGGGGAAACCATGACAAGGAACATGGCAAAATATGAAGCCCCTTTTCTTTAGCAGCAACTGCTCTGTTCCCACAGCTGGCAGTGAGGGAGCAGACGTGAAGAGAGCCTGAAGTCTCTTTACATCCAGTGTACAGCTTCTGCTAGCAAAGGACATGTACAAAATTCCTGCCCCAACAGCTTGTTCCTGTTGGGATGGTTTTAGCTGGCATCATGTCACAGAGCCAGTACATACATAGTTCCATCCCTCTGATACTACTATGTGTCTCTGTGTCCCTGGCATGGTGTCTGTTGGTGGTGGAGCCATGGGCACTCACAGCACACTGTGGACAGCCAAAACAGCCTTCCCACCCTGGTCAAGATGCACTGCATGTCCTGTGCTGCCCTTGCTCATTGTTCTCGCAGGTGATTGTAGACAGTGTGCTGAAGGGTTGGGTGGTTTTTTTTAATGAGAGGAAAGAAGATTGTGATAGAATCACTTTACTATAACAGCCTCATATGCAAGGGGGGGCCTGTAGGACGAGAAGCACAGGCCTGACACATCTCCACCAAGAATGACAGTGGAAAATGATCAGTCCTTTTTAAGAAGGCAGCTTTTTAGGAAGGCTTTGCTGCTTTCTCTAGTTGCTGCTGGTCAGCAGGAGGGTCCTGTGTTGTCTTTTGCCCAACAGAAGAGGAATCAAAGCATCTGCCATAGAAATCGTAGGCATCACTAGCCAATGTCCAGCTTTGGGAAACTGATGTGTATTGTGTCAAAGACTCAGTGTGCCTTGCTCAGTACCTGCTGCTGGTAAAGGAGTTACTTGCAAATTGGCTTTGAGATGCTCTGGCTTTTTGGTTTTTACTTCTGTGGAAAAACATTCTTCCTAAAACTTCAGAGATAGGATTGGAAAAAGGGAAAGCTGCAGCAGACATCTTTACATTGTTGTTCAACTATTTGGATGAAAGAGAGAATCTTGAAAGTTCTCTGATGATTTGAAATGTTTCAATTTCTTTGGAAGAGCCCTTGCAGCAGCGGTTTCTGTGTTTTTGGCTGGCGCTCCCCAGCAGCTGCTGCCAGCTTTCTTACAGGTCAGATAGAACACACAGAGCCTCTGGAGTGCTGCAGGACTATGTGTTCTTTGACATGTTTTGCCTCTGTAACAGTCCCCAGTCCTCATTTCAAGTTGTAAAAGTCTGCACAAAGATGAAGGCTTGAGCATCGTACTGCATAAATGGAAGCCACCTCTATCTGACCCCTTAATGCCCACAGCCTTTGCTAATAAAGATTCACTGTGTTGCTCCCCATTTAAAGTGGCAGTTGGAATAAAATCAGTTATCCAGTGTTTGAAATACCTGTTTAGCTGCTGGGAGCCACTATGTGATCTTCAGCAGGATACTTGGATATGTTAATTTTTAAGTGTCAGGTAGTTCAATGACTTCACCCAGCATTTACATTTTATGGGTATACACATAACCTAAAGAGCAAAAGGAAAGTTTTCTATTTCCTCTAAACATTTTTATATATGTGTGTCACATGAAAGGTGTTGGATGAAAAAAAAATTGTATTGTTGAGTGCCTGGAAAAAAATCACTTGGGCATTATTTTAATCCTTGACAGTAGCTAGTCCTATCTATACTGTTTATTTAAGAAATCTAGAGTGCTGGTCCTGAACTGACTTTCTTAGGATGCTGTGTGCAGAGCCAAGAATAGGGGATCTGCATATGGACAAGTGGGTAGAGGCTATCCCCTTCAGAAGAGTAAGACCATATAAGGTTGCAGAAAGATTCTGACCATTTTACCTGGAGTTCAGGTAAACCACACTGAGTTAGTAGTGCCCTAAGCCTGTGACCAAAGCAAGTGAGTCTAAAGGCCAGCAGTTGCTAGATGATTTTCCTTATACCACAATAATAAGTACTGATAGAATTCTCCCTTGTCTTCTCAAGCTCTTTAGATTGGTTGAAAGGTGTTAAACACAGCACTTTTCTAGGGCTTTCATCTTTATGGGAACAGTGTTATGCTGCTCTCTTTGTGTAAGCAGAGAAAGAAGGAACCTGGAAAAGCCTGGAGGTACCCAAATACCCAAATGAGACAAGCGAAAACAGTTTGGGAGAACAAGGTGTAAATCAAACATCTGGGAAATATTCAACAGCACATTTTGTCCTTTCAGGTGGCAAAAGGATTTTGGTCATTAATTTTGTGTTTAATCTTGTATCCCACCACAGAAATAAAGGTGAAAAGAGCAATCTTTTGCCTGACAACAGAAACAGACTTAGAATTTTGAGCCTTCGTACATCCGTAGTGGAAAATAAGTGCCAGTAAGAAACAAAGCCATCCCTTTAATAGGGAAATTGGTGGCACAGGTCATCATCTGTTTTGACAAGTCATTCTCTCTTGTGTCACTTGTTGTTTTTGCTGTTATCTGTAGGAGTGATTAAGGAGGCTGATATGTCATTGGAGAGCAGGAGAGAGGTTGCACATGAAGCACGTCTTCTGTACAGCCTTTAATTGAACCTTCCCTGCTGCTTTTCCAAGCTGGTTGCTTTTCTGCACAGACTGAGCTGCAGGCAGTGCCCTCAGAGAAGCTAAGTTAGCACGACAGCTTGGCGAGAGCAAGAGTCTTGAAAGATGTCAGAACTGAAAACTTTGAAGGGGGAAGAATCATTGATAATGGTAGATGGAAAACAGATAAATAGAAATAGAGGAAGGCAGCCATAAAGGACAGTAAAACGCAAAATGGAGGAAGACAGGACAAAGTTTTTCGTTGTTTAAAGAACTTTCTGTATACGTGTCCAGTTCAGGACATATGAGCTGGTCTCATGCATCTAGATACTTTACCCAGGAAAGCTTTAAACAATTTAAATGTCTGGTGTTTATTTTTGTGATGCTTTTCACAGCTGCTTACTTAAAGATCTTGGACAGCCTGCAAGTGATGGTATTAAGGAGTATGAAGAAAAAACGGCCAGACAGCACCTCTGTATGTTGTTTAATCAGGTGTACCTGTCCTGGCCTGGTTTTAATTTAAGAATATTTAGTTACCAGTTGCTATAGTTGAAGGCATGTGGGTCTGAGGGGGAATCAGCATCTTCCCTACCTCCTGATGCCATTGCCCCTGAGAGAAAGCATACAGAGCCCCTTATTTCAAATAACCCTCTCCTGGGGCAGTCTTCTCCCAGAATTTTAAAGCTATCTCTTTTATCTCTATAACCCTGGTTTCACCCTTACCTTGAATCCTCATTGAGTAATAATGACTAATTCTTATTTACTGTTTCTAATGTGTAGCTATTTAAGTACTTTACATGTGAAGGTCAGGACAACTTTTCTAATTTTATAGTAGAGAAGGTGCAGTCGTGAGAGGCAAAATAGCCATTACCATGTGTTTCATATTCATTCTTGTCCCTCTGCTGTACCTGAATGGAAGTTTCTGCTGGGAAGCCTTCAGAGGCTGTTCACCTACTATACCAGAGAATCTGAGGATAAAGCTCCCTCACCCCTTCTTTCCTGCTCACCAGAAGTAGTCACATGACATGTTGCAAACAGTGGTCTCTCTAGAGGCAGGTCAGGTTGCATGTTGTCCTCATAAATTTTCAGAAAAAAATAGATGCTGAGAAAGGTGAACAAGACTAAGAGGGGAATTGTCCACCTGGGGATTCTTTCTCTGATGATAAATGCCATGGGATATTTGTTTCTGTGTATGGGAGAAGCTGTATGACTGGAAGTTGTATGATACTGAATTGTCTGGGCCAAACCACACCCAGCGACTTAAAGCCTTTTCTTTGGTGTTTGCCTTCTTTCTTCTTTTTTTTTTTTTTTTAATTTCCCCTTCCCTACCCTTTCTTCCCCTCCCCCCCCCCCCTTTTTTTCTTTTTTTCCTTGTTTTCCTTTTTCCACTTTCCCCCCTTTTTATTTTTTAATTTTTTTCTTCTTTTTTTCTTTCCCCCACCCCCCCTTCTCCTTCTTATTTTTCCACCTTTTTCTTTCTCTTAAACCATTAGTGTGGCACTGAAGTCAGGCATATGGGTTGTCAGAAGGCCAAGTTGCTGTTGTGTGCTCTTACAGTGAACACCTTGCTCAGTGGAAACTTCATCCTGAGCCCCGTTCCATGCTTTGTTCCCATGCTATGCTGTAGTCACTGTCTACACTGCAGAAACTGCAGATCTTCCCATTCTGGGCTTCTTCCTGATACAGGACCTGGCGTTGGGCCACCACTCTCAATCTCTCTGTGTACTTTGTGATCAGTGCTTGGCCAAGGCACGGCTGTGATACTCCCTTGTCAATGCCTCACCAGAGAAATGGAAGAACTGTTAGTCCTGGCTGTAAGAAAAGCCACAGAGATTTTATGCCAGGGTGGATTTTTAAGGTTTTGTTTGTTTGTTTGGTTTTTAATTCTTCTGGTGTTGCATTTTGTGCTGTACCATTCGGGACAGAGAGAAGTCGTACAGACAGGTAGGTGAAAGCAGTTCTGAGCTTTGCCCTGTCACAGCAACTTGTCAGGGAATCTCTAATAGCTATTTTTATCCTCACATCAGTTGACTCAAATCCATTCCATTCAAAATTACTGCCCTGACATTTGAACCTTTCAGGCAAACTGCCCGTGGCAGCACCTTATTTTTATGTTGGTAAAAGAGGAAAAAAATTCGTTGACATGTAATTAATGGAACCAGATAGAATCTGAAATCTGAATGACACCCATTATTGAATAATGAGCTTCAAATCCTTTGTTACAAATCACTTTAACATAGCAATGGTGTGGGAGGGTTCAGAGAGGGTAGCAACTTGTTTTGCTTGAGCACTGAGCAAGCAAACACTGTGGGTACTGTGTGGTGCACTTACACTGGCCTTATGGCTGTCAGACAACCTGTGGGGGGTAGAGGGTCTGTGACCCATGTCCTGCACTGAATCACACTAGTGGAAGGAGATGAAAATCTTACTTTGCCTTCCACAACTTGCTGGATCTCTGCCATGTAATTGTTTTTAGACTCAGGACTGCAGAGCTGCAGACGAGCAGACTCTAACAGAGTATCCATCCACAAACGTGTTTCTGTCTGTACAACTGTTGTCTCTCACTATAGAAAATACTACTAATGCATAGCTTGTAATTGAAATCGAAGCTGTAATTAATTGTTCTTTTCAATTAAGGGGTAGCTTTGATGGCCTAAGATCTTAGAATATCAGAAGTAATTAATTGTATGTTAAATTAGAAACCAAATTAGGTTTAAGACAACAAAAATAAAATTTAAGCAAATATTTTTATGCTGCAAGGGTAAGCTTTACATGGGGTAAATGGTTATAATTATAATCTGACTTATCTTTTTATCAGTTCTAAATATCAAGTTTCTCTATTACATGAAACCTAGATAAGTTCTGAAGGTATTTTCTAGAGCACCATCAAATTCAGAGGAGGTGGGCAAGAGGTATCAGACTGACAGTGGATCAAAACAAATGTAGGTCAGCTGGAATTCTAGGACAGCTCAGAGATGTTTTAAGAAAGCGTGATTCTATAATGTTTTTAAGGAGATGGGAGAGGAAAAACACACAAATGTTTGCCTGTTTTAATAAGACAGTCTGCAGAGATTTTTAACATCAATTTTTAGTGCTAACTGAAAGCTGAAGGGTTTGGGGAAATCACTGTTACAGAGTTGTTCCTACGGGTAGAATCAGAGGAACATTTTTCGATGCCACAACCCAGGATATAAGCTGACAAAGCTGGTTTCTATGCAGAAGGCATAAAACACAATCTTTTTCATGCCTTTTCCGAAAAATGAATAGTAAAGGTATTGCAATGCTCAAAGGTTTGCTCCAGTTAGACTCCCCTGCAATTCAGAAAACTATTGACGTTTTTCTTTCTTATCTCTGGCCAAATCTTGTCACCTGAACCCAAGCCTGCCCCATGTTCTCTTGCTTTGACTTAGCAAAAGGATCCCCCCAGATCCCCCCACTTTTGAAAAAAGAAATTGCAGGATGATTATATGATGCTATGTACTCACGTGGACCTGTCTCTAGAGAATGTGATTTGGTTTATGCAGTTGAGAAAAGTCAGGTTCTAAGGCAGTTTTATCAGCGTACTCATAACTCTATGATTAAAGTGTCACCCCAGCACAATCCTTCTTGGATCTCATTTTGCAAGTGCATTGGAGACCAAGAAGTTAGGGCCTAACTCTATGAACTGGGACAGAGGGCAATGCAAAGAGCTTGTGTCACTGAATACTTTAGTATCCCACGTGTTCTGGGGACATATCAGTACAAAGCTGGTTAGAGGAGTCTTTACACACCTCAACTGTTGTTTGTGTCAACTCATGCAAGAGACAAAGGAAAGCACTACAAATAATTAATTCACTTGTAGGACAATTTCTGGAAGTGCCAAATAGTAAGAACTTTTACTGCAGTTTTGCTTTAACACCTGACCTGTTAAAAATGTGCTTTGTTTTACATTTCATTTTTGTACAGGTATGCAGCTTCCATTTGAAATAGGTTTATATCTGATGTAGCTTCTTAAAGGGAGCAAATATTCTTCTAAAAAGAAAAAAGGATAAAAATACCTAAAATAGTTCCTCTATTAATTCTTTCTCATGCAAAACTGATGCAGTAGCTCCATATGCTTGCTGCAATTGCATATGACATGCCCATTCTAATGCTGCTCAGGTCTTGGGTAGTATAGAAATAATACTGGTCTGTAAGGAGCGTGTCACCAGTCAAATGTACCTCAGACAGCTGTGTCCTGTTCTGACATCAAGCTATCTCAGTTTCACTTTTTTATCTGCTCAATTGTGGTATTCTGGTGGGACTGGAGAGGAAGAGGCTGAAAGGAGAAAACCTTATGTGCTTCATTAGATTGAATGGGTCAAACGCATGACATTATATATAGATAAAGAAATCTACTCTTGTCTGGTAGCAGTTACTTTTATTATGGAGTGGAGGAAAAGATAGTGCTGCTTCATCCCTGTTTCAATCCAGTAGAAGTCTATTCCTCATCTAAGCTTTAGTGATTGTTTATTCAATCTGACATGATGCCTTTGGGAAGAATAACATAAAAGAAATGTCTGGAGAGGAAAATACCACTTGACCTCACAAGCTTGTCCCCCCTTAAGTTTCTCTTAACCCCCAGTTTTCTGTTTTGTCACTGTATCCTTTAATCCCTTCTCTCTCCATAAAAGTGCCAAAATGTCTCCAAACCACTTAGACAGCAGTCCATGTTTCCATGTTATTACTTGGCAACTAATTCCATGAGTTCATCATTCTGACCCTGAGTAAAATAGTTTGAGTTTCCGGTATACACAATTATTTTGGGTCATGGCTTCTAACTTTTGAACCCCTCACCAGAACACACGATTTAAATCTCTTCATCAGCTCTGAGTGCTGTTACTGGGTCAGCTTGGTGTCAATATTCCTCTAGCAGCATTATACAAGTCAGGATTTCTTCCTACATCTTCTCTTGGAAGAACTGCAGCAAAATCTGGGATCTTCAGTTCATGATCCTTCCACCATTATTCATGTTCTCCAGGAGCCATGGGATTGTTTACAGCATATGAGACAGTTAGGTGCTTTACGAAGACTGAAACTGGACTTGGTAACAAATGGTCCTTGTGTATTTTACACTCACCGTAACTGTGCTGGACTGCATTCTGATCTCAACTGCAGACAAACAGAGAGTAAACAGAGAAAGCAATTTTAGTACATGATCTGAGTGGAAAAAGAGGCTTAACTTCAGAAAGCATTCAGCATGCTGGTATTCCCCATCTGCACTCATTCTTCTGTGCAGTAAAAATATTCTATATGCATTTTGTTTTCACAGTTTGAAACATCTACAATGAAAAAACCAAAATGGAACAGATATTTACTACCTGGTCACTGCACATAGAAATACATCATCTGATGGGTGGGTTTTTTTCCTATTCTTTCCATCACACGTTCTTCTCTGAAGCTGTAGGGAGTAATATCATATTAAAGAGTGATTTTCCTTCCTGTTGTTTCATCCATTTGTGGTATTGATATTGTCAAGTACTCCTGAAAAATAATTTAGCAGCCCAGACCCAGTTGAGTCACCCAGATGTTAGCCTACCAGTGTGTAACTTAGTGAAGCCCGATTTGGTGGCAGAGAATATAATTGAAGGTGCAGAATGGACACAGGGATGGGTTCCCAGCTGGAATTAGCTTGAAGTTTGTGTAAAAGCTGACAATAATCTCCAAAATTGCACTCTCAGCCCAAAAAAAGCAGAAAAGGGCTTACACCACTGAATTGGTATTTACTATTTTTCAGTTCCTTCCTTAGCATACTATCAGCCATGGAAATTTGCAAGCTATTCAACAAGACTGAAGAAATCCAGGAAACCACAATGACAGATCCACTTGAAAAGACCATTTCACAAGAGTGGTGAAAACTCAAACTACTTTTTATCAGTGGCTGAAGCTATTGGAAACCACTAATAATGCAAAGCCCAGCACAATAAAAGGACAGGTTCTCATGCACAGCTGGCATCACTTCCACACACATCCCCCTTCCCCCCCCCCCCCCCCCCCCCCGAAAACCACTATAAGCAACCCAGTTCTCTCAGAAATGACTGTAAGGTTACAAATTTTGGGCACATTCTTTAAATAAGCAATTTGTTATTCTCTTTAAATATTGACTTATAAACAAGAGATTTGCTCAGAAAAATCTCTGTGTTTTTGTGACTTTTTTTCAGCTATGCAAGTACCAATAAATGTTGTGTAAGAAGTCTGATTGTGTGAAAAACATGAGCTGCTGATCAGGATAAGAGAAAAACCTCTTGTTCTGAATTTGTTTAGCTTGAAAATTCTTATTTCTATTTTAGCCAGAGAGGTAGGCTGAGGAAGAAAGCCTTTCTAGATGTATGTTAGTAGTTGTCAGCCACAACCAGAAAATGCAGAGGCATGCAAAAATAAAGAGGAAAAAAAAAAGGTAAGAAATTCCTTGCAGACCTCAAAGAAATAACAAAAAAAAAGTTCCCTTGGCTTTAGGTTGGGATAAGGATTTAGTGCTGTTACTCTTTATTGTTTCAGTTTTTGAGGAGGCTTTTTATCCCTAGAAGTTTTCTTCCCTAGGACAAATTCAGAGAGCAGACTTCAAGAATGCCTGCTCAAATGACTTTGAGAGAACTGACTGATAGGTTCACAAGGAGCAGAGGCCCCACAACAACTTGTGTTTGTAATGTATGGCCACCATGAGGAATTGGTATCTGTGCCATGCCCTTCTGTATGTGGTATTTGCTCCATCTCTCACTTGCTGGAAGGAATTTTTACTACTGGGGTAAGTTGTGCTTCTCCCCAGTATATCTCATCTTTGTATTGTAAACTTCCTGATTTTCATGACTGGCATTTCAGCTACTTATTAATTCTGTAGGAACTGTTCAGAGTCTGGCTTGGAAAGAGGAGTGTAATGTTTGGTGCCATTTTGTGCAGCTTCCACAAAACTACACACAAATTCTTTCTTGGTCAGGCTGGACAGGACTCTAAGCAATCTGATCTAGTTGAAGATGTCCCTGCTCTCACTGCAAGAGGTTGTCCTAAGAGCTTAAGAGGTCTCTTCTGACCCAAACCAGTCTAGCTGCAACTTGGAGTGGGACCTATTTATTGGTTCATAGTTGACAGAATATGAGTCAGCAGTGTGCCCAGGTGCCCAAGAAAGCCAGTGGCATCCTGGCTTGTATTAGAAACTGTGTGGCCAGTAAGACTGGGTACTCAGCACTGGTGAGGTCACACCTCAAGTATTGTGTTCAGTTCTGGGCCCCTCACTATAGGAAGGATATTGAGGTGCTAGAGTGTGTCCAGAGAAGGGCAATGAGGCTGATGAAGGGCCTGGAGCACATGGCCTACGAGTAGTGTCAGAGAGAATCAGTCTAGAGAAGAGGAGACTGAGTGGAGATCTTATCACTCTCTACAGCTACCTGAAGGAGGCTGGAGTAAAGAGGGGGCAGCCTCTTCTCCTTGGTGGCAAGAGACAGGACTAGAGCAAATGGTTACAAGATGTGCCAGGGGAGGTTCAGGCTGGATGTTAGAAAATATTTCTTCACTGAAAAGGTTCTAAAACTGGAGTCACCATCCCTGGGGATGCTCAAGTGGCATATGGACCTGGCACTTAGGGACATGGTTGAGTGCTGAACCTTCAGTGCTGGGTCAAGGGTTGGACTGGATGATCTCTGAGGTCTCTTCCAACCAGATGTATTCTGTGATTTTGTAAGTCTCACCTGGTTACACAGACAGTGGCCTGGGATTGTTGGGGTGTTACTGAAAGCAGAGAATACACGTGTTGAGGTCCTCAGCTGCCACTCTCCTGATGGGATGTGATGTGCTGGGCATTCACACACCCAACATGGTGTAAGAAGAGGTTTCACAGCACTGTGTAAAAGGACTCTACTGGACAGCCTTCTGCCTGTCTCCTAACCAGATGACTGGTTAGAAGTGCCTCAGCAGAAACTGCCCATGTTTTCTGTTCCAGAGACCTCCCTGTCCCCACCTCCCACTATTCCTCCATCTGCTCCACAAACAAAAAGCTCTTCTCTGCCCCTTTCTCACCATTCATTTCCCCACAGCCCTTCTCATCCCAGTGGGCCAGGATGGAAATGAGAGTACATGGTGTTAACTCCTGCACCTTGGGCTCAGAGCCAGTTCAGAAGACCAATTTGTGCATATGTTGAAACTGGGCAGTAAGGGAATTCTGCGCAAGCAAATTGGTCTTCTTCCCTTGCATTCCTAGACAAAATTCTGGGGCAGAAAGCCAGGCAATATGGTTGTCTGGTGTAGAGATGTAACCAATGGCTTTATTTGTCCCACAAACTATTATTATGGATTGAGATGGAGAAAGTAATTTGCCAGAGTATCTCTCAGATCCTGATATGAGCTTTCAAAGCAAGCAAAATAAAATAAAATGAGCACAATTTATGTGGAAATCAGTAAGACAGAAACAGTGTGGAATCCCAGGTGTTGTAGTTACTGAGCTACTGCCATGTATCTGAGCATGTGGATTTTAGATTGCTTCTGGAGAATGCTCCTTATGAGCTATGCTATACTCCTTTCATGCTTTGCCCACTCCTCTGCTTAGGCTACTTTGCAGGTGATGATAGTTTCACACAAACCCAATGTACAGGCAGTGATGCCCATCCCAAATATGTTTTTTGTGTGGGTTGGTTTTGGGTTTTTGTTTTTTTTTTTTGAGCAAAGCTTCACTGTGGTGCAAATGAAGGCATATGGGCTCACACTATCAGACCTTTAGCTGGCTTTTGCAAGAGGCTTTTTTAGCTGCATTCCATAGCATGGTTTCTAGCACATTCAACAGCAAGAGCTATTAATTTAATAGGATTGAGTTTGTTTCTCATAACAGAGTGCTCCACTGCCTCCTTGTAAAAAATAATCATGTGGGGTTTTTGTAGGTTACATGCAGTCCTCGGGACTTTGTAATTTCATTGGAAGATGCCTACAATTATCAGCTAACTTCAGGCTTAATTAGCTTATTAGCTTGTCTTGTAACTCTGTCTGCCCTTTAAAGTTTCAGCTTTTCCCCAAATGTTGCCCAGAGCATCATTTTGTACTTATTTCGATTTTGTGGATACTTGGTGATGAATTCTTCTTGGTTTTGAATCCTGTTTAAATAACTATGCCTATATAGACCCTAGCTCGCTCTATATAAAATATTGTGCAGGCACCAATGTAAACAGAGCTGAAATGACTAGCAGGCCACAGTGTAATACATCAGAGTGATTAGTCATCCTCCTGGGACACAGATGAATCACCTCAGGTCAAGACACTTCTTGGAAAACTAGATAGCTGGTAAATGTATTAACAGCTGACTATGAAAGTCCCTGTGTTGTACCAGGAAATATCCTTGACTTGGGCAGTTCTTCCCTTCCTGCACTGACAGAAGCAAACCAACTACTTAATGACTTGTTCTCCTTACTACCATTTCTGGCAAGCCAAACAATTTGTTTCTCCATGACATTCTATGTGGGCTAACAAACAAAGCTTTCTGTTAGATGAAATACTATCTGCAATGTAACATGCAGTCTGTTTTTAATTTCAATTAGACAAGAGGCAGAGTTATCTCATGAGCTTTTAAAATTTCTTTGACCATGTTTTACTGTCTTCTCAAGTGAGGTCCAGATGTCATTTCAGAATAAAGCAGGGGCATTTTCTTTCACTGTACCATGTTCTACTGTGATGTACAGAATTAAAGCTGTGCTCCCACCTGAGTAAAAGAGATAGTTTGCTCCATTATTGGGATGTGAAACAAAAGCATCCTTTCTCATTAGTATCTTGTCCTTTTCATACTGGCAGTGAAGAATAGACTTGAAATGCCTTGTTGTGGCTCAGCAGTGACGTCTCGAAGTAAAGATGCTTCTTAATTTGAGGTGTGGACATCTACAACTCCTATTTATTTTGCTAGGCAGAGCTGATAGTAGGTCTACAAGGCCTTTTGCCTGTTAATTTTGTTTATGTAACTCACTAGTCTCCAAATAAAACAAACTTCTTCTGTCTTATCCTTTGTCATGTAATCTTATTTTAGATGTCTCCAAATATGCCACAAAAGGGGTGGCCTTGTGATTTGTTCGTGACCTCACCAGAGGTGGATTTAACAAGAAGTCTGTTCATTCCTTCTTCTCCCTTGCTTCCATCGGACTGTGCCTATTAGCACTTCTCAGTACTAGGTGTCAGCCAGGACCTGTTGAACATCACAGCCAGATCCAAATCTGATCTAATCATTCTCTGTAACTTCATTCCAGTGTGCTCTCTTTATCTTGTGTGTACCTGCAGGTCAGAGGTGTAGGTACCATTCAGAGATTTGGGATGGGCAGAATCGAGGGGAGTGGAACTGTCTGGAAGTGTTCCAGTGACGCCACGATCTACAAACACAGATCTGTGCAGGCTGGAATGTTTGGAATTACATGCATTTTTGCTGAATTACTGCAGCTTTACTAAAGAATATAATCTTGCATCTGGCATATGGCTATCTTGGGAAAGTGATTTCAGTGCCTCTTGGAGCCTCAGTTCTCAGGCTGACTGAGAGTGTCCTGCTCTGCATCAGGAGACTTTGGGAGCTCAGCAGAGGAGCAGCCCATCACCAACACAACTTAGTGATGCACAGATCCTCTCTTACAGTCAAGGAGCTGCAGCTGAAGGTACACATCTGACTCTCATTTTGGCTTTTTGCTGTTTGAGATGTAGACCTACATGGTCTAATGCATAATGATACATCTGTGAATTTTGCAAAATGTGGACAACTTACTGACACTGAAAAACGTTGTCAAATGATTTCACTAGCTCCAGACTGCACATGCCAGTGACATTCAGGTAATAACTGACTGTGCAAATAGATAAAAGTATCTACAATGGACTATGTATGCATAGATTCTCACTGCTGTTTTGACCGCACTTTCTAAACTTACAAAAAAACTTGAACTTGTTTCAAAAAAGAAAAAGGTTTTGTTGCACAAGAGTTTGATTATTCCACTCTGGCAGACATCATGAAGGATTCAGTAATGCTGGGTTAGATAGTGTGATTCTTATGTTTTTGAGGGATCTTCTGAGAGCTTTGTGATGGGCACTTGAGAAACCAGAAGGAAAGATGTATGTCCTATGGCCTGTCCAAGGCTCTGTTTCCTTAGGCTGGATGGGATTCCAAGCCGTCAGACAGATAAATCATGTATGTGGCTCCTGGGAGATTTAGATGTTAAACTGATACCCTCCTGATGATACAGCTCTCAGTTAAGTATCCCTTAAAAGTTTTCAAATGTAGGCTTCAGTTCTACAATACAAGGCACATCAATTCACTGGCATCAGCCAAGGACTTACTTGAAAACAGGTGTCCTCTAGCACGTAACACATAGCAGGATTGGACAGATTCTCCCTTATTTGGATTTCTATGAGGCTTTTACCTGAGAAAAGGGAAAACCAGTGTAAAGCTGTATGGATAGTGTTCTCAATGGCACAACAATCCTAGTGGTCTAACAGAATTGGATTCTGACTGGTAGGTACTTTTGTCTGACTGAACAGATCTAGTTATCACCTACCCCTACTGTTTTTATTTATTGTTGCAATTGTTAACAGGAATTTGGAAATACAGGCAGTCATACCAATGCCACAGAGTATGTATCTGAAATGGGAATGCTACCTTGGTCCCATGGATTTGAGTTTGTAACATGGATCTTAACTCTACAAAAAATACAGGTAGAAGTATGCTTCTGTTTTCACACATCTGATTTGGACTTACTTCTTGCAAACAGAACTGATCTATTAGAAACCCCTTCCACACAGAACTCTTGTGGGATTAGGAGTGAAAGGAAGCTGTGACAGAAATGCCAGCTGTGACACAGCATTGCATGCCAGTACTGCGAGAAGGTGGCGGAGGAGCCCAGTTCCTGTGCAGCACTTCTCATTCGGAGATTTGGAGGACTTTGGTGTCATTTTACAGTGATATTCCAAGGTTACTCAGGAGATCTGTGACACAGCTGGGAATGAAGTCCAGGTGTCCTGAGCCCCAGCCCACTGTTCCATCTACCCTGCCTCCAAAGGAGCAGTGTTTGCAAAGAGCCATAGGAAATGCCCAATTTGCTTGTATTTCACCCCAGGAATGGAATGCTAGGTCAGCAGTATTTATTTTCTTATCTTGATACCTCTAATTTTTACATTTTAAAGAGCTCTCTCTGTGACAGAGACTTGCAATCTCAAAACAAGCTAGCAGAGCTTCGAAAATGTCTTTTAAGTTACTGATGCTTGTAAAATGGTAATTCTCAAACTTTGCCGGGGAGTTTGGCAAAAGGTGGTGGGAAGAACTCCTCTGCAGCATGTCAGCTGCAGTCCTGTGAGCAGTTCCCATCCCACTGATGACTGGGTTGGAGTAAGGCATGGCCTGTCCTGCCTCTGCCCTGCACCAGATTTTGCCCCATTGCTCCTGCTCTGGAGTTAATGGGTTTAGGAGAAAGGAACTCATGCTTTGTTTCTGAGACTGGAGCTAAATAAATTGCTACACTTAAAAACCCCACCACCCATTGATAATATCTATTAAACATCTCCAGTTAACCATACAACCTCCTGCTTGAGCAGCTGAGCATGTAAATTCCTGTGACCAAATAGCAGCACAGTTAACTGCTTTCACATGTGCTCCCACCATGCCCATCTCAAAAGGTGAAATCCTAGACTAGCTTTGCCAGCCAGTGACCAGGACACAGCTGTTTTAGGAGCCCGGTGGGGCACTCTGGAGCCTTGGTCTTTATGGCTGCTTGAGGATGGAGCAGAGGGTGAGTGGGCAGAGACACCCCGGGCTGCGGTGGGACTTCTGCCTTGCCCTATAGTCCTTCTCTCTCCTCGACGCCAAGAGCCGTAGCCGCCGTGGGAGAACAGACTTGCTTCCAGACTTACCTAGGACCTAATCCTGCTGGAGCTGGCAATACGATGGCTCCCCAGGCATGGCTCCATGTCCCACCCACACTTAACAGGTGAGGAAATAGTTTTTATTTTCCTCCTCCCAGGCCGCGGAAGGGCTTTTATTCAGTGACACAACGCCCGTCCGAGCAGAAAGCAAATCGCTTCCCCCAGCTGTTTTCCGTGGCCCTGCCGCTCTGCTCTGTGGACCCACCCTTGGAGCGGTGGGCCCGACTGGCATGCTTTAACCGGCTATGTTATAAACAGAAGGGCCACGTTCCTCCAGTGTGGAGCCGGGGCCGGGGAGCTCTCTGTGAAGGGCCGCGGCAGATGAGAAACACAGGCGAGAGCTGCGGCGACAGTGGCGCTGGGAGCGTGTTTGCCTTGGCTGCTCCCTGGCTCGGGCCGCAGCACCGAGCAGGCTCCTGGCCCCCGGCCAGGCTCTAATATTTCCTTTCGCTGTTGCTCATAAAGGCATTCAGGAAAACAATCGAGGGCAATAAGGGCCCTCCCGTTCCGTTCCAGCGGCGTGCGGAGCCCGGGCAGCCTGGTCCGGGAGCAGCGGCGGGGGCTGGGGAAACGCCTCTTGAAAGCGTTTCCCCAACCCCTAAGGCACAACGGGCCTTCTCCCTGTAAACAGAAGGAAAAGCCGCAGCCGCGTGTTGGTGGGGTGGTTATGTGCCGTTTAAAAGGATTTATCAGTGTCGGAGCTGTGCCCAGATAGCAGTGGCCACACACCCCCAGCACACGCAGCTGTAGCCCCCGCCCATGAAGATGATGATGGCATGGTTTTCCTCTGCGAGAAGAGGAAAACACTGCCGTGCTACAAGACACCCTTGTAGCTGGGTCTGCCTGAGAGGTAGTATGGAATGAATTGCTTTAAAATAAAAAAGCCACTCACCACTCACAGTTGTATGGGTATAAATTCTACATATGAAGCTGGCCCTAGGCTACCCAAGATGTCAGCTAAGCAAAGGAAGGAAATCATATGGAACGTAAACTAATAAGGACAGAAGTGCTTAAATTATGTGCTGTTTGCATTACCTGGGGCACAGCAGCAATAAATGTGAACACAAGGGAACCTCAGCAAGTCTCCCCCTCCTTGTACATGTATAGTCACAACAATGGTAATGGAGGCAGCCAGGTGCTGGGAATGCACTTTTGCAGCTCAGGGAATCTGTATGACTGCCTGAGACCTTGCAGGATTTTGGCTGTCAGTATCCAGCACTTGCTGAAGGGTTAAAAACATGACTGTCACAAAAACAATCGATACCTTAGGTAGCAGATTTCATGTCATTCAGAGCCTCAGGTGAGCAATCTGAGTTGTGTTGTAATTTGTGAGTTTTTGGAGGAGAATGCTGTTGGAGGGTCACTGGGATTTTTATCCTGGACTTCAGGAAGAGCTGAGATAGTTCTGCCCTGAGCTTCCTTGCAGGTGGGAGCTTGTGGGCAAATCAGGAACAAACATCCTCTAACACGTTCTTGATGCCAGGGTACTTCCACATGGGCGAGAAGAGGCTGCAGAGGAGTTCATTAGCCCCTGCTAATGTCAAAGGGAGAAATGCCACAGGGACTCACAGAATCACAGAATTACTGAGACTGGAATAGACCTCTGGGATCATCAAGTCCAGCCTATGACCTAACACCATCATATTGACTAGACCATGTCACTAAGTGCCACATGCAATCTTTCTTTAAACACCTCCAGGGACAGCGACTCTACCACTTCCCTGAGCAGTCCATTCCAGTGTCTAATTACCCTTTCCATGAGGAAGTGCTTCCTAACATCCAGCCTAAACCTTCCCTGGCACAGCTTCAGGCCATGCCCTCTCATCTTGTCACAAGCTGCCTGGGAGAAGAGCCTGACCCCCATTGTACTACAACTTCCCTTCAGGTAGTTGTAGAGCGTGACAAGATGCCCCAAGTCTCCTCTTTTCCAGGCTAAACAACCCTAGCTCCCTCAGCCTCTCCTCATAAGACTTTCCCTCCAGACCCTTCACCAGTCTTGTCGTTCTCCTCTGGACCCACTCCAGCTCCTCAATATCTTTCTGAAGTGCGGGGCTCAGAACTGCACACAGCACTTGAGGTGAGGCCTCACAAGTGCCAAGTATAGGAGTAGAATTACATCCCTAGTCCTGCTGGCCTCACTATTCCTGATACAAGTCAAGATGCCACTGGCTTTCCATGCCACCTGGGCATACTGCTGGCTCATGTTCAGCTAGTTGTCAACCAGCACTCCCAGTACAGACTCAGTACAGCCCAGAGAGGTTGGCAGCTGGGATAGAAGCAGCTACCTGGGCTGGTATATAATAGTTTTTTAAAAACTCTTTGGCTGAAAAGTGTTTTATGGCCTTTTTCTAGCTCTCCCTACTGCAGCCAGTTCCTGCTGTCTTGCTCTAGGAAAGAACTGCTGATTAGGCGATGCCTTGTGCATGCTGATGTGGCACTTTCACTGTTGTCAGTTCTTCAGTTTAGGAAGCAGATGTAAAGGTGTTTCCTTTTTCATGAGGCAGGAATACTAAAACTTGACCTTTGAATCATTAAGTGATGTCTCTTGTCTGAAGTCTGTTAGGATTTGGTTGTGCACAAATGACCACTGTGAGTAGAACAAGCTTTTTCTTTTGAGCTAATACTCACCTGACATCTTATAACAGGGGTTTGTATCAGAAGGACCATAGCCTTAAGGGCAAGTGCACCATTATCCAGGAGAACATCCATTTTCCTGATATATTTGACAAGGCCTTTGGCATATTGCAACCCAAATGTATTTTTATTTTAATGAACTTTGAAAAGCATGTGAACTATTTTGAGCTGGTTTTCTTTCTAAAAGGCTTGAAAATTTACCCAGAAAAGTCATCAACAAATAGTCCCAAGAACATGAGCTGCAGTTTTCAGGTGTGTTTTCTTTCTTCCACATCAGAGGCAAAAGGGGAGATATACTGCTTTGAGCAGAAAACCAGCATGGTTCTTGTTGCTGTTCAGGCTGGAGAGCGAAGC
This sequence comes from Indicator indicator, assembly GCF_027791375.1. Taxonomy (NCBI): domain Eukaryota; kingdom Metazoa; phylum Chordata; class Aves; order Piciformes; family Indicatoridae; genus Indicator; species Indicator indicator. Next base: position 4,557,717 of record NC_072022.1, on the reverse strand, counting down.
CCTGAATGTTTGCGGTAGGATAGTTGTATCTCATGGGTAGCAGCAGTAGTACCGATAGGGAGTTTCGAAAAGCAGTCTCCCCTGAATATGATACCTTATCACATTTGAAGACAGTCTTACAACTATGTTTCAGTTACAGTGAGTTTGTGATGTTCCTTTATCTCTGGGAATTCTTACATTTCCCTAGAAGTTCTCCATTTCCCATGAAATGGGCTTGGTTTTAGAGTTATAAACTCTGAATTCAAATTTTATCACTTCTTGGAGCTTAGCAGAGCACTGGGTTTGTGATTTTATTCACCAAGCTATGGATCATTGCAAATTGCTTCCTATTATTTGACAGCTTCCTTTTTAGAGATTTCAACACTCCACTTATCTGCCTTCAGCAGTATATGATTCTAATCACAGCTATGATTTCATAATCCCCCTTTAATTCAGCAAACATTCCAGATTATCAACACAGGGGATGTGTCTTTTGGAAGAGCACACTGCAGCAAATTTTTTCTGTTGTTAGGCATTTAGGTTTTGAGGCTGAAAGGTGCATATTGTTAACCAGGGGGAATTTCTTAGTTATAGTTTATAAATATCTGTAAGTATTTTGGGCTGCAGAGATAACATTCCCTTCAATTAGTTTAAGAAGTGAAGCTGTAGTAATTCAGCAGGATGAAAGAAAATTGCTTCCATATATCTTTTGTATGTCATTAAGTGGAAAATAAGATATTTCTTCTGTACATCTGAAAACTAAATAAAGAAGTCTATTCTCCTCTTAGTTGCTATGGGTGACTTCAGCTAATTTTTGTGGCAGTTAGGCATGTTGATAGGAGAAAAGATGCCTCAAGTAGGATGATATGGTGTACGTACATTTCTAAATAAAACACTCATTTTCCTTAGGATAATCCCTCTTTGTTCCAGATACATGTATGCATTCCTCTTACTGCAAGCATTTCAGTTGTCAGGATGACTTGATACATTTGTTCTTTGATGTCAAATTCAGTTGCATCACTGTGGAATGGTTGCTACAGAAACCCCAGTCCATTTTTTAAATGTTTGGAGTGCACTCCTTTTTACTTAGAGAAGCTGGATTTGATTTCTCTCCTGTAAAGAAGTTCATAGTAAAATGGGTGAAAGCTCTGAAATTGCAGCAATATGCGTGGCAAAAATACCCAGATAGTGAGATCAGAGACAATCAGGGAAAAAGCAATTTAAAGTCCAACAAACAAAGTCTATCTCTTGATAAAATGCTCCCTGTTGTAATTGAAACCAGAGCTAAATTAGATCAATACCGAAATATTAAAGTGTGCCAAACCTGTTTTCTGTAGGCTTTGCTATAATTGGATTCTGATGCAAGAGATAACTTAAGTAGGCAAAGTCTGTTGACTCAAGACCATGATTATTCATAGAAAAAGCTTCCTGTTAAAGTATACAGTGCTTTTATCCAGTGTTTCTTGAAGAATTAATACATTTCTGTCCTCCCATTCCATGCTGATGCATTTGAAGTCCGTATCCCGCCTACAGTAAATCTCTGTCTTGCTTAACAAGAAACTATTTCACTGTATAAGCGAGACATATTGACAACAGATTTAACCCAGACAGCTCAGCTTTATTCAATCAGAAGAATGCTGGCCTGGTTTCAGGTTTCTGGGATACAGACACAAATGGACATGCCCCAAGTAGAATCTATTTGTTTTCCCATGAATGCACCTAGTAGGAGGTCAAATAAAAATAAATATTTTGGCTGTTCAGAACAAGATAGATTACTGGAGTATTTGTGATTCAGGCTGGAAATGTGATTACAACAAGCAGAGGTAGCATCAGAAATATGTTCTGCTCAGAATGGAAAAAACATTGGGTTTTGTCCTTTCTGTGTTTTAAGCTGTGGTCATTGCTTGCCCTCACTAATCAGATTTATGGTGATAACTACATATATCTTAATGCCCTTCACCTCTGTGTGGAAGACATTCTGTTTGGGATTTAAGGACAAACAGCCATTTGTGTAGCCTGTTTGGTGATATTTCCTGTAGGTATAGCATGCAAAGGAGTAGTTTATGGACTTCCCCTGTGATAGTCAGAATAAATCAGTTCAGTTCCACTATACCAGGGGCCCCAGACTCTCAATGGACTTCCACCAAACAATGGAATAAATTGTGCAAGGGCAATTTGTCCCTAATGTTTTTGGCTATTTGATTTTGTTGAGGTTTTGCCGGTATTATTTAGATATTCACTGTAATTTATACTGCAGTGTGAAAAAACCCTGCATATTTGCCTGCAGGGGAGTGAGTGCTCACTGAAACAATCCTTTGAACATAATAAAAATGAAATCCCCAGGTAATAAAAAAAATCCCCAGCTTTTATGAATAATGCATTTGTAGAGCGGGGGGGGGGGGGGGAGGAAGTGCTTTTGAGATTTATCCCCCTCCTCTGCCTCCCACTCAACCTGTTGGCAGAAATAAACTCTGGGTTGGGAATGGCTTCCTACATTTTGAGTGTGTTCTCAGACTTGTTGTTAAGGTCCTGGCCTAAAGACTACCACACAACCAGATAGCAAATACTGGTAATTCTGATTTGTTTGTTTGTTTTTAAAGCCTGTGGGTGTCTTCCCCTGTGCACTGGCCATCTGGCTGTGGGTTGGACTGTTTGGGATATGCCTGGCATGCTGAAAAGCAACACAAAATTGCCGAGTGGTTGGAGGCCCATTGACGATGGTTTGTTTGGGGTCCTCAGTGAGCTTTGACAGAGAGCAGGTGTTGTGATGATAAATTCAGGATGGGGTTGAGGATTTCTCTCTTCAGCTGGTGAATGTGTGGGAAATGCTGGAGGCGCACTGTAAAAATAAATGATATTTATTCAGGAGATGCTGAAATGGCAATGCTTTTGTGTCACAGTCTCAGTGGAAAAGCTGTTTGAGGATTTTAGTGGATTTCACCCCATAGCAGTTGTTTGGGATCTGCGTAGGAGGATCCAGACTCTGAGCTGAATTATGGCTGGTAAGACTCAGTGATACTTAAAAATGGAGCTTCAGTACAGTTTCCATGAAGCAGTGTCCCAGTATGGCACAATGCCTGTTGCTGTACCTTGTTTTTTGGCAGTGCAATGCTGGTGCACCACAGCTAGCACAGAAATCCTGTACCTGCTCCATCATTTCGTCAGCTGACTTGAACAAGCTGTTGATTTCCAGTTTTCCCTTACACTGAGATAATTGCTTTGTAAGTTGGATGAAACAAAAGAAGCTGACAGTTTCCCATCTGAGGATACTGGAGATTTCCTTAATGTGTGTAAGGGGGATACAACAGGCAGGAGAGAATAAGTTCTCCCAGGGTTCAGGTTCTGAGACCCTCAGTGGATGTGGTGCTCTTACAGCCAGTTAAACTTTGAATAATCCTTTCAGGAATAAAATATATTTTCTGTGACTCTGATGGTGCCAAATCATTTCAAGTTGCCAAAAAGCTGCTTTGGAAGGACTTGAGGAAACCACAGCTGGGAATTGTGTCACAGATATAAAATGAGATTTATTTACTCTTCTATATCCAACACTGAAATAATAAGGAAGACGAGAACAGATGAAAGAAAAATTTGCCTTTTAGAGCTTTTCTTTATTTTTTTTAATTGAATTTAATTTACTTTTTATAGAGTTTCTTTGGCAAATCTGCATTTTCAAAAGAGACCTAATGCCCTTCTCACTAAGGTCATTGAGTGCTAGAAATGAGGCTATGTTTTGGGAGTAGGGAGAAGAGTGTGTGCTTCATGGCTCAGCAGCATCTTGAGGATTTCAAAGTACAACATTTGGTTTTCAGAGCCTTTGTCCTGCCCCACATTTACTGATGCTCTCTGCACTCTTTTTCTGCCTGTGGACATTACTTAGGTTGTTGGATTCAAGTGGTGCCTGCAATTTTGCTTCCACAAATAATGGATTTATTGTTATGATTTTTAAATGCTATAAAATATGTATGTATTTTGTGGGAGTGTTTGTGGACTGCCTGTATCATAGAACTGTAAAATAATCTGGATTGGAAGGGACCTTAAAGATACCTTGTTCCAACCCCACTGCCATAGGCTGGGACACCTCCAACTAGACCAGGTTGCTCAAGGCCCCATCCAACCTGGCTTTGAACTCTTCCAGGCTTGGAACCTCCACAGCATCTCTGGGCAACTTTCTCCAGTGCCTCACCACCCTCATGGAGAAGAATTTGTTTCTAATATCTAATCTAAATCCAGATTCTTCTAGTTCAAAGAAGTAAAGTATTTAAAAGTTAAAGTATTTTAGCCTTCTGTCTTGGACAGAAAACTCAAAGGTTTTGCTTGGACATATATACTCAGTATACACCAACTCCTGCAGTTCTGGCTCCATGGATCCTAGGTTTTTCAGGGTCAATCAAAAACAAACAGAACCACAGGTGATACTTTTTCATAAGTCTCTATTTTTTGGTGTTTACTTGTATTTGCATATATGACCAAATTACCAAGTGAGGAGTATATGGTAGGCTCTCCTCTACTTTTCCTTATCTGATTCACTGGGATACATTAGCAAGAAATCTCACTTTTATCCTGGTGCAGGCAGGAGCTTTCCTAGATAAGAGGTGATAAGGAATATTGTAATAATGAGAATCTAAAAATATAGTCCAGCTGAGTGTGTGCACAAACACCCCATCTCATTGTATTTGTGTTTCTAGGAGTAGTAGGCCAATAAATTTTGTGTTCTCTTAATATGAATTTTTTATTAAAATGCTCTTGCTTTGCATCAAATGAAACATACTAGAATGCAATGAATTTTTTCCTCGAATGCCCATTAAATATAGCACTTTAATTTATTTTTGAGTATCTGGACAGGTATCTACTTTATAAGCAGCAACTGGCAGGGGAATAAGAAGAGGCAGAGCAGAGACTGCTAATTGTTGTAGGTTCCACACCACTGGAAAAGGAATAGAGAGAGCAGATTTGTACTGGAATGCAGAGATAGCAGTAAAGAAACTGGAATACAAGGAAAGATGTTTTAAACAATCAAGACATTTTCCAGACTCGTTAAAAGCAGTAGAACTCCTGCAACCTGCAGCATGGAGCTCTTTGTAGGATTGAGGACTTAGGACTGTACAGTTTCAGACATTGAGATGGAGGTTTGAAGAATATGCCTCTTCCTAAAAAGCTTGCATATATTCTACAGCTATTAGGAAATGTCTAAACTGGGCAAATTTGAGATAAATGAGACCAAATTAGGCAGGGGAAGGAAAAATATTTCTCTCAGAGGGGAGCAATATTTCCATGTTACTGTGCTGTAGAGTGATGTGTGCTAAAGGCTAGACCATCCTGCCCACCTTCCTGGAATGAATGCCTGTTTACTCCTGTTGATCTGATCCTCTCATGTGGCAAAGGTGTGGATGTAGCCTCAATGTCCAAAAAACCAAATTAATTTGTGGATTTTGCACATATTGCATATGCAGCATCTTTAGGCACTGCAAGCTTTGGGACTCTCACAGAGTATTTCCACTGAGTGTGATTGGTTCAACTGTTCCTCAGTTTTTGCACCACTGTGGCTCTGGGTGAAACTGAGTGCCTGAAGATTATTATGGGATGGATTAAGAACTTTCTATCAGAGTTGTTTTTTCAACTAAATATTGGTCTTAGAATATTCTTTGCTTCTTTTAAGCACTTGATCCTTATGGACAGTTCAGGGCTTCTCCTTCTTGTTCTAGCTTTGGAAAACAGAATATTAGAAGAACCATGATGATTTTCTGTGTGAATGGGGCAGTGTTTCCTAAGGAGGTTTACCACAAGGCTTGGTTTTGTTGTTGTTTGCAAATGTTGAAGAGATGCTTCATGTTCCCTTGGAGAGGGATGAGGGTTAGAGGAAGCTTAAACTATTTTATTGCTGCTTTTGCAATGTCAGTAGACCTAGTTTGATACTGTGCTATTTATCCCAAGCTTGCAGCAGAGGTGTTTAGCTTTGATCTAAACCACAGAACAGATTTTCTTGTGGTTTTGTAAATTGATTTTGCAGTAAAGTTCTGAACTTTATTGTATTCATGACTTTACTAGATGCCAAAGAGAGCAATCCTCCAAATTGAGGTTTTAGATGTAAAACACTAACACATTCTTTGCTGGACCTAATACATCTCCTGATAGAGTACACCATGTTCCTGTTCCTTCTGGTCCTGAGTTAAACGATCTTGGATAAATAACTTGTTCTGCTCTTCTCACATTTTAAATTAACTCCTTGTTAATATAATTGGCAGCAGCTCCTGTAGTTTTGGAGCCTTTTCTTCCTCCCACATATCACTGGCTACTGTAATTCTTAAACTGCCTTGGAAAATGATTGTCTGTGCTGACTGAAGAGTGCTGTGAGCACTTCAGTGGATACTGGGTGGTGTGATGGGAATCCGTTGCCTTCACTTGCTTCTGATTTTCTGATTTTCAAATCGTTCAGACTTAGTGGAATTACACCATGTAATGTCTTTCATGTTTGAGTATCTCCTGGAAAATAATAGTCTTCTAGTTCTGTTCTGCTATCTGGTTTTGTCCTGGGAAATGTTTGAAGAGCCACTGAGACACAGGTACTGGAATAGATTTCTTTTGAGGTTGGTACAACTTCAATACAATTCAAAGGAGAAGCTGATTTTCTTGTGCAGTGCTATTGATGTTTGTGGAAGAGATATTATCAATGTTATATAATGCTGTTTAACATCTCTTTCATACATGCAAAGAGGTGTGAAAAATAAAGACAAAACTCACTGTACCAAGTCTAAATACTTGACATTTTTTAGTTTTTGGAATAAAGACATTTTGTGGCTAAGAAAGCATGTCAAAAAAAGACTTTGAAACTACTAGCTTCCACTTTTCACCTGATGTATGTGTATTATAAATTGCTGTGATCTGGTAATTTTTAGGAGAAGACATTTGCATCTACACTGGCAATTTTATGTGGTGCTTCAGCTGAGTGTGTCTTAAATGGTGAACTAATAAAGTGGTTTTAAATGGAAATTGAAATTATGTCTTTAAAGAAAATTATAGTGATTATCTCTAATACTTCAGTAAGTTAAATAAATATTTGCTTAGGGAAATATGTACAGGATGGAAGAATTCTCTAAACAGTTTCAGAAATACCTGTCTGCCTGGCAATACATTCAGGGGTTTGGGTGGTTTCTTAAGGCCCTGCCCAGAGGACCAAACAAGTCAGTGTCTTAGAAGATAACTGTCCAGGAATGGGTATCAGTCCTCCTGATGATCTGAGGAGAGACTGTCTTGGGGGATGAACAAACTGGCAGAATTGCCATTTCTAAGTTTGGAAAGAGTGACTTGCAGAGGAAATTCTGTCATTTAAAAACAAAGAAATCCCAATGGAGCTTATTTTGTAACTCATCTGTACAACTGTGTTTATGAAAACACAGAGACCACACCACACTCTGATGTTTTGTTTCATCAGGGAAGAGGTCATGGCAAGCAGTTTTCAGGGGTTTTCCTCCACAGCCATAGAGGCTGTTTGCTTGAATCATCCAGGAAAGCATGCAGAAAAGACTGCACGTCTCTTCAAAGACTTCTCTCTGAACCAGTTGTTTGTTCATCATAAACCAGAAACTGCACACTGCTCCTTCTGTAGCCTTTCTTCCCAATTATCTCTGTAGGTGCTCTCTGCAGTTTGCAGTAGCAGCCTCTATCAAGGTCTGCATTGGTGTGAAGTCTGTGTGGAACAGCAGTTGTCAATGGCCAAAGGGTACTTCCAACCATGCTTGTTGGCATGTAGAGTCTATGACACCAGCAAGATGGTGAAGAATCTCAAATGGTGAGATGTGTCAGTTGTGAAATTGCAGTTTACAGCACATTTTCTCTGAGGGAATACACTGGAGGCATGGAACCCTTTGCCTTGGGGAGGATTCTGTTCCCCACCTCTGTTCTGCTGACAAGGAGCCTTCCTCACTCTTCTCATGCTGCAGCCATATCATGCCTTTTCCCTGGAAGCTGTGTTGAAGTGTTGTTGATTTTGGTGGCTTTCTTTGCAAAACTGAAGTGACTTTCATAATTGTGACTGCAGTCACAGTTGTGGTTATGAGTGGCCACTGTGACCTGGAGGCCACAACTGGCCGTGGTGCTCTCTCAGATGTCCTACAGCAGTGTTGAACTGCCTGTGTGGCTTTCAGGGAAAGGGAATATGAGAGCTTGTCTAAGATATGGCAGTCCAAAAAGAGGTGAGCCAGTGTCCCAAGTGAACAACATTGTGTCCAGACTAACACAGGGGTGTTTTAGATTGAAAAGTGGTGAATGAAGGAACTTTTTATACATATGATAGCAATAGAGCATTCCTGTGAAGTTCTCCTGTGGGAGACATTACAGATGTCACAGCAGCATGCTATGGAACTATATGAGCTTCCTAAATGCTAGCTAGCTCAAGCACTGGAAGCAATCTTTCCACAAGAGTTTGGAGATCAACCCAGTGATCAGCTGGCAGGTTGCTAGTGCTCTGTAGGGCTTTGTGATCAAAGTCTACTACTAAACTGTATGGCTTGTACTTAGCTGTGTAACAGTCATGGCCTTTGCAGAAGTATCTTGAATGGAATGTCTTGTTCAGATCCAGCATCTGCATGAGGGCATGAGGACCTACTGTGGCAGTCAGACTGAAGAAGTTGGGAGCAGAGGAGTCAGACTTCCAAAAATACCTCTGGGGTGAACAGATTTCAGGACATCTTTTTGGTCAGCATTGTTATATTGTGATAACCCTGAGTGTAAAGCAGGGCCAATCTCGTTCTTTGTGTTGGTACAACATCTAGCATCAAGAACTTTTGTGTGTGGTTGAGCCTTAAGTGTCAGCTTAAGAAACATCATGGTAGCTTAATATTCAATTGTGCCTGTTAAAGGCTTTCATCTGTTTTATAGAGTAACTGTGGTGGGTGTGTTGGTGGATACATGCCCTGCCTGGGCAGAAGAATGAGGAGGTGGAATACTTCTTTCCCTTGCCACCCCTCAAGTCTAACAAGGATCCTTGGGAAAGCTTGCAGTGGTCATAGGCATCCTCTCTGTGTTCTTCACTCTGGAGTACATGAGTGTACATCTGATCAAACTCTGCAGAGATTTATATGTGAGGGATAAGATCAGCTCATCATGATTGAAAACATGTGGAATACATGCTAAATCATGAGCCCATTTAACCAAGCTGAGAATAACTGGCTCTTAAGAGAGTATGTAGCACGCTGATTATGGGAGAGCTGGAAAGTCCTGGTTGTGAAAAACCTGCAGAATTCCAAATAAATAAGGAGCCTAGTGAAGTCATGTGGTCTCTCAGAATCTCTACAGAAAATTTGGAGCTGAGGTTTTCCACTTACTTCTGCATCTAATTGACCTAACTGATCTTCTTGCTTATGCTTCCCTCATTGTGCAGCTGCTAGTGTGGCTCCCAGCTCCCAGAAGAGTGCAGAAAGGGCAATTCTTTTTGTACACTCAGCTTTCCAGACACATGCTTTACAGCATGAGCACCTGTGTATAGCCACTGTGCTGCAAGCACAGATGTCACACTCAGAAAGTGCACTTGCTGAGTTTGTGCTGCAGAATAACATAGAACCAAGCGAAGCCAGCTTTTGGAAAGCTTGGTGCAAGAGTATCTCCCTGCACCTCTGACATGCCTTGGAGAAGGGATGGAGTCATTCACTTTATTACTAAGAGCTTCCTGGGCCCAACTATCTGAAATCATCAGCAGCGTTTTGCTGGACGTTAGTCCTCCCACTCCTCACTTTGGTCTCCCTCTAGCTGAGAGGAGATAGCCAAGGTCTTGTGTGTGATGTAATGTGCCTGCTGCAGCTGCTCTGTTTGCCAGCATTGTGTTTTTCCACCACCACCAGATCTCTGTGAAAGAGAGAACAGAAAGCTGCTCTGAATCTTCCAGGACGTGGCTTCTTCCCAGCAGGAGGGCAAGGAAAGGTCTTGCTCTTCTGTGAGAGTGTCACTTCTTTGCCCATCAGCAATAGGAGGTGTTTATTTCTCTGACCTCTGCTTTTCTGGCACAGTTGGTTAAAATTGGCCAATGGCTTCAGAAGTTACTGGAGGAGAGGGAATTTATAATCAGATACAGACAAGCTGGCTTTATGTGACTGCATGAGCCTCGTTTCTTTAGGAAACCATGGTAAAATATGTGGATAAAGTTGCAGTAATATTAAGGTTAGAGTTCATGCTGGCCCACATTTCTCTCTCAATTTTTCTAGCATGACGGCGTTAGTCAGCCTTTGTGAAACTTGATTCCATATGCAGAAATTTTTCAAACCTAGCTTCTCTATCTTTCCTGACTTTTCCTCCCTGAGCTTAATCATTTAGTGGGGAAAAGTGAACTCTTTAAAAATAAAAGAGCCTGTGTGGAAGTGTTGCTGGCTAGATTTGACTTGATTTTTTAAAATTATTTTAAATTTTATTTTATTGTAAAAAACTTAATATTGGCAGAACTTTCTGATTCTTTATGGTTCTAAACCAGCATTAAAGTCTCCTGGCTTGATAGGTTTGTTCCTTCATGGTTTCCCAGGAGGCACAATCACCATGACAATGTTGGTTGAGAAAGGAAGTGTTCTCTACATCTGGGTGCAGAGCTGTGTCCTGCAGCAAGCATGGTCAAGAAAAGTGTTAACTTTGTTCTCTCTACCTTTTTTTTATTATTATTTTCCATGTAAGACTGGTCTATTGGAGTATAAGGTGGCTAGAAGGACTAGAGAGACTAAAGTGTAAGGGAAGGATAAGTAAGTATTTCAAGGTGGAGTAGAAAGCACTGCCTGACATCTGTGGGTTTTGTTTGCAAGGTTGGAAGTGTGTAGATTTGCCCACAAGAGGATTTAGTTCCCAGCTTTTTGCTTGCCACATCATATCAAATAGTTGCAGAAGGGATGGATGGAGAAGCACCTGTCTGGTCATGGGTTCATCACCAGGTTCAGTATGTCTGGTAAAAGGCAATCCCTGTCTGTGAAGTGCGACCTTTAGCAGGTGTTGGCCTCGTATACTGAATAATGGGGTGACAGCAGATGTGGCAGGAGACATTCAAGCTTATTTGCTCCTATAAATGAAGCAGCTCTAACAGGGAAAAAAAAGAAATAGCTAAAAAAAAAGTGTCAGACAAAATTGTGCTTGGAATGCATTGTAAGAGCTTAGTGTTTAGCGGTGAGAAAAGACAGTCAGGTGTTGATAGCATGTAGGAGGCAAGTGCTGTTATTAGTGAGGGGGAAGAAACACATTGAGTGTGGTGTGGGAGTAGGGCAGATGGGAATGAATCTAGAGGCTTTTTTGGAATTACTCATATTCTGAATCATCTTCTACAAACTGGCTCTCAAAACCTCTGGTGCAGAATACCATCATCCTCCGAGGTCCCACAATATTGCCATACTGAGCATGGCATTGGGAGGAATGTTGAGTCAGCAATGTGTGCAGTAATAGCATGAGATATTCAATGAGGAGCTGAAGTATCTACTTCAGCCAAGTAGGTTATGACTGCAAGATAGAGGTGGGAAGCAGGCTATTAATTCAAGCCCTTTGTGGAATGAAACAACGGTGTATATCATTAGTAAAGTAGCTAGGGGTATGCATGCAGAGCTATTAATGGGACAGTTTTCACACCCATCACTTGTGAAGGCAAGGGCTTGGTTGCCAAGAGTCTAGCTGTGCAGAATGGCCAGTGAGACCCATAAAGTCATGTGCCAGTGGCCTAGGATGTGCCTGAAAATGTCTAATGAGAGAGCTGTTCCTTGGACTTGACACACATGCTGTGTGCTCTGACTAGAGACAGGGTGATGGCATTATAAATCTGATCATTACTGTGGTTTTACCTACACTGTCTTTTAAGAGGCACTGAAAGCTGTCTGCCCAGGCTCCAAACAGCTATGAAATGGAGGAGGCAACAACAGATGGACTCAACCTAGCAAGTTGGGTGCTTCTCCAGGACTGTGACCTCCAGAGCTGTGCTAGGTGTACTCTGACAGCTTCTGATGATCAGTCACTGAGGGACAGGGTCCTGGCTCATGGCAAAGACCTTCTGAATTGTCTGTCTGGCAACATCTTTTACCAGTTGCCATCTTAACCTGCCACCACACAACAGGAAAGTTTCAGAAGGAAACTTGTTCAGAAACAGGTTTATAGAGCAAGGTTATGACTTTCATCAAGTGTACTGTGCTTCTTATGCTCAGCTGTGTCTTAAAACATGCTTGGCAACCTGGAGAAAACAGTAGGAGCTGTGAGGATGTTCTTCTTTTGTGTTTTCCTAGCCTTTGCAGGAAGAGCACTGACAGTTGCTGGGTTAGTGCCCAACTTCTGGCACTCTGCCAGCATGGACTGGCCAGTTCCCAGTCTCCCTTTAGATATCAAAAACAGGCACGTTCTTGGTGAGCAGAAAATACCAACAGAAACAGATTGATAAAGAGCTCAAGAGTGAAGCCTGTTCTCTGGGCTTGTCACATGTCGATTAATTTATTCACTAGTGGGTTCTAATTCTGAACATTTTTAATCGTATTCTAAAAGAAAAGAATATTTCATTTTACCAGAATATTGTTTGCAACTATGCGCCTTCCTGTTTGTTGTCTTCCAGCTTTGCTGCTGATTGTGCTTGTAGCTTTATTTTTGCTACTGCTGCTTTTGTCTGCTGATTTTGTTTACCCCCAAAGGACTAAAGAAGATTTATTTTACAATTTTACACTTGAGCTTCCTCACACAGAGTGGTGGTTTTGCTCTCAGGTTTCAGGAGTGATGATGAAAGTATTTCCCACAACACTTGTGAAATTTAAATGAAAATGAGTCTCTGCATTAAATCTTGATTGCACTTCATATGGAGTATTACATTTATTGGGTGTTCTTTCTGGGGTTTATTATGGTGGGATTGTTTGGTGTTTCCTGACCTTTGTCATTAGTTTTGACTCAGATACACACATTTATGTCATGTTTGTCTGTGTACCTGGATGGGTAGCCAGCTAGGTAAGTGTTTTATCGTTTGTTTCTAGGCAATTATTGTCCCATCTGAATAATATTGAAAAGAAGGAAAAAAAGAAAAAAAATAAAAAGAAAAGAAAAAGAAAGATAACAGGAAAATATTGTTTTAATTTCCAAACTATCAGGTGGCTGGAAAGTAGGGACAGGAGAGAGGAGGCTGAAAGGAAAGAAGAAAGGAATTAGTGAATAGTCATAAGAGACAGGGGAAAACACACATCATAAAAACCCTGGTAAAAGCTGAAGATTACTTCTGTGTTTTTCTGAAGCCCTGAAACAATTTAAAATATGAAAAACTTAGGCTAATTTAGAGTATTATATTGATTAGCCCAAATCTTTTCACTTTCTTTGTTTTCCATCCAGTCTCTCTCATTATAAACTCTTAAGATAAATAAATAAAAACTCTCTATAAATATCTGAAAAAGTCATTCTTATATAATAGCCCTTTCCTGCAGCATAATTTATCACTCTAACAATACTGTAGTAGTTTTGCTGGCAGAATCACAGCCAATCAAAGCTATTACAATAATGGAACGTTTCATGGCTTTGGAAATTAAATGTGTAACCATGGCACTGTAAATGGCTCTTAAATCATATTTGGAGATGTGTTTTTCACCAGATGATTTGCACATTATCTCATTCCATCTGAATTTTATTTTCATCAAAATTACACCATTGATTTCCTGCCCCACAACCCCCCCCCCCTCTTTTTTTTTTTTCTGCAGCAGTTTTGCAATAGGACTTCTTATCTGCTTTCGCTTTTGGTGAATCTGGTCATGTTTGTTAAAGGTTTGTTTTAAACCTTATTTTACCATGAGATGACTAATGGTCAAGCAATAAATTATGCTGTAAATAACTGGTGTGCTAAATTGCAGGAATTACCAAAAATACTGTTATCAGATTTAGTAGCTGAACTAGTTTCAAGACATAAGGAAGTGGCTAATGCAATTCTTGCTCCAAGAGCTGGGATCAGCTTAGGACATGTGAGTCCTTAGGAGCTTTACCTGTCGAAGAATAATGGGAGCCAGCCAGTATGAAAAGGCAAAAATCTGCAGGTCTTTTTCCTCTCTACACATACTGAGTCTTTCTTGAAGGCACCTAGGAATTGGTTTTGGTTCTGATTTTGGAACTGATGCAATCTCATCTTTGCCCTGAGCTTTGTCTCCTGTTTAGAGGAACTTCATAAGGCTTGTTAATAGTGTGCTCTAGAAATTTTGAAGGAAAGATAAAATAGAAACTGGAAAACACAGAAAGAGAAAAAAAAAAAGGTAAAAATATATCAGTGGTACTCATCAACTGCATTCTGACTTGTAGAGCTCAGATGGAACATCTTTCCACTGGAGAATGGAGTGTTCACAACGGTTTCACAGGAAGTATAGCTTTGAACAAAATGTTGAATAAGGAAATGAAGTAAATTCCCATCTTGGTTTTCTTGTTTTGGTCATAAGAGAATGTTTTCTTCAGCTTCTTAACTTTTGTTTACTTGAACTGTAATGAATTTTGTATGGATAAGAGAATATATGACTCTAATTTGCATTTTAGTAACATTCTTAAAGTGAAGCGGTGAAATTTAAGCAAAACAGTTAGTGATATCCAGGTGTATGGAATTTTCTACTCATGTGTCCCACCCATGAGAATGCTCCTTGAGGTCCACTCACACCCAAGGTAGTTTCTGCTAGCAGGAGTCCATGCAGAGATACCAGGTAGGGTTAGTGTGAGTTGGCTTTGTGCACATGATCCAGGTACATCAGCAGAGCAGCAGTGTTCATTAGTCTGGGCACAGGCTCACCTGTATGAAGCTCATCCAGGCTGGGGTACCCACAAAAGCTGCTCTGTGAACTCAGGTAAACCTCATGTCAAGGGTCACTGCTAGCATTGGGATTTCCTCACCTTTGGTGCTGGGATTTGAATGCTATTCCAGGGCACTGGCCTGGTGATGGGGTTGTTGGCTGTTCTTGGCTGTTCAGAAATTCCATCTTATACCCAAGGAAATGTTCCAGATAAAGTTAGTGTGTGTGTTCCTCCCCGAAGCTTTGGTTTCAACTAATTGACTTTTTTTTTTTTTTTTGAAAACCAACTTTGTCAGAAAATGACCAACCAGCTCTGGTTCACACCCTCTGATCTGTCATCTTTGATCTGCTTAATGAACTCAGGGTTCCAGTAGTACTTCCTGCTGGGCTTTTAAAAATCTTGTAGGCTGCCTTCTGCTTTTGTCTAGATTTCTCCCTTACTCGACTCATCTGCAGCTATTTTTCTCTCCTTAGGGAGAACCATGATCCTGCTTCAGTCTCACAAAAGCTTCCTGCTGGTTTGCTGGCTTTTCTCTCTGCTCTTTTTCACTAGAAGTACTCATAACTAAAATGTAATGGGAAAAAAAACCCAACCCAACCTATTTTCGAACTTAATCAGGATTGGACTGTGATTTGTGGAAGGTTCTGATCCTGATTTCTCATGAGATCTGGATCTGATCCTGAACCCTCTGTCTGGCTGGTGCTTGCATTGCTGTCTGCAAACCAGTCCGCACAGGTAATTCTAGCTACCAAGGTCCTTAATATTCTGACTCCTTTCAGGCTAAATTTTGTGATTTTTTTTTTTTTTGGGGGGAGGGGGACGGGACACTAACTTATCCTGGTGTTAAAATTACTAAAAAATTAGTATCTTTTACCTTGGTTGTCACAGCATCCTATTCCCCAAATAGCCAGATTTTTGTATTCTAGATTCTGATGTTTGAAACTAAGTTATTTTATTTATATGGCATTTCATGTTGAAAAGGAATATCAACACATTATGGGTACAGGAAATACAGGGGTAGTTCTGGATGTGGTGTGCTCCAGTGGATAAAAGCATTTGCAAGTCTACTTGCTTTGATATAGTAGAGTGCAAGAACACTTTATATGTATTTTTTTCAGTGTGGCTGTAAGTTACACAGGGAGGAAAAAAAACCACCTCTGACTAAAACTGGCAAGTGTTCAGAACCCACAACTATTCAGCGTATTGCCTGGCCATTCTGAAAATGCATTTTGCACTTTTGGTAGATGTTGTAATGCATTCAGCACAGTGTGAAGTCTTGGCATAGATGCTAGGTTCTAAAATAAGATGAGGTCTGACTTCTGAAACAGAAATACTTGCCTGTGAAATACCTTTGCTGCTAAGGGTCTTTGGGAAGGGGACAGGAAATGGAGGTGATGCTGCCAGCAGTGAGAAAATAGATTTATTCCGAATTTTTACAAACAATCATAGCAATGCACAAAGCCCTTCTCAGTGAATGCTGAGTAGGCAGTATTTTATCCTCTTACGTGTCTCCTTCCACAGATCCCTCTTAACAGTCACACATTCTCTTGGTTTGGCATTTGAAAGTGGCATTTGATAGAGTGGGTAGAAGCTTTCTCCACAACATGCTGTGTTTCTGAGATTTCTTCCTCCTCTGTCAGCTGCACGTCAGCAGCTCCTTTCATGGGACTTGGCTAGCCACTGGCCAGGGGAAGACTTCAGAAATGCCAGTGGATTGGCTGACTCTGCCAGACCCCAATCAGTGAGCACAGAACCAGGTGAAGGTGCAGAGCACCAGGGAGTCTGGCTGAGAGCAGTGGGATTTGCTCATATTTAGCAGGGGTTAGGGCTGGAAATGTACTTAATGTGGTGTTGCATGGTGACACACCAGAGAGCCTGTGCTTGGCTCTGGTCCTTAATGTCTGTGGCTGAGCGTAAAGGCTACACAGATGATAAACTTTTTCTAAAGGTGAGTAGGTATTAGGAAATAAAAAGGAAAGAATCAGGAGAGTAGCTGTAGCCTCTTCTGCATCAAGTAACTTGGTCTCAGCACTTTGCTGTGCTGAGCATAAGGTGGTTAGTGAAATCAGTGCTCAAATGAGGGCAGAGTGACACAGCATCTTCATTCTCTTACAGTCAGTACTGACTCTGAGATTCTCCTTTTGGCTTAATGTAGCCTCTCATTATGTGCCATGAAAACAAAACAAAATGAGGAAGTATAATCAGTGACATAAAATACTGCAGCCCTTCCCAGGCTTCGTTTTTCTCCATATTTTGGTTTCTCCCTGCTGCCCAGTAAAGCTGCAGCCAGCTGGTGTAAGAAAGCTGTCTCACACTGAGTGTTCATCACATTTTTACACTGCTCCTGGCAGTCCTAAAGTCCTCCTCAGCTTCCAGACCTCACTGTGGTGTGCACTGGGGCTAGCTGGCTGTGCCTGGGGAGCAGATGGATCTCCTTACAGTGCCATGTGATATTGCTTTAATGGCTGCTGCTGTTCCTGTTCTGTGTTGTGTGCTCCTGCCAAGGGCAGTCCTTGTTTCTGTGCTTCAGGGTGGGCTTCTCACCAATATGATTTGACCTTGTTACCTGGTGTTGTCCCCTTTAGTGAAAGCTCCCTCCTATGTGCTCCACCGTGACCATGGGTGCAAGGCTAACGCTGGAAACCAGTGAACTTCACAGTGCACCTTTGAGGTCACATTGTGGTGGGGTGTTGCACCAGCTTGTGCCGAGCCACTCTTTCTTCTGTCAGCCCTGCAGCATGCTGCCACTTGTGCAGCTGCATTGCAGATTGGAATGAAGCCCTTTTGGCTTTATGAGGGCTCCAGGGAGATGTTTTGCAGCCTTGGAAGCTTGTCTCCTGTGTTTCCCTTGCAAGTGCTTGTCTCTCTCACAGCATAGGCCTTTGAAGTCCTTTCAGCTGCTGGCTGCACCTTCTGAAGTGACCTGCTGGGAACCCATCATTGGGTAGCATGGCAGGCAGCTTCGGGGGCTCAGGCATATCATTCTGCTTTGGCACACCCCTGGGCTCTGCTGTGACTTGGTGTTTGTGCACAGAGGCAGGACTGTCTCTGGATAATTAGCCAGATAATGGCTGCCTGCAATGAGGAGCTATGTCAGTGCTTCAGAGGGCTGAATTGCAGACCTTGAATGTGTTTAAGCATTGCAGCAGGGGTGGAGGTGCCCTGGCACATAGCCATACGATAGGGGGAACATTAGTTCTGCTGCCATTCCTGCCTGTGGGGAGGGGAGAGCTTCCAGAAGCCCCCCCACTTGGCTGGGAGCTCTCCCCAGGGCTTCCAGCTGGGCTGCCAGTGCCCCATACACTCCCCTGTGCTGAAGCTGGCCCCTGCCTAGGTGTGCTGGGGAGGGGAAGAAGGCTCCATCTGGCCTCCTCTTTGTCTTGTGCACCCATGGGAAAGGAAAGCATGATTTGGCTTCAAAGCATTAAACACCCCCCACTCCCCCCACCCCCACCCCCGAAAGACTATCCCTCCAGAATTGTCTAACCCTTTATAGCTGAATGTAAGCATGCCTGAGGATTGATGAGGAAAGGATGTTACTCCTGTCGGTAATTACAAGTTAGCTCCATTCAGTGTTTTCTGTTCTGGGTGTTCCGTTTCAGCACTTAGACTTTGTCTTAGGTGTGGGCAAATGCTTTCTGCTGTGTCAGGACCTTTGCTTAGCTATTGATGTGCACAGACCCCTCTTAAGATACTTATCCTTTCCGGCAGATTAAAGACATATGTTTGGTTGTTTGGAATAGGTAGGCAGGAAGAAAGACATCTCTGAAGTGTGGTGGGATGGTATAACTGCTAAGTAACAAATAGAGTTATGTGCCTGTATGTGCATGTCCCCCTAATAACCACTGCTGGCAACGAGGCAGAAATGCGTAACAATTGCAATCTTTTTGTTAATTGCAGTGGATGTCAGTCAGCCTGTCTTGCCAGTGACAATTTTCTGTTGCAATGATCAACTCCCTGCTATTCAAGAGATGAGCTTCTGCCAGCAGAGAGAGAATATACACATTTTGGTTTAAGAAACAGCATTTTGACCTGGGTGATGAAGCAAAAATGCAGAATTCTTCCCTCTCCACACAAATCTAAGGGCACAAGAACTGTCTGATGGTTGCTGGGATGAATGCATAACTCTGTATTTCAGGCACAGCATAAACATGTGATGTATTCTGTACAGAACAGGAGCTGTGGTGGGATGCAGGTGCTCTGTTTATCTGTAGATTTCAGTGTGTGGATAGGTAAACAAGTTTCAGTGTAAGAGCAGACGTTTTTGCATGCTGGAGTGCTAGAATTCAAACAAATGTCATTGAAATAGCAGTGAGTCCACAGGAGCAGGACTGTGATATATGGAGCAGATAACATTCAGCAGTACAGAGGCAAGTTCACTCTCTGCAGTCTGGGGCTGTACAGAGCTGCAAAGGAGCTAGCTTGGGATCAAAGCATATAATGCAAAGCCAGCCTGAGCTCATGAGCCTGGGTGTAATGCCATGCTAATACATCTGTACCACTCCCAGGACCCCTGCTAATGGCTCAGCGTGGTGCTATGCTGGGTACTCACACCAGCTGGTGCAGGGACTGCTGCATTCTATAGTGTAGACATGCCATAAGGTTTTCACACTGGCTCTGTAAGCAAAGAAAAATGAATTAAGGGCAAGATACAGTGCCAGACTTTGAAAAGTAGGAATGTTTAAATCTGGGTTCCCCAATCCTTGTTCACACTCATCAGGAAGAGTCCAGTGTAAATGTTCTGGGGGTCAAGGACAGTCTTCACATTGCCTGCCACAGGCTTTGGATCAAATGGAAGAACCCAGAAGTCCAAAGTATCTAGAAATTCCTCCTGATGTGCTCTTTCAACACCCTTTAGTTGTATCTCTGGAAAACAGGCTTCCTGAGCTAGTCACTCAGATGCTCTGCTGCCTTCTGAATTTATCAGGAACAAAATGTGACTCCAAAGCTTCCCACTTTGTTCAGGGAATGTTTATATGCGGTGTGAAAATAATACCCTGTCCTCCTTCCCTCAAAACCAGTGAAGAAGCAACTTCTCTTTGCCACTGAGTTTGGCTGCTAGAAGATGTTTTGAGGGTAGGTAGAAGCTGGTTGGCTTCTTTGCATGGTCTGCCATGTCTGAAGCCATTTTGCAACACAAAACGTGATCTTGTAAAGTTAGATTATCCCAGAAAATAAAACTTAGCTATTTCTGCCAGTCCTGGCATTGTGGACAGACAGCTTAGGGCCAGTCCTTCATTGTCCTGTAGGTACACATGGCTTTTGACAGTGGCTTTCTTTCATCTGCAAGGACCATCTGCCCCATGACTTTTCTGAATGTGATGAGACCCAGCAGCAGAGATCTGTGGGTTTGGTGGCTGAAGGGTGGAAAGACAGGGATCTGTTGCTGGGAGAAGGGGAATGGCATCCTCATGCTTCTACCTCTCAGCATGGCTAAGTATTATGTAAACAGTCACTTCTTTTGCTCTTTAAGATCCTTGTTGAATATTAGGAGTTTTGTTTATTCCTAACAGAAGATGTGTTGCTGGTATGCCATTGGATCAGCAACCCCTTTGGCTCCTTCTCTTTTGTTTGATTCTAAACAACAAGGGGGTTTAGCACTCCTGTTTGGTGACTCAGTGTGCTCATGTTCATAGAATTAATGTCACTGCTGTTTCTGCTTGTGACAAATTTACTGAGGTTTGGGAGAAAGTAGGCAAGTGAATGGTGAGAACAGAGATGCAAATATGTATCTTCTCTTTAATCACGGGTTTTCATTTAAAAAGTATTAAGCAGCAATTGGTTTGGCATTTCCTATATTTTGCTTATTGGTACCTGAGTCTCAATGGTCATGGAACAATCACTTGAGAAGATTTTCTCTCATTTGGGTCTGAGATGAGCTGTGCTCTGCGGCAGACTCCACAGAGAAGTTAGAGGTAATGATTTTCATTTGCTGTTTAGGTAATCAATTTAGAAATGCAAAAAATTGGCAATGTCTGAATTGTTTTGACTCCAGAATGACTTTAGAAGCATAATAAGAGTGGTAAAGAAGGGATTCCCATGATGGCCCATCTCAAAAGCAGCATTAAAGAAAGGAGACACAAAAGCAAGCAAAACAAAGCTGCTGCTGATGTGAGGAGTGCTGGCAAACAAGGCTGTGGCAGATGCATGTGGGATTTTCACAGAGGAGTGAGAGTATTGGGGTCCTGCACTAAGTATCAGAGAAATTTCTGAATTGGATCTTCCTATGTGAGTGGATGTCATTCAAGCCACGATCAAGTCTTTGTGATTTCTGTTGTGCTCCTGGCTGATGTAGTCCCTTGTCCCCCTGGATGTAGGGAGACAATCAAAAGAGTGAACTTAATGCTTAACACTGACAATGAACAAACACAGCAAATAATTCATAAATAGCATAAAGTTCCAAACAATCCTTGTATTCTCCTTTGTTTGTAGACTCGTGAGAGACTTTGACTCCAAGGAGCCAAAACATTTTTCCAAGCTGTTCATCAGCCTCAGAGCAACCACCTTGGGGCTGTGGAGGTAGGTACAATCAGCAGCACTCTGGGGCTGCTGTTGCCTCTTCCTGGACCTAGCACCCACATGGCCACATACTCTTCAGCAGTGAGCTCTGTGAGATAGAGTGAGATGGGTCAAAGAAGTGAGGCAGTAAGAGGCGAACTCAATATTGATACCAGTGCAGCAGGTGTTCTGGCACTGGAAAAGGATATTTTTCAGAGTCTGTCACCAGAAGCAATGCTCACAATTTGGAGAAGATGGCACTGGTTAATGTTTTCCTGTGCTATTGGGAGTGATCACTGCAGGGGAAGCTGGCGGCTGTGTTTTATTTCCTTTCCATTCTGCTGGATCACATCTACTCAACCTCAGCTGTGTTTGTGTAAATATGTATAGATACATTTGCATACATTTGAATCTGTTTATCCCATGTGCTATTCTTAGATGTCTGAATGAATTAAAGAAAAAGAACTAATGCAGAGTTAACAAGACTGTTTTCTTTGTATATATTTAAACCATGGAGAAATAATTACTTACTTGAAAGTATCCAGTGCTAAGGTGTTCAGGGAATATTGTAACCAACAGTTGTAGTATAGCAACAGATAGGAGGTAAGATGTGTGATGAGGAGCATTAAGAGTAATCAGAGCACAAATGGCATTGTAAAATATTCTTTAGAGATCTGGATGCCTTATCTGAGGAAAAATGAGAAAGGGTCTGGATTTTGCACTGTAAACTTCTTGTCTTCCTTGCTGATGTGTTTCATGTCTGATAGTTTTGGAAAGTCTGACATTTTTGGGGGTTTTCTGAGTGTGAAGTCTCTTCCTCCCTGCTGTTGTCATATGTTCAAAGTGAAGTTTTTTTTAATACACAATGCTCATTAGCACTTGAATCTGGAAACTTAGGCCTGCGTTTTGTAGTTCTCATTGAGAAAGAAGGGAAAATGGCATTCTGAAAAAAAAAAGGAGTCAGGTATTTTTAGTTTGGATGCCCAGAAAATCCTTAGTGTTGTGGCAGTACTGATGGATTTTACACTGGCTGAGCTTACGCTGACATTTCCTGTATACATCTAAAATATTGCAGAATAATGTAGGTGATTATGAGAGTCAGCCACAAAACACCTCTAATTTGGCATATGGATTTTGGAACTTTCCATGTTCCTTCCTCCCGGTAAGTTTAATTAAAGAGCATTTCAGCTATGTTCTCTTGGTCTGACGATGCTTTTTGTGTATGCACGTCAGTTAAAAGTGCTCTTTATCTTAACAGTTTTCTTCTCACTTCCTTAAATAGCATTCTGAGAAATTTTTATACCTATCTGCAGACCTGCTGAGTCACTGCATGAGTATGAGAAAACAAATCTGCAAAGACGCAGACTTGCCTAAATTGTGGAACCTTTCTTCTCACAAGGGGCCCTTCTACAGCAGGAATCTGCTGGCAGTAAAAAAAAAAAAAAGACAACTGGATCAGATATGGGCTCAGGTCATTAAAGGAAGGCTCTAGATCTGGGCATAAAAAAATGATTTTTATTCTTTATTTCTGAGGTCAAAGTTTAGGTTTATTTGGATTCAGAGGGTTTGGTTTGGCTGCACCTAGGCTTTATAAACAATATTAGCATCTCTATTTGGTTGCGTTCCCCAGAGGACCCTGATACCCTCAAAAGGAGTTTAGCATAAGCAGTAGTTGTTATCTGGGCAGTAGTTAATGGTCAGCAGGCAATGTTTACCTGTGCTTTAAGTGGGAAGTTCATGTAGGTGATTTTTGGAAGGGTCTAAAAGAGTTTAGCCAATACATGAAGGTTAATGAGATCATTGTGCCAGTGCTCGTTAGGCTTCTTTGAAGGTCCCAGTTAAGCTTACACCATTCTGGCTTCCTGGGCCATCATGGTGATGAATCACTGTGAGAGACCAGGCAGAGTTGCTGGTAGGACTTCCGTAGAAACCCCTGTTGAAGAAGTACGTGGAACCCATACACTGCGTAGTGTCCTTGGCCAGCCCTGTTCTGTGGCTATGCTGCTCGCTTTTCAGGAACCAGAACAAAATCTGGGGCACATTTCTACTTGATCCTGAGCATATGCTGGCATGGCTGGGAATGGTTTTATGTCTGTGATGTTAAATAAAGATGCTCAGTGGACTGTTTAGTTTTGGCTGAGTCTGCCCTTTCAGAAGCATGTGTAACCTCTTTGTGAATTACTGAAATAAAGGAATTGCCTAATGTGAAAGAGAAATCCCACAAATATGAAGCCCTTGGAACGTTTTCTGCATCAGCCATTTCCTTTTTCGCTTGTGCAATGTGTGTGGATTGTCAGCATGATGTGGTGTGTGGTGTGTTACAGTGCTGTGGTAATGCAAGATTTGGGAGAGCAGTGGAATTCTGTCCAAACAGCTTCAGCTTGTGGTACTTATCTGCCTATTAAGGATGCTTGATTTCCATTCACAAGCCTGACTGCTTCCTATATGCTTTAGCATGTTCACCCTTCCTTGCCTTACCTTCTGTGGGTAAACAGCCAGCTCACAGATCTTAATAGTCCTTACTGATACCTTCCTGTTATATGGGAAAGGGTTCAGGTCATGCTCTGTGTGCTCAAGGTAAAGAGTATGAGGGGAACCATTAGGTCTGACCTACCAGTTGTGGAATTTCAATTCCTGAGGGTCTGTGTTGTGCTCTTAGATGTGTAGGGTTTTGGTTTTGTTCATTTTGACATCAAGATTTCCTTCAACAACTTGCTAGACAGTGAAGCTTGCAGAGTAAAGATTTGTTATACTGCAGTTTAAGTATTTAGCCAGAAAGGAGAAAACTCTGAAAGGCAAAAATATGAGAAGTATTATTAAACTTTTTATTTCCACTGTCTGCAATTATAAGCTATCACATTGTGTAGAGTTTTTCCCTATAATGCTAATGCTCCCTCTGGTACATGTAGGGAATAGAGTTTTTTTTCTACAGTGTTTAAAGTGTGAGGCTTTTAGCAGTTTAATCCAAACCAAAGCATCTTTATCATGGGACTTGCCTTTAATTCTCTCTTAGATGCTTTTTTTCCCCCGTATGCCAAATTAGATATCATTCTGAAGGCATGCATTCTTAATTAACATTTTTTTAATCAATGACTGCATTCTCAGGAGGATTTTTTTCTATGCATCATTATTTTCCTCTTTCCACAGCAACTTCACAAGCAGATTAAATAAACAGCAAGAAACACTTTGTGGATTTTTCTCCTGACAGCCTGCAAACCTGTGAACTTTTGTGTTTATTTTTAACTTGAAGCTGCTAATTGTGGAACTGTGTAATTAACACATTATCCACGACAACAAGGTTACATGGTTAGTGTTCAGCAAACACACCTTTTCTGGAGGGTGGAAAAATATATAGTGAAAACTTGGGGAAACACTAAGCTGTTCTTCATCACTCTGCGTGACATCCAGTCTCTCAGCCATCATTAGAGTGGAAAAGATACCCTGAAAACTGGCTGGAGACCTGGTGCCATCGTCTGAGCCCACAGCTTGAACCTTGTGCTTCTGCCTTCCAAGACACCCCATTACAGCCAGATATCCTCAGAACTGTTATGTTTTCTCTGCTAACTGGTGAATTCCTGCTTAGATTTGGTAGGCCATGCTGGTTTGTAACATGACTCAAGAATTTACTCCTCAGTGGGTAACTGCCTTAGCTTTCCCAAATCCTTCTCTTCAGCAGTCTTCTCTCTTTATAGTGCCCATCTGCTGCTTTTTTAGCATTTGAATTTTTTTTTAATTAGCTAGACATCTTTCTGATTATTTCACGTGTTTTTCACTGGTTTGAGAATTTCTTTGCTCCCTACCTTTTCATAAATCATGTATGCATTGGCATGTGCTGGGAGGGATGGCATGACTTCCTTACAGCTTGCAGCAAATGATGTTGTGTCAGCGATGACTGTTATTGCAGTCACAGAAACAAATTTGATGGTACTTCCCATGTTCAGAATTAAAATGCAGCATATTGAGGGACCTTCCTCTGAGCTGAACGCTTGATAGCCCCAGAAATGGTGTGAGCTCTTACTTCAGAGGAAGTTGAACTAGATGACCTTTGCAGGTCCCTTCCAACCCAGACCATTCTATGATTCTATAATTATGAAAATTAGAAGCTCTCAGGTAAAGTCTTCACTGAGTATGTATGCTCTTTCCGTGCTTCTGTGAAAGTGCTGAAAACTCTACAGATGGCTTTGAGACTTTGAGTTTCTTGTCTTGTCCTAATGATTTTCCAGTGCTTCATTTGATCAGCTTTTACCAGTGACCTACCTGGTGCTCCAACCTACACATTGTTGTTCCCTGGCAGTTAGAGCATGTGCAGGGAACAACTGAGTAGCACTATGGGAGAAGCGAAAGCTTGTTCTACTCCCTTGCTATCATCACATGTCTATAATTCATGGCCTTTGAGAACTGTCTTATCATGGCATCGACTCATTAGTAGTTTAATACAGGATAAGCTTATTAGAGATAATCTGTTTACTTACTGTCTTTACCACAGAGCAATCTAGTTAACAGCATCTTTTGAAGCTTTGCCTTCTGGATATATCTTTAAACTGATCCCTGATTATTTATCTATATCTGTATCTTTAGATCCTTTTCTTCAGACTTGTATCTACTTTGGCATCAAATTACAGTATGTGGTGAATACCCTGATAGACTAAATACTCTTGTGGGGATGTAAAGCAAACCAACAGCAGTTTATAATGAGCTAGTCTGGGCAAATAATTCAGTCTGCTCATAGATGTTTAGATTTAAAAGTGATTTTCAGTATTATTAGGGCAAGATATTTCCAAAGAGCTACTCTTCTACCAAACATTGCCACAATCTCAGCAGTGCTTCTTACACAGCTGTTTGGATGTCCAGATGTTTTCTGTCCAACACTGGGGACCTCCCTGAAAATCTGGACCACTGCTTAAGATGTACAGAAAAGGAAATGGAACCCAGTGATTCATCCTGGATGGATGGATTGTGGAGCCTGGATGGTAATGGATCCTGGATGCCAAGCATGTAATGGCTGCATAGCACTGGAAAATACTTACAAATAATTATCAAAAAGGACAGGGTGAGGAAAGAGAATTGCAAATTGAAATGTGAAAAAGAATGAAAGCTGTGGAAAATGCAACATCAGAAACCTGGTTTGTCTTTGGGCCTTTCTGACCCAATACAATCCTACCTTGCTAATTGTCCAGCAGCCTTCTCCCTTTGCAGGAAAGAGGATCTCTGACTTACCAATAAAAAGTGTTTGAATGTCTTAAGAAAAGCTATTTTCCACAAAAAGTTCCAAGTCTGAGGCAGTGTGGTGGGTTGGATAACTGACGACAGCGTTCTTGTGATTGAGCTCTCCACAGTCAGTGTGACTCGCTGATTTACAAACTGTATTGTACACACTATACTTCTTGCTTAACTGATCTTTCTGCTGGTGATGAAGTCTGGATGCCTCTAACAAGCCCAGCTGAAATCTCCTGAGGCAATAACAGATACATATGCTACATTTAGACTAATTGTGCTTCAATGATTACTGTGTCTGGTCAGGTCTTAGCAAGGGATAAGCAATGAACCTGCTGTATGTGGAGAGTTGCCTCTCAGGGCCAAGGCCTGCCAGATAATGCAAACTTTGATAATGTCTAGTAGGCAAAATCTAGCACCTTGTCAAACAATTGTTACTTTGGATCTTCCCTGATCTCCTGTCCTTTTTCTTGGTGTTATTAGCTACATTCACAAAAGCAGCTTCATGAGACATCAGAATGGAGCTGATATGTACATACCAATGTGGTGTTAATCCAGACAGTATTCAGTAAATGACATGGGAGAACTTTCAATCAGAGCAACATATTTTGTAATATCATAGGCAAATTCCACAAAGCTCATTTTGTAGTAAGAAATATACTCTTTACAAGGAGTGCTGAAAGTTGTATACACCAAGAAAAAAAAAAGAGTTAAAAGAAACATTTCCTTGCCACTCTTTTTAGCAATGCACTGCCCATTATTGCTGCTGTGGCCTGAACACTACTACCCCCATTAGAATACTGCTGCTACATGCTGCAGGAAAGGGGAAAAACCTTTCTTTGCAAGCACTTTAAAGCCACTACTGAATTTCTCTAAGTCCAGAGAAATCTAGTACCTCCAGCCTGTAAAACAAGCTTCTCTATTTGGCCTCATTCGTGTTTAGTCTGTTTTTTCTTGGCAAAAGTTCTTCAGTGACGGTCTCCACCAGATTGACAATAAAGTGTTTTCTTTACTTGCCATCTGTCTGGACTGATTGGAAAAAGTAAAGTGGGGCTTGTTTAGAAAAATATATAAGCAGTTAATTTGGCACAGAATTTGTTATAGATGTATGAAAAGCAGCTGGGTCCAGCTCAGGAAGAAAAAAGTTTTATTACAGAGATGACTTTCATGTACAAGTTCATGCACTAAATGTGTTCTTTCATTTAATTTGCAAGAAGTGACTAAATACATTAGCTATGGCATTTAATTTGTTTTATTTGTGTTTTCCTGGCCATTTATAATATTTGAAGTGCGAACAGGGATCTGATTTTTCAGATGTGTCCAGACAGTTTAAGCACAACATTTAAAAGTATCAGAGTAAAGCTCAAAGCTTCTTGAATGCTTTCTTCTGCCTTAATTCAGTGAAGTGCTTAAAACCATCAAAGTTGTGTTGTACTGGGCTGAGTCTGGCTTCATAGATGTCTGACAGGCCTGCAGTTTTGTGCCTTTTCTTTTTTCTTTTTTGACATTATGAAAGGTTTTCTAAAGACAGCTTAGAAGAGTAGTGAAATCCTGTTCACATTAATGCTTTTCCTGAGTGTGTGTATGTAGAGAGAGCATAAGCCACTCACATGATGCTTTTTTCTTCCTCTGTGTGAATTGCTTAGATTCACCCTAAGTAATATTCAAAATACATTCTGGTTAGGGGTCAGTCTGCCTTTAAACTTGCTATATTTGGTTCAGTCTGTTTTCCCCTCCTCCTCTGAACTATCCAGAGTTGTCTTTTACTCTGTTTGTACTGTGAGACTTACTCTCTGCCTTTATTGGCTGAACCCCTGCCATGGAGAGTGTGAAGCTGGGCAAAAGCCATTTTCCTATGGTTTCTGAAAATAAGAAGGAGGCTGAAATCCAATAGCAGAAAGAACTAGGAAAAACCAATCCTTTCTATCTTCTCAGGAAGAGAGTTCATGGTGGGAATTGTGTGCTGTGTATATTTTAATGTTCCTGCTTGATCACAACTCTCTCATTATTTCTCATAAAAATAAATCAGTTTTAGGAGGGAAAACATTTTTCAAGCTCTCGGGTAGGAGGGGTCAGACATCAGTCTTCTATATTTCCAGTTATGAGTCTGTGTCTTTTTTTATCAAAGCCATCTCTCTCCACCTTGGCAAGTAGGATGTTGTTGGGGACCATGTTAAAGGCCTTGAGAAGTCCAGATAGGTGGCATCCACAGGTTGTTCCATGTAAACTGATGTAGTCACTCTGTCACAGAAGGCCACTAGGTTCATCAGGCAGGATTTTCCCTTAATGCAGCCATGTTGTCTGTCTTTGATCACTTCCCTGGCCTCCATGTAAAACACTTGAGAAGAACTTTCACAGATTGTTAGATCACAATATTTTCATCTAAAACCCAGATGTACAAATCTGTTGTGCAGTCTGTTAATTGAAAAAAAAGAGTCACTCATCTAGAAAATTCCCGTAAGACAGCCTTTTACTAAGCAAATGCAAAAGCAAACATTACTATGTAAATATGAAATGAAACAAACCATGAATACTGAACAGGACACAAAAGCCACTTACACATTTTGTCATGAGTTATAGTAAAAAGTCTCTACTACTCATGATTCTGTTCTGAGATAGCCCTGTCTGCAGGGCTCTTTCATCCTTCAGCCAAGCTCCTCACCTCTCCCCAGATGTCCGTTGCTCATCCCCTTTGGCTTCAAGCTTCTTTCACCACCTGGATGGGGCTACATCTCCCAACATCGTAATATTGTCCTATGTGCCCCATTTGGTATCCACTCAGCAGGGCCACAGAGGAGTTTCTTGTCACCATACACCGCTATGGGTCAGCCAATGGCCAGGACCAGTCCATAAGTATCTTAATTCCAGTATAGTGTTTATATTTTGATAATTAATCTGTTTTGGGAATGTAATTCCAAATTATTCTTGAGTCGCGCCCTCAGAGCAAAAAGAATGTTGTGATCTCTCATTGAGCAGCTCTCAGCTATGTTTGTGCTCATTTCTCTCCAGCTACGCTTTTACTAGGGTGAGTTGCCTACTGCCAGCTTTTACACCACTGCTGAATCTAGGCAACAAAACATTGTTTATCTGACAAAATACTGTCTAGGCTTGGTTTCTCTTTTTAATGGTCTGCTTGGATAGTTTGGACTAAGAACCCTACTACCTGGAAGTAAAAAATAGGAAGTTTTAGCCTGAAAAAAAGTTCCCTCATTTCACTGTTTAAGCGAGAGGTATTCTTTTCTTGTGTAGTGCAAATCCAAGAGCCATTACATAGTACCAGCAATTACATTTACTATTTATGACCTACTGTGATACATCATATAAGCATAAGATAAAATGCATCACTGTAACCTACTGCTGCTAAACAGCACCTATTTTTTATGTTGTCAGGAAGGAACACAATATACACCACAACACTGTTACTATGATATGATATTTGCCATCCTGAATTAGCTTGAAGGTCAATCAAGCATAGTATTGACTGACACCAGCATCAGATGTTTAAGGAGGGAGTCCCTATGGGGGCAATTAGACTAATTTATCCATCAGGGAAATTACTCTTTAAACTCCATCAATTATCCCCTGAGGCACAGGGATTTATATCTTTTATGTTTTTAATCCTTTATAACATAACTCTATGTTATCTTGTAACACTTATAAATGTTTAACCCTTTTTCAAAGCCTACTAAGCTCATTTCACTTTAGACTTTTAAATCTGTCTCCAAATACATGGAGATAAACACAATGAAAATACATGTTAACTGGAAAACTCTTAATGGGAGTTGCATTAACATCTACCATATGTACCATGGGTGAATTCAGCAAGGCCGATCACTGGGAAAGCTTTTATGAAGATTCCACTTAATGTGTTTCAGTAAAACAGTGTGGGTTAGATAAGAACTGCATCTGGGATGGCAAAGCTGAGCACAAACATCAAAAAAGCAGGTTTTGGTATGTTCTCCACAAATATCAGGAAGCCTGATTTTGTGAGTGTTTCCATATGTTACAGTACCCAGGACATCATCTGGCTTCTCCACACGGATTAACAGATGGAAGTCTGTTTTATCAGATCTGTAATTCAGCAATTTCATGGAGAGTGCCATGGAATTCAGTAAGGGACCCCATGTTCACATGGAAAGCAGAGAAAATACCTTTGGCATCCCCCTCAGTGGCCCCCTGACAGGAAGGCTATACACAGTTAAAGTTTCCTGCCTGCTGCAGAGCTGCTGGAAGTGGACTGAGGTAAGGAGGCATGGGAATCAGCTGACTGTACCAACTAGTGCTTTCCTGGCCAGCCTTAGGAGCTGAACAAGAAACGTGTATGGAAAACTAGGCAGAGGTCCTGCCAGCTCTGTACGTGTAACAGGACGCTGGTAACATTATGAGATCCAGCAAGGAAAACAATGTGCTCTAGAACTCATCATCTGATCAAACTTAGTCTGGAAAATGGCTATATCCAGATCTGGAGAGAAATATGAAATACAAATATAATTTATCCAGCAACACATTAAAGAGACTTCTTTGTTTTATTAGCTTTGAAACAACACATCAACTTTCTAGACAGACAAGGGAGTCTGGAGTCATATGAAACCATTAGCAACTTTTTCTCCAGGTATGCAAGGCCACCAGAGAAGGGGAAGGGTTTTCTGGCAGCAGTTTAAACACTCATTGAAGAATAAAGCTCAGCTCCCCTCCAACTGCCAAGTTCAAGTGTTTTCTCCCACTTTCCTACTTTTACCCAGGGAACCTGATGGATGCACAGCTGCCATTCATAAGGGCCATTCACATCTAAACTGTCAGCTCCATACAGGGCTATCCCATGCTCTCCTGTGCACAAAGACAAAAGAAGAGCCTCTTCTTCCAAACCTCAGCCAACATCTCCTGACAGGCAGACCCAAGAGAGACAGGCAGTCAAGACAGGCACTTATCTACCCTGTGTCTTCTTACTGTGAATAAATTACTCATAGCCTCTGCTGGGGAGAGAGATCAGGTAGACTCCAGTATTGTCCACAGTTCTTAGAGGCCATAAGTTCACCTAAAGCCTCCCATAAAATGCTTGCCTTTAACGCAGCACAAAAGCCCCACGTATGTATAATCAACATCGTGACTCAGTGGATGAAAAACTGGAAGTATTTACGTGAGTTCCCAAACTGAATTGATCCTAAATGTTATACAAGATGAAAACATTTGTTTCAGGTCAAGAAACCCCTTTCTCTACAGCCAAAATTACCATTTTTGTACTCGGTTTGGCTTTAGGGTTTGTGTTGCGTTGGGGTGAGAGGGAGTTGGGGGACAGCAGTTAGGGGATTTTTAACAGCATCTAAAGAACTAAATTCACCAAACAGCAATTTGCCAGCACTTGAATGGTCACAGTTTTCACAGACAGTCCAAGTTCACGTTCCCATGCTCAGGCAAGCACAGAAGCAATCTGAGCCCAGGTATCCTATATCACACTCCAATACTGCTTCCAGAAGCCTACAAACTACAAGGCTGGAAGGATAGATCAGTAGTTCCTCACACCCTCGTCACCAACTCTGTGACAGACTCCAGTCCTGACATGTTTCTCTTCAACCGAAACCACTGCCTAAGAATAACTTCATGTGAACCAACACTGGATTTTTTCAATGAACACATTAAGCAAAAAAGAAACAAACAACTAAAGCAGTGCTGCCATACCACCCCTTCCCCAAAGAGAAGTGCCAGGACTTGAAGGATGCACAACAGATGTCAGCAGGAGCAAGATTATGGGTACCTGAAATGCCAGAGGCAACTTCATATACAGTATTTTGTTGTTGATAAACAGAATACTATTCAGGTCAAAAAGCATTTTCAGTGCTGCATGCTGCAGTTTCTGCCTGCATTCTACCTGTTTAAAACAGCTTCTGCCAGTTACAGGAAATGAAAAGGAGGGAGTTTGCTGGCACTCTGGTACTTATTTCTCTCTGAAGCTGTGAGAATATTATTTAGGAATGTCATTGCTGGCAACATTTCAAAGCCATTCAGTGCCAGATTTTAAAAAGCTCCATGTATAATTAAATACCTCCCTTCCATGGCCACCATGTTGGACACAGAGGGGAGCAGTATAATCAGATTCCAGTCCCCTGAACAAGGGGTCACTGACAGGTACAGTTCAAATGTGCTTTAAACAGACAAAAAGTAAGCCTAAACGTTATTCCTTTTCTTATTATTGCTAGAAAATAGCCTGCATTTTGTTGCTGGATAAGAAAAGACCTTTCCCTATGGGATATCATCTGAATCCTATCTGTTCAACCACTAGAACTACCCTTATCTTTCAAAATACCTGTCAGAATGAGCATTTCCTAGCAGAAAAATCCCTTTCCCCCTTTTTGTCCTACCACGACACTACCTATGCTTTGGTAGCTTTCCAATTTACTGCCCACTCTGGTAGATGACATTCACCATGTGGGTAGGGGCTACAGCAGGTAGTGTAGAGCCATTTTAACCCCAGATAAATCCCGACCCATGTCACTGGAATCAAGCATTTGAACTTGAATTAATCTCTCGTTCTCCAGATGTGATACTGCTGGGAATTGCAGAAAAGGAGACAGCTTCCATCTGCAGCAGGTGTGCCATCAGAAAGATGAGAAAGCACAGGTATGAGAGCGATTCCTGTGCATACCCCTTCTAAAACTCAGTACTTTCAGGAATGAAATCAGAGTGCCAGAAGAGCTGGGTTGTTTGCATGCAGGTCTAAGCCAATACCTCCCCTTCCAGGAATAACAAAAATGTAGTGGCTAGACAGTGCTACTGCAGTGTTCATGTCTCATAGCTTTTCATCCACAGGAACATATTGGTTCACTAGACTGTGGATTTCAGAGCTAGCTTCACACTCTCTCCACCTGTAGTCTGGTAGTAGTCAGACTATAGCAGGTGTATTAACATGGCTTGATCAATGTGTGCTGAGTGAGGTTTTAATTTTAATAGCATGGCATGTATGGCACTATAAGCCCTGTTTTACAGCTCTCTTGGCTGTTATGAAAAGAATTTATCTCATTGGCTTTTGAAATGCAAAATACTTCTTGGTTTTCTTCCATAAAACTGTTTCAATGCACTTAACATATTAATTAATATTTTGAAGGATTCCTTGACTTAAGTTTTAAATGAATTTTCATAGAAGATTCCTGAACTTATCCCTCAAGTCTACATGAATATACAGAATGCTGCAGTGATGAGGCATAAAATAATGATTTTTTTAAAGAGAGAGTTTTCACCAGTCATGCATGTTTACAGAAAGAAATGGGACAGTCCAAGGTCAGGAATTGTCTATGAAAGCAGTACTTAATCTGGTCTGCACAAGTACATTGATTCACCTGTTTTATATTGACCTGAGTCATTCTGCCATCAAAGTGTTAAAATCCAAGACCAACTTCATGAAGGTCAGAGCACCAAACAGTCCTTTGGTAAATCTCAAACTGACACCTGTTTCCTGCCATAAGAGCGCGGCCATTGCTCAAGCAGAGCTATGGGAACTGCAGCAATGGAAATAACTTCTAACATGCAGAAGAGATGCGCTGTGCCACATGGAGCTGCCCTGCAGCAGACAGCACAAGCAGCTTCTTTATCTGAAGCCCAGAAGCATCTGGAAAAGGCCACATTTCAGTCCTGCTGCTCATCTGCAGGAATCGCCTGGCAGCGCTTCTTCCTGCATACACTAATTACAGGGGCCTAATCAGTAAATTCCATGTTATATTTCACCTTCTTAAATGTCTGCATCGCTTTCAGTCCTTCCCTCACATAACAGACATGAGTGAATGTGTGGAAACAAAGAGAGAAACAATGAGCAAGGGCTCCACTTTAAATGGAGTGGGCTTGTTTCCAAGGCCACACAGGGAAACAGAGGGACATAACAGTAAATGAACTACAGCTTCAGTCACCTCATACATCTGCAGCAACTGTTTTGGCACCATGTCTTTGAGACAACAAAGGTTTTATTAAACATCATTTATATGCACAACTTCTTTTAATGATCTTCATAGAAGCTACTATGATACAGTAGCTTCATGTGGACAGGGGAGAAGTTTCAATGATAGAAGCTCTCTGGTGAAAGAATCTTTGCTTGTCTGCTGGTCTAGTGAAACAGCCTATTTGGAAAAGCACCTTGCATCAACACCACAGCAGTCTGAGCATTGCATCTTCCTTTTCAGCAAGGCATAAAAGCCTATCTATACCCCCAGACTTTTCACAGCAGAATGTGGTACAGGACCTGTTTGCGTATATTCTATTACTACACTGAATCCCAGAGGAAGAGCTGTCTTTGCCATGTTTACCTGCGGCAGTTGGGGAGGCAATTCCTTCCAACCCTCAAAGTAGAAAAGGAAGATATTTATTCTGTGCCCTTGTATATATTCACATTTCAAAGACAGACCCCTTTTGTAACAATTCAACCAGCTGACATAGCAAAGGAAGGAAAGGGGCTGAGACTGAAGATGAATTTTAAAAGATTTTATTTTTTTTAATAGGGTTTTTTAATGTTGAAAACTAAATGCAATACTCAAAAGTCTCAAAGATCAGATACATAGTGGGCCAGGGATTTATTTTTCAGCAAGTTATTGGAAAAATCTGACCACATTGCCAGTGATATTGCTGCTACCCCATCTTTTTCATGGGGTTGCACTTTAGTCTGAGACTTGAACTCATCTGTGAGACAACCTCTGCCTCCTGAAGAAATTTGAACCTACATCTTTCAGGTGAATGCTCCAGTATCTCCTATGAAGCTGTCCTGTGAATATTTAAATAGTCACTTCACACTGCTAGCGCTAGAAAAATCCTCCCCTAATCAGATGTTAAGTGTCTGTGGGCCCTTTATTGCTGTCCCATGCCCTGTCCCAAGCATAAACGGCGCAAAATAGAGATACAAATCTCAAGCAGAACCACACAAGGAGACATTCTGCCAACCTGAACTGCACCTGGAAAACAGCATGATAAACTAAGCTTGTCCATGTCAATTTGCATTAAAGTGCTTAGCTCATGTTATGCCACTCACTACACATTCTTCTTGATACTCATGCTGACCCTTCAGGCTTCTGCTATTGTAGAAATGCACACCTTCATATTTCATAATGATCAAGACTAGAAGAGTAATTCAGGTGATATTCAAAAAACGTCATCACAATGTTCTGATGTTCCAAGTAAGTCAGTTACTCACTGTTCTTCATTCCATATATAACATTGTTACCCCTCATACCTTTCCCTTCTGATGGAGTTCCCATACAGGTGCTTGAGCTTTGGGAAGGGCACAGAGTAAAATGTATTAATGTAGACACTGCAAAGACGCCTTCCTACACTTTGCATCTCAGTCTTTGCTGTAACCTTTCTATACAGCACATGAAGCAATTCATCAGGGAGTATTATCCAAATGGCACCCAGCATCAGGAAACAATCCAGACCATTCTATCAAACCAGTAATTTTGGAGATAATCAACGCACAAACATTCCTGGGGGTTGAGAAGCAGCTCACTAATCATCAGAATTTCCCTGGCTGAATTGTTTGCAGGAAATACTGCTGGAGAGAGAAATTCAAACCTGGGATATTGTACACACACATACACACTGACCCAGAAGGGTACAGGAGCTGTGGAAAAGGCTCAAGTATAAGAATTAAAGGCTGTTAAAGTTTAAATGCTTTACATATTATGCATATGTTAAATGCATATAAATATCTAAAAGGTGGGTGGAGGTCATGAGGATAGGGCTGGGCTCTTTCCAGTTGTGCCCAGTGATAGGACAAGGGGCAACAGGTACAAACTAGAACACAGGATGTTTCACTTGAAACGTCAGGAGAAACTTTTCTTGTGAAGGAAACTTCTTTCCACTTGAATGGGGTTTCCTTTTCTAGGAACTTTTAAAACCCATTTGGATGTACTCCTGTGTAACCCAATCTAGGCAATCTTATATGAGCAGGTGGTTGGAATAGATAATCTCCAGAGGTCCCTTCCAACCCACTCTGTAATTCTGTAAAAAGTGGTAGATTCTAAGCAGAGAGGTTGTGGATAGATCAGACAACTAGTTAAACTATAGAATGGGAAACTCCCTGACAAAGGATGTTGCAGATAGTTAATATCAGTTTAAGGGAAGACTGCACAAGTTAATGAAAGAAAAGTCTCAAAAGGTTACTAAGTAGAAGCTACTTCTGCTTTGAAAACGTGAGCTGCAAACTACTGAAAAACTATTAAGTGTGTTTGGACAAAGTATTTCTACATACCTGTCCTATCTGTAAATTCTTTAGGTGTTCACTTCTGGTCCTTGCAGCAGAAAACTAGGCAAATTGAACCTTTGATCCCTATCTGTGTAGTTACTCTCACATTCATATTCTCACAGCAGTATCACTGTAGGGCAGGCTGTCGTAGCACTTGTTTAATCCAGCACTATTGAGCAGAGCTGCAGAAATAAGTCAATATGGGCTTTAGCAGAGTTCATAACCAGAGTAAATGAGTGGCCAGGAAAATTAGCTGGTAGTAAACTCAGTCCTGCTGTGATTGGATGGTTTCTGGTACCTCAGCAAAATAAAGTGGTGGATTTCAGCCATAAATATGCTGAGTTTAGAAAATAGGGA
Source organism: Indicator indicator (assembly GCF_027791375.1). NCBI lineage: Eukaryota > Metazoa > Chordata > Aves > Piciformes > Indicatoridae > Indicator > Indicator indicator. The sequence continues at coordinate 4,520,720 of NC_072022.1, read as the reverse complement.
TCAGTGGGAAGCGTTTTAGGTGTCCAAGTTTGGTACAATGGAAGCACAAGCCCAACCCAATATTTGTCATGAAGCATATGCAAGAAACTAAAGTCCATGGTTTTGAGAAAACAGAAGGAAGAGACCTGAAAGGTTGGGGCTTTTGTTTATATGGACTGTAAATTAATGTGTCTATTGCTTATGCCTTATTTCTGCTTACACCTTATTTCTGCTGGAACCTTACTCCAGATTACTTTTGTGCAATGAAAATTCTGTCACTGGCTTTAGTGCTTTGTAATCTGTGGGGCACAGGAGACTGCAAACCATGTTCCCCATCAGCTCAGCCCACAAACAAAACCTAGACCAAAAAATGAGACCTGGGAGAGGCTTTCACAAACATAACCTAGAGACTAGGAATCATTTGCAATCCTTGGCTATCATCACTACACTTGTTTCTAGCAGGACTCCTCAAGGAGGTTCCTGAAAATGTTGACTTCAGAGTATCTCCTGAACTCCAAGGAAACAGTGCTCCATTATCTGCCCCAAGGCAACCAAAAGTACTGCACATTAAATGCTTTATCTCATGATTAAAATTTTTCCTTTTTGCCTTCCTGAGCTCTCTACACAAAGCACATGGTGACTGTCAAGCACAATCTTAGAAAACAAAGTAGCTTTAGTAACCAAAGCATTGCCATTTCTTTCAGCTTTTACTGTCATTTCATTATTTTAAGTGAATTAACAAATTGCATCTAAGAGACCCATAAACAGCTAGACCAAAACACTCAACTGCTTGGACTTGATTCTTTGACATTCCTTAACCCAGAGGAAAGATTGTGATTAGGGAGCTCTCCAAGAGAGGAAAACTCTTCTGTGTATGAAATTACTGATGTTTGTGCATGGATCCTACTCTTTGTTTCCCTACAAAAAGATTTTTTTTTCCTTGCGCTAAATCATGCACACATGATGCAACCTGGCCTGCTTTTCAGGGAGCTGGCTGCATTTGCATAAACAAGAACAGTCTAATGCTTGTCAAGTCATTAACTCCTCGTGAAAGCATACAGCTGTATTAAAAGGCTGCTTTAGCCTTAGAAAAATTCGAGCTTAAGTGTTCTTAAAAGGAAGCAGTTGCATGGATGTAGATCTTGGGGATTAAAGATCATCAGGGCTAGCAAACAGAGCAATCAAAACAGAAAATGTACAGGAAGATCTGTTATATGTTCCATACTGACAAAAGTTGTACTTACATACAGATCAGGATTCAAACTTTATTGTATTTTAAAATAAGCCAAATTTAAAAAAAAAGTATTTAAAGACTCACACTGACATTATAAAGTAGTAAACCTATAGGAAATTCTCAGCCATATGCTCGTCTGCAGCTTTTATAACTGAGTCAGTCAGTGTAAAAAATCCCTCCTCTACAGTTTTTCCTCCACACCTTGTCAATCTTGCCTTCATTATTATATCCCTTTTATTACAGAGGTCTTTAAACATAATGAATGCAAAGCTTACAACTCTACAGAGATGAGTGACAGAACTCTTCCACTAACTTCACTCTAAAATCCTTAGATTTCTCACTCATCAATTTTACACCCTGGAATTTTACTTCTGAAATTGTGAGGGAAGATGTTAATGAGTCAAAAAAGATTGAAAGCATATTGTGCTGCTGCTATCGATTCCCACCTTACTGTTGAAGTTGCCTCCTTCCTGAGGTGCCTGGGAGGTGCTGACTTATCCCTGTACATTACATTACAGTGAGACCGCCGTAGATTCCTGCCAACAGCCTCAACACACCAGCCTGGTATTTCCAAGGGAAATGGAGACAGTTTGGGATCAAATTTGGGTACTGCCAAGAGGAGACTAATTGTCAAGCAATGCATGCCTTCAACTTGAGAGGCAAGGGGAGTTAGGGAAACATGGAAACAGCAATGCAATCCCACCAGCACCCTGGAAAGATGTTCACTGAGCTGTGCATAGAGAACTACTGCTCTAGGTAGGTGATCTTGCTTGCTCTGGGTGATCCTGCTTTAGCAGGGATGTTGGATTAGGTTATTTTCTGAGGTTCCTTCTAAACCCTGTGATTCTGTGAAATGTGAGGTGGTCCTCTTTTCCTCACAGTTACATAGAAAGGCTTTGGGCATGTGCTGGAGGCTTGTATCAACTCCCTTTGCTGGTTACAGTTTTCCCCTTTACTATCATGTAATATGGTGCCCAGATTCTGAGCCCTTCACCAATACTGTGCAGCACCCCTGCACAGTGGATCAACAGATCTGGAGGGGAATATTCCGCCTCATATTGCACTCCAAGCATTTAACTGACTAGCACAAATACTGTTCTGAAATAATTGCTGCAAACATCCGAATTCAGCCAACAAAACCTTGAGTTCAGCAGAGCTGTGTAGGGAGTGACGATTCAAAGTCAAGACACCAGCACCCAATCCAATGCAATTAATGCCTTGAAATCAAAGAAATCTATAAAAAAATTATAAATCCTTAGTTCCTAGACACTATGGAGAGCTGCAAGGTAAGAAGAAATCCAGGTCTGTTCTTCCTTTATTATATGAAAGCCTCCTCTACCAGCAACGAGCCATTGCCATCCATCTAAATGGAGAAAACACGTTCACCAAGCAGAGACAAGGTACTGTACATCACAGCAGAGAAAGAATCTAAAGATCAGAGGGTAACTACTATCTCCTACAATGTTTTGTTTTGTTTTGTTTTTTTTTTCCCCCAGGATACAGCTTACTAAGCTTCTGAGTTGCTCTGCAGTACAGAAGGAAAAGCTGTGAAGGGGTGGGAGCAGTGTATATTTAGGCTCTGGTAGATAAATATCTAGACACCAAAAAAAAGAAGCCATGCTTGCATGTCTGTAGCCATATGAAATGGCCCTTTTTTGCTGTTGAGTCTGTCTTCTGGTATTTGATCTGTTCTCCTACATTAGCTTCTTTAGGCTCAAACAAAAAGTGTGGCTACAGAGTCCAACTCCTAACCGCATGCCTTGTTTTGCTACAAGGAGCAGCACTTATTTGATGGCTCGTGTGGACAAAGGCCACTTCATAGCACAGCACATAGCTCTGTCCTTAAATAAGCAGCATACTGTATGACGTGATAATGTACAGAAAAAACACACCCAGAAACACAGCTACAAACACAAATGTCACAGCAATTTCGTAAGAGCTTTTTGAAAGGCTTCAGATCCAGCTCTCAGCGTTATCAAAGTCAAACTTGCCATCACTGTATTAGATCCTTTACATGTATTGATTACCCCTTTGCATTGCAGTCCTCCTAGATCTTCCCAAGAGGTTCTCCCTAAGCATTATGGACTTCAAATTCTAGCTCCTGCTGGGATGAGGCATACATGCCAGTGTTAGTCACAACTGAAAAATCATCATGTAGCCACCAGGCAGACCAAGATAGTCCTGTCAGCATGGAGAAAATGATTATTACCATGGGGCAGTGGTGGGTGAGCCTGGATTTTCCAAGTAATGACTACCACAGCCAGCCCAGAGCAAAGAAAGCTCCCTTCCCTGTTTTTACCCCCAAAGTAAGGCCTGAGGTTATTCTTCCTCTGTTTACCCTGACAGGTAGGGACTGCACTCCTTTTGTCCTGGAAACCAAGGGCTGGTTTGTTTTACATTCCCCTGACAACCAATGCTCCATGGTGGGTTTTCCCCACTCAAGAGACAGATCAAGTTATTTACTTATGCAAAGAGCTTCAGGTACAGCCCGGAGTGATTTACAAAAATCTGATTTACAAAACAGTATTTGTCCTTAGAGTAGCTAGCAGTAGTAGAGATCCCTTCACCTTACCAGATCACAGGATGTTAGGGGATCTTCCGAGTCCAACCCCCCTGCCAGAGCAGGACCATATAATTGAGCACAGGTCACACAGGAACACATCCTGACAGGTCTTGAAAGTCTCCAGAGAAGGAGACTCCACAACCTCTCTGGGGAGCCTGTGCCAGTGCTCCATAACCCTTATAGTAAGGAAGTTCTTCCTCATGTTGAGGTGGAACTTCCTGTGCTGTAGTTTATATTCATTGCCCCTTGACCTAGCAACTAATTGTGAGTGGCCTACCCAGACGCTACCCAGGGAGCCCTTGTAGGCAACTGTCCCTGTTCTCTGATCACAGTCAACATCCACAAAGAACAGGTCATTTTCTCCACCATTCCTACTTTTAGGAGTTTACAAGCTGATGAGCCCTTTCTGTCAACATAGCTTACGCCTTTGGCTCCAGGAGCACAAACACATCCCTCTGATCATATTGCTAACATCTGTGGAGGTGGACTAACTTCACAATCATCAGCCTTCCTCTATATTCACATCATCAACACCTATCAGCACTTGGGACATGGTTGCATCACCATCCCTGAAGGTGTTTAAAAGATGCACAGATGTAGTGTCAAGGGACAAGGTTTAGCGCCAGCTTTGCTAGAGTTAGAAAATGTTTGGACTCAATGATCTTAAAGATCTTTTCCAACCAAAATTATTCTGTGTTTTCTCATCTCACCAACATGATAAATACTAACAATCATCCTGCTGCATTGCTTCATACTCTCAAAACTCCTCCAAAAGAAGTTTGTTATTCTGGAGCATGAAACTTTCTCCTATTGCCAGAGTGGAAACCACTTTTTCCTCACATTAAACTCTGTCAGTATATTTAAATATTCTCTACAATGTGGAAATCTTTGGTTTATGTTCAGCTTTCAGTCCAGTGGTTTCCATGCAAAGGTTTTCTTTTAAAGATATAAAAAAATTCATCACAACCTGAAGAAAGAGTGAGATTGCAGCTGCATTGAAATGATATAAAGTGAAAGCAAATGACATTGTACATTGACATAAAGGTATCTTTAAAATATCACAGGTCCAAAGGTCCAATAAGCTTTGGCAGTGTTCCCCTGTTTGAATCCAAGGTTTCTCCCTCCTTTTTTTTTTTTTTCTTCTTTAAACATCTTCTTTGAGCATTACACAATTCAGCTAACCACTTAACTCTAAGCCTGTGAGTAGTGCTACTGAAATGAAAGTTAAGTGCTTTCTGAATGTGGACTATTCCTCTGTTCTGAAGAAGCCATTCAGATTGTATTTAAATGTAGAGAACTTTTATACCTGCAGAAATCTAAAAGTAAACAATTTACTATCAAAGTTTATAGCAAGCACTTCTGGCAATAATGTTGACACTCATTGGCCTAGTTCTTTACTTTATGGATCAAACTTAAAAAACCTCATTCCATTTACCAATCCCCTGGGAGATTTTCATTACTGGCATTAAATAACAGCAATTGAAGATAGAAACAAAATATTATTTAACAAGGTTTTATATGACAACATAAAAAGTGACTGCTAGCCGAGTGTTGATTCAGACATATTTCTGCCAAGGTCATTTCCCTGCCAAAATATACTTCCAACAACCATATGTAAGTTTTATTTTTAATAAATAACCACTAAATGGTTGTATAAACAGAGTAAACTGTGGCTAACTGTAGTTTCTAATGAATATCTGTGGTAGCAACACTATCAAATACCTCACCCAGCTTGACTGCCAGGGAGTGCCATCATCACCAGCTTGCTTGTTGGTGGCAAACCAAAAAACACTGGAACACATCATTGGTGAGAAATCTACATCCTCACTAGATCAGCTTTCACAGTCCCGGAGCATCCCTCATGTTTGTACTTTTCAGACATTTGGCTTTGGAAAGTTTACAATTTATAAAGGAATAGTCACTGACTCAGGAAGTCACTGTGTGTTCCCTACACCCCACCCAAAACAAACACAACTATATGGAGGCCCTGTGGTCTGAAGTTTGACATAAGGCATCTGGGCATAAAAGTCAGCTACCAACCCTGTGTGACCTTGGGCAAGTCTTTCAACAACCTTACCCTTCAGTTCCTTAACTGCATAACTATAAGAGTGATGGAGAGGGCTTTGCGAAGGTTAGTGATTGATGGCTGTTTGCAAAGCCTGCCACGATGCCACTGGGAAAAGCATTAACCTGTGTGTTTAAAGGATCGATGCATGGTATTACATTATTATTGAAATAATGGGAAATGCATTGCACAAAAACGAGGAGGAAGGGAAAAAAGTTGCAGCCCAACCTGCAGATGAGGACTTGCATTTGGTACATTGTGGCAGCAGTTAAAAAGCAAGAGGAGAATCTCCTGTAAGAAGGGTTATTAAGCCAAGGGCACTCTGTGTCACCCAGAATTAGGCACCCTCACCCTTCAAAAATTTGTCTGGAAGCTGCCCCTTTCAGTCTTCATAGTGGTGACCTTTCATCAGTTAAATCACAAAATTCCCCTCAAAACTGCCTTGTAATTTTTTTGTTACAAAATAGTTTGACTTTTCTGCTTTCCTCAACCATATGTATGTTTAGGTAAACTCTGATTTCCCACCTATGCAAATGCAAGGGGCATTTCACACTTTTAAGTACTGACACATTTACAGCTGCAATTTCTCTAAAACGTCATTCACCTAAGATTGATTGTTTGCTGCATAGTGAGCACAGGAAAGAAAGAAAGCATCTGTCAAGCATTCTTGCTTTTCTCTTTAGGAAGGAGGAAAAATAGACTTATCTTTGGAAAGACAGACCCCTTTATTAAGGGATGAAATAAGCACTGAACAAATAGTGTGTGGAATTCTGGATACACTGATACTAATGGAAGAAATAGTTAAGATGGCAGAAAAACCCCAACAAACACAAAATCCAACCCTTGTGTTTTCAAAGACTTCAAGTTCATTTTTTACTAGGTGGACCTTTTCCTTGTAAGATTCCATTAATTTCCTGGGACTTGCAGATGCATGTCATCCATTTGCATGATTGTTTTAGCCCATTGCCTCAAAAATAAAAGAAAAAAAAAAAAAGAAAAAATTATCAGGTCATGCTCATCTTTAGTCCATTTCTCAAGCTTCCTCTTACATCTTAAAATACTACTGTCATTCCTTACTCCCTGCAGCCAGTGAACATTTCCAATGCAACTCATCAGCATATTCTAGCAGCATTTCAGTGGTGGTGTAGTCTGGAATTATTCAATCAAGATTTGCAACAAGCTGTGCCTTGTCTCAAATATTTATCTAAAAGAAGAAGTTACAAAGAAAACCACCTTGATTCCTCATGACCTGTGCATTTGCAATAGCTGCTTTGATAATTAACAGGATTCCTTTTATTCTCTGTGTTAGAATCCTTGTAAAATCATGGCCAAAGGATCAGGTTCTGGCACCTTCATTGACAGAAAAGAGCATCTATATCTGAGAATCTTTAAATAGACACTGACAGCTTGCAGAGTAAGGTTATTAACCAAGTCACATGTGTGAATTCTGAACAAAGACCACAATACATAGTTCCAAACCTTGTCCACCACTGTGAGAAGACGTATGTTATATATGTGCTTATTAAGCTCAGGGATTTAAATACACTTATAGCCGTTCTAACAAAAATGAAATTGTTGCCAACTAGTCAAAACCCCCTTCATGTTTCTGTGGGCCCAGATATTAGCCAAGACATGGGCATTTGCAGCTTAATTATCCCACTAAACCTATAGCATCACTTTTAAATGGAGTTGATGGTTCTTCCCATCTGTGGTAGGAACTCTTCCTGCCTAACAGTGAAAGCTGCAATGATAAACTTACACCCCCCCGTCTCACACAAACAGCCAAAATGTGCTCCACTTACATGGTTTTGTTAAACAAAGTAATGTCCACTGGGGACCGAACAGAAAGCATTACACCTCCTTTGCACAGGACTGTGCAGTTGGTGTGGCCTGACATGTTTCAAACTAGAGCTACATAAACAAAGCAGAGCAACTAGCTCCTGATATTTGACCTTGATTTTATATCATGTATCTTTCACATTCAGTGAAATGGCTATAGTGCTTAGCTAAGTTTAGAATATTGTGTCTGCTTCTGAATCACACTTGCTTTCCAACTCCAAACCACTAAAAAGCTTTGGGAAGCTTTTCAGTATTAAAGCACACACAACTAACTTGCACCAGCTGAAAAGGAGTTTTGCTTTGTGTTTTTGGTGCAGCATGTGGTCATTGGGAAAGGCTAGAGCACTGGAGATTTTATGTATTTTAAAGTTGTAGGTGAGATGGAGGAAAAAAAATGGAGACCAAGACACAGTACTGTGTTATAAATGGACACTCACAACAAGGCCTGTGCAATTGCTAGGAGCACTCGAGGATGTGTGCCAGGGATGCCCATGCAGCATTCCTTGTCCTTGGGGCAAAGCCACAATGTGCTTTCCATCTCTTCCCCATTGCCTAGTCTGTGTGAACTCCATGGAGAACATTTGTCTATCTACCTTTATCCTCCGAATCCTTCTAACTCAGGCTTAAGGGTTTACTGGGACAGTGCTCCCCCAGGCCCATGCAAAGGGGGAACACCCAGCCCTTCAGTATAGTACTCTAATCTTATGTTTAATGCAATGTGAGACAGGAGATACTACTTATACTGTAAAGCCAAGACAAAGCTTCTGGCCTGGTTTTGAAAAAGTCTTTTTCCACACCGACTCTCACAGCCATGCTCCTTGAGCCTGCCCCTTACCCACAGCTGCTCTCAGACTCCCGAGTTGAAATCCAGATGGAGCTCAGGGCATTGTGCTATGATCACCTTAACCATTACAACCTGTGCAAGCTTTAAACACTACCACTGGTCTGGAATAGAACTGGTAAAGCACTAGTAAGTGTGATAAGTCCCTGTGAGAAACAAAGAAGTGCATCATGCCTTTTTTTTACCCAAGTATTGTTTTTCACTCTGCATATTGCTCAATTAAAACAACTTCAAAGTCTCAATTCATCACAAGCATCAGAGGGAAAGGAGAAGATAGGGGAGCTTAATTCCAAGCTGCAGTGAGCGATTTCATACCAAACTAGACAGAACATAGCAAGTCTCTGTCCTTTGAAAGGACAGAGTTTATCACAGGTTGCAATTTTCCCCAGCTGGCTAACAGTTTAACTCTCTATCCAAGCCTGAAACTTGGCAGACAGCACAAGTTTCTTTCTCCTCAGCAAGGTATGTGATTTTCTTCCCAACTATTCAAACAATTCAGCCTTAAGTTAACTTTTGCAGTAGAAACACAAATTGATTGGACAAGAAAAATTACAAGAAAACAAGCAAAATGTTCTAAATCTATGATATGAGGTCAGCTCTAAAGCTAAATAACCATTAGTGTTTTCCTCACAAGAAAGTTATTTCCTGGAGACAAGATTGGCAGCTGCAGCCTCAAATTTACCTGTGCACAGGCAGAGCCAGCAGCAGCTAGCTCAGAGCTCTATACTAGCATAAGGGCAGACAGAAAGAGCTACAGTAGGGCTGGAGCTGGGCTTATATAGGTTCATGGACCAAGGGGCAGGTGTGGAGAGGCACCAGGTGAGGCTGATCAGGGTATTTAAAGCCGTTAGGCCCTGCCCTTGGGTAATTAAGGCCCTGTTGAAGCAACCTGTTTGGGACTCTTCTAGAAAGCAGGTGTGGGATAGTGCATCACACACCAGGGGAGAGCTGTTCCTAAAATTTTTCTGCTCTCTGAGCCATGAGACTTTGTAAGGTAATTCTATACCATATGAAATTATGTTTTCTGATAGTGTGAATTTTTTTTCCATGTCTTTGTTCCTAGTAATACTCTTTTCAGCTATCCTAAAAATCTTCTTTATTCTCAATGTTTGAACCCTTGTAGTATGCTAGACAGTTTGAATATTTTCTTTAGCCATTGTTTCCTCTTTCAGATACTTCTTTTGGAAAATAAACTTGGCAGAGACCAGAAAACAGCTCTGTTATCATCAAACCTCCTGTGAATGCAACTGGAAGAAGAGAAGCTCCTCTGTGAAGTACTTCAACATGCAATGACACGCTTTTGAGTTAATAACAATCCCTGGAGTAGTGATTCTCAGAAGCTCTGTGTGTAGAAATCTCACTCTGGGACAGAGAAAGAGCTTGAACTGGCTTAGGAACTGGGAGGAAAACAACGTGTTCTCATTACTAAAGCACGTGAGTTGAATTATCTGAAGTTATTCCTGGCTCTGATATCAAACTACAGTGTGGTCTTCTGTGCATTTATTTCCCTACCTATCAAATATGTTTATGGGAATTTGGCTTTTTTCCCTCTTAACCTTTCTTCTGAATCTCAGATTTCAACCCAAGGCAAACACAAATTGATGAGAGAGGGATACTGCAGGAAAACATTCTCTGCAAAATACCTTGAGCCCTAAAAGCATCAGCTTATGTAGTGCTTATACAGCCCTAATGCTGAAGCAGTTAAAAATTTTCTCCTGCTCACTTGATGAGCAGGAAGCAAAACATTTCCCAAACTCAAGGCAGAATCTGTGACAAAGGTCTGTAGAGTGGTGCTGATGTTCCAGGTTTGACTGGTAAGTAAATAGGAGAATGGGAATCTGTCAAATTGGTATGATGGGCTGTTCTCCTGTTGTCCATACAGCACCTGAGTTCTGTTGTAAGTTGTAGCTGGCGTGTGAAATTTTGTTTGGAAGCGTTCCTGGTGCAAATCTCAGCAGCAGTATGCTATGTTGGTATCATATAGACAGACTTACGCAGAGGTGGTCATTAAACAGCTTCAGCAACTACAACATTCACCAGAACCTAAACCCCAAGTTAAATTTTGTGCTGAATTAGCAGCATCCGTCCCTGCTCATTTATCACTTGCTGCAGACAATATGTCTGCTGACCACCTCGGTATTAGCACCCAAAACCAGATGCAGGGTTTTTTTGTCATGACATGAATGGCACAGTGGGATCTAGATGACTTGCAAGAAGTTGCAGTTAGATTTCTGGACCTATCTGGGAAGAAAACAAAATCAACTTTCTGCAAGCCAGAATGGAGAATTATCCGCTCTCTATTTTCTAGGGCTAAAAAGCTAGAACAGAAACTACTTTTCCCAAGGATGAACCTTGTGAGTTAGAGACACAGGAATACGTGGATAGTAATCCACTATTTCTAGTCTTTTCCTTGAGTTCCTGGTCCTGGCTCTTCCCAGCTAAACACAGGTTCCAAAATATTTTTCAGGAACTGAGTACTCTGTGCCAGAACTGACTTGTTATGAGTGGGTTTATCACCCAAAGGAGATGGCCCTGCACGTGAGAAAGTATTTCTTAGAAAAGAGAATTCTTTTTCCTTTGCATCAGCCTCCCAAATAGCTTCAGATGATCTTTTCTGAGCCTGAGACTGATTTAGAGCAGTTTAAGTAAATCTGGTAGAGTCATACTTCATCTCTTCACTGACAGGCCTGTACCTCTTTGTGAACTAAACCAGCACAGTACATGTTATCTGAGTGCATCAACAGGTTGTTTCTTAGCATTACTGAAATTGAATCATCTAATACCATAGAATGAGAGCTCATCAGTGCCAGGTCTTCAATACAGTCTCCTCACCCACACAATTATTCCTTTTCCTGTGTTATTCTCCTATATTTTTACTAGGCTAGGCTTAATTTTGCAGAAATACATAAAATTAGAAGGATGAACTGGATAACATCCCCTGTTCTCATACTAGTTTTTCATGGTTCATTCCATAATCCATAAGGCAAAAACTTAGCAAAAACTGCCATCTCTACCAAAAGGACTTTCAAGATTAATTCAACATTGTTGTTGACTAGCCTGGAACTCTACAGCAGCCTGCTATGATGAATGATTGTAATACCTGTGCCCACACACTGTCTATCCAAAATACTATTATCCCATAACTTTATGTTTATACCCAATTATTTATACAAAGAGGAGGGAAACCATGAAGAATACCTCTCAACTTTTAGTAGATTTTCAATGGGGGACTGAGTTCTTTCTTCAAAGGAATGTGTAGGAAGAAACTCATTTGTCTCTGCTCTGAGATGAAAGCACGCATGATTACTCCCCTAATCAATCATGTCCATTGTATTTGTCTAGTTTGGAATGGTTTGTGTTTTCAGGGTATTTTTTTTATTGTAAAGAATCCAGTTTCCTGTGTGTAGTCAAATCTAGTTTCAGTGCACAAAATCCCCATACTGATATCAGTCCATAGCTTGTCTAAGGAGGCAGCAATGTTATTACTGTTTAGTGACCAGTAACATTAAGTGGATGATGTGCTTATTTTTCCAAATTCTTCTCTGAAACTAGTTATGTTTGCAGATATAAAAGTATAGTGGCAAGAACTTTTGAACTGGCAAATAAGAGTTACTTTTCTGGACTTTTATCAGTGCATATTGGGGAAGCCCTTGGCCCTCAGACTACAGCATCGGCGTTCTAAATACATCTTCCTGTCCTACTATCTGTGCGAAAGATGCTGTATGAGCTAAATATGTCATCAATACTATAGGGCTTTGTTGTATGCATTTTATATAAATATATTTCTACTACCATTAGTATAATTGCAACAGCAGAAAACAAGTATAAAAAAGACAAATCAAGTTGCATACTCACACAGAAAAATTCAATTGGCCTCTCCAGCTACAAAAGTTAACTGACTCATCTGTGAAAACATTATGTACTGAAAGTAATAATTTAATGAAGAAGGGAAGACTAATAAACCTCTGCATTAGAACTGAAAACAAACAGTAGTAAAAGCAGCAAATGGATTTAATAAGGTCCAGCAAAAACATGAATCGCTCAACCCACCAGACAATATTTGAAAAATATTGAGTGGGAACATGCCACAGAGATGAGATGAAGCAAAGTAAATGTGTCGTGTAGAACAGATGCGGCAAAACAAGCACAAGGGCAAAAAGAATTAGATGTTAATCCAAGTCTCAAGAGAAAAAAAAAATCAATATATTGGCAAGCTTCAAAACAGCTGCACATCTGGTTTTGGACAGCAGAGTCTGCGCTTGCAAAAATCCCACCTGCACACCCAGTCCCAGAGGAGATACAGACAACCTGCGGCAGTAACTCAGAGATGTCTCTGGCTGAGACTGTTTAACCCAATATCCAAATTCATCAGTGAAAGCATTCCCCTATTCATCAACAATTTCTAGGTGCATCATTTGCTGCCACAGTATACATGTCAGAACTGTTGAACTTCACTTTACCACTCCGCTTTCAAATTTGGGAGACTAAAGGTAGTCACCTAGTCCATGTTCAGTCTTCATGTGTTGGAAGAGGTTGAAAAAGCAATGTTAAATATGCCCAACTAGGGAAAATTCTCATCCAGTAACAGGTGAGGCCTAATCCATGAGGCCTGAGCAGCACATATTTAAGTAATAAGTCAGTGCTCAACATCAGTAATGCTCCCAGAAATGGAATTTCAGAAGGGAAACATTAGAACAGTGCAAAATAGTCTCAGTTCAGTTAAAGATGATAACAAATATATAAATAAACATGAAAGTTCAGAGACTCTGAAATTTAAAAACACCCTCAGATAACGAAGCATGGCCAGCAAATCGAGAGAGTTGATTCTGCCACTTTGCTCTGGTGAGACCTCCCCTGGAGTGCTGCATCCAACGCTGGAGGCCTCAATACAGGAAGGACATGGTCCTGATAGTCCAAAGGAGGGCCAGGAAAATGAGCAGGGAGCTGGAACACCTCTCCTGTGAGGACAGGCTGAGGGAGATGGGGTTGTTCAGCCTAGAGAAGAAAAGGCTCTGGAGAGACTTCATATCAGCCTTCCAGTACCTGAAGGGGGCCTGTAAGAAGGCTGGAGAGGGACTGTTTACAAAGGCCTTCAGTGATAGAATGAGGGGCAATGGTTTGAAATTGTAGAAGAGTAGATTTAGATAAGAGGTTAGGAACACACCTAGGGTGGTGGAACGTTGCAACAGGTTGCCCAGAGTGGTAGTTGAGGCCTTATTCCTGGAGATATTCAAGGTCAGACTTGACAAAGTTCTGAGCAACCTGATCTAGTCAAGGATGTGCCTGCTCACTGCAGGGGAGTTGGACTAGATACAGTGAAGGGACCTTCAAAGGTTATGACTCTCACTTGCAGGAATTCATGACAGTGCAAAATGTGGGTCACTGATGTTTTGCTACAGACACGAGACCTGAAGGCCAGGTTTGATGGATGGTTTGCAAGGGTTCATGAACTTTCTCTGTATTATGATTTAGCTTGGTTCATCAGTGGTGTGCACAAACAACACATTGGATATTACTGAATGCTGATTGTACTTGGCTCAGGATCTACCATGTGCCATGGGAAAACTAGGTGATGGAGTCAGGTGAGTTTTGTCTCCAGATGTGCATTCTCCTTAGAAATATGAACAGGGAAAAAAAAAAATCCTGGTTTTGTTCAAAATTGTTAGGCTAAAAGCTGTGAGATGATGTAGTCAGCTGAAATGAGGAGAATGGGCACGTCTCCAGCCAGCATGGTATCCTCTGCTTTTGCCATTCCTTCTGTATTTCACTGCTTCCATTGATCCTGTTATATATATAAGAAAGATAATCTCTGGAAGATCAACTTCAGGATTACAACTTCCCTCTGAAACCCCACTCATATAGCAACACTGCCAGAATTACAGACTGCAGAACACAGCCAACTCCTGTCTCCACTTTCCTCCTGTACAGAGCTGACATTGTCCCAGCAAAACTGTAACATCAGTATGACATCTGAAATTTGTGTAATGGTGGTAAAAGAGGAGTGTTTTGCTATGGAGAGTGTCCTTTAATGGTAATCTGGACAATGTTATGGAGAGAACAGAAAATTGTTTGTTTGGGTTTTTTTTTTTTTTTTGCTTCTGCCCCTCTCAGATACAAGCCTCTCATATCTCTCATAGCCTGCAGGTTTGGTAAAAGATAGCTGGTCTCGCCACACAGCTCATCATGCCAAAGTAATTACATTAGGATGCCAAAAAGGAAAAAATTGTCTGTTGACAAGTAAAAGGAAAAATCACATTTTTTGTGTTGGGAAAGCAAATAACTTTTAGCAACTGTCTCTAGGCAAGCTTTCTTGCGAACAAATGTGTGTGTTTTACGCTTACCCCCCCTCCTCCTGTATGTGTGAAAAGAGACAGGAGTGAAGGGTTATTGAGCAGTGTGAGTTCTGGTCATTTATCAGTGGTGTTCCTGTGTCTGTGATTCATGGGGAGCAGTCAGACTGTTCAATGGCCATCAGACTCTGCCTTTGTGGAGCGAGGGTCTTGTGCTAGTACTCTGGATTGCAACATAAATCATAGTGGCTGACTTGGGTATGTTGCATTCCTCTCTGATATGTGCTCTGGGCTCACTTTTCTTTTTCCCTGTAGTTGTCTTCTCAGTTTCTGCTTTCTGGAGTTTGTATTTTACTGTTGGGCAGTTACTGAATGACCATAGTTCAGAAGCCATGGGAAGTTGGGTATCAGGGTCGTGCTATTGCCTGTGAGGCCCAGAGCTCCTGCAGGAGCTGTGTGCCCTGGGAGAAGGGATGGGCGGGCTTGTGTGTTGTCTGCCTGGCATGGATGTGTCAATGGTTTCGATTAAGACTGGAATAATTGACCTGCATTATATTTGAGGTCTGTTGGTTTCTCATGCTACCATGTTCATATTCTCCTTGTGAGCTTGACTTACCATTTCATCTGCAAGATCTGCTTTTTAATTTTCCTGACCTTACTATTCTTTTCAATCTTCAATTACTATGGAAGAACATTGGGAATCGTCTGGTTGTCTTCAGATGAAAAGGAAAATTTCACCCTTATTCTAGTGGTAAAACAGGATCAAACTAAGGTTTGAACTTTTGACTTAAGCTTTTAACGTGTCTTTAAGGAGTTATAGATAGATATATTAGTAGTTTGTGGCAAAAGAAAGTATAAAACAGGCTATTTATTGTATCTGATGGCTTTTACAATTTACACTGATATGGTTCCTTAGACTAGAACATTTTTAATAGATAGAAAAAGTGTATCTGACCTATTCAGTGATTTTTGAGCAGATTTAGAGCTTGATGTAGTAAGTCATGTCAGGCAGAGCTTTAATCTTATTTTTGATATGAAAATCTCCCAATGGCCTCTGCACTGAGCGCCAATGCTGCTTCAGTGTTATCTTAGATATTCCACATTCACTGTGATCATCTGATGACCTTGACAAGTATTTGAGGAGAATTCCTGCTCATATTTAATTGGAAAAAAACAAACCAAACGAGAACAGTTATTATGCATTTAGCATGTGGTTTCTTAACATCATGGCCCTCAGTGTAGCATCTCAGACTGCGTATGGGTCATAGAGATTTTTACTTCTAAGTACCTGTTTAGCTCTTTTACCCAATATGTTTTTCAAGACATCTTTTTTTCATGTTATTCTGAACTCTTTATGAAGTCATCAGGAGATATAGTCTTTATAATAGGTGCAGGAACATCTGTAAGTTTCCTGCAGCAACAGAATGTCTAAGTGCTGTATGAGAAGCCCAGAATAAATTAATAATCCATGCTACTTGCAGCCTCCAGAATTGTCAGCTGTTTGCCAATTTACAGTTTCCTTCTAATTTCCTTGTTGTATTTTCCCAGTTTTATAGATTCTTGTATTTTTGTATTAGAAATTGAAATAGAAACCACCTTCCTTAATTTTTAGGCCATAAGTTCTCAGTTGATCAGTGCTTTACATGATGTCTTTGATAGTACAAAGGTATGTTGGATGTGTGTAGAAATATGTTGTGGGTCTTAAGCAATTGACATCTCTGTTGTCACGAAACATCCTTCTTTACTTTGTGTAGTCACCTTGTCTGAGACATGACACAAGCATCAGTGAATGGTGGATTTGTCATCTGATGTGGATGAGGTGCACTTTAACTTACTCAAAGAGTTTCTAGACTGAAATTTGTCCACCAACAAGCATGCTGCACATTTGATTAAGTAAATCAAACACTTCTGGTTAGGACACTCTGGCCTATAGCCTTTTAAAGAAAGGTGTGAGAAGGCTGCAGTGCTTGCAATTTGTATTTTCCAAGTGGGGTACTTTACTCTTCTATCACTAGTTACCTGTGAGAAGAGACCGATGTTAATAAACTAAAACCAGCCAAGATAGGTTTCTATACAAACACAGCATCTCTTATATTTTTAGCATGTAAATATGTTAGCTGTTTCATGCAAGCAAATTTTACATCAAATACTTGTAATTAAACTGCAGTTTGGTGTGAGTGCATCTGTCCTAGTACTGTTCTTGAATTGATAATTGCTGCTGATAATCTAGTTCCTGACTATGTAACTCTGCAGCCATAATGGTGGTGATGCAGAGATTTAGTTTGTTCACAACACAAAAGTCAACTTAATGTAGTGGACTGACCATCTGGGCTCTTCAGGTGTGAGTACAGATGTCCCTTAAGGAGTATCAGCATGAAGGTAAAAATTAATCTTCAAAGGACTTTATGGCAGATAGAGATGGAAAGCACGTAAAACGTAGCTGTATATAGGAGAGGTCTGTCATGGCTTGGGCTTTCAAATCTGAGATGCTGTAAGTATCTGAGCTGAAAGAATAGTGTAGCAATTAGGAAGGGCTCCTGTTCATAAGCAAACGCTAATATTGCTGTAACCTTGGCTTTTAAACTTGTAATGTTTTACTTCTACACATAATGCAGTGCTTCAATCTGAACAGAAAAGTGTTTCCTTTAAGTGCAGGGTGCTTGAGGGAATGTGTCAAAACTAACGGGTTGGGACTGAGCAGCCTCCCTTGAGGCAGCAGTTGAAGTTCAGTGGTTTTAGAGATTTTTCTGAAAGGTGCAGGTTCTTCAGAAATGCAGATGTTGGGTGATGCTGCTTGTTGATCTGCAGGAGATCATCATGGTGGACAAGAGCATCAGCTTGTGGACAGCCATTTATCCAGGCAGGAGCAACTGAGTGTTTTCCCCCTTTAAAGAAATAGGTTGCAGAGACAACCCACTGTTGCAGACAAACCCTGAAGCATCACAAGCATTTTTATAGATTAGGAGGAGGTGTCTAAGCTGTAGCTCCTTGTTCACCTCCCATATGGAGCAGGTTCTGTATTCCACAAAAACAGTGAATTGAGGTATGTGTTCTCAATTAACAGCTTACTGATTGCTTTTTCTCAGAGAAATTAATGGAATATTGGAACATCTCTTCTGATTAAAATTTAACACAGGAAATGTCACAGAATTAGACGTATTTAGGTTTAATCACACACTTGGCTTCATGTTCACATTGGAGGAAATCAGACTTGAGTTATACTCCATTTAATGAAATTCACTTTCTCTACCTCTGATGGAGTGAGCTGTGGAAGTGTTGTGCCTGCCCCAGGTCTACTCCTGCACGCAGGACAGCACCCGTATCGTGTTCTGTGTTTTAAAGAACACAGCAATCAGAAATAGGTTTCAACCAAACACAGGAATGCCTCCATTTTGAGGGCTCCCTCATCAGTTTCAGGAGTGGGTGGGTGTAATCTTTGGGCAGAGAAACCTGTGGGTTAATGATGGCCAAGTGCCCATAAGCTAAACATCTAATGTCCATGATTCAGCTCTAGGGTAATTGTTTTGCTGCCAGTGAGGCTTCAGGTTTTGGAAGTAACACCTTTTAAAGACCATTGAGCTGTGGGGACAAAGGCAATTTAACCCCAGCCCTTTTGTGAAAACACAATGGGCACAATGCAAGCTGAATTCTGGAATTTCCACTGTCATATTTGAAAGGTCAGTAGTCATATTTTACTTGATGTAAATGGGCTGGATTGTAAAAGAAGGACCCTGGACACTCAATAGGTCCCACCTATTTTCTGAGTCCAGATTTGGGTCAGAGTTAAATAAAGGTTGGTTTGTTCATGAAAGAGTTTGTGCCACCTAAATGAAGTGCAAAGCAGCTACAATACATTTTCTTTGCTGTCTCTTGTTCTGCCAGAAATAGAAGTGTTAGTTTTCCTGTAAGGAAAACTTTTTTCACAGATTTCCTGGTTGTCTGTGTTAGAGGTGAATAATTTGAAAGCAGATTTTTGACTGCTGTGTTTACCACTCTGAGGGGAATTAGATACTGAATTGCTGTGAGGAATCTGGACCTTGCAGCTTAATCCTGCCATCTTTTTACAGAGGAAGTCTGCTTAATGTGGATTTTTGTGTGCAGTCATTTGGAAGGGGGTTGGGGCTTGAATTATGTTCAGGTTTGAGTTCTGTATGTTAGTGCAGCAGAGTGTCTAATTAATAGATCTGGAGGTTATCTGAGCATATGTTCAGCACTAGCCTGACACTCAGATGATCAGTTTGCAGCCTGGACAGGGTTTTTCTCTGCCCTGCCTGCAGCTGTTTGGAAATTGGGGAAATTTTACCAACAAGCCCTTCCAGACAAGTGCTTAGATATGTTTCAGGGCAGCACTTCACTTTGTAGGTTTTAAGAAATTAGTTGCACTGTGATAACTAGCTGGTGGCTTCCAATACAGTCATGTAGGGGTTCATCACGCTTTTTGCACCTCAGTAGCAGTTATAGCACTGCCTGACACTCAGATATTATGGAAGCAGTGTTCAAGGAAATGTGCTGTTCAGGTGTTAATTTTTTTTTCATATAAAGCAATAATTTTCATGATTATGTAAGGTTTGATATGTAATTCTTGAGGTCCCATTATGAAGTTCAGGTTCATTTTGATTCTAAATATCCATTTGAGCTATCAATATCTTGTATGCAGTTTGTCAGTTTATATTATTCATTAACAAAATTTGCATCTGATATTAGTTTACAATAGTCTGTTGGGATTCTTCCAAGACTATTAATGCAAATTTGGTGCATCTGAGAGGGTACATTTTTGAAGTGGTAAAATATAATTTTAATCACAATGAGTATGTATCCTGATATTTCTCCCTCTTACATGTGGTATGTCCATAAAGTGGAAAAAAAGGGTTAAATTATGCACATCGATTTCACTTTCATAGAATAAGAGAAAACGTACCTATTCCTCCATGTGTGCAGACACCTCTGTTAAATAGGAATGTTCTTTGTGCTTTGAAATGATCTTAAATTATTTCTGATGTGTGCTGGGAATGCTCTTTTGAAAGATGGAGCAAGACCAGATCTTCTGACTTGGTGACCTGGCAACCTTTTAAGCAGACAGTGGAAAGAGTCTATCCTAGAAGTCTGTTTCTTAAAGCTTTTTGTGCGAGTAGTGAGATTTCAGATTATTCGTGACCTTCCATGAAGATGAGAAAACAGTCTGCGGTTGGCAGTGTCAGTCAAACAGGTCTGAACTGAGGATCAGAAGTTGAGATAGAATCATAGCTATAGTGTTTCCTGTTTAGGTAGAAGAAGCAGCAGCTGAAAACTTTTCCTTCTGCTGCTGCCTTTGTAGGAACAAACTCAGTAAAGACATTTCCTTTTCCTTTGCCACAAATAGCAGAAAGAAAGGGCTAAATATCTTTCTAACCCCTGAGTGGTCAGTGACCTTGAGATTTGTTTTACCTGATTGTCATAGTTTCTTTGATTCGTTCTAGAGCTACCTTTGCAATATAAGGTCCTGTTTGGTCCAGAGTCCTTACTAGCAAGGGAATAATGTAACAAATACTTGAAATACTTGTCTCTGCTGTTTACTAAATTAATTTTCCCACTGAGTCTCCAGACATATCTGTCTGGTTCTACTAAAGCACAGTGTTTTCTAGTATGGCTGCCTCTGCTTCAGCTGCAAATCTCATCTTTTTGTGACTGCTGCTTCACAAAGAAGATGACGTTGGTAGATCATAGTTCTGAAGTAATGCTGTATTACCCTATGTGTTCCAGCAAGTCTGGCCAAATGTGCTTCCTTTGTGATCACAGACTACTTTGTGCACAGCCTTTGCTTCCTCCTTCATATTTCTATTATTCTCTGCTTTGTCTCTCCTGGGTTTTTTAAACTGCTTTGTGAGTTGTATCTAGTGTCTTAATTCCTGGCAACCACCACTGCTGCTTCATAGATGCTGTTCCTGGGTTCTGGCCTGGACAAAACTTGATCTCAAATGTTTCATACTTTGCCACCTTCTGTAATGACTTTGAGTAGTAGCTGTCTCTTTGCTACCCTAGATGCATAGCCCCAAAACTGCCATATTTGATATTGTGGGATCAGAGTATTCTCTCATTATCAAACTGAGCAGCAAAAATATTTGATCAACATCATATTTTATTGATCATTCAAAGTTTCGTAATGTTTAAATTTTGATAGCATTTTCCAAACATTTGGCTTTTGTATTTCCATAATCACAATCATGTTTTTTCTCTGGGTTGTTTCAATTTAGTGGTGCTTTGGGAAAGAACCAATGGTGTATTCTTGTTGTCTGGAAGAACTCCTAAGATAGCAGACTTTTAGTTTGAGAAAATAATTTTTACTTTGCATGCTTTCCCTGGAAGCCTCTTGCTTGCTCAGCATGGAGAAGTATTGAAATGTAATCTTGTTGCTTATGAAGCTAACAAAGACGTTTTCATTGATATTGAAAACCCCAATATTAGTTTACATAAGCACTTAAAAAGTGTAAGAAGTAGTGATAAAGAACTAGCTAAAGACTTGAGATGCCCTGTATTAATGTGCTGCTCCTATGTGGATTTCCTCTTTAGGTGAGGGCTGCTTATGTTCCTTTTTGTGAGCTACAGTATCATTACAGATACATAAGGTGCTGTGATTTGTGTGCCAGGTGCTGTAACTGCTGCGATGGAGCCATCAAAATATGAAGAAACTCCAAGAACAGTAATGTGCTTCTGAGAAGCAGGGTGATTTTTAGAGACAACGAATCTCAGTAAATGTGTAGAGCAGTGTGCCTGTTGGCAGAAGCATCTTGTCACCTACTAGACATATACCCCTCAAAAATGCAATTTCATCATATTTAAAGGGTAATGGCTACTGTGCTACCTGTGCAATAGCTCTTTTTTCCTAATTCCTGATAACCTCCTGGTCTGAGTTCTGCAGGCTAATCTGGATAGAGCATAAAACACATGTACAGCAATCTTGGCAAATACTGGCTGTGAGAGCTGAGCAAAAGGAACCTGGATTATCACCTCATATTTGTGCCTCATCTTCTGTCCATTTATGCAATCTTATACTAGAGCAAGTCCCCAGACCTATGTAGGGGCTAGCAGTCTTTATCTCAAGTAAGTGATGAAAGACAGTCACATGTACCTGGCTCAGAAGGTACGTGAAGGTACCAGGAGAGGAAAGAAGACCTTTTATTCTACCTACATTGCTCTAGAAGACAAGTTTGTTCAGGTTTGTTGTTTCTTTGGTAGCGATTATCAGAGTGTATGCTTAACAATGGGATTTTTCTGTGCAAAGACTGGTTTTTGAACCAGAACAGGGGGGGAAATAGATGTTGTGTGTGTGGTGATTTAAAAAAAAATTCTTTAAAAACCAAAACAAACTCCTAAACCTCTGGCAATAGCTGGGTGTCAATAGTTAGAATATTGCTGCACATATTAGCTTTACCAGATACTTGCTACTTTAAGCTAGAATGTTCTTGGAAATTGGGAGGTGGCAGGGAGGGGAGGGAATCTGTCTTAACATGCTCTTGGATGTATTTAACAGGTTCTACTGTTGAGTTGCTTCTAAGAGGCCAAATGACATGCCCAGGTATTTCCCTTAACAGCTTTTTCAGTTTCCTGAGTCTGGCATTTCACAGTAGCATGGCTAAAAGCATTTAATTGGTCTCTCTTGTATATCTGGCAGTTCTTTCCATCAGTTGAAGCTTCCTGTTTGCATTACCTCCCACTCTCATTAACAGCAGATGTATACCTGCAGAGACTTTTTTTTGTATTTCCATTCTTGCATGTTCAACTTCTTGTGAAGCTACAAATCCAGTTGGGCCACTTTCGAGTCCTGTTTCTGGCTAATCTGATCTTCAGCTCCAAAAATGTCATATTTCAGCAAAATAACTTGGTAGAATTGTCAAGCATTTTTTCAGTGTTGTGGAAGTCGTCCCACACTGGGAACATGACTTTGTATCTGCACCAGGACCTGGTCCCAATAACACCTCTATATACCTGTGGGAAATCTCTGTGTCAGCATCATTCTTCGTGGGCGCTCAGTGTTTTAAACCCAGCACTATCCAAAGCTGCAAAGTTGAACAAGGTCTTCCCTGAAAACGCTTCTCAGATTTGTCCTTAATTAATGTCTTCAAAGTTTGAGTTTGTCACTTTCTCAGGGATCTGGCTTTGCTTGTGAGCCTGCCACTTTGCTAGGTAGCACTAAATGCCCTCTCAAAAGCTGACTGCTGCTTTCCATGAATTTGGATGCAGGCCACCCAGGGGGTACTGCCTTTGCATTTGGTGCAGTTTTTCATGCTGCTCTATTTCTGGATCCTTGATGGCAATTTCTTGTGTTCTCATCTACTTCTGTAGCTCTGTGCAGAGCTACTGGATCTATAGTGGGTGAAATCCTTATTAGTGTCTCCTCATCTCTGGATCTTTCTAGACTTTTTTTGTCCTCCGCATTCCTAGATATTTGAATTTCCTCCTTTTTACTTTAGCCACATAATTTTGCAGAATTACATAACAGTAAAGAAACATTATGCCAAGTCAAATGCAATTAGCTCCATGGATGGCTCAGAGAATGTGAGGATTGGGATTCTCAGCATTTTCTGAGCAAAAGCTCCATCAGGGTGGTGGGAGTAGTTAGATGTTATTTGTAATGCAAGAAATTGTTTTCACAGGCTACATTAGTATCCAGCTCTATATTCTGGGAAGAGGTGTTCAGAGGTCTGTTCATTGAGTGTATGAACAAGCAGGATGCCATGGGCAGGGGTGTTGCTTTGAAAAAAAAAAAAAAAAAGTAATTCTTCTGTGAAGACTTCAAATGAAAGCTTGGATTTTTAACCCTGATTTCCAAAGGCCATATCCTTTATTAGAAGGTCCACAGGAGGCTCATGTCATTAGAGGTAGTAAATCTAACAACTCTGTTCAGACCTTCACAGGAGCAAAACACAGCAGAAAGCTCAAAAATTTTGATCTTAGAGGATTTATTGCACAGAGAGTGGAAGTGACCACAGGAAATTACATCTGAATGCAGTGTTGTGTTTCTGCTCCTATAACTTGGCAAAGATGTGATATTCACTATTAGGGTAAAATGATGTGAAGCAGCTGCACTGACAGATAAGATTAATTATCCTTTGCATTGCTGATACTAACCCTTCTTGTCATCAGGTCTGTAAGAAGATTTGCCCCCTCCCTGGGTCATTTTGTGAATACATTTACCCCCCCCCCCATACCTTATTTTAAATTATCATAATAGATGAGTCAAAATGGAGACTGTCATTTGGGGGTTTCTATCAACACTTTAGGATGACAATATTGCTCACATTTTAAAATGCAGAGAGGAACATATTAGGTAGCCATCTGCTGGACTTTAGAGTTTCCACAGGTCATAAACACTTTAGATACCCTTGTGACTTAACATAGTGAATGTGAGATAGTTCCCTGAGACTAGAAAGTTGGTCATGATTGTAATCACCAGTTCCACTTCCTGTAGTGAAGTCGTTCAAATATGGGCAGGAAGAAATACTTATGTACCTTGGGGAGTTGTAGGTTGTCTAGCTGGTGAGTTCCATGTCAAAAGACTTACTCTAGCTTCATCTTTGTCTTCATTTATCTGTTGCAATAACTAAGATAAGTAAATATTAATTCCTAGTCTTGGGCTCCACTAACAGAATCTAGGACATTGGACCATGCTGACAAACAAAGCTGGCCAGCGTGTCTACTGTCATGCACTCAGAGGAGACGAATGTGTCTGTTACTTCTCTGGCTGTGCTGCCTGGCTCTGGACCTCTTGGAAAGATGTGTGAGCCTCGGCAGCTCTTCTAGTGGAAGGTGTCATGCTGGCAGCCTGAAGGTTGGGAGGTCCTTGGCCTCTGCCAGCCTGGTGGCATGATATGTTGAGGAATGCCAGTCTATTTCTTCATGTGCTATGGGAACAACCTCCAGAGTGTCTCTTCAGATACATGAAGCCAGAAGGCTGAGGATGGCTCCCTTGCCCTTTTTTTTTTTTCCTTTCTTTTTTTTTTTAAAGGAGATCTCTGACGCAGGGCATGGTATCCATGAGTTTATAGGGATTGAACCTTTTGTAATTACACTGAATCCAATCAGTTTTTGAATTCCCAGTGTCAAGTGGGAAAATGGCAGTGTTTGGTACTGTGTTAAGACAGTTCTGCACATAAAAGTAATTAAGTAATTCTAATCTCCTGTCTCCTCTGTCATACGAAGGTCAGTTTTAACATGAGTTAGGGGCATTCCTTACTGATAAATCTTCACACTGGATGTGAAAAAAGCCAAGTGAATTCAAATTTATGCATTAAAAATGCTCCCTGGAAAGAGAGGAAAAATGTTAATGTTTGCAGAGAAATAATGTCTATAACTTCTAGAAAGCTGAGGTAGCTCCATCCTGTAGTTCCTAACAGGCAGCTAATGAGAATTACAAAAGCCCTGAAGATCTACAAAGTGTTAATTTGATTAAATTTGGACTGAGGCTGCCCACCTGTTCTTCTAAATATAAGTAACTCTGCAACATGACCCATCAGTTGTCAGAGGTGGGTAAACCAGTGGAACCTCTGTTTGTGAATGAGGGTGAGCCAAGGAAGGGAGAAGCCTGCATGAATGCCTTGGCAGCGCTTCCTGGCTCCGACGGTGACCTTAGATACAGATCACTTTGCCATATTTTGTTGAATGTGTGTAGTCAGCTTTAATGGCTTGTTGATCCCAGCTATGCTCCTTGGCTTGGCTCTGCTGTCAAGTGTTCTTGTTTGCCCAGCTCTAGTAAGTTATGTGGCTTGAAGCTACAGGCGTTTCCTTACTGTATGGAAATAAATTCAAAAGCTCCATTGTGATCGCTTGTTGAAACAGCTCTGACTTATTGCACCAAGGTTCCCTGATGCTGACAAGCTGAACAACTTCCCCTTGGAGAGCAAAGCAGCCCTGCCTCCAGATCTTATCTGTGAAGGAGATGTCTTATAGAAGCTCATTTAAACAACTTCATGCCATCTTTCTCCATAGAACTGAATCTGCATAATCCACATGAATCTTTTGACTTACACATTGAATGTCAATGCATCACTGCTTAGTAGGTAACAGCCATCCTCCAAGTACTGCTAATTAGCTTTTTATTTAAATGAGCCACTAAATTTTGAGCAGGGCATGCTTTGCAGTTGCACCACACAGTAGAGCTCTGAAGTGCTCTTGGTATTCAATGTGTTCCTCATAGGTCCAGTTTCTGTATTGCAGTCCTACAGATCTCTTCCACTGCTCCCCTCAAATACAAGCTTATTGATTTTTGCCTAACACAACCGTTTTCATGGGGGGCCCTGGCTATCAGATACTAAATACCCATTTTGCTAAAGTAATGCTATTTTTCTGCTAATGCTGGAACTGCCTTACTGCAGCGATCCTGCACAGGTTGTTCTCAAACCCTTTGGGGTGTGTCATTTGAAGAAGCAGCCCACCTTATGATAATATAGAGCTTGACTGTTCCTTGAAATTTAACGTTGTGTTGACATGGAAATTCTGTCTTCACTCCACTTTTACACAGATCATTTATACACATTTTATATTGCATTTGTTACTGGATTAAAATCTGTATTCGTAATAACTTCATGGCTGGCTATATTGCATAAATAACAAGCTTTTCACCTGAGGACTGATTTACATCTTCCCAAGTTGCATGATTTCTTTGTTAGGCTTATTAAATACTCTCAAACAGTGCTTTATTACCCCCACCCTTCCTTTTCCCTTCTGCTGTATCTGTAATTCAGTGCTGTGGCCAGCCCTGGAGAATGACAACCCTCTTCCACCTGTGGGCAGGCTGGCAATGTGGAATGTTGGCTCAGGGTCCTGCCCTGGTGCCTTTCATACAGTTTTACACCTCTGTTCCTGGACTTCTCCCAACTAGGGATTAAAGGCATAACACTGAATTGTGCAAGACTCTTCTTTATAGTGATTTTATGCTGTGGGAGTTCCATTAGGTTAGCTTTTTGGACCACAAAACTTCTTTCAGATCTCTTCTAAGATGGATGTGAATTCTGGTTTCCTGAGGTAAATAGAACTTTCTGATCCTATTCCATCCACCTGCCAAAATCAGGTCCGTAATGGCAGCCAAAATCTATTGTTGGTTTACATTGGTGTAAGTGTTCTGATGTTAAAGGTTGAGGCTGTGTAACTGAGTGCAATTTGGCTTGTGGCCTTTGTTTCATATGACATGGGGGAAAGCCTCCAGTTCAGGCCAGACTTCTGAGCAGATGCAGTAAGAGGAGTTTAGGGGGAAGAAGTGATGAAGAAGAGAGTTGAAAAATAAAAAGGTCTATATATGCATGTGGGCACATGAGCATGGCTTGTTTCTCCTTTGTGTATTACTAAACTGACATAAATATATTTATTAAATAAAACCTGCAAATGTTTTGAATTTTCACTTCCAAAAAAATTGCTACTCTTCTGGAAGGAATTCTACAATCTATGTGCATGAAATTCAGCCAGTTAATATTTTCCTCTAACATGGAGAATGTTTGGGTCTTGACTTTGAAAGGATGTGCAACACATTGTGCACATCTGGGAGTGTTGGACATGTGGGTCGATTAGAATATTGTCAGAAGCAACTGTTTGATTTTTTTCTTTCATCCTGTTTTTCGGTTTTCCTGTCTTTTGGTTCAGAATAACGCTACTGCCTCATTTCAACAAATTTGATTTCCACTTCCACTATTGCTCGATATTTATACACTGACAATCTCTTCACTCTTGTCTTTCTTGGCGTGTTTGTTGGTGATCTTTCTCACAAAGCTCAGTGACTTCAAGCAGTGTTCATTGGAAGAGGGCTCTTCTTCAATGTTGAGAATATTGAGAGGGCATCCAGGGCTAAGCTGGTTATCTCTGGGGTTTAACACTTCTTGTCAGAGCACTGACGTTTTATTCTCGGCAGGGGAATGATACTTAAAACATTACAGCAACTACAAGAGGTTCTTGGCCCACTGTAAGTAAATGTTTGCATCGCGCATGTGCAAGTGCTTTGAAATCTATGGACCCTCCGTGTCCAGCATGAAAGTTTAGAGTGAGTTTCAATGGGTGAAAAATAACAACTGTGATTTCACATCATTTTTTCATGTGCATTAATCTCAGTGGATCAGCTCATGATCTTGTTTTGGCCTTGAGGTTTTGTTGTCTGATATCTGCAAGTTGTGTTTGCGTTCAAGAACGTTTTTTTGAGTCTTGTGCGAATGCAAAATCAATCTTCAAGTCAGAGATTCTTTTCCTTCCAGAAGTCATTAGAGTGTTTTTAGACCTGTAGTTTTTTAACTCAGATTCTTAGGACATTTCCCTCCTAGCCTGTTTTACTCTTCTGTGGGAATTCAGAATTTGGGATGATTGTTGGATCTTTCCTTTTTGCCGCTGAAAGAGGGAAGGAACCTGAAACCAGCAGGATATTTTTTGAAGGAAGAGCTGTATGAGTAGTCCTGTAGGATATCTTCTGAAAACATGGCTTCCCAGGGTTCACGATGGATGAACATCATTTGAGCCTGCCTGACAAATGTGCTGAATTGTAGTGAGAAAGGGCAAAAACCTGGAGAGGTCTGGCAGAAATGAGGAGGAAAAACAAGATCAGGTTAGACCCCCAAGGCTGGCTTTATCTCTTTTGCAGTGGCTGCAAGAAGGTGACTTTAACATTCTGGCTTGTCCTGGTGTGTTACAAGATATGGATTAGACTGAGGGCTTGCTTGATTTGGGTTTTCATGTGGTGTTTGTTTTGTTTTTTTTTTTCCCATGTAGTTCTCTGCCAACTTTATGCAATGCCATAATCTTATGTTTTCTGAGGAGAAAGTTCACTTTTCAGTGGAGACAAAGCTAATAGGTAGGGAACAGCCTGTCTGCATAAAAAGTTAAACTGTTGTGACCTTTATCTTGGTAAGTACATAAAGAAAAGAATGAGCCAAGAGTGATTTCTCCATGTATTATCCCTCTTCTTACCTGTGAAGCTAATATCACCTAATCCTTCTATAATGTTGCACAGCCTACTCAGACTGGTGTTTTCCTCCTGCTTTTCCTTATCACTGCTTTTGGCTTAGTTGAGTAGTGAGAATATAAACTCAATAAGGAGATAGAAGGATATGAGGGATGACATGCTTTTGGAGAGTATGTGGCAAGTAATGTGACTCTGGCTTGTGCTACACAGCAGGGTGAAAAAATGACCCTAAGTAGTGCAAGAAATCCTACCCTGGGGAAAGCCAATGTTGTTATGGCTTCCAGCTCTAGCTCTGGGAAGGTTAGGGGTGATCACCAGCTTGAGGAAGAGGGGGATTCATGTGCAGGGAGGTGCTGGCCCTTAGGCTCTCTAGGGGCTGGTGACAGAGTAACTTGAGCTAAAGCACATGAATGTTAATAATAGCTAGAAAGCTAAAAGATCTCAAGGCACACTAGTACAGCAAAGGCTGCTAGAAAAGCTTTACATCCAGCCACCAATTTATGCAGGAAATTCGGTGTTCTGCCCCCAATCAACAATTGTTCCTGGACAGGTGAACAGTATGTAGATTTAAAGAGCTGCAGGTGTATGGGAAATTCTTGGTTCAAAATCATTGGAATAACCACTAGTCCACAATTAACTGTGGAAGTTTTAAACTTTGCTTTTATGGAAGAGGAGAAGAGCAGAGACAGTATGAAGTGTTGTGATGTTTTGAATTATCAATCTAGGACAGATGTTAAATCTTCATTGGTGGTTTCTGTGGTATCAAGACTCAATTTAATATGGTGTGCTGTCTGCTAAGTCATCTAAAAAAATCCAGATGTGTGGAATCTCCTAGTTTATGTAGGAGAAAGTGCAGGATGCTGCAGCATGTTTAATTGTGATATGAAGATACTGGTGTGTATCAAACGACTTGCAGGACAATATGGGAATGAACTCCAAGTAGCCTCTGATCTTAGGCATGTACAAGACTGTGCTCACAGGTTTCTGTTGGTAGACTCTATGTTGTAATAGATATCTGGTGACCAAGTGAACTCACTGAGGCTCAGTTCCTAGCAAATGAATGGTCCTGCTTTCACATACATGTAGAATTCTTCTTTAGGTATGCCATGCTGAATGACCTTGACTGAGTCCTGCAATTGCTAAAACTGGGAAAAGTTTTGCTATCTCCTCAATGATAAAAATTCCTTGCCTTAAGTCTCTTTTGTTTCAGTTTTCTGCTGAGTGCAGTGAAGTGTTCAACAGAAAATGAAGATTCAGAAAACTTCTCCTCAGCTCTCTCCTCAGATAAAGGTGTGAACACATTGCTTTGCATTTTAGGACAGGATTATGACAAATGCTGTTAAACTCCCTGTTGCTGTTTGCAAAACTTGTATGGCTGTAAGCAAGGACTGATTTTAGGGACTGAATTTCATGACTGATTTCTGAACCTCTTGGTACTGTGAGAAGTTACGAGTCCGTAATGGGCCTGCTGAAGCAAAACCAAGGTTAATGATAGGCAGCTTTTTGCTATCTATTCTGTAAATTAAACATGGCTGTCTCTTCTCATGTAGGGTGGTTCCTTAGATGTCCAGCTGGCTCAGAGGTTGCCTCCATCCACAGGTGGTTAGTGTGAATATTGCTGAATTTAACGGCATCTAAGCATTATTTGGTGGTGTGTGTGGAGCAGCTTTGGAAATCTCAGCTTTTAATGGACAGATCTGTGGAACAGGAGCTGTGTTCACAATCAGCAGTTCTGCTGGCACTTTGAATGCGGGCAGAGGATGGATAAAACCAAGCATCCTGTTGACCTGTGGCTGTAATGCTTTGGGTCACATCTCAGATGCTGCAGTGAAGAAGTGTTGTCTACCCCTGCTCTGTACCCATTTGGGAATCTCCATCTCTGAGGTGCCAGCTAGGCATATGTCACCTGATAATTACCTAAAGTAGGGATTCCCTTCCCCTCATGGAATATTCCAGCAAGGCATTTGTATGGATTCAGAGGGTTGATTACTTACAGCAAATGCCAGAAATGTTGGCAGCTGCTTTTTTTTTTTTCCTTTAAGGCAGCTGATTTTGGTTTATTCCTTGTAGCCAGGAACCTAGGGTGCCTGGTGTTCCTCTGAGAGCAATGGTACCATGAAGTAGACATTCCTGTGTGGTTAGATCCAGTGCCCATCAAAAGAAAATCAAAGACAGTAGCACCAGCAATTAAAGCACTTTGTTTGTCAGGCTGCTAGTATTTTTAGGAAGCTGATGGAATTTGGCTTGTCATCCAATGCGCTGATCCTTTGCCAAATGTCAGGTCCTCAACCAGCCGCCCAAGTCACTCTACCAACTGTCATCTCCCCTTGCAGAAAGTGGAATGCACTGGGGTCGGCAACTTGCTGAAGAACGAGCAGCCTCTGCCAGCATGCTTCAATTCAACAGCTACACAGCACCAGCTGTGGAAAGTCCATCAATCCCAGAATGGTTAATGTTTGAATTAGCCACTGCAGCACTAATGCATAGAGTTGCATTGATTACTGTCTCCTGGAAGGAACAACTGGTACCAGCTTACTGTGCCTGGGCATTCTGGAAGTTTTTATCTCTTACACTGTCACCCAGCTGCCTCTGGACTGTGAACCACAGTTAAAGTGTTGATGAACTGCATTATAGCAAGTCAGGACCTAGATCTGTAGAACTGCAGTGCTGAACACAGCAAGGACATCTAGATTTGCTTCAAGATGTGGCCTTTGGGATATTTCAGTGGTTCAGCATCCTAAGTACATGGACAGGGCCCTAGACTTATTCATATGTGAGCAAGCTGGAATTAATACAGCAAATACTAGTTTAGCTACATCAACTTCTAACCATGGGTAGCTCAGATCACAGTCAGTTGTCCCATTTCAGTTTCCCCCCAGCATTCTGCCATCTAATCTAACAGTGGTGGCAACTGTCTGTATGTTTTGTTAGCAGGAGTCCTCCTCAGGAAGTGGATGTTGCAGTCAACTACTAGAAAATTTCATATGCAAAACGTTTTCTAAGCATTTGAAGATGGTCATATAAACATCTTGGCATGCACTCACATTTATATATACTCAGTTTGATAACAGCAACGTCTTTGCCTGGTTTGGAAGCACAATTCTGTCTATTTGTAAGGTCTTGTGCAACATTAGCACAGGTGTAGCTCTGAAGCACTTAATCCATGTGTTCAGGGCTCATACAAGGCCTGAGGTCCCACTTCAGCCCTTAAAAACTGAGGTGCTCTGCCTAGAAGCATTATATCCAATCTAAATGGAGAAAACTGGAATGTTGAACCCCAAGGCATGAAACTGAGCAGAATAGAGCAAGCAAGAGGTTTGCTCCAAGGTTCTGATCCTGTGATGAGGTCTGTTGTGGTCTCAAGTGTTCATGGAATGGTACTTAGTGAAATGACAGGCTCAGCAAGCTCATCACCTAGGAAAAAAGAAATGCTTGAAAACACTTAGTGGCACTGAAGTTGAATAATATCTTAGTAGGTAGGCTGAAAGAAAATTAAAAGGCTTATGAATGAGAGAAATTGTAGTATTGTAATCTGAAGGTCTGGAATCCAGCCCTGGAATGTTTTGTGATGTGATAAGCAATGGCACTGCTGTTTGTCTGTGCTGGGATCTCATTCTACCTTGTAGCACCGCATATGTTGGCATCTGACCACCGCTACAGTTGACATCTGAGGTAACCATATCTGGTTACCTCAGATGTCAACTGGACGTCTGTAAATAATAAAACTTAAAACATATATGGTACAGGGATCTAAACTTCAGATTCTTGCCAGAAAAGGTTTCCAGCAAGTACTCTATGGCTGTAATAGAAACTACTTTAGTTTGTATTTCAAAATTTACTTTTAGGCCAAACTTATATATTATCCACAGTGTGTGGTCGTATTTGATGGGGCCTTATAAACAATTTTTACTGCTGGGTGATTAGTTAAGAGGTAAAAAAAAAAAAGTTTTTAATCAATATCTGGGACTTCCATGTCAAAAGAAGACTATAACTGTCTGGAAAAGAATCTTATTTTCTGTATTTGAATGATTTAGGTGGTGTTTGAGAGCTAAAGGAAGTTGAGGAACCATTTTTCTAACAGGAATAGTGAGCAGAGTTCACTCAGTGAACTGCAGCACGCTTTTCTCTCTCATTTAACAGGCATGTTCCTACTTGCTGATCTCAGCCCAGACCTTTGTGAACAGTCTGTTTACAAAGATGAAGAAGAAACTTTCCAATGGGTCTTCCAGAGATTCTGCTGTTAGCAGCTTTTCTGCTTTCACACTGAAGTTACTGTGGACTTTGTAAAGGTAAGACTTTAGGTTTGTTGCTCCTTCTGGGATTTGTTGCTCTTTCCTGGGATTGGCAGCTGCAGGACAAGGTAAGAAATCAACTCAGATGGTGAAACATTTACTGATACGTAATACAGATGCATCAGATACTTTGACAAAACATGAAGATAGTAGTTGTGGCTGAGCTGCATTTCCACTTATGTGGCCAGATGAGCTGACAGGGTGACCGAGAACTCAAGTGTTTCCACTTCCTTCCTTGTACCAGAAGGGAATCTAGTAACTCTAGAAATCACATCTCCTGGGTTGGTGGGGCAGGTCTGCTATGCTGCTGTACTTAGATGCTGTGCTTAAACTATGGTAATTTACTTCTGACACAGCCATTTAAGAAGGTGAGCTGAAATTCCTGTCCCCCCACCCCACCCCGACAATAACCAGGCTAGCTCAGTCTGGAAGCAAATGAAAGCTGTATTTACAAAGCAGAATCTACAGTGTAGGATGAAATGCAATGAATATGTACAAATATACAAAATTCACAACATTTACAAATATATACAATCAACAGAAAAGCACAACCAATCTCCCTTTGCTTCCCCCCAGAGGGGACTCTTCCCAAAGGGGCCTCTCTCTCTCTCCCAGGTGCTTCCCCCCAGACCCCCCTGGACAGAGAAGCAGAGTTAGTTAAGCAGAAAGTTGTTAACTTAGCTGCCAAGGTCAGTGTGTGTTATCTTCAGCCAGAAGAGAAGAAGAAACAGCAGCCAGACAGCCCAGCAACTGCCCCCACTGCCGAACGCAGAATGTGCAGAGTGCTCACTTTGTTTTGGGTAATAGTTCTTAAACATTTCTATCTATCCAATGGAAGTGCTTAGAACAATCAGTATTTTGCTTTCTTACACCCAATAGTGACTTATTTACATTCTTTCACTTTCTCTGTTCTGAACTTTGCAAGGAAAAATTAAAAAGACAGTTTCAAACCATCACAGAAGGACATTCTGCGTTCAGCTGTTCCATGCAGAGTGGAGGCTATCAGTACTGAACCTAGTGCTGGTAGGTCTCAAGGTGGCCAAAAGCTCCTTGTGTTTTAGAGGACAAGAGGGAGGTTTTAAAACATGTTGGACTTTATTGCTGTACTTGCAATATCTCTTCTAGTTAAAAAGAGTAAGGAATACTTCTAATTCAGCAGTAAAGTTAATTAGTACAGACTGTAAATGTTTATTTGTTTTTTAATAGCAGCAAATGCATTATAAATGACTCCTGTGTTCATCTATTGTAAAATTCTGCTGGTAGAGTCATTTGTGATGTAGCTTTTCCTTATAGCTATTGGCATTGCAAAAGCAAGAACCTGGTGTTAATTGTAGAATAACCAGCCAGTAAAGTATAATAAACCTGCCAAAGTTTTAACTACAACTTGCTGCGTGAAAAAGATGAAAATATTACATGTATGTTGGTGTATATTGAACTAGTTACCATGCTCTTTATTTACTTCAGAAACCTGTTTTTGCAGTCTTCTCAAACCTGAAACAGTTTTTCATTAGTATGGATTCACTATATCCAAACTTAAAATACATTATGATAATTTTTGTCTTGTGAAAAAATGCAGAAGATGCTTTAAGTTTTATCTGGCTCAGTGCAACTTCACACGGATACTTATTGACAGGAAAATCTCAGTTTTGAGAGACTTACAATGTTTATAATATTTATTTTGTGGCAAGTACTGATCTTATAGCATTGTGAATGTACATAATGGTGTTCCAAAGTGAGTATTTGTCAACATTTTAATTAAAATAATAATCTGATTTAACTTACGCCTTCATGTTATGCAGTTGTGTGGCCATTCCTATTGCAGGTTGTGCTAATTAGCAAGAGCTCTTCTCAGTTAAATTATATTTCATGGGTTGTTCTTACAGGGAAATGAAGTATCTGCTTGTAATGAAATAGCACAAACTGAACAAAGAGCTGCTTTATAGTCCTGCTGCATGCAGGCCATAGTCTTTGTACTGAATTTGCTTTCCTTTAACAGAGAAGCTAAACAGATGCAGGATTAAGGCAGATATTTAATGAGGAGGAGAATTAGCAAGGTTTGATTTCTGCTGTGAGGTGATTTCCTTAGAGAAGTATATTTTGGAGAAGGATTAAGAGAACTCAGAGCAAGTTTGGCTTTCTGGAATAGGAACCTTCAGTAGGTATGGAGGACAAAGCACTTCAGAAGTGGCAAAGTAAAGCAGTCTGCAAAGGGCCAAGGGTAGGTGTTACAGGCGGACAGAAAAGTTACAGATACCTAATTCAGTTTGTGCTAGTAAACTGAAAAATTGCCATCTCATCCTGTCTGTTTGCCTTTAGTTTTACAGAAGTTTTGCCCTTGGGTATTATGAGACAGAAATCACCGCTTTTAATACCTTAATCAATGCTGTCTTGTTTTCTGCAGCTACAGTCTTTTTACAGTCTTTCCAGGCTTGACGGCTGGTCAAACTTTATTGAGCCACTTAAATTGATTAAGGTTTTCCCAATTTTGCAACATCATCTCTAATGCAATGAATCCAAGTGACCTGACCATTTCTTCAGGGCTATTTGCGTCTCAAGAAGGGAAGTTTGGAACATTATCCAGCTGTTGATATGATGGAGTCTATATTAGCAGTATTTTCACTAAGAAGCAAATCTGATATGTAAAGCACTGAACTTTTTTCTGAAACCAAAAGGAGCATCTCACATACTGAGATATACTGCTGGGGATGCTAAAATGTCACTATAAAGGCTAAAAATAATTCGCTTGCACAGCAAGAGCTCAGCTTCTGGAAAGACTTGGCTTTGGTATGAAAATCAGTGTCTTGTCTACCACACCTTTTTCAGCCTATACTCTGCACAAAGCAGACCTTTTTTTCTGAGGATTTGAATAAACGTTACTGTTTTTAATAAGTGTTTCTACATTAAAGTTTCAGATGTATAGATTTAAATGGTTAAATTATGATGCAATTCGGAAACTGTCAGTTATAAATAGCACAATGCCATTACACAGGGTTTCATTACCTGCATTTAAGGTTAGGAAAGCAGCTATTTGGCACAGATGGGAAGAATAATCAAACCAATTGTTATTAAAATGCCTTTATTTTTAGAGGGGTTTTCCCATTTGTGTGTAGGTGTGGTTTTACTTTTCCAAGGTTGATGAAAATGAGAGCTGAAATATTTTTAGCACCTTATAAAAGGGAACATATTATGAAAACTTGGAGCACATAGCCCTATTTCTTTTTTTCCAGGGAATCTTCTAGTACAAGTGTGTATCACTGTGAGAGTCATTGAACACTGGAACAGGTTCACCCAGGCAGGTAGTGGAGGCCCCATCTCTGGAGACATTCAAGGTCAGCCTTGATGGGCTCTGAGCAGCCTGATCTAGTTGGGATGTCCCTGCTTACTGCAAGGAGGTTGGACTAGATGACCTTTAGAGGTCCCTTCCAACTCAGTACATTCTGTGATTCTATATTAACCTGTGAAACTACTCGCAGATTTACTTCCTTAGAAAAAGTGGTACTATTTCTAGTCTCCCCAAGTTTCTATCCCCTTCTGCAGGGTTTCTCCTTTGCTCGTGTCTGAGCCCAGCCCCTCTTGGCTCGTACATGAAGCCTTAATGTGGGCTGGCTAAAGAGTAGTTTTTTTTGGCTAGTGTTTGAGGTCGGTAGTGCTGGGAGTAAAACTGAAAGAATGACATCTTGAACAGCACAGCCTGTGATTTCCAGAGTGCTTGTGAGTTTGAGA
The DNA here is from genome assembly GCF_027791375.1 of Indicator indicator. NCBI lineage: Eukaryota > Metazoa > Chordata > Aves > Piciformes > Indicatoridae > Indicator > Indicator indicator. The sequence goes on along the minus strand of NC_072022.1, from coordinate 4,483,982 downwards.
CTTTCATCTGTGCAAGGTCTTAATTTCTGTTTGAATTCTGTGTTTTCATTTTAAATGAATAAAGCTTTAAATATAGTGATCCAGACATGGTGAGGTGAATTAGTGAAGCCCTGCTGAGCTGGTGAAGGTTGAACCCATGGATAGCAAATGAAAAGGAAAGCACTGTCTGCCTTCAGTAGTAAAAAGTTTTATCTCCCATTTGAGAACTCTATAGACACATCCATCAAGCAGTCTGACAGGGAAATTAAATTGGGTTACAGCACTGCAAGAAGTCCAGATTATGTTCCTGCTGGGCAGCAACAAATTGTGGTGAACTTTATGAAAAGTTTCTTTCTGTTTTTCATGAAATAATGTGGTATAGAGTTAGTCTGGTCACAAGAGACACTGGAAAGAGAGACTTCTTGGAAACCTTGGTATTCCTTAACAAGGAAATGAAATGACAGATGTAACTTTCCTTTCCTGCAAAATCACTTGTGTTCTCTGCTCTTCTCTCAGCAGACTTGATATGCACAATTTACTTTATTTACTGCAAAATGAAAAAGATGTAGTTGATGTTCCTGATCATGAGGTAACATACTTGTGCCAGGTTACTGTTAACTTCCATGGAACGTGGTAAGAGGTGCAGCTCTTCTGCTAAGAAGTCACAATGGAACCCTAATTTTCCCCTCTGAGAATTTTGCCCCAGTAATCAAATAAGGAATGTTTAAATTCAACGCACCTCATATATGGATTTTAAGTAGCCTGTCATTTCATAACCTTTCTTATCTTTCCTTTATTGAGAGAAGCTCTTTTACACAGGTAGGAGCCAAGTGCTTTTGCACTCAGTGGTCTTCAGGTCCAAACCCATGGCTTGTCTTTGCTTTCCTCATATCATTCCTCTGAACACCCTCCTACCTGAAGCACCTTCAGACCCATCTGTAATGGCAACAAGAAGCTGTGAATATTTGAAAACAGGTCTGGAGTTGCTTTCAAGCTTTGTAAACTTCAGACAGCTATTCCATTAATGTGAGCATCAGGTTTTTAACAACATCTGACGCAGGTAAATGTTTCTGATTTCAGGTTTTGTTGCATCCTTCTGAAAACCTTTGCATTCATGTGAAAAACTAACATCATTCATATATTTGCATGTATCTAGGTGTGGATCATTAAGTAAAACCTTTAATTTGTGAGATCCTAGTTGTTTCAACAAAGTGTTAATTCTTGGTTGTCTCTTCCAGAACACTTGTATCAACTCAACCTGAACTATATTTTAATAAAGCCATCCATTAGACTCAAAAAGGGGAGTGAAGTTCCCTTCCATTTGGATGTCCTTCTTACAGCATAAACATTAAAAGTTATTGGTCTCCACCATCTTGTTTATATGGAAGTTAAACTACCATTAAAAATTGATACAAATGAATGCAACTGAAAAATACAGAGAAAGTTTATTAGCCAAGGAAGGCTAATGTTGTTTAATGAAGTGTGGTGTTCTGTTTTCAAAGCCTTGTTCTTTCTCGGCAAGCAGTATAGGTAAAACGTTCCTCTTACAGGGCTTTTGCTTTACACATTGCATGCTTGCCTTGAGGGATTAGAAACCTAAATAAACCTTAATTCACAAAAGATGTAAGTACGAGACATCTCATCCTTTTTCTGGAACAGCTTAGAGGCTGCTTTTTTATTTAACAAGCTGGTGCCCTGATTTTGCCACCAACACACTTTGACAAAAATGCCCTCCCAGGCATATGAAGCTCCAAAAAGGAAGAAAACTGGAAAGATGAGTCAATGCTCAGAGCCAAAAAAGTTTACTGACCTAGGCGTTTCCAGGATATTGTAACTCTCTTTAATGTTGCAGAGCTAAAATGATATCAGAGTAATGTTCTGATGTAATCAAACCAAATGAGATCCTCTATGTATTATTGGCTGCTTGAGGTATGTACATGAATGTACTCTGAGCAAGAGGGAAATTACATCATGGACAGACCCGGAAGAATACTTACAAAAATTGTGTCAGCCTGAAGTGAAATTGTGCATAGGCCTTGTGCCAGCTCAGAATGACTGAATGTGTTTTATCCTTAGATGTCAAGATTGGTGAGTGGCTGAATTTGGGAACTGCCTCTTGTTTTCTGCACCTAGGCAGCTTGGGGAGCTGTGTTGGAAGTCAGGTGCTGATGTGATGGTGTCTCTGCAAATCGTGTTTCCCGGTGGAGACTGGACTGCCAAACCCAACTGTGAGAGCCAGGGCAAAAGCTGATGCTTTGCTTATGTATTTTTTGGTAGGAAAAATGCTATTTTGAAACACTGATGCAAAGCACTTTTAGTTGCTGCAAGCTTTCCTTCCCACTAACTAGACTTTTCTGGATACAAAACTTCATTTGGTTTAACCGACTTCTGTAACTAGAAAGTGTTGTCCATCTGTCAGGACAGAAGGTTTTTTTCCTACGGCCAGTGTGTTTCCCTTTTCTTTCAGTTTGTTTTTTTTTAATACCAAGGTGCAAAAGGAGAGTGTGTGGAACAGACTAAGGAACAGGGAAACACTTTTATTATTTGGATCCAAATAGGGAAAAATGAAAATAGTGTTTTCCATTACTTTACATTGTTTGTACAGTGTAAAGTACAGTTGGAAGGGAAGGGAAAAAAGTAAGGTAGAAATTTCCTTTCTTGCCATGGATGTTCTCATTTGTCATGTGAGTTTATCCAACTGCTTTCTTGCTTTCTGCAAGCCTTGACTATCACATCTTAAACGAGATTCTGTGTGCTTGCCTCGTTCCAAGTCACAGCCGGCCCTTCAATGGTCACTTTTTAAGTTCTTCTTTCTGATGTTGTGAAATTGGGGTTTGATTGTCACTATTATCTCCAAATAAGCAAAAGGTTCAGTTTCTTTTCACCAACCTCGGATGTTTATGAAGTTTGTCAATGACAGGGTCCGTATAAACCTCCTGTTCAAAGGGGATTATGAAATGCACAAACCACTTTTGTTTCTAAGTATCCTGCATTTACTTCCTGATGTGGTGAGGTTTGTTTAGATCTAAGTAATGGTCTGAAATTGACCCTAGCTTGCCTAAAACTCCCTCAGTTGCAGGATGGAAATCTGGAAGGAGTGGGTAGAGAATTCTTATTGTCTAGAGTGGGTGACTTTAGACTCAAAGAATAACCTTTTGTGTGTGCTTATTTTGTTGTTTTCAGCCCTATGAAAACTTGGCAGTAAGTACAAGTCAAATAGAATAAAAGAAAAATGAACCTAAGTGTGATTTCATTTCAGTTTAAATGTAATCTGAAATAATTCTTTCAACACTTTTACATTTTAAGGAAATTATTCATGGAAATATTTATTTTAAATAGATAAATTTTAATTTTAACCTTTAAACTGTATATGCAGTTTTAAAATTAAATTGGAATAAACTCCAGCACCTCAAAATTTCCTCAGCCAGAACTTACTCATCCTTACTCTATCCTTAGAGTGTTTCAGGACTTCGAGTGTTTCAGCAAACTTCCATTTTCCAGCACAATTAGTATCTCCTATTTCTATGCAAGTAGTTTTGGACAGAAAATAAAATCATTAATGTTTCTTTTCCAATAGTATCATTTTTTTCCCAGATAATCTTTTTCTCTGCAAAGTTTCACCTCTGATGTTCTTTTGATTTGCTGAGGGGGTTGGCATAGGGTCAAGCCAGGAGGATGGAGCAGAATAACCTGTTTAATGAAAGCTTTCCAACCACTTCTACTCTGTATGTAATCTTTCCTAAATCTGATTTTTATTTTTTTTTTTTCACTGAGTAAGGGCTTTTCCCTCCTAGACTCAATTGCAATTCCATTGTGTCATACCAATTAATCCATACAGCAAATTTTCAATACATGGTGGCTAAAGATGAAAATGGGTCTCGTAGAGCAACTGCAAAATGAGCTTTAAATTCTAGTTAAAAATCATCTTATCAGTAGTACATTTCACATTATATAGTTGTGGGTCTGATATTTTCTGAATTGGTCATGCTAGATTACTTTTTAGGACTTTGTGACTGAGAAGGAGCATGGCATAATTTTTTTGAACAATTTCTTTTGCACAGTGGGGTGACAAATTAGTGTGACTGACATCCTCCTAATATGCTTAAAAATCCTTGGAACAATTGATCTGAAACTTGGGCATTCCAATTCAGATTGGATTGGAAGAAGTTAGACGTGGAAGCATATTCACATAGCTGCTTCTCTGAAAGCCTCATCCAAGGTGTCTCGAAGCATGTGTGTAAACTTAGCACTGAACATTGCTGAATCAAAGGGAAAACTTCTGACCCAGAAGAAACTGTTGCACCTCCCAGGAATAAAAATGTGTCCAGGACTTTAGTCCATAAGTAAAATGGCAAAATGCAGGTGCTTAAATATTTGAGTGAAATATAAAAGAGATTATGACAAAAATATCACCATGGCTGATGTTCTCCCTGCATATATAAAGCCCCAGTTAACAGCAGAGATGCTTTTCCTGGGCTAAAATTCAAAACTAAAACCTAAAATTTTCCCTGGAGTAAACCCGTGGCAATGTTGCTGTTCACCTGCAGCGTGTAATAAACTGTTTGGCCAATTAGAGTATTTTTGTATGGAATACTATTGCCATCAATCCCAGGCACCAGTTTGATTTCCTTAATACATTTGGTACAAAAATTGCCCTGATAGAGCTCTAAGCACCTGTCTGTATCTGGACAGTAAAGCAGCTCTAGAGTTATTAAAAAAAAAAAAAAAAGAGAGAGAAAATAGTAGCCAATGATCAAAGCATCAATCTAACAAATGAGATGATAACCTTTTTAACTAGATGTGTCCTTCCTGCTGTTGAGTGTGCCCCTCTGCTGGGAGTCTGCATCCCCCAGGGTGGCAAACGATTGATGTGTGATTAGGAACTGCAGAAGGAACTGCCCAGGTGAATTCAGCACTTGCATCAATGAATGTGTCCTGACAATCTGAACTATCCTCTGCTTGTACAGCAGTATTTATGGGATATTGCTTTTGAAATAAGCTGTCATAAGGTAACAGACACAAATTTGGAGCAGAAACATGCATCCTCTGAAAACCCCTGTGTGCACACTGATGTGGCCAGGCTCGGATGAAGTCATAGGCCTTGTATTTAGCTTGTATTTGCCTTGTATTTAGGCCTTGTATTTAGCTAGTGGGGAAAGCATCAAAATTCTGTCCTGATGGTTCATTGCTGAGGCTGTGAAATTTATTTCAGGCAGTTGCTAGACTTGTCCAGCAGCATTCTTTCAAGAGCTTCCATCCTCATGCTTCAAAAAAAAAAAAAAAAAGGCAGATTTTCAGAACTCCACAAGAATATTGAAGAACTACATTACTGTGAGTGTACTTGCTTTGCCTTAGACGTGTCATTAGAGCTGCTTAATTTAGGAATAGATCATCACCATGAAGAAACAATTTGTTTCTTAGACACTCTGAAAAGGGTTGTGTGCAGAATGCTTGAAGTCAGATACGCTATTGCAGCTGGAACAGATTCTAGTGACAATCACCATTGTTTTTCAGGAACAATACTTCAATCTTTCATCTGACTGAGGGTTATAAACACTTCTGCATTGACCCTCACAATATCAGTATGACAGCACTACAGGAAGGTGCACTCTTTCCCCCTTAATCCCCTTGCCTTGTCTGTTACTGCCATAAATAAGTCTTATCTAGCTGGAACTAATGTGGCTTGAAAGGGAAGTCGTTAGCAAAGGTTTGAGCTTACTGAGCATGTGCACGTCCTTTGGTACCCCCTCAGTATCTTGTGGGGTTGCTCAGTCAGCTGAGAACTGAGGTCTGGATTTCAGCTGGTATTTAGCACAAATGATGTCATCATACCTGCAGGGTACACTTACATGGCAGGGTTTGACCTGATGCTAACCATGTATTGATACTTTGTTGTGCTATGCATTAAGCTTATGCACTATTCCTGGTATTGTCACTAATGGTCTATGTGTTGTCATTATCTGTACTACATTTTGGTTTAAAATATTTACCAAATATGCAAGGTAATGAGTTTTTTGAAGATAGGAATGCAGGTTTTTTTGGCATTCTCCTTGGAGAGTCTCACATTATGTTCTAGTTTTTTGAAGAAATGGAGAACTATTACTCTTCTTACTCTTCTGTGTCTAGTTTGGGTGTTGGGAAGCACAGGGCAGGGGCTAAGACAGATACAAAGCTGGAGACAAGGAGGAAAGAGAGAGAGGGAAGTGTGATGACAGAGGATTGTAGGGCTAGTCTGAAAGTTCTTTTAAACTAAGTTTAAAAGATAAAAGTCAAGCCAAAGCTGGAACCATTTCCCTGAAGGAAAGTGCTGCCTGTACACAGCATCAAGTGCTGGCAAGTTAGGTAGAAGAGTACAGTAACTCCTGTTCTCTAATAATGGTAGTAAGGGCAATCTATCATGTGGCATCCACCCCCTCTGAGCCATGAAACCAGCAGAACATTCAAAGACCATCTCTCACAGGAGGCATTTCCACATCCTCCCAGCACTAGCTCAGTCCCTCTGCTTTCTCCTTCAGTTGCTACATAAATGGCTTCTTTCATTTTTCATGTGCTCACAAAATAATATCCAGAGGGTAAGACAGAGCTTCCAGAACCTGCTTTCTCAAAAGGCTGGCACACAGAGGTCTGATCTAGCCTAAGAATGGAAAAACTGCAGTGCAGGGGTTTGTAGTGGAGTTGTTTATAAAAAACCCCAAAGGCTTCCTGGAAGCCAAATGACACTTTAAAGGTGAAAACATGGGCCACATTAAAGCTAGATCTTAGCCATAGTGACAAACCTGCGGTTTCCTTGAACTGGAGCCTGAGGGACCGTGGCAAGTCTGTGGTACCTGAGCATCGCACCAGTGCCTGGAGAACAGCATGGCTGTACTTGTTCTATACACGTTGGGGGCTCATTTCTTGCTGATCTGCATATGATCAATAGCTGTGTGTTTTCCCTACTACTTCTTAGCTTATTTGGGATCATTTGAGCTTTATGTGGTAAAAAATCCTGTGGCATTTATGGTTTTGCAAAGAGTGAAGTCTCTTGGGTTAGTTCCTGTAAAGAATAGACACTGGATTGCCAGGTTAGGCATGTAAATCCACCATACTGACCTTGAAAGTCCTGCTCAGTCTTAAGCTGGTCCTGGAGCCACTGGTTTTCATAGTACCTACCCTTTCACAAGCAAAGTGCTAGCACTGATCTGTGTATTTATATTGAGTGGATGTCTTACTTGACGGCATATAGAGCAGGCTAGCTGGCCAATAAAGAAAACCTAATCCAACTTTTCAACAGTTTTAAAAACAGAACCCTCTTGATTTGTATGAAATTTAACATCTTGTGAAACAGTGCTGAATCACGTGAATGCATCGTGGTCTGTGATGGCTCAGAACTGGAATGCTGACAGCTCTGAGGCTTGTTTTAAAAGTTGGTAACAGTTCAAATCTCATCAGCTCCTGAGATTTCATCTGTTTCTTCGAGAGGGTGGGATAAATGTCTCTGGACGTGATGCCAAGCTTGAATTTTTAGGAAGGCCTGGATGAAAATTCCTTTCTTCTCCTGACCCTATCTCTTCTTACCCATTGTGATATTATACAAATTGAATTGCAAGGCTCATGAGCTGAAGTTTCTGCAGTGGTCAGCAGAAGCGTCTTTCCATCCGACTGCCCTCGAGGTCAGAAACACGTAATATATTCAGGGGTGTTTCTAATCAAACAGAGCTCAGAATATGCGAGGGTTGTAGACAGCAGCTGGCCCCAGCAGAGACTAACAGATTTGCTGAGAACCTGCAAAGATCTTGGCAGGATGTCAACAAAGATACTGCAGGGTTGCTAGATGCCAGGAAAACGAGATCTTTGGTTTGCGGCAAGGAAAATGGTATTTAGGGAGGATGGGATGTAATAAATTACTCTTACAGTACTGTGAACAAGTCTCATCTGAAAGTATTAGAGGCTGTGACTGTAGTGGGAAAGTTGAGTGCTCATATTCGTAGATGAGGAAGCTGAGGTAGAAGCAGCTGAAAAAAAAAAGTGCTTTTTGACAGTGGTAGACTTTTATCAGAGCCAGAAAGGAACAAAAGGAATGATAGAGAAAAGGTGTAGCTGACTTTAAACAATAGGAAAAAGAAGAACAGAGGCTAGGGGGATAAAATAGAGTTGTTGTTGGAGGACAAGACCATAGAAATATAATAAGGGCCTTGCTGTCTTTCTGGGATAGCAAGAAATTGAGTTGCAGCATCATGAGTTTCTAGCACACCATACACAACTATAAATTTAAGTTTACTCTGCCCATGCATTTGCTAATGATTTGCTCCTGCAAAATAGGTAAGCAGCTCTGAAAGCTTCAGAGGCGGAGAATCTCAGCTGGCCATTTCCTTGATCAAGTCCAATGGTGCATGCCTCAGCCATGCCTGATCCTTAAACGTTTAGAAGATTGTAGGTTAGTCTGGAAGAAATTATTTACCTGTTATGCTGAGGTGTTCTTACACCCTCATGAGAGCTTTAAAGTAAAAGGTTCTCTTCAGAGTGCCTGTCCAGAATTATTATGTTACTGAAGCTAAACTATAGCATTTAAAGAGCCAGCTTCATGAGGAGAGAAGATAAAATGGATTCTCATCTAACTAGCACATTAAACATGACACAGAGAAGAGCAGCACTGGTAGGGAATGCTTGCATGGGGAATTTGTGCCCTGCATAATAGGTTGGTGATCAGTGTGCCAAAAATCTAATTTAAATTATTTCAGGGAGATTTCCTCTTTATTTACCTGGTGTAGCAACCCCAATTACTTGTCACTGCTCCTTGGGCTTGATTTGATGATATCCTCCCTGAATTCTGTATCAGGTTGAAATCTGGGGGTTATTGGCAGTTTGTTGTCAACCAGGTGGCTTTGGTTTTCTGGCAGGAAGCCAGCAGAGGGGGGAAGCAGCTGGTCCTTGAGATGGGAATAATACTAAATGCCAGCTGATGAAATCTTTCTGACTTTTGTAGAACTGAGAAAGACCATTAACAACTCTTGGAATTCCTGAGAGAAGTAATGTGTCAGGCAGGATACTACTGAAAACATAAAGCAATGGATATGGGTGGAAATGCCAGATGGCTGGAAGAGTCCAAAATGCAGACTATTAGTAAAATACATAGAGGACAAGCAGTTCCTCACCGATAACACAAGTTTATTTTGAAGCAGGAGACAACATGGGCTGGTGTTAGAACTATCTTCCTTCAATGCTATCAGTCTGCTCAGATAGTAATGGTTTTTAACAACAGTTTAAATCTCTCTGGTTTTGTAGTAGTTATACAAGCCTGTACAGAAACTTTTCACTACTTGCGCTTTGTTCCTTTCTCCCTCAGTTCAACTCCCAATTGGCACTGAGCTGTGAAGCATCACCTTTAGCTCAGGTATTAAACAAGTAATAGAGCAGAGGGTTTGGGAGTGGGGTAAGTGCAAGAGTCACAGACTCACAGAGGCATTTCTGGTAACAGTCTCCATGCAGGCAATCTGATGTAGAAAACAGAAAGTCTTGCAAGTCTCTAAGCCCTTGGGCATGAGCTTCTCTTTTTTCAAGATCCCATTAAAACAGGGAGACCAGGCAGACTGGTCAGTGTAGCTTCTGAAGCCATGGGGAGCTTTCTATAGCAGCTGCAGTGTGTCAGAGCTCTATAAATTGACTCCCTGCCATGGGAGGCCTCCAGCTAGTTCAACAGGAGAGTTACTGCAGAAAACCCTCATCCTCCATCTTACCAGCAGAGCAAATCTATCTGGGGCTGGGAGGCATCTGATCTGGCAGATTCCTTGTGTCAGCCAGCAAGGTCTCAGTTAATAAGACCAGTGTGGGTGGAGACCTTGTGGTCAGTTAAAGGCAGGGAAGGAACTCCCCTTTGAGCAGTATATGCACATGTCCATCATGTTCTTTGTTTTCAAAACCTCCCAGATGAAAGCACGCTTCTTTCATCAAACAAAAGCTTTGCTTCCCCCCGCTTTCTTTGTCTTCTAGGCAGCTATGTGCTATCCCCTTTGTGTAGGGTGGATGCATGTTCCATTTCCAAAGCACAATTCCCTTTACAGTAATCCTTATCTACTGATTTTGGAACTGTCCTTCTCCAAGAGGATTTAATTTCCTTTAAAAATTGCACTCTCACTGAATCAGTAACGTAAGAGGAATCTCTGGCATGGGACTGGGATTTGGTGCTGTAGGTGTCTCAAGATTTAGTAGCCGCTAGCATCATCTTTGTTGGAACTTGTTGTTTAGTTAAAGCTTAACTCCTGAGATTCTGAATTCAGGTTTCTTGGGCTTCCTTTCTCTCCCTACTGACTTGGCTTGTTTCCTGCTAAGAGAGGTCTATAATAACTCAGAAATCTCTAAGCTGCTCCTCTACCTGTCTCTCCTGTATTGCTGAAATTTTTTTCAGCATCTTAAATATCACTGATCCTCAAGCCAGAACTTTGCACTAGGTTTGAATTCCTTTAAACACTGAACCTGAATATGCTGTTTTATACCAAGAAGAGTAATTCTTTGGCATATCTGTGGTTTTCAACTACAGTCCTGAATTCTGAAGTGAGGAGAAAAACCCACAATGAGATATTTTGAATGTTTATCCTGGCCTGTGTCCATCCTTGATTCCTTTACTGTGAAGGATAAGTCTGTTTCTAGTGAAATGGGAAATCCAAAAGACGACTGAATGCTCAAAATTCTGGAGATATTTTAAGCTTTGGGGAAATTGGGGAAGGAAATGTTAACTTGATTTAGAAAAACGAACTGCAATGCAGGTCTGGTTCTGGAAATTGTATTTTAATGCAGTTTAGATACATTCAGTTCAGTTAAGATTTCTGATCTTGGTGTTTTTTGGGGATTGGAAGGGCGAGATGTAAATAATAGTGGGGAAGGAAAACTCAAAGAACTGTAGTAACTTTTAAACAATGCTTATTAGAATTGGGGTTCAATTTCAGCACCTCTAGTGTTAGCTGCTTATTGGAAACTCTTCTAGAGAACTGATAACTACTTGCTGACTGTGTGAGTTCAAACCTCAGTTTCAGATGCATGCAGTCATAGACCCCACAGATGAACCTTAGAGATTTTGCCATGTCTGTCTTATAAAGTTCTACCACATGTGGCTGTGTGGACAGTGAGCACTACTGCAGGTTCCACCCTACAAAGGCAATTGAAGTGTTTGTATATGGGCTTTGTTCTTTTTTTTTTTTTTTTTTTTTTTCCTTCTTAAACACAGTTTGTATCACTTGTTAGCACACAGTCAGTGGTGGTGTCAAAATAATAGTGCTATGGAAAACACCTCACACAATTCTAACGCCTCTTCAACTGATTTGATACTGGGGGAGGCAGAAGATGGGGAGACCTTAATAGTAAAACCCCTGTGACATGCTGTGGCCATTTGGTCTGTGAGGAGACTTCACTGTCTGTGTGTGTGTTATTTTGGAGGGATAATATCAGGGAAGAGCCCTGCACTCATCAGGCACACAGGCTAAGGTTCATGTACCAGCTCTCTCAGGAGTTCTTTGTGCCCTTCCTCTATGCGCTTGCCAATGCACACATCAGAGTGGTTCATGCATGTATAAATCCAGAATGCTCTCATACAGCATAGGGAATCACAGAATAGTTGGAAGAGACCCCAGGGATCATCTAGTCCAATCTTTCTAGGTGGTAGTGTAGTTTAAATGAGATGCCCCAGCACCCTGTCAAGCTGAGTGTTAAAACTGGCCTCTTGTAGGGAAATCTGCTACTTTTGGGAGATTATGCCAGTGTCTAACTTTTCTCATTATGAAAGATTTTGTTTCTCTTCCAGAGGAATCTCCCCAAGAGATTACCCCTAGTCTTCTCCATGTGACTCCTTGTGTGACTACCAGGAGGCTCTATCGTCCTGTACTGGTATGGGGGTAATAAGGTTTCCCTAAGCCTTCCCTTCTCAAGGCTGAACAAACCCAGTTCTCTCAGACTTTCCTCATATGGCAGGGAGAGAAATGAATAAGCACTGTTGAGTTTTCAGCTTATACAGGCACATTCTGTGGCCTGACAGGATTACTCCCCTTGGAGTAATAACTAGGAGTTTTGCTTATTTAGGGCCTGTTCCTATTCCCTTTGAAGCCAATGGCATAATTCCCAGTCATGTTTAGTGGTGCAAGGTCAGGTCTTTAAGGATCTGCTGTTGAAGGCCTCAATCAATGCTCACTGAATCACAGGGGTTTCCCCAGTCGCTTCAGTGAGCAAATAGCCACAATTTCATGAAAATAACTATTTTATAAATAAATTTAATTGAGATGGTGTTAGTGTTATACTTCAAAATGAAGAAAGTAAATCAAGATATTCTCTTTATTCTGGCTGATATCACCACTTTTTATAACACTAAAGCATTTAGTTCAAGTAAGTTCCCAGAAGTTTGGAACAGCCGCATCCAAAAGCAATGAACTTTTTAAATCAAAAAGGACATTTTGTGTTGCTGCCACATCCCTTGTGACTTTTGAATGCATTTCACTTCTACTGATACAAGAGCAGCCATTCTCATGATATCTCAGCTTTCATGCTTCTGGACTGAGCTGGTCTGACCCTAAAGCATCTGCAGGGAAAGGGAGGTGATTGAGAGAAATGCTGTAGCTGCTTTAGAAAAATACTGGCTCTTGCTAATCTCAAAGGCCAGTATCACTTGGAACCAGGTATACAAATAATAAAATCCTCTCCTCTAACAATGTGCTCCCTGGCAGCCAAGGAGCTCCCTTCAGTTCTGAAATCGCCTTCACCTACATTTTATGTGTGATACTGGAAGTTTGCCAAAGCCTGATACTTAGTCTTTGGTACTTCAGGCTTGCTGTGATAGATCTTTAAAGGAATAAAGCTAAAATACAGTGGACTGAGAAGCACATAAAGCTACTAGAGGGCATTTGTTGGCATTTTCTGTCTTGGGTTCAACAAATCTATTGACCTAAAGGGCATGCAGGAGAGAGGCTGTTTACCTGTGGTTCTAAAAGGAAAACACAGAAGATCATGAAATGTGTTTACTTTATATTAATATTCTATTTGGATACTGCTGATCTTCTGTGTTACTTTAACTGAAGGACAGAAAGCGGTTTGTCCATCTTGTTTTCTTCTATTTGCATCTCTTCATGTGTAGTTACAATAGACCCAAGTACACATAGCAATAAAATAATGCTACTGGCAAGATTGCTGCAGTGCTTGGCTGGATGCTATTTGGTGTTCTCAACACAAAAATAATCTCATCCATGTGATTTAAGCTTCTTTAGGTCTATATGTCTGCAACGTTTTATCACCTGGCATATCTGCCAGTCCTTCCACAGGAGTTGGGACCCAGTGACCCAGATATTCTTCCCTTTTCAGGGATAGCATTAATGTTTCAGACCTTCCCATACCTTAAATGCTTATCCAAGAATTCTAACTTTGCTATATGGCCACTTTGTGTAGGCTGCTGCCAGATTCTTCTTGAGATAATATGAAAAATAATGGGCTCTGAAAGCTAAAAAACACAAGCACAGCAATATGAAACTCAGTATAATTTTAGGTACTGTCAGTGGAAGTGGAGATTCTATGTACCTGTGTTACACTATGGACCCTGGTCTAACCCATGTGTTTGGTTCCACACAATGGTAGATTTTACAGCTGTTTGAAGGATTGCCTGGTCTGCTACAGATGATGGCCATAAATTTGGTGAGTACCAACTCTGTACCAATTCAACAAGACCCAGGTGAACTAGAATGAGTCTTATAGTATAGCACTTGTTGTACTCTAGCTCAATAGCGTTCTGGTCGTGGTGGACCACTTGGTGTTCAGAAACACCCAAAGAGTTCTAGTTAATCCAAATGCTTAGCTATGGAGAGATGTGAACCAGTAGTGAGGTTGAGGCCACTGCTGCTAAACTGTTCTTGGACTGAGCCGTATGTCCAACTCACCATCATCCTGCTGTGGGATGATGGGATTTTTGGGAAATCTGCAGTCCACTCCTGAAGCCTCATCCTTTCATCTTTGAGGTGCTGGCTGTGTGTGGGCTTCACAGAGCTGGGAAGACTGGTTGTTTTTGGACTGGTTATTTTTGGACTCTGCCAAGAAAAAGATTAATTTCATTTTCATGTGTGTATTTGATCATAAATGTGGGAATGTGTTAATAGTATCAGAATGTATATCTGTAATGATTGTGAGTCAATATTCAAGTCTGTAGATTTTGATGAAGGGATCGAGGACACCATCAGCAAGTCAGCAGATGAAACTAAATTGAGTGGGAGTGTTGATCTGCTCCAGGGTAGGAAGGTGCTGCAGAGAGATCTGGATGGGTTAAAGCAACGGGCTGGGGTCAACAGAATGAAGTTTAACAAGACCAAGTGCTGGGTCCTGCACTTCGGTCACAACAACCCCAAGCAAGGCTACAGCCTTGCGCAAGAGTGGCTGGGGATGCTGGTGGATGGCCAAATGAATGAGCAGCCCACGTGGCCAAGAAGGCCAACAGCATCCTGGCCTATATCAAGAAGAGTGTGTCCAGCAGGAGCAGGGAAGTGATGGTGCCCCTGTACTTGGCCATGGTGAGGCCACAGCTTCAGTACTGACTTGAAGTGGAGCAAAAAACTGTAGAGATTGTTACAGGAGTGACTACAGAAAGATGCAAGGTGTGTATTTATGAAAAGGAAGTTCTTTGTCCAGATGTCCCCCTGCACTCCTTTAGGGAATGTTTCTGATTGCTCTCTGCAATTTATATCACTTCAAATGAACTATATGATATACACATGCCTCAGGGCCAAGAAAATTACAAAGGGATTTAAACTGGACAATAGCATCACTTAACTGCTGTATTTGAATTATATTATAAATGAGCTATCACAGGAGCCTCTGGGGTGATTCTGGTTGAACACTTACACCAAAGAAGAGAGGAAGCAAGAGTCTAAAGTCACAACGTTGATCACAGAAATCTACTCCAGTAACATGGAAATATCTTTACCTGCACCAGTGATAAACGCTGAACTGTAGATTAACAATGAAAAGTTCTTAGTGTTCATCAGAACCAATGGGGCTGATTTTCATTGAGTGGTGGTGGTTATTTTTTTTCATTGTGTGTTGTTGTTTTTTCTTTTTTTTCCTGTTTGGTTTGTTTTTTTCCTCTCCTAGTACCTGTAAAATGCACCTGAGGAATGTAAATTCTCATTTAGTAAGGCTTTGTACTCTCCATTTACAGAGGGTTAAGGGCTGTGAAGGGAAAGAAATGGCAAATCGAGCTCAACCAAAGACATAAAGTATCCCCACTTTTAAGGCAACAAGGCCTGTGTAAGGAAATCTGGCAAAAAAAGACAAAATATTTTAAATAAGGGTTTTAACTTAGGATTTGAATATTACTGAGTCTCTGTGCTACTTCTATCTACTGCTGGTATGATGTACAGGCAGAATAAAACCAGAGGAACACTTTACCTTACTTTAACCCAGGGCTGCCTTAAGTCATTTTGTGCAGAAGATGGCCTTGAGTTGTTAACTCAGGGTAGTCTGCAGAAAACAATTTCTTGATCTCAAACAGTAGTGGCTGTCCTAGAACTTTGTAAGATTTTCATGTTATTCTTTGGAACTGCTTAGAAATACCGTGGCTGTCACAAAACAAAAAGAAGTGTTAGCTGTAATAATTTAAAAGCTTCTAAAACGTGGCCTAATAGAACATCAGAAGATAATTTTTAGTGGATTAATGTATTACACAGCCTCTGACAGCTGCCCAGGAAATGCTGTGCAGTTTGAATCAGATAAGTGCTAAATTTGAAAGGAAAGATCACAAGCATGTGGTTGGTATTTTTTCCATTGCTGCTAGTAATTGGGGATCCAGGGTTAAGAATTCAGAAGGAAGTGATGACTCTGAGTCTTGTTGCTCCTTAGAATTGTATCTATTGTCTAGAAAGTGTAGATATATGTATATATATGCTTCTGTAAATATTTATATATAATAAAATCATAGAATGGTCTTTATTGGACAGGACCTCCAAACGTCATCTAGTGCAACCTCCTCTGCAGCAAGCAGGGACACCTTCCACTAGCTCAGGTGGCCCAGAGTCCTGTTGAACCTCACCTTGAATAACTCCAGGGATGGGGTCTTACCTCCTTCCCTGGGCAACTTGTTCCAGTGTTCCACTACCCCCTTGTTACCTTCTAATAACAATATATACATATATGAGGCCACTTTCCCATGGTATGAAAATCTGTATCCTGGAGTTGCTGGCTTTCCAAAGATAACTCTAATTTTCATATTTCCAATTTTTCAGTCCACTTTTGAGTGATGTGTGTGAATCTTATAGTCTCGTTATTACAAAGTTGGTAGCAAGTTTGAATCTGTAAAGAAAACAGCTAAATCTTAACTAGGGAAAATTAGTTACAGAAGTCTATTATTGCGTCTGTGTTATAATTGATGCTGTGTTTTAGTTTTTCCACAGTATTAACAAATATATGGCAGGAAAACAGGAAACATTGTTATTCAAGAAAGAAAACAGTCTCATGTATGAAGCAGCCTTTGCAGTATTCTCCAGATGTGGCTAGACACTGCCCAACTGAACTGGCATCAGAATGCTTACTCATTGCTCATTTGGGTATGATTTATATTCATAAACACAAACTTGATTATAGAAGTCTACTGGAAGAAAAAAGTAGTTTACTCTTTTAGTTCTGATTTCTGTGTCTGGGGCTGAAGAATACCCCTGGAGAGTGTAAATTTAGTCATCTAACACCATGTTGTTTTTTGTTGTTGTTAGTGTTTGATTTTTTTTTCTCCCCCCAAGCATATTTTTTCCTCTATTAACATCAATTTTAATAATGGTAGCAGCTCCTAAGATCACAGTTGTATGTTCTCCTTGCTACTGGAAGCACTAGGAAACCAAGCAGACCTCAGGACTTGGCTCCCTTTTGTACACTACTGGGGCAAATCAGTCACAGACAGGATTGAGAAACCTCTGCAGTGACATAGTTCCAGAGGCTTCTTATGTCAGCAGAATTCAGACATTTAATTGGTTATGCAACCTATTACTGCCGCACTTCACACTGAGTGGCACTAAGTAATTAGGCTGTAACTGCTGCACAACTGTTGTAATTTTTCATGCAGCTATGTTACACGATAACACGATAACGCTGATGCTAATACTAATGTTGGGTTAGGCAGCTAAAGAGGGGATTACAATAGAGAAGTGCTAATAGTATGTTGTTAGGAAACAGAATGCCAAGAAGCCATTAAAAATGAGAGCAAGAGAATAAAGTGAAAACTACAGTGAGGAAATCAGAAAAAAGGTTTAAGGCACGCTATGGGCAGAGAGTGTTGTGCTGGTTTTAGTGTCCTTAAATCCTTGTTAAAGTGTGTGGACTGAGAGGTTGAAAAATCATGATGTGAAAAGAAGTGGGAAGTGGGCTTGAGAGCAGTCACCTTATTTAATGCCTGCAAAGTGTCTTCACATTGTGCATTTGCTAGGTTTGTGGGATATGTCTTTGGCATTCTCCCACAGATATTTTTTTCTGAGAAGAGTAAATTGATATTCCTAAAAATACCAGAGGCTCTCCTGTGTAACATGAAAAGCAGAGAGGGCTCCAGATGGTGGTTGCAGGGATGAGATAGCAGGCTCTGCAGTTCTGTAGCATCTGAAGTGAAGAAGGTCACAGAGTCATGTAGCTCTGCATGCCTGAGAGGCCTCTGTACCCAGAGTGCTGTGAGCTTCCCTTGGTAATCTCACTGGCTACCTTAAAGATCTTATAGGGATAAATGCCAGCACACAGAGATTGGGCTTTTCACAAGTACGTTCGGAATGTGATAAGCTTCCCGCCACACTATCATCACAGTGACATACAGAAGTGTCCACAAGCTGGTTTTATTCTGAACCCTTATGTGGCAATGGAAACAGCTCAAGGCTCTCAAACGGGAGAGGACAGCAGTATCCTGAGTGCTGTGCAGGCAGACAGGCTCTATCCCTGTGGAGACCTTTGTCTAAGTCGGAAAGACCCCAGACAGACAAGGGCACAAAAAGGCTTGAGGGCCTTAGCAGGGCAGGAATCCCCTTGGAAAGTAGTGCTTGTGCACCCACATATTTTTGGCTGGAGCTACAGCAGAGAAAGCTGAGTAGATGGTGAAGCCTGTGCTTGTAGACCTGCTCCTCTCTTGTTCACTACTGAGCTGCTGCTTTTGCTTGCCTCCCCTCCTTTCAGAACATGAAATGTTTCTATATATATATTGTGTAGATCTCTCCGGTTAACTGGTGCACTGAGAGCATTTGCTGACAACATTGTCATACTCACCACTGTCTACATTTGAGGACTGAAAATGAGAGTTGGGATCATAGCCACATGTGCTATGTCCAGTATATGGACAACATAATGTCTAGTCCTTACTAGGTTAAACTATAAGAAATGTAAGAGTGAATTGCATCATGCTCCTGCGTGTGTCAGTTTTTCAGTCCAAATGGCCTACGTTTGCCTATGTGGGCTTCTGCTTCACTAATGAGAAGTAAAAAAGGAACAGGGCATTCTAAAAAAATCAAACTGACCCATTTGAAAAGCCTTTTCTCCACACATGATGATATGCAGGTGGAAATCAGGGAGTTTAAGTAAATTGTCTATCAATTGCACAGCAGATAGTAGGTGTTTCCAGTCTGGAGGCATAAATAACTTAAGAACAAGCAAAACAAAAAAACCTCTCATTAGAAAATTATTTTTCAAACATGCCAGAGTGCTCAACTTTCAGTTATTTTCCCTACTGGAAGAGGAAAATAACATCTGGTCCCAATTTGTTTTGACTGAAAAACATCAGGAATATTAAACCTGCTCTTTGCTGGTGAGGGGTTAAGGCTTGTAACATGCCTGTTGTGATATCTCATGCTTCAGCTAAACCTTTAATGAGAGTGTTTTCTAACTGAAATACTAGTTAATTGTTTCAAATGAGTCAGATGTTAATGTACACATATCAGATTTATTCTCAATTTTTTTTTTGTGGTTCTATCTCTGGTGTTTTCACCATTCCACTAATTCTTATGAGGTTCCCCAGGTCTTAATATCTGACACAGGAGCATAACCTCTGTATCACCAGGAAATGCTCAGGCATTTGTCAAATGTAAAGAGGTGGAGGACAAACCCTCGGGTTTTCTTTTGAACCGGACCCTTTCCAGTCAGCAAGGCAGCAGGGCCTGCTGCTTCATGATGAGGTCCCTAGTGAAATGCTGTTTATTGGCCATGAGACCAAATGAACCCTCAGAAACACTTTTTCTGTTCAGTGCCTGGATCTTTAGTACACATCCAGGATATACTCTAACCATGTCACAGCATCATCCTATCCCTGGTAGTGCTGGATTGGATCAGGGGTTGGGACTGACAGTCTGGGACATGTTCAAAAGCCATTGGTGATGTCATACGATATCCGTTTCCCCTCTTTTGCATTTGTGGTTTTCTCTTCTACATCTTTTTTGGCAGTCGTAATGGCAACAATGGCATTTAGATTAACACTTTCCATCATAATTCTCCTTTACAAGTGGCTTATGACAATCATCTGTTAGGGTGACAGTTCTCATGCTGAGTCTTTGCTGTAGATTGACCTTTTTTTTGGAAGGACAGCACCAGTGGAGTGGTTTGTGTCCCACATTAGGGTGTGCTGCATTCCTGCTAAGGGCTGTTCAACTGCAGGTTTTGCTAGAATTCCTGGGTTAGGCTAATCCCAACTGGGTTGAGTTCGACTTGTGCTGTTAAGTCTTCCTGAAATGACAGATTGTGTTGTGTCATGTGGGTTTAGTAGTGGGAGTCTGTACAATACCAAACAGCCTGATACTACTCTCTATTTCTATCTATTAACGTGCATTTAAGCATGCAGCCCAAATTCTGCTTTTAATTAAAGTCAGCTCAACTCTGAGGAAATTAACTGAGTAAATAAGGGTAGCATTTGTTTTAACCATTTTAGCATTTGGCTTCATGTTGCTAACTCTGTTTTTCTCCAATGTACTTTTTATTTTAGAAAACACTTCAAGTATGTCAGCTAGCCCAAAGGCTCCAGCTGTAGTCTGGTCATAAATACTCACTAATGAAGGGAGTTTCACTGTATGAAGCACATTTCTTTATTCTGATAGAACATAAACACATATTAAATAGGGCAGAGGATCTAATTTTCTACACTAAGTGCTCCCATTTAGTGGCTCCCTGAGGGACTAACAAAAATGGTCCCAGTCCACAAGGAACTACTCTGCTCCTAGAAACACCTTAGAAAACACTAATGTGGGTAGTAGAATAGGACAGAAAAATTAAGAATTGCTGTATAAGTAAAGAAGTAGCAGCAAGATATCCTTTAGATAAAGTGGTTTTAGTATTCAACAATGAAAGTGTGATGCTCCTTGGGAACATCCCTTAATGAAAATGTGATGCTCTTTGGGAACATCCCTTAATGGCACTGGAGAATGAGCACACTTTGTGTCTCATAACAGGAGCCTTCTGAGAAAAAAGCACCTCTGCTGTGGCTGAAAGTCACTTGTCAGAAAACAGGAGGTATATAAATGTAGTTGCCAACAGTCAGGCTTAGTGACCTTTAATGTTCCATCTCACAGGATAATTAAATTTATAGTAATTGTTTTGGTCTTCACTAATATTATTATGATGGTTCAAAACCTCTTTCACAACAACATTCAACAGCTAATTCTTTCAGCAAGGAAATACTGAATAAAGAGAAATTATTCAATCTGTCAGACTGTCTGAATAACACATTAAACAAACTTCTTTTATGGTGTTCCACCAGGCCCGATTATCTCTGAATTTTGAGTTTTACAGCTTCATATTTTGTTCATGTTATTTTTGCTGCTGCAAATATATGCATGGCTTCATACTATGTTGACAATCCAACATTTGAACTGTAAATTCCCCAGAGACTAGAGTCACTCTTCAGTGTGTAAAATAGTAATAAGCAAAGTATTTCTTCCCTCGTGGTGTGGACAGCCACAGTGTTTCTCAGGGGTAGAAAATTGTCTTGGGTTTCCTACGGGACACGTAATGCTCAGTTGCAGCCTGATTCCTGACACACTGACCTCAGCTTTGTGGTGCTGGCCAAGACCCCCATAGAAGAGGCCAGGGCTCACTCACCAGGCAGGGACTGTGCTCCCCTTTTTGTATGGACAAGTGAGCACAGAGGGACCAGACAACCCCCACAGCTTCTGACTGCATTGCTGCAGCCTGGCATGGCCCTGCTAAACTCCAGAACAAGTGCTGTGCAATGCAGCTGAATCAGTTGAAAAGCCACAGTCAGAAGGCTTCTAAAGATCAGCAGAAGCATCCTATTTCTGCTTCCCGTTCTTTTTTCCCCCTAAGCCTTTTGGGTGTTATTTGAGGCAGAAGAGCTCATGAGCTCATAGTCTCATTGCCTGTTTTTGCCTCCTGCAGGTCATCTCTCTTTTGTAGCTTCCCTGTACAAGGGGATTCCTGTGGTTTCCCCTCCTCAAAATGAGGGGAAAAAAATATTTCAAAAGGGCTCAGTAAACAGCTAATAACTGGTGGATCTGGTGTTTGATAGGGCATAATGCTGTGAATGGCTCAGCACCCTTAACCTGTCGATAAAAGGCTCACTATGTTGTTCAGCAGTGCTGAAAGATGTGAATGCACAATTCCAGGAATGGATGTCACTGTAATGTGAAGATGGGCGCACATGGATATCACTAGCACATCACTCTCAATATATCAGCCACAGAGAGGGTGTTGACCCTTACCTGGACTCTGTTTTTATCTTGGCCTACATGATGCCATTGCCCAGAAAGCAAATGTCAGACCTGAGTTCAGTGCTGAATAAATACTTGAAAGAGAACCACTCCAATCATCTTGTAGGAAAGGAAGCTGTGACCCCTGCATTCCATATTCACATCTCTGGCCTTAACAAAATCCAGGCTGTTGGTGCATACCAAGGAGAATTTGAGTCTCATTCATCACTTCCTATTTGTCTTAAAATGAATGCTCTGGATGGGATCTGATTACCATGGCACAAACCCTTTTTTTGTTACTTCACGGTGACACAATTTTGCAATGAGAGTGTATGGATCCTGTTTTCCCAAGAGCTCACCATGGCATCTGGGATTTCAAAAGCCTTCAGATACTTTCCAGCACAAATTGCGTTTTCCTGGACAGGCTGGCAGCTCCCACGGTCCGGGGAGCGGTGGGAGAGCAGAGGCAGCTGTGGCAGAGCTCACTCCTTGCTGCTGCACGCTCTTCCTAGAGTGGTTTGAAGGCCTGGTAGTAGTGTGTTTAGCAGCTAGTTCTTGCTATTTTTTGTACATCTGACTTTCTGTGAGAAATTTTGTTGTTTGGTAAGTGTTTATGCATCAATTTGGGGAAATAACTTTTCAAATAGTTACTTAGCTTGGCTGTGTGCTTCATCCATGTTTCATGGTGTGTTGCGTGGGGCTGGTCACAGACATCTGATGCTGTTACTTGCTTGATAAACAAAATTGTTTTACAAGAAGAGCACCAAGTAGCAAACACAGAATAACCACAAATACTCTTATTTGTGAATGAATTATCTTTCCACCGTTCTAATATGGGCATCCATATTAACAAGAGTCATTCCTATGATATTGCGAACCAAAACCTTTGGACGGGTATTTGTGTGTCGAGTATGATGAGAATACTTAAACATCTGGTGTTGTCAAAGAGTTGCACTCACTTGCTTTTACTGTTTCATCAGAGCTCAGGGAGTGATTTTCATAGGCTTAAAGGCATTGAAAGCAGAAGAGCTATCTGAGACTCAGAAGTTTTATGAGGCAGAGGAGTGCTGAAGGAGACATGAATTCCAATATGTTTTTGTGCTGAACTGGAATGAAAAGTGACATTTCAAAATTTTCCACTCAAAGGAAAACGGGAAAATTTTCGTGAAAATTAAAAAAATATGTTTTGATTTTTCCTAAATGAAACAATCAACAGTTGTCAGAATGACATGACTTCCTGGGACATCTTGGGAAGTTCCCGTCCTGTTGTAAGTAGCTTGGGAAGCTCCCTGAAGTTCAGAGGTTGCTGATGTTGGAGCCATGATAGCTGTTAAGCTCCAAAATATGTGGCAGGACATAAGGAAGCCCTGAATATGCCATCTGTGACTTGATGGCTTCCAGACACTCTCCTGCTGGTTTGTTCTGGCACTCATCATGGCAAAGTGGTTGTGTGATGCAAAATCTGGGAAGGTGGGTTAGTAGCAGTGTATTGGGTGAGGTGGAAGGAATCCAGCAGTTATCCCAATAGGAATCTGCCTGTCATGGGAAGTTTTCTCACCAGTTCTGTGAGATATTCACACATCAGTATTCCCCATGGAAAAGCTGTTCCATCAGGAAATTCACCAGCAGCTATTGGAAGGGCAGTGAGGTTTGGATGCCAAAATGTTGTGGTCTTTTGGACAATTTCACTTGAGGTTAAAAATTACTCCCTTAATGATCATTTCAGGTAAGCACAGTCCTCATCCTGTGCCATCATCTGCCTGGGAAATGCAGCTTGATTCAGTTTGAATTTCTGCTTTGCAGCTTGTTTATCCTTGCTCCTCTACTTCATACACCCATAAACTGTAAGACTTTTGCTTTTGCTAGTGCAAACCTTTGGAACATGATTTTCAAAGCACTGTGCCCCTTTGCACCAACTGGGGGTCTCCTCACACAGTCATTAATGACTAGTTACAGCCCTCTGAAGTGTTAGCAGCACTGAAAAGATGTGTGACAGGCAAAAAATTAGGCAATTAATATATACATTTTTTAAATGCATTAAGAAATTGATTTTATGCCATTGTATACCATGGGGAACCAATTTATCCATTGGCAATGATACAAAACTCGAGCTCTTGTATTTTAAGAGAAAAAAAGTATTTGTTACAAAGGAATAGGCAGGGCAGGTGAGGGTTAAGCTGAAGAATGTACCAGCACAGTTCAGTGGAAAAAGGAATCTAGTATCATTATACATCTAGGCAAAGCAACCACTGGTTTTTGTTTTGTTTGTTTGTTTTAAAAACATTTTACCTTGAAAGCTGAAGTGATTTTTCATCTTTATTTTTCTCACAAGATAAGCCAAACTTTTAGAAGAGAAGCAGAGTTGGTTGGACTTGCTGTTCTAATAATGAACATATGCCTGCATGTGTGTGATTTCTTTTTTATGCAGTATAATTGGCACAAACTCCTCATGTGACAAACCTTCAACTCTAACTACTGAACCTGTGCTGACATCAAAAGTCGTTGTGGAATTTCAGCCCTTTGATGTTTGGTTTAACAGAAGAGGTGATGGCTGCTAAGGAGTAGCTACCAGGAACAAACAGATTTTCTAGATCTCTTCACACTTAACTTATTTTCTGCTACTTTCTGACATTTTTTCAGAGTTGTACAAATCTTCTTCGTGGAGCCAAGTTTTATGTTCTTTTGCTGTTTCTGATGTTCATAATGAGAACTTGGCCAAGAAAAAGTCTTCATAGAAACAGAAAAACTAAATTAGGATATTAAAATCAGCTACAACACCCCAAGACTTCACAATATTTTGTAGGGGCTTTATAGACACTTAGTCTTATTTTAGTTCTATATGCCATATTTTCCCTGTTGTATCTTTCTGACCCTGTAAGCCCTTATGGGTGTGTTTTCAGTTGCCTTTTCTAATATTAATTGATTATAGCTACAGAAAAGAGTTTCAAAAAACCTCAAAAAACAGCAAACCAACCCTCAAAACAAACAGGAAACCATCTTTACTATTGGAAGCCATGCACCTGGGTTTGGTCTCACTTTTTGCTCCCATTATATTTCAGTAATCCGGTTTGCCGTTCTGGTGAAAGTCCATGTAGAACCCAACACCTATAAGGAACATTTTGTGTTTCAATGCATGTGGCACTAGGTACAGGGTAGCTCTACAGTATCCATAAGCTATTCTTGGAGTAGCACAGGTAGGGAAGATGAGCTAGAGATGGTAACAGGGATAAAATTGCAAAAAAGAGGAAAAAAATACAATGGATAAAGAATGAGGATGAAAGATAAAAAGAGTGAATGAAAGAGTTAAAAATAGAAAATAGGAGAGAGGAGAAATAGATGTACAGAATTGTGCTTTCATCTGTGCTTAGGCTGCTGTTCAAGTTGCACTGGAATATAATGATGTCTTGGGTGGATCTAGCTACAAGCAAAATCTGCTAGGTTCAGAAGCAAAAAGCCATAAGAAACTAAACAAAGGAATAAAAGAGAGTTTGCTAGTAGTCTAGAACCTGCTTCACAGACTTGTCTCCCTCTACTCTCCAGCTCTGGAGTGAGTTTGCCAGGAAATCCCAACCTGGAATTGCATACAAGGCCCAAGCCCTCATGGAACCTGCAGCCTAGGATATCATACAAGCCTCCTGAGACATCCCCAGCCGCGCTGTCAGCAAGCAGGCAGGATGCCTGTCACTGGTGTGCAGCTCTCTGCCCGTGGCCTGCTGACCCAGCCAATGAACTTTCTTTGCTCATGGACACAAGCATGTCAGCATGGTTCTTTTTCTTTCACCTTTGTACAGCCATGGATTGTTTTTTCTTCAGACACCGCACTAAGCACCTTAGGAGATTTCTGTGCTTGTGCGTATTTAAGTAAGAGGATTAAAAACAATAGTTCAGTGTCTGGGACGCTCCCAGAACAGTGTCCTTACTTAGCTTCTTGCTGAGGCGTGAATACTTTTTTGATGATGGAAAGTAATTTTCATCGGTGTATCTAAGAGGTTTTCAGGCTGCGACATGATTGTCTGGACTTTTCCAAGTAAGGATGATGAGGACATGTTCCTGCACTTAAATGCGAGCTTCACAGTGCATGCTTTGCTTTATTTCTTTTGCAAGTAGCCATCACTGCAGAGCATCTTGAAGGCTTAGTTCTCCAAGGAGCATCTGCAATCTGCTTGATTCTCTTGACTGCTAGTGTCTGTGTTTGGTTTTAACAGATCTATAAGTGCATGAACTGTCCTGTGTCTCCAGCAACAACTGCTGATTATCATCCTATCTGCAGAGACTACTGAGCAGCAGTTAATTGAGCTGATGGAAATTCTCTGCGAGCTGGAGCCCTGACTTTCACAGCTGTTAAGGTAATAGTGTCTGTATCAGCAGTGTGATGGTATGAAGATGTTGCCCCCCCGAGCCTGCCCAAGCCATTTCATAGAGAATTCATCATGCAGATGTCTTGCCATTCTTGGAAGACACAGAAATATGTGAACAAGGTTTACTTCATCAGATTCAGATAAAACGCTTTATTCTTTGCTCATCTCAGCTTATCCCCCTGAGTATCACAGACCCATGAAGGCTACAGTTGGAATTCAGGTTATTCCCTGGAACAACAGGCCGTGCTTTCAATCGACTGTGCAATGAACTCAGCAATACAGATGTTTCAGACATAATGGAACTCCCTAAGGACAAAACTCTACAGAAGGATTTAAGAAGGTCTGTAGTCACTATGCAAGAGTGGTAGAAGCAGCAGCACGTAGGGTTTTCCAGAATTTAAAGATCCAGCATAGAACAGGTGGCTCATCTGGAGGAGTAATGTGTGGTCAGCTGTAATAACTGGGTATTCATTGACAACTGAATTGACTGGAATTAGCCTTTCAGGTGAGTACACATTGAACAAAGCTTTGAGCAAAGTTTTTGGGTCCACAGCAAGGTACTTCTGTGTCGCTAAGAATGGCATCTGAGCGGAAGGTGGACAATGCTTACATGACAGCTTCAGCAAAAGGAGGTGAAATAGACAAAACAAATGATTCTAGTGTGTGGAGGTAATGTATGACAGGACAAATAGATGAGTGTGAATGCTTTTTGGCATAAGCAAGATAAATGAACTCAGATGGGTCAAGTATATCAAGTCAGTTTGAGGTCAGTTTGGTTTGTTTAGGCCTGTTTTACAAAGGACGGACCTAATTTTCACTAACAATGGAACACAAATTTAATTTCCTGAAACACCAACTGCAGTCCTCAAACCTCTGTTCTGCTCCTAGTGCAGCAGGGAGGTGCCTAATTCTCCATTTTCTGGCAGATGTTTGGAAGGTCCCTTGAAGCTTACTGTTCTGCCACTACCAGGGAAGTCAGAAGCTTGTCTGGTACTTGTGTGGTGACAGAACTGAAATATGTGGTGACCTGTGAAAGCCCAGCTCACCTGTCTGCTGAATGCTTAGCAAATGGAAGGCTCTGCACAAAATCCTCCCTTGCAGTCAGTTGCTTCTGCAATTACAATGGAAAAGCGGCAGCTTCAGTGACGTGTGGGAGGAAACAAAGCATACAGCTACTGCAAGCTCTGAAGGCAAGTAGGGTAAGTGGTGGCAAAGGAGATTGTCCATTTAGCTTTCCTTGTCCTGCATGGAGCTGTCCTGTTAGCTGTCCTGCATGGAGCTCTTGCCCTGCACTGCAGACTGTGAAATAAGACTCCACAGTCAGTTCAAAGTGTGTTCCATCAGCTGCTCTGGCTGGCAGATCTATCTTGGTACAGGGAGGCTGAGGATCAGTGGTCTCTCTCCTTCCCTCCTTTCAGAACCCTTCTGCTTTGTAAGGACTAAAGGACTTAGGATTTTGAGTTTTGATGCTATATTTGAGTGTGTACAAGCAAATCATGGCTGAGGAAATCAGTCACACACTTGTAGTTTTTATATTAGTGGTGAGGGAATAGGTAAGAATTATAATTTTCATGCAGCAGAGCATGTAACGGTGTTGTACTTACAGTTGCTAGAAACCAATTTATACTACTAAAAAACTGCCTATCTCAAGTATGACAGTCTTCATATTTGTCACTCTCTCTCCATCTTTTCTTCCTAATGCAAGAGAAGGCGGCTAATCTGCCATTGATATTCCTGATGAAGCTTTTCTTTGCTAGACAAACAAAGACTTAAAGTTGCCATGGAAATACCCAAATCTCTTGGTTCCTGCATTTATCAAAGAAGGATCATCACCATCAGATAATATTGATAGAACCACACTGTCTCTCTCTAGATGCTGGTCACAAGACTCTTACTGTCAAAAGGAAGCGGAAGAAAAATGAGGTGCACTATTTCACTAATGTCATGTCCATTGATCAGTGTCTAAATGACCCATTTCTCATTTTAATGATGTTTGAAGTAGAAATCACACTCCCCCAAATCCAGATAGGCTGGTATTATGTCCGTGTGTGTTCATTAAAGAAGTGTGATGTTGCTGAAGGTCTCGGTGTTCCAGAAACCCAGCTCATGACAGTACAATCTTTGAGCTTTTGATATTTTTTTCATGTTTGCTTTTATAAATGGACATTTCTTTGACTGAATTTGATTTTATTCCCCATTCTCCTCCCTCTGTAAACACAGAAAAGGAGTGTTACGAGTTTAGGACGGGTGTCCTAACCATAGAGTTAAAAGTCCTCAAGGGACCAGATAGTCTGGGAGGTGGACACAGGATATTGCAGCTTTGTTATCCCAATTCTGTAATTCTGCAGCCTCCACGTAACAGACATCAGAGTTTGTTCTGACCCTTTTCTCGCTCTCTCTGCTCCTGGCCTGGGCTGTTATCTCTTGCTGGGTATTGCAGGGGAGGTTTTTGGCCTTCATCGGCCTGGCTATTTTTTGCTGTGCAATTTTGGCCTAGGTTGGTGGGCAAGGAGACATGGGGGGGCCTGTTTGGGGGAAAGGTTCTGGCCTAGTGAGGTTTTGGGAAAACGCCCAGGTGGAGTACTGGACTGAATATGAATTTGTGCATTTTTTATTTTTGTATATGTGAATAGTAATTCCATTTAAATTTCCAATTCTGTGAGAGGTTTTTTGTTTTTTTTTTTTTTTTTTACTCCTTTGCAGGGGGTAAAATAGCTTTCTGTCCACTTAAACCAAGACAAGGAGGTTAATAATGTGTTTTCTATGCTCATTTGAGATTTAGTAGCTCATTGCAGAAACTCTTCTAGTATTGCTGTAGAACCTCCTGATGTCTTTAGTCTTCCTACTGTAGGTTTGGATCCCCTTTGATCCCCAGAGGCTGCTAGAGCAAATGGGTGAGGTTAAACCATAAACATGGGAGTGGTGAACTGAAGGCCACCAACACTTTGTGTTGCTGTGAAATGGATATAGACATCCCAGCATATCCCTTGCTTTGCTTCCAGTTTTCAGATTGATTTCTGAATAGTTTTTGCATGATTTTTTTGTTGCATGTTTCACTTTCACAGATTACCGGCACCATGGGAGCAAGTCATCTGAGCACTAAATGTGTAAGCCAAACTGAGAGATCCCACATTTGTGTAAAAGCAGATACATTTTTAAACATCAAAAATGAGCAAATCCCCAAGAGGAACTATTGAGTTGACAGCCTTGAAGAAAAAAAAAAAAGTGAGCAAACAAAAACCACCATGAAAAAAACTAAAATAGTTGTGAATTTGCAATTTAGGACTGGCACCAATCCAAAAATATACTGAGATATTTTGGGTAGTGGAGCTTTTAGAGCTATCATTTCAAATGTTTGCTTTGCTTCACAGTGCTGCATTTTCATTGACATTTAACGAATCTCTGAAGATTCTGAGTTTAAGCTGTGAGCAGAACCACAGAATCCTGATTTTCAGGGGAATACTCACATTGGCTGGGTTTGCAGGAATGAACTGAAAAGTCTGAAACATGAATGAAGTGAGAATTTCAGAAGCAGGTAAATCTGGATGCTCCTTTGTAGTCTGGTTTCCTAAGGAAATGAGGCTTGTCGTGGCTGTACTTTGTGGCTATCTCAGTTTCAGAGGGATGAGATAACAGCAAAACATTATTCTCCCCAAAGTCTAAGTGTAGATGAGAGAAATATACATAAAAGACATCCCATAATTATGCCCTGTAAATCTTCTAGCAATGCAAAAGGCTATGTGCTGAATTCATACATTATTTGTCATTGGGATCCATATGGCAGAAATACTTAATAAATGTCCCAAAGTCTAAAAATCTTCTGTCACAGTCTGCAGAATCCATTTGAAGAAGCCTGATTTTACTGACTCTCATGTCATGGCACTGTTTTCCTGCTCTTGCTTGTGTGTTTCACCAAGCAGATGGTCAGTCTTAAAGGAAAGTCAAGGTACTTTCCAACATCTCATATGGAAGTGTTGTAGTTGCCTGCATTTAATTCTGGCAAGAGAAACCATCATGGTATAACGTGTGTTCAGTTAAATAGGGATGAGAGATGATATGTTAAATATTGGCTCATAACAGCAGATCTAATGTCCATGAGACACTTCCTTGCAGTCTTCTTTGGGGGTAGAAGTACAAGTGGAAATACAATTACTTGCCACAGTTATAATATTTTCTTTCTTCTTAAACATGCCATTATTGATCCATCATATCTGCATTTAACACTCAGTGAAGATGGGTCAGAGACGATGACATGCTCTGTTTGTAGATTTGGTGTATATTCTCTGACAAGGGTTTCTATTTTCAGCACTTTTTTTTTTTTTACCTGAAGTATGTTGTCTCTGCACCTGCAGTGTGGTGATTGCCCTGGATAGTGGTTAGGCAGAGTGGCAAAGAGACAATTTCTTATAATTGACAGACAATCTCTAATTTCATTGTATGACTCAGCTGCTTGTTGTCACAATCGTCTTTCTTTAATTAACTTTTTTTCAGAGCAGGCACATTATAAATTTATCAGTCTATTGTCACATGACTTTTAATTTTGCAATTAATTATCAGGGTTAGAACAGAGTGAATAATTTTTAAAAAATTATTGGGTCACTTTTGCCTCTTTCCTGTTCATTCTGTGTAAACATCATGATTTTCTGAGACTGGCTTGTTATTTCCTTGTTATTCATTGAGTTATTCTTGGTCAGTAAATACCCAACCCACAGTTCGTTGCAACCTTCAAAGCCTGAAATAAGTTGCATTTTGACCAGACTGACAGTATCCCATGATCACACATTACTTACCAAAGCCTTTTTGTAACACTTCGCTACCTGGGGTTGGATTTTTTTGGGGGATGGTTATATCATGAAGCTGACATTTCCTTTGTGTCAGCATTCTTCCAACATTTAATTGTTGTTCTTGTTTTGGGACCACTCTTACCTGCTAATTTGTTTGGAGGAACATCAAAAGTAAAGCAGATGCAGTGGGAGGCTGCAGGGATTTCTTTTGCAGGGCTGAAGTTTGCTGCTGGGCACTGTACCCAATTAAACAGTCTGTGGAACTAGTTGATGTAAATTCAGCTGTTCTATAACCTGCTCTGAATTAAATATCTGTGCCCAGCCACTGTCTGCATGATCTGAGGAGTGTTTATAGGTTTGCTTAGCACTCCCTGTGATTCTATGATAACTCTGTGGTGGCAGTAGTGGTGTGTTGTAGACATATCCCTTTGTCTTGTGATGCTTTTCCACTGTCAGTCCATTCTTCTTTGATTGCTCTTCTGCTTTTTTTGGCAGAATAAAACAAATGGTGAATGGGGACCCACTTGGGCCAGGTTTGTAGTTCTGTGTTTGCCTTGGGCCTGAAGCAGTGTTTATGTGGCCATTTACCAACCCTCTGCACTTTTAAATAAATAGTGCCATTGCCCTCAACCTCATCAGGGACAGTGAGGTTTCTCTTTTGAGAAGCCAAGATCCAACCTTCCTGGACATGAGGTGTGCTCTGCTTTGATGCAATGTCAACACAGACGTTTGCATTGGAGGAAGAAAGTAGCAGCAGAGAGTTGATGCAGTCCAGCATCTCAGTGTGCCTCTGCTCTACCTGATGGAAGGGAATCCCTCCCTCTGCTGTCATGAGCTACAGGGCTTCAGGCTAACCCATGCTGGCCTTACACTGGATCTGAGGAGGAACACTCAGGGACTTGGACTCCAAATCCAGCTAAGTGGGTTTAGTTTTTCCTTACTGCCTCCCACCTCTCCATTGCCTCCTCTCAGTAGGGAGTCATGCTGGTTGTGTGCTAATTTGAACTCTAACAGCAATCAGTCAGGACACTCCAAGCCAAAGCCCCTGAGCTCGGCTTTAGGCCAAATATGCAGCATGCGCATGCCCTAAGAGATGGGAGTGAAGCTGTAAGCCTGAGTTTCACTGGCAGGACCTGCAGAGTGATTCCAGCCTTCTGTATGCAGTAATTAATTTTGGACGAAGCTGCTTCCCAGTTGGCCTATGTGAAGTGTCCTTACAGGGTAACATTCCTGGTGAGCCCCCAGCTTGCACCCTTGGGCTCTGTTGCCATAGCTCTGTTGTGCTGCTGTTTTGCCATTCCTAGCTAGATAACCTTCTGAGGGTCCCATTACTTCATGCTCTCCATGGGTGCCTAGAATTCAGCTGATTTCCCAACTTTCTTGGTACATGTTTACAGCCCCTGAGCTCTCCTGCTGTGTTGTCAGATGACACTCCACCTCAGCAGCTCCCTGGAGGCTCTTCAGTTTCCAGGCTACCTATGGTATTTGTTTTTCTTGGTCTCTTCATTCCCAGGCAGGCAGAGCTTTTATGGAATTGACTTGTCTCACAGCAAGACCAAACCATTAGAATTTTGAGTTTCTTATCTCTAACAAGCTGTTCAGGGCTGAAATGAGATTGGTATGTTAAGGCACAGACTTTCTTACAAAAGTCTTTAACACCCACCCAATGGCACCAGGGGTGGTGGTGTGTGCATTACAGTACTTCACAGGAGAGTTTTTACATTTCGGAATGACTTCCTCCCACCCTCCAACAAAATGGCTGTGGGTTCCAGCAAGGTGGAACCAGTGCAACTGCATTGGATGTGGCTTGGGAAGACATGAAATGGGGAGCCTCTACTACCTCCTACAGGCCATAGTGAAACCAAGTATCAGACCAGTTTTGTAGGAGCGTTGGGGTAGGTCTAGATAAGCAGGAGATAGAACTGAAAGTATTCTGCAGGTGAAACCCTTGCTCACCTTATGCCTCTACAGGGACAAACTGGAGTGGCAGTAATTCTATTCTGTGCTATGATCTGAATCAGAGGGAAGGATTTAGGCTCTCCTTGGGAAGGGGGGTGGTTGGCTTGGGAACACCCAAGCAGGATTTAGCCCTCACAGAATAATTTTTGTTGTGGTGCTAAGGTGAAATTTTATTCACAGATTTGTCTTTTAAGTCTGCATTTCCTCCTGTGATGTATGATGCTCTTGAAACATACCCACAGCATTTCTTTACAGTTTTTATATTTAAAGGAGTTTCTTTTCCATACTTTTTAAAGCAATCAGTGTTGCGTGGGTCTGGAGCTGTTCTAACAGCAACTTCACACTAGTGCATCACAGCTTATTACAGTGGAGTCCAGACTGCTCTCCCTAGATAACCCACTTGCTTCCTAACAGTATTTTCTTTGCATTAAGCTCTTTCTTTTTACCATGTGTTACCCTCACAGAACCTTCTATCTTGCCATCAATGCTTTCACATGAAGGGAGGCTGGCTTTCCTGGAAACATTTGCCTATTTGTAACTGTAATTTGTTACTGGGTGTTCTTGAAATAGGGCTCTTCTGTATGTTTTTTTCCTGGCTCTGTGTTGGCAGAAGCTTACTTCTTCAATATTGTGAAACAGTGTCCCTTCCAAAGGCTCGAGGAGATGTTTCCTCTTGTACTTATGTTGCCAGCTGTCTGTGCTCTAACCCGTAAGTCCACTCAATCCCTGTCTTGCTCCAGTGCCTTCCTGGCACTAGTGACACCTTAGTGCTTTCTCTCTAAGATTCTCGGGTTTTTTTCACCTCCTTGTATTGAAGAGCAGAAGCAGCAGCTGGATTTTGAGTGGATTTGAGGCTATTTCCTACCTCTCCATGGTTACAGCTTTTGTGGGTTTAGTGAAAGCTTCTGAGGCTAAATATTAAGCGTGTTCTGCTTAATGACTAGCTGGTGATAGGCACATTCTTCACTACCATATCAGAGTAAAGTTATCCAGGCCATCAGAGTCAGGCAGAGTTGTCCTTTAGGCTACAATAAACCATGAGACTTATTTTGCTCTAAAAGTTATTTTCTGGGTCTCAGGCATGGCTCTTTCCTTTCTGTGTTATGCTATAATAAGCTCTTCAAATACTTCCATGGAAAGTGGCATTAAACTTGAGCCAGACTGAGATCTGGATGGATCACCAGTGTGGGTTTACAATCTGTAAATCAAGGTAATGGATTCCCAATAGCATGGTGTCATGTTTTACAAATGTATTTGTATTTATAACTCATACCTTTTTCAGTATTATTCATGAGTGTTATGGGATTACTGGGTATTTCTCTTTGGTGTATGGCCTGGAAATGTTTTGAGTTGACTCAAAAAATTTAATTTATCATGCAACTAAATATTTCATTCCATCTTCTTATTGCTTTGCCCTTTTTAAATATTTTAAGAAAAATCATTTGAAACAAAAAGCTGAACTGGTTTATTCTGTGTTCCATTTTACAGTGTGAAAAAATTGCTAAATTGAGCTTGTATGTAAACTTTTTTTTTTCACTATGCTATTAGTCAAAATAATCACAGCAGTCCCCTCAGATGAATCCTTCCCTTCCACTGTTACCTATGAGAGTTTTATGATGGCATTTGCATGTGGCAGATTTGCCTCACGCCCTTTGTAATTAAAATAAGTGATACATTCTCAAAAAAGAAAGAAAAGGCTTCAATATGCTGTTTAACATTGCATGTATTCAGGGACTGCTATTGATATATTTTTAATAACCTCTTCTGGATGGTGGATGCTTGTGACACTCAAACCTGTAACATGCTGACAAGCAAAATCTAGAAGAGCTTTGTGTCACTTTGGGTGAAATTTACCCCATAAATAATGAACAACTAAAAGCTGTTTACATTGATGTGCAAAGCCCATAGCAGCTGCTGTGGACTGTGTCAGCAATCAAAACTTCCCCTTATTATGAAGGTAGCAATAAAAGACAATGATTAAAGGCAAACGGAAAGCACTGATAGGATGTAGAGCTGATTAAAATGAAAAAATCTGATGGTGAAGTCATTAGCATGCTGCAGGCGGGTTTCTGGACAGAATGCAGGTGTAACTTCAGATCCTGTGTTGTTGGGAATGCCTGTGATTCTTGCTGAAATCAGGATGGGCTGAGCGGGAGGCACAATAGCAGCCTCCAGTGTGCTGGGCTTGCCTTTTGTCACACTCATCTTTAATGTTTAGCTTGGTGCTAACAGGTTTAGGTGTCTAACTTCAGTTTTTTAGGATTTTGTGTGTATCTGGTACCCTTGCCAAAGTGACCACGTACACGTGTTCATGTTCTTGATGCATGACATGGATATGCAAGCTTTGCAGTAAACAGAATGTGGTGGAGGACTGTAGAAAGAAGTCTTTTGATTTTGTGTTGTGCTTTATGTCAAAATCAAAGTCTGGTGAGAAAACCACCACCTGATTATGGCAGCCATATAGGTGCAGGTGAAAGGTTTGCTTGAGTCCACAGGAACTTTTCAGTTGCCACCAGTTAGGAGGTTGTGCCCTATAGCTGGCTGTGTAGATGTGACCAGCTACATAAAAGTCTCTCTGTGTCCCAACCTGTCTGCTGGCCCAAGCAGTGTGATTACCACTGCCCCATGTCAAAGAAACAGGGATGTGGCTTGGAGAGTGATTGGGTGGATTAATGGGCACCAGGAAATTCCTATTGAGACTTACAGATGTGGTAGCATCAGCTGGGGTTTGACTGCACCTGGCTGATGTACACAGCTAAACCAGATGGTACTGCTCAGCTTAGCCAGCCTGGATTTGTTACTGAGCTTTAGCCCTGTGTCTGTTGCGTTGTACCTGCCACTCCTTGGCATGTGTACACTGAAATGAAGGTGGTTAGCTTAACTGATGCCAAATGCTTCCATCTTTCCCATAGATCCAGTCACATGCAGACAGGTACCAGGGCACACACTTGCACCCACATCTCTTTACATCACACAGGCTGCAGAAAATATATTTATCTATCAAGGTGTGATGGTTTGAAACTGTCTTTTTAATTTTTTCCTTGCAAAGTTCAAAACAGAGAAAGTGAAAGAGTGTAAGAAAGCAAAATATTGATTGTTCTAAACACTTCCATTGGATAGATAGAAATGTTTAAGAACTATTACCCAAAACAAAGTGAGCACTCTGCACATTGTGCGTTCGGCAGTGGGGGCAGTTGCTGGGCTGTCTGGCTGCTGTTTCTTCTTCTCTTCTGGCTGAAGATAACGCGTACTGACCTTGGCAGCTAAGTTAACAACTTTCTGCTTAACAAACTCTGCTTTCTGTCCAGGGGGGTCTGGGGGGAAGCTCCTGGGAGAGAGAGGCCCCTTTGGGAGGGTCCCCTTTGGGGGGAAGCAAAGGGAGATTGGTTGTGCTTTTCTGTTGATTGTATATATTTGTAAATGTTGTGAATTTTGTATATTTGTACATATTCATTGCATTTCATCGTAGATTTTAGACTCTGCTTGTAAATACAGCCTTCATTTGCTTCCAGACTGGGCTAGCCTGGTTACTTGTTGGTGGGGGGAATTTCAGCTCACACCGACACACCTTTTATTTGTGTTTACTTGCTGCCTTTTCACAGCTGGGAGATTTAAAAAAAGGAATATGAGGTGCCTGTGAAAACAGACCCTGGCTTAGAACCCTGTGTTTTAACATAAGCTGAAAATACTTCTGTGCTTATGTTCACATCTTGCCTATTACACAGGGTTGTATGAACCTGTGTGCTTTGTGCTGATCAACAGCTGTTTAAAAATTATGGCTTCCCAATGATTTAAATGCTTTTACTAAAAACAAAGCTTTGTTTCACAAAAAGAAATAGGGGGTCTCATGCCGTTTTTTGAACTTGTGTTCCTGAACAGATTGACTTTCAATTTTTTCCAAGGATTCATGGCTAAATCTGTGATTTCCTTGGTAGCAGAGTACCCTGGCTGCTGGCTACAGGACATGGAGCAGCCTTGTGTTCCCTCCCTGGTTCAGAAACGGGGCTGAGACACAGGTGATAGTAAGCCAGGTCCAAAAGCTTAAGAGAATAGCACAGGCAACTGAAAGCAGAGAGTTAAGGATTTGGGAGTTACATCCAGCCTGTATGAGATTTTATTTTTCAAAAGTCTTTTTGTGTTCTAAATTTTTATGTATCTCTTTTCTACAAGGTGGTGCTTTTTTTTCGGTTTGGATGTGATGCTTGTTTTTTATGACACTTTAAAATAGCTCTCATTTCACTGGAATATGCCTGCTCTGTAATGAAATTACCACTGGTAGAGCATCCCTTTGGTTTTTGGAAAGATGTTACCTGTAAAAATATCATACCATAACTGCTATCAGAAGGGCTTTCCTGTGTTTTTTTAGGTGTAATGGGTCAGAATTATGCTCATTCTGGTGGTATTATTTTATGGTTCATATATACATTCTTGTTCACATATGACTGTATATATTTGGGTAGAGAAGTATATTCATGAATATACAAACATATATCTATGAACACATATATGTGTGTATTGATTTTTGAATGTCACTCTTGAGGATGTGGAGAAGTGAAAGAAAGGAGAAGAAATGGGAAAACAGCTCCAATGAAAAGACATTTTCCCCTTACAGGTTCCTGTATGAATCTGTATGACTGGTTTGTACATGTTTCTGAACTGGTCAAGCCTTTTGAGGTTTAAGAAGCTCAACAGCAAGGAGCAACAAGAGATGCATAGCCATGCTCAGCAGTATGTGATAGTGTTCCTTGTTTGTGTAAGAGGTTTCTGTATCAAATGACAGGATTAGAAAGATCCCATGTATCATCACTGGTTCAGGATTGTAGACTTAATTGATTCTGAGCAATTTATCAAAAGACTCAGTCGGAATAAGACTGAACCTGATGAGAAGCCTGATGAGCAATGTTTTGAAATCTGCACAGTTAATTTGAGGGATTGAGCAATACCAGGCAGGCAGGCATTGGGATCCTACCTGTAACGTGACACCAAGTGATCTGACTTTCAGGCGTAAGCAGTAGCGTCAATTCACAGTAAATCCAATGGGATCTCCAGCTGATTTGGCAGATCTGTTACTTCAGTGACATGCAGGTGTTTAACCCCAGTCGTCCTGAAGTATGGAAATGATGATATGCAGTAGATATTGGTTTGGGATTCATGTGCTTTTGCTGTCTAACACTGATGGGATTATGAGGAAGATCTTTGATAATCCTGGGATCATCAAGATCTCTTGTTAATAGAAATAATAATTCTTTCTGAGATTTTCTTGCCTCTAATAATATTTTAGATGATTTCCATTTTTCTTGCTCAGAGCCGCTTAAGCCCAGCTCAGGAATCCTGAGTTTCCTTTATCCACTCAAGAATCAAGAATCAAGAATCAAGAAGGTTGGAAGAGACCTCAAGGATCATCGAGTCCAACCTGTCACCCTACACCTCATGCCTATCTAAACCATGGCACCAAGTGCCACGTCCAATCCCCTCTTGAACACCTCCAGGGATGGTGACTCCACCACCTCCCTGGGCAGCACATTCCAATGGCCAACCACTCTCTCTGTGAAGAACTTTCTCCTCACCTCCAGCCTAAACCTCCCCTGGCGCAGCTTGAGACTGTGTCCTCTTGTTCTGGTGCTGGTTGCCTGGGAGAAGAGACCAAACCCCTCCTGGCTACAACCTCCCTTCAGGTAGTTGTAGACAGCAATGAGGTCTCCCCTGAGCCTCCTCTTCTCCAGGCTAAACAGTCCCAGCTCCCTCAGCCTCTCCTCTTAGGGCTCGTGCTCAAGGCCTCTCCCCAGCCTCGTTGCCCTTCTCTGGACATGCTCCAGCAATTCAACATCTTTCCTAAACTGAGGGGCCCAGAACTGGACACAGTACTCAAGGTGTGGCCTAACCAGTGCTGTGTACAGGGGTACAATGACCTCCCTGCTCCTGCTGGCCACACTATGCCTGATGCAGGCCAGGATGCCATTGGCTCTCTTGGCCACCTGGGCACACTGCTGGCTCATGTTCAGCTGCTGTCAACCAGTACCCCCAGGTCCCTTTCTGCCTGGCTGCTCTCCAGCCACTCTGACCCCAGCCTGTAGCTCTGCATGGGGTTGTTGTGACCAAAGTGCAGCACCCAGCACTTGAATTTGTTGAATGCCATCCTGTTGGACTCTGCCCATCTGTCCAGCCTGTCAAGGTCCCTCTGCAGAGCCCTTCTACCTTCTAACAGATCAACACCTGCTCCCAGCTTGGTGTCATCTGCAAATTTACTGATGATGGACTCAATCCCCTCATCCAGATCATCAATAAAGATATTGAACAGGATGGGGCCCAGCACTGATCCCTGGGGGACACCACTAGTGACAGGCTGCCAGCTGGATGTGGCACCATTCACCACCACCCTCTGGGCTCGGCCCTCCAGCCAGTTCCTAACCCAGTGCAGAGTGCTGCTGTCCAAGCCACAGGCTGACAGCTTGGCCAGGAGTTTGCTGTGGGGGACAGTGTCAAAGGCCCTGCTGAAGTCCAGGTAGACTACATCCACAGCCTTTCCCACGTCCACCAGGCTGGTCACCTGATCATAGAAGGAGATCAGGTTGGTGAGGCAGGACCTGCCCTTCCTAAATCCATGTTGGCTGGGCCTGATTCCTTGGCTATCCTTCAGGTATGCAGTGATTGCCCCCAAGACAATCTGCTCCATGATTTTCCCTGGCACTGAGATCCATTTTCATTGTATGGGCTGTTTTGGTGCATGTGCCTCTGTCCATCTTCACTCAAAACCTGCTGGTCTGAGCACTGGTGTGCAGTAGCAATTGTGGATTTCTCTCTCCTTAGCTGAATTCAAGTCACAGACAGAAAGAATGTTTTGAATAAAGGAGGTATGGCCTCTTCCAGTGGCAGAAAATGGTTATTTAAATGGCATCACTATTTCCTTATAAATTATCTGAAAGGAGTGAAGTTAGCACTCGAGGGCGAATCATTAGTCTGTGGATCATAGCAAAAGAGAAATGTCTACAGTTATGTACATCAACTCTGTAAGGAGCAGTTGTATCCTCATCAGTGCATGGGGGGGTTTTGTGTTGTCTGATACTGTGGCACCTCGGTTTTTATATGTGCACAATTTAAGGACCATGTAGCAATCTGGACTGAATTTTGGACTAGGACTTGAAAGGTAATGAATGATATGGAGACATGGATTTCTGTTATCAGTTCTAGCCCTTCAGATCCACCCTGACACACTATTATGGCTGCATTGTAGTTCAGAAGTACATTTTTGGATGTCAAATTTTAGGGAAGGAAATCACCAACTCAGTTTCTTGCACAATGTCTGGAGAAAAACAAATCACAGGGCCTGTGCAGGAATATTTTAAGCATCAAGACAACCAAGATAAGGCAACTAATGCAATTCTAAGCATTTTTTCTATGCCATCAGAAGAACTTTTAAAAACATTAGTTTTTATTTATCCCAAGCTCATTTGTTTCAGAAACACTCTTCAGGGAGTCACATCCATGCAAATGAGACCAACAGATGCAAAACTTCAGAGAGATGTGATTAATTTAAAACATTTTATGGTGTATTAGCTCTGCCTTACCAAGGTTATATTTAGGTTTTCAGGACTTTGGCCAAAGTTCATATTCATAGGAATAATCTGCAGTGTTGTTGACATGACCACCAGGAAATGCCTTTATGGCACTATGGAAGGTGAAGTATGCTTAATGGAAAATGCAGCCTACAGATGTGGGTTTTGTTTTCAGAAAGACTATTACAAAAGTCCTGGCTTTGCACTCCAGTATTTTTATTAACTTGTGATTGCAGTCACTGCATATGTTACTGTGAGCTGGAGTGATGGGGTCTGGAGGGTAGTGTTAACATGATTCAGAGGGAATTAATCAACATTAGTCAGCATGTGTCTCTCATGTACTTGGGGTCATGGCCTGTTCCAAACTAACTTATTTTCTTCCTATTCAGTGATGCAGGAAGCAAGATTTAAAACCAGAAGTAGGGTGCCAGGAATAAAAAGGTCACTGGGAACAATATGAAAGCTGATTAATAGGATCATCCTCATAGGTGAATTACAATTCTGCAAATGACTGTTCTATTTCTCATTCTATCCGTGTTGCAAAGTAGTTTTACCCTGGAACAATGCATCTGAATGGGTACACCTGAAAAATAAGTCTTAAAGGCTATGAGAATTTTTTTTCCCATTGAATTTCTTTTGTATTTTTCTTAGTGTGCACTAAGCCAAAGAGAGTTCTGAGCTATGTATAGATTTTGAAGAAGGAAGCACAAAAAATAACCCAAAAGAAAAATGACCAACAAACCAAAACCCTCATGGCCAGTGACATGTAGGGATCCAATATGATGAAAAGTATCCCTCCTGTCCATAGGCACTGAAATATGAGTCTCATTATTAAGCAACAGAATTTCCTGAATCATCCTATTCATGATATGCTTGATGTCAATTAACTAAGGTTTAGGACTCTAAGTTTTGTTATAGTCAGTATATCTAGGGGATAATGTAATGGTAATAAGTAAGTGAATATAAGCCATGAACCTGTGATGCAGTGCAGATGCAAATAAGGTCTCCAGAAAGTTCTGAAGATTTCATTACCTTTAACTTGCTCATAAAATGTGATTTTTAATTTTTTTTTTTTAAATGAGAAGAATCCTAGGAATGTGGTGACTAAAACAGAAGACAACTGGAGGTTTTGACTCTGAGGAGGTTTATAGATTATCTTTGGGGAACAGGCATGCCTGAAAAGAAAAAAAAAGTCTATCTCCTGTTATGTCAGATCCAATCTCCCATCGATCACTGTCCTCATTTCTGAACACACATGTGCCTGACGCTGCAGTGAGATCTGGGACAGTATTGGTACCATGTTGCAGCAAACTGCACCATATGTTACCCCTTGAAGAATTCTCCCAGCTTCCTGTAAAATACGCACAGCAATTAACTGCTGCTACCTTGATTTCCATGGGGAGTTCTGCATAAACACAGTCGGCCCCAAGGCAGCAGCAGCAACGTCTGCTCCGCAGTCTGCGGCCTCACGGATGCACCTGCACACGATTCGTCTCTGTTCGGTGCACTGCATGGAGTTTGGGTTGGCGTGACAAGTCTATGCACACAGGAATAAACTGTGACGCTGTTTTTGCTACCTCTTCCATCTGTGGTGGCCAGTGTGCACAGAGGCTCTCAATATGACACAGTTTCTCATATACGTAGTTAGAAGATGAGTAATGAGATCTCAAAGCTGTGCCCAGCTTGGCAGGAAATGGTTGTGAAATTCAACAGGAATTTTACTTTGCATTGGTTCTAGAGGGGAAACTCTCAGGTATAACTGTGATGCCAAGGAAGGCGTGTGAAAAAAAAAAACATCTGGGGAAAAGAGCATTCTGGGGCTTGACTTTTTGAACAGGAAGGTGTAATATGGACTGGATGCCCTGAATTCTGTTTGGTTTTTGGAGACCCCGTCTCCATGGCCAAGCAGCACCACAGGTAAGCTCTTCTTAGATAACTGGGAAATCTCTGATTTCCAAATAAAGTCCCAGCTAACAGCTTATTCTGTGACTCTCATTCCAGAGAAGACTGGAAAGTTGCACAACAGCCTTGAAAAGATACGTTGAGTGACTACAAAGAAATCTGCGGGTGTATGTATATAAAAGTTTGATATGTATTAGTTTTCAAGGTTTTTTTCAGACATAGCAACAGACCTGTAGCATGTAGAAGAGAAAGAGAAGTGAAGGCTCTGCCTGTCCTCTGAACTTAATTGTGAAACTGT
Organism: Indicator indicator; assembly: GCF_027791375.1. Lineage (NCBI taxonomy): Eukaryota > Metazoa > Chordata > Aves > Piciformes > Indicatoridae > Indicator > Indicator indicator. The sequence continues at coordinate 4,441,499 of NC_072022.1, read as the reverse complement.
CCCCTAGATTCAGAACCTGGATTTTGTTTCTTAGGACCAGATATCAGTCCATCAGAACACCCCATCTAGCCTATTCTTATGACTCCAGATATCCCAGTGTAAAGTCAGAGCACTCAGGGATGTTGTGCATTTGGTCAGCTGGCAATATTGTATATGACAAATTCTATCCTGGCATTCAGGCTGGTCTAGAGGATGAAATTTCATCACCCATGCCTCTGCACTCAGAGCTACAAATGGCAGGGCTCTTACAGAAGGAACTGTGGAAACTTTTTGCAAAGCTGAAGGAGAGTCACACTGGTGTTCCAGTGGGATTCTGGTCTGCGGCATAGGGCTGACATTGTAGCCCATCTCTGAGATGGAAGTTGTGCACATCACTAGGCAGCCATCATAACTTCCTTTGCTGAAGGAAGTTGTTCAGTATGGGTATGTATTTTAGCAAGGCAAGAAGAGTTTTCTTAAGTGCGTTTCCTGATTGTTTTGGTTAGAAGAGACATGGCTGTCAAATCCAAGCAGACAATTTCTGTGTTCCTCTGTGACATTAAAAACAGACTGATGTTTCTAGCAAAACCCAAGGGAGATAGGGAGGGACATCTAGTGGGTTTGAGATTTGTTCTTATAATTGTTTGCTGCTCATCAGTATCTCTATTTATTCATCTTTCCATAGACCTAAATATTTTTGCAGGTGGTAGTGTATCTAACTGTATGTTGATATATGTGTAAGAGAACTACTGCTGCAACACAGGACACAACATTGGAAATGTTAATGACTGGATTGAAGTTATACAGAACATGAGTTGAAGGCTGAAAATTCTATGCAATTCTGACCATTGGTTTTGTCTGATAATTGCAAAATCTTCATTCCCCAGCATCCTTCATAAGGATAAATTATCATGTAAATATTTAAAAGCTCTCTGGGCTGTTTTCAGCTGCTTGCTTTTTAATACAGTATTTGAATATTATACACAATTTTTGCTATTTACTCCTTGTGTTGTTATATAAAGACTTTGTAGCTGTCTTTTATCCATTTGCATGATTAGGCCTTCTACCACTGGTGTGAAATCTTTTCTGGTATGCTAAATATTCCTTACCATCCTTTATAGACTTGTTAAGTGCTGCTCTGCTTCTCCCCAAGCCTTTCCAAGGTTTCATCATGTCAATCTCTTGTCCAGTTGTAAGCTTGGCAAAGTGAAATGTGTTCTTGGTTTGATGTGAGCACGTATCAGTTGTTAATGCTAATGGAAACTCGGTGTATGCTGAGACTAGGACAGAACTGGTAGAGACTCTTACAAAGTACTGAAAGGGAAAAATATCTTTTGTTTTGGCTGAGGAAAGATAAATATCTAATTTCCCTGACATGGTATACTTCTTCCTTTTCTTTCCTGTTTTTCTCTCCTCTGTAAAATAACCTCTTGATCTAAATCTGGAAATTCTGACAGTAAGAGAATAAAGTGAAAAGGGTAGGGAAACTTGAGTTTAATTTAGTTTTAAAATCATGTATCACTGTACTCTTCCAGTAACAATGTAAGGGATCTGGGACTGTCGTTTTTGGTGTTAATTTGCCTAATGCTCCTTGAAGAACACCAGAAGGGGATAATAGATACACCAGGATTTCACAGGGGTGTGTGTGTGTGTGCAGGGATTTCTGGGGCAAATAGCAAGAAATTATTCAATACTGTTATTTAATACTGTTCACCAGTGACCAATTTGGTTCCAATGGTTGCATGTCTTGTTTCTTGACAGCAACAAATTCTTGATTTGGTTTCAAATATCCGGTGATGTGTTTTAGTAGGCTGAGCATGTAGAAGTTGGTTTGATCTGTTTCCTTTGCATGAGAATGGTTACACTCAGATTTGTTGGTAAATTCACTTAATACTGTGTTATCTGCTGTGTTTTGAAATGAGGACTTGGTATAATAAGATTTTGTTAGTTGTATATGCAGATGCAGCTTGCTTTATAGTTAAAATGTTCCGTTTTTTGATGGTTAGGGATATGCCTTTTGTTGTGTGCCTAAATCTATTCCCCCAATGAGGTCCTGTGAAGTGCTGATGTGAATCAGACCCTTACCTCAAAATGTGTGCTTGAAGGAAGACACTCTGAATGTTATGAGTAATAGCAGGATAAAAAATACAGTAGTGTGCTTTGAGAAAAGCAGAACCCTAAGGAAATCCTGGACTCATGTGGATTTATGATTTACAGTATGGGTCCTGACTCTGAAGCAGATTTCTTCCTGTCCAGTGTTGTGGTGGTCTTGTCTTTTTTACTCCAAATTCAGCTGCCTATGGGAATGTTATTCATCCTCTAACTCCTAGCCCATCATAGTCAATGGTTCAGACTGTTCACTGGTTTTCTTCTATAAGAGAAGTTCTCTGTAGGGATTTTCTGTATCCAAGGGGCTTTGTTACAGCTGTTGTAGAGAGGAAAGAGGTCTTCGTCCCAGCATGCTAGCAGAACTGGAGATCCATCCAACTGTCAAGGTGCTGTCACACATAAGCTTCTGCTTTGGTGGAGCTCTATGATGCAGGCAAAATGCTGCTGATTTTCACATCTGTAGCAGGCCTCCAGTGAGTTCGTCAGTGACTGTTTGGAGGACTTGCTGGGAACATTATCACCAGTGGCTTCTCATGGTTGTGCAGACAGCAGATTGTATTAGAACAGTGAGTAGTAAGAGTGTTGTAATGGAATTTCATTTAAAAATATGGTACATACTCTGTTTACACTAGCTTTGTTTTCAATAAATGTTTAGTAAAGAGAGGGAAGCAGGAAGAGATGCAGCAAATGAAACCTAGATATTGCATTTAGATAAATCAATGTCATATTTCAGGGCAGATATTGACCGTATTCATTATGGTTCACAGATCTTGTTTCTCGATCGTATAATCTGTGCTAATTGACACAAATATATTTCCTGTAAGTTAACTCAGAAAGCCTTTATCGTTGCTTAAGTTCATGGTAACACCTCCACAGTCAGTGGGAATAGCAGCTTGATGACTTCCACTTTGACAACGCTGTTATTTTGCAGAGATATTTAATAACAGCACTTTGGCTCCTATCAAAAAACAATTTAATGCATTTATTAGTTTGAAGAAGCATGTTAAGCAATTACGTAAAACTGTTCAGTACAAATCATTTGTGTAGGACTCTCTCCTAGCACTGAGAGTAACATGAAGAGTCACACATTGTTGTGAACAAGTGTTAACATTCCCAGAAAATTCTGTGAATCTTTGGGTGAAGCAGTAAAAATATCTCATATCTGTTAATCTTGTTCCCTCACTTAGCCTACTGCAGCAAACTGTTGAAGGTTATGTAAGAACAGAGAAGCTTGCCTTAAAAAAACAGAACTTTCAGGGAACATGCTGAAGATCAGAGCTTGAGTATTGAATCGCCTCTTCTGCTCAGGTCTGTGCTTTTTCTCATAGTTATTTATTGATTCCAGGGGAAAACAAAAACGTGAAGAGAAGGCAGCATCGCTTCCTCTTAATGCTGCATTGCTTCATGGCTTATAAGATCTTACCTATTTCTGGGTGTTTTGGTTTATTTTCTGGTTGCTCCTGTGACAGCTTTGGAAATTAAAGGCTCACAATAACCTCTGGTGTAAACCTTGAGGGTGAAGAGCCAAACTGCAGATATGGTCTTGTGTCCTGACGTACCAAAGGATTCTAATCACAACAGAATTGTGATTTTTCTGGTCTATTAGAACAACTTGGCTCAGCCCATCAATGGGGGAGCAGTCAGAGGGAAAAAATGGATTTCTTTGTACAAATGCACTTGTAAAAAGCCCAGTGGTTTTGAAACCACCACTGTACTTCTGCTTGCAAGAGATGCATGATTCCAGAAAAGAACAAAAGACAAAGAGACTTGTGCGTGCGTGAGGTGGGGCAGATTACAGTCATCTTTTTCTGTGGGCATTTGGAGCAAAGATGAGCTGAGATTATCCACAAATCTCATTTTCCCTTATCTTGGATCATATCAAGAGACTTCTAAAAGGATTACAAGGGCTTTGGTCTGTTTCCTGTGCTGAGTCCTGACCGTGTGGCATTACAGCGTGGCAAGAGGGATAAAGGAGGCTGCTGTGCCTGTAGCAGCCCATGCTATGGCCTGACTGGCTGTCAGGATGGCTTTTTTACTTGCTTTGGATAACACTCTACTGGCAGAAAAGTTTTGTTGGCTGAATTCTGTGTTAAATGGACACTTTCTTTCACTATGAATTGAAATTTCAATAATTAATCTAAGAGGAAACTAAGATTGTCTTCCAGAGGAAACTCTACAGTTGTAAGTACCAGTTAAGCGATCCAGATCAAGTGCATGGTAAAATCTTCACCTAGAGAAGGCAATGACAATTGCATTGAGTATTCCCAGAAGCAACATAAGTCCTTCTACCTCCAGTAGAGTTTAACTTACCCTGTGTAAAACTTAGCCTTCTATCCATACAACCTTTCAGATGTATTAGTGAGCATCTGATAATGAAAGTGTCCTGTCACCAGAACTACACATTCTCATCCAGACCAGAACCCACTTAGTTCTTGTCAGGTGAAGTTCAGAAAAAGAAGAGACAATCTTGGAGAGCCACTATAAGGTATGAAAGAAAACCGAGAGTTTATAAATAGGAAAGAGCTAGAAGGTGCTTGAAGTTCCAATTAGATCAAGTCAGTAAATGGAAAGATGGTTGGAAACAGCAATCAAAACTTGTAGATCAATGTTTTTAAAATAGGAAGGGAAAAAAAATGCCATCTCTTGTTTATAAAGTGCCAATGATTTTTTGTTTGTCTGTTTAATTATTCCTTTAATTTTCATTTACTACAGAATTTCTAACATCTTGTTATTAGATTTTTGTCCACATGGCTTCCAGCTGAGGGTATCAAGATGTCTCAAGACCTTAATTCTATGAATATTTCTCTAGATCATCCTGTGAGTGCAGATGATTTTCAGAACTGATGTTACATTGGTCTTGTAGAAATCTTGGAAGTGTTTTAGTCTTTGCAAGCAGTGAAGATTAGAGTGAGAATTTCATGTCAGTATTATCTTGATCTTATAATTAAAGGTCCAATCTTTCATTGATGTAAATCAGACGTTTTTCACTCCCTTCACTGAAACTTCACTACAGATAAGGGTCTGGACTTAAGTATTTAAAAGGTCCCACTGTGAAACTTTCATTAGTGGCTGATTTCAAATATCTTTAGGGACTTTGACGCTTCTCATCTTCAGTGTGCTAGAGAAAATAATCTTCATATCCAAATATGTTAAATGGTGGCCTGTCCTGTCTGTGTGTACTGTGTGAAGCCCAGAGTTGCTGTGTTTAGGTACAAACCACAACTTGTAACTTCCGCCAGATTAAAGGTTTCTGGAAATTTTCTAGAAATTAGCTCAAGATTTAGCACAGAGAAAATCCAGCAGTACACAAACAGGCTGGGCTGTCACGAGTGAGGAATGCATTAAAATCCAATATATACACAAAGTTCCTGATATTACACCTTTATGCTTCTGCTTCATTTCTTGAGGAATTCAATGGGAACACTAGCCTTAAAGAATACAAAAAATTAGCATTCCTGCTAAAAGGGACACTTTATTAGGCTTTGCTCATCATGCCACTGGCAGATTAAAAGCAATGTGTTTTAAAAACAGTAAAATACATCTCTGTACAGTGCAAGATAATGTGAGAAACTACATACAGTGGATTCTCTGTCTTCGTTCTCAGGTCTAGGTAGCTGTATCATGTGACCTCATTTTTGGTCCATGGCTATAAAAATACCCCATCCTTTGCACACAGAGGTTACCTTGAATAACCCCTCCCTACACAGAGTTGTATTGCTGGCTTTCCAAATCATACAAATTACTCTGAAGTGCAAACCGCAATGGAAATAGTCCAAAATCACATTCTTGGCACAGCTCATCACACTCTGTGTGATTTGCCAGTTCCCTTTTCCTAGAGCTTTAGGGGTAGTTTATGAAAATGTTTGTGTCACATGGAACACTCAAACCAGTGTGTTTTTTTCACTCTCATTACTTGCTGGTATCAAGACAGTATCAAGAAGGAGGAAATTAATGTAACTCAAATAGCACATTTATAGCTCAAGCTTATTTATTATGTTAAACAGATGAATGGGCCTATTGTATGGCTCTTGTAGCAATTGTTAGAATTTAACACTTGGAAAAGGGGATCAGACATGGACTTGACTTTGTGACTTGACACAAGGTGTCTTGTGTTTTCTCAGGTCTTCAACTAATTGTTCACAAATTTTTGATCATTAAAATGTTTTTGAGAGGATGTTTATGGAAAGGGAGTTCATTGCAAGACAGCATTTAAATAAACAGAGTATCTAATCTGCATTAAGAATATTTCAGAAGAAGGAATTTCAGAGAAAAAATGAGGTAGCCCAAAATGTCTATGTATGTGTAGTGTTGATAGGTGGTAATGCTGCAGCACACGTAGCGTGGTTTAACTTGTTCTGTACAGTGCTTCATTAAAGAAAATCTCTTGCTCCATGACAGCTTGCTTGATGAGCATCTAGTTTAAACACTGTTTAATAGATGGAGAGGTAGGGAATATTGTAAAGTAATGCCTGAATATCCAGGAGAATCTATCTGGTATGTTCAAAGGAGAGGGGTAAGTAGGATCCATACAGCTTCAGACATGTAAGAGAAGCTAAGGATCAGATTATGATATCCTTCTGTAGTTGGCATGTCCCATGAGTCCTCACACAAATCTATTAAGAGCTAGTTGAATTAAGAAAAGAAGATGTTATTCAGTAAAGGTAAATGTATCATAATCTTACTATTAAATGGTAAATCCTCTGCAGGATTTTTTGTGGAGTACTTTGGAACAGATATGTTATTGCTATTGTTAACCATAACAGACTAGAGAGTAGGGATGAATTATTAAAGCAACCACTTTCTTGTGCAGAAGCAGACAGTATAGTTTCAGGTCCTGAAAAATGAAGCACTCACATGCTTAATCCCAGGGTTTGCTTTCCTCTTTAGTCATGGGAAAGACAGATTAATTGGTGATTGCACCATCCAGTGTATCATCTTGCAGTGCAGTCTCTTCTGAGACTACCTCTGCTTCAGATGAATGATCCCTGCACTGGGTTCCTGACTGGACTGAAGCTGCACTTGCAAACATTGCTGTGGGCTCTGAACATCTCAGATTTACTGTAACCTTTTGGTATTAACCACTTGTGGGTGTTTGTACTGCCCTAACAGCCTGGGTGATGGCTGGTGTTCACAGTGTTTTAGTCTTGTGAATATTGTTATTCACTCGTGTAAAAATGATTTGCTATTAAACTGTTAATTAAAAGATTTCATATACTTGGTTTGGAAGCAAACAAATTATCTCTACGGTGTGAATGACCAATTACACAGCACAAATAAGAAATGGGAAAGAGTCTGAGTGAATATTCTACAGATTCTTTGGGTAAAGTTTGTTCATCTACAGCCTTTTCCCCTGGCCCAGGGAAATTGATGAGAGTTTGGGGCTTTGGCTTGGGCACTTCAATTGTCTGTTTTACAGTTAAAATAACAAACACACCAGTAGTCTGTGTGCAAACTGCTGGTAATTGGAAAAAGGGCTGAAGTTGTCAGCAAATGTGTTTGTCAGCACAGATCTGACCAGTTGTACACATTACCTTAAATGACATTTCTTCCTTTACAAGAGAAATTGTAGAGTGTATGTCCAACTAGTTTCCTTGATGTCTGTCACGCAGTGGGCACAGTGTTCTGTGGCACATATCCATTGCATGTTAAATACCCTCCAGCTCTTCTTGTTTATTATCAATCATAAATAGGCTGTTTTCCAATTCCTTTATCAAAAAAAAGTTCTGGTAGCACAGTAGACATTTGTGACAAGTGGAGTTTGGCAGCTCTGCCCAGCTTGAGTTTTGCCTATTGATGATAGGAGATGCTAAGAGCTCTCTTTTGGCAGGAGACTGATGACACACTTAGAAACAAAGGATATTTTCATCCAAGTTCTGGGGTGGGGGGGAGGGTTTTTGTGTGTGTGTGCTATTGGTTGTGGGTTTTTGTGTGTGTGTGTTACTGGTTGTGGATTTTTGTTGCTGTTGTTGTTTGTTTGTTTTTAATTTAGGTTAAGCACTATTTGTATTAGGCATCCTAGTACACAGTTCCTCTGACAGATCAGCCTTATGTAGTACACAGAATCATAGAAGTATAAAGGCCAGAAAAGGTCTCCAAGATCATAGAGTCCAACTGTTATCACAACACTGTGATTGGAATCCTAAATTCTAAAATTACCTGGTTTTTTATGCTGCTGCAGATAGAATTGAAAGCTGGTAGCTCTGTCTCAGCCCTGGCCTGGGTCTCTTATGCTTCTGTTGTATGGACAGTTGTAAAACCGTGAAATACTATGGCATTGCCATTGACATGTGAAGAAAAAGGACATCACAGAGGTGAATTAATGAAGTCTTTTGTGAAACAAAAAACTGGAATGATAGAAAACTATTTTGTTTGCAAATTATTTATGTTCCCTGTAGCAAGGGGAGCGATTATTTCTTTCTATGAGATGCAGAAAGCAAGAAGTCTTATTTCTTCTAGTCTCATACAAGCCTGTTCAAATCCAAGTTTGGGTTGGGGAAGGAATAGGATGGAGAAAAGCTATGAATCTTGCTACTCTCCATTACACTGATAGGGTGAAAAGATAAATAACAGACTCCATGTGAGTGAAATCTTCTCCTGTAATTGTCACTTCTGGACTGTAGTATCTACTTTGTTGGTTTATTGCACATACTGTGTGCTATAATTTCCTTTCCATGGCTTTTCAGATTGTGGCTGTTCTTGTACAGGTTGGCACAGGGTTCTGCCTTCACAGTGCATCCACAATGGGCGGTGTTCCACTGAATAGTCTGCAAGGACTCAGGACATGAACATCAACATTAACGTACAGACAAGGGGACTGATGCTAGTGGTTTGTGAAGCATCAATAATTTTGCTGTCTTTGGTTAAGCAGCAATTGATAGAATTAAATGCTGAAGTGCTATAATATCAACACTTCATTATGATGCTTAACAATTAGGGAAAAAGCCAGTGTGGTGCGTATCTGGTCAGTTGTTGTTATGACGCTGGTAATGATACAGTAGATGTCTGGTAGGAGGGAATGTATATTCTCTGTCTTACGTGGTTTTTCTTTACCCTGAAATTCTCTGTGTCTTTTTTTTTCCATGTTCTTTCTCTTGTTGTTTCCACTTGGGCTATTAAAGACGATGTTTTACATTGGCAAACTTTCCAGTATCTTTAGTACGCTGGTATTCAGTGGCTGGACAGTACCCAGCCAAGCTCTCACAAAGCATCACCCTGACATAAAATCTACTACAAGTAGTGGAAAACCTGAAGTCCAAATGAGCTCATCAGTTCATGCGCTATTATCACAAATGGAATATTTGACTGTCACAATTTTCTCACAGTAATTATCATGTCAAGACTGCAGATATTCTTTCCACAGGGAGCTGAGGGATGCTATGCTTTTAAAATACTCTATATGCATGATAAGGCTTCGTTCCCTGTTAGCTTCCTTATCGTTTGACTATTTCTTCTGAAGTAAGAAACAGATGGCAGTATTCACTGTAGTAAGTGCAGAAAAAACATGCCAGCCAATTAGGGAGCTTTACACTGACTGAAAATCTCGATCCTTTTCCAGTATTTTGGTGATTTTCTCCTGTCTTGTGTGTCTAGAAGAAATCTTGATTTATCGTTTAATAGAATCATAAAATTAGAGATTAAAGGAATCATAGGTCATTAAATCTCTAGCAATGAGCCTGAAAACTAAGGGCTGAAATACAGTTTATGGTTGTTTGTTTTGTTTGTTTTTTTTTTTTTTCCCAAGGATCATTATGGTCTGCCATAAAGTAAAAAATCAAAACCCCCAAATCTCCTTGTTAGTGTGAACCCTACCGTCCTTTGAATGGGCTGGGATAAATGTGTTTGTGGATGATCTTAAAATATGTACTAACTCTTCAAGCTCTAGCACATCAAACTCTGCCTCATCCAATAAATGTCCTTTCAGATACCACAAGATTTTAAAAATTAACTCTTTCTTAAATCTTTGATGTCAGGTCAAGTTCCTGAAACTGTGAAATTGTCGTTCCAATAGTTAACTTCTCAACTTTCTCATCAGGGAAGGTTCCTATCCTCTCATTCCCTAACAAATGAGGGAGAGATCTCTCAGAAAAAAAATAATTCTTGGAACCAAACTTAGAGGTCACTGCTGAAAATGCTGGTCAGTACTGCTGTGCCCCTTGCGCATCTGTGTGTTCCTCCTGCAGTTAGTATTACTGAGACCATAAAAAAAGGGCATTTTAGCTTCTAATACATGATTTCATTCCTTGGTTGTGTTCTGCTTTGATCATTTCACTTGGCTATTCTGCAGTCCTCTCCTCACAGTTCCACTGTTTGATTTCAGAGGCAGAACTATGCAAGTTTCACTGCTGTATCATTTTCAGCCCAACTTTTATTTTTTACTTTATTCTGCTGCATTCTTCCACAACTTTTCTTTGCTGTTCTTAAGATTATAGCCCTGAGTGTCTATTGTAATGGCATTATGTATATTTCTCTACTAACCTTTTTGGTATCACTCTTTTTCAATGACTTTTCAATTGCAGTCAATGAGCTTCTAAGGATGTAACCTCAAGCAAACCTGGTGCCACTTACTAGGATAAATTTAGTCTATGAAAGATGAAATTCTGCTTCAAGCACTAAAGCAATTTTCAGAGTAGCATATCAGCTTTTATCAAGCTTGGATTATTCTTCCTAAAGGAAGATATTGAGTATGTTTATGGGTGACTGTGGTCACTGGGAAGCATTTGGTGGTAGTTAAGGGTAAAATAGTGATTGTTCTTCAAAATTAGAAACAACTGGTAGCTCTGCAGCCATAATTTAAATTTCTTTTTAAAAACACTTTATGTTGTTCGGTGATTGAATGCATTTGGACTTATGGAACTTTTCATTTAATGCTGCTCTCCATTGTTCTTGGCTGAAGCCCAAGCCTCACATCTTCTGGTTGCAGGATTCCTTTCTGCAAGCTCCATCCTTTGCTGAAGGCTCACTGTAACATGAGACCATGCCCATTTCCCAGCAGGCAGCACATTAAAGGTCTGTGTGTGGACCAGCTGCAGAGACAGGTGTTATTCTGCTTTCCTTTCTTCTTCTCCCCTTACTTGGTCTTGTAACTTCCCTAATGTACTGTCAAGTCCTGAAAGAAACAATCCAGTAAACCTTATAACTTTGGAGAAAGCTCTGATTCAGATGGGGTAGAGCTGGGGATTTTGGTCTGAAGTTGAGTGCTCTTAACCACTTGCTTGCCACATTTTCATTGGGCCTTTATGAGAGTGAGCCAAACTGAAAATCTAGCTTTGGGATAACTGCAGAGGTCACAGGCACTGAGCAGTCATCTTTTTGGGCCACTTTGCACTGCAGATGCTGCTGAAGCCTCAAAGTTTGGATAGGCACGCTCATGCTCTGCTTCCCTCCCACAGAAGAACTGCATACAAGTGACTGCCTGTGAACAACCTGTGAGCTGTAAGTGCAGCTCTTGCTTGTGTCCGTTTCACATGGATGTTGCTTTTTTTGTTGGGTCTAATTCACTGCAGCTGTGGGGCTGTAGTAATCAGAGACTATCTCTGCTCTAATGATGAGGGATCTGTAGGAAGAATAAGTAGGGCCTAAAGGAAGTACAGTGAGACACGGTCCAAACCTCAGCCTAGTTCCTTTACCCGTTATTGATGTGTCTTCTTTCTGCTCCCATCACTCTCACTTGCTTTCAGCGTTCTGCTCAATGTCTCATTTGAACTATAACCTTTTCTGCACGATCATTTACTTATACGTGCCTGTACAATATCATTTGGGGTTCTGCAGGTAACACGGACTAACACGTCTTAGGAGCAGATTCTTTTTTAGAGGAAGGCAGCTTCTCTAAGAAGAAACAACTATGGGAACTTTAATCAGCCCAGTGTTGTAACTTCCTTTCTAGCCAGTGATAGTGGATCAGTCCAGTGGGAATAAACTGCTCAGGGAGGTGGTGGAGTTGCTGTCCCTGGAGGTGTTTATGGAAAGATTGGATGTGGTACTTAGTGACATAGTCTAGTCAATGTGGTGGTGTTAGGTCATAGGCTGGACTTGATCTCAGAAATCTATTCCAGCCTTAATAATCCTGTGATTCAATGATTCTGTCTATTCATCAGGTAACATAATTTTGAGGAAGATTTACCAGTCTACATTAGGTTTGTGGGCCCATTTCAAGTACTCAACCCCTATCTGGTATTACAGCATGTATGGATCACTTTGTCATCTTGAATTATCACAGGGAAAGCTAATGCTGAGGCCCTGGGAAAAAGATCTTCATTTTTGCAGTCACAGCATAGCCTGGCCTTTTAACGTGCTACAACAGCTGATGTGGTTGTCTACTAGTGGTTAATGATGATGGTCAGCACAAGGTGGAAAAGCTATGTGGACATTCTGAAAACCTTTCTCTGACTCATTCATGTGTTTTTTTTTTTTTTTAATGTGTTAACAAGTCGGATAACTGTAGCTTCAGTTAAATTTCAGTGTAATAGTTCATTTAACCTTTCTATTATTATTTTGGTTAACATAATGAACGCTTTCTACTGGATATTTGGATATTTCAATGTACTAGAGTGAAACAAATTATGGCAAGAAGAAATTATCATTTAAATGCCATGAGGTGGCAGTGACCTCACCCACTGAAATAATTACAAGGACTGAGATCACAAACATTAGCCATCCATAAAGGTTTAACCACATCTACTTTTCTGCTTTTCATTGCATAGTCAAAAAGCTTTAAGTGAGCTGTAAAATATGTGAAAAATTAATTTAGCTGATGGGATAGTAATTTCATCCATCAGCTAGTAAAACTGTCCAGGTCACACTAACTGTACTCTGTTCTAGTAGAACTCAGGTAACCTACTGAATTTCTGTTAGCTTTTTTTCAGTTTTAAAAATCAGAGTGAATTAGAACACGTAGAAATGCTGAGTTTATTCCCATTTCTTTGTCTTTTTTTTGTAGGTTAAACCCCGATAATGCTCACTGGGATTTTCTGTAAGGATTGAGGAGATCAGAGTGAGATCATATGCAGGCTATTTAAAGCAAACACCCATACTCACAAAACCCTAGCAGGGTATTTCTTTTGCTGGACGTGGACAGTGATAATATTATTGTGGCCACTCTCCAGTGATATTTCTGCTGCTCCTTGACTTATAAAAATGTTATACATCATTGACTGCCTAAAATCACAGAAGCATGGAAAAGAGTCCAACCATTATCTAACTATCAAGTCTGGTGCTAAACTGTGTCACTCAGCACCACATCTGTGCATCTTTTAAGTACCTCCAGGGATTGAGATTCAACCACATCCCTGGGTAGCCTATTCCAGTGTTTGATAACCTTTTCAGTGAAGAAGTTTCTTCTGCTATCCAATCTGAACCCATTTTGGTGCAGCTCTCATCCTATCACTTGCTACTAGGGAGAATAGACTGACCCCCACATCACTGCATCCTCCTTTCAGGGAACTGTAGAGAGCAGATCTTTCCTGAGCCTCTTTTTCTCCAGTCTGAACAATCTCAGTTCCCTCAGATGCTCCTCATAAGACTTGTTCTCTAGGCTCTTCAATAGCTTCATTGCTTTTTCCTGGACACGCCGCAGCACCTCAATGTCTTTGCTGTAGTAAGGGCATGATATCAGACTGTAGACCTTAGTCAATTGCAGAGCTGCTAGTGTCAGTGCAATAGTTATTCTTGACAGTTGCCTTAGATGATTCATATTGTTTATTTTAAAATCAAAATTGCATCTGGAGCCTGGGTTGCTTTTTAGGCAAAATTTATTACTTGCAGATTACCCTTACTGAGGTCAGTGCTGACAAACTTACATTTCTGAGCACATCAGTCCAGGTATGGCTGCACAGAACACTCCTTTAGACCTTCCAAGATTATTTACCTTGGTAATATGTAGAAGAGTACAGTTTGGTAGAACGTATTCACTGGAATTGGTCCTCACAGAAAAAATGTGACCTTGTAGCAACACCTGGGTGTGCTTCCTCCTTGTTCTCTGCTCTCTTTATGTGGTGGGGCTGAATTTCCATAAACAACAGAAACACAAACCATGCTGCAATGAGATATAGCAGTAGAACCATGGCGATACTCCATACTTTCAGTTCAGCACCTGCTTTCCGTGTAGACCGCTGCTCCTCTGCTTGAGTAAAGAAAATTAGAGATCTTTCTCATGGGGAAGTTTTGCTCCCATATTGCCTGAGTAAAACAACAGCACAATGCCTAAGTCAGGGGTGAATCAGAGTCCAAACTTTACTTCTGCAAAAGCGGGCACATGAATCTAGTTGTGTTGTGAAGGGAGTGAATGTTATTAAAAGGAGCATGTTTGTTCATGTTCCAGGGTGTTACAGGGTATTATAGATAGCTATATTTAGCTTGTGTGACAGCTAATAAACTCTTGTATGCTGACAAGGGAAAACCATGCTGACACTTACTGTTGGAATACAACTCTTCAGTCTGACATCTTACACTTTTACCAGCACTACCATATGGCTTCTTTCAATACCTCAGGCAATTCTGACCACTTTTTCTCGTGGCGGTTACTTATTTTATATCTCTCTGTGTGTGTGTGTATATATATATATATTGCATGTAACTGTTCAACTGTGTTAGTTTGGTTTAGCAGTGGGTTAAATGCAATAATAATTTACATGTGAGATATGCATCTCCTTAAAATTTATTTCACTTGAAACATAACAAATATCCAGAGGGGATGATGATAGATAACTGTTGGCCCAAATCACTAACTTGGTTCTAAAGTCACTTTCCAAAGCTTTGATTGGTATTGCTTTTTTGGATAATGTTTCCATCATTCTTAGAGGCTTTATGAAGTTTGAATGCAGGTTCAAATTATTTCCATGTCTGGGGATGTGATTAAATCTGATTAATGTAACAAATACTAAAGTTGCCTCTAAGAACAATATAGTACAGGGTTGGTCTGAAGATTTTCCATCGCTTATTGTTTGCTGAGCCTGCAAGATTGAACTGCCTTGCAAATACAGTCTGTGTTTTTTTTATCTCCTTTTTGAGTTGAAGTATATTACTCAGAATTCCTACCTGTCTGTATTTTTCCATGTCGTATCATAAACCCCTTTGGAAGATAAAGATGGATGTGCTGACAGCTGTGGAGTTGTTTTTTTCACAGCCACTAATTATAGCTGTTGGTTGAGTCCTGCAGTAGTGATCACACAAAATATTTGTCTTATCAGGACAAGCCTGATATGTGGAGAGGAGTAATTATTTTCTCCCCTGTGTATAATATTATGCAGATACCAAGGAAAAAGCAAACCTAGTGAGGGTAAGTGACTTCTAGTATTTTTCAACATCTACCTAAAGACCAGATTTCCCTCAGATGCTCTGCTGACTTTTTCTTATATTTGTCAACAGTTCTGAGGAACCCTTGTTCTTTCTCACCCTCAAGCACCAGGGCTAAATGGATGGGGTACTGAACAACAGTTCCTTCTGGTTTCAGAAGGAATTTTTTGAGCTGAAGGACTGCAGAATCTGGCTCAGCGTTGGGTTAGCTCCATTACAGGCGTTTAGGTTAAATGCATATAAACCCCACGTGAATGTACAGAGCTTCATTTTATGTTCCTTTCAAATCAAGGGATGATTTTTGAGGTTTTAGCCACAGGTGGTGCTTGAGGCTTTTCTACCTCACATCTCAGGATTTAGTATTTTAATTCAGTGGGTGGAATTTTCTTGGTATTGTTGATAACTGACATTGGGATGAGGGTTTGCCCTGTACCCCAGCAACTATTATTGCAAAAAAGTGAGTCACAGGTCCACTCTGTGACTCTGTGAAATCTGGCCCACAGCTGGGCTATAGTCTCTTGAAGCCCAAAGAGCTGTTCATTTCATGCTTAGTGTGGAAGCCCAGATTTATTTTGTCAATATGCTATCAATGTCAGTTGCTTTCACTCAATACTCCTTTATGGAGTTCTCCTGTTGCATGGAGAATCAGGGTCTGATGGACATCAAAAAGGTCCTAATACATAGGGCCTGATATTCCTCACTGGAGAACAGTTAGTGAGAAAGGGTGAAGCTTTTGAAGTGTATTCTAGCAATGTCTTCACCCTTCTTCCCCTCAGTGGGAAGTCCCTGAAGAGTGCCTCTGCTGTAGAACAAACCAATGCAGCCTTGGGTGGATTGATGGAGGGCTGTGTAAATAGGCTTGCCAGAAAGGAAGAAAGTTGTTCCATAGCTTGTGACTTATGAAGGGTATGGAAAACACTATGAAATTTCCAGTGTGTGTGGCCTTGCTCTCTATTAATACAACAAAGCCTCTGAACCTCCTACTTTGCTGTGCTGAGAATTGCTAGTAACACCAATCCTAAGGCTCAATTTTCAGTCACTGCTTTTCCTCAGGGCTCTGATGGCACAAGAATATGTGTGTGGTCAGGAAGCACAAGGCTAGTCGATTCACACCTTCACTAGAGGTGCATCCTATGCTGGCCTTACTGCAGTCCTGAGTTCTGCACTAAAAATGACCTCTTTTTGTTACAGATGCAAAGGTCTTTACAAGTAAATCAAAACATTGTTGTCTCTGAAAGGCACAAGGATGTTTCCTTGTGAGTGAAGCCCCTAACAGAAGACAAGTAAGTGATCTTCTCTGAAGTCCATTACAGGATGCATTAGCCATGAAAGGGAGCGCTGTCAGAAACAGCGAGAGATAGCCTGTGAGAAAACGGAATGTTTACAGTCTTCCAACTAATAAGGGGTTTGCTTTCAGCTTTGGGGGAAACACAAAACTCCTTGCACATCAGGTATGAGCTGAAGTTACAGTAGAATCTGTTTGCGTTTCTGGATTTGGATTTCAACCAAAATTATAGAGAGTCTGTATCTACAGGCTTCTATCATCTTGTACATGTATGACATCTATATAAAACACAGGATCAGAAACTGAACTAAAACCTGCATTTAGATAATGCAGCTTCACAAGGTATCATACCTCATTCCAGCTGTGATATTAATTTCTGCATGGTACAAAGTGTCAGCAAAGGCAAGGCAAAGCGTGTTGGACAGTGTTCTTTAATAGCAGGCTAAATTACATTGAATTAAAGTCACGCTGGGCCTGTGAACTCACCCAGACAGTTACCATGGCTCAGCTGATCCACAGTGGTTTGAATTCCTTCCATCACCTGAGCATGGGCAAGTTTTTGTTTGGAGCAGGAGGAAAGTGCTGGCTGCACAAATCTCAGATATCTGACCTTCCATAGACTAATTGTATCTCTTGGCTCCTCTCTACAAAAGGAGAATGTGATGTTGTTTGATGGAGACTTTAGTTCATTAAGATAGCTGTAGAAATAGCACTTATACTTTCTGGTTAAAAGGTCTGATTCTGCAAAGCATCTTCTGTTAGGTCTTCTCCCAGATAGCTCTTTGACATTGCTTTTAGGCTTATTCTAGATAAATGACTGATGCTGCTTCAAATCATCCTGTCCTGCATGAAAGCTGTGCAAATAGCTGGCACCTCTTTCTCTTGAAAGCATTCATAATTTCAGTTTTGGACTGTGTGGAACGCTGTTGATTGATCCAAAAAATACCAGCTTCTCAAAAACCCAGTTCTCACCACAGTACAATGACTACCATCCAACCATTGGATTTACTGTGTTTGCCTTTGACCAGATTTGTCAGTAGTTTAGAGGGTTTTGCAGTAAAAAATTGCTTTAGGTTAACGTGAGGTAGCTTGAAATCATCAGAGATTTCATTGTGGAAAATATTTTGCAGAGCTGCATATCCTAAATGGCTGCACTCCAGAGTCTGAAATTCCAATCTCATTTACTGTAAATGACTAGCAGCCAGGAGATGTGGAAGGTCTTTCTGCCACACAATAAAATATAGGGGGAAGAGGACCTGATGTTTCAATTCCCATGTAATGCATGTGGGCTTTTCCCATCAACTATTCCCATGAATAAAGGAAACACTTCTCAGATAGTAATTAGGATAATAAGTATTATGCTTGACAGCAATACTGCAAGATTTAATGCATCCTCAAGTAGTAGATACAGAGAACTTTTTGTTACTTCTGTGTCATTCAATGATCTCAGTCCAGGTGATGTTGCAGAAAGGCTCAGTGCTGGTCTGTTCCATCTCTGATGACAGACACTGGCAGTGAGATGAATGGTGAGTGTTTTTCAAAGCCCCACATACAGAACCCTAATGCAGGTGATATGGATGTGAGCAGGCTCTGAACCAGGAGCCTGATGTCAAGCTGGTGAATCTATGCTCGTTAACCCCAGTCCTCCCTACCCTGCCTTGCCACCTGGGAATCAAGCAAGTTCTCACTCTGTACTGACTTACATAAAATCTCACGTTTGAGTGCACCGCTGTTCTTTGTGTTGCTGTGAGTAACAGGATTCAGGTAGCTCTGTGTGCCTTCACTGTACAACTAAAAAATGCAATAGCTTCCATCCTAATTTTGATACTTGGTATTTACAATTATTAATGTGGAGAGGGATAATACCTTACATTATAGAGAGTTATTTTTTTTATTGATTTTGGGGAAGTTACATATTCATCTGTGTCACCCCATAGCAGGCTCACCTCCCTCAGTCACCTGAAGGAGCTCCTTCCAGTTTCCTTCACAGAAAGTTTCCTTTCTGAGGAGAAAGGCGGCAAGTAAAATAGAGCAGAGAACAAATGATGTCTCTAAATACTAGTGAAGGGCTTTAAGTAGGCCTTGCCAGACCTTGTCCACTAATCAGGCTCTTGATGGGCCACACAGTTCCTGTTGCCACATCTAGTAGGCTAAGAAACTTGGATCCTATTTTTGGCTTTGCCATTGACTGGCTGGTGTAACCCTTGGCCAGACATTTAATTCCTTTGTGTTTTTGTTTTCCCTCTTACACACAGCCTGTCTTGTCTGCTTAGTTTGTAAACATGCCTGGACAAAGCTTGTCCCGTGTGGTGTTTGTATAATGCCAAGCCAGCAGGGCTTCAGTCTTGGCTGAAGCTCAGAAGTGCTACCTGAGTATAAAGTTATCACCATGTTGGTGCAGTAATCAGTTATCCCAGTTGATGCTGCACTGGCAGTTGGCTTCGCTGACTTGTAGCAGCATGGATGAAATCAGAGTGGGTCCCCTTGTAATCCCACAGCAGGCATTTTGGAGCTATAGAAGTAAGAATAATCATAACAAAGAGCATGTTGGAGCCTTCTGCGCAGTTCTGGCACTGGCTGGGTTGTTGTAACAACTCTTTCTTTCTTTGGGCTGAATCAGTTTTGGGATGGAGACTGCAACACTTTGAATGGGAGCCACAGTCTCTGCAGGACGCCGTGTGAGCTGTGGCAGGTTACATCACTTGGGTTAAACGCCTCCTTTCACAACGCTGTGCTCGCTGGCATGCTCAGATGAGATGTCAAGGGCTGTGTGTGCTCAGAGACTGAATTACCCAGTGTCCTATCCAGCTCCCCTCTGAGCAAGAGAGGAGCCCCAGTTCCTTTGGATGGGAGCATAGTGGGGATAGAGAGGAACTAGATATCTGTGGTTGATCTGGAAGGCCGACAGGATTTTTTTTATCAGATCAAAAGTACTCCAGATAATTTTATGAATGCAAATAGAGTCAGAGGAATATTCCTGGAAGGATGGTGGTCTATTCTAATGCGCTTAATTATGTTCTAAAGAGTTTTTTCAATGTGCATTTCAGTTCTTCAAACATTGCTTCTATGTGAGTACTCTTACAGGCTCTGTGAAATCAGCCCTGCTGCTACATCCTGCTGCTATCCAGTGTGGCACAGGGCATGAGATGATCTTTTAGAGGCTGTGATCAAAGGCATTGTTCTATGTCCTGAGCCATGGGCAGGCAGATCTGCTCAGGAATGCTGTATTTTAAAGTGCATTTTTGAGGGTTTTTCAGAAAGGGAATGAGGGTAAAACTAAACCAATAAAAGGAAACCCCACAACCTTAGCTCAGGAAAAGTGAGCGCTGCTCCATAATAAAAGATTGTAGGGAGTGACTTTGGAGATTGAAGCAATACCCATGACACGCTTTTCAAGGAGTGGTAAACTGTGCTGGCTGTAGAAGCAGCAATTTCACAATATTCCTGCAATAGAGCTGGAGGGAACAATGTAGCAGGTAAGAAAAACTACCTGATTTTAGAAGATTGAATTCCCTTGAAGAAAAGCTAGGCTTTGTTCTTGAAGACTCAAGTGAAATCCTGCTTGTAGAAAAAACTCTGTTCCCCTTTCGTGTGCTGGATGCTTTCTGAGGTTAGTCAGCAGTGCAATTATTGCAGGAGTCTCTTGGGAGCTGTGCAAACACATAGCACTATTGCACCCGTACTGGGGAATCCACAGTCCCACCTGCCAAGGAAGGGGTGTTAGTGGCTTATCCTTAGGTACTGGCAGAGCTGGGGCTTGAGCTCGGGTTTCTTACTTCTGAGCTTTGTGTGTGAATCCCATCGTCGCTACGGAGTTCACCTTAGTTGTCTCCTTACAGAGGAAGGTGATCTTTGGGTTTTCCAAATATGGCTTTTTGTAATAGTAAGAACCATGGTAGTGTGTGAGAAGTACAGTGTTCTTCATGCTTCAAATAAGTTACTGAAACAAGAGCAGAGAAAATAGACAAACTGGTTTAAAAGATGCCTCCATGTCCCACTACAATGGGTAAAACATTCTCTGTGCAGGGCTTGTCCTGACTTGGTGAAGTTTGGTGGTAACATATGTGCCTCGATTGCATGTACACAGGTCCTGGTCCTTATAATGTGGCTGAGAAAAAGCCTCTCTGTATGGCCTGTTCTGTGATCTGCACCCTGAATGGTGATCAGCAAATTCAAGATCTGTAGGAGTTACTCAGTACTCAACCCAGGTTCTTTTCTCTTACTGAAACTGCTGGGCTGTAGAGTTTGGCAGCTCGGAGATCTCTGAAATGGCAAACCTTGTGGAAGAGACATTGCCGTTGGCTTTTATAACAGTTGGCTCTTTGGAAACATTCCTCTTGAATCATGTTAAAAGCAATTCCAGTGTCTGTAATTTAACTCATCCCTATCATCAGCACCAATAAACGAAACCTCTGCAGATTCCAGGCTCACCAGGACCTTGCCAAGAGCTGGCATTATACTGCTCGCCAAGTGACTCCTTATAAACAGTGAGCCTTGAGCTCAGTACGTGTGTATGTTCTTGCAGGGTGCTCTGTGTGCGCCCAGCTGGCACAGCCAGGAGCAGCTTCAGATCCTGCTCTTACAGGAACAATTTTATCTATCAATTTTATCTATCTATCTATACCAAACTTGCACTGACAAATAAAATCATCCAGCTCCTAAGAGGTTACCTAGGTATGATCTATGAACTGATGCAAGTTCAGGAACTGTTTCAGGTTTTAGCATAATGTCTGTGACAGTATGAGGAAGGTAATGGTTGTCTTTCAGCCTCTGAAAGCACAGCCTTGTTTTGCAGCACTGCTGTGTACCCACAGCAGAATCACCTTCCTGTTACTTGTGTATCAGAAAATGTGCGTGTGAAGAGAGCAAGGTTTTCTAAGAATCTCAGGCTCTGCTGCATCTCCATGGGAGTGATTTGTGTCCTACAGATGTGGCAGGAGTAAAGGGCCAGGTACTCGTCTGGTATAACCAAAACCATTTCAGCAGCGTCAGGCATTGTCTGATTCCAGCACTCAAGGGCATGACTATTAGAAGGCTTCATTGCAGAAAGGGATGTTTAGCAGACAGAGTACCAGACCCTCCAGTTCCTTCTGCTTCCAGCGTCTCCAAGTTTACTCACACTGTGTTTATCCTGGGAGAGGCTGTTGCAAAGTGTGACACAATATAAGCCCTTTTTGCCCTTTTAGCCCCACATGCAAATGATGCAGTTTACTATTTAAGCAGTCCTGATACAGCTTGTTGTTAGCACAGCAAGCTTGTGGGTAACAGATCTCATTAGCTTTTTTGCTTTAAAACTAAATGTTTAGACACAGATCCTCAGAAACCTTTTGCTTTTCCCCTTTGTTATGAAACTGTGTTTCTTCATTCCCCACTTCAGTACAGCTCCCATGGGAGAGTGGTGAAACTTTCAGCCTTGCCTGAGACCTTGTCTCTGCAGTTTTCCAGGGGCCAGAAGCCTGCTGACCTGCTGAGCATGACAAATGTAGGGAAATACTTGGTGCCTCTGAACTGTTCACTTTGGATAATGCAAGATAATCTTTTACTACCTCTTTATTTAAGCCTTTTGTCCTTGCCTTTTTTTTTTTTTTTTTTTTTTGAGCAACAAAGATCTATTCAGGACATTAATTTTGTTCGTTCTTCGCTTGCTGTAATTTCCAGAACCATAAGCTAGTGCAGCCTCTTCTTCGATTTGGGCTCTTTCAACTTAGCCTCGTACTCTCAATAAAATGCCACATTCCTATGGCAGACTTCCTTTGCCTTTTTTTTTTTTTTTTTCAGTCTCCTGCTATTCCAAAACATGTTTTACCTTCATCATGATAAGGATATGAGATGCTTTTAGCTTCCATTTCCTTATGGAGGATGCACCTGAGGCACACTTGGTAAAAAGACTGTGTTTTACCAATGTCTAACTTAAAAGTAATAAATGTGCCATCTGCTTTCAGGCACATTCATCTTCTGCAGCAGAGCTGTCCACTGGCCCCATGTCTGTGCCCACTCTGTTGGCAAGTACAGACTCTTTCCAAGTGATACCATTCCCAGCCTGCCCTTGTCCTGGCCTGTGCTTGTGTTTGTGCCCACAGTCTGAACATGTGCCTGGAGGGCTGCTCTCCTCCTTGTCTTTCCTCCCCTATGTCCTCTGTAATCTGTAAAACCTTTTTGCCACACCCTTAGCATCACACTCCTTTCAAGTCTTCAGAGCTGTGGCCTAGGCCTGTGACAGCATATCAAGAGTTCTTTTGGGATCTTTTTCTTCTTTCTCTGAGTGTGGTTTCTGGATCCCAGTCATCAGCTCATTTCTTACTGGGCGCTGAAACACACTGCTCAGCTTTGGCTGAAGATGGTTCTTCTGCTTCCTTATTCTTTCTATTTAAAACCAGAGCTGGTTTATGTTTGATTTTTGTGCCATGTGTGATACTGAGATGTCTGTAATCCTACTGCCTAATTAACAGCAAATCCCAAGAATATTACAGGGCTTCTGAATCAGCCATTTGCTTGCACAGACCTGTCACCTGGCTGGTCTCTGTCTGCTGGCACCCACTGTTTGCAGATGACCGTTGCACAGCCACCTGAATTAAGGGCCTGAGGAGCTGTGGGGATAGTGGGAGCCGTTAGAGAGGTGTACGCATATCCTAAAGGTGTAAACACAGCACCATTTCTCATCTTCTGAAAGCTGCAGCTCCTATAAAGCTTCCGAAGCTCTGTTCTACAATTAGAACACAAAGTAGTTTCCACTCTTGAGTGGTGTTCACGATTTCTTGTTAGAGATCTGTCTTGCCCTGTGTTGAATTGTTGTGTAACAAAACCTTTGCTACACTCTAACCAGACATTCAGAGGTTGAAGGACTTGTCCCTCAAAGAACAAGACTTCTCTTATACAGTTGTGGAACAGAAGAGGAAGAAGAAAGGTATGACAGTCTTGGTAGTGTCCATGTCATAGGAGTTTATCCTGCTTCAGAAAGGTGTAAAAAAACACAAGTGAAAGGGAAAGACGAGATGCTGCTTTTGGGGGTTTAAGTTGATATTTGCCCTTTTCACATGTTTGCATGCTCACCGTCTCCATAACTGACTTGGCAAACACACAAAGCTGTCACTGAAGCCTTTGTTTTATGTTGCACAATGGAATACTATATTTTATTTCTCCTCTAAGACACTTTACTCTGTTCCAGAGTGTCTTAGCCAGCTTTTGTCTCCAGGCAATTGCTTTTAATAACTGAGACTGACCAAAAGGACGTTGTCTTCTTCAGCAGCTTAGGCACGAGGTGTGATAGATCGCTTTGTTACTGTCAAAGAATGGATTTTTTTCACTCCATTGGCAACATGTTTAATCCTGGATCTTGTTACTCTTCTGCCATTCACTGGGACAGAAAAAGGAGAGGGTGGAGGAGCTTTGCCTTTTGCTTTTGCTGTGCCGGTGAAGTAACTTAGTTATGCTGAGATGCAAAAAGCCATTTGGTCCCATTTGGAAATTAACTCTGCAAATTGACTGACACGTTGCTGGAAGAATAAATAGTAAAATACAGCATTGCTTGTCTGTATCTGACAACGTGGATTTCTTGTGAGAAATTGTTTGAAGTACTGGAGAACACCCAAATGTAAAATCTTGTGCTGGCTGAACACTGAAGTGTTCTCAAAACTGGCTTAATCTGATGTGTTACAAGTAGAGTTTTCAGCTGTAGGCTGAAAGGGCTAAAAATTCCATCTCATTCAGACAGTCATTTGGTGAGACTGTGACCTCTCATTTCTGGTGAAATCATCTTCTTCCATTAGGGCTTCATTATCCTTTCAACTCAATTCTACGTGGGGGTAATACCACTGATTTCAGCCAGTGATTTACACCAGGGAAATGTCTTGACTCTCCTGCTCCTGCTCAGGCAGGTTTTGTGTGAGAAGCTTTTAGAGAAGCCCATGCTGAGAATCCCCACAGTGTGTAATTCTCAGGCCTGGAGGGGTTTTGTCACTAGGTCCAGCTTTCTCTAAATACCTGTCTCACAGAGGCATTTTGTCCCTGGGATCAGCATGTTGATAGGATGATCCCTACGCCCTGCCATGTCAGGGGCCTGTGGCTGCATCCAGCAGTGTCCAGCACCTCACTCCATTTCTGTTGCAGTTTCTGGGGTGCTGTTTCCAGGATGCTGTTTCCTCACTTGGGGTTTGATTTGTTTTCACTCTGGCTGAAATATCCCAACAATGTCTTTGGGAACATGGGGTTAGGGATGGTCACAAGTTTTTACTTGAAGGCTGTTTATTTTTCAGGACATGTCACCTCTGTGGCAAAAAATGTGATAGTAGCTGTGGGGACAAAGCAGGGAAGCACTAAATTCTCTAGTATGGGTGATGACAGGGGGCACACAGGGGTCACTAGGACTCTGCAGCATTAGGACTCTGTTAGACCCTCATCTGGGGTTTTTGCATCTCAACCATCACAGTGTGGTCTGTGTTAGCTGGGCATGCTCCTGTCGCTGAGAGAGCTTCAGCTCCTCAGGCCATCAGAGTACCCACCCAGAGATAGGGACTTTCAGGCCAGCAAGGTGGGTGCCCCTGTGAGCAGGGCAGCACCCTGTAGCTTTGGTTGGGCTGATAATCACTGAAAGGACCACTGTCAAGGAGGTTGATAAGAATTTATAACAGGTTAGATCCAATTAATTTTGTTTTGGAGCAATGCAATGCTGCATTTTGGTAACAATAGCCAGTTTCATGTTTGGGAAGGATAACCTTGTCCCAGTGGCAGAATCTCCAGTTCCAGGAACACCTGGACTCCAAAACCATCTTTTAGGATGCTGGAAAAAATGCCATGTCCCAACAGATGTCAGCAAGGCTGTGCTTGAAGAGCAGGATGTGAATTTTTTTGTTCTGGTCTATTGCTATCAAATTTTGTATCAGCCCCAGAGCAGCAGTCGCTGTGTGTTTATTTGTGCTTCCTTTCCAACTGGGTGCTTGGACTACAGAGTGTGTCACTCTTCTGAATGGTAAGACTGCAGTTCTGCCACTCCTGGCTGCCTGAGCTACCTCCTGCTCCATGCAACAGGATGGTGGGCTCTTATTGGTGTGTTGATACGCACATATGGTGCATAGACAGTTGGTGAATTCTAAAGGAATGACCTTCAGGACTGACATTCCTCTATATTTTCATGTTTTTGTCATGCTGTGGTGGGTTTGTTCGTTCCTCTTTCATCTCCTCCAAGCGAAAAGCTCTGCAGTCTTCCAGACAGCGTCTCTCTCTCTCTCCTTCTCTCACTTGCCCAGTCAGACCATCTGTTCCCAGATTACAGATTTCTCTGCATGAGCACCAGGTAACAGACGTGGCTTCACCCAGAAACTACAGCAAAAAAGGCTTTCGCACCCTCGCTGCAATCTGTGAACATATGATCAGTCTAGGATTACATGTCGTGCCAAGCACACACCAGAGACATCTATATGCAGTAACAGAATGAACCCAGAAATCAGGTACTTGGCAGCCCCAAACCTGGCGTTTCCTCTGCATAGCCTGAGAAGAGGTGCTGGTGAGGAAGGGAGGCCATGCTCCTGCCTGGGGGGGCTCTCTTGTGAGGTGGAAGCATGGAACACTTCTCTCAGGCTTTACTTAAGGGGAGGTTGGTAGCATGGGGTGTCACTGCCCCATGTCAGCCCTCCAGGTTGGTGTGGGGACAAGGTCTCTCTTCTTTGCTGACAGTTCAGTAACAAGCTTTTGCCAAGTGATGGGAGACACCAGAAAAGACCTTTTTTTCCCTTGTCTTTTATCATCTTGATTGCATCCTGCCCACTTTGTGAGCAGGATACAGAGAGACTGATATCCTGTAGACAAGTGTGTGTATATGATATATCTATTAATATATATCTAAGCTCTTACATCCCCTTTCCCATTATCACATCAGTCCTCAAAGGATCATAATTAAAACAGTTATCAAAGTAAGTGGTTTTGACTGGAGGAATTGCTGCTTACTCTAAGGACCACTGGATACTTGTCTCAAGCCTGTGCTGCTATTTTCTTCTGTAATTGGTTGGAAGAAATTACAGAAGAATTATGTAATTTCTTCTGTAGAAATTGGTTGGAAAGTTAGGAAGCTGGCTTGAAGCTGAGGGACCATGTGGGGGTACCAAAGGCAGATAAGGCACAAAGCAACATTTTGTTGAGCTCTCTTGTGATGTGTGAAACAAGGTTAGTCTTTATCTCTGCTGTGGGACAAGTACTGCAACTTATTCTGACAAAGAGGTCATGTATTTATTTTCTGATAAGTGGATGTATGTGTTAAATGTCTCATCTTAGTCTTGTGTTCCCCAGTGATTTAGAAATAATAAAATAGCCTTACACAAATCAGTACCCAAGAGAAACTACTACATAGGCTGGAAGGGAATTTACTAGTAAATTTTACCTTTAGATTTTTTTTTTTTTTTACAATATTATTTACCATCCCTTGGATTTCTGGTGAAAAAAAGGAGTTGGTCATCTGCTACACAGCACACATGAAGAAAATGCTTCGAGCAACTCAAAAATTGAGTGCACAGATTTTTCACAAAGTGGAGGAACCTCAATATGTTGCATCTGCATCTGCACAGAAATTAACCAAAAACAGTATTCAGACAGTCAGAATGCATTTTTGTATTCATTTATTATTTAGCTGACTCATATGGTCCTGTTTGGGTCTTGGCTGCCAAGAGCAAAATTCATTATCACAGTTACAGTGTGAAAAGCAAAAGTGATAGAGCAGTACTTTGAAAAGACTCCTTCCTCCCAAACACGATGCAGTCATGGAGCAGAAAGGAGCTGTGAGTGTGTGGCAAAGGCAGTCAGTGTGTGCAAGTGCTCAGCAGCACTGCCTGTCTGAGAATCCAGACCTGCTGCTGTACATTTCACCAGGGGTTGCTGCTTTGGGATGAGCAGGTCTTCTGATCATCGAGTAACCAATGCACGTGTTGAGCAGTCTCTTACTGTGCTGTTTTATGTCTTGAAGGCACAAATCTAACAAAGCGTTGTTGTTGTAAAGGCTTTATTTTGTATTTCATAGCACAGACAACTTCTATTGCCACACCATCTGTACAGAGGTTAACAGCAATCTCACAGCTTGCTTTGACCTTGCTCTAATGTTTGAGAAACATTCATCACACTGAACCAGTTCCTTTGGTGATCGTGGCCTGTTTGCTGAAAAGTTGTTTTCTGTGATGATTGGCAGCTCCTACCAGACTAGGACAAGAGGAAACAACATCCAGTTGCATCAGTGTAGATTTACATTGGACGTTAGAAGAGATGTGGTTTTGAGGGATATGGCCCAGCCTTGGTAGAGTTAGAGAACTGTTGGACTTAATGATCTTAAAGGCCTTTTCCAACCAAAATAATTCTATGAATCTAAGGAGGGGATTACGTCTTGGTAGGAGAGCAGCAGTGGGTTAACGAAATGAACGGGATGGTCTCGCTTTTCCTGGTGCTGTTACAGCCTTTTAACCAGTCAGGGCTGCTCCAGGGCTGCTTAATAGAGACATCAGAGATGACCCCACCCAGGCTGGGGCAGAGCTCCTGAGCTGTGCATGTGGGGCTGGGTGCTCAGGCGGTGTGCATGTATTGGGTCTGCGACTCCACAGCCCGGAGCCCGGGACACAGGAGTCCTGGGTATCCTTGGGGAACACTGAAGTAGGTACTTCCTCCTCTTCCTCCCGTTGTCCACACCAGGGATCCTTTTTCCAGGAGTCTAGAATTGTTTCTGGAGCAGAGCAGTGAGTTTCTGGCGTGCAAAGCAGGAGAAGGTGTGTGTGCTGGCTTGCAGGGAAGGGAAGGCACTTGTGCAGTCACAGCAGAGGGTTGCTGAGTACACAGACATGCTCAGATATTTGAGAGTGAAATGTATTTATAGGCTAATACAAATGAGGAGATTGTGACTGTAAACAATTTATTTGCTGCTGTTCATTCCTGAAAGATCAGCTCCTGTCTTCCTTTATCCAAAGCCCCTCCTCTCCCTGCTTTTAGGGAAAACAGGAAAAGCAATCATTTAAGCTACAGAGCAATAATATTTCTGTCAGAAGAACCACTTTGTGCTGAAAATCAAACTTATCTGAGTGTGATTACCTCTGTGCAGTGATTCACGCTTTCAGCACTAGGCAGAAGGTGTTAAATAAATGTTGATTCAGGTTTCTGCATTTTCTTTCTAATTTCCCACATCTTAATTCTTTACTTTGTGCAACTCTTTCTGAAACTTGGAACTAAATCTTCATTTTAATGTTTTGGTGTGGTTTTGTGTTTTGGTTTTTTTTTTTTTTTTTTTTTTTTTGGGGGGGGGGGTGGGGTATGGGAGGAGGGATGGACACAGCGTTCTTTCATTGCTTCATCCATATCTTTCTGCTTTAATGCCACAATAATGTGTGGAGGATTAGTTACACAGATTTTAGAAAATAAAAAAGTAGAGCAAGGATGAATTAATCTAAAAGCCAGACACCTTCATTAAGTAAAGTAGGGAGAATAATATATATAATTAGCAAGAGTTCTGCTTGCTGTATGCTCTAATGTAATATATTAGCCATCTAATTATTTTAAAACATTATTAATTGCATTGAAATTGTTAGCTACTGTTGTTAATAGCCAATTAGGACTACTCTGAAAGGGGAGCTATTTGCTGATAATATGATTTCAAAAAATCAGGGTACTTACCACATTTGCATTCACTTCTTTATTTATTCCTCTTCATAATCCATAATTAATTCTTCCCCCTGTGAAACAGAAAGGCAAAGAGAGCTGGATAAAGGTAGTTATGTGGGAGACCCATGGGGACTGTCACACATCCATATCCTCTTTCTGCTTTTCCCTGCTGGAGACAGATCATGGGCTTGGTGGGCATTTGGAATGATTCACTGTGGCTCTTCCTATGTTCTAACAACGCTCTGGTCTTGTGCCTCAGTTCCAGCAGAGATCCGGGCTGTGAACCACAGTCTGTGGGGGTGAAAAACTTTGCTTTCTTTCTCTCCCTTTCTTGGATGCTATGACACATACCTGTTGATTAATCAAGAGATGACCCAGCTTACCTGTGCAAAGTAAATCAGTTTTAATCTATACTCTAAAAATGAGTCATCTCTGCATGCCCAGGGAGACCTGCAGCAAGCAACTACAACAGCTGACAGATCTGTGAGACTCAGCAGGTCCCAGCCCCGAACAAATCCAAGATCTTTTATATTGCCCCAGTGGAAAAACTATCAGAATTGTGATAGTGTTTCCCTCGTTGTGGATGCATTGCTGGTAGCTTCTACACAGACCAAAGAAGAATAGAAGTCTGGCTTCTGCAGCAATGATATTACAAGCTAAGTTACAAGAGTCGGTAGGAAGATAAGAGCTGATGGCTCACTGCTGACTTCCTAATGTACAGCAACACACTGCTGATACGGAGTGAAAACTTACTAAGCTTGTAGTTTAAAGCACAAATCTAAGGGAAGGTCTTTGTGCAAACTGTACTCCTAGTCCAGGAAAGGTGCTGGGAGTGGGGGGAGCCAAGGTTGCCGCTGTGGCTCAGAGAAAACAGCCCACACACCTCTCCTGATTCTGCTGCTGCAGCTCTACTTTAGCTGCAAATTCAAACTTGCTACTGCTAGCTCAGCTGTATGGCCATGGGAGCTCCCTGCTTTGGTGAGCGCTGTTCCTGAGCAGAGTTTAGCTCTTTTCCATCCTTTGTTTGAATCCTTCACAGTGGTTTCAGGGAGAAAATACAGGAAGAGATACCTCTGCTTGCTCCCTGATGGTCTGGATGGTGGAAGGTACTTTCATTGCTGCCAAAGCCTGCATCCCCAGGTCCCTATGTATTCTTAATATTTCGAATTGTAGTTTTAGTCACATCATTGTCCCTGTAAAAGAGGATTATTTTATGAGACCTAATGTGTGACCTGCAACCATTGCCTTTCAAGGAAATCCATTTTAAATTTCTCTAGCAGAAGGAATTTTCAGTTCTTTATGCAAATATATAATGGTGGTGTCCATGTACATTAAATAATTGTGTATCAACCTAAAAAGCTGTCACTGTAATGTAATGTCCTGATTTGACAAATGCAAAAACTATCCAGAACTTCCACACCAGTAGGTCCAAACTGATAATGCTTTTAATTATTACATCATTTACACTGTGTTAATTTCAAGACTTGTTTCAGTATTATCTCACATGGAGTTTTTAGAGTTTCTCTGCAGAAGACCATTTTAAAAGTTGTGGTACAATTCTGGTTTAGAATTAAAGAAAATTTCAGAACCTTCCAATTTTCCCTGGAAAAGAAATGCAGGGATTTCAACAGCTGTATTGGAGCTGTTACAGAGCAGAGGGATTTATACTACTTCTTAGTTTCTCT
Organism: Indicator indicator; assembly: GCF_027791375.1. Lineage (NCBI taxonomy): Eukaryota > Metazoa > Chordata > Aves > Piciformes > Indicatoridae > Indicator > Indicator indicator. The sequence continues at coordinate 4,410,530 of NC_072022.1, read as the reverse complement.
GCACAAAGCCATCCCTTTCGTTATGTCTAGTATTTGTCTAGATACACTTAGGCATGTACCTGACTGTCCATATTTTGTGGAAGCAGCCTTCTTTTTATTCTATATCTATAATTTTTAGCTTCACTGATATTGTAGCCAGTGAAAACAACCTGCAGAAATAGGAAATGCATTTTGAATGTGTCAAGGAGGAATGGCTTTTTAATGAATCTCTTTGGCTTCAAAATTATTCACTGAGGAGTTAGTTAGACTGAGGAGTTAGAGAGAAAATAAATCTTTCCATATCTTATTGTATTGCATCTACAAATTTTTGACTCCTGATATGTTTTAAGGAAACAAAAAATAAGAACTTGTGCTTGCTTTCCTTGATATTTTAGAATCCAGACTGTCAATTGGTTGGTGTGAACTAAGGTGAGAATTATAGATCATTCTGTGCTATTCCATTCCATTCCCATTGTTAAATCGCTTCAGAATATTTGGATTTGACCAGGTAAACAAACAAACAAAAAAACCCCCATTTCTTAAATTCTGCATTTTTAGTGGCTTAAAATCTTTGCTGCAGAAATTTTAGTTGTGTTAAAAATTTAAAGGTGTCTGGATAGAACCAAGGAAAGGTTTCTCAATTTGGAAATATGGACACTTGGATGATACAACCCCACAGTCAACAAACAGACTGAATGGATTTGAATTTCTAAATGTGATTCCTTACATCTTGAAAATGGAAATGAAAATGTCAAAACCTCATCAGCTGAAAAAAAATCCTCTAAAATAATTAAATTATACCAAAGAAAGAAAAGCTATATGACTCATGATACTCCAGTTAGAAACTTTCTGTCCCCAGGGAAAACACATCTGCTTTGACACAAAATACATTAAAGGGAGTGTTCTTTAGGAAGAGACAGAGGGAGCTTCCATCAGGTTGTCACTGTCATAGACATGTTATGAAAATCATAGACTATGGAAATATTTCATTAAAATTAATTATACTACTTGAAACCTGGTTTCTGGCCAGCATTGTGCTGTTTAGCTTCTAAGACCAGAAGAGATGACTGCAGTGAATAAAATGGGCCACAGCAATTCATAGCACCCTGGAGTGTTGCTTCTGAAAGTGCCTGCATGTGAGAACTGAGGAGCATCTCAAAACTCCTACAAAATAAAATGCCTGGACAATATTTGACACACATATAAAGTGTCAAGGAGAGGCTAAAAGATCTTTAAAAGGCCGATCTGTTGTTGTTCTTTAAGTGGTGATGTCAAGCTGGCTGTAGCTGATGCCAGTAAAGTGTTACTAGAATAGAAAAGTGTACAAAACATGCTAACCACCTTTCCAAGGAGGTATTTTTCCCCCCTATATATCATGTTCCCTGATGCAGTTTCTTTGGCCCTGACTTTTACCCCTTCTCTGAAATGTGTTCTACTTTCCTTCAGTCAGGGACCCACTGGAGAATTACCCTCAGACACTGCAAGCCGAGCTTGAAATGAGTCGTGGTGGAAGTTGACACTCCGGCACACTTCACTACGTTGTTTAATTCAGAAGGCAGGAATGGATTTATCTAACTTAATAAATGTGTTGTTAAGGGAACCTAAGTAGCAGAGATCTCTTATGAAACTCTTGAACAAAGGTTTACAGACGTTCTCTGTAGAGATCCAGCCTGTAATCTTAGGGGAATTTGTTTATGAAATGGCTGAAGGGGTAAAGCTGTCAAAACAAATAACAAACTCCTTCCACTGGTGCCCAAATTCCCATGTGAAAACATGCACTGATAATTACAGTTCTTTTTATTCCCATGGTACTTGTCTTGTGTATTATTTCTTTCCCTATAAAGTTTAATTTGGAGATTGCTCTGCTTTATGTAAATAAATTCTGTAGCTGTCGTTATGCCACCTCTTAGGACATGTAATGAATAACCACCTTAAATTTCCTTGCTATGTACTTTTGAGGAACAGGTAAGGATTTTTCTAAGGTTTGATCCTGTAATGGCTCATCTCCTGACTTCAAGGCTTCTAACTTCATCAGGACACTGAGGTTTGCTTTCTCTTTTTCCCTTCTCCAGCACCCATACTACTGACTTGGTGTGCAACGTGCTTGGAAGCAGGGGGATCAGCATGCTGACAAAGTAGTCTGAGAGAGACAAGTTTCAAACTAAGAAATCCCACATTCCCCACACTACCTGTGTTCAGTGAAACTAGTGAGGTGTTACAAAACCAGGACTGTGGAAAGCAGAAGACATTTCAATACAGCTCCCATTCAGCTCCAGTCCACACACACAGAGCTTAATGCAAGTCCTCAAGTGAATAGAGCTCATTCTCTTTGCCTTTTACACATGGGAAAACTCAGCTAGTGCTGCAAAGAAAAACATTTCTGACCATTTCACTGGTAAGAATCGCTGCTGCATTTGGTACATCCTCCCAGGAGATAGAAACACCTTGTCAGGAATCTGCCTGCCTGTCATTAACAAAGAGTACTGGTGTCTGACTGGAGATAACAATGTTGATGTGTTACTTTGTGCTGAACTGAGGCTACATGACATAAACCCTAACCCATGATGGAGTTACATAGCCCTCTTCTATCGCCTTTTAATGCCAGCTGTTAATCAGGCCACTTGTTCTATCCTGAGATTAGATACTCTTGATTTGCATTAACTGAGGGGAACTCATATTTGAAGGAGCACCAGTCCTTTTAAAAGATTCATTAACGTGCCCAATGTTTTCAGTTAACGAAGTCTAGATTTTTACATTGTATCTGAAACTGGTTGTATTCTTTATAGATGGTGCAGAGTTTCCTGGTTTAAAGTGACAGTAAATGGTATCTTAAGAGTAGTCATCACTGATAGAGGATTATTATGCAGCATCTTCAGGCTTAACTTGGCAATTCAAGTTCTATGAAGGGCTCTATGAATTACATGAAAATGGGTCTCTTTAGACATACCAGGCAATTTTTTTCCCTGACTTGTACCAGTGTGCTGAGTTTGAGTTCAATTTGCACCGAGGCAAAAGTCCCTCCAGGAAGTTACCTGTGCCTAGCTGGGAACATATCTGGGTTTGAGCTTTTGTCACACAACTTGTTTTGCTGAGCTATCACAGGCAAAGAACTGCTTTTTGTAAGAATGTAGCACTTGCCATCCTTCAATTAAGAACTGACAGATCTCTTACCTACATGCTCCTTAGTCACTCCAAATGTGTTGTTTTGCTTTGTATTTCCAAAGAAGTCAAAAGAGGGAAATAAAATGAAAGTTGTGGATGTTCTACACATATACACACAAGAACATGAGGTCCTCAGCCTGCCCAAAGGAGAACCTTCCTGAAGGACCAAAGCAGCATTGTCTAATGTCTGGTATGGTGTTGTCCTGGACATGATGCTGTTAGACCAGCTGCTGCAGTTCTAATGACTGGTTACAGCCTGGTCAGTGTGTAAGCAGACGTCCTTTCCAACAGTCAGGCTGGAGGAACTCACTGCAGCATTTTTACAGCAGGCTTCTAGATGTGGTGGGAAAGAAATGTTGCAACTGAGTCCATCCGAACATCCCTGTGTGGCTGAAACTGAGCAGTCAAGTTGTTACAGATATTGTCACTTCACCCTCTGGCAGCTGTGGCTGTAGTGAGAGGCTGAAAGGCCAGTTGTGTGGATGGAAAGGTGAAGCTCTACACAGGCTGCATCCAGAGACAGGATGTGCCACCTGCTTTCAAAGGCATACCCTCTTCTCCTGAGGCTTAGACTGTGTCCAAAGTGTGCTATTTGTTACCCAAAATGACATTCTACAAGGCTTTCAGTCCTGTAACCAGGGTTAAAAATGACAAGTGATCCTCTCAGCATCTAGAGCGTTATTATGATGTTTTTATCAGTAAACAAAGCAAGCAGGTTTCAAGTTAGCATCAAAGATGTGTGATTTTGAGATACCAGACTGTTTGCTCATGGTGTCCTGCTGATGCAGGGATCACATTTACCCTGTGGAAGGACTGGTGTAGATAGCATGTACCATCTCCTTTCTCTTTCACCACTCACTCCTGAAGCACACAATGCTGTTACTCTGCACCCATTTGTCACCCGTACCTAATTGATTATGCTCCTGTAACATTTTTATTCTGAACAGGAAGTTCCTACCTCATCCATCTCTCCTTCCTCAAATCTACATTCATCATTAATTACAAAATCAATAGGAAAGATGCTCTGGGCATGTACAATTGATGACTCCCCTCTTCAGATTAGCATAGCCTACCCATTCCTTATGTGGAGTGAATAATGCAGTTGGTGCTGCTGTGAAAAAGGGCAGGTCACTCACTGTAAACTCCTGAACAAAACGTGGTGCCATGGGCCTTTTCATTCACCGAGTGGGTACTGTGTGTTTGGAGGTATCCATCTTCCTTCCAAGCCCAGATTTGTCTCCTATCTCTTGGCAAAGCAACAATCATAAATTCAGACAACTAAATGCTCAAACATTGAAAGACTGAGAGGTTGTTCCTGCAAGCTGCAGTGATTAAACTGAAAGCTACATCATGCTGAGACTGCAACTGTGAATAAGATATTAGAAAAAGATGAAAGGATCAAAAACTGTGGTCTCTTTAAAACCAGTGATGTTTCTTGCATGAGCAAGGTGATTGGAATTTAGGCCATAATGTGCATACTTTCCTGTGTTTTAGCATATTAAAACAGTGACAGCTCTCAGACATTTCTTTCACTCTGTGCTATATTAGGATTAGATCTTCCATTTCTTTTTTTCTGAGAGAAATAGGCTTGCAGTCACATTTTCCAGAATAGCATCCATGGTCTTTTAGTAGCTACCCAGCTGTGATGTTACAAGCCATGTCAACTATGAAAAAAACAGAACATTTTTAAAAGATATAACCTGATCCTATCAAAGCCAAAGGATGGGGGTCAAGAAGATGGGTCCAAACTCGTTTCAGTAGTGCCCTGTGATAGGACAAGGGGCAAGAGGCACAAACTGGAACCCAGGAGGTTCCACCTCAATGTGAGGTAAAACTTCTTTCCTGTGAGGGTGCTGGAGTGCTGGAGCAGGCTGCCTGGAAAGGTTGTGGTCTCCTTCTCTGGAGACATTCCAAAACCACCTGAACATTGTGAGGGTAACCTGCTCTGGGTGACCCTGATTTAGCAGGGGGTTTGGACTAGATGATCTCCATGTCTGTGTATTAGAGTTCACACCTGAAACCAAAATTTACTTTATCAAGTTTGTGATGAAGAGAAATTTATTATTTGGTTTTATAAAAATTGGTGGATTGCCCCTTGAGACAAATTTGCAGTCTTCCCAATGTGATTACCATTCACACTTTTATTTATACCTTGGTGAAGGAAATTATTGCAATCTCTTGGTCTTCATATGTACATTTCTGAGTCAGATGTTCCTCCCCAGAAAACTTTCCAAAAGGATTCATTGGTGAAGATCCAACTGCAAAACCAAAGCCTTAGTCTGCTGAAAAGATGGTGTCTGTGAGCACAGACAAGAAGTGCAGAGTGCATGTCAGTACTCAGTCCATACTGATGGGAGTGCTTCCCAGTCACATACGTTTTTCTATTCTTTGCTTCAGTATTATCTGTTCTTTTCCCAGTCTTAGGGCTTTTCCCATGTTTGTTCGCTCCCCAGTTACCTGGCACAGTTTCCTGGTTGTTATTTTCCAGTAGTCATAATATTATGCTGTTACTACAACCCTTGCCAGAACCCCTTTGTCTCACTTTAAATAGTTCCTCTACAGGGTCATGGCATGCTCTTCAAACCTCAGCAGCCATCTATCAGATCTTTCCTGTCTTAGCCAAACCATACTTACAACTCCTTCATTACCTCGGCACATGGAAAAGCAAAGATGGTTGAACCAGATCTGATTATTTCTGCATAAAGTTTTCTTATCTGAACAGAGGCCCTTTTCATCTGAAAAAACCTTTCAGATCATTGGCCTGTGTAAGTACATTAATGAAGTTTTCCAAAAGCACATTATTGATTTTTTTGCCTGTGATGCAGTGTTGTTGCATTTCATCACGTAACTATGTGTTTAGGAACCTTTATGAAATGCAGGCTATTGACCCAGTCCTATAAGTATTTACTCACAGTTTTAAAACTCAAATTATTTGACCTGATTGTGCAACTCTTCCTTCTTAAAAAAGAAATTGTCACTGCAGTGCATCTTTATTTGGAGTTAAAATAAAAGCTTAGAATCATCCCAATAAGCTGTTAACAGTAATTTTGGGGTCATTTCAAACTCTGCATACTGTGTGTTTCCCCAGAATTTTGCTTTTAATACATAAATATTTTCTTGATTTATAGGAAGAAAAGAATTAAATCTGTTTCGATTCTGGAACTCGTTTGCCAAGTTCAGCCCAGAGCAAAATGTTTCTGGTTGGATTTGAGACCCCTGGAAAGCAGGGTTTATAATGGGAACCCTGACACCATTTCACTGCAGTGGCACTGGCAGGGCAGTGTAACACACACTAGAAATAGAACTTCAGATTAGAGATGACATTTAGGATGTGAGACCTTCTCCAGTCTGTGGGAGAAATAAGTGTGCTCTGTTTTTTTCCACAGCCTGAAAAAGGCCTCCTGGTCTAAGTGTCACCTCTAATGCTATTTCCTATTCATACTAGGTATTTAATTAACCCATTTAAAAATTATTATTGATAGCAATTTGTTGCAGTGTTAAGTACCACCCTATATCCAGATTGTAGCTTTCCTGGCTGGTGTATGTCAAGGTGCTGGGGAAAGCACCAAGGAGACCCAGCACTTTGTGAATTTTTCTGCATCTATTAATCCTAGTCCCTGCAAATAAAAGTTGTTGATGCTTCAGTACACTTACCCTAGAACCTCTGGGTGCAGTAACCGGGACAGTCACTCAGGTGCAATGACTTCCACCACCAGTTCTGGAGCAGGCCACATTTTCCAACATGATTTTTAGCCTTCAGTGATTTTAGCCTTCTGGATCCCACAGAAAATGTGGAATGATGAAGTTAAGCTTTCATGCTGAGCTTTTGTGTTCACTTTTCAACAAGATTTCGATATTGTTATTGGCACGATACCTACTTTGACTTTGTGTTGTTCATAGGTAAAGGAAAATGGTACAGACTCACTTTAATTCTTAGGAAATATAAACATTATCTTAAAAATATTTTTTTCATCTCTTTTTGAATGGCACTGTTGGTACAAGCCAAATGCATGAAATAGTCATCTGACAAAAAGTACGATGATGATGTTCTCCCTCACTACTTTGCTTTTGTGAGACCCCCACCTGGAGGTACTGTGTCCAGTTCTGGAACCCTCAGGACATGGAACTGTTAGAAAGAGTCCAAAAGAGGGCCACAGAGGTGATCAGAGTGCTGGACATCTCTCCTGTGAAGACAGGCTGAGGGAGCTGGGGTTGTTCAGCCTAGAGAAGAGAAGACTATGAGTAGACCTTAAAGCTGCCTTCTGGTATTTGAAGGGAACCTACAGGATAGTTGGAGAGGAACTTGTTACGAAGGCATGCAGTGACGGGACAAGGATTAAGGGCTTTAAACTGGAAGAAGCCAGATTTAGATTAGACATTAGGAAGAAATTCTTCTCCAGGAGGGTGGTGAGTCACAGGAACAGGTTGCCCAGAGAAGCTGTGGAGGCTTCAGCCCTGGAAGTATTAAAAGCCAGGCTGGATGGAGCCTTGAGCAACCTGGAGGTGGAGGTGTCCCTGCCAATGGCAGGGGGGTTGGAACTAGATGGTCCTTAAGAACCCCTTCAACCCAAAGTGTTCTATGATTTTATGATCTGAGATGAGATGCCTTTAGGTACTGAAGCTGCTGTAAAGCTGGAAACCTCATTGCTTGTTCACAGGCAACTACAGGGAGACAGAACATGCTTCAAAGCACCTTCTTGGACATATGGGGCTGTGAGTTTGGAGCATGGTGAAGAGCAGGTGGAACAAAAGCTTTTGTTGGCAAAACAGAAGCCTTCACTTTAGGCTGTAGCTGTGCTAATCACTGCACATGGAGTGCTAAATTATTCCAGGAGCTGTGCTGAACATACCTGAAGCTCACATCAGATCACTGCATTGCACCAGCCACTATGTCTCACTTGTGACAATATTCAGCCATGCTTCTAGCCTGCAGGGCTTGAGGAAAGATTCTCTACACATATAAGATGCAAGGAGTTAATCTGAAAGAGCTCTGTTACAACACTGCCATGGGAGTAATGTCACCCTGGTTTACACACAAAATATCTTCTGTTACCCTGGCACAGCTCATTGCACAGGTGACTCTGCCCCACCCAGCCTGAACTAAGGACCCTACCTGCTGTTTAGTAAAGAGGAGGAATGTATTTACAAAACAAAGCTCATGACTGGCAGGCATGGATATGCAGCATGTAAGATCCCACCAGCCACAGAAGTCCTTCATCCAGACAAAACCTTGTTTTCTCTTTCTAGGCACAAGTAAATGTCTTTGAAAGCACGGTAGCAGTAGGTCAGCAGCTAAGTCAGCGCTAAGTCCTTATTTGCTTTTGAGACATTTTGTGTGATGATCTTCAGCATATATGATACTGCTGTTTACCTATACTCCCAGAGACAGCAACAAATTAACTGTGCTGGTAACATGCAAATGAAAAGATGATTTTGCAAAATTTGCCTAGATTTAGCACTAGCTCTGATTCTCCACAGCACGAAATCAAAATTCACTGCTGGGAAATCAAGCAAAGTAAAGCAGCTTGTTGGCAAAATTTGCTGAAGCACAAGTAAAGCTCTAGGTCCAGCTTATCAAGTTCTAGCAAGACTCCATGGCTTCCTGATGCATTTCATCATCTGAAGATCAACATCACTATTTCCTGGTGGTTTATTTCCTTCTGGTGTACCACAAAGAGGTGACAGCAGAAGCCCAGTTTCAGTGCACATGCACAGCATCTCACTTGTCTCTTACCCATGGCAGGCCCTGTGCTGCATCATTGCTTCAATGGGAGGCAAAAGGAATGTTACAGTGCTGAACTGTGAAGCTTTACAGCAACAGCTCTTTGTGATAACACATTTATTCTAATCAGAAGCTACTTGAACGATCATGCTGGTATTCTAGTATCACTAGATGTCATATAGCCACTATTCACTGTATTTATCCCCACAGTCATCTTACAACTTGATAGGCATGCTGGCTGAACAGATTTTTGCTGGGTGATGAAGTTTTTTTCATCTAGACTTACCCTGGTTGGTTTCCCTCCTTGATGAACAATTTCCTTTAAGTCCTTTCCTTCTTTGGGAAGTAGCAGTACTGGGAACCAATAGGAATCTTCTTGCAAGATAAGTGTCATGTCAGCATGGCACTGCTGAGGCTTCACAATACATCTAGAGGGATAACTGCCCTTCCATTGTTTCCGGAGGTTCCTTTGGGCCATGCTTTAAAGCTGACCATCAGCTACCTGGCTCTGCGTGAGATGGATTTGCTGATTTTTCTGAAATCCTCTTCCACTGTGTCCAGCATGCGGCTCCGTGAGACCTTCACATCTCAGAAGCCTCTGGGGGAAGAAATACAAAGATGCCGAAGGCCTGCTCCATAGATTAGCATCTCATTTCTCAGCTGTTCCCCTCACTACCCTTTTCTAGAAATCCAGTTTTCTGCCCAGGTTCTCGAGGATACCTGTCTTTAGGAGAGATAGCTAAGAATCCAAATTCCATGATGCTGACCCTAAATATGATTTTGCAAATGTTGCTGATCAGCCCTTTCCCTTCCCCTTCCCTTCTCTTTCCCTTTCCTCTTCCCCTTTCCATTCCCCTTCCCCTTCCCTCTCTTCATTGCAAAAGGGAGGGGCTTTCTATTTGGTTTCAAGAAAATGCCTCTTTGATTTGCAAGTTAATCTATTAAAAAATAAAACTAAAATAAACTAAATAAATAAACTAAAATAAACTAAAAATAAAACTAAAGTAAAGCTTGACACATTTTTCCTGACAAAAGTCCTTAACTACATTGTTATTTTGCAATACTTTGATCAGATACAGGTTATTTGTAAGTGAAATGATTACTATATGGACAGAATATTGCCTAAAAGGAGACTTGCTTTTGCCACTGGGAAATGCCAAATCCTGTAGCCTGCTCTTGATATTCCTTGGAACATTTCTTAGGGAAAAAAATATAAATCAAATTAATTTATTAATTATAATAATAGCAGTGTAATTATACTATAGGGAAGGTTATTTTTCATAACTGTAAAATACTACAGAAGGCTCGACAGTTGGTGTCTTAATAAGGATCTATCCTCCCTCTCAATCAGCAGTTTCATGGTGTCTGCTGTGCTAACTACTACAGCAGTAATGGATAGTCTTGATGTGTTCTCCAGTGCAGGAGGTAACATGTAGAGCCACCACCTTGGCTGGGGTCAGTCTTAGGGTGTTGGTTGAATAGCTTAGAGCTCAGCTGTGACAAGTGGACAAAGACCCTGAGAGTCTCCATGCTAATGTGTCTTCAGGAAGTTGCACAGGGCACTGGTGAGGGTAGCAGAATAAGTGTGAAGCAACTCAGCCAGGCAGCCGGGGACTGGACATGCTGTTTGGAAATAGCTTGGGTTACCTGTCAGTGTGGCATTTTCTTTCTGTTGCTAGAGAATAATGTTATCTGAGGATAAAACCAAGGGAGCACAGATGGTTGTTATACAGACTTGATCCTCTAAACCCTTACCGTAGCAAATTATTCCATTGACGTAAGTGGGACCATTCCTAGGAAAAAGATCTGTTACATTCTTTTATTGTCGAGGTGATCTGTTAAGTGCAGCTTTGTTGCTCTGTGTGTGTATCATCTAAGCATCTTCAACAAAATAGCATTGTTTGGGAGCTCTCTTGGCTCTGCCACAGCCTAAGGGTTACTGGCATCCCCATCATTGTTTAGAACTGTAGGATGTAAATTCTCACCTGGAAATATTATCTCTTCACTTTCTAAACAAAGAGATACAGACTGTGATATGACTTCAGTATGTTCTTGTCTGTTTCACTGCTACTCTGGAACTGAAGCCAAATTCTTAGGAGTCCATTTTTTTCAACACAAGAATTAAGAGTAAGTCTTGAATCCCTGTCCTACTTCAGTTTTGAGGAAAAACATCCAGTTCTTAGAGTTCTTTGCATATAAGCCATGCAGTTCATCTCTGCACCTGAACTGCCCTCAGATTTGCATTTGCAGAGTTTGGAACCACTATTTAGACCTTCTCATTTACAATCTGCTGAACAATTTTCATTTTGAAGATGCCTTTCCCTATGAGAACTTGCAGTATTGGAGCTAAAGCTCTCCTCTGCTTGGAGGTTTAAGACCCTTGGACATAGGCCACCTTCAGTGCTGAACTCTTGCTGGCACCAGTGGACCAGGCAGTGGCTAAATATTGCACACAAATATTCTATAATTCTTGAAAATTGGATTCCTCTCATTAAAGAAACATTATGAATTCTCTGAAAGTAAAAAAAAAAAAATCATAGCATTGCTGATTTTTATTATAGCTGTTACTGTCATACCATGGATTCAGCTAGCTAAACCCTTTGTTAGGAATAATGTTTAGTTTGAATTCTGGCATTTTGAATTGAGTAACTGTGAGCATTTTGTCACTTTTGTATGAGAGACGGATTGCAGTGAATATGTCTTCAATGTTCCTGGTCCATATTGTCTTTAAAAACAGAACCAATGGGAGGGTCTGCCAATCCTTTTCTTACTTTGATGCTATTTACTCCAACATTCTCTTCTGGAAGGAACATATTTCTTCATTAAAGGATGAAAAGAATATCAGCATTAGTCCTGGATTCTCAAATACAACATTTGTGAGAGGAAAAGGTGGAACCATTTACACAAATAACAGATCAGCCCAGAGCTTCTCTTGGTGAACAACATAAGGAGACTTCATACATCTATCTGTGTAGAAAGAAGACTATCCATTTGGGTTTATCCTGCTTTCACACAAACATCTTTGCCTTTGGTATAGCACAGCATTCATCACTGCCCTGTATCTAAAGAACAGAACCCAACCCACAGAAACTATTTGGAGCCAGTTTTCTGGAGTTCCATCTGACTCCAAGCACATGCTGGTATAGCTCAGTACCTGTGCTGGCACCGGGGTATGTATGTCCAGTCAGGCCTTGCATCATACACTGTAATACAACCATGACAGAGAAGCACAGCACAAGCTAATGCTGACATTTATTTCTGGAGCTCTAATTTAATTCAGTCATAAATGAGCTGAGTACAAGTATTAATCTGAAGTAATTTTTATTTTTCATCTGTTGGCTAGAGCTTGCAAACAATAGGATAAAAGTCTGGCTATACTGCTACAAACAAGTAAACACTCTTTTCTGCCAAGACTACAGTGTAAACACACAGTCAGGGAATAATTTTTGACTAATTCCTCCTGCATATGGATGCTTGGAAACTACAGATGCTGCACAACAGTCTCTATGTGCAAATATTTCCTAGAAGAAAAGGAACTTGTGTTGCCCCCAGTTTGTAATAAACCATCACCATGGACTGCAGTTAGCCCACATTAGAGAAACACTGAGGACAGGGTGAGGTGTAGGAGGTCTAGCCCATGTGAAGGAAAAGCAAGACAAGTTCAGAACTTGGGAGGAGGACATGGAGAAGATACAAGAGAGAATGAAAGCCTCAGAAAGCAGCTACCAGAGCTCCCCTCCTTATACCTGCTGTTCTCTGATGAGATTGCAAGGTTATCTGCACCGTGGCCAGCTGGATCAGACTTATTTGCTAATTTAGAGCTAAGAAAGAGCTCAAGGAGAGCTGGGTTGAAGCCTGACATGTAGACTTAAAAGCCAGGTTGTTCACTTTCATTCTATTCCCTTACCACACCTCACAGTGGCACAGCAATGGAAGCAGTTCTGCTCTGACATGGAGCAATACATCCTCTGGTGCTCACACTTGCCTGACTCTTCCTTTCTCACCAGATCTCCCTCCCATGATGTTGTCATTATCTGTGTAACTCCAGATGTAAAGACAATTAATCTTTCCCATTTTCTTTACCACAGCTCCACAAGAACCATTCTCCTTCCTGACATATTGCCATAATTTTTGAACAGCCCCATCTCAGCATCACTGGACAATACCTTGGCTCTATTTATTTCACTAAAAATTAACCTGTCCCAAGTTCACGTAATTTCTCTGTAACTATTTCCTTGCCTGCCTTTTATCTCTTTCTCCCCTCCAGTTCTGTTGACTCTGTGCCTCCACATATTCCTGGTCCTACCTATGTATAAAAAATGTATATTTGATTTTGATCTCCAAACCCTCTAATTTGTATCAAATATTCATAAAGAGAACACTTAAAATCAATGCATATTGACACATCAAAACATGAAAAAGCAGGGCCAAAGTAAAGTAAATGTGTAAGAATGTTGAGCCAAGTCTGGAAAGCATTTATTAAAAAGGCAGGAGAAATAAAAAAAAAATAATTATCAAAGCTTCCTTATTTGTCTTCTGAAAGCAATCTTTTGAATCAGATTTCCTCCAGTTTTAATCAAATAACCAGAGCCAATATAAATAGGAAGAAAAAGTGTCAAAGACAATTGATAAACCATCCCTTAGAAGGGCAGAAGCTATCTGCTTGGTTTTATTCTGGCAGAGAACAGCTCCGCTCGGTTCAGTCAAGCTTTGCCTTTCCAAAAATCTTGTGGTTCTGGCTGAACTCCACAAAAGAGAAAAACTTCAAAGTTAAGGATCAAGCCTCCAATATTTGGTTACAGTATTACACAGCTGGGTAAAATGAGGGCTGGTAACCCATTGGAATCAGCTGTGAGGTGGGGGACATCTCTGACCCTGGGTTTCCTTCCTTTTGCTGATTGAATCATAACAAATGCCAAACATCATTAGATGAATTTGTTTTGCTATGATGATAAAATGTCTTTACTTCTTATTTTGGAAGCAAACAAATTCTAGACTGTCTGCACACACGTACGGATAACAAAATATTTTATACCTCTAAGACAGCTGCAAAACCTGCTTCCCCTTTCCTGGTGACCTGCTCTGTGTTCATTGTGTCCATAGATCCTTGCAAACACCTTTTTCTTCCACTGACCAACATGGGAACATGATCATAATATCCAGTGACATGGAATACAGTTGTACGTTGTTCTGCCTCTACTGGGATCAGCATATGAAAAAAAGCAAGCTCCACACATGGAAACATCTTTAGTAACTCCATTGATAGAGCTTAGGAGACTGGGCAATATTTTGGGCTCAGAGCCAGTGACGTTTAGTGCAATTTTCTGTAGCAAGGCAAGTCAATGGATATGCAGAAAATACTGGTTGGGAAAAAAAGAGTCACTCATGTTACTTCATCTTATAGGTTAAAATTTTTCCGTGGCCATCAGTTCCTTAAAGGGAAAATTGGATTTTGTGAAAATACTTTTTTCCAAAGTAGAAAATTAGAGCTATTCATCAGGAAGCCAAACATCTGCAAGCCAAATATTTCTGGTTGAAAGTACTGATTTGGAGAGCTGCTGCCACACCTCTCAGGAGGGTGGTACTTCACTTCCACACTCTTTGTGAGGGGCTCAAACCACCCCATCTTTGCTGGCGTACGTGGCCCAGCTCAGAGGGACAAGAGCTCATGCAGCCAATTGGCTGTGTGGGCAATGCTGCCTGCAAAGCAGAATGTGGATGTGAGTGGGTTTCTCCCTCCACTCCTCCTGCAAGGCTCAGGCCTGGGAGCAATGAAGCTGGCATCACAGGGGTGCTCAGGGAGCTTGGGCTGAAAAGGAGCCCCAGGATTGAGCTGAGCAGGACCTTAGAGACCAGTGATGATCTGTGAGCACTAAAACCTACCCTCTGCATGGCTACAGAAGTGTTTCAGAGTGGGGCTTTGTTATTCCACCATTATAAAAAGAAATCTCTTCAGCTCTAAAATGAGATCAATAAGACCAAGTAATTTTTGAAAAGTAATGGGCCTGACTCTGCTGTCAGAGCATTAGCTGGACAGAAGATTACCTAGAACTGAAGCTTGTGCTGTTTCATGCATTTTAAAGTGTTTTTTCCCCTCTCTTCTAAAATTTTGGCCAGTTTTGAAATGGACAGCAAAAAAAGCTTTGTTTTGAAAGTTTGTTAAAGTGTTTTGGCAGCTCTAGAATGAAACACTCCATTTTGAAAATATTAAAATGAAGTGTTTTGACTTTTTTTTTTTTTTTTTATTGCATTGTTTCATCTGGGACTATTCACTAAATTCCATTCAAATTCAGGCATAGTCTCACTGCCTCAGATGTATTTGTGTGGTGTGTTAGTAATTTGTCAGAAGCAGTGCTTCATTAGGCTCTGCCTCAGTTCAACCTTAAATACTGGCAGAGAATGCTTCACACGGAACTGAGCATACACAGCTACGTTTCTCACCCACCTTGTAATCATCATGCTAACTGAGGGCACCCAGCTGCGTGGAGCTACTGCAGGAGCCTTCACCCATTGAGGAGAAGAGGTGGTAGGCAGGACCAAGTGCCCAGAGCTGGTGTTGCTTCCTCCTCTCCATCAAGCAGGATAGTCTGTCTCCTCCTTGAGTGCACACTGGAATAGAAATATAGAATAGTTTTGGTTGAAAGCAACCTTAACGATCATCTTGTTCCAACCTCCTGCCATGGGCAGGGATGCCTCCACCTCCTGATTGCTCAAGGTCCCACCCAGCCTGGCTTTGAACACTTCCAAGCTTGGAGTCTCCCCAACTTCTCTGGACAACCTGTTTCAGTGCTTCAACCACCTGCATGGAAAAGAATTTCTTCCTAATGTCTAATGTAAAGCTAGCTTCTTCCAGTCTGAACCCATTATCCTTAGTCGTGTCACTACATGCCTTTGTAACAAGTCCCTCTCCAGCTATCCTGTAGGCCCCCTGCAAATGCCAGAAGGCTGCTCTATGGTTTCCCTGGAGGGACAACAACCCAACAGCCTGGTTGTTCTCCAGGCTGAACACATCCAGCTCTCCCAGCCTGTTTTCATAGGAGAGATGCTCCAGCCCTTTGATGATCTTTGTAGCCCTTCCTTTGGACTCTCTCTAACATTTTCATGTCCTTCTTTGTATTGGGGGCTCCATATTGGGACACAATATATTATGTGGGGTCTCATGAGAGCAAAGTAGATGGGGAGAATCACAGTCTTATGGCTTGCACCAGAGCTTCTGTATCTGTTTGCTAAATTCTGTCCTTCTGCCACTGCCCATGTCACTGATCCTGCAACTGAAGGAAGAAATTTTGTTCACGTTAGTCTATATGGTCATTGCCCTTCTTATGTTTTATTGCCTTTCTTCTTTCCTTCCTTTTCCCCATTAACAGAGATTGGGTTGAGTGTATTCCAACTGTTTTGCATATTTCTAAAAGCCATTCACCTGCATCAGCAGTAAACAGCTGCCATACCAACATTGCTGTCTTTTCTGGCTGCTCAGCTTCTCCAGGGCTATTCACAGCTCACACTTTACTGAGGTTGCTGGTATCACCCTTACACATTTCCTGTATTACAGGAGGATCAAGTTCCAGGAGTTAACAAGTCAAAAAATACCCCTGGGGCTGGGAGAGGAACTAGGTAGATAAGTGTGTTCCACATGTCCACTCTATTTCTGGAATTGTTGCCTTCATCCATGTGAGAAAAAACTGTGATCAAACATAGGTCTGAAACATGGGACCCCCAAATCACACTGCATTCTGAATGCTCCATTCCACCAAAGTATGGTGGGACTTCAACCTGCGGCCAGTGCTCCATGCCTGGACCCTGCATAGTCTCTGGGACAAAATCTGCACCCCTGTAATTGGGAATAGCTCCAATAAAATCACTATCTCCACATTTATTCTCTTGAAATTCAAAGCCAGGCTTGGCCCACTATGTGGACAGAGTCCAACTGAAAGTTAGAGCCAGATTCTGCTCTGCAGGAGAGTAGATGAGAGTTAACTCTATCGTGGTTACTTGGGCTCAGTCCTCATGTGTCTCACACTGATATAACTGCTCTGACCTCAGTGGAATTGATCCTGATTTATGCCACTGTAACTGAGATTGAGGCTTGCATTGTTTGAATTCTGTTGGGTGCGCCTTCTTCCAGGATGGAAACTATTTGCAGGCTATAACGGCCTCTTTCTGAACACTGAGGCTTGCCATAGCTGAGATTTTTGGTGGGGCAGGGGTGTGGAGTAAAGGGTATAAAGCCAACTTTGTGCTTAGTGCTACCTTGTACTTTCTGAGTCCTGCAGTGTTCTGTTAAATTATCAGAGCCGAATTAGGGAACTAGGAGTGTGCTATCCTCTCATCCTAGTATAGTGGACGTGTTCCAAGATCACCCAGAGGGAGGGAGGAGGTAACTTTAGGAAGTGCAACATGGTGATTCTGTGCAGGCCTTTTTTTCATGTATGGGCTTCCCTGCTAACTGATTTTTCTTGCCTCCGAAGCTCCTTTTTTTCCCCACTTTACATATGATGTTTCTGAAGTATGTGCTGAATGGGATGCTGCCCCATGGGGTCATGGGATGAATGAAATGTTGTCCCATGGGATGCTGGGATGCTGTGCAGCTGAATGATCGTACATCTCAAATGGCTCACTTGATGTTCTCACACTGAGCTGACTGGGTGAGCTGCAGCCTCTGACAAGGGGAATGGCTGCTTTTCTCTCAGGACACTGGAAGTCCTAAACACAACATAAAGAACCCTTCAGCTAGCAAGATACTATATATACGCACACACACACACACACACACACACTATGCACGCCTATATCTGTGTGTGTATATAAATATACAGAGTGAAAAGCAACTCAGTCTGCCTTCTCTTGCACTGGAAATGCTCAGCTTGTCAGGCTGACCTTTTTCCCTGCTGGCAATGAAGCCTGCCCAGGAGTCCCACATGCCATAAAAAGTCAAGCTGTGACCACCTCAGGCACGAGTGGCAGAGCACGGTTGTTGCATGCAATGCTGTGCTGTGGTGACCTCCTACAGGGAAAGGGGGCTGCTCAGTTAACTGCTGCAAGGGAAGCACACAGCGAAGCTCAGCAGTGCTTTGGCTCTTCGCTCTTCCAGGGGACATTTATTCAGTGAGGATTTTTTTTTATTTTAAAAGCTTCAGCTGTGGGACTTGTAGCCAACTTTCCAGAATCAAATCAGAATATTTCCCAGTTTTACCTACAGGTGCATTCATGGTATATTCCTACTTAATTCTATAATGATCTGAAATGTTTTTCTAAAATCTCTTGTACAAAGTGACTGCTTAAAACAGGCTGTCAAAGACAGAGACGTTCAGATGCAGTGTAATAAAGCACTGTGTCACCCAACACAGTGGAGCAGGTTGGTGGAGGTCTCCTGAGCCTTCTCTTAATGGAGTAAAAAGAGAGATGCCAGGGAATTGCTTACACCATCTGCGAACTTTGTTCCCCCAAATTTTATTTTCTCTCTTGAAACTGAATGAAGTACAGGTGGAAAAAACAAAGACATACTCGATTTTGAGGCTTTCTGATTAGTTTGATTTTGTCTTTTTTTTTTTTTTTTTTTTTTTTTGCTCGGGGGAGGTGGTGGTGGTGTGCTATATAATTTCACTTGCTAGCCACAGTAGCCCAAGAGGTAGTACCGTTTTAATGTAGCTCTGAAGGGAATTTGGCTTGGGGTCGTAAGGCAGACTTGTGGAGAGCCTGGTCTGAATAAACACAAGGCACAGTACATGAATCAGTTTTTAGTATCACACGGCAGCAAAAGGTGAATGTTGCTTTGTGGAACAGCATACTTGAAGAGCACCACAAAAACTTTCATGACAACCAGAATCAGGGTTGCAAAAGATCTGCAGCCTCCCACCTTTCTACAGCTACAAATAGGTTCTAGTGAAGATTGTGCACCTACACCAGCTTTGCCTTGGTCTAAGACTGGACACCTTTGTGTGGGATCCTTGTGACTTATCTTTCAGGGAAAAAGAGAAGAGCAAAATAACTTCTGATATTTGTAAGTTTTGGCTTGCACGCCATCCATCATGGGAAAGAGTGAAGTGTACTTAGAATGTAGGCATTTGAAAGGTCAGTATTA
This sequence comes from Indicator indicator, assembly GCF_027791375.1. NCBI lineage: Eukaryota > Metazoa > Chordata > Aves > Piciformes > Indicatoridae > Indicator > Indicator indicator. The sequence goes on along the minus strand of NC_072022.1, from coordinate 4,391,586 downwards.
GAGTCTTGCTTAATACTACAGTCCAGAGCTGTATGCTGAGCACAGGTATCTGAGGAATGATAGCAGCACACTGACCAGGGGAATTCTCTCAGTTCAGCATACTTAATAGGAGCTGTGGCCACCTCTTCCTGGGGTGCAGGAGCAGCAGGGAATTCCTGAATGCAAATTCTCACAAGAACTTCTAGAATAGCAAGATCTAGGCACGCTTTCTGCAGCCTAGAAAGCTTAAAATGATGTAGGATATCATTTAAGGACTGCCCCAGCACAGGCCCAGCCTGCTCTTAAACCTCTGTGATGGGGCACATCCATAGCTTCCCCAAAAGCTGTGTCCGAGCTGGTTCTTACAGTTAGAAAACTTTTTCTGATGTCCAGCGTGAGTCTTTATTGCTGCCAACTATGTTGTTCTAACTTTTCTTATCTGCTAAGCACATGCCTTTGTTTTTATACCAGCCTTTTCTGTGTGTGCAGGTTGTTATGCCAGTCATCTGCACACTAATTATCCCCAGTTATTCAGTCTTGCCTTTGAAGTTGTATTTTCTACATTTTTGGCTCTTCTCAGAGCTCTATAATCTAACAGCACTCTCTCCTGTCGCTTAAAAACTTTCTGAAGTCATGTGCTAATCACTGGACTTGATACTGCAAGTGAAGACTCTCCAGTGCCCAGCACCTTGTCATGTGACTGATTTATGGTTCTTTCAGTCCCACTGGTAGGACTGCTTTCAGCAGGGATTCCAGTATCTGCTTTCCACATTTAATTAAAAGCCAGGAGGATGAACTGATGCTAAGAGAAGCCAGAGATACAGCTGGCATGAACTGATGCAGTGTCTTAATGTCTGTAATAATACCAAGTTATGTTATCTGAGCACGGTGAATCCTCCAAGTTTACAAATACCCTGGTGTTCAAACATCCCCACACTCCTGACCTGCTTCACTGCAAGTGCTTCTGTGTTGAACTTGAAACCTGTTCCACTGCTGGGATGGACATAAACCCTGATGCATGAATGACTCCTAATTGCATAACTAATACCAACTGTTTAACCAGAAACAATTGTTGCATGAAGTATTAAAATCGTATTACATCCAAATACTGATTTTTCTTTTTTTGGTTGATGGATACTAGTGTTTAAAACTCAGTAATCAGAAGGTGATAATTAATAATTTCAGTTCTATCACACCAGCTGTGGGTTATATTCAAACTGTCACCATCTCTGATCAGCTCCAATATAGGAAAACGCATCACTGATTTGAGGTATCGCAAAATGATCATGAAGTTCACAGAACCACAGAAAGTTAGGGGTTGGAAAGGACCCTCGAAAGACCATCTAGTCCAACCCCCTACCAGAGCAGGTCACACAGGAAAGCATCCAGGTGGGTTTTGAATGTCTCCAGAGGAGACTTTACAACCTCTCTGGGCAGGCTGCTCCAGTGTTCTGTCAGCCTCACAGTGAAACGGTTTTTCCCTATGTTCATGTGGAACCTCTTGTGCTGCAGCTTGCACCCATTACCCTTTGTCCTGTCACTGGACAGCACTGAGAAAAGCCAGGCTCTGTGCTCCTGACGCTGCCCTTCAATTAGCTATGCAGGGTTTACAGGTTGCATAATCTATTCCACACATAGCAATTGAAATTTAACTAATAAAATCTTAGGAAATAATTCTAATTAATAACATGAAGTTGAGCCAGCAATGTACTCAGATGGCCAAGGCGGCCATCAGCATCCTGACCTGTATCAGCAATAGTGTGACCGGCAGGAGTAGGAAAGTGATCATGCCCCTGTACTCCGCACAGGTGAGGCCACACCTCAAGTAATGGGTTCAGTTTTGGACCCCTCACTACAAGAAGGATTGAGTTGGTGGTGTGTGTCCAGAAAAGGGCAATAGACCTGGTGAAGGGTTTAGAGAACAGGTCTTATGAAGAGCTGCTGAGGGAACTGGAATTGTTTAGTCTGGAGAAAAGGAGTGACCTCATTGCTCTCTACAACTACCTGAGAGAAGGTTGTAGGGGAAGTGGGGGCCAGTCTCTTCTCTCTGGTATCAGGTGATAGGATGAAAGGAAATGGCCTGAAATTGTGCAAGAGGAGGGTTAGATTGGATATCAGGAAAAATTTCTTTACTGCAAGAGTCATCGGCATTGGAATAGGTTACTCAGGGAGGTGCTGGAGACACTGTCCCTGGAGGCATTCAAGAAGCATGTGGACATGACACATGGGGACATGGTTTAATGGCCATGCTGGTGTTTTGTCAATGGTTAGACTCAATGATCTTGGAGTTCTTCTGCAACCAAATCAATTCTGTGATTCTATGATTAATTAACAGTATCTTCAGAAGTAAAAATGTTAAAACAATCAAATTTGGATAGAATCTTCCCTTTTCTTCTCCTTCTCTGCTGGATTGTTATTCTGTGCTCAAGCATTCATATTTCCTGATCTTCTTTTTGGTTCTACTTGACTGTGGGGGAGGGGAAAGAGGGTTTTTTTTTGTTTTATAGCTAAATATCTTCAGTTGCTGAATCATATTATTCAGTTTTAAATTGTTCTTATTTTATCCACTGTGGCCCTCAGACTTGCTGCTACATGTTTTTATCTATAGCTTGGCCATATATTAATTTACTTCAGAAATAGCATGTTATATTCATGGAACTGAAAGATTTAACAGTTTTTGAGGCTGCTACAGTCTCATTTACAACAGTGTAACTTAGCTGCAAGCTCAGCTACAGCGTTTCAAACTGGAATAGTTATTACAGTATGTTTTACTAAAATCAGGCTCCACCCTTTGCTGTTACTACAATTTAACATTTATATAGCAGTAGTGTCAGGATGCAAAGCTCCATGGTTTTAATGATTATAGTGTCTTATTTAGGTGTATTGGCAACCCCCCTGCTTTTATGCGCTGATGAAGAAAGACAACCTGAATAGATAACTGTTCACCATGGAGATTAAAGGGCTTAACATTTGGTCCCTGTCTGAAAGCTGACAGGATGGATCGTTCCATGTCATTACAACAAACTGACATGAAGTTGCATTGATTACTGTGACTATGACACAATCTCTCCTAGTGATACAACCCAAAGTCCTTCAGCACAATCTCTTTTCTGAACACTGATGCTACACAAGCCATTTGGTCTGGCTTTGTTACTAGATACACAGTGCAAGAAAACAATACTGCAGGTGTCCTTCAATGCTAGTATTTACTCATCTTCCTGTGAATTCTGACGCTTGCACCTCCCTGTGGTGAGTGGTCGAAGGAAAGACTGACAAAACAGACTTTTTTTCTTCATTATAATTGTTGAAAGGGGCCTTTATCCTCAAATGGAGAATGTCAAATTATTTTTCAGTAAAAGCATAAACAATACAGAATATTATCGAGTTCAGACAATGCAAGGAGACACCCTCCAGTCTTCAAGGATGGAGGGGTTTTTTATTGGTTACACTATTTTTTTCTAATTTCAGTGCTGATGCGGTTATCATTTGGGAAAGAGATTTTGTCCTTCTGCCTCATGAAAAGCACCCAGCAATACTCTGAGACCTGCCACCACTTGTGCTTGTCATGTGAAGTAAAGAAAATGCAGACTGCTATGTTACAGGAGATGGAAGATTTCTTAGGGGCTAACCCCAAAGACAAAGAATGATACCTCAAAAAGAACTGCATTGTAGGTATTCAGTGAGGTAATGACAAGGAAGATTCACCTTACACCTTAGGTAAAGATGTCCAGAAGTAAATATGGATACAATTTATCAGGGAAGATGTGGAATGCCCATCATGGTCTTAGGGAAAAAAAAAGAAAAAAAAGAAAAAAAAAAAAAAAAAAAAAAGAGACCAGACCCAAAATCTCCCACAAAACATAATCATCATTAAGCTAAAGGTGAAGACAACATGTAGATTTGACTCTGTGCTGAGGATGCCCCTTCCAATTCTGCTTTCAGGGTCAGGTGTTAAAGTGGTCCTCACAGCTGGGTGGACTGTACTGGGCTGTCCAGTGGTACCGCTCTGGTTTCAGTAGAAATGGATCTTTAATTCCTCGACAGTCCTGATTCTTAGCAATGCCCTATCAGTCTTGTGTTTATCAACATTTCAGACAAAGCAATGTCTTTCAGATACAGTGAGAGATAGATGACTAAAATGAATTATTAGTTGTTGCCCAGTTTCAAAGCTCAACTATCCTGAACTGATGTGTTTAAAAAGAGCAGTGTGTGGCAACACCAGTTTACTGTGCAGAGAAAGATGATTTTTTTCAACATCTGTTTCTCAAAACCAAGCAGAGAACAGGAAAAATGTTTTTCCTTTAGCTTTTTAGAAGCAGTAATTAAATAAGCTTTTCACTAAGATAGCATACGAAAAACCCTGATTCCCAAGAGAAAATAAATCTAGCAAGGTATGAATTAGTGAAAAAGTGAGATAAGGATGAAAGTAGCCTTATAAGTAAGTGTTGTGATATAAACCACAGTAACATAATACTATGATTTCTGTCATGTTTTCCATACATCAGTAAAGCCTTATTACCTACTTCTGTGGCTCACACTTTCATGGGTTCTCCAATGAGCAGCCATCCCAAATACCTGGGGGATGGGTCTCTCCCAAGACACCCATTGTGGATTCTTCCCTAACTACAGATCTCTGCTATTTTAATGGCACAAAGAATTCTGTGTTTTGACATGGAAACCCTTATCACTCTAAAAATGAATTACAGTATTCATCCAATCATAAGATGACATTATGAAAGCAGCTTCTTTTTCGCTGATGCAGTGACTTTAGAGTAGCTTGACATTGTTCTGGTAACACAATTTGACTGGATATACGTTTTGACATCCAGGAAACAGGGACACTGATGGAAACTGATGGACCCAATGTCAAAAAAAGAAAAACTGGCTGCAGGAGGACACCCAGAAATTTAATAGGTGGATTTAAAAGAACCCAACCCTTTCCCAAAGGGCAAAGTCAATAAACAGAGGGGTGAAAAAATAGAAAGAAAAAGTAAAGATGAGCCAATTTTTACATTTCTTTCTTATAAAATAACAGATACTGAGGGGAATTTTAGAGCTCAGTAGGTGCAGGGTGACAAGTAGTTAGTTTTAACCTGAATAGTTGTCTTTCAATATTCATGTTTCTGTTTCTGCCACAGCCTTCAAGAATAGCTGTGCTGATAATGCAGAGTATCTCATGATTAAGCAGCCCTTATCTTGTTCACACTTTCAGTATTTTCATAATTTTCCCTGTAAACATGTTTCAGAATACCGTGAATGAAACCCCATCCTCAGGAGGACTAGCATTTGTAGGCATTTTTTGTTGTGGACATTTCATTGCAGAAGCCAAGACCTTTTCTTACGTCACTGAAGAGCCTTTGTAAACACATCTGTTTTCACATTTATAAAATGTATTTATATATAATCTGCCAAATCACCAGGATAAAAAAGTCTGAGTTTGGAAGCAAGCAGAAATATGCCCTTTTATATATTTTATCCATCCAAAATGAGCTTTTGCATGTGTCGTATGTCGGTCACTGCCCTGTCACTGAGTGGTAAGATGTCATAGGTAAAGGACTCATGACAGGCCTTAGTGCAGAACTGTATTAAATAAAGCAGTGCCAGGAATTCAGTATTAGCACAGTCCACAAACTCCTCTTCTTCAAGTCAATGATACCAGTTATGTATTTTGCCACCTGCTGACATCATGTCTCCCTTTGCACCGACTCCAGTATCAGACTATCTCTAAAGCCAGTCAGAAAGTCTTCATTATTCTGATGCTTTGGAACAGAGAGTGAGGTCCCCAAGCAGCAGATTTTGGAAGCTGGGAGACTGGCATAGTTAATAGTATTACTGTTCTGTTCTGTTCTTCTGTAGGTATCAACTGTTGGCCACTGTTGGGCATAGGATAGAATCATAGAATTGTTTTGGTTGGAAGAGACCTCTAAGATCCAACTGTTAACCCAGCACTGCCAGGTTATCACTAAACCATGTCCCTCAGCACTACATCTTTGTGGCTTTTAAACCCTTGTAGGGATGGGGCCTCCACCACATATCTCATACTGGATACATTCTGGCAAGATGGACCTTTGGCTTGCTCCAGAATGGCCATTCCTATTGCTCTAGGCAAAACCCACCAACCCTAGAAACAAACCTCAATCACACACTCATCCAAAATGCTCATTAACAAGAAAACAATGTTGTTAACAAGAAGCAATCCTGAAGTCAAAATACTGAAAAATCAACAAAAATGAAAGTTTTTGTCAAAGTGACTTGGCTCCATTTTCCTTCACTTTTGGCTAGAACGCTTCCATTGATAGAGTTGCTAAGTGCATTCTATTTACAAATATAAACACTTGATTTTGATCAGCAAAAATGCATCAGCACACTTGAACAGTGTCAATGATGACATAATTACACTCACAATTTCCTCTCTGTAATGATTTTTAAATGTCAGCAGTCATTTTTTGTCTAATTGTAGCTCACATGTCAGCACTTCCTCTTAAAACAGCATGTTCCTCTCTGCTGGAATTTCACACCTCTCCACTCACTCACTCACTTCACCAGTGAAGATAATGATGATGCAGGGCTCCAGGATATTTTCACTCCTGTGCTGTTTTACTATTTAACATCAAGCAGTCAGATTGAGGACTTTTATTGATTTTTTTTTTCAGTTGAGTTTGATCAGTTATGTTCTAAATAATTATTGGATTTTAATGAACAAATCAAAAAGTAGTCTTAATTTTTTCTGCCCCCCCTGCTGCTAATAACATGTTTAAATGCATGGTCTTATGTTAAAAATGGTCTCATACTCCTCTACTGCAAATGTCCTTACAGGAGGAGAAGGCTGATCCTGCAGCGCCAGGCAGCCCCTTGATCAGCTCAGTGTTTAACATGGTGCAAAGGTAGGTGACCCTTCTTTGCACACGCAGCCTGAACAGAGATGTTATCACTCCCGTCTCATGCTATCACCACGAAAGTGACTTCTGAAATGCTGTTGTGTGTGGTTGCAGGCCTCCAAAGCCCACAGCCTAACAAAGAGGTGCATCTGGAGTTCATCTCACAGCCCTCTTTCCTCTTTCCATAGATCACAGACCACTGACCACATCATCAAGAATATGGAAGTGTATCACTTGTGCAATGAACTGGAAGTTCTGTGCTGAGGTTATCAGCAAACATTTTCCACTCATCTGAATGGACGCTAGAGTTGGGAACAGGGGCTAAAGAGGCCTCCTTCAATCCAATTTGCTTACAACTCATCTTTAGCTCTCTGATGATGCTTAACTCTAGGTTTTAGGAGGTAAAGCTTATAATTTACTGGTTCATTTAGTATCAGAATAGGTGAAGAGCCATAAAGAATGCACACTGTGAAATCAAATAATGAAATAATGTGGAGATGTCTGACAAAAAGAGAATATGATTGAGTACCTCTGATTACAAATACACACCCACACAAAGACATATCACCTTTACTTATATCTAAATGGGTCCCCAAAAGACAGAGGGATGGATGAATGAATAAATGAATAAATAATGTGTAGGTGGGGGATAGGTATGTGTTTCCTAAAGCCTGTGATAAACATTTATTAAGTGTCTCTGTGACGTTACCAACACACCTGAGACATACACAGAGCTATGTTTGCCCTCATACATATACTCATACCACACCTGGTTTATCCTCCTTTTTTATATCCTATCACAGAATCACACAGAATCTATCCGGTTGGAAGAGAGCTCAAAGATCACCCAGTACAGCCCTTGACCCTCAACTAAACCTAAGAGCCAGGTTCCCATGCTGCTTAAAGACCTCCAGGAATGGGGACTTCACCGCTGCCCTGGGCAGACCATTCTGACATTTGATAACCCTCTCTGTGAAGAAATATTTCCTAACATCCAGTCTCAACCTACTTCTGGAGCTGTTTGAAAGGGAAAGATTTTTTACAATCATATCCTGCTCACCGGAGTAGACACCCTCTGAAAAAAAGATGTATCCATATCACCCCACTGCAAAGGGACGTCCCCAAGGACAATTTAATTGAGGAAACTGGGTGGAGTAAAACAACTAATGGCCCAGCTACCAAGAAGGAAAGAGACTAAATTCTTTGAAAACTTTTAGGAGAATAGACCTGCCATGGGCATCACTGGGTGAAGCTAGCTTGCCTGTGTCCACCCTTGAGAGAACAGGAGTAAAAACTAGAAATCCCAAAAACTGAAATACTATACAAGAGATGAGCCTGGACAAAGAGACATTGATCTAGAATGTTCCTTCTCCCCTATCCTTTCCTTTCCCATTTTTATACCAAAGAGGAAAGTAGGAGATAGTAAAATTAATTCTGATTTGATGCAATATACTCATAGGGAAATTTGCTAATGCTGAAACTTTACCTCAAAGCTTCCTTGCCCTATGAGCAGGCTCCCATCTCTATGCACTGCACTACTAAAAAGCCCCAACACCTCTGTGCCACATTGCTCAGCTAAGGATAAACTGAGAAAAGGGAAGGCAAGGAATGAACCATTCCTGGAATCTGCTGCAGTTCCAAATGGCTTGTTGGAAGTGGTGAAAAGGATTTTCTTAAGGCTAATAAAGTAAGGAGTTGACTTTGAAAAGCAGGTCCATCTGTTTTCGTAGGACACTGCCATGTCAGTTTGGGTATATCCCTGCAGAGACAATGCAAACCCCACACAGTATGACCTGAGCTAACTCTCAGTTACCCTGTCCAGAAGTTTTTGAGATTACTGCTGAGTCATGGTTATTTTGGTTTGAACCTCAAGCTTTTTGATGAACTGCAAAAGGCAAAGTGCCTTTCAACCCCTGTCCTGACATGCACACACACCCCTCCCCAACATCTGAACATGAGGAAATTTGCAAAAGGAAAAGGGAAATGGACTTTTCCATTTTAGTGGACCAAAAGTATTGGGTTATTGATGTTACACATGGAATTAAAGTTATGTTTTACAACATTACAGTTAAGCATTCCTATATCTTCAGCCAAATAAATGCTGCTGAGAGACTGACCCATAGTTCATTGAGTGTCTGACAGTGGCATGTTCAGCCTGCAGTACAGAAGTGTTTCCTCTACCAAGTGAAACAGGGTTACAGCTCTTTAAAATAAGACTGTTATGGACTCTGCTGTTCAGGAGATTGTTCATGACTCATGGTACTGACTTCTGCTCCCTCAGAAGGTGCCTGACATCTCTTAAAATCACACCAAAAAGTATTTCCAATTGGCCCCTCAGAAAATGATGCACATTAAATTAGAGGCCACATCTGAAAACACAGTTGACTCGCTTCCTATGAACTTGGATTGAACCTCAACCTTACAAAACAGGGCATAGTAAAACATAAAGACAGCTGAATGGTAACCATGACAACATGGCTTCCAAAAAACATAAGTATAGCCAACATTTATATATTGTGAGGGATAACACATTATTTTGTACACATTAATCATATGTCATGCTGTGTGTGTTACTTTTCATCAGCAAAACTTATGCTGGGCTTTCCAGATACCCTATTATTTTCCTTTTGATGGCTTTCTGCTACTAGGACAGGATCTGTACAAAATTAAGTTGGTCAAAATGTCCAACGTTTTAAATTTAGGTGCAATATCATCTCAAAATACTGCTACAGTTTTAAAAGTCTTATGTTTAGTAAAAATTTGGTACTGGAGCTACATGGCATGTTCCATTGTTCTATAATGTTGGTTATAATATTTTCACTTTTTAAAATGGTGATAAAAAGTGACTTTAAAAAAATTGCTTGACTATAGGAAGAGGGCTACCAACATTCTAATAGCTTCTTTTATTAAACAAGACTTTATTCTATTCAGATGTATTATTTTTCAGTCCTTAGACTAACACACCAGTCTTAAATCTGAACCCTTGTCAACATTGAAATATAATGCTTTATGTCTCATAACCCATTTCAACTCAACTAGGATGCACTTTTAATCCTCTTTTCTCTAACTGATTTGAGAAATACAGCCCTTTGCATCACCTTGGACAGAAATATGTTTAATTTATTTCAAAATACCCTGCCAAGGGGAATTTTCCTAAATGAGGATTTTCTAATCTTTAATTAGTATCACAAATACTTTTGCTGCCTGCCCATTCCTGCAGTGAAAGGTTGTATAGAGCAAGTTGCTGCATTCTGCATGTCCTGTGGGACCCTGTGAGGAGCTGCACACTCCCCTTTCACACACTGAACAAAAGCCAAATTCTTGCTTTTTATTTTTTTAGGTCTGAAATGCTGAAACTATAAGTGAAGTACTGAGGTCTGCATACTGATGATCAGGCCTTCTTGGGTGGTATCAGGCTAAGGTTTGCTGTAGCTCTGTAAATCATCTGCCATCTTTTCTTTTACTATTGCATTGTTTTTCTGGCCTCTTATGTGTTTTCTTAATAGCACAGATGAAGTGCTTACTATTTCTTTGGAGGTCTAACGAAACACAAATACAATGTCCTTTCCCCTAGCAAGACTAGAGCATAAATAGTTTGGGTACTATCAAGCAGAAGCACTACATATGTATTTATATATATAATTCTTAGGTGTTTTTACATGTGCGTTTATATATCTGTCTATAAATATAGTCCACTGACAATGTGCCTTAGTCCATTCACTAGTCTGATAGCCTTTGGATCAGCCAAGTCTGTTACATAGCATGTTGAAGTGAGAGCTAAGGCAGCCTTGAGTGCAAAAACCTCTGCTTTTGTGCTAATAATGCACATCATGCTTAGCTCATCTGTTACAAGCTATGTTAAAGCTTCCCCAACTAAATTTGCAGTCGTACCTTTTAATCCACTCTGCGCTTTGGTAGTTAGACCTGGCTGGTTTCTGTCCTCTCCTCAGTAGCTGTGCTTGCACTCTCAGAACAGTGATCCCATCCTGCAGGGAAAGACATTAAATGTGAGCTGGTGTTTAATTTGTCTTGAATTCCCCTGTCCAGAGAGCCTGGTTGGCTTCTCCCAAGGTAAAGCCAGAGCATAAACTACCACATAAGCATAAAATATACCACATAAGGATAAAAGGAGTGCCAAGATTTGACTGTAAACTGCTAGCCAAATTAACAAAATTGTGTATCTGCTATTGTAACAAATTACCTGAAAGGCCTCTGAAGCTGGAATTTTTGCAGCCCTCCTGGTCGTAAACACAGTGCTCCATTTCTTGCCTTTTCAAGCTAAGAAGCTTGAAAAGGAACCTTTCCTTGCTCACCTCACTTGCCTGTTTCACGGTACATGTAGTTTAAGTTGGATGAGTTCTCAGATAAAGGACTGACATACAAGCAGCCGTTAGGTGTATGAGTGACAGCTGAAGTGATGTCAGCATCTGCCTCTTATGGATTTTTTTCCCAGTCAAATTATCTTTTCCTTGGGGGGGTGGAACCCTGTTCTCTTTGGGAACAGCAGGAATATTTAACCCAGCAAATCCTATTGCCATCTGGATACCTCCTCCTTTCTTTATCTAGCACTTGTGGCATGAATGCTACTATAAAGTTGCCACAAGACAGAGCTAAGGGTGCAAATGCAACTCATGGATTTTTCTAGCAATGAGAAATTGAAGAGCAGTGACTCTCTGAAGGCTTTAATGTTGAGAAAAGTCGTGACAATAACAACCTGTGAAGCTGTTCTCTTGTTCTGACCCTCCCTCTGGCTTTTCATTCAGCCTGGATGCTGGCCTGGTCTCTCTCTGGCCATGTACTACTGTGATGGCAATGATTTGTGCTTCTGCTGGCACCATGTACCCTGCAGTCAGCTTCTGTAACCATAGCCCATTCAAGTTGTTGGACAGAAGTCCAGCATGGAGTCAGCCATAGTGTTGCTACATCTCTGGGTGTTACCAGCACTAATTGAAAAGGTAAGCAAGGCCCTGTTGTAACTCTCTTGTGCCATCATACTCCTGCCATCTTAAATGCAGCTGCCCCAAGAAAACCTGACGTAAGAAGCAATGTTAGCTGGGATCTGTGATGCTGTAAAATCCTTAGTGAAATGGGATGTGTAGAAACAGCAGCACATGCTAAAGCATCCTCTCTCCTACCAACCAAGACAGTACAGGCACATTGCACAGGAGAAAACTGAGAGCTGTCGGCCCGATTGTGGAAGGTGTCACCATGTGTGACTCTGTGCCTGTGCTGGCTGGGCACAACGCCATGACGATGTGTCTAGGATCCACACGAGCTGGGTTAGTACAAATCCAGTCTCTGCAGTAAGACTTAAATTCTGGTGCTTAAAGAATGGGCAGAAGAGAGGCTCCCTGTCTTACTGTCCTCTGTGAAAAGTTACTGCTTCCTCACAGACTTAGGTTCTTTAGGAGACAAGCAACAAACTGGTTTATTTCTCAGGCAAATTGGGAAAACACATTCTTTCCTGCTGCAGAGGTTGCTAAAAGAAGCACGGCTGGATGGCTGCCAGTAAAGCCTCAGTGTAGTAGTTGGCTAGGGAACAAAGATGCCCTGGCAACCATGCATTAGCAAGGATGCTGCATGGTCTTTCAAAAACTGTTGGGGGCTGAGGCTGAGGATAGAGGTGGAGGGGCTTTGCTTCTTCCCAGAGCTTTACATAGGAGGACTCTCTGTTAAAGGAGAACAATGCTGGGGTGATGGAGCCTTAGATGTTTAAGGTTAAAGAGGCTTCAACAATATTGAAGGTGTACTTATATCTCCTTGGAGCTGCAAAATGAGACCATGTGCCTCACTGTCACAGGGTGGAAGATTTAAGGGAAGGTCATGCAGGCACCTATTGAAAATAATTAAGTCTACAAAGAGAAAAGGGGGAAAGGCTGAGTTATGAACTGTAGTTGCTTTAGACTGCAACAACAACTTTTTGATCCCTGATTTAGTTTTCTAGCTTCAATCTCTTCCTTTAAGTGCCTCAGTGCACTGGTAGTTAAGGGATAGTTACAGGGTTATTATAGGTACTGAAGGTTGCTCTTGCTCTCCTAACAAGCTAGATCAGGTCACTTCTTGTATGCTGAGGAACAAGGTAAGTTCTCATCAGACAATCACTACACACCATTTGATGATCTTGTATGGTTAATGCTTCCATGAAACTAAACTTCTGGGGGAACAGACAACTGTCTTAAATAAACCTGCAGAATACTGTTAGGTGTTAACTGATGCCTTGGGATCATGTTCATTAATTCTGTCTATTAAAATCTACACCAGGTCTTTGTGAGGTGCATGTGATTTCCACCACCCTGCACATGCAACTCCTCTTCCAAGCTTCTGTGCAATAGGAACAGCCACTGCTGAAGAGCAGATGTGCTTAACCTAATGAGAAACTCCAGCTCTTTGGGCAGTGGAATGAGCTCGGGGGCAGATCTCATGCATTTCACAAAGGTGGTGTAGATCTTATTACTTTGTTGTATTAGTTAATATTTATGAAGTATTTCAAATTCCCAGAGAAATCACTGTAATGTTGCTATAGATATTATCATTGCTATAACTGACAGGAACAATATTGTGGTCTATAACCTACACCAATGCTAATATTGTTTTCTTTCTTAAGAGCACTTTGGTGCTTTATAGAATTTCTGGTGTATTTTTCTTTGTGTCCACTGATCTGCAGGAACTTTACAATGATATGAAGCATTAATGTTTTGGGATTAGTTTTTACTGCCTTTTTTCACACAGACTTCCATGGGGGGTTTGCTGATGGTATATGTGAGTGTTTGGATAAAACCCTTTAATGCTAGGGGAGGAGATCAGTTTGACATTGAATTCAGCTGCTGTTGTTTTTGTAAGGAGAAAAGGCCTGCTGAATTTAAGAGTGTTTAACTATATCTGGTTGACTGAATGGTTTCCTCAAGGAAGTATTCATTCAGTCAATGTTCTGAAGGGTTAAGAAAACAGAAACCCATAGTTTTACTGACTTGTTGTTATGTATGTTGCCAAGGGAACTGTAGCTGGAATGTTTAAATGTGTTGTTTCTCCCCAAACCCACAGGAGTGGAGCTTGAGTGTCTCCGTGTGCCTTAATCCTTGCAATTAGTTTCTATGTGGTGGGGGACTTACGGGGCTGAATCAGACTAAATACTTGTTAGTGACACTAGGTAACATTCCCACCATGCTGGATGGAGTGAGTTTAGCATCATACTCATTACTATGTGAATCACAACCAGATTCAGAGATGGAAGTACATTAAAAGCCTTCCATATTGCTTTTCCCTGGTGTCACGGACTCCTTGTAGTTATATACATTATAGAAATTAATGATCACCAAGGAGCTCTCCTTAAGGCTTAGGTAAGAGAAATCATGAGGTTGATCTTTAGCATTGTGGTGGGTTGACACAAGTGTCTGTATTGTTTTGCCTCATATGTGATTTAATTTATCTTCACTGGTGTAAAACTGAGGGAAGTTTTGTTGAAACTGACTGTTTCAGCAGAGCAGGGAAATTTTAGGCTTGTTTCCATTTTAGTGGTTAGGGTCTTGTGAGCAGATTGTGCTTGTACAAAGTATAATCAAGTGCTCATCAACACCAGATCAATTGCTATAAGAAAAATATGTACTATATATATCCGTAGAGGTCAACTGCAACATAGATCTTTCAAGAAGCTGGGAGGGACAAGATCCAAACCTTCCCAAGGCCTTCCATCATGCCATCACTTCCAAACACTGGACCAGGTCTACCACCATGCTTTTTTCCTGTGTTGCTGGAAGCATTCAGCTGGGTCAAAAGTAGCTGAGCAGCACTCACCCTGCATAGATGTTTTTGACCAGGCATTTCTGCACGCTTCTGAAAGTGTAGGGCTGTGCCAAGGTGCATTGGCAGGAGCTGAACATGGCTTGTCTGCAGTCTGCTTGGCTCAGCTTTGTGCTTCATCAACCAGATATATGTACGTTTTTATTTAAAATACTCTCTTACAAGTCTCTTTAGATATCTAAAATATTTTAAACTGAATGCAAAACAGAAACTGGTATCAGTTGAGTCCACTGTGTAAAAGACAACTTATAAAAGCACGGGGAAAGCGTACCCAAAGCCTTGCATTCCTCAGGGGAGTTAATCCTGCAATGGGTGCGAAACTCCAGAGCCCTAACAATACATGGGTTCCTCCTTACTTCCTTCTTTTTCTTGCCATTTGCAGCACAAGGTAAGGATGAGCAAAAAACCTGCCTCCCTCTTCTATTAGATGCAGGAAACTCTTTTGTTCTGGCAGTACTTCTTTTTGTTATTCACAAAGTTCGGGTTTCTCTTGATTTTTTTTTTTTTTTTGGGGGGGGAGCTTTTTATTTCCTGTCCGAGTATGGAGGAGAAAGCTGCTCTCGTGTGTAAGTTATGCGCCCCTTACAGTGCCCCTTAGTTACACTGCACAAGGAAAGGAGAAACAGAATCCATGGCATGGTGCAGAAATGCTACACTATATCGTTTGCCCTCGTTAAACATTCCCAGAAAGGGAGTAGCACAACTCTGTGGAGCTCCTGAAATGTCTTTTGCTGCTGTTGTGCGGAGGATGCAGACGTTCTGTGATTTAGGGTTAAACTGAAATACTGCTGGATTCTTGGCAAATTGGTTTCCAGATCAGAGCTGCACAGATTAGAATTATTTCCTGTTTGTGTTACTACAGCACCACCTTTTCCATACCTATGTCAAGAGGCATTTGGAGCCTTCCAAAGCAATACGTAACAGCTGTGGGGGAATCTGGGCACATTTTACCCCTGTGCCCCAATCTGCACTCACCTTTCCTATTCTTTGTCCAAAAAACCTAAAGTATGCCTGCAAAATAATGGTGGAAGTCTCATGTGTATAGATTTTGTGTAATGTACATTTCTGTAATTTTTTTTGCCTTGTCTTCTATTCAGGGAGATACCAAATTGGTGGAAAAAAAAAAAAAAAAGAGGCAATTTGATCGTAGAATCACAGAATGGTATGGATCGAAGGGACTTCTAGAGATCATCTAGTCCACCCCCTCTGCTAATGCAGGTGCACCTAGATCCGGTTGCTCAGGAATGTGCTCAGGTTGGTTTTGAAAGTCTCAGAGAAGAAGACTCCACAACCTCTCTGGGCAGCCCATTCCAGTGCTCTAGCACCCTCAAAGTCACAAAGTTTTCCCTTAAGTTCAAGTGAGACCTCCAGTGTTCTAGTTTTTATATGCTGCCCTTGTCCTATCACTATCCACCACTGAAAAGAGCCCAGCCCCATCCTCATGACCTCCACCCTTCAGATATTTGTATGCAATGAGAAGATCACCTCTCAGTCTTCTCTTTTCCTGGCTAAAGACCCCCAGGTTTCTCAGCCTCTCCTTGTATGAGAGGTGCTGCAGATCACATTTCAAACCCTTGCAAGAGGTGATGTTTCCTGAGCACCCAACTTTAATTAACTTTATCTTGCTCTAGAATGTTTTGGTGAGGGAAGCTAAGCACTGAATGTATCAGCTCCTTACAGCTGCTGGGCGTTTCTGGATTGTACCTCAGTGCCTTCATGGCTAGTGAATGACAGAATGGATCAAACCATCTAAACAGCAGCTCACAGTAAATTTTAATTTATATCTGTACTTTGTTCCTTGTATCATCTGTCTTTGCTGGTAATATTTGAACCTTGCCTATTCTATGCACATGCTTTAAAGACGAACCTTTAAGATCAAACACTTTATCTGCATGTAGTGATGCTTCTCCTGAAAGCATTCCTCAGTCTTTAAGGTTGCACAAACTTTCATGCCTTTCAAAACTAACATGCCTATCACAGACAAAGTCCATACAAAATGCTGGATGGCAGAGTAGGTTTTGGTTGTGCATAAAAGGATCTGAAACTGGGAGACAACAGGATTACAAGAGTATAAATGAGGGAAAAAGAGAGCCCTATCCAACAGGTTTCAGAGCAGATGTACTATGAGTTAACAGCCCTTTTCTGACTTGTAATATTATTGTAAGCAATGAATTATGGTTTATCTGTCAATTAATAACTCCCTCCAATGTTTTGTTAATTAGTTATTGGAAATATGCAGAGGCAGGCATTTGTATGGTGAGTCAAACTTTGCAACACAGGCAGATGCTGGGGCTGCTGGCATACGTCTTCCTCCTCTGCCAGGCGGTAGAAAAACAACTACAACACCCCCCGTGACCTTTGCTTGGCCCCTGCATTTGTTCAGTTGCTATAAAACGGTAACTCCAGCAGTTCAAGTCAACACTACAGGGGCCACTACAGGGGGAAGCACAGCCCCCGAACATGCTCCCCAGAGTCCCCCAGCCAGGTTCAAAGAATGCAGTTTTAACCATCCCCAAGATGAAACCCCCACCAAGTTTTACAGAGGCCACCCTTTGCTCACAAAAACCTAGTCCCTTCCTTGCAGGCATGCAGGATCCTTTGAAATGGAAAATTTATGCCGTACTGAAATAGTTCCTGCTATAATAAACAACCAGTGCCATCATTCTGCTGGTATTCAGAGCACAATTAAACCTGAGCCTCATGTGAGGTCTCCATTTGGGGTGGGAAGGTGGCAGGGTAAGTGTGAGATAGGCAGCTTACCCCTATGGAGTCCCCTGCATGCAGCAGGTTTTGCTACTTATCTCCCTGTCCTATAGTGAAGTAAACCTACCTCCCTCCCCACATTTACACAGGTATGGGGGCTTGTGGGTGATTACATAACTTACAGGTCAATTTGCTGTTTAGGCAAAAAGGTCTGCAAGAATGTGGTGTGTTGGCTAAAGCTGTTTGCTTGCTTAAGTTCTCTGAGTTCAATGAGGTCATTTTCTCATCTTCCCTGTGTTTTCTGTGTTTTCCACAGACCTGCCAGCCCCAAACAACACCCTCTTTCTTCACATTAGAAATGGAAACACGTCCTCTGCAGGAATTTTCCACTTAATCGCTCCTGCTTTCCTACCGGGGGCCTCAGCGCACCACCACTGCAATGCTGTATTTCTTTCCACTGCAGTTTGACATTTTGCAGCCAGAACAACGTGCGGCATTCACTCCATCCCGAGGTCTGAAAAACATCTCTCTCTACCCAGTGTGGCCATCACTGGGGTGGGGAATGGCAAAGGTATTTAAACATCAGTACATGGCACTGAGGAGATGACATTGTCTAGCAATAATAATCATTTTATCCAGACACTTTTCCTTCCACCCTCTTCCTCCCCCTCCAGCCCTTTGTACACACACTCCAACACCAAAGCCTCTGCCCTGCTCCCCCGTTACCAGCCAGTCCCATGTTCTATGCTCTATTGTAATTGTTTGCCTTTGTGTATTATTTCCTTTGCATAATATTTGCAAACTGTCTATCAGGTCCTGACACTGTGAGGAGCAGAAATGCAGATTGCAGATGATCTGAGCAGTAAACAAGGAACCTGCTTTAAAATGCACAGAGTGACCTGTCTGAAAGCAGCAATATTTGCAAACTGCTGCCACGATGCGATGGTGTCGCCTGAAATGCAGCAGCCTGAAGATTGGAGCAAAATGGGATCTCAGACACTTGGACAAGCACAATGTGGATTTTGTTTATGTGTTATTTGAGTTGGGCTTCCTTTAAGTTATTTCAAATTATACATTACTAAACCTGATTTTCAATAATCCCTTTGCTGTGCCCATGAAGTGTTTTTTTTATTCCTGTACATAAAGATAAAGGTATGGAAGTAAACACTGTTTATTGCTGGAAGGAAGGTTTCCCCTGTCTGTGCAGTGGTAGAGTCTCAGACAGCAAGGTCCCAGTAGGTCAGACTGGCACACTGAATTGCGTATCAAATGAAACTGGTATTCTGAAAAAAGGGTGGAAAGAGGAAGAGGGATCTTAGTAAAGAGGTTGCTCAGGCCAGGAGGGTGGGCCACTGAAAAACAAGGGGAAAAACAGGATTGATGATTTGCAGGACACCTAGGGTATTTCTTTCAGGGGGTATTACTTCCACTTTTAACCAGGAACAAGGGCTGAGAGAAAAAAAAGCGGCAGGAGCTGACAGCTTTGTGCTGATCAAAGGGATGGAGCCTTGAATGCTTGCCTTTGGTAGCTATTTATTAGAAAGAGAGAAGGGCTCCTTTGCCATTCTACTTGGGAGAGATGGGATTAAAGATCAAAAAAAAAAAAAAAAAAGAGGGGGATTGGCTTGACTTCTTTGTTCAGAAAATATTTCTCTCTTTTTTTCCCTGTGTGTGCCATGCTGTCCACTCTAAGACAAAACTCCCCTTTCTTTTCTAGCTTTGCTGCCTTTCTTGTCTCAATGAGCAAAATTTCTAGTGACAAACAATTCTGGTAGCATCTTTTGTAGTTTTTTTTGTTGATTTATTTGGGTGGATGTTTTTTGTTTGTTTGTGGGGTTTTTGTGTATTTTTTCCTGGTTTGTTTGGGGTGTTTTGTTTTTTTCTTGTTTGTTTGGTTGGTTTTTTTCAGTGTAAAGAAGTCCTCCTTTGGGAAACTTACTTAACTATCTTTTAACCTGATTAACCTAGGAAATAAAGTTTAAACACTCTGCTGGGATTCTATTAGGATCATGAGTTCCTATAGATAACAACAAAAGATGTTAAAATGCACTTCACTGGTGCAAGTGATCTCATGTTATAAAAATGATTATTCCCAGCAGAACAGGGAAGGATTAAGGACCTATGTCTACATCTGGGGAACTCTGTAAGTGTTTTATTAGCATTAATACATGTATTAATCACAGGCACAAAAAAGGCCTGTCAGGATGGTGGCAAATGGCACAGTGCATTAAACCTGCTCTCTGAAGTCAGTGGAATGTGATCATCTTTACTCCTGGAATTGCAATAAAGCTGTTAGGCAGTCTGAATGAAACTGAGAAAAGCTTTCTTGTGTGATGGTGGATCACTGTGGATTACCTGTCGTGTCCAAAGAAAGACTGTCACAAAATAAGGTGCTTCTTAGGAGAAGTGTAGGGCAAATCTGTTATTCTAGCTCTAAATCAGCTGAACTACACTGCATGTGAGTTTGATCACAGTGCCCTAGCTGCTCATTTATGTTCCCATTTCTGTTACATGGATCAGATATTCTCACCTTGTCCCACTTTTGTGCTCCCTTGTCTGCCCCTTACTTCAAGTTGCAGCTTCCTAGAATGAGTAAAAATAAATGCTTGTGTGAGCAAGGTTGAGCTAGGCACATGAATAACTCAGCAAATGGGCACTGTGGGGTTTGACACCAGCAGCAGTTTCCACACTTTCCGTTTCCATTTGCAGCCCCTAAATTCTGTTCCAGCTTCAGAACAATCACACATATAAAAATGAACAATGCCCAATTTGTGATTTTAAAGCAAGATTTTGTATAAGGTCTGTTACCAACACTAGGTTAGCAAAACTAATACTTGGTAACAGTCTTGAGGGTCCTTGTTCATCTCCAACCTTCAGCACCACTGAAAGAGACTGAAGTACTTTAGTGGAGAGCAGGAGTGGAAGTTCTTGAGAAAAATCTTCGTATCTGTGCTGCAGTCCCCTTTCAACTATGCTCTGTCTGTTAACAATCACCACACTAGAGCAGCATATAGGAAAGTCTTGGTAAAAACCACTTTAGCACCATGATAGATGTGATAGTGAGACAAAATATTGACTTTATTGCTAAAAATATTATTGTTATATATGTTCAAATCCTGTCAAGTGCTTGCCTCTTTCATTCCTGTATTAAACTCTTCTCTTGCAGTGGATATTGGGAACATTGTCTGTGTCTATCACCACAGCAGTGACATTTGTTATTTTGCTCATCAAAATGTCACCTGCCTATCAAGACATCTAGGATAAGTAGGACTGGGAAACTTCCATGAATCACATTCAATCTTTCTTCTGCCAGTGGATGTATTACAAGAGGCACTTACAGTGATGTGGAATAGCAGCAGAAGTCAGCTTTGCTGACTGCAAAGTTAAAGGAATTAACATTTGCCTTAAAAGGATATTTTAGTAATTGCTTCACAATGTTAGGGGGATGGCCAAACTTTAAAACCAGTCAGTCCCTGACAATGCAGGACTGTTCTCATTGTAACTGGTGTTTGCAGAGGACTCTGAAGATGAGGAGGACTCTGTAAATATTAAGCATTTTCAGTACTATAGTATATTGAGCATGTTTAGCTAGGACACTTGGCTGCCCTAAAAGCCTGAAAAAAAACCTAAGGGCCTAGTAAGTAGCCAGGTGGCAAAAGAGACAGGAAATAGGCATGTGAGATAAGTGGAAAGCAAATTCCAAACAGTGGAGGCAAAGAAGAAATGAAAAGCCAAGCCTTTAAAAATACAGTGAGATTTTTAGCAGTGACACCATTATGACAAATGATCAAATCTACTGTATTCCTCCACCCATTCCCAAGCAGATCTGAAGTACCCTTCATCGCCTTGGAGTCGGGTTGCATGCCAAAATGTCTGTGTTACTAGTTTTGCAAGTGCTACCACTAATTGAAACCACATAATGTTGTAGATCTGAAATAAGGCAGGCAGGGCATCCCTGCTGAAAAGCTACCCAGCAGGACAAACCCTTTGTTCTCTTTTAAAATGAATTAATTCAAGGAAAATGTCTAAATGATTACTTCTAAATGTATGCAGACTTTCCCCTCACCCCCATCCCCCATTCCCCCTGATAATTTTCCTGGTTAGCTACCAAAGGACTTTGCTGTTCTTGTAAACTGCAGAGATGGTTTTAATATGCACACGTGTCCTTTTGAGGTGTGTAAGTTTTGCTTTTGCAAGGATCTTACATGGCACATTGTGTGATCACCTATGGGTAGGGTAGTTAATTAGCAGAGCCCAGATCCTATTTAATTTATACTGGACTAATTTAAACTAGGAGTGTGATCACAGTCATACACAGTAATTTAACTCCCTCCTTTCAAAGCTGTTTTAGTAATTATATTTTAGTGGAGTGTTTTCAGGAAGCCTTTACACTGTGTTTTTCTGACCCATGCAAGCACTATCGCAGCTCCCCTTGGCCCTGCCTGTTTGTCTTTCTAGGTAATGTTAGCTGACTCCTTTAAGAAATTAGAAGGGATGCAGCTGTCACCATTTTGTCAGTCATAAAATCCAAGACATAGAAAAAGTCCTGGGAAGGCAAGGGGGGAGTCATGTACTTACTAGTGAGAAAACAATTCCCCAATACTCTAAGAAGGACTTTTGTTTGATTAAAAAAAAAAAAAAAAGAGTAAAAGAGGATTTTTATTAGCAAGGCTTGAATTTCCAAGTGGAGCATGTGATGTGTGTACATAAATAGCACTTGATACCTGGTTTGGAAACTTTCAGAAGCCACTCTTGGCACTTTTGCGGGGATAACTCATTATATAATTTCATTCTGAGCCTCATCATGGTGCTACAGTGATCATTTAGCTACATAAATTAATACCAAGATTTAACACTGGACTCAGTAGAGTTAGATATTGATGGATGTGATAATCTTAAGGGTCTTTTCCAACCAAAAGGATTCCATGATTCTACAAGTGGCACAGGTAATGTGGCTGTGGCCCAGACCAAAAGTGTCTAAATCAATGTTACTTGTCACCCTGAACGGGAATACTGGCAACGGCAAATAATTGGTCTCCTGCAACTTCGTTTGCATTTACAGAATACTATTTTTGTTTTCCCTCCGAATAGATGTGAGAAAAATAAGTTTGCTGTAATGTCAAGATTCCAGAAAAGCATTGTACAGTTTTGCTGTTGTTTTCAGCAGTGAAATAAGTTAGGGATCACTTTCTAGTGCTGGCCTTTACTGATGCTGTTAGTTTTCCCAGTTAACCATATCTTCATCAAACGTGTCTTACAATTGAAATTGAAGTAACTTCATAAATTCCTACCAGTTTCTGTACGTCTACTGCAGATTATGCACCAGAGATCAAATTTATTCATGCTAGAAAATATTTTTTGCCTGTGTGTTTTCTTGACTAATTTTTTATATTTTTTATTTAAAATAAGTCAAATAATTTGATAACTAGGAAAAATTCTTTCCTGCCTATTGCTTATCTTGTTTGTGTGTATGGAAGCACCAATCTCACGAGTTTCTTCACTCTTAACTTAAACAGCTGGTGGCAGCCCTATTATTTGTTTTCTTAAGTCCCTGGTCTTTGGAGACACACATTTCCAGCCACTGCCTAGTGTGTGCGTAGTGGAAAATCTTTTGTGAAATATGGGACTTCAGAGGAGGAGGGAGGCCCTGCCTTGGAATAAGAGAAGTGTCCATGGATTTTGTTTGAAGATACAATGTATGATTAATGATTATCTATTCACTGGAAGAGAGTGACTCTCATTAAGTAAAATGAAGCCTAACTGAAAAAAAAAAGTCACCCAGAGCCTAAAAATTCAAGCATCAGCTCTTTTTTTCTGGGCAGTGAAAAGCAAAATGTAGATGCATTAGACCTGAATTTTCAGCGGGCGGATGTTTTGTTGCTTTCTCTCTGCTATACAGAAGATGAGTCCTGAGCTCTGCCAAAGGTTGCGTGTTGCTTGTCTGGGCTAATGAGCGACTTATCAAAATACAAGATCTATGATAGCAGTCAAGAAATTGATGAGCAGAATTCTGAGGACTGAGGAAGTCTTTGCAAATCCCAAAATAGAGAGAAATCTCTGCTTGAATCCCTCTGTTGTGAATTGATATGGCATCTGCTGCTGCTGCTGCAAGGCTAAAAGCAGACTGAATAGACAAAGAGTTTCAGATGTACAAGCTATGCTTAATCACCAAATAATAACAAAGGGGAACTCCGCAACAGCCCTCTGTGAGATCATGCTCAAATTAGCTGCACATTCAAGTTTTAGAGCAACAATTTCCTCACTTCTATTTATGGGAAAGCTGTAGTATCTACACCAGCCGCAGAGCTTCCTCCACCACATGACTTGGATGATTTTCTAATTGACTCACCCTCTATATTGCTCCACACATGGTCCCTTAGGAGCCTCTTTTCACTGCAGAGCTCATGAAGCTTGCTGTAAAGCTCTTCTCAGGAGCCCCTCCTGGCCAATCTCTGGGTGTGAAGAGCAAAAAAATTTAGCAATACATTATTTCATGGTGCCTAAGAAAACTGTTTTGTCTGTGAGACTTTGTGCATTAATTGTGGCTTTATCTATCTGCTTACTGTGTTTTCATGACAGTGTTAGAAGAGTTTGACTTTTATGTAGTGTTTCTCACACTGAAATAATCCCAGTAGACATAGGCAAGTTACGAGGGCTGTCAGAGGCTGTTCAGTGTGTGCACAGTGTAAGCTGAAGAGAGCAGCCAAATTGTGGTTAATGATAACTCACATAAAGCATGAGACAATGAGAACTTATTTGAGTGGGAGAGTAGCAAAAACTCTGTAGAGTATATCAGTATATCCCTAACATTTTCCTTTCCCTCTTTCCTCCCTCACCAAAACTCTCTTTGGTTTCTTGGAATTTAGAGAGCAGCAACTCAAATTTTACTTTTCATCTGCTTCTTAATGTGCCTTTCTGTTTCGAAGGTATTAGATACCTAAACAACACAGTTAGGATAACATCAGGGTTCTTCAAAGGTGAAAGCAGAAAGTCTTCAGTGGGAATTATGAGCCCTTTTTCATTTTTAGCTGCCCACAAGACTTAAACCAAAACCAAATCCTGCTGTATTTCCTCTTGAGGGTCACTGGCCCAAGAGGCACTTCCAGAGGAGCAGGGCTGAATCATTTAGGTTAAGAAGAAACCAGAATAGTAATTGGATGCAGTGGAGCTTCTTTTATTTCAGAAGGGGTAGTGGGCCTGTTGGAGTTTATATAATGTATCACCTGGTGTTTGTGGTAGAACCCTTCCAGCACATCTCAACAAGATTGCATCTAAGCACCCAGGTAACATGGTGCTTGTGACCCACATTTATGTTCTGGGCATTAATAAAAGTAAAGTAAGGCTCCAAAAACCTCAGAGCAGCAGCAATTAGTCTACTAATTAAAAGAATGCTTTTTGAGTTGCTACCTGAACTCTCTCTGCCAAATATTTTGGGATTAATTAACAGTAACAGATCTTGCCTGATGAAGCTGTTCTGTTTTGGATGCTCAATGCTTTTTATTGAGAAAAAGATCATTTGAACATTCATGCAATGTGTGGAGCAACTGGGTACCTGACTCCTGATCAGCGTTAACACCAGTAGTACATGGTCAGTCCTTTAATAGAGAGCCCTGGCTAGGTATCCTGCTGCTCAGAATCACGCATAGCCCGGGGGTGAAAAGTGTCTCCCAAAAGAAAAGGCTCAGAGAGAGTTCTCTTTCCACACAGGAGAGTGATGAGGACATTCCTGAATTTTTCTTTGCTGAGAACGAAGAGAACTTTTTCCAATTTCTTGCTTGTGTATATCATGCCTTTCAACATTTCCACTATTTGCTTTCAAACAAAAACAAACAATGCAAGCTGATGTCTGAAAGGGCAAAAAAATTGCTTTTTAGGAGACTGAGTGGAAACAAATGTCTGTCTTGTGTTAACTGAAAAGTTTAATTCTACCCAAATCAAATTATTCACACAAGTCTAAATAAAAGGTGCTAGAACCAAGCTGTAAGAGCTATTGCCAGGACGAGAGCTGAGTTACTTGGTGCTCCGGGGCTGCCTGGCTAGCTGGTGTTCAGTCATTAGAGAAGAAACAGGTCTGCTTTCACTTGATAGATATGAACAATGCAGTATCCTGTTGCCCTTTTTCTATTCCTTTCCAACCTCTATTGCAGGTGGCTTCTCCATCATACACTGTCCCACCATCACTCCCTGCTTTGAGCCACAATGAACGCATTTTTTCATAATAAAAATGAGCCTCTCTCTCTGTCCTCCCAGCTTTGTTTCCCACCCAAAGTCCCATTGTAAATGAAGACAAGTACATATCTTTAAAATAACCAAAGTATGTCTTGTCTCCCCAGCCTTGTTGCCTTTTTCCACCCATCACCTCAGCTTCACTAAGATATTTCCCAGAGGGCTCCAGAGTTTCTGCTGAGCTAAAGGCACCTCAACCATCTGATACCTGTTCAGTGTTTTCAGAGAAGCACAGGACCAGGGCACTGGACAATATTGTCAGAAGGCTCTATCAGGCTTGTTTAAGATGAAACAATCAGAGAAGGACAAGGCAAGCTGGAGGGAGGCCCAGAAGAAGAACAGAGAGGTGAAAGCTGTGAAAAACTGAATCTGCAGAGGTTTGCACTGCAAAAGTGAGCTTACTGATGAACAGGCCACTCCAGAAGCACTCTGGGTTTGAACCTTAGCTAGCACAGAGAGTATGCAAATATGGTGTGGAGGAAGAGTATCCTAGCTGAGCAGATGTGCATATGTCATGTTAGATGGATAAAAAATACCTGTCAAGGAAACTTACCCTTGAAGGAGTGTCTCCACTATTCCAGCAGAAAATAAGAGACTTTTGGTAGATTGACATGGCATGTCCAGCAGCTCTTCCCCGTTACGGAGGTAGCTAGGTTGGTCCGAAACAACACGTTATTTCCAGGATAAGAATGATTCTTATGTTCAACATCTTTGAGCTTTGGAGCGATTCCCCTGGAACACAATTGAGTCAGCACCTGTTAAATACCTTAAGACGCTCCAGAAAAGCCTATTTATATTTATGGTTTATCAATAAAAGTGTCAGAAGTATTTGAATGATGTATGTTTTCTGAGAGAGGTTTCTGCTCTGTTTCTGTTCAATGTTGTATTATTTCCAGGTAGAACACTATGGTATCATCTCTTAAAACCTGGCCTAGGCTTTTTCAAACAAAAGCCTGCTTCACACTTCTCAGCCTTCAACAACTGAGCTTCAACTGAGCCTTCAGCTGACTGCTGTGTGTGATCAGCTGAAACTGAGTTTTCAGCCTTACTTCCCCAATGGCAACTGGGGTAGCAAACCTAAAGATGAATGACATTCTAGAGAAGCTGGTTGCAAAGTCCAAAACTGGCCTTGCTTGCACATTTGTCTGTAAAACTTTACATACAACGAGGAAGACTGAGGATGTTCTTATATCAAGTAACTTCTCAACCAACAGTAACCATGACCTGCAAGAAGTTACTGCTTGCTTCAAGTGAGCTTGGCAGAATGATGCAGATAAAAGTACTTTGAGCTCACATAGCCAGAGGATTGCATGACTAAGCACTGGGCCATGGACATTTCCTTAGCTTGCTACTGACTGAAAGGGGACACTTTGTACAGAATCATTGGTGTTTTGTATCCCAGAGTTACCTTTTCCTGCTGTCTTCCCTCTGTACATAGCATTTCAGGCATGGCTGATGAAATTTCCAACATGCTATGTATGAACACAAAACAGCATAGGTTCTGGACCCTGACAAGTGCTCTGAGCCCTCTGGGTGAGTGGCCATGGCAAGGGCCAGCTTGCAGCGCTGGGCTTGTGCCACAGTTGGACCCCAAGCCCCTGGGATGGGCTTACCTTGCCCACTGCACACTCCCAGGTCATAGACACATACTTCTGGCAGGTGCATCAGCATTTCCTTTTTTAAAAAGCAGGCCCTGGTTCAAAATGATTTTATGCAACTAGGAAGGGTTCAGCCCAGGTCTTACCATTAATTACAAGTCTCCCTAAGGACATTATCCAGCAAGTCAGAGGGGATATTTAAAAGATTTATTGCTATCCTAGTATGTATATCACTTGTCCGTTGCCTCTTTCCATTACTCTGTGGATATGGTGCATAATTTATATTCATTTGTTCAGGCTTCTACAGGTTGCAGGGGTGAGGGTAATAAGCTTACCATAGGTAGGTACCACCTCTTTACACTGAACATTTCATGACCTGTCTCAAATTTTCCATTACATGTTCTCACAGCTTTGATGCCTCACATCTACCAAAGAGTTCATCAGGGCAAGGACAGTTTGATCCTTGCTGCCTCTGTTTAGGGTTTGTGTTTCTTGAGTATACTGTGTTCCTGCTTCAGAAGGGTGGATCTTAAGAATGTAGTTTCCTTGAGTTCTCCTTCAGAAGCCATTGATGGACGTAGTCTAGCAGCAGGCAACAACAGGCAAGTATCTCCTCCTTGCAGAGTTCTCCCTGCCTCAGGCCACAGCCAGTTTCAAAAGCCAACCACTATGGATTTAGGTTTCCATCTAAAACTGCTGTGTCTTACCTGTTCAGAGGCCAGAACAGCTCTTCATCCCATGGCATGGTTGTTTTTCTCCTTCATTCCCAGTGCAAGTTAAAACATGTTTTTATTGTTCCCAAAACATAGATTGGCTCACCATGACCCTCCATCCCCAGAGGCTGAGCTGTTTTGGGGAGTGTTGATGCCTTTCAGCTCATGTTAGTCTCTGCCCTGGGTGTGCCGAGCAGCTGCTGAGAGCACAGGGGCAGCTTAGTAAGTGGCACATGGCCAATGCATGGGAAGCAAGATGGACTTCAATGCAGAGGAGGAAAGGACTGTGGGCTTTCTACAGCTGTACTGGTACCATATGCTCAGAGTCAGCATGGATAGTTTGGAGCAAGACAGCTAATGGATCCTTTATTGCAGCCAATATTCTGTACTGTTTTCATCAAATAGATCTTGCTCTCTTGCAGCTCCTTTGGTAGAAAACCTTGTCCTGATCCTCCAATGTCAGGCACAAGATGATGCCCTTAAAGTAGGATGAGCATTGCACAAACTATCTTCACCCTGATCTTGATGATATGAAGACACTCTGGTGATGAAAGTGGCTCAGAAAAGGATGCGATAAGAGGTCTGAGGATTAAAACTATTTGATTCACATCTCCTGGAAGCAGGGATCTCGAGTACTACCATGCTTCCACCAACCTTCTTGCCTGCTAGAGTGCAAAGACTTAGGCAAAACTTCCTGTTAATCCTGTAGACATGAGGAGTGAACTGCAGCAGATGACCACGAGGAAGACCACACTTATTTGTGATTTTTTTCTTACTTAAAAGTACAGTGTGCCTACACAAAATTAATTATAAGCAGATACTGTACCTTGGGAAGAGAGTTTGAGATATTAGAAGGGTTTTGTTTTGTTTTAATTTGTTTACTATTTTATTACTTGGGCGATGCTAAAAGCATCCTAAATGCCATTCAAGTATGTTCAGGAAAGAAAAAAAAAGGTAAATTGACTCAGTTACAGAGAACAGGCTGGTGCAGACTTTCTGCTGGGGTAACCAGGCAGAGGAAAAAGGATTAATGTCCCTGCTTTATTAAGCTTTGGTGTGCCTGTCATAACCTTTCCCAAGCTTTTGCCTTTGCTCACTAAAACCTGGCTACCAGATGGCATTATCTGGCTTTGCTTGTGCTGTGGAGACACCCTAGTAGCATCCTGTACTCTATCCAGAACCCCTTGGTGTCTTGTTATACAGTAAGAAGAGTGAGTCTGGCACCTTTCATTAGCAAACTATGCAATAAATAGCATGAGAGCCCCAGGAACAAGCTGGTGCTGTTTTAATGCTCATTTAAGTCTAGCATTTCCTGGCCAATCTTTCCTGGATTTTAATTTATATAATAATTTCATATTTCTATTTTTATTTACGAAAATTCATTTTCTTTCTACCTTCCTGCATCAGGAAAACCAGACATGAAAACTTCAATCAATTAGTCTATATAATGCCAGTATTGACTGAAGTTAACCCCTAAATTTACTGCTGTAAATAAAACCCAAATTGGCTCAAATATATTTCCCATCATCTTCCAAGTGCTTATTTCCTGCAGTTTTTTTTGATACACTGCCTCACTCCAGTGATGCCTGTAATTTTGGGGTTTTTTTTTGGCTTTTAACACACATTGTACAAAAATCTTCAGCAAAACTTTCTGAAAACAAATTTTTCCCCCCATTAAGACTTTATGAAGCAACTCACGAGGTTAAGAAGTTATGGTATTTCATAATCAGTTGAGCAATCATCCTCACATACTACTGACAGCTAATTTTAGTTCTCTTTATATTCTTCTTATATTTTCTATTCTGTTAAGCTTGGGGCAACCCTTTACAGCACTGACTGGTGCTGTGAGCTGTGTCTTTCATCTTCCAGCCAGCTGAAGTACATGTGGTGGCTACCTCTAGCCTTAGGCAATGCACAACTTTGTTTTGTAGTCTACAGGGCTGTTTTTAACAGTTCTGGGGAACAATCACATCTCTTAAAAGTTGCAGAAGTCCTTTTAAAGCAGGCAGCTAGTAAGCCCTTAAATATGAAGTATTTTTCTGTCGACTGGGATAAAAATCCCTATGTGAAAAAAAGCATTTTGGCCCTTCAGCTCAGTTCTCTTAAGGAAACCCTTACAGACCTTACAAGACACATGGATCAGTGTAAGATCAAATGAATGACACCTTTAGATCTGAAGTTCTCAGACCAAGCAGTGAATCTTCAGCTACTGCTGGCTGTGGCCATGTAGACAGGCCCTGGGCCCCTGCTGCCATTCTAGCTCTTCCCTGAAAAGGTCACTCATTTGGAGTCAGATCAGGACCTTTAAAAATATTGGCTGCACTGACAAAGTGTGTGCATGGGGCATGGACTTTGAGCTAGGAAAATCCCTCAGTGGGATCTATTTCAGATTATTTCATGACTGCTTGTTATTACCTAGCATTAAAAGCATAAAAGGAGAATTCATGGTCATTTGCTCTTATCTGTGAGGGAGAACCTTGCCATCTTGCTGACACCATTGTGTTGTCTCTTGCACTAAATAACTTCAGATGAGGCATGGTGTGAGGGCCACAGACATTTGCCTCTGAGCTGAATTCCAAGATTTACACCTAAAGCTTGAGGATCTCAAAGTATGATTACAAAATTTTAGGACTGTACAGTTCTCTTTGGCAGTGCCTCCAAATAATGGCTTTTGTTCTCTCAAGCTTGAAAGGTCTTGCAGTTAAGTTGCACTATGTGCAATACCTGAAGATGAAGCAGTGAATGCAGTATAGCTATTCACTCACAGCACTTCCAGAATGCAATTGCTTGCCCATTTAGTTAAATAATGTATCTAAGCAAAATATATCTCTGCAGCAATAACATATTCTACACATGAACCCATCTTTGTCACCTACTTGCATGAAGAGCAGGAATAACCATTTCTAACTTGGTTGCATGTTCTCAGTATTGCTATAGAACAAAGATATCACCTATGCTTGAATGCTTGCTTATTTTTGTCTCTTTGTAGTCCAAAGTGGAACACAGGACAAACTTTAAATATCATCCTGAAATATACCACAGTGCAAAGCCGTTTCTTGTAAGGAGAAGCCATAGATGTTGTCTTCCTTTCTCTCTCTCTTATCAGGTAGTTCAGTGTTATCTTTTCTTTTTTATTCCCCACCCCCCCCCCCAGTGAATGCAGAATAAGTTCATCTGCTGCACTTTTTAGGTGGTTTAGACAAACTTCTTACTGATACCATACAGAACTAGCCCAATGCTAGATAAGAAAGAGGTCAGATATTTATGTTGATACTAATCATGTGAGAGGCTTCCTGCAGCTTTCATTTGTTTGCTTCTTCTCAAGTCTGCAGGGTAGGATCTGCAGTGAGACTTGTTCAGCACTGGTATAGTGCCTAATACCTTGCCTTGTGTGCAGGACATCAACACAGCCTGGTGGATAGTTTATGCAGATACTCATCCTACTTTAAAAGCATCATCTTGTGCCTGACATAGCAGCATCAGGACAAGGTTTTCTTACAAAGAGCTGTGGGAGAACGAGATCTGTTTGGTGCAAACAGTAGAGAATATTTGCTTAAAAGAAAGGATCAATTAACTGTTTTGCTCCAAACCATCTATGCTGACCCTGGTTTACAGCTAAAACAAAAGACGCATTTGTTGTATCTGAAGACCCTGCACTGGAGAAGTGGCTTCTGGCTGCCTTATTCTCTGTGCAGCAGAGAGGAGGTGTGCACTTGTTTAAAGGGTTTGTGAATGTGCACAATTAATATCAATTAAAAAATCTTCCATCTAGAATCTGTCAGAAGACTGTCATTAACTGCATTCTCCAAAATCAGTGACCTTACCACCACCTTGATGAGATGCTCCTGCTGTTGGTGACAACTGTTCACACAAGCAGAAAGCTGTGTGGTCAGGCCCTGGGCTGAACAAAACTCAGCTTAACAGGCCCCACACTTTGCCTTTCTTTAGAAGCCTCTATGCCATTGCCTTTCAGTCCCTTATATAATTTACAGTTGGCAATGTCTCTCATTGTGCTGTCTTTAGAGATGCAAAAGCCTGCTTTGCTGGAGACACGTATATACAAACCCTTCATTTAGAGTTACATATAAGGGCAGAGAAAATCTTCTTCTACTTAATGGGTGTTCTACCATTGACATTAGTGAGGCCAAGTTCCCACTCCCTTTCCAAGCTAGACTGAAACAGTGAGGTTGGGTGACTAACGGAAATGATGCAAGAATTACAGTCACTGGGACAGGAACACAGTAGGCTGCCATGTAAATCTTTGGTGTTAACAGGATCAATGAGCAGTTTTATGAGTATACATTGATTTATACATGTCAGCAGAGCTTATGTGTCTGAGGGAAGAGCTGCAAAGCTCCCACACCTCATTATAAAGATATACATACATTTGCCATGCATACTAAATACACCCAGATTTATTTTAGAAGTTGCTTTACCAGCCTCTTCAAATGTTAGCTAGAAGCAAACATGCAAACAAAAACCTTACAATGACACGTGGAGAAACTAGTTGTGAGCACCATTAAAACCACCTGTCCAGGGAGCTACTCTGGGCCTGTGAGATGTGTCAGCAATGGAAAGGTCAGAATGAAGATGCTGGCAAAGGCAAAGGCAGGGTCAGGTCTTAGCACAGAGCACAGCTGTGCTAAAACACTGACCCTTTGGCTCCCCTATCAGTCTGAGTCCTGGGACTGCTGCTTGGGTTTGGGATGGCAGACAGCAGCAGTACAGGTCCTTTGTGTCTGAGGGCCTGATGAGCCATTTGTGCTGCTGGGGGTGGGGGGGGGGTTAGCGGGTGTCTGGTGAAGTGGAAGGAATGAGGTGTGCCCAGCTTTTGGAGCAGAAAACACAGGGTAGAAAGAGTTGGAGGAGGACAGCTGCTCCAACAGCTCTAGTGGTATCACAAAGCCAGCAGCATTTAGATGCTCTACAGGAGTACACAGACCACACACAGAGCCACATGCACAAGTCAGACAGACAAGTACATGGCCTAGAGAGACCATATTCAGACAGCAACCAGGAGAGAAATCACAGAATATTGTGAGCTCTGAGAAAGTTCTAATCTCTTTGCTAATCTGCTATATATCCACTGGCATACACCAGGGCGGATGCATGGGCTAACACTTTCCAGTTAAATTCTAGAGAAAGGTGCTTCCTGAAGAGTCCTGGGTTGCCTTAAATGATGGAATGATATAATCATCCCTGGCACATTGACTTTGCAGTAAAAAAATTGGAAGAGCAATCACTCTTGGCAAACACATCAGCAAACCTCGGAAGTCCTTCCCCATAACCAGGCCTTCCCCAATGCTGAAATAAAAATCATCAGAAAATTCTGACTGAATATATTTCCATGGGTGAGTCTGCACTGTCAAAGCATAAAGGAAGTTTGAAATGTGAATATAGTTGTGGTCTAGATCACCTTCAATCAGAGAGAGTGAAAGGAAAAATCAGTGATTCAAAATATATTTTTTTTTGGTTAGTTGTTTTTTTTTCCCAATTTAAAATAGAAAAATGCAATCATTCTGGTTTGTGATACTTTCCAAAGACCATATTTTATATGTTCCAGGGTGGAACAAAGAGAATTAAAGTTATCATAGAATGGAACTGTTGTTCTCAGGAGAGTTACATTAAGTGGGCTTGAAGTTATAAGAAGTGCCCTAAGAAATGAGAGATGTAAAGAAAAAGAGAAACACTGCTGGGTGTTTAATTCAGGAAAACAATCCTGTGCCATCATCTTTCTGATTCCAAGGACAGTAGTATCTTAAGGACAACATGTGAGATCTTTGGAATGGAATAACCTTATACAAGTGAGCACCCACCCAGCAAGCATCTAATAATATCATAGCAGAGAGATAGGGCGGGTTTTTTTCTTTTTTTTAAGTTGCCTTTATCTCTCTCCAAATAGCTGTGCAAATGCATAGCCCAACCTAGCAACTTCGCAAACATCAACACTTGTGAATAGTTGATAAATTCTGCAAAAGCCAATGTCTCTTCTCTCTCTGCAATAAACAGAGAGTGGAATTTATTAGATTAATAGTTACAGTTTGGCTGCCTAATACTGAAAGCCATTTTTTTTAATGGAAAAAAATTGTAACATGGTCTCTTTAAACACTTCCTATTTCACACTGTTTCTGCACCTCATGAAATCATTGTTTCTGAAGGAGTTGTCATCACCTAGTTCACCAGCTGGCCAACCCCTCAGCTTTGGCTGGCCTTTATAAGAAGGCATCAAAATCAGTGAAGAAAGTGGCCACGATTGTTAGTGGAACTTCCCAATTTAAATACAGGGATTGGATCAGAACACAGAGTTCAACACCACAGTGTTGATCAGGGTAGATGACAGGCTGGCTGCCTCTCCTGTGATGCTTATCCTGAAGATGCTCTATTGGTAGTGAAGCTTTGGGACCCAGGATGTTTCTTGATAATGTCTGTAAAGTCCTTGTCACATTTTCAGCTCTGTGTTACTATTAAAACCAAGCTGCAGATTCCAGAAAATTAAACACTTATTAGAAGGAACAGCAGTGTGAAGCTCAAACACAGTGCTATCTGCTCCACTCCAGTTAATGTTAACTCTAGTGCCACATCCAGCTGGCAGCCTGTCACTAGTGGTGTCCCCCAAGGGATCAGTGCTGGCCCCCATCCTGTTCAATATCTTTATTGATGATCTGGATGAGGGGATTGAATCCATCATCAGTAAATTTGAAGATGACACCAAGCTGGGAGCAGGTGTTGATCTGTTAGAGGGTAGAAGGGCTCTGCAGAGGGACCTTGACAGGCTGGACAGATGGGCAGAGTCCAACAGGATGGCATTCAACAAGTCCAAGAGCCGGGTGCTGCACTTCGGCCACAACAACCCCATGCAGAGCTACAGGCTGGGGTCAGAGTGGCTGGAGAGCAGCCAGGCAGAAAGGGACCTGGGGGTGCTGGTTGACAGCAGCTGAACATGAGCCAGCAGTGTGCCCAGGTGGCCAAGAGAGCCAATGGCATCCTGGCCTGCATCAGGCATAGTTTGGCCAGCAGGAGCAGGGAGGTCATTGTACCCCTGTACACAGCACTGGTTAGGCCACACCTTGAGTCCTGTGTCCAGTTCTGGGCCCCTCAGTTTAGGAAAGATGTTGAATTGCTGGAGCATGTCCAGAGAAGGGCAACGAGGCTGGGGAGAGGCCTTGAGCACAAGCCCTATGAGGAGAGGCTGAGGGAGCTGGGACTGTTTAGCCTGGAGAAGAGGAGGCTCAGGGGAGACCTCATTGCTGTCTACAACTACCTGAAGGGAGGTTGTAGCCAGGAGGGGGTTGGTCTCTTCTCCCAGGCAACCAGCACCAGAACAAGAGGACACAGTCTCAAGCTGTGCCAGGGGAGGTTTAGGCTGGAGGTGAGGAGAAAGTTCTTCACAGAGAGAGTGGTTGGCCATTGGAATGTGCTGCCCAGGGAGGTGGTGGAGTCACCATCCCTGGAGGTGTTCAAGAGGGGATTGGACGTGGCACTTGGTGCCATGGTTTAGATAGTCATGAGGTTTAGGGTGACAGGTTGGACTCGATGATCTTTGAGGTCTCTTCCAGCCTTCTTGATTCTATGATTCTAATGTGTCCTTGTGCTTGTTTGTGCAGTGGAGAATCCCTGATCTGCAGGTGCACAGTCCCTGCTATTGCCCACACTGCACAGGAAAGCAATTTACTGCATATTCTTTGAAGGAAACAAGCAGGGAGGCCTTTTGCATGTGTGACACTGTACTGAGAGACAAAGACATGCAACATGAATTTATTTTTGCTAGCAGTCAGAGGAATAACGCCAGTTATTTTAACTCGCCCTTGGAGCTCCTGCTCTGAAGGAATGTGCTAAATGCTGTGCATTTCTCCTGTGTCTATTTGAATATGAAGATTCAACAGTATGAGGCTACATCTGTTTTAAAAACAAGATCAGTGCTTGGCATCTTGGTGTGTGCTGCACTACTATACATCAGATTCCTCACAATGTAGCGAAGATCTACATTTTTAATATCAGCTTTGGGTTGTTAGCCTAAATTGCTTTACAGATGTTGGATGTTCTGGAAATACTCCATGCTGCTTTGAAGAGCTTTAAATGAAAAATCCAATATTATTTTGGGAGGCATTCCAGAATTATCAATTGCCTAAATACATGAATATTTCAAGTGCTCCTGAAGATAATAGTGCTTGAAAGTGTCATGAGATGTTGTAGAGCTTACTCCCCATTATATCTCCTTCAGTATTGATTAAATATTATTTGCTACTCCTTCCAGACATCATGAGAGACTCTACAAGACTTTAAGATATCTTGAATTTGGAGTTGCCTAGTCAATTCAGAAGCCCTGTTGCTCAGGTTAAATACATAGCAAGCTCAGAGTGTTTTTCAAAGGCAAAAAATGAAGCACACTATTTTTTTCCCCCACATGTTCAAGTTTTGTGAGTCATTCCAATACTTTGAGATAACGAGCCGGGAATAGTCTGAGCAAGTGCAATAGGCAGTGTTCAACATCACCCAGAATTAAAGAGTACACAGAAATGGCTTCATTTGAACTAGAAAACCTCAGTTAGTAAGTAAAATATCAGCTCTCTAAGAGCTCCAGTTTAATACAAAACCCAGAGAAGCAAGTGCTGATGATATTATCTATGTCAAGGTGTATTTTTCATAATTGGCTTCACTTTTGTGTTGAGAGGAATGCAACAGCCACCCAGTGCAACACCTGAGACTTGCCCTGTTCAGTCACATCCATCGACCCCAGCATTAGCCATCCAGAGCTGGCGTGTCCAAGCTGATTGTCTGTGCTGCCTCATTGCTCACTGCCAAGAGGCTGATACATGCAGAGGTATCTAAGAGGGTGAAGAGTCCTTTGGAGGGTCTACAGTTATTTGAGATTTGCTATAAATGAGAGTCTAATTTAACTTTTAAACATGAGCAGCTACTTTGGAAGATACTCATTTCCGTTACTGTCTCCCTGGTTTGTTAGGTCAGCCCTGCACATGGACGTTTGCATCTGGTAGAATCAGTGTTACTGAATTCTCTTTTAGAAGTAATTTGTATTCAACTGTCCTTAAAACAGAAGTTTCAAAGCTGTATCACAGCGGAAAACAAAATATTAAATGGCTACATGTGAGGATGTGCCTCATAAATGCTTGAATATGTAAGAAGTGCTGTGTGACTTCTCTGATGAGTAACAACTGAGCAGCACAGCTTGACTTTCAAATATTCATAATCAATTCATTTAATAAGGAATGAATGGAAGAAAATTGTGATCACAGATATTCCACAAACAGAAGGAAAACCTAAATGACAATTCTGATGTGTCCTCTGAATAGTTTAATGAGAAATCCTATTAAAATTTAATGCATGTATTACCTTTTTTCAGTCAGCTCTAATTTAAGTGAATTTCATTCTCTGCAAAAGGTCTACTAATAGAATATTAATGCTACTAATAGTTGCTTGGGGAGGCAGGAGTTAACACTACCAATGCCTGTGTCTAGAGATGTTATTCTTGACACTGAATTGGAGAATGTTGCAACCATGTAAATTTATAAACCAGCACAATAAAAATGGAAGCAGTGTGTCAGAGTGAGCAGTTTCATCTCTCTCCATCAATACACAGACTCACAGATGGAAATCTGTGATCTGAGCAGCAGGCTGGGAGCGACACTGATACTAGAGAGAAGCATGTCCCTGAGATGGCAAAAGCTGGGGCATCTAACAGCCAAGTCAATATAGCACGTTTCTGAGTAGCTGAAGACCTGCATTCAACTGCTGGCTGCTTTTCCTAGGTCTGTGATCCACTTATTTGCAGCTTATTATTTTCCTTCCAAGAGGATCCAGGAAATAAAAACATTTACAGTTACCAAAAAGTTCATATGAAATGAAAGGCACAGCCACACATTCACAGGTTAACATCATATATACAATTAAAGGAACTGAAGGCTTCATGAGTGCACTAAAGAAATGTTCAAGTGCCTGATGCTAATGGTTTCTCAGTCAGCTTTCTGGTATCTATGGAAATGATTAACTAAAAAGAACACTTCTGTCCAAGTTAAAACTACGAGTCAGGATCCTAAGACAAAACTTCTGCAGAGATATATCTAACTAGAGGAAGAAACTCCAGCCAAAAGGCAAAAAGAAAGATCTTGAAATGTCTGAGCGTAAAGAAATGTACAAGCAGGCTTGCTGCACCAGTGTACTCTAGACTTCACTGAACTGAAAGTGACACTTTTTTACAGCCAAGCCCTTGCTAAGTCTCTTTGCTAAGTCTGGTTTCAAAAACAGGATAAGCTGGACAAATTTCATGTAGATTAAAAAAAAAGTGATGTGATCTACTTTCTATTGGGGTTGAGATAAACCACTTCAATTAATTCCTTACCCATGGTGCCTCAGTCTGATGCCAGCTCATTTTAGGAGACAGGCTGGTACTTTAGCAAACAAAACCTTTTCTCTAAAGATGTCTCTTCTCACCCTAGAAAAAAATGGTTCTATTTTTTTTTTTCACTGTATATTTAAAATAAACCTTTTGTGCCTACTGAGGCAACTCCTGTTTCCCCAGCCATCTCCCTGGGAACGAGATCAGGTGTTACTGCTGTGCAAGGGCAAGGAAGAGAGGCAGGAGCTCTGGGAGCAGGGCAGGGCTCTGGCATGGGGCTCAGCAACGCCTGTTGCAGGTGGCATGTGGCAAGGCTGGGAGCTGACATCCCCAGATGGGCACTCTGACCAAACTGGTTTGGGGTGGGCAGCTCCTGCCTTGTGAGTGCTCACAGACCCACTGAGGAGCAGCGTATCCTAGCTCCCACTGGCTTCCTACTGGTAAATTCAGTCCCTGTACTGGGAAGGAAAATCACAATCTGGCCTACCAGCATTGAAGAGCTGCCAGAATCTGCTCTAAAGCACAGAAAGGGGCTTTTATGCTTTATGTGATTTACTATTCTCCCATCTTTGTGCAATTCAGGGGCTGTAAGGATGCAAGATGATGCTAAATCAAGATTCCTTCTGGGGTGAACATGCTGCGGAAGCAATAACCCCATCTCAGAGGCAGGCAGAAATGTTGCCTATAACCAGAATACTAGGGGATTTCATCATTTTCTTACTTTTTACTCCACTTTAATGTTATTCAGGCATTGGAGTGTGGTAAGTCAGTGCAGTGAGTGCTAGTCCTGGTGTCTGAGTGTCAGATGGGCTGGCAGAGCTAAGCCTTCTTTTTAGCTGCTCTGTGCAACCGATCTTAAACCTGAAGAACTGTCAAGTTATGGACTGAGCCACTGTGCTTTCCATCAAGCTAGATTCACAGGAGGCACATGCACAAATTCTGGAAAATTTTAGGAGATCATTGACCTCTCTTTTTCTCAGTCCAAATGCCAGTGAATTCCTGTAGAACTGCGAGGTGTTTTCATAATGTTGCCCTGTTTAACAGCACCCACTTTACCTAGATCAGGTCATATGCAGATATAAATAACGTATAAATAAAGTTGCTAAACAGGCATTTTGCTGTCCCAAGCTTCCTTATGGAACCATAGCCTTTCTGTGCTTCATACTGCTTGTGAGAGTTTAATGGTGCTGGCTGCAGTGAGATCTGAGGGGTAGTCATATTCGCAGCTGTGGTAAAGGAGAGACTGCGCAATGGTTTGGGGGATGACACCGAGCACTTCATTCATAGTGCTAGGACATTGCCCATAAGAGCTGAGCCTTTTTCTCCCCTCTTTCTGGAGCACATGAAGTGCTCTGTTGAGAGCAGGAAAACAAATTAGGTCATTGACCTTTCCCATGCCCTTGACACAAATTCCAGTTTGCATTGACCAGCAGTTTGCCTACTTGAATGGGACCTGTCTTGTCATCTTTCTCAGCATGCCTCACCCATTTCAAAGTAGCAGAAACAAAACAGAAAACCAAAGTTCAGATAAAAAGGAGGATTTTTTTAATAACAAAACCCTCCTGGGGCCTCCCTGCCTTCATAATTTAAGGAAACGAAGTTATTTAATTCTAATTCTGATATTTAGCAATGCTGACAGCTGTAAAACATTGTAGATCCTTCAGATCATACTGTTAAAGCAGCTTAGTTTTACAAAAGTAAGCTGAAACAGGACAGGTGCCATAACTTGTGAGTTTGATAGGTAATGACAGTAGTGTTCCATTTAAACACAAAGTGCATTTCACTTCTTCTGGTGCTCCATTCTCTATTCAGAGAACACCCAAAAGTTTTCACAGCAAGAACTGTGTCTTAAGCAGTTTGTTTATGACTCACCTCTTGTGTCATGAAAGACCAACACAGATTACTTCTCCTCCCTGCCAGTTAACTACTGTAGTATAGCAGCTACAGCTGTTTATATCACATTTCTTATAATAGAAAAAAAGCACTTAGATGTACACCTTCTAAAGCCCAAGGTGTTGTGGGCAAGCAAGCACTCCGTTATGGCCACAGCTTTGTAATAATTCAGACTGGAGCTGCAAATTCCAGGGCACAGACAGCTATGCAGGCAGGAGAAGGATTTGGTTTCCATGGCTCTTTACAAACTAAGATTTCTGCACCTGGGAAATCTCTTGCACACTCCCTGACTTGCTCTGGTTCTAGGCTGGAGTAAATAAAAGTGTAGAGTGGTTTTCCCAGGAGTAGGTATTACAACAGTACTAATGAAGGGATAAAACCAATTTAGCTCCACTCCTTCCCTAATGAATCTATGCTTTTGTAGGCTGCCCAGACTTTATGCCAGTGATTTCTCCTTCACCAGGAAGGGGGCTTGAAAAGAACTGGGAATGTGGTGTAGGGTCATTAACTGATGAGAAGAAAAGTTTTGTAGCTAATCATAGTACCGTTTAATTTGCAATAGGGAATAGAAGGTTCCAGCCCCATGTACATAGCC
Source organism: Indicator indicator (assembly GCF_027791375.1). Classification (NCBI taxonomy): domain Eukaryota; kingdom Metazoa; phylum Chordata; class Aves; order Piciformes; family Indicatoridae; genus Indicator; species Indicator indicator. Next base: position 4,350,850 of record NC_072022.1, on the reverse strand, counting down.
ACATCTTTCAACACACTTTACGCTCCTAGTTGATTTTGGATCATAATTTGAATGTGTGTGATGATCAAGAAGAAAAGTGTTTTCCAAAGCATTCATCACAAGCCTAATTTGGTGTTCTGCAAGTCAATAATGAATTCTTGGATTTCTGTCAACAGAAGCAGAGTTAAGCCAGTCCTAAACAGTTTGGAAAAACTCACCCAAAACTCTTATCCAGCCATTCAATTCCATTAAAGATGTGCCTGTAAAATCCACAAGTAGTGCAGATACGTAGTTTCAACATGGAGTTGTTCTCTGCATGAACAGGACAGAGTGGTTTATGTGCAGATAGCAAACTGGACACATCCTTGATCCTTTTGCAAATAGGCAGTTCATTCCTTTGCAGGAGGAATTCAAGTGTGTGCTCAGTGCATATATAATCCATTGTCTACCTGTTTTTGCAGGGGGGAAAGGACTAGAATAAAACATTTTTTTGTTGTTTGTTGACTGCTTGTTTATAAATCTCTCTTTCTTCAGCTTTGCAGCCTTAAAAATGAAAGGCTGTAGTTCACAGAAAGGCTATATCCTTAGTTTAAGATTATCTTGTAAGTTACTCAAGATTTTGTTGCTCTAAATAACTATGCCAACTGCAAACCATAAACATTAAAAGTATGATCCCAGGCTGAGCAGGAGGCTGATCTCCCACAAAGGGAGAGGAGTCAAAGACCACATCAACTAAAGCAGGGATTTCAGTGTTTCTCCTCAGTTTTATGAAGAAGGTATTCACACACAAGCCTGGCAGCAGGACAAGCAAATGAAGAAGGATGATACATGGGAGTTTTGGATGAACTGCATGATTTATCTGTTTTTTTTTTAAACCACCAGGAAAGGAAAACTTGATTAGGAGGATGCTGGAAATCAGACAAGCAACTTTTTACAGAAGGGTTGATGACTTTTTCAAATTACTTCAATAGAGATCATCACAGCTATTAATATTCAGTAGCTCAGTAAGAGCTCTTCAGAAATAAATAGAGAAAAGAGAAGGAGGCAAGCAATTTCTGTAAAGCAGAAATTCCTTAACTGTCTTCAGGGTGTCCCTGGGGACCTGTGCACTTCTCATTATGACCAAAATGCAGTTTCTGGTCTGTGAGCTTACCCTACCATTTTCACACCAGAGAGGAGCTGCCATTTCTTGCTCATTGTTTGAGCAGGTGCCTCCTCCTCAGCCCCATGATGGGGCTGCCTGTCAGCAGAGCTCTGCAAGCCAGCTGGTCTCAGAGGCTCTCTGGACATCCCAGGAGGATAGCTCTGGATCTCTGCTCCTAACCTATATTCCAACATGCAGCAGAAATTTGCTGCCATTCAACTAGAGTGCTTTCCTCAACCTTCTTCCTCTGCCACCACTGTACCGTGCACATTTTGTAAACATTTTCAATCATCATAGCTATAAAAAAGTAAGGCTTTATAGTAACAAAATACTTATTTGTCTCCTTAAGTGCTTGTCTGTAATTCAGTTTAATGATGCTGCACTTTCATGTGGTCTCTCATTGCCTAGAGAGTACTTTGTATTGATTAAGTCATTGTGTAGGTCTCAGTAACAAACAACGACATAAAACACAGACTGGAAGAGGAAAAACCTTCCTCAGGTGGATAAAAACATTTATCAGAGTAATGAAACCTTTGGTAGAGAGAATCATTTAGAACAAATACAAGAAAAGAAAGAAATGTAGTGCTTTAATAGAAACCTTCATGGAGAGGATAGAGAAATACCCACTCAGTCTGTTGCTCCCTGTCCTTTCCTCAACACACTGTCCAGTCTCATCATAGACTATGAAATATTGTTCTATATGCACTATGTTGAGTCCCAGTGAATAGGTGTAGTATACATCACACTTATCTAAACTCCTAAATAATGGTTTTGTCCCAATTGTAGTTATTAACAAATATCAATTAGATTTATTTATTTTCAGAGAAAGTAAGTTATTAGTAATTCATAATCAAATGTTATGTGATAAGTGGCAAAAAGTGATTCAATCAAGTTGTTATGCATATGTATTAATGCTCTGAAAAATAGGACCTATTGTTTGCACTGCTATGACTGAAAGGAGAATATTCAAGGAGAATTCTGAATACATGAAATGGGCAAGAGTTAAGAAATTTCTTCATTCTGGCTTCATTACAAAGAAGATGCTCAGTCCTGCAGATTTTTTTCCCAGAGAAAAAAATTTCATATGTCCTTAGGGTAGTCATGTAAAGAAAAAGTAATGAAAGGAGTATATAAGAGTCTCAGCAAGATGTGTGGCCACCACCAGCACAGAGACCTTCAGATGGCCCTCCCCACAAAGACCAGAGGCCATGCCCAGTTGATGATCCTTACTGCAAGGTTGGAGTGCTGCATCACTGGTGGGACACAGGACCCTGGACCAGTAACAGCCTTGCACAGCCAGGAGGAAGCAACAGAGACAAAAAGCCTGGGGAAATGTCTTCTGTGACTGCCTTTCATGTTGAAGTTTACAGGCCAATGCTCTTCACTAAAAAACAGTGGCAATTTTGTCTTTCCCTTCGATGCTGACTTCTTGAAGCAAACTGTAGCAGACAAATAAAAGTATTCCTTAGATCACACTGGGGACTTCTTCTAGTATAGCTGTCCCCCTGGATGCTTCCAACTTTTGACACTTAGTACAAAATGTTGCCAACAGATGACGCTCAGGAGGAAAGATTACCACTGGCCTTTGACATCGTTAACTTCTAGTATCTTTAATTTTTGCCCTTCAATAGCAGAATTTGTGCTGCTATGTAGAAGCTCAGCAACTGTGGAAATGCTCTGTTAAGAACTTCATCATGAGACCATGTGGGTCTTAAACCTAAGCTTTGGGGTCTCTTGATTGGAACCCCAATAGAAAGAGACTCCCAAATGGAGTGCTGGAGTGCTGGCTCTCAAGCTAGAAGTAAACCCTCCCTTTTCACTCAGTCTCTAATTTGCCTGTGTTCATACTCACTGGTGAGCAGCCCCAAAACAGTGTCATAGCCAAGGGGTGTCCAAAGAATTTCTTACTGGACATAACATTTTGTGCTGATTTGCAGATCTCACTCAACTGACTACCCAATTGGCACAAATTGAAAACTGCTTTTGGACAACATCTAAGTTACCATTTCTTATGCCCTAGTGAGATGGATGTGCTCCTTGTGCAGCACAGAGCTACAGACAAGGAGGGCTAATTTTTATGTCCATGTCATGAGCTTACTGATGTTCATCTGCAACACTTATCAGACTGTAATACTTGTGAAGAACCACAGAACAAGCAAAATAAGACCTACAGTTTGAATGATGTTGGAACTAACTCTATAGACTGTTTCTCCAGAGCAGCAGTCTAGCACTAATTGCCTCAGCTGCACAAGAGGAAAAGGAGTCTTGAGTTAAGGCCTAGAATTCTCTTTTTCAGAAAAGGCACAGGCCTGGAAACATGTTTGTGTTCCTAATTGTCAGCATGTGAATAATCCCATTACAGAAATTTTTGAGACTGGTTATATGCTTGAAGTTCAAATCACAGTAAGTGTTTAGAGGATCTGTGCCTAAGGCAAGCGTCAATATTGAAAGAAAATAGCTGGTTAATACACATCAGTTTCTTTTTTGTTTTTCAGAATGATACCATTTTCTATCTTATCTTTAGCTGGAAATTACAGGAACTGAAAATTCTGTTTTGTTTTTAATAAATAATTCATTGCTCTTCTGATGTTTTATACTTTTTGTGTAAAATCAGTAGAACTGGGAGTCTCTCCCAGTGAGTTTTGTGTCTCTTTTCACAAAGGTATGAGAAGGAGGAATAAATACTGGGAAAAAAATGTTGCTGATAACTGCATTAAAAAAAATTAATTTCATTATCAGAATTTACCTCTATATTATCCACTTACAGACATCAAAATAATGCTTAAATATATATACAACAAACTTGAAATATATCAATTAGGTTTCTAAAAGAAAGGCTATTTTTTCAAGACTCCCAGAAAATTTGAATGCATTGCTTCTGTTCAAGCAACTAGCAATAAATATATTTATATAAAAAATATTACACAGACATTAATACTACAGCACTAGTAAAAGTGCTTGAAATAATTTATGGCTGGTAAACAGCACTTCAGGCATTTTCTTTGGCAATCTTTAATAAACCATGAACTCCAGGATCACTACAAGTCCTCCTAGCTGATATACAATACTCCATAGTGCTGTAGCTCATCCACAAGAGAATAAGGAGTTTTCCCCATCTCTCATCTCTTGGGATGAACATTTTACCACAGATGAGAGAGAAGCAGTTTAAATAAACAGCTTTCAAATTACAGTTGTTCAGCAGTACAGATGAGAGCTTGTGGGTATGAATCCTTGGTACTGACCCACAGAGGTGCTCTCTAGTGTAGGTTTAGGGTGGAATCAACAACCAGCAGCTTGCCTCTGACTATATGTTCAATGAGTTTTCCAGATTTTAAGTACAGAAGTTCTGAGGGTAAGGATCATAACCAAGATCAACACTTTGCTCCATAGAGACAGCCTGGGTATATAAGTTCAAGAAAGAATCCAAAAGAATCTCATCTAACCTATTCAGACAGCTCAGACACTACACACACAGCATCTCTGTTGTTTTCTGTTCACACTTAGAATTGAGGTTCTCTGCAGTACAAGAAAAGTCGGTGCCTTCGCAGTGCCTGACTCCTGTCCTGTGCAGGATTCATAGACCAGGTAATTGCACTGTGCTAGGTGCACAGTGTGGTGGCTGCTGAAAGCAGTATGTGATATTAAAAATATATCAGTCTTGGAGAGGAGATGCAAGATGTTTCTTCAAGCCCAGAACAAAAAGTCCAAGAAAGCATTTTGTGTGGTTCTCTCTTACAGAATTTGTTAGGTAAATGTTTTCTTTCTTGGTACATAGTGTGCTTGCATCTGGTAAGCATTTATAGAGACGTTTCCAGGTATAATGGAGAGCAGACGTTGGGAGTATGATGACTGTAGCTGCTGAAGACACCAATGCGGTTTTAAAAACTATGTGGAAGATATCACAACTCCAATAATCCTCTAGTCCAAAGGGGATCCAACCCGTGTGTAAGGAACTAGCATCTGCTTAAGCATATAGCTCCAGGAAAGTTAACAAAGGAACTGTGAATCCTGGCATGCCTTCTGTGATAGAGACAAGCCATCTTTTTTCCACTCAGAACACCAAAGCCCGGAATCAACCAGGATGGAAGAAGACCTCCCATATCATCAAGTCCAACTGATCACCCAACCCTATCTAATCAACTAGATCATGGCACTAGTGCCTCATCTCGTCTTAAACACCTCCAGGGACATTGACACCACCCACTACCTCCCTGGGCAGCCCATTCCATTGGGTAATCACTCTTTCTGTGAAGAACTTCTTTCTAAGATCAAGCCTAAACTTCCTCCTGTGCAACTTGAGACTGTGTCTTCTTGTTCTGTTGCTGATTGCCTGGGAAAAAAGACCAACCCCCACCTGGCTGCAACCTCCCTTCAGATTGTTGTAGACACCAAGTTCTTTATGTAGTGTGTAATACAAGATACTTGAAGTTTACAAGGATTCTGGTACAAGAACAATCCACCAGAGATGGTAAAATGCATTGGTTGATGCTTGTGGCTTGGAAAGTTCCTGATCTGTTCATTTCATGATGCTGTAAAAGTGCATTGCTGGAGTGTGCCTTCCCTGTTGTCTCTCTGTGAGGTTATCAACCACTGTCAGAAATAGAAAATGGGCTGGAGAGACTTTTGGTCCAGTGCAGTGCAGTTATTCTGTTGTCCTTTTCAAAAAATGAAGTTGGTCAAAGAGTGATTTTCAGAGGCACCAACCATGAAACCCCTGTCTGAAGTCTGTGGCAATTGTGAATGCTCAGTTCCTCCAAAAAAATCAGACTAAATATTTTATTTATTGAGACTAACAACCGTTTTTGGAATTAACCACCAGTCTGAATATTACCCCTGTAAATGGCATAGTTGTTCCAGGAAAACCTTAGGAACACCCTGTAATTTGTGTTCCAAGGAAAGCTGAGAGAAGGAAGGCTGAAGCAGCACTACCAGCTCATGTGAGTTTATCATAAACCTGACAATATTTCATGTTTTCTTTATGGTATAAATCCCTGGATTCATTATGAGAATCACAGATACTCATTTGCAAAGGTAAGGTTCTGGTTCTCCTGGCTGCAGAGGAAGCTTGAAAAATTGAGTTCTAGGCTCCCTGATCAGAAGAGAACAACCTCTACAATCTTTATGTTAGAAAAAAGAAAAATAAAAAGAAAAAAAAAAACCTTTAAGCCAGTCTTGTATCTTTTGGGAACCTGACTCAGACTTTGAATGCTTTGATTTGGCCGTAACGCTTAACTTTGGCTTTGCAAGACAGTCTTCCTATTAATATCTAACTCTTCAAATTTTCCATATGAAATTGGCAGGCTTACACGTTTTTAGGGGCTGTAGTTCTATGACTGATCAATACAAGTTTGTGAAAACCATAAACACAAGTCACAGAAAACACAGAATCCCAGAAAACATCTGGTTGGAATAGACTGCACAGATCATCCAGTCCGACTTTCAACCCCGCACTGAAGAGCTGACACTAAACCATGTCCCTAAGGACCTGTTCCCCATGCTGCTTAAACACCCCTGGGAATGGTGACTCCACTACTGCCCTGTGCAGACCGTTCCAATGTTTTAGAACCCTTTCAGTAAAGAAGTATTTCCTAGCATCCAGCCTTAACCTCCCCTGGCACAGCTTGCCATCATTTCCTTTAGTCCTGTTGCTTGACACTAAGCAGAAGAGGCTGCCCCCCCCTCACTCCAAGCTCTCTTCAGGTAGTTGTAGAGAGTGGTGAGGTCTCCACTCGGGCTCCTCTTTTCCAGACTGAACAACCCCAGCTCCCTCAGACACTCCTTGTAGGCTATGTGCTTCAGGCCCTTCAGGAGTCTCCTTGCCCTTCTCTGGACCTCAATGTCCCTCCTGTAGTGAGGAGTCCAGAGCTGAACACAATACTTGAGGAGTGGCCTCACCAGTGCTGATTACAGGAGGATGATCACCTCCCTGTTTGTGCTGGCCACAGCGTTTCTAATACAAGCCAGGATGCCATTGGCTTTCTTGGGCACACTGCTGACTCATATTTAATCAACTGTCAGCCAGAACCCCAGGTCCCTCTCTGAGTCACAGCTTTCCAACCACACATCCCCAAGTCTGTACCTTACTATGGGGCTTTTGTGACCCAGGTGGAGGACCTGGCATTTGGCCGTGTTCAACCTCATACAATTTGCCTTGGCCCAGAGGTCTAACCTGCTCAGGTCCTGCTGCAAAACCTCCTTACCCTCTAGCAGATTGACTTGGTGTCATCTAACTATCATGAACCATCATGAACCATCACATGATTTCTCGATCACGACTGCCTTGGATTTCCATGTCTAAGGTGGAGAGAAATATTTGTATGTAGAGCACATTCATATTCAAAGCACATTGAAGTCGAAGGGCCTTTGTCAGCACTGCTGGGCTTTGTTGTTAGCACTGTGCTGAGAGCTCTTATGTTGGGTTCAGAGCGTTGTGCATCTTCAAGCTTCTCTGACTCCCCTCCAAGAGCAAATACATAGTTTCTTCCACATTTAAACATAACCTGTGGTTGATTCTTGCTGCTGGCAAAAATGGGAAGATTTAGAAAGGAAGGTACAGAGATTCAAACCTTGATGGTTTGGCAGGTTTGGCAAGTGTAGAGACAACAAGTACTACAGTATGTGTCAGATACCCACAATGTGAGTTCAGAGTGCAATTGTTAGGGCTGCAGCTAACAGAGAGTTTGTTGGATCCCTTTGTGAGACTCTGCAAAGAGTTTCTCCTGCCTCCCCATCTGCAGAGCTTCTGCAGAAGCTTACTTTTCTTGGAGCTCCCCAGGTATGCCCTGCTTTCCAGAGGCTTTCTGTGATGTTTGATACTCAAATTGCTGGCAGAGAAAAAGAGAAAGTTTCTGTGCTGCTCCCTACTCTCAGAGATGGGAAATAAGTGTAACCAAGCACTTTTCTCTGACATTTGCTTAAGGCTACAGCAGAAGGGATGGCACAAACAAGGTCCTCTGGGGACTGAGGTGGTGACTCTCAGGTACCCCATTTACCTGAAAAATTGTCTCTGGTAAAGACTCTGTATGTTACTACCTCTGTCTGCTGAAAACAGATGACTTAGCAAGGTTGTATGAAAGACAGCCTCCAAAGGCCAATAAAAACCAAGGACTGAAAATAAGCCTGAGGATTATTTTTTGTTTCATGGCTTGCTCTGTGACCAGAAAGGGTTATCTATGCCTGGTGCTCATTTTGGAAGATTAGGGACAAAAGGCAGATCCTGATTATAGAAAGCTGATAGTCCTCTTCAGCTCTGAGGCCAGACAACCCCCTCTGGGAACCAGCCAGGCAGAGATGAAACCTTGCTGCCCTTCCGTGTTTGCCTGTGGGAGCACCACAGAACCACAGAATAGCTACTATTCTGTGGGATTGAAAGGGACCTCTAGAGATCATCTAGTCCTGCTAACACAGGTATGCCTAGATCAGTTTGCACAGAAATGTATCCAGGTAGATTTTTAAGGTCTCCAGAGAAGGAGACTCCACAACCTCTCTGGTCAGCCTGTTCCTGTGCTCCATCACCCTTAAAGTAAAGAAGTTTCTCCTTAAGGTCAAGTGAAACCTCCTGCATTCTATTTCGTACCCATTGCCCCTTATCCTATCACTGTCCACCACAAAAAAAGAACCCAGCCCCATCCTCATGACCTCCGCCCTTTAAATATTTGCATACATTGAGAAGATCCCCTTTCAGTCTTCTCTTTTATGGGCTAAAGAGCCACAGGTCTCTCAGCCTCTCCTTTTAAGAGAGATGCTTCAGTCCCCTCATCATCTCTGCAGCTCTCCATTGGACTCTCTTGAGCAGTTCCCTGTGTCTCTTGAACTGGGGGTCCCAGAATTGAACACAATGCTGGAGATGTGGCCTCACCAGGGCAGAGTAGAGGGGTAGGAGAACCTCCCTCAGCCTGCTGTCCACACTCTTCTTAATGCACTCTAGAATACTGTTGGCTGCCTTGGGCATGAGAGCACATTGTGAGCTCATGGTGAACTTATCCACCAGCACTCCCAAGTCCTTCTGCACAGAGCTGCTTTCTCACAAATCAGCCCCTAATCAGTACTGGTGTAAGAAGTTATTCCACCCCACGTGCTGGACTCTACACTTGCTGTTGAACTTTGAGAGGTTCACTTCTGCCCAGCTCTCCATGTCTCTCTGAATGGCAGCACAGCCTGACAGTGTGTCAGCTGCTCCTCCCAGTTTTGTGTCATTGGTAAACTCGAGAGTACACTCTGTTCCTTCATCCAGGTTATTGATGAATATATTGAGCAAGACTGGACCCAGTACTGATCCCTGTGGAACACCACTAGCCACAGGCTTTGAACTAGACCCTGCACCATTGATTACAACCCGCTGTACTCTGTCATTCAGCCAGTTCTCAATCCACCTCACTGTTTACTCATCTAACCCACGCTTGCCTATGAGGGTGTTATGGGCCAAAAAGCCTTGGTAAAGTCAAGGTAGACAACATCCACATCTCTTCCCTCAACTACCCAGCTGGCCACACCATGATAGAAGGCTGATTGGTCAAGCATGACTTCCCTTTTGTGAATCTATCCTGATAATCTTTTCCTCCACATGCTTTGAGATGACTTTCAGAATGAGAAGTTCCATCACCTTGTGGGGTGGGATAGAGGTGAGGCTGACTGGCCTGCAGTTTCTGTCTTCTTGCCCTTTTTGGGCAAAAGAGACACTACCGAGAGCCTGAATATTCTTTATCCCAAGTACAGATTTATTAAATAAACATCACTAAAACTATCCTGACACCAACACGAAATTTTCTTCTGCGTTCTACCTCCATGAGGGAAGATTTCAAAGGATACTGATGACATTTTATATCACATTGAAAAGGAGAAAAAATTGACAGAAGAATATTGAAATTAATCTCTGAGAATGACTGAATTACAGAATATTTAGGTTTTGATAACTGCTTTTTGGTACATAAAGAGTGGTTTTCACCTAAAATATAGGCTATACATAACTTCTCTTATATATAACCTGTGTTATCCCCAGCAGAAAATTAATAACTGATTTAATATTTTTTTTTATTTTATTTTTCCACAGAGCAAATTAACACAGAGTACTCAACTGCCCTGTTTTAGAGAGACTAAGGCAAGAGTGTTCAGTCCACACAAATATTTTTGGTGTTTTGTCAATAAAAAATCAGAGGGAGTAAAGGAAAAAGGTGGAGGGATCTCCTGGTCCCTGATCCCTCATAGATATCAGTAGCTCCTGACAGAGTCTAAATGAAGCATAGACTTTTAAATTATTGTTATTTTAATCTATTATCTTGACAGTCTAATGTTTTCTGAAGTGCATTATATATGATCACCAAAAGGTTATATCATTGCTTACAGAATCACAGAATTATCAGGGTTGGAAGGGATCTCAAGGATCATCTAGTTCCAACCACGCTGCCATGGGCAGGGACACTTTCCACTAGATCAGCCTGGCCTTAAAAACATCCAGGGATGGGGGCTTCCACCACCTCCTTGAGCAACCTGTTCTAATGTCTCACCACCCTTATGGTGAAGAACTTCTTCCAAACATCAAATCTAAATCCACCCTCCTCTAGCTTGGATCATTTCCCTCTAGTCCTATCACTACCCTAAGCAGCCAGAACTGAAGTGGGTCTGAAAGATTCTATAAGAAAATAATTGAGGAATACTGTTACAAACACCACGTGGCATGCCCTCAATTTGCTCTCTCCTTAATCAACTGAAAATTAGTGAGGCCTCACTATCACTTCATGGCAGCCCAGTCTTGAATCTGCATAGGCTGATGTGCCTTTGGGGAGACGGGAGAAATTGTACAGCCCAACGTGAAGCTAAGCCAAACCCCAGTGGTGATGAGCCTGCTGCTATCAACCAGTTAACAAGGTAATTCTAGAAGTCCCAGCTTGTTTCCCTAGCTACATAACATTGCACAAACATTTTGGTTGCAATTTTGTGGCAGTGGTTTCACAGTTATTTGATTAAAACCTAGCGCCACACTGCTTGGAGCCTGGGAGTGTCTGATATCAGTGAGAGCTTTTAGAAGTGCTACAATTTAAAATTATAGCTTACCCTGCTTGGAGGGATATTTTTAGTCTATTTATTCAGAGTATAAATATAGTTCTATACATCATTGCTTTACTATCTCTCTGTTGAGCTGGTCAGAGAGACACTTTACCTAGTGCCTGACAAAGGTCAACAAATGGGCAACTTTTTTTTCCCCCCCCTCTGGTGAAGCAGCATTAAGTGCTTTAGAAAGCAAAGTATCTTGTCAGCAAAGGCTGCATGTCTAACCCCTTTACTGCAGTGACCTACTTATAGGAAATACTCCTATCGAAAAGGGCTTTTTCCAAGATCTAGCATTTCAAACAAAAACAGATCTAAAATTAGGTGGAAAGTGTTTAAGGGATCCCTGAGCAAAGATAATTGAAAGAATAAAAGGCGAGGGAAGGGAAACAGGGATGAATCACCCTGCAGCCAGGAGCAGTGATGTAGTGCATATTTCTATGAATGGCCATTCTCTGGCTTTATTATCAACAGCTTCATAAGTTATTTATTTCTGATTATTTGTTTGGGTGTCAGGGCGATGTTTGTGCCTGCAAACCCCTGGAAACTGAAGTTTTATGTACATACAAAAGGCACAGTAGTGACAGTGCAGGCAGCCACAGCTCTGTTCAGCTGTTGCCCTTGCCCTAAAGGGATTCTCCCCACCACACAACAACCTGGCAGTGCATATTTGGGTTCTGTGTTAATGTACCTCTGGGCTTTTCTTGGGCTGGGTTTACTCCTTGGGCCCAAATGTGATGAATTCTTTAAGGAGTAATAGTTTAGCTGGTTTCAGGTTTGATGTGTACTGGGAGAATTGGGGAAGAGGGAGAATTTCTTCTGATAGTGGCTTTTCTAAACATGTTGCTCCTCCAGTTGAAGCCTACATCAATCTTACTGTGATTTACACACTGAAGCAAGTAGAAAGGATCACAAAGATTAAGTGGGTACTGCAGGTCACATCTCAGTGGCTTTTGCACCAGAAAAAAAACAAACAAACAAAAACCAGAAGAGCCACTCCTGGATAATATTTCTCAGCATCTCATTGAAGACAGACAAAAGTCTAGCAACTTTGATATTGTGGATTGAACTATGTGTTGGGGGGAATTGCAGGTGATGCTGAGTAGAGGTGACAGGTAAGTTTTTTGAGGTGAGCATCAGTGAGTAGAGGATCTTGACAGTCCAGCATCTGAGGAAAGAAGATGAGATTTTTGCACTTGTGATCAGGAGTTCAGCACAAGCACGCAGATATATGTCATGGACCTCACCTGGAGCCTTTCTTCTATGAAGACAGGCTGAAGGAACTGGGGCTGTTCAGCCCGAAGCGGAGAATGCTCCAGTGAGACCTTATAGCTACATTTCAATATCTTAAGTGGTCCTACAGGAAGGCTGGGGAAGGACTGTTTAGAAAGGCTTGTAGTGATAGGATGAGTGGCAATGGTTTGAAACTGGAACAGGGTATATGCAGGTTAGACATAAGGAAGAAGTTCTTTACAATGAGAGTGGTAAAATACTGGAACAGGTTGCCCAGGAATGTGTTTGGGGCCACATCCCTGGAGACATTCAAGATCAGACTTGATATGGCCCTGGGCAGCCTGATCGAGTTGGTGGTGTCCCTGCTCACTGCAAGGGGTTTGGACAAGATGACCTTTGAGAGTCCCTTCCAAGCCAATGCAATCTGTGAATCTGAGAAATCCATGCTGCTTCTAAGGATGCACATCTATCAAAATTTGTATCAGTTATTTAAGCACAACTTCTTTTTAAGACTCAATTTTTAAAATGATATCCTTACTTCATTACCTGACCTTTCATTCTTATATTTACTCTCTCCATTTCAGAAAATGGAGATTTCTGCTTTCTCAGGACTATTAAAATGCAAGGAAGGATCTGGAGAAAGACTCCTCTCCCCAGGCTGCAGCACAGAGGCTGTCGATTGCAGGCTCTGCACTCGCCTGGTGTGTGGAATACTTATCGACGTCAAGGGGAGTTCCTCCTGCAGAACAAAGGTGGAATGCACAAGCAGGGACGGTGTGGGGCTGCTGAAAAAAGGCACTGCTCCTGGTGAGTGCATGGAGAATAAATACAGTCTCCATTGCAGGCAGAGTGGCATGACATAGGAAGTTTTCCTGTTGATTTTTATCTCACCTTAAAGAAACCATTGAACAACCCCCCCAAAACGCAGAGCATATAAAAGAAAAAATATCAAGAGAGTTGCTTTCAAGGCACACAGGAGTCCCAAGAAGAGTGCACTCGTTTCTTTGCACTTGTATGGTTTTCTGTCCCCTGAGCACTCTAGATTGAATCCACAGTGTCTGCAGGCTGTGGCAGAACTCTTCTGAACACTGCAGCTCTCACAACACAAAACCTGGGAGCTTCAGCACACAGACAGCCCCTTCAGAATTCTGCTCATGGAAGGTGGGTGGCTTTTCTGTGTCTTCAGCCACCAGCTGTCCTTTTTCATTTTTAGGGAAACTATTAGGGACATAATAATAAGTACATGCTCTAAGCTGGACTTTTACAAATCTATATGAACTGTATTGCTTAGGAAGAGAACTAGAACTTGTTAGCTCTTTCCCCAGGTATTTTTTAATTGCTGTGAGGTTACATACATACTATTCATTCTATGATTTGAAGTTTTAGAACTACATTCGGCAGTCTGCATCCTACTCCCCTGGGAAAAATGTCATTTCTTATTTACACAGTAGAAATACAAGAGACAGACAACAATGTGATCAGTGCCTAACATATCACCTACCCCACAGCAAGGACTGCACCTGGAAAATGTTTATTATAGCCAGGAAGACAGCTCTCCCCAAGATAGTGTTGGATGTGACTCATGTTAATGCCTAATAGAAGGTTTCTTTGCTCATAAATCTACTCTGTCTCTAATCCATCTGTTATTCTTGTTCTTGCAAAAGGCAAAACAAATTGGCAGAATGTTTTTACGCAGATATAATACATTTAAATGATTGACTACCCATTGCTGCTGGAAAGGCAAGACATGAGAATATCCTGCAGGAATTCCTTTATGGATAACATTTTTTGCAATGGCAGTTCCAGGTGAGCCATCTAGAGGCAAAAGCAGGATTTTCTTAAGAATACTCATCACTAGTAGTAGTGTGATGAATTCCTCTCAAGTGAATATCCTAAAAACTGCATCACATCATCGGTACCAAGAGCTGAGACATTGCCATCTGTTAAGTTCATAAACATCGTACACACTTTAATTTCCTGTATGCTCATGCTATGCGTTTAACTGTTTCCTCTGCATTTAAACTTGATTTCTGAGCAGCATTGATTGTTTTATACTAATCATAGAATCATTTTGGTTGGAAAAGACGTTGAAGATCATCAAGTCCAACCATTATTGAACTCTACCAAGGCTGGTGCTAAACCATGTCCTTCGGTACCACATGTTTGTGTCTTTTAAACACCTCCAGGAATGGGGATTCAACCATGTCCCTGGGAAGCCTACTTCAGAGTTTAATAACCCTTTCAGTGAAGAAGTTTCTTCTAATACTCAATCTAAACATGCCCTGGTGCAAAGTGAGGTTATTTTCTCTTGTTGTACCACTTGTTACTTAAGGATGTAGTATCAAGAAAAGCCTATTTTCATTATAATAAATAATATAGCAGTTAAAGAAGGGAATGTAGAGTTATAGAAACTTGGAATTCTTTCCTGCTCTTGACTCTGTGTCACAACTGGGAAACTTTTGAACACAGTCAGTTTTACCACTCATAAAGCACTGCTCATGATTTTACCTTCTTTGTAAAGCGTTATATGATCTTTGGATGAAATACCAAAACACTGCAGTAAAGATACACATGCAGTAAATATGATGACTGACTGCATTTTGCCTTCACTTCCCTCCTGCTTAGTCCTATTAAAGTCAAAGCTACATGATGCATAAACCAGAGCAGGACAAGATGCCACCTTTGCCCTTTGGAGTAGCAGCATCACAGCACACCTTATGGAAGGAGAATGAAAGTCACCAGTTTGAAGCACAGCGGGTGATCTTAGAGTAGGGGTGTACTGAATGCAGTCTGTGGGAGACTTTAGAGTGAGTAGTTATCAAAGACTCATTTACTACTAAAATTTCTAAATTCCTTTGAAACATTTCTATTCACACATAGTTTTCCTGTGCCATCTCACTAAACCCTACTGACAAGGGAGATTTTCTTCTCACCACGGAGTCAAAAGCCAGAGCTCTGCTGCATACCTCGTGCCTGGAGCTGATCACAGGGAGAGATGTCACCAGGACTGCCTGGGCTGAGGGAGAGCATCAGGGAACCAGGGTTCCAAACCCAGCTGTGAATGCTCTGATTTGGAAACTGCTGGTGTCCAGTGCAGCCACAGATCTCTTTGTACCACTTACAGCAACTGCAGTGGGAAACAGATGTGAAAAACCTCAGCTGGTAGTGTTGTTCCAAGCCAAAACATGGATATCTCTGATACACAACATCCTTAGGGGCTGGAAGAGCCCTTCCTGGACTACCAACAAGGCCTGAATGATTGTTAAAAAACACTTTATGAAGCCTGGACTGTAATCGGTCTGCCATTTAACTTTTCCCATCAGTATAAAACATGAAACCTATGCCAACATGTATCAGGCTGGACATGCACTGCCTGTGAGTACCAGTATGCAATGCTGGTCCTCTGAGAGCAGAGGCTGTCCATATGGAGGTCATCAGGGTTGGGAGCTTCCGGAAAGCAAGGAAGAATGGGGATAAGGAATAGGCTGATTCCCCAAGTTCCAAGTTCACAAGGCACGTTGGAATAGCCACTCTGGGAAAACATTGTGTTCTTGTCCAAAAATATAATAAATGAGGGAAAGGAGCCAACAGAGCAGTGGCTCCCCCTGGGAATCAGAACGAATCAAAAACTGTCTTCTCTTCTGAAAAGAGGCATTTCACATGGCATGATTCTGTGAAGGGAAAGAGTGGTGAGGAAGCATGGACAAGGGTGAAAGATTGAGGCTGCCTGTACATGAGCCCATGAGTGGGTCACTACCCTATGTTGTACAGTGACAGCTAACAAAGTCAGGGTACAAGAGCACAAGGAGTTCTGCCCAATCATCTCCTGCAAGACATGGCATTTTACTGGGGCTCCTAGGGACGGGGCTGACCAAGTTCACAAATTCACAGCCTTCACTCCTGGGATGTGATTTGGATGAGGATATTTGACCCCACAGCTTTTTCTCTCAGTACCTCTGGCTTTGGTGAGCTGTGGGCAGCCTGGCTTGTAGCATGCTCCAGATGCTCACTGCTGTCTGCCTTGGACAGGAGAGGCTGGTCCCTGTTTGCTTCTGAGAGCTATGGTCTCCTGTGGCTTCCCTCTCTGACCTAGCATCATAAAGGCTTGATAATATATTTTTAAAAGTTCTTTTTTCACCCTTCTCTTTTGGGAACACAGAGGATTTTTGTTAACTGTTTAAATAGTTCCAGTGATTGCCCTCGTGTAGTTGGAGATACCTGGCAGTAATAAAAGCATTCACCAATTTTCCACAGACACAGACAGGACAAGCTTCATGTATGCATCACAGACACTTATTCAGACAGAATAAATAAATTCCATCCTACAGCTGTTTCCTAGGTAACTGAACCAGGGCCACAGAAGGAGGCTGTGCAGCTTCAAGAGTCAAAACAGCAAAACTGCAGTATTCCTTTCTGTCTCAAAACTTTTGATTTTGTGGGACTACAAATATGATAAAAATGTATCAAGAATTAAATAAGCAACTGGAAAATATGGAGCTATTCTCATGTAGCCAAAACATGTGATCCCAAGAGTACTGTGACAGATCACTTGTATAAGCCACCTGGAACAACCTTACATATATTTGAATTTCTGCCAGTGCCCTGGAAACCCCTGGAATGCCAGAAAGAGCAGTCACCAAAAATGGTGTGGCTGTAGGTGTTTCTCAGATGTAAATCTAGCCACCTCAGGCAGACAAGCTTCGTGTCTAAGATGAGAGGTCAACCCTGTACATGGGACTGAGCAGATTTCTGGGCTCTTACAGCTTCGCAAAGGCTCCCTATCATTACAAGCTGGAATGTCCCAGCATTGGTACCACCTTGCATCAGCAAGCTGTTGGCAACATTTTTTCTTGGTAGAACTGTCTGTAGCCTCAATGCAGATGTGCTGTAGGAAAATGCAGCTGGATCCTCTGAAGCCCAGTTCTGCCTTATTTTGTCCATGACAGACTGTCACATTTGCTTATTTATTCTTTTCAATCATATACTTGTTATCAGTGGGCATGTGTATCCATGCTTTCAGCAAACTCAAGAGTCTGTTTCTGTGGGATGTAACATCTTCTTAGATATTTGCATCTTCACTGGAATAAATACACTTACTGGCAATTGATTTTCTAATGGGTTGTTTCTTTTGGCTACCAAAAGCAGCCTGGGATGGTTTCTGGGTCTCTATGCTGACTGACAGACTGGAGAACCAGCAGCAGCACCTGACTTTCTCAAGTGTAGTGGGAGATCTTTCAACTGTGCTCACCAAGAAGGAGATGCTCCAGCTGAGCACTGCCCTCCTGTGCCCTCTGAGAAGGGGAACAGTTAGTGCAAAGGGCTCTGTTGTCACACTGGTGACTTAGAGGAAAAAACCCAAACCCTTGGACGCTGGCATGAAATAGGTAGGTGTGACTTTGAATCTGCAACAACAAAGGGAGATCAGTTGTGAAACATCTATGTAGCCAGTCAAAGGTTAGATTATTTGGCTTCCCACAGTGCAGAACTTGAAGTACTTTCTTGCATTCAGCAAGGAAAATTAGAGAAAATAAAACAGATTATGTTTGGTACACACTAGCTGACCTTTAAAGGTCCCTTCCAACCCAAAGCGTTCTACAATTCTATTCTATGATTTAATCTATGAAATAAGTAATACGCAAGTAATCAGCTGCTTGTTTGTAACACTGCAATAATTGCTTCCAAATATATATTGTGCTGGTTGAAAGAAATGTTTTGCTGTTCAGAGCTATGGAACAGTATCTCTGCCTTGTGAATTAGCACCTTCTTGTGGTTTAGAATCACTATAAACATGTTGCTTTAGTGACAAAACCCTGATCTAAATAAATATGTAACTAAACTGTTTTGTTAGCTGTAGGACTATGGGAGGGTGAATATACTTCATCATAGTTAGAGCTGAGGGATCTAGTTTTCATCTGAAGAATCAAGAAACATCATTTTTAGTTAAAATAAATAAGCCTGCCTTCTTCAGTCATGCTAACACATCCATCTGTTTCTCAAAGGATGCAAAATGTGGATACCAGTGTGGGGAAGGAAAGTTTGTAAGCAGTGACACCACGGGAAACTCATTTTCCTGTGCAAAATGGTCAGAGTATCATGAATACCAGTGGGGAAAAGAAAGGTCTTCTGTTTTCATGATGAATTACATGCAGTTTTTAGAAAAGGCATTAGAATCTGTGCCTATCCACCCAGAAACTCCAGTTCACAGACTGAGTCTCAGGAAAAGTGGTGCCAGCTTTTCACTGAACTAAATTTGTGTGGTCCTAACGAAGGTAATGGGGTTATGTGAGGGGAAAGTCTGTGCAGAGCTGGGCTCAGCCAGACTCTCCAGAGGTACATAGAAACCATAGGGGCTGGGGTTGATCTCTTTGGCTGTGATTAGAATTTAAATTATGTTAAAGTCTATTGATTCCAGTGGATGAACCATGAATGTATGCCTGTGTAAATGCAGCTAGAGTCAGATCACCCACAGCTACATCCAGCCTTGCTGTGAAACTGTCAAATTTTGATCATGTGGGGTCAGTGCTTCTGGGCCATGCCACTTCCTTATGCAAATGCTGAGTCTGCAAGGAAACAAGCTCTCATCATGTCTGCTTCCTGGTTCAACTCCATGACTGAAAATAGCTTATTCTACCCTCTTACAGTTACTCAGCAAACGGTCCAAACATTCAGTAGTAACTGTTCATGTACAGCTTCCAGTAAATCAAGGAAAACAAGTCTTCACTTGGACTTCAGCCAAAACATCTTTAGATGACTGGAAAAAACCTTACTTGGATGGCCAGAAGCAACAATTAAACCCAAAGGTCAAGCACCCTTTGTCACAGAAATTCATTTCAAAAAAAATCTCATTTCAAAGTCACACACACTTATCAAGCAAGAAAGCATTTAGCTGCAGCGGTCGCTTGTCTGAATGCATCTATTTTAAAATTTGATCACCTATGTAAAAGTAAGACCAGAATCACATCATTGCATTGGCTACAAGTCATAACCTCCCTTTAAAACTGTGCATTACCTTCAGGTCCTGTGAATATAGCAGGCAGTAAAACCTAGCTGTTATTCATATATTACCTAGCTTGGAACAACAGACAGTCTCCTGGGGTGAAGATCTTTAGTAAGCAGGGCAGGGATAAGATTCTACAGCCCAGCCAGTTCAGGTTTCTCCTGGATAACAAGGAAGTGCTCAAGGCCAGACTGGGCACCCTAACTACTGAAGAGCATGCCTTTCTCGGTTGACACAGATGGTGACCACCTGAACATAGCCAGCTGGCATCTGTGGCTCTGGCATTTCAGATGCAAGGGTGCCTAAGTTCTTCTGACTTGTTAAAAAGCCACGGATGTGTCTGTCCCAAAGACAATGTGCTTTATAGAATCACAGAATAGTTTTGCTAGGAAAAGACCTTGAAAATCATGGAGTCCAACCATTATCTAACTCTACCAATGCTAGTGTTAAACCTTGTCCCTTGGCACCACATCTCTTTACCTTTTAAACTCCTCCAGGGACAGGGATTCGATGACCTCCCTCTGGAGTCTGTTCCAGCGTTATACAACACTTTCAGTGAAAAAGTTTCTTCTAATATTGAATGTAAACATCCCCTAGTGCAACTTAAGGACATTTTTTCTTGTCCTATCACTTATGACTAAGAAGAATAGACCAATGGCCACTTTTATACAATGCTATACAACATCAGTTCCTTCAGCGGCTCCTCAGAAGACCTGTTCTACAGACCCTTCACCAGCTTCACTGACATTTTCTGGACCTGCTCCAGAACCTCAACATCTTTCTTGTAGTGAGGGCCCCAAAACTGAACCCAGCACTTAAGGTGGATCTTCAAGGCCCCTTCCAACACAAATCGTTCTATGACTTTATGAATATCATAGAGAACATCTAATGTGAACAGAAAGCTGCAGTCTGCCAGGGGAGTGCAGCTGATCTGCATGATTCTTATCTCTGGATAGTCTTAGTCTTTAAAAATATGACTCTAAAGCAACCTGCAGAATTATAAGCCAGTGAATCATGAAGGCTAGATGATCTGAATATGAAAATACAGAGGGAATTTAAAAGCAGGCGAGAGAGCCCTGAGGGGTCAGGCTCAACGACATGCTGATGATGGACTACAAGAGAAGAATCTATTAACACTGCCTGACGAGGTTGCTCATTCAATTTATTGTAGCATACACCTAAACGTACAAGAAAACTGTACCACAGCTAAGCCTTAGAATAGATACCAGGACGCAATCATGAGTGAACCCATGCACACCCACTTAATTCTGTAGTACAAGCTGCATAAAACTTGCAGGGTATAAAGTGAAACATATCTATGACTTGGCTTCTATTTTTCGTTCAACATTTTTTTTTTTCTCCCACACCTGTAATTAATGTTACACTGAAGCACAACCAGCTGCCTCGAGCTTCTACCAGACTGCTCCTATCTCAGGATTCATACTGGGAGCTTGCGTGCTTGAAATAATATCCAAACTCAACAAAGTTCAGTATCCCAAAAGACTACTTGAAGAGATAATAAGGTAGCTTGAGCCACCCTCTTCCTTTAACTAATACAGACAACTGGCATATTTCCCCATATAATAGCTATTACTGTGTTTAGTATGTCAGAACATATTACCACATCAGACTCAGTGCAGCAGCTAAAGGATGGCATATGAGGAATTAAGGCACATCCTTCTTTTCTCTTCATCAACTCTGTGAGCCCAGCAGGATTTTTGTCTACTTGCTTTTTGCTTCTTTTTAATTTGTTTCAGCCATTCTCTTCTGACTGTTCACTAGCCTAGCAGACTCAAGATTTTTTGTGTAAGTCTGAGAAAGATAAGTCAGAGGAAAGGAGTTTGGCTTTGTTAAGTTCACAAGCTGCACCACTAATGCACATACTTAGACTGGAGTATGTAAACTATTTGCAAGGAAGCAAGCCGCAAGTAATTAACCTCAAATACTGTGATTATCAGGGGTGGGTTTATTTGTTTGTTTAATTTTGTTTGTTTGTTTCCTTTTCCCCAAACTCTTAAGAAATCACTTCAATGACTGTTTTGTTATTATGGAAACCACTTAATATGAAACTCCTCAGGTTAGAAATGTTAATAGCAGACGAGTTTAGGTGATCAAAGAAGGTCTTCTTGTGATGGATCAATGGAAGTGGTGTAACTGGCAGGCAGCCATCAACTCAGGGTTTTTCTCTACTTTAGAGCTATTTCTTGCAGAATCTGGCAGTTTTAAATTTCACTTTTCATATAAAATTAAATGGAAAAACAGAGGTATGTTTTCCTTAGGTTTACCCAGTGCAGTATTTCCTGACTGAAGTAACCGTTGGTCTTGGTCACTAATACAGAAAGGCTCATAATTTCCCACTGCACTGCTGAAGCAAAACATGGCCTCATTTCTCACTCTAGCACACACTCTAACTTGGTAGGAAAGACAGACAGTTTGGACACACCACTTAGTTTAGATGACTTGTTCTCCTCTGCTTCTTTCCTCCTTTTCCTTGATCCACTTCAAGTCTCACTTTTAAGAAAGCAAAGTTAAGTAACCAGTGTTTTTACCCGAACTGCTTTACTTTGCTGAATGGTTAGTGAACCATTCTGCTGGACTAGACTTTCAAGTCTCCAAAGGCTGCTGGGTTTAGATGCTAGAAGCCCAGTGACAACATTTTTCGTATCTGTAATGATGAGAAACTGTTCTCCGGTTCCATTTCCACAAAGCTTCCAACAAACATCGGGCCTTTTTGGCATGGATAGCTCAATGCACCGAGATAGATTCATGCTTCAGGGACTACTTCAGAGCAGATGCTCTGCTTGACTCGCTGGTGTGTAGGCGTTCAAAGATAACCGAACTAGAGGAAATCACAATATTATAAATCAGTGTTGGAGTCTGCTAGGATATCATGGAAGATTATACAGCCAGAGCATAGCTTTAACACTCACATGAAGGTGTTCGCTTCACAATGAAAAATCACAGGTATTCTTTTTCTTAGGCCAAATTCTGTATTTTTTGTGACAGTCACAAATATCTGGAGGTTATCAGTGAGGAGAGCTCTGTAAGATCATCAAAATCCCTCACTATTTGAAGACAGAGGAGAAAGTGTTGGCTGGATCTTGGTAAAACAGGGAGTCTTTGGCTACCACACCAGAACCCTTTGCGTCCCTAAGTCCTCTGTGTCCCCAAGCAAGAAATTACTTTTCCCCTTACATTATATAATCATTAAGAGCAATAATTTAATTGATTTATTGCAATAACAAGCAGTCCTGGCATCAAACACTTCAAGAAACTGCACAAGCAATTAAAAATACAATCCTGCAGAAGGCATCATGAAACTTGTAATATAAAATTAAATAAGATATTAAAGTGCTGTGTGGAAGCATTATGAACCAATAAATATATAGTGCAGGAAAATGAAGTTATTTCTCCCAAATGTAGATAGATTCCCAAATGCTGAAATATGTTGAGAAATAAGGTATGCAACGAGAAACAAGGGGCACAAACTTCACTCCAGACATCTGAATAACTCTTTGCCAAACAGATTATGCAAAAATATCTCACATGATAATAACTAGAAATTCTTTGCTTTCAGAGATGTCATATTTCTGAGATTGTCCACAGTTTGTCTATTCCAGAACCAGAGAATTGTATTGTAATTGCTGATTCTGCAATAAAAATGCAAGCAATATTGTTAACTGACTTCCCCTCCTGATTTCTGTTGGTAATACAATAATTTTTCTATCTCTGGGATTATATTACCTGCCAACACAACCACAAATGGCCTGGAAAAAAAGGAAATTTTATTGCATTGCTTTAGGCTATGTCTACATTGGGTTGTTGAACCGCTTTAACTGTGGTTAGCTTGCATTAAAGTAGCTGGTGCATACATCAGACTGGTTTTCAAAGTGATTTAGTACCTCAGGCTACACTAAGCACCCCTCCTTAGAGCAGACATGAATCCATTTTGCAGGGATCCTGTTCCCTGGGGAGTTCATGTGGTCCTGACTACTCCAATGCCACAAATCCCATTACTCAGTAACTTGCTTTGTGCTCAGCTGCCTTGTTTCTATGTCTCCAGTGTGTGGAGGCTGCCTTGCCTAGATAGGCTTTCTCTTTAATTATCAGTAGCCCTACAGATATCAACATACGAAATTTAGATATCTGCTCTAGGACACATGTATCTCTCTGGGTTTCCTCAGGGATCCATGCATAGTTCTTAGGCCTGACTGCACTTACCAAAGACACATACTCAGCCTCACCACAGTTAAGATATCCCACAATATAGATGCTTCCAGGCAATTGCTAGAGCAGAAAGGCAACAGGGTGACCAAAGCTTGACTCTGGGTTCAGGCAAAGAAAAGGACACTGGCAGAAGTGCCATAATACAAAAGACCATGATGGAAACACAAGCAAAGCTCCTAGACATGAAATGGTGACTATTTTTACACCCAAGGCAGAGATGAAGCCAAAACTAACATAGTG
Organism: Indicator indicator; assembly: GCF_027791375.1. Classification (NCBI taxonomy): domain Eukaryota; kingdom Metazoa; phylum Chordata; class Aves; order Piciformes; family Indicatoridae; genus Indicator; species Indicator indicator. Next base: position 4,326,986 of record NC_072022.1, on the reverse strand, counting down.
CATATTGTCTGCAGCAGCACTGTGATAAGCACCCACAAGCAAACTGGCAAGCCCTGGGACACTGCTGAGAGCGCCCAGCACCCCATGCACATATGAGGTATGACCTGAAGAAGAATTACAGGGTGACTGAGACTCAGCAGATGTGGTAGAATCACACAGAGCCCCAGAAGGACAGCAACACTGAAACACGAACTCAACAGCCAGCTGGAAACCACTGCTGGGACTTGCCAACAAGTATGGTGTGCTGTATTGTTCCACAAGTACCCATAGGGATTTCGAAGAGTTGGGTTATTGCAAGCTACACTGCAGCAGACAGCCTCCTTCCACTTATTTTTTAAGCCCACTCACACAGACACTACCTTTTCCTTCTCTGGAGACCTTCAAAACCTGCCTGAATGTGTTCCTGTGCAGCCTGCCCCAGGTGATCTTGTTTTTGCAGAGGGATTGGACTTGATGACCTCTAGAACTCCCTTCCAATGCCTAACTGTCTGTGATTCTGTGATTTATCATTGCAAAGCTGAAAAACTTGTCCTGAACATAACCACCAATTTCTGCAATCCTGCTGTGTGTGTAAGCATGTCAGTCTAACTCAGCAGCTTAGTACACACTAGGCAATTTCAAAAGAGAGTTCAAAGAAACTTTGTTTCTAGGAATTTGATAAAAATAAGGAGATGGGTAAAAGAGGGAGGCCCTATCAGTGCCTGGTGAAGGCTTCTTCTAAATAGAAGGCAAATCATGCCAATAGCTGCACTAGTGAGCAGAGACATTGCTTTAACAAATACGATCAGCAGTCAAAGACCAGTGTTCCTGTGGCACTATCAGGCTTTCAAATATCCTACCTGCAGAAATAACTGGTAAGTGATTTGAAAGAACACCATGACTACTACTACAAAAGCTGAACAATCCCCTCTTCCTTGACTCTGATCCTTGGACAGTCACTGGTGCACTATATTAAATTATTCTCATATTTGCATCTCAGTGACTTTCTCTGGGGACTCAAGAACAATTTAGTTCCTAAATATTTATTTTAAAATGTTTCATTATATAAACACTGTAGCCAGTTACAGTTGGATTCAGTGACAGAGAACAGCACATTCCCAGGGAAAGATCTGCAGTTTCTAGCCATAATATATTTTCTGTACCTTTTGTATTGGGCTAACACTGAGATAAGCGTGAGGCTTGTCCTGATCTCGTTGGGACCAGCTCACTGTGCTAGAAATCCCACATGATTTGTGAATTTGGTGCCCAGGAAAATTTCAGCCTATTAGTTTTTAGGCAGTGTAGAAATGTGTAAGACCCACATGATGTACTGCTACCCCACAGCAAAAAAGTCTGTCACGTTTATTTTATGGTATGCATCCCTCATACTTGAAGAGCAAACAAACTGTGCTCAGGCAAATGGCCTCTTTTATGGTATACTTGTAATTTTATTAGGAAAACACAATTATGGAAGTGCCCATTTAAATTCAGAGATACTAACAGGTCACTAAAAGGCCTGTTTGACACTGGAAAATTACATGGTGCACATTTCACTGAATAAAGTAGATAGTATTTTACAGAAAAATTAATAATTTATGCTGAATTATACCCTTGGTAGCAGTGCTTTCACAGTCTGTTCTGTGTCAAAAATGTTGCTTGTTTTTTAGTGTATACCATAGTTCTAGGACACTTGCATTCTCACAACCATCCTTAATGTGCATGATCCAATAAATAAGATATTCCTGAATGAGAGACAGATCAGTAACAATTAAAGAATGAAAATCATTAGTGATGCTAAAGAGTTTTAAGGATTTGGTTTTTTGTGTTGGCTCGGACACACGGTTACTTGAGAACACTACAAAGTGTTGATAACTGAAACTGACTTTAGATTAATTTATGCCTAAATTAACATATAAGCAAACATGTATGTGCACTCATCAAATCATAGAATTATTTAATCTGGAAAAGACCTTTAAGATCATTTAATCCAACCATTAACCCAACACTACCAAGTCCACTGCTAAACCATGTCCCACAGCAGATCTACACATCATTTAAACTCCTCCAGGAATGATGATTCAACCACTGCCCCACCTAGCACACGCACCCACACAGCCTTGAAGTCTTCACTGCATTGCAGTCTTCAGACATTGCCACTGTATCTTCAGCTGCATCAAGACATAGCATCACACCTCTTCTGTTTTTTTTTTTTTTTCAAAGGACTTACATTCAAACCTAAAGGCATATTCTCCATATTTATTTAGCGCTCTCCTTCTGACAGACACAAAGCAGTTACCAGTCTTGACAAGAGATTTACTAACTCCAAAGATGTCTTCCCTATGTTCTAAAAGGCTAGCTGTTAGCATGAAGCCATTGGGTTCTCAGTGAATTATAAACAGTAATCTGGTACTCTGAAGTAATACTGCTTTATAAAGTGGAAGAGATAATTCCAAGAGAAAAAGTATATTAAAAGAATGTATTTAAAATTAGAGTTTATCTTACTTTGAAAAGAACAATCATGATTACGGTAATGATACTGTAACTGCACACCATGTTATTTAGTAATGTTATTGCCTGCCTTCAAGTGAGATGTTGCTGGCACCAGAGAATCATAGAATCATTTAGGCTGGGAAAGATCTTTATCACTGTTTCTCAGATTTCCAGTGACAATTTATACCACTTGCAACTGCCGGTCTTTAAACACCTTTACTGTGAGGAGTGATAACCTTGAAATAGAAAAGATCTGAGTGATTTGACAGCTGTAGCAAGACAATATGTGATCAAGATTGCCCGGCAGTGAGGTTAACATATTTTAATGGAACCACAATAGTTGATCAAGGAGACACACAGCACTCATGGGTACAGAAAGAGGATATTTAGGGTCCTTATGTCTGTCATAATACACTAATGGGGACCCATGAGTACCCTATAGTAAGTTTATGTTAGTTTAAGTGAATTCCAGTAGCTCAGAGTTAACCAAGTTTCTTACATCACTTAACATTTTTTTTTTGCCTTATACCCTGATAGTTCTTCACTCCCACTTGCTTTATGAATAACGTAATTATGGCTTGATTTGTGTTGTAGCTAGGCCTTTGTGTCATAGAGAACACAAACAACAGAGACATTTTCTTCGGAAAGCATGAGAGAAGTTACAGATGTCCTGCATAATGCCTCGGCACTGTGATTTCTGAGAGGACAACCCAAGCATAGTCAGGCTGTTTGGCCAGAGCTTCCAAAACCTTATGCTCAGAGGAAGCATCTGATAGCTGAGGGCCTCAGCTTGAGCTTGGAAAGAATTGGAAAATAAGGTAAGTTTTCTATAGGGAAATTATAGCAAGCATTACATAGATGTCATAATCATGTGTATTCCACATGTGAGGCTGGAAGATTAAAATTTCAAAGAGCCAGAAGTCTGCAGTGTCTAAGTTTTATTGAGTTCCCCAGGCCCCTCTGACGAAGATCTTCCTCTATGAAGGTTGTGACTGTAATGCTGTTTCTAAAGCTTTCAGTGAGGTCAGGGTTCCACACTGGCTGTTACTCTAACACAGATACTCAGTTTCAGATGCAGGCAAGAGGAGCTGCAAAGATTTCTGTGAAGTTGTGTCATGCCTTAAGTAAGAAGGCTGGCCCTGATAGTCCAAGTGGACCCTTGTGGCCTCATGAAACAATCCAACCTCCCACACCAAAAATATTATAATTTGAAGAACACAAAACTTTTGCAAAATCAAACCTTTTGGATCCATGCACATACCTAAAGGCTCTGCCAAAGCCAACTTTTTTGCCTTGTTATTTTAAAATCAGAGTTTTTTTGGCTGGAATGCTTAGTAATTGTGGTTGGTTGTTTTACTACAGAAGTACAGGACAGCTAGCAATTGGGCATGTTACTTGAAGAGCTCACTGGGCCAATTAGAAGCACTATCCAAGTCTTATTGAACTCCTTTCAGAAGGACATAGTAGTAGCACATCCCAGGGTTGCAGATTGGCAAGAGGGTCTCTTCTGTCAATAGCTCACTCTTGGTTTTCTTTATTCTTTTGCCTGACTTATGTCACATAGACCCAGGCTCTGTCCCAGGAGAATGTGACAAGCTGAGAAGAGTTGCAGTAGCAAAGGGACTTGAATTCTGCTCGCACACCCATGGCAAAGGGCCTCTGTGGGAGCACAGTTCTGGACTAACTCTGATGGTGGAGATGTTTGTATAGGAAAAAGAGAATGCTAAAAGAAATTGGCTCAAGATGAGGTTTTAACTGTCAGTATTCATTGGCCAACAACAATTTTTTATCAGCCAGCTATGAAACAGAATATTTTTCAGGAAGGATTTGGCAGTACGCTTTTGAACCTGCCTCAGCTACCTCCCCATTTCCCACCCCCACATCCCAGGTAGCTAATGGATCTCTAGCCCTGCCACACGCATTAACCATAGGTTTTGTCTGCTGTAAACACATCTCCTTGCTTGGAACAACTGGAGCTCTCTATCCTTGGTGGGAACAAGAGCTATGGTCTCACAGATAAATGCTAATATGTTAAAAATTCAAATATAACGTTTGCCATGGAACTGTACTGCACACAGTTAACTGCTTAGGAATACATAAATCTCCAAGCTCCCCCAGGAGATTCACATAATATTTTTGCATCATGTGCCCATGCACAATTCAGCAGCATACAAACCTTAGTTGTGAGATGCTTTTTTTTACTTTAGTCTCATCATTTTTCAATAGCTTTCAGACCTTTGGCATTATTGCGTGGTGAAAGCATTTAACACAGGAACAGATGGACCACACTTCTGGGGCTTTGGATTTTCATGACTCCAAATAAAAACAAACAAACAAACAACAAAAAACACCCAACCAAACATTTCCTTCTGGGCTTCACTCGCAGTAGGTTTGGACTCTCTGTCTTCACTGAAGAACACAAAATCAACTTGTGCTTTTCCTGTTGAAACACAGGAGATTTGTACTCGTACAGGTAAAACATTGTTTATGTGGGGACTTGCTTTGAACAAGATCTTTTATATCACACCAGACTATATTCTAATTCAGAATTTTCTTGAAACATTGTGCTATAGGTAAGATAAAATATCAGTTTATTTACAAAGTTACACTTCCAGTTGTGATGTTTGGGGGAGGGTTCCTGGAAAAGTTGGGATATTTTAGTACAAAATAAGCCTACAATCGTGAAACTAACATAAGAGGGACATAGAACTGTTAGAGAGGGTTCAGAAGAGGGCCATGAAGATGAATCAGAGGGCTGGAGCACCTATGAAAATAAGCTGAGAAAGTTGGGGTTGTTCAGCCTGAAGAAGAGAAGGCTCTGGGGACACCTCATGAGCAGCATTCCAGTATTTGAAGGGGACCTACAGGAGAGCTGGAGAGGGACATGTTACAAAGGCATGCAATGAAAGGACAAGGGCTAATGGCTTCAAACTGGAAGAAGCTGGATTAAGACTAGACATTAGGAAGAAATTCTTTCCCATGAGAGTGCTGGGGCACTGGAACAGGTTGCCCAGAGAAGCTGTGGAGGCTCCAAGCCTGGAAGCATTCAAAGCCAGCTTGGATGGGGCTTTGAGCAACCTGGTTTCATAAAAGGTGTCTCTGCCTATGGCAATGGGGTTGGAACTGGATGATCTTTAAGATTCCTACCAACACAAGCCATTCTCTGATTCTATGAACTATTTATCAGTGAAAAAGACCTAGGTATCACCCAAGTAGCATACAATATTTTATGTAGTTCTGTGATTCACACAAAAGTCAAACGTTTCACTTGTTATCAGAAGGGGAGAAAACTAAACCATCCTAGTACAGACACTCTAAAGAAGGTTAATATTTGACCACAGTATAATTCTCAATTAATGGACGTTTGTTTTCTGAAATACTGTTCATAGCAGTTATCTATAAAACATACCTGATAAAACAAAAATGGGGGGAAAAGTGTTTTGTTTATAATGTAGTTATTTAACAATTTACATAGTAAGCATCACTTTGGATTTCTCAGCAGGGCAAGCAGGAGTTTTCAAGTAACATCTGCCTAACTTTTGCAGCTTATGTAAAACAATGTAAAAAATAAACATAATAAATAAAATTGCACAATTCTCTCATTTGCAGAAGTATAAAGCAAGATTAGGGATGCTGGTTACATAAGGTAGGTGTTTCCAAGTACATTAAAGTACATTCCGAGTCCATTATTCCTGATCAGCTTTGATTTTACCTTTAAATTCATTATGGGACCAAGTATGGCTCACAAGAGCTTAAGTGGGTGAGGAGAGAGGCAGGAGGAGAACTCTCTTGTTTCTGTAAAGAGCATACTTTCTCCTGGCACCTCAAGAAGGGGGGGTTAGGAAAATGCCAATGGCTTCATGTTCTCTAGAGTGACTACCATAGGAGGGATCAGTTTAATCCTTTAGAATTTGAAGATGGAAGGGGAGGAGAAAGGCTTATCATACCTTACCTCTCCAGATGAATGCTCAGCTATAGACAATTGAGACCAAGCTGGCCTCAACTTTTTTCCTTTCCTTTCCTTTTTTATTTTCATATATATTGAGAATAATTTAGTTTCCAAATATCAACATATCAACATTGCAAGACAGGTTTCCATTGGTACCTTATATATTGGAAATATCATACAACATTTTAGTATTAATTATTAAGCTGATCACACTGCCTTTCAAGCAATTTCCCCATTATTTTAGCCTCTTCTAAAGAGAGAGGCTCATTTGCTGTATGTTTGGTATTTACAGGTCCTTAAGCAGTTTGTAAACAAACCCCATCTGTTAGGTCCACCTCTATTTATTTGGCTAAGCTATGACATCATTGCTGCTCATGCTTTGGATTACTGAAACTTCTGAAATGAGCACCATCACTAGTCCCAGCCAGCAAAAATTCCTGCAGACACTGTGCTCTGGTGCTGGCAGAGCTGTGCAGACTGAGTAGTAAATCTCATTACGGCTACTAGGTTAGGGACTTGGTACAATACCATGAACATACATAGAGGCTGCAGCTAAATGGACTTAGCAGGTAACTAAGATACAGACAGTGCCAGTCTCAGCACCTTTCCTCAGCAACTGGGCCATCAGGAAGTTAAAGGGCAACAGAAGAAAAATGGTGGTTTTCAGCTTTTCTTGAAGGTTGGATCCACCATGTCTATGTGTTTCTTAGGAAAGTCAGAATTACTTCTCTGGAAGAGCTACTTCAGGATCAGAATTCTGCTTAATCTGAAGTCACTTTGCAGCCATTTTGGTAGCCAAATTCAAGTAGATCAACTTACTCCCTTAAAGCAATATGAAAAAGTCTCCTGACATGTAGGCTTTCCTCCCAGCAGGGCTACATTAGTAAGAAAAAACAAAGCAGGGAAGGTATCTCCACCTTCATTGCTCAACTAGGTATGTTTTTAATTACAGAATCAGATGTAATAACTCAAGAGATAATTCAAGACTGATAAAATAAACTTTCTTACTTTATTTTTTTCCTCCTAAAGGAATTACTTCTTTCCCCTTTTTCACACCTCTGAGCAATTTCCACAGGAACGCAATAATCAAATTTCCACTTTGTACTGCAGACTCTGACTTGGCTTTCAGTGTCATGGCCTTTTGATTTTTACAGTTCACAGATCTTAACCTGAGAGGTGAGAATTCAGCTAGGTGGTGAGGACAGCCCAAGGGCAGCTGGAGCTGGGTTCTTCCACAAAGAGTATTTCATGCTGTGCACAAAAGCTTCCTCAAGAGGAGGTCAGCATGTGCCCATGGTGCTGCCATGGCTCAGTTCTTGGAGAGACTGGCTGCTGCATTGCTCCTTGCTGTGACCAAGGGGACTGCATGCCACCAGCCTTCCACCTTCTGCCAAGCACTGGTGGCTGAGAAAACAGAAAGTAGTAGCGGAGGGAGAGTCTTTTTGGAGCATGCACATCATGAGTCACCGTCTGCAAGCAATCCTGCAGCACTCCCATGCCAGCCTGGCAGCAAAGAACTGTTGCCTAACATGAATTTGGAGGACTAACAGCTTTCCTCCTGATTTTAATTAGCCTTAGTTACATCTGTATTAGGGAGGCATCCTCCTCTGCCAAAAGCCATAGCTCGAAGTAAACTTCTCCCATTGCAAAATCTAGGATTAAAACCAGATATTGCTAAGTTTCCACCTTCACAAGTCATTAGTCAGTAGCATTTTTTTTTTTTTGCACTACCAAATGAGATACAATAGTTGCAAAGAAATACTAACATGGGTAAGAATTTTATTACTTGCCAGTTTAATTTGTTAAGCTGTATGCAGAACCCATGGAAAAATGACATTGGTTAATACAATGCAGGTAAATATACTAACAGACAAATTAAAGAAATGATACCTTTAGAAAAGTTATAACTTTCTAATTTCCATTTTCTAGAAGGTAGCAAATTGTTATAAATGGAGTTTCATCTGCTAAAAATTCACTTTCTCCCTAAGGGCAACAACTCAAGCTTCACAGGTAAAGCATTATGATGCTACTGGACAGAATGGTGAAATGCAGTGATAATTTTGGAGATCCTTTTAACAATCCTTTGAAGTGATAGCTGACTTTGTAAGACCCAACATTTGAGAATTTGCATCAAGAAAGAAATAAAGCAGCAGTATTTCTTAGTGAACTAGAGGAAAGGTTACTCAAAGAGTGAGCATGCGCAACTTTGAATGTGAAAACGCTAAAAAAAAAAAATCCAAGGACAACACAAATCTCATTCATTAGATTAACAAAAATTGCTTGTAAACTACGCTGTAAGGTCTGTAAGCAATAAATTGTAAAACAATTTTGCTGAGAGCATGGTAACCCATATTCAGGTGGCTTAGAGAAATGACCATTTAATTGAAAAAAAAGTCATTTCTAGACTCCATATCTCCATCCTTCCAGTTTGTTCCTTCTCTGAACATCAAGGCCTACTGATGCACTACTGATGAACTGTTATACTGGTTCTCAGACAGTCAATGTTCTCCTGCATGGCTTTGGGGAGTCTTTGAAGTGCTGCACTTTGGCTGCACCAACTACTGGCACGCAAAAGCTGTATGAGAGCCCACCAGTGAATGAAGAGGGGTGGCAGAAATAAGGTGAGAAGGCCGGAAATCCCATAGACTGTTAGTTTCCCCTCATCAGATTTTATCCTACAAAACAAGCTTAAATGCTACTTCCTTTATGCTGACTTACCAAGGCAAGACTTAATGTCAATGGTACAGTGTCAACACCCTGTTGCTCCTCCCCTGTCACCTAAATTCACACTACATCCAGAAACAGCTGTGGGACTCCAGCATTCAGGGAGGCTCCAGGCAGGATTCAGAAATATCCAGAACTGCTAATCTAATTTTTGGCATGTGTGCAAGCAGTTTAAACAACAACAATAAAATTAGTTAGCACATCAATGTAATGGATAAGACCCTAGAATGCTTTTTACAAAGGGATGGTGTTTTGCCCAAATCTAAGAGGTACCCTGAAGATGGTATTGAGCAAATGACATATCAAGGCATCATTTCACAGTACTCTTGAAACTGCGAGAAGAATTAAAGGCTCTAAAGGAAACTGAACTACCAGAGGATCTACACAAAACCCTCTCAGGGAAGCAATTGTTCAAGAGTAAGAAAGTTACTCTACAAAATAATTGAGCAGGTATCAAAATGAAAAATTGCAGGATGATTTTATTATATCAAACAAGTAATAAAGTGGCAAGAGAAATTCACATTGAAATTACATATGCAAGGAAAATAACCCTAAATACATTAGAATTCATCATTGCTTAATTAGCTGTAACATGAAAATTACATTGGATTCTATGTAGATAGCTGTCTGGAAAATGCAGCTTGGTGCTCAGGACCACTCAAGAAGGCAAAAGGATGTGAAAGCATGATTAGCACAACGAACCTAGCAGAAAATGTCATTGCAGTGCTGTGCTAATGAATGGTACAACCACTCCATGATACTTCGTGTAGTTATGGTCACCTCACCTCAGAAGAGGAAAGAAGAATAGAAAAGAGCAAGGGCAATAATCTGAGAAATCCATAACAGCTTCCATGTAATGAGAGACTGAACAACATGGGACTGGTAGAACAGCTGGAAGAGAGTGCCACAGATGTGATGGGACTTTCAAATATCAGAGGAGCTGAGAAGGTTAGCACCTGACTACCAGGAGTTCACTGAAAATACTGAGTGCTGAGCCCAGAAATAAAGCCAAAGGAGACCTGTTTTCCATACAATGAATCTAAAGTTGCAAAACACACCGCTACTGGAAGCACTGAACGCCAATCAAGGAGCATTACCTTTGCATCATTTATACAAGTCTACAGGAAGAAGTCTCAAAGGGATATTAAAATCACCAGTGCAAATGAAGTCTTAGTCTTAAAAAGACTACAGATTGCCAAAACCTAGTATTCTCCACCAAGGATCATTATATATTTGCCATATTTTTATACTCCTTGCCTCAGCATGTGTTGCTGGTTGGCTGTTGTCAAAGTAAGATATTAGTTCAGAGGGACCATTAACCTAATCCAGCAGGGCTGTTCTGGATTCAGCCAGGTCAAAAGGGTATATGAATTAGATGCTATAAAAGTTTTGAACATCCACACTTTATATTGATTATTCCAGGAATCTGTTTTATTGACATTTGAATATATCTATCTATCTCTATTTATATCTTTAGTGATTTCAATTTCCTTTGCCTTCAGGCAGATCCCTTAGCCTGTTCAGTTACACCTTTGCTTTATGGGTGAAACTTGAACCTTTAAAGGGTTCAAGAGTCTGTGTCCCACAATGAAAAGATTATCATACAGTATTTAAACCAAACAAATCACATCACCACAAACACATCCCTGCTGCATATTAATTCCTCCTTGTCTCTTTGATCCAGTTATTTTAATGGTTGTGCACCTTTCCTCCATGAAGTTGTCCAGCTAAACTGTTGCATAGTAAAAAGAAAAACTAGCATAATTTCAACTCTGAATAGTAATTTTTAGAAAAAATATAAATAATAGCTTTTAGAAAATTGTAAGAAAATAGTTTGCAAAAGAGAGGCTTTATGAATGTTATCAAGTTTCTCCCAAGAGCGCACAAGAGCTGGGTTCTTGGGGGAAGCACAGAAAGCTCAAAAGTTGTTAGGTGCCTCCACATGGCAAGAAGAACGCAAGTTCAGGCTTTCAACTTCTAAGCATAAATGTACTTGCAGCATCCATTCCCTTTGCCTACCAGCTGCAAGGAGCTGAAAGAATGACACACACATCCTTGATGATCCACCGATATCCTGGATAAGAAGCAAAGCAGTGGAATGCCTGAGCAAGAAACACTAACACAGTTCACTTTCCCAAGGAATGGACTTTAAGGGATGAATGGTACCAGGACAAGAAATGGCTTTAACAAGCATCAGATACTAGCGTCCTGATGGACAAATTACAACTACAGGACCTGTTCTGTACATGATAATAGGCTTTATTCATGAATAGTCAGTGACTTTCAGCACAAACCAGGAGACCAATACATGATCTGATGTTGTCTAGACTTTCTTGGGACACACTTTGTCCCTTGCATGAGCCACATGGACACCAGCACAAGTTTCCACAAGGGTGTATTTCTAGCATTTGCCGTATCAAAGCAGGAAAATAAAGTAGGAAAACGTAACAAGTCAGGCAAGTGGAATTTCCTTTCACTTACAAAGTGTTGCTAGGCTGTAGGGCATATTCAGTTGTGATATGTCCAAGTCCACTGGATGCATGTGCAGCAAAGCAACAAAATAACTTCACTTTGTACATTGCTCTGAACAGGATACCCCTGTATACTGAATAAGGTGGTCTAATAAGAGATGTTTCTGCTCTGTACAAACCTTGCTTTGTATTGAATCAGTGACAGTCAGTCTCTTCATATTTCCTTGGGGCTTTTTTGCCTTGGTTTAAAAACATAGAAAGAACAATCAAAACATAGATCTGCTCCGACTTCCAGAAGGAAGCCAATCAAGAGTAACAATCTTCCATTTTGCCCTAAAGCACTTACTGCTGAAGTAAGTGACCATAAATAAATTTATTTATCCTCATTGGTTGGGGGAAAAGAAAAAAAAAAAAGCATGTGTGTGCCTGTTTAAAAGGGTGTTGGAAAAAGGCATTTTAACACTAATCCTTTTTTCACTCCTGGGCTCTTCCCTTTTTAGTATTGTTAGGATAACTAACTTCTCCTGTAATCACTGTTCAAACCAATTTATATGTCATGTGTCTGCTGACTGATCTTTTTTTTTATCCCTCTCTCCAGATAATCACCATTTGTAACTCCCCTACTGTATTTTATTGCTGTGAATGTCTGCTATTATAATAAACAGTCTGTGCAAGTCATTTACATATCAGAGTTTTGTTTTCCATTTTCAATTTCTTCTTGACTTCTTCCTGTCCTGGAGGCCTGCTCTTACCATACACTTTACATCCTGGAAGTTTGATACTCAAATCAGCTATATTGGCATCAATGACATCATCCTCCTCCTGAAACAGTTTAAAGGTTTGCTATTTCCCCCTCTGTGCTCAAATATCCTTAAAAAAAAAACAGACTCATGAAATAACTGCAAGAATGCAGGTTTTGTGGTCAAGTTCATTGTCTGCAACCTCATTCTCAATATGTTTTACAGAATGTGTTTGCCAGCTGTTCATCTGTTACTTTCATACCTCTCTATATCCAATTTTCTCGTTAAACACTTACTATTTGGCCTAAATTCTGCTCCCTAATGTGCCTAATCAGAAGTCACAAGCATATCCAAGAACTGGAATTGGCTCTAGCTGTTCACCCAAGCCTATTTTTGGTTATTTTGGACTACATCCGCTTCATTTTTCTTACATGATCTCAGAGGTTTTATTGAGACAGCTTTTAAGAGACACACGTGTATAAACAGCAGCATCTTTACTGAATTTAATATTACTCAGATTTTGTGGTTTTAAACTTCATGTGGAACACATTCTTTGATAGAATATTCGTGATAGGCAAGCAGAATTTTGTTCTTCTCACACATCAGTGTCATTTTAAAACTCACTTCAATTACGAAACCAAATGACACGAGTTATATCAAGTTCCAGCAAATTTAATCTATAATATAATACCTATTTGCTAATTGTAGGAGCATTTTGATGGTTATTAGATTCCTCTCCTTTACAGCTCTGTAATGTATTTCCAGGCACTTTATCACCTCCCTCTACCTAAACATGTGGAAATCTTTTAGCCAAGCACACAGTCAGCCAATGTGTCTTCAACATAAGACACAGCTGCTAGTTTGTGGAATTCAATATTTTGAATCCAGTAACAAAATATTATTACTTTAACATGGGAGATTTTTATACTCTACCTACAGACGTTTTAACAGAGACAGGATACAAGAAATACACCAGCTTGCTTAACTTTAACATACAGCAAAATACTTGGAGCCTTTAGACCTACTTAGGTGGCATTTGACACATCCACATTGGACATCATCCTGTAATGGAACTGGATTGATTTGATGTGCTGTGGACAGAGGAGAAGCAGTAGATGTCATACAATTAATTTAGTAAGGATTTTAAAGGATTTTAAAGGTGTTTGGGAAAGGATATCCAGAGAACTGTCAGTTTCTCACTGGCAGGAAGGGCAGGCATATCATAGAATCATAGAATCAAGAAGGCTGGAAGAGACCTCAAAGATCATCGAGTCCAACCTGTCACCCTAAACCTCATGACTATCTAAACCATGGCACCAAGTGCCATGTCCAATCCCCTCTTGAACACCTCCAGGGATGGTGACTCCACCACCTCCCTGGGCAGCACATTCCAATGGCCAACCACTCTCTCTGTGAAGAACTTTCTCCTCACCTCCAGCCTAAACCTCCCCTGGCACAGCTTGAGACTGTGTCCTCTTGTTCTGGTGCTGGTTGCCTGGGAGAAGAGACCAACCCCCTCCTGGCTACAACCTCCCTTCAGGTAGTTGTAGACAGCAATGAGGTCACCCCTGAGCCTCCTCTTCTCCAGGCTAAACAGTCCCAGCTCCCTCAGCCTCTCCTCATAGGGCTTGTGCTCAAGGCCTCTCCCCAGCCTCGTTGCCCTTCTCTGGACATGCTCCAGCAATTCAACATCTTTCCTAAACTGAGGGGCCCAGAACTGGACACAGTACTCAAGGTGTGGCCTAACCAGTGCTGTGTACAGGGGTACAATGACCTCCCTGCTCCTGCTGGCCACACTATGCCTGATGCAGGCCAGGATGCCATTGGCTCTCTTGGCCACCTGGGCACACTGCTGGCTCATGTTCAGGCGGCTGTCAACCAGCACCCCCAGGTCCCTTTCCACCTGGCTGCTCTCCAGCCACTCTGACCCCAGCCTGTAGCTCTGCATGGGGTTGTTGTGGCCAAAGTGCAGCACCTGGCACTTGGATTTGTTGAATGCCATCCTGTTGGACTCTGCCCATCTGTCCAGCCTGTCAAGGTCCCTCTGCAGAGCCCTTCTACCTTCTAACAGATCAACACCTGCTCCCAGCTTGGTGTCATCTGCAAATTTACTGATGATGGACTCAATCCCCTCATCCAGATCATCAATAAAGATATTAAACAGGAAAGCTTCAAGACTCCCCAGAGCCTCTGATACTACTTCCTGTATTGAAAGTTGGATGGTCAAAGTTAATCTGAATTCTAAAACAAACAAACAAACAAAACCAAACCCCACAGGTACTAGTCAATAGGTGAACAGACTGAGTATTCTTCCTTAATGGAAAAGAATTAACAGTATGGGATTGCACAAGTAGCACAAGAAAAGAACAAGGGAGTTAAAGCAGGTTGCAAGTATAAATTAGGTAAAATAGTCCCTTCATTTTATTGATCACGCAGGTGCTGCAGGAAAGGACTGGCTCCACTGTGGTCACCAGACTGTAGGAATTATCTAGGCCAGTTAGAGTAGAAGAAAACAATGAGAAGTAATCAAGGCTTAGAAAATACAGCATAGAAAGAATGAGTGAAATGAAGTTGCTTAGTCTTAAGATGCTGAAGGACAGACATAAGTGAACCATGGTAAGAATCCCCATAGTAGATGGCACTACTTATAAGACTTCAGCTGATGGAAACGACACCAAAGGAGATGAGGAAAAGCTGCTGAGTTCAGATGTGGAGGAGTAGGCAGCAGCAGGAACTGACTGTCCTTCACTGCAAAGTTTTCCAACAAGGAAACGTAGGTCTTTATATTTCCCTGCTCTTATCACTTCTTTCTGAAAGCTCTAACCTGCAGCTGGGTGAAATCCTTTAAAATCAGACTTTCTTTGTCCTTATCACTTCTCTAAAAACTATAGAAGCAATTACCTCCTGTGCCAGTTACAGCCACAGAGCATTTTGATTGCACAATGCAGCCCAGTTAGTCAGGCTGTATAGGAATGCCATGAAGTTCACTCATGATAGAAAACATTTGAGGTGAAATAAAAGTAGATGTAGGGAATTCTTTTTTTTTTCCTTCCTACTGCCCAGTTATGCAACAGCGTAACTCAACATCAAAACATCTGCTAAATAAGAAAGTTTTTTAAAATAATGAGTTTTAGCTTAATTTACACTGGGTTTTTCAAATGAGAAGATTTATTCCTCCAATCATTAATCTCAAGATAAACTGCACACAGGTATGGATGCTAAATGGGAACATTCCTTCTTAGTCAACAATTAAACAGCATGGAACTATTCTAGTAGTAGATAACTTAAAGTAACAATGGCATATATTGGATATCTGTGCTGTTTGCATTGAAAGCTCAAGCCTTTACCTTACACTCACAAAATTTCTACACATCCACAAGTAATGCAAAATTAACATTCTGCATCGGATGACTGGCTGCGTGATTTGCATTTTTCAGAGATAGTAAAGGAATCCTGGAATCCTTTGGGTTGGAAAACATCTTTAAGATCCTCAAGTCCAGTCATTGACTCGGCACTGCTAGGTCACCACTTAACCATGTCCCTCAGCACCACATCTACATGACTTTTAAATCCTTCCAGGGATGGGGACTCCACCACTACTCTGGGCAGCCTCTTTTAGCTTCGACAATTTCAGGGAAGAAATTGTTCCTAGTGTACAATCTTATCTGTCACAACTTGAGGCCGTTCCTTTTCTGTAGTGAGGGGCCCAAAACTGATCCCTATATTACAGAATCACAGAATCGATAAGGTTGGAAAAGACCTGAAGGATCATCAAAATCCAACCTGTCACCCAAGACCTCAGGACCACTAAACCATGTCGCCAAGTGCCTCAGTAGTGCCAACACGTCAATGAACAAGTCCTTCCTCCAAGGCACATTGGAGCTGTGAGAGCCTCATGCTCTGGTGAGGAGCCACAGAGAGATCCCTTCTCACCCAATAAGCTGCCCTTGGCACCAGGGGCTGCAAAACTGTGTTTCTGCAGGTTGTTTCTTTAGCTAGATTGCATTAAGTTTCATTCTAGTCCTTATTTTTCAGGGACTTTATAATTCAGGATGCTGAACAAACCCATGTATTTGGTTTGTTTCTCTGAACTGGACACTGAGCCCCATTACAGCAGAAATGTAACAGCTACAGGGGGAAGATGTGATTATCTGCTCCACAACCATTTTGGAAGAGAAAAGGTAACTCTTCCTCACCCACATCTCTGCATAGAACAGGTAAAGAAGTGATCATAAACATAAGTAAGTGTCTCACCAAGGGTCATCTACTCAGTGACCAAGAAATTTTTTCTTTAACAATGTTTTTTCACCTTCACTCACTTCACCATGGCAAACCTGCCCTGTCTTGTTGCACTAGATGTGGTGGAATCTTACTACAAAAGTCCATTCGTCCTCTACCTCTGTAGTGTAACAATAAGCATTATTATAAACACTTGTGATCTTGTCTCTTCAGAGAATGAGTCCACACTGCAAAGATTTTTTTTTCCATATATAATAATGAGTTTAACAAAAAGTTATTAGAAAAAGAGAGGATGAATAATTGTTTTTTCTAGAAATAGCCTGTTTATGTCAAATGTCATTCTATTTACCTCAAATGCCACAAAAATGCTCTGCTTTCCTCCATCTGGTTTGAATTTCTGAATACCTGTCCCTATCTGCAGGTTACTGGGTTAGTTACATGGAAAGACACTGAATGCATGTTAGGCAGCTTTTCAAATGCAGTTTCAATACTTCAAGTTTTTACAATTCTTGCAAATCTTTACCAGATTTTAAAGAAAAATAAAAGAGAGACAGTTATTAAAAAACTTTTCATTGAAAGCCTAGAGAGTGCTTTAAGAACTTTAAGAACACACAGCCAGTCCTATGTTCTTCTTACTGACTTGAGGCTCACTCACCACTTCCTTCCTACAGCAAAAAGGCTCATCAAAAGCAAATACAATTTTTCAACTATTCCGATGGACAACTTTATCATGGCAAAACTCCACTACAAGCCATGACTAGGATCCTACTCTAGAGTTTAGAGATACATTAAGAAACTTGCCTTTTACAGCACTGGTTTCCACTCCCAAACATCATGTTCCATCATGAAATAAATGAGCATGCCACAGGCTAGTTCAGGAATACACTTTGCTTTCCAGTTAACAGCCCTGGCCAATGTTCTAACACTTCTGCAGAGATTGGTCTCTGTTGCTAAGTTTTTCAAGAACGTTTAAGCATCATCTAGCAACGCAGTTGTCTTTCTTAAATTAGCTACAGAACATTTCACAACAGTTCTTGAAGCAAAAAAGTGTGTGAGGAAACATATCAGAATTGGCCATAAATAGACAAAAATTGGTCTCAGCTTTGATTGAGATAAGCTCCAGATTGCAGCTCATCTTGAAGAAGCAGAAGGTATTTAGGACTAAATAATTTTACTCTTTTTGTAAAGCCAAGCCAGGTAACAACAGGAGCCATGTTAGAGCCTACCCACACCTGCAACAGTCCAGACAAGAACAGCTCAAACGTACCCTTGACTACTGACAAGCATGATGCAACGCTCAGGTGCTATCACATCACGTCCCACCTATGGTGTTACTGGTGCTGCCCATTTCAGTTTATCCAGGTTTCTCTCTTCTGTTAAGAAACAATACAAGCATGGGCAGGGACTTGTCCAGGCTGCTGTCCAACAGCCAAGGCATCCTCTAGCCACAAAGCAAGCTCTGCCCACCACTGAACCTTCATTTCCCCCACCCATTCCTTGAGGTGCCAAGGACTCTACCTGCATGATGCTGTAGAGGGGATCACAGCACACCCTCGGAAACGGCAACTGTTGCTGTCTGCATTTGCCAGGTTCTGTCTTTCAGGTACCACAGAGCAAAAGAAGCAAACTGTGCCACAGTCCACAGCATTCATTAAGGTCACCCTGTCAAGGCAGAACAGCTAAGGCCACATAAGCTCTCTGGAAGCTTGTTTAAATCCACCCTTAGAAGTAGAAGGTACTGAAAACTATTCTGTAACCTATATGACCATCCTATACATAGCTATCAAACACATACTTGAATTAGTCACAGATTAAACCAGAGCATACTGTTCCTACTACATAGACTATAGTAATTTTGGAGAAATAAATACCCCTTTTAAGTGGAATTTGACAATCTGGATGCGTTGGATTACCAGGATTTAACAGATTTTCACTGGGATCTGGTAAGTTTTAAAATATGCTCACAGATTTTGCTATGGAGACAGTTCAACCTCGATAGATCCCAAGATAATGATTTTTTTAAGGGCATTATGTACTAAGCTGACACAAATAACATATTTTAATTACAGTTAATAAGAGTCAGATTTTGTTTTGAATTCCATGATGTCAAACCTGGCATGCTTCTTTAAGGAGTCTGTACAGAGAGCACAACCATTTTATTTTCTGTAACTCATCTAGACTTTTTTTGCCCTCATGTCAGTTTGACCTTGAAGAGAACATGATGTCCTTTGAGAGCCTTTTTAAAGAGAGTCGCATGCAAGGCCAACAATTCTTTCACTGAAGAGACTTCTGACTCTTTAGCTGGTGAAATCTCTTGCTCTATCATGCATTAAGAGGTAATGTTCCTTGTACTCCTTGTTTACAACACAAAACAGCTATAACGGAGCTTCCAGAAGCATCATCACTAGTACTGGGATTACTTGCATCAGTGTTGAGAGTCTGATGAGCCAGGCACACAGCAAGGGGGTGCAGATCTGTACAAGCTTATAAAGGGTCTGATCTTCTAACTATTTAAGATACAAAACAGGGCTCCTGGAATTTAATAGGCTTGTGAATAGCCCAGTTGATTTGAGCAAGGATATTTATGCATTAGTAAATACTGCAAATTTGGGCTACTGCACTGAAAGTCAGTTATAACTGATGCCAGCTAATTCATTACATTTGCCTGTATGTAACATATGGGGTGTTTACTGATATCCTGAGCTGTCCTTCAGCTTCCTTCATCCTGCAATAGTCCAGCAGATAGCAGTAAGTATGCCAGCACCACAATCTCACTACATAGTTCAATAGAATTAAACAAACAAGGCTGATAATAACAGAAATCTTTTCCTACCATTACTATTCTAAGGAACTGACTACAGAAGAGGCTGAGAAAACCCACAAAAAAGTTTTTTCTGTGTGAAGGGTCAGTCAAATGTTCATGGACACTATTTTGTACATATGAAATTCATCAAACTCAGTAAAGATGTTCATGTAAGACAGATTTATACCTCCTGGCAGCCACTCGGTCATAGATAGTAAGGCCAAAAGACTGTTCTGATAGTACAGACTGACCTCCTACCAATGAACCTCACCCAAGAATTTTTGATTTGAGACCAAAATTTGTGTTTTAGTAAGGAGGTCTCCAGTCATACCTTAAATACCCTAAATGGAGGCGAAACTTCTACTTCCCTAGGTAAGGTGTTTTAGTGATGAATAACCCTGACTGACAAGAGACTGCCTTCCATAGCTTCACTTTTTTTCACTGGATTTTTCAATGCTTTTTTCCAGATGAATGGAAGAGGTATCTATTATTTTTCCCTACAAGACACTTGATTACTGCAAGTCCTTCACTTGGAGAAGTTGACAGACAAAGTAGACATCTTTCAACACACAGCATGTCTTCATACTCTAATTTTGCAGTTCTCTACCCTTGTTCTTATTTTTAATACATCTTGTCTGAAATTTCTTACCAAAAGGGACCACATCAGTTCTACATCTCCATTAAGACTATGTTTTTCTTACCACCTGAGTGCTTGTGATAGAGAACAAGCCCTCATAATCTTGTGTCTTTGTGAAACTAGGATAAATTAAATTAATATTAGGGAGCTATTCTATTTAATATGTAGAAGCAATTAGAGATGTGTACAGATATCTTGGCATGTAACTCCACTGACAGGACAAAAAATACCTGATCCTGGGTTTAAAATAATGCAACATTAATAGTCACTGCTTAACCTGCTGCCTTCATCTATCGCTAAGTCTGATTTTTTTCCCCACTATTAATATGATTTTCTTTTTTTCACAACTCTGTATGGAAGAGCTTGTTGCATTTTTAATTTATCAGATTTAAGCCCCAATTATCATACTGGATGCAGCTGAATTAATGATTCTGTTTGTTACTAAACACAAGAATTTCTTGTAACTACCCTTTACTTAACAGGAGCTAAACCAACTTCAAGTATTTTTAGAATGTCTGATTTTATCTAAACTTCATATTTGGGTGTGTCATTTTTAGCTTTAGGCTGCACTTCAGTTCCCAGAACCCTAAAAAAAAAAATATTGCCGTAACTACAAAACCACAAACTTCAGGCGTTTTTTCACTCACATTTACAAAGTCAGTTTCAAGAGGAAAGAAGTTGTTTGCCAGTGAGGTCTGTATTGTTGGAAAATAAATAAATATAAACATGTAATTAGTTCTACTTGGTGCTGTTTAGAAGTGGCAGAGAGAGAGTGAAATAAGCCCCAAAACTTCTGAAAGTTTATTCGTGGGAACAAGCAGTCCAAAGAGCACCCACTGACCCATTCCTTAGCTTGAGCCAGGATCTCTTCTGTTTCCATGTCAAGATGTCTCCCAGGAAACTGAAGCAAGAAGTCACTTCTCCACTCCCCACAGATCTGTGTGCTTTACTTTCCACTTTTTCGTCTGTCTGCTTTTAATTGGGGATCTCACTGATTTCTCTTGAATTGATTACACATGGTGTGTGTATGTATATAAATTTATGCACATGCATAGATGTGTGTATCTGAACTGGCTTTTTTCCTATTTTTTTTCTCCTTTTAAATTAGGAGGACTGCATGTGCACAAAGGCTTCCTTTGGCCTTAGCACCAGTGCCCTACCTAGACCAAAGTAATCACTATACCCAGCTATAGTGTGAGGCTCAAGAACTACTTCTGGAAAATTAGTTGTCCACGTACCTCGTAGACACAGAAGGCTTTAGTCTCCTACAAGCAGGGAGCAGAATTCAATTCAAAAGTTACAAAACATTCATTTTGTCTGATTAACAACTGTTTGACATGGAGCTCTTTGCACCTTCTATCTTAGACCTCATGATCCAAGGTATTGCATTGCACTAGAGAATCACTGAGGACAAACCAAAGCAACTTCACAGATGTGAGATACCTTCTCTGGTTGCTTTGGCTACCTGAACTCCTAATATGCACTAAGATGTGCTGTCTTATTGCCTACTTTACAGACTGCACAGAACATCACATTCCTGATTTGTGGCAACCCAAGGTGGTGTCATCTTTTATCAGTGAGGTGAATATAAGAGCAGATGGGGTTATGTGATTTCTGTTCTAAGACTGAAACGATGCTAGATGAAGAGCCAGGGCAACTCAGTTCAAGGCTCTGGTTAAAAATATGGGTGACTTAATTATTAGCACTAACAATTAGAAGTCAAGCACATTGCGCAGATATGTTTAATGAGACCCATGCCTCAGGCCTCAGAGCTGGCAAGGCATCTCTTCACATTTCATGCATTTCACAGCTATCCCAGATCTGATCTTTCTGTTAAAGTACCTGTGTATGGGCAAAGACTTGCTCTGCAGGTGCCTCTGCCTTTCTCAAATTCAGCTTCAGCAGTGCTACTGGCAGCCTATTAGACCTCTAGGTCAAACAGTAAAGGATCAGTACGAGAAACACTTAGTCTTCCTCCCATGTTCTGTCCCTCTCTACTCCAGGTGAAGAAACATAAGCATGAGGTCAATACAGAACTTGGAACATTGCTAACAGATAAATCAATGGCTGCTAAACAATCTCATTTGGATTATCTTTCTGTTCCATGGTTTACTTATCTGCCGTAGTTTTGAGCTTTGGTTAATATTCACATTTCCTATTCTATTTTTCACTCATGCATCGGAAAAAAAAAAAAAGAATGTGGTCATGTCAAGCACAGTATTTGATACTCTTCATGCATGTTGTAAAATAAAAGGCCAAAACACATCAGTACAATCTTGTTCTGGTGACTGAAAGTGGCCTGCACTTGTTAGCAAGAACTAATGACCCGATGTTAGCATTATCAATCCCACCTGTCTGTTCCATTAATCCTGCCAAGCCAGTTATTTTTTATGCTGACATTGTTTATATGTTTTTCACTTCTGTGATTCCAGGTCTCTTTTTCTTTCACTGTGGAGATATCAGTGAATTTGTGTCTTTCCCAGAATCACTGAGGAGTTTTGAAGTAGCAGATAATTCAGTAATCACTTCAGGCCTGTGTGGAAGTTTACCAGGTGACAATAAAACACAAGTGCGTGACTGGAGTTTACACATGCTATGTCCTACAGAAGTCAGCCATTTTCACTACTAATGCCTTGGTTTTAGGCACATACATACAAAACACTAGTGTCATCCTTGCTGTTTTATTACATATGGAAAGGTGAGAAACAGAGGCAGACAGGAGATGGGTTCATTCTTCCTGCCAATTAGACAGCCCAGGAACATAAGCAAAACAGATTGAATCTTATTTTTCTAGATGTCTTTCAGTGCAGGTAACACTGACACTTATAGATTGCTAGATGCTCTACTTTTGCAGTGAGGACTTCTGTAAAGTTTAATTAACTCAGAACATAAAAACAAGACCCCTAAAAACTACACCAAATGGTAATATTAATAAATCACAACAAAAAAAATGTTATTAATTTTAAGTAAATAGGTTTTAAGAATCTGTAGAAGCATACAAAAGGTTAATTCAAACTGTTCAGGGATTCTCTGAGAAGATGATCATGTATTACCCAAACAAACACTAAATCCAAACTATATTTATATATAACACTAACTTTTTAGACCGGAATCCTGAGCACCTGAAGCGAGCCCCTTTAAAGGATCTCTGACTTACCTTCACTTGCAGTTTCACAGGTACTCCATGGGAAGCTTCCCTCCACTGGAAAAAATGCCTTGGTTCTCAAACCTCTTCTGGTGCCCTCCATAAAAGAGAAAGGAAGGAAGCCTCGGCAACAGAATAGGAGATTTTTAGCTCACTACCCCTGTAACATGAATCTTCTAGATTATGCTGCAGTCTTTTCCCAGACACCTCCAAGTATCCATGTTGGGTGCTCCAAGCCAAAAGCAACCTCCTGCTCTCCCACAGTTCCCTCTGCACAGGTGCACAGACAAATGTGCCACTCCCTAAGCCTCATCACCCTCAACAAGACTAGCTCCAGTTTCCAAGGGAGACACAGGTGCTGGCACTTATCACACCTGTGGTTAATTTAGGGACAAGTGTGCATGTACTTAAGTGTTGCACATGCCATAGAGCTTCTCGTCCTGTTACAGACAAAGCTAACTTTAATATTAATGCATTCAATTACATAGATATATATTATCTGGCAGAAATTTTTCAGGTGTATATTCTGTAATTCAGCAGGACTGCATGACTCATTTGAAAATTGGAGGCCTTTTCACAGACACAGACAAGAACTCAGGGAACTAATGCCTTTCAGGAAACTTCACCTCCTAAGTGTTGTATATGAGTGAGGAGTCGCTGACCAGGTTGACCATCAGAGTTGCTTCACCTGGCAACTCTTACTGTAGACTTATGAAGAGCCAAATTGGAGGCATTAGTAAATTTCATTGGACTTCATTGTCCAGAAAAAAGAAAATCATACAAGAAAAAATTCGGAATAAGAACGTGCAATAAAAATTGTACTATCTACACTTGTCAAGTATAATTTGGTTTTGATATTTATGTATTCATATGAAGAAGTTAAGAAATCAAGGCAGTATGTATATTGTTGTTTCTAGTAGGTATTTATTAAAGTCTTAGGATCTTTAAAAGAAGATTTATTCCTATAACACCCTTCATCTTCGATCAGCTATGGTATGATTGAGGAAGTAATTGACTAAGGGGCCTGCAATAGAACAATGCCCAGTGTCAAGGGAGGGAGAGAAGAAATATGGAAAGTCCACAGGCATCTAAAGATTCTATTAGCAAAGTCTTTAGGTTCATATTGCCTAATGGCCTCATCGTCTGAATTTCAGATTTGTTGTCCTGCAGGATCATTGCTGTAGGCAGAACATAGAGTTAGTATAAATCCTGTCCTTACTCAGGTAGATGAAACATGCATTCACACCCATTCCAGTACAGGCCACCTCTGATTTGTTTCACCTCAGGTTTGTGATGAAATAATCTAGCCTGCCTTAGCTTCTGCTACCTGCTCAAGGCTCAACATCATCTGATAGTCACGTCAACATCTTCAGGAAGAGGACTTGAGCAGGACAGAGGAAAAAGCTAGAATAAAGCAGAGCAGCTGTAGACACTCAGCCCCATCAGCCCGTGGCAGACTGTGCAGAGCAGTTTCAGACACAAAGGGCTGGTGCCTAAAAGCCTGTATTTTTCCAAGAATATCAGTCTAATAAAAACTACTAATTCTGCCTGCAGAACTTGCCTCCCTTATAAACTCCCATGGCTTCAGAAATGATCTTATGAACATCTGGGAGCTACCACTGGAGGGGATGGGATCAATGCTTCTCCCTGCCAGACCATCCCTCTCATTTCCCAGCTAGAAATAAAGAGATGAGCTCCTTGTAACAGTGCTTTGAAGGGAGGATGGCCATCATCTTCCCCACAATTAGAGGGAAGCCTTGTAAAAAGTATGCTCTGGGATTGTAAAAGAACAACCTTGCTACTTTTTATGTCTCCAGTTCAAACATGCCCATCCTGCCTCTGTGTGTTGGAATAAAGCTGATTTAGACCACAAGATACAGATTGTTACAGATAAATTGCTAACTTCAGGCCAAGGTTAACACCAAAATATAGCTTTTAAAGAGGCAGGTAGAGCTTGGAGAGAAATGAATCCACCTTTCCCATTCATTCCTGACCTTTCACAGTGTGTGAAAACTCATTCAATTAAAGAAAACAAAAACTAAAAAAGCCAAACCCAAAACCCCAAACCTCTTTTTTTACTAAACACCACAGCTGGATTTACTAAAATTGCAGCTGAGACCACTGGAAAATTACTAGCGTGATAAAACAGCTTGTATCATAACCACCACTTTCATTGTACTATGTGGTTTCAAGCTCATTTACTTGCTAGCATTTTTCTTGTCTGAAAAAAAAAGTTTCTGCTCAATCCTTAGTGGTTAAAAGTGTGGCTGAGTCATTCTACTTTGCCACAGTTGACTTATCCTTCTGCAACCCTCCTCCCACCAGGCTGTTTGAAGAGTGATTGGACAAGATGTGGCTTTTGCAGAACCATCTCATGGAGAGCGAAAATGTGTTATTCCCAGAGCTTCAAACCATACAGCAAATTCTTTAGAAGTTAGGGGCTAGCCAAGAAAATGGACACAAGAAGGAATGTCTAAACACAGCACATGAAAGCAAGCCTTGTTAGCCTTTGTCACACCTTGACCAGAAGCTATTCTGGACAACAGGTTGCTTCTTACACATCCCTCCTTCCCATTGGTAGGCTCTCAGCAGATTATCTCTGTCTACAGCAGATTATCTATGTGACTGGGAAGAGAGAATAGGTGCAAGAGACCCAAGAAATGTGAGATTAAGACAAGGTCAAGGGAGGGTGAAATGGGTTGGAGAAAGGTAGAAAGGAAAAACTTACAACAAGATCATTTTTCACTGTCTTCCCTTTCTGTTCACCAATACTGCATGGACATTCTGTGCTGGCTTGCAAAGCCTGTTAGTCCCTTTACTTCTTTCATCACATGCTATAACTATGCCAGCACTGAACATCAGGGATGTGGCAAGTATGCCCCTGGAGTCTTGCCAAGTTTTCATTGCATGAACCACCTATGAATTGAGAACCTGATTTTCTCCATGAATAACAATTTCTCCTTCCTCAGCAATAAAATTTTTAGCAGTCACTGTGCCTTCTCCCAAAACTCAGCATCCTCCTCACTTACTATTTGGCACTAATCTGTTTATCATGGGAGGAAATGTTAAACAGTTGGTGAGATTAGTCAGGCAAAAGAAAACAGCCACATTTATTTAAAACAACCCTATGATCAAAACTTTTCTTTGGCTCTCACATTCCTGGAGTAATATTAGTAGACCTTATTGAAAGTAGAAGTTTAGATATGACACAGTCATTAATGATCAGAGAACAAAATAAACAGCAGACTGTTCTCAGCTCAAAAATGCCCCACTAAATTAAATTTAACACATCCACTGCAGCTCCCAAGGGTGCATAGTAAAAAGGTGTATTTCTTACTGTGCAAGTCCTGTTCCAAGCCTGTTTCATTTCATCTGAGAGTCTTGTTTTCACTGATTTTAAGTTCCTTCCTTCTGATTTGTGCTCAGTAAGGGGGAATTGGATACAGCCAGGATTATCTATTTAGTAGCTTGTTCTTGCTGATCTCACAGTGAATATAGGCAAACTTTGGTGGTTGAGCAAAGCTGCTTTAAGTAGGTAGATGTAGGTGCTTTCCAAGAGCCTCCTGGCAGCTAGCATGCAGGTAGCCACATAGCTGTGCTGTAATAGCAAGGTAGCAGTGTTAATGAAATTTAAACACAACAACTTTCCCTGGACTAAAATGTTGCAGAAACGATGAAGAGACTTTTCAGTCCATGCCATGATTGCCCCTTGAACTATATAAGAGACAGAAAATATAACCATAAATATCCTTCCTAGAATACTGATAATCATGGAATGATAGGATAGTTTTGGTTAGAAAAGACTTTTAAAATAAAGTCCAACCATTGCGGGCTCTATGTCTTAAATATCTGTCATCTCTGAACATTGAAGGGCCAAGATTTATCACGACATAACTCTACAGATCCATTGGTAGTGTAAGAAACATAAAATAAGGTAGATTTTATCTTATGTGAATGGTTGTCACCCATTTAGGGGGGTTGGACTAGATGACCTTTGGAGGTTCCTTCCAACCCAAACTTTTCTATGACTGTATGATTTATCACAGGTATCTTAATTTCTAAGTGCAGGTAGGAAGCATGGTTGTGTTGGACATTTTGTGGCTAGCCTTGGAAAATGCTGCAGTACCCATGGCAGGTACGATACACAACACTGACAGTTCAGAAAAAGCCTTCCTGAATGTTTTTCTAACAACACCTTTTTCCATGCTGAAGTGAACAGGTGATAGTAACAGTACTTTGGAGGTTATCATCATAGGCCTAAAAAATCTCAGCCAGGTAACCCACTTTGTCAGGTAAGACCTTGGTCACACTCAGGTCTTCTCCCAGGATGATGAAAATTCTCAGACTATTAAAGATGAAACATGAAGATGCCAACTTACGGTTTAAAAAAACAACAAAGCAAAACAAAACAGAAGCTCTGTTTCCTAGTTTAGATGCGTGTTTTATGCTGTCAGACATGAGCTCCTAAGATATAATAGCAGCACTAAATGCAGCCTGCTGTTACAATCTAAAGATTGTATCATCATGGGAATAAAGAGGCAGGACGTTTAAAGTCAGACACCAAATCTCAGTACTGTCATTTCCTGACTTTTGGGCACATAGAACTGCAGTGAATTTCTCTTAATGCAGGATTTTTAGTTAGTGTCTTTTTAATCCTGAATACTTTGTGAATGTAAAATCATTCAAACACCAAATTGTCAGTAATTTAGATTCTATTAATTTAGAGATATTTAGACCTGTGTAGTGAATAAAAATAAATAAATAAGTACTAATTCTCTACCTTTTTAATCTTCCTTCAGTACCTCTCAAAACAAGTAAAAGTACATATAAGAAGAGTGGTTTGTACCAGAAAAAATGCCAAGCTTGATAAAAGATAAGTACAGTATGATAGCAAATGTTTTCTTGGTCCCCAAGAACCTGAAGCATTCAACATCTCATAAAAGAAAACATCTAACTATATTTTCTATGTTGTGGTTCATATTGAATTTCATTCCTGTGAGCCAGGTGGTACATAAAGATGCAAAACAGTTAGAGTTTTCAGATAAGCTGCAAAGCAGTAGAAATTAAGGCTATGGCAGATGGATTATCTCAAACACAGGGAAAAAAACTACTAAGAAAAAGAGCTAATGCAGTGATTATTTTCCTGATGTGATGCCAGGGTAATACTGGTGTGTAACTAACCCCCAGAAATCAGGAATCCATCTGGACTCTGGGATCAAACAGTTCTAGTACAATGAAAAACAAACTGTGGAAGCAATCCAAGGAAGACCTCACTAGCTAAAGAGTTTGCTTTGACTACATTTCAAAGTATATCCATTGTCTTTACCTAGCTTCCATGAAAATCTGACTGGGAGATCGAATTTATCCTAATATTTAATCTATGGGAAAGGAATTCACCCACAAGACTGAAGCAAACAGGTACAATGCCATGATTTCTCTGAGATATTAGTTTTGGAGCTCTAGCTTTATAGAGCATGTTTAGCAAAACTGGTAAGAGGAAGGGTAGACAAAGGCAGTTCTTCACCATCTTTAGACAAATACACCATCACAATCGTGTATATATATACACACACAACTTTGCAACTGTGTGTGGGATCAGTGAAGAGTGCTTCAGTCTCCAAAGAAAGTGAATTTGCTGGTAGTGGTGATAGTTGCACCCTGGCCATCCACAAACAGCAGTGAAAAGCAGTAGCATGGAGTTGGTCACCTTGATTTTAGCCTGCTTGGAATAGGTTCCAGAAAAAGGAAGCTTTCCTAGCCTTCCTAAGGTGGTTTTTGGTCATTCTTGGATAGCTGGGGGCAAAAGACATGTTCTGCTTCACCAACTAAGTCAGATTCTATTGGTCAGGCTACCTATTACTGAGGACTGTGAAATTAAAATAAGAAAACGTCTCCTAGTTTTTGTTAACCACAACAAAATGTCATTAACATAGTTATCAAAAAAGAAATTAACTTGACACCTATGTGACCTTCATCAATTCCATCTGTATTTTCATATTCCTGGTTATATCCTGTTTTAATGTATGTTAGGCTTCTAGTAGTCTGAAGACTGCAGAAACAGCTTCTGTAATGACCCACAAAGGACCTTGCACTATCAGACTTGAGTAAAACAAAAGTAGGATTTAAAATTCACTTTTACACTCTATAAACACAGTCCCAGTGACAATGTGACCTGCATTTCCTTTCACTGGTCAGCACTAAGCTTCAGTAGTAAACAACAGCAGGGTGCCAAATTTCCACATCTGAACACAAGAAGTATATTCTTGTTACTGGGGTGGGACAGAGAAAAGCAGAGCTCTAGGGCAAATTAAGCTAAGCCTTTTCCACTTAGGCCCAGACCCAGAACTTCAAGGGGCACTTAACTCCCATTTGTTTCAGTTTTCTGCAGATAATTAGGCAAGTCTGAGTTATGTCTTTAAATAGTCTTGTGAACCAGTGCTTAATGGAAGCTAAGGGTAATTTATTTATGAACATTCTGTATTTCCATTCCAGAAACTGGGGCTGGCACTAAATTAACTACTGGAAAATGCTTTGGCAAAACATGGTCTCATGAACTAGCAGCAGTTAGATACTTGCAAGAAGAAATTTTGAGGACTTTTGAACTAGCAAACAAGCAATAATTTTTATGTGTATTTGTAGATTGATTTTGATACTGAGGCTTCAGAAAAGAATTTAGAAAACACATTTTTCTCAAGTTCTTTTTTTTTAAATCAAGAAGTAAATCTATGTCAAAATTGAGTGGTTGATTATAAGCTCAATAGCCTACAAAAGACTGGAATAAGTAGCAACTGGACAGAAAACAAGTCAAATCAACTGCTGAGAAAATCTCCTTTCCTCTGAAACATCCCAAATCCCACATTTGCCTCTGACAAGCAAGTTGAGATCTCATGAATCATGATGATTAAATCTTTGAGGTGAGGCTTATTTCCTCTTACTATTCCCTTCTTTGAGCTTCTGCTCCCTGGGATGAGAGGCTCTTTAATCAGACCTAACTCAGGTTTGCTAATAGTCAGCCTAAGGCTGGAAATTCTGCTTGTTACTCCCAAAGACAGGAAGGCATTTCTCTGTGTAGCTGGCCCGCACATGCCTGTGATGTGCAGCAGGTGTGCACAGATCCAGCATGCTCCCTGCCTCCTCATTAAAATGAAAATCAATACACAACAGCGATACCCAAACAAGGTATGTGCATGAATGACAGCAAATCGGCCAAAACTTGTTGCAATCTGTGCGTGCTTACTGATGTGCTTAACACATTAACAGCTTCAGCCATGAAATAAACCTGGGATAGCATGGAGTGACACAACCACAAAACCATGCAGAGAGCGTGCTGTAGTGAGCTGATGAGTATTTGCCCATTAAGGTTGCCTCCTGATACTGTCACAGCCTGATCAAT
Organism: Indicator indicator; assembly: GCF_027791375.1. Lineage (NCBI taxonomy): Eukaryota > Metazoa > Chordata > Aves > Piciformes > Indicatoridae > Indicator > Indicator indicator. The sequence goes on along the minus strand of NC_072022.1, from coordinate 4,296,416 downwards.
GCAGAGATTATTTCTTGCTAATTATCAAAGGATCCTGCGCCCCTCTAAGATGTTCTGTTGCCTGTGCTCAAGACCAGCCCCAATATAGGGTAACTGCACAATCACAAACAGGTGGGAAAAGCTCTGTGACAGCTGAGAGATCTTCACTGGAGGCCTTTCCGCCTTTGTTCAGCAGCTGCTTTTCATCTCAAACCCTCTCTGCCTTCTTTCTGCTTGAGCTGCTTTGCCTCTGCACCTGGCCAAGTGCCTCTCATTGGGGTCTCAGTTTGCTGATGTGATTTACAGACAGTAGTCAAGAAGGTGCTAAAATGCTTTGCATTTTTTTTCTTTAAACTATTGTTTCTCAACCAGGACCAGTCAGTCCAACAAATCACACTGCACCACACTGGGACAGTTTAGATTCCTGCTTGCTCTGCTTTCCTCTGAAGGATATTTTACAACATCCACACTCACAGTGAATTTCTTCTTTAAGCACTATGTTGCTCTTTAACAGACAAATAAGTGCTCAAAGATTATCCACTTTGAGAAGGTAAAAAAACCTGATTCTAGCTTTAAAATCATGACGTGGCTATACATTTTTCCTAAAACACCACCTCACCAAGTGGTAATATTCATTTTGTTCCCTTACATTTTTTTTGGTGCTAATATATAGCACACTTTATATAAAAACATTGTTTTAATTATGGCCTTATGTGGTTTCTGTAAAGCTCAATGACCTTAAAGAAAGGGATTAATAGATTATTTCCCCCCACTTTTTTTTTTAATTAAGCTGTTAATTTTTTTCCTTTTCCTGAGGATAAACATAATTCACCCAGCTTGCCATATCTTGTATGCACACATCCTGTCATTTGCTCTCTTTAACAGAAAAAAATTATATATATATATATATGTATATATACACACAGATGTACATGTGTTGCTTAAAGAGCAAAGAGGACACATTAATTCTGACTGATTGTTGAACTTGGTCAGAGTAATATAATACTGCATTACCTCTGTATATTAGATGCTGAAAAATTCCATTGTGAAGCATAGAAGAAAAGTTATTGTTTAATAGTTAAAGGAAGTTTCCTCACCTTTTCCCTAAAGAACTTGCAGCTTTAAAAAAAAAAGCAGAAAATTTTAGAGCTGTGCTCTATTCTGCAATTATTTTTTAATATTATTTTTTATTATTTTAAACTTCAGCATCTCAAGGCTCAGTTACTAGTCATTCAGAAGAAAGGTTCCATTGCTCCAAAGCCATATGCAAATTCTAAACCACGGCAGTGCAGGTAAAATTAAATCACTTGGTGACTGAACTTGTGCTTAAAACAGATTCATTCATTATTCCTTTTAACTGGAGATGAAAGTACTCCACATTATAGGAATCAAATACACTCTTGAAATCCTTTCTCTCAGGATTTCAGCTGCTAACTCTCCTTTTTAATCTCTTCATATGCGGGAAAGAGAAGGATGGTAAAATAACAAATCTGAAATTAGGGTAGAAAATTAAAAATGCCCCCATGTTAAAATTGTTAAAAAACAAACAAAAAAGAACACTTCCAGTCATGGATATTTCTCACTGCAGGGGCTTAAAATTCCCTAACGGAATGAGAAAAGAACGTGAAGGGAAGTTAACACTGAGGAGGAAAAAGTAGTAGTATGGCAGTGCGTATTTTCTCCTTCCTGAAATGCTGCCTTCAACAGATATTTTCAGAGAAGACATTGATTGTTCACAAGTATAATTCAAGCTGAAGTTTTACAGTTTCTGCAAGAACATTCGAAGATCTTTCCCAATAAATATATAACCATGATTTATAGAAATTTACTCCAGGCATATTTTACTATTTCAGAGAAAACTGATACAAAATACCTGCTTGCAGGAACCTCCAATCTGACTTCCACTCAAAATACCCAAAAGAATCTCAAACAAAATCAAAAGGGTTATTTTCCCATAAGACCCTATAAAGTAAATGAATAAAAGCTACCTCTTGATATCATTAATCACGACAGCTACTCCTTGCCTCTACCAAGAGTCTCTCCAGCTTCAGCATGGCTTCTTACGTGTTTGCAGTGCTCACCAGAGTGAAGAGATTGTGGTTTTGCTGGGAACCTAGATATAGGGGAAATGAGAGCAGTACCTAGTCACATTTTAGTCTCTATGAAATCAGTTCCTATTATAACTTATGTTTTGAAGTGTCAGCCTAAGTGCTGCAGTGAGAGAGGTTCAGAAGTGGTTTATCAGCACATAATTCCCCTTAGTCAAGTACAGGCTGTCCAGTAACCAGGCATGGACAAGGTGGTAACCAAGAGGACAGTTGAACTGTAGTTTCACATTGATCTGTATCTGAGCCACTTCAGGAAGAACAGCAAATTATCTATTTTGACCTGTTTAAATGGAAGTTTCCCAGGTGCTGAATGAAAAAGTAAAATGCCATCTTGTAATATCTCTGTGACTAATGGAATGGGACAATACATTCTTCTAAATATTGGATTGCAATGTGACAGCAAATATAAAAGCTTTAATTCCAAACAACAGAGAGAATTTAAGCAAGCCTAAGCTTAAATTTCTTGCTGTTAATATTTGAAATCGCTCAACCCAAAGTCATTTCACATTTAGCAGATGGAACTCTTTCTCTAATGGCAAAACCCAACATGATTAATCTTGGATTTAAAAACTATTTAACTCCAAAGGGTTCAAAAAGCCGAAGCCAAATGTTGTAACCATAGCTAATCTCAAAACAAATGAGAACATTGCAACACAATTCAAACCAAAAGATGGAAGCTGAACGTTAAAAAGCATCTGGGAGAGAAACAGTCATAGAAAGGGCCATTATTCTAAAAAATAATTGTAAATGGACACAAAAGGCAATTTTGCTTAAGGAGATGAGTTAGAAAAGATAAACACATTCTCCTGTAATGGAATAACTGAGCTCTACACAGCACCTGAAGTGTAAGATAGTGTAACTGAGGGGCAACACACAAAAGCTCTTTCAGAACTGTGATCTACACTCAAACATAAGTGTTGACGTGAGAAATAATATTTCTTTGAAGCCCTTGAAGTAATTCAGTGCATCATGGGCTACAGAAAACCACAACTTCTCTCACTAGAAGTATCTAAAAGCAAAAGAAAGGGTTGCCAGCTACATGCATTATGTTTTTTTCTCTCACACAGTCCATCTGGAAATAGATGTGGTTACTTTTTTTTTTAATGGAAAAAGCTGCTATTACAAAATACTAGGAAATTCTGAAGAATCACAGCTACTGCTTAGAAAAATCATTGTTTTACAGGATGTCACCAAAAAAATTGTCATTTAAAATTCCAGGCAGACTTAAAGCAAACATCTGCCTGATGAACAGGAGTGCAAGCAGGCTTAGACATTTCTAAAGCAAATCTGATCAGCTCTCATCTGAGGCCCAAGGACTAGTTAGTCATTTGGCAGGTATTTGGGTAAATATCAGTTCAAAGGAATCAACACCACTAATTCCAGAACAGGGAGCAAGTCAAAACCAAAAATCACCAATGCCCTCGAATCACAGTGTTTTAAATAAACTGCACATTTAATAGAACTGTTTTCTTATTATTTTATTGCCTTTAAGGAAGAGAATATTATTATTAAGATGGTGCTTGCTGTCTTTGTAGCTATCCTTGGCATAAGCATTCAGGCTGTGTCATTTAATTTCCTTATTTTTACTGTGCCAGAAGGAATATTGTTGTCACTGCCTAGTTCTTTTATTTTATTGACAGTACCTTTAAATATCATGAAGGTTAAAGATACTGTTATCAGGAGGAAAGAGGATTGAATACAACAGATTCTTTGTCCCCCACCTTCAAGAAGGAAATTTCTGTGGAAAGAAAATAAGAAAACTAGGAGATGATACCTAATGAGAACAGTGACCAAAAGAAAGATAAACCAGACGTAAAGATGAGCAACAGAGAACAGATTGAAAAAAACACCAGGAATTGGCTAACAAAAGGAATTTCACTGGATCTCTCAAAATGTAATGCAATCCTGTTTATAAATCTCCACTGGAGACTCCAACCTTTGTAGGCAGCCTCCTTCACCCTCAAACATCTTCCATCCTGTGGCCAGGGTCACTGAAATGTCAGTGTTACACCTACAGCAGACTATGTTCCTTCTCACCATGCAGTGCTCCCCACGTGGTGCCTGTGTTGGACAAACGGCCAGTGAATGTCTCAGGAATAGTTGAGAAAGTCACAACCATTCTGTGAAAAGGTAACAGAATTTCGAAGGCTTTCCCCTCCCCTAGGATGGGGCAAAAACATTAGAGATATGGGGTTTTCCTCTACAGAAAGAAAAAAATTGGTTGTTTTGGAACAACCATAATTAACTGTATTTTCCTGTTGTCTGATGGAAAGGATTTCAGTAATTTCCTGGGAATAAAAATTAACCCAGCCTGACAGAGAAAAGCCAAAATATATCTATTTCCCAGATAATATTCTCTCCCTTGGCTGACTGCTGAAGGCACAGTGAGGCTGCAGGGTAATCAGCATCTTCATCTCCCAGTATATATTCAGAGGTAAAAAGCTCCTCAGTTTCATTTTATCTTATCAGGCAAAGTTTTCCTGAGGGGAAAATAGTTTTGGTCCTGCAAATTTTTTTTTTCCATGGGAAAAAGCCCACAAAAAAAAAAAAGTTATTTCATCAAAAAGGACAATTGATTTCAAAGAATCTGTATTATGGAAGGGACCCACATGATTTTGTCATCCCACAAAATCAATTTTGCACTAAGTTTGAGTTTTTATAATTGTTACAAGCAGTTTATTAGCTCTCTTTAGATCTTCATATTTTACATTTTTAATAAAAATGAACTGCTTCCAAATGAATAACTGTAAAAAATTATCTTCCTTTTTGACTGTTGCAGTTACTGTTCTTTCCCACCTCTGCTGCTCTTTCTGCTATTGCAATTACTCATCTGAAGCTATTGGAATCTTCTAGAAGTCCTCAATCTCACATGGTGAAACGCTCTCAGTGTTTTAAACCACAGATACTTAGGCTGCCTGTTGTGTTTGCAGGGAGAAGTTCAAGACATCATCTGGGAGTTTTGGTCATGGAGCGTGCAGAGGCAGTAAAATCTCACAACTCAGACATGACACAAGAACTGGGAAGGACAAAGTAAGTCAAGGTCACATGGGTCCTCCACTCTTCAGAGTTTCACACCACACAATGAACAGCAGAAACGCATAACCCCCATGTGCCCTCTCTGCATCACATATGAATCAAGTTCAAGATTCTTTTAACTCTAAAAACTCTCTATTCCTGCACCATTTTATCAAACTGATCCTTTAATATCCATATGCAGAACTAGTTCCTATAGCACACTTCTTCCAAAAAGTCAGCTTGGAACCTCAGAGGCCCACATTTTATTGAGATTCATTGACTGTGGTGATCTACCTGGTGGTCAAGGACTGTAAGATCACAACCACTAACACCTAAACCAAATTCTGTGTTGGTTTCAGCTTGGGCCATTATTATTCCTTCATTCTCTCTTAGACCTGTCATTTATTGCAGTGTATGTTTTTAAGAACAGTATTGAAAATCTTCCCTAAAATCCATAAAACGCAAAGAAATCAGCTTCACTTCCCTAGACAAGTGAGCTGTTAATGATTCAGTCAGGACAATACTTGTGACTAGTTGCAAGCACTGCATCGTGGGTCACCTTCTTCTAGGTGCCGGTCACAAAAATGCAAAATGTCTTCATTTCCTTTGTTCCACAGTGCAGCTACTATGTAAGACTATCCTTGTCGACTGCATCATTTGAACACTCACCTTTCCTGGATTTACCAAGTAGTCAATGCAGAATAAATGACAACACCACCACCAAAATGTTGATTTAGTTTGGCTGAATAACAAGAAAAGCCTGAAACAGATCAAACCCCATAAATGTGTCACCCTGTATCAAGTTTGCTTTGTGATTTTTTTGGAAGCTGTGGTTATCTTGTCTCAGAAACACCTCTGGGAAGACCCCTAAACTTGTAAGAGTGCAGATGAGCTTATGAATTAGCCTGACACTAAGACGTGGCATCACTTGGTTGATAAAATACTTTGTGGATTTGTTATCTTCTAAGAGCATTGTACACTGTTCCTTGCAGAAAATTCCTGTAGGAATCAATGAGAACAACAGAAATCTGTTCTTAGACAGGAAAAAGATGAACAAAGGAAGCACAATGCTGCCTTGTAAGTATTCTGGCAGAGACATCTGATGAGTTAAAGTCCTGATGAAGCACTGACAGCTAGAAACTCTCAGACCTATAATCATCCTCAATGTACTTTACAGGCTTAATTAATAAAGCCTTTAAATATTGGCTCTTTATAAGCCATTAGTTGAGCCATAGATCTTTGTGTAAGTCAGCACCTGGGAAATTTGAAAAACTGTTGCGTGACACATTTTGAAAGCTGAAATGTGCTTTATGGAGGAAACTTCATTCCCTAATGCAAAAGGCAGAGCCATATCAGATTCTGCAGACAGCACCAACTCAGCCTCCTGAAGTCACAAAGAAGTGCTCACGCAGTGCTCAGGAGTGATTCCAAACATTCACAGGATAAACATGGTGACCATGAATGTAGATCATTGAAGTGTGATGCCAAGTGACTGCTGCCAGCACCGAGGCGATTCATGACCCACTTAACCTGTCTGAGAACAAGAGGCCTGCAAACTCTCTGTGGTGCTAAGTCCTGCACAGCTCAGAGGAGTGGATCTGTTTGTAATGCAGAGTAGGTGATATGTATTTACTTGTGTTTGTGGAGGGAACTGTACCTTCCTTGCTCACATAGCACTTGGGGTGGACTTAGAGAATTCAGCCTTGCATTCAAATACAGAATTGCACAGATTTAAGAACGAACTGGTGACTGAAGTATAAGTAAAACTAAGCAAGTGCATTTTGCTTCATTTCAAATTTCAGTTGCACTTCTGTTATTTCAGTTTTCTTTTTACCTTGAAATGCTATTTTTATGGTGTTAATTTTGGGGCATATTGTGTGTATCCTTCATTTTAATTATAGTTTCAAGGTACTTGTAAACCTACAATTAGCACAGTGTGAAGCTGAAGGTGAGCACCACTCGGATCCAGGATAACCTCGTAATTTTCTCCTTATTCTGTTTTCTAAGTTCTAAGGCTCCAAATTGTTGGATTGCTGTTTGGATTTTTAGCCCATGGTGAACTTGACACAGTTGCTAAGCTAAGTTGTCTGCACTGTGTTGGTATGATATTATTTAAACACTTTAAAGTGTTTAAGGAGCCTAACAGCTCTCTGCAAATGCCCACCTCTGCTGAAAACTGTTCTCAGCAGAAACAACCAACCTGACACCGAAACTAAGTCCAGGGTATTTCAAAGAGTACTACAAAAAGCTTCATGAGCACCCACCCACCAGCAGCAAAGCACCCCACAGTTGTGTTGGTGCTGTGACCTAGTCTCACTGTACGCATGCATCCTCTGGCTCAATGTCTACATTGACCCCTGCCTGCAGCTCCATATTGAGTGAGGTTCCTCTTCTGCTTGGGCTTTCACAAGGGTGCAGGGAGTTTGATTCAATGTTAGTAGGCCAGGGACAACAGTTGTTCCTAGGCCTCTGTACCGTGCCCAAATTCAACCTAATGAAGATCCCTGCTCATGATCCAAGGTCTTGCTGCACTGCATGCTGTTGGAATGAAAAAAACCAAAACCAAACCAAACTCTAGAAGTTCACCCCTTTGCAAAGATGGGCTAGAGAGTCACAGCCAGCAAGAAAACACAAGGAGAGACCACAGGCCAGGCTCAGGAGGCTTTTTGTGTCACTGATGTTTGCCTTCCATGATACTTTGTTAATTTGGATAACCATATGGAAAATGGTTGGGAAACTTGCAAAGGTGATGCTGTGCAGTTTTCACTAGACTACAAAGAACTTCTTTCACAGAGGAAAGACTTCATGACAACATTTTCTCAGTGATCTTTGCTGCTCAGCCTTACTTGGTCCATAGACTGATGAGCCATACATCACCTGATGTGACGGTCACTACTTCGCATTCAGTTTCTCTCCCACATGTGCACACAGGGAAGTGTTTGATGGTGCCTTACAAATACCCAGTAAACCAGAGCAGCTCACATACCACAGGACAGCCATACACCAACACTTTGGTTTTCACTTCTGATACAAATGCCATCAGCTCCCATGACTATTTCTAACTTTCTGAAGCTAGTGAGGAACATCTTAAGGGTCAAAGATCCATAGATGGATCATGTCTCATGCTGGGTGGTAATATCACTGACCTGCTGCAATCATCTGCTGCACCAAATCCACAGCAACATTAATGGACCAAATTTTCAAAACCAGAAAAAAAAAATTAAAAAAAATCCCAAACTGTATATTGTTTTCAGAGTAAAAATATTTTTATCCACGAGATACCTTGATAAGTCCAGGATGTCATAATCTTGAGAGCTGTTTCACAAGGGCCAGGCATCAAGATAGGTGATGCAGGTGCTCCAAACGCCTGAAAATTCATCTCTGTTTGCTTAGTTAATGGCTGCAGGGTTATTTTTCTTCAGTGATTATGCCAAGTTCCTTTGTGCCAGCCTTAAGTCTAATATTATCTTTGGCTGTTTTCCTGGTGGTATTTAACCACATTAACGATGACAGTGGTAAGTGTTTGTTTTCTCCCTTTTAGTTTTACTTCCTCCACTAGAGCGCATTCTTAAATATTTTATGACTTTTGGGTCAGGCTACAAGTTTTTCAGTGCCCTAACTTCACTCTTCTATGGTTCTTCAAATAGCTGTTCAAAATTAACTTTTCTTCTACCTGATTTTGTCTTTTTCTACATATCCCTGTTAATCTCTTGAAGTATTAAGTTCCCAATGATGAGATGGATTAAATCAATGCAGGCTGGGGGTGCAGTCAACAACTCGCATCACCAGGTAAGTCCATAGTAGGTTAAGGCAGGTCCAAGGAGAGGCAAGTAGGACATCAGGCTCAGGGTTGAGGTTCAGATCAGAAGGACAGAAGCTGTGACAAACCTGAAGTCTACTGCTACTATATTGCTCTGGAAGGGAGCAATGCCCTTTGGCTGGACTTAAATGCAGCTCCTGGCCCATGGGCAGGTGTGTGTGTGTGTTGGTAGAGGCTACAGGTGGGATTGCTCTGAGCCTTTAAGGAAAACTTGCCTATGGTGTCCATAGGGCTCTGACACCCCACACATATATACAAACATGACCATGGACATTGCAGTAGGCCAGGAGTGTTAGAGGAGAGCCACTGCCAGCAGGGATGCAGTGACAGCTCTTCAGGAAAGTACAGCTATGTGCTCTGCAGGCTTTTCAATTCATATGCTCACCTGGGTGATTCCTCTTCATGCAGTTGTGAGAATCCGGAACAAAACCAACAAAACACTCCCAATATCTATGACATAAAAGGAAAGATCTTTTCTTCATGCAAATATTCTCAAACTTCCTAACACATGGAGATAATTATGTGTAGATTTCTTTTGGGTGCACTATCTAATCTGCAGAGATCTCAAAGACTTTAGTCAAACTCTTCTCATAACCATCACAGCATGATCTCTGGACTATATTAATTGTCTGCCTTCTAAAGATCATTATATCAGAGTCAGAAGTGCATCTGTAGTTGAAAGGTAGAAATAATATAGCAGAAGGGGTTCTCTGACAAAAATGTCCTTTCTCTCTGTTGTAAAAAGACTTTCTGTCTTATGGAATGGGCCATGATGGCTTCTGTGTTTGCTTCTGTGTTGGTTTTTAGAGTCTCCTCGGTTTGTGTGCTTGCAGAGACAATCTCTCTTTGTCATTCTAAGGGTTTGGTTTAGGCTTTTCTTAACATTCATGTTGTCCATTGACTCTATACCCACAGCCAGCTCCTCTGGAAGGCCACACTGTGGCCACTGACCTAGTGTTTATCTGTCAGTATGTCACATGCTCTGCTGCTCTGAATTTCTGTTGGATTTTTTTTCCTTTTTCTTTGAGGAACATACAATAATTTTGAAACTTGTGTCCAGAAGGAACAAAGTTTGTAGTCTTCCCTGCTCCTAAATTTCAGGAACATCATCAAATGTGGATGCTTTTACTTAAGTTTCATATTAATATATAAAACCTTCTTAAAGTTAAAAATGCATGTCAAAATAGAAAAAACCTCACAACATTCACTTGCAGAATAAATCACAGGGGACACCAACATCTGAGAACTGCTTCATGTTGTTAAACAGAACTGGAATTTTATCATCTTTGGATATAAACAGAAAAAGGATATCTAGACAAATTTTTTTGACAAGAATTTTCTGATTGACTGTACTTCCTGCTCTTTGCATTTATCTTCTAGATATGTCTTAACATTTATAGTATGCAAAGAAGATTTTCTTGGCTACATTAGGCATGGCAGGAATGAACATCTGATATTAATTAGCTATGCAGATGTTCTCTGTCTTCTTTTGACTATGTAAACGGCAAGGTTAGGAAGATACGGAATACTTTGTTTTTTATGAACCACTAAAGTTATGGAGACATTTTTTTTTTTTTTTATGCTCCCAAGTAATTTTTTTAGGACAGGGAGCTCTGGTGATTGTGATGACAATGAAAAGCCAGAGAAAATGTTAGAGAGCATGAAGAAGGCACATGGTCCCAACACATGTAAGACCTGTGAGCATGAAGGCTTTTTGCAGGACAGAAGGTATCCTTTAGCCCTGCCATGGAACTCTGGAAATTCAGTAAATAAGAGGCTTGTGGAGACTCAGGATACTCCAGTTAGCACATTCTAGGATCTGTGTCACGTTATTTCATATTTGTGAGGAAATATTGTCAGTATTTATTAAAGGAAATAAGTCAAAACACTATTTTAAGATAGAATCATAGAACTGACTGTATTAAGTCTCTGGTGCTTGGATGAACATTGTCCTAAAAATACATTTTTCACTGTGGATCCATCACTGGTAAGTGTGCTCAAGTGGTCTTAGGCCACAGTAACACTCTAGTTATGAGTTTTGAGAAGGTCTATAATGTAGAAAAATCAATACTGTTGTTTTAAAATGTTCGGCATGAAAAGACAATCAACAGCTGAAAAGAAGAGGAACAATCCTTTTCAATAAGCAGTAACAAGGCAGCATAGAGACAAAGCTTAAACTTATAGGAAAGAATATTTAAAGCTTTAATTGGATACACTAGAACTTAATGTCCCTTTAAACAAAGTTTCTAACTTCAAGTTTCACATTCCATTGGAGAATTACATCAATCAAAATAGCACATGACAAATGTGACACTAAAAATGATAATCTGTTCCATTAAAGTATATACTGCTGGATTCTGCAAAAGCATGTAAGGACATTTCTTTCCCTCTCTGAAGGCAGTGTTTTATTCTCCAGAGGAACGTTACTCACAGGCCTAAGTAAATAAGTGCCTAAATCTATGGTAAAGTAAATGACATCTTCAGACTAGGATTCCAGGCTGGAGCTGTCATAACATAGCATGAGACCTTCCTAATATGAAAGACCTGAACAGCAAAAAAACAGCAAAGAAACTCATTTTCTTCTTCAGAAGCACTTGAAATAGGGTATCCATCTTGTTTTTAAGCTATACATATATTAATATATATGTGGTATATCTGTTTCTTGTCATGGCAAACCAATTTATTCCTTCTTTCAAAGGTTTACAGGGGACTGTCAGGAGAAAAGAAACAAACCGAAAGACTTAAATCCACAAAATCAGAGCAAACTAGCTAATAACAGGAATCTAGAAAGCATCTATAAGCTATGCATGGAGGAAAGTGGGACTAGGTTTAAAAAGGAGAAGTAGAGGTAAGGGAGTACTTGAGGCTAAGATCGCCAAAGTTAGAGTGTTCTCAGAAACAGAGTGGGACCTCTTTAAGGCTTTGATTTACCTTTGACAGTAGCAGACAGCCAGTAACAGTCTACCCAAAGATAAATCAAAGGTGTGTAAAATATTCTCACTCCAGGGTAAACCTAAAAGAGTATTTCTCTATGCTAGCACAGCAGTAAATGCACCATTAATTATCCCTCTCAGTTGTATAATCTAGTGCTCTTCAGTGGAAATACAGTTTGAAGGACAGAGGAAACTTTGTCACAAGCAGAAATCCCAAGTCAGCATTTTGTCTGATTTCCTTTTAGTTTGTCATGGAAACAATGTAAAACTTTCCTAAGACACGCCTTGAACTAGCAGAATACGTACATTAAGTGCTATATTTCACCATACTGAGACACTAAACAATCCTTCCCTCCCCTAAACCCACTAACCTCACTTGACAGAGCACTCATTTATCTTGTGGACATACAGACAAAGTAAAAACTGAGCAAAAAGCACTATATATTCATCCTTTCTCAGTGAGAGGACAGAGAGGTGATTTATGTGGGGTAGCAGTCTGTTATACTAAAATAGTATCTCTGTGGAAATAGAATAGACAGTAAGAAAGCATTCTTAGGGAAGTACAGAAAACTTGAGCTCAAATTTGCTTTTCTTTGTTCCTAAAGGGAAGATTATGCTTGGATTATGCTCACTTGGAATAAAACTTGTCAAAATTTGAAATTGTTCTTTGGTACCAAGTCTCAAAACATCATGTGTGTTTGAATTCCCAGACCAGATCGAAAGTAAAGGAATCTGAAACTTTTCACACACGCACACACACAAAAAAACAACCGACCAACCAACACCCACAACAACCAAACTGAAACGATATTTAGTTCATTAAAAAAATGTTATTATGAAGGGTTTTCAGCATTTCTCAAACAGATATTCAGCATGTTCATTCAGACACCTTACTGGAGATTTGTACTTTACTCTCTGTCTACAAAAATAGACGTAAGTGATGAAGTGCAGACCTGGGCAGACGCAACCTTGTAGTCTGCCAGGAATTAACTGTAGCAAAGGTTTTGCGTGGAGAGGTGATCATGGCTCCACTCCCCAGTGCTGCTCTTCCCAATGACACAGTGTGTACCGACACACTCCGGTAGCCACAGCCACCATCAGTGGACTCAACAAGCCAGGCAGTGGTCAGTCAAACATGTGCCACAGGAAATAACTCATCCCATCAGCTTATTCCATACACAACTTGTGTCACAACATCACACACATAGTGTAAGAGCCAGAAAAAGAAACTGCTGGTTTCAGACTACTTGGATGGGCCACATAGTTCAGCAAATTGTGACAAAATTCTCAAACGTGGACGGGCCTAAAAGCCAGGCAGAATGCAAATGTCTCCACATGCTCAGCCAAGGGCATCTCAGCCTCTTTATACTGGAAAAATAAATACACCATAGATTCAGTTGTTGTGTTTACAAGAACAGTAAAAAAAAATCCTGAAGAACCTGGGAAAGAAAAGAGCTCTTTGGTGGGAGCTGGATTCCACAGGAGTTATTTTGAATTTCTCCAGCCAGCTGGAGTCAGGGAAAGGCTGATTTTCCACTGCCCTGCACCTTGTAGAATCGTTTACACTCCTCAAGTGCATGTAAAAATGTTACAGATACTAACAGCACCATTTAACACCCACTTTGCAGAGGTGTTAATGTCTAAACAAAGTATAAGGTCATAGAGAGTAGGCCCAGAGATATCCAATTAAGAGCGTTGGCTGAGGATGTGCAGGCTCCTCTACTCCAGAACACTGACAGCCAGGGCACTCCCCACGGCTTTGCCAAACAGGAGATGTTATGTGGGGCATGCTGTGATGGTTACCAATACACTTTTTGGAGATTATCTTTTTGGTGGGTGGCATGTGTGCAGGGGAGCTATGTGTCCATGGCCCCCCCTCAGTCTGAGACAACCTACAGTTCTCTCCCTGCTTCTGCCCCAACTAGCTGTGGGCTCTATTCCCATAGAGCACTGTCATGCTTCTGTAGTCCTCTGAAATAAATCATGGGAGGAATATTAGAATCATATAATGTTTTGAGTTGAAAGGGACCTCTAAAGATCATCTAGTTTCAATCCCTATGCCTCGGGCAGGGACATCTTACACATCTTTCACTAGATCAGATTGGTCAAAACCCCATCTAACCTGGCCTTCCATGCTTCTAGGGATGAAACATGCACAACCTCTCTGGGCAACCTGTACATTAAGCAAGGCATTACCTGTCAAGTCAGCACAGTTCTTGCAGAATCATCGACCTTCCCCATTGCCAAAAGTGCAAAGTTTTTCCAAAATCAGAACTCTGAGCATAACAAACCTCTCCAGGCTGAGCATAGGATGCTGCAAAATATTTATTAATTATTCAGTTCAAACATAATTGCAGTTATCTACAGCTAGTTGTAACGACTGCTCCCTCTGATAAAAAGCCCTTCTTTTAACTGCTAATACATTTTCCAAAGATACTGTTTAAGTTAGTACTGTTTACCTAACTAAGTTTAAGGGAAAAATTTCTACAAGTGACAGTTTTTGCATGAAAAACTCTGCTTTTGCAGTGCGCATACTTCACTTTCCTTACAGTTGGTCTTGCCTGAACTTTTGCACAGCTCACAAACTGGGAGACATTGTCCAAGTCTTCCCCAAACAGCCTTGGAAGTTTTTTTATCCCCAAGGATGTCCCAAAATTGGGGCACATGAACTGGACAATGTGCACCATTGCATGAGGACTGTGGTCACAGTCATGAGTCAGCCCATGCTGACAAATAAATAAGAGAATTTCAGTGGAAATAAAAAGGAATAGTTAAGAAAAAACAGCAGTCATGGCTGTATATGCCTTCACCACATAGCCCTTGAGCTAGCTGCTCATGTGAGACGTTTTACAGAGCAGCCATTAATAGCAGGATTGGGAGTTCCCTTGTTCTCAGATTATGGCAGGCATTACTGACACAACATGAAACCAATTCATTGCCCAAAACCTGCCAAGAGCACCAGAGCGTGAGGCGGCATGGGAGTAGCCCATGACAAGTGCTGGACTGGCCAAGCACTGGTCTCATCATTTGGAGGCCAGAGATATGGATGCTGACTTACCTTAGTGAGCTCTGGCAGTTTCAGGATGTTCTCCAAAAGAATAGGATGGCCCCTGACAGGCCAAGCCCTGAGAGCGCTGGCTGGGCAGCACAGCCATGCTGGACACTGCTCCCTCAGGGGAGAGCCGAGCACTGAGGGGTGCAGGGCAGCAGCTGAGGAAATGGTGGGAAAACCCCAGAGTGAGCAGGGCCCAATTGCGCCTCTCTGGGCAAATGGCCTGCAGGTGGGAAATGGCCCGCAGGTGGGAAATGACAAAGCTCGCTGCAGGGGCAGTGCAGCCTGGCCTTGCTGCCGCAGGGGCTCCCAGAGACTGAAGTTCAGCATTTCCCTCCAAATTCCCAGTCACTTCTCTTTCCTCAACTCAACTGTCATTCTCTCTCACTCCTGGGTGTGAGCCCTTGGCACACAAGGTGGCACAGGACCCAGCCTTCTTGTCATCAGATCAGGGACTGTGAGCTGCTACTCTCAGCCTCCTCCAAATGACAGGAATGGTCAGGAAAGTGATGCTAGGACTGCAGCTGTGTCCTTCCACATGCCTGAAGCACGCATGAAGGTGAGGTGGCCAGAGGCCCTCACTCCAGGGCTCTGCAGTCTTGAAGCCTTCTGGATTTGACCATAGCTACCAAGAAGTTGTTTATCAAGGATTTCTCTCTCTCTCTTTTATTTTTTTTTCCTTTAAAATTAATATTTTATCTCTCGGTATAAGGGTCTAGTCAGCTATTATCGTTCGATTTTGACCAAGTGAAGTTTCTGATTAGAGACCTGGTCATGCTATAAGCAGGTGGCTGCTGGTCTCCAGAGATCAAAAGCAATCCAGCTCCATCAGCCATCAAACCTGGGAGCTTGTCCTTTCAGCAAAACTTGACTGATGATACTGTAGTTTCAGCTTGTCTCCAGAGTCCTTCACCCCAGCCCCTCTGCACCCAGATGGAACAGGGCCATCACCTGCTTTTCCATGGGTGTTCAGAAGGGCTGGCTTGGCCCCTGGGTGTGACAGGAGTTTTCTGCTCCTTACATGAGCCTATTACCTCCTCAAAAGCTGCTTTCTCCCTCAGCAGTATGGTTATTTTTCTGGATGTTTTGCCTTCCACTCCTTCCTTGTGCCCCAGAGCCCATGTGCCCCAGCTCCTTGTCAGCTGCTGTGAGCTCCAAGTAGCCATGCCACCCTCATTCCTTCTGTCCGTTCCATGGTCCCCAGCCCAGGGGACAAGGCAGATTGCAGGAAGGGAGCAGGTCTGCACCAGTACCTTGCTGGAGTAAGCTGAAGCTCCTAGTCTCCACCAGTTTCCTTGAGGGTTTAGGAGGAAGACGGAGCTCCTCCAGAGCCATTGCTGTGGGTTGCTCATGGTGTAGGAGGTGCACAACATGAAGTGAAAGCTGAGGGAGAAAATATGTGGGAAGATTTGTCTTTAGTTTTAATACACATAATTTAATTGCCTCTTGGCCTGCCAGCTGCAGTCAAAGACCCTATCCCCTAGCACCACTCCTCCTGTTCCTCTACTCAAAGTTGTTTTTTGGATGAGGATGTTTGGGTCCAAGAGGAACATGGACATCAGTCATGGCTTTGCTGCCCACCAACTGCAGCAATAATTCAGTCTGCAGCTTCTCAGTACCTCTGTGTTTTATTAAATCCTTTTGGCAGGTTCTGAATTCCTCCACATAACTTGTTATGTATATTCTGAGAACAGCATTGATAAATGCTATCCCCTAAAATAAAATCAGTGGTGGTTCCTGCTCTCTTTGTTTGTTTTACTGAGTGTTAGAGAGCACAGAGCCAGCTGGGAACAGGGGAGGGAGAACATTAACAGGAACAAAAGATAATAGGGGAACTTTCATTGTACCTACAAATATATTTGCCAAAGCATGTCACAAAAGAAAGGATTGAGACAAAAAGAGAGAAAGGGACAAAGGAAGATGAAAATGTGCCACAGGTGGGGAGAACACTAAAAACACCACCCACTCCAGTGCCAAAAATCTCAATTTAAAGGTGACAGGTGTGTAATTTTGTTTTAAAGGCACAACCACATCACAAAAGAGATGCTGGCAGGTTTAGAAAATAAATGCCAAATGTGTTCAGTCTTGTCTTTGAGCAGTGTTTCTTTTCAGTTGTCTTTTGCTTCTGTAAATTTTATTTAGTTTCCTGTGCTTTCCTTGCCAGTTCTGTCAGAGCTGGCCACAGATCTGAGAGATGCTGGCCTGTCTCTTTTCTAACGACTGCCTGAGTTCTTTGCTTTGCTCAGGGCAGGTTACTTGTTCCCAAGCAAGACAGGCCCCTGTGTGCTTTAATTGCTTTGCAGCCACTCTGGCACCAGCTAAGGTCGCTCTGAGTGACTGCATTGGGGAAACAGCGTAACTCCAGCCAGCATTACTGCATCGGGTTTTAAAATGCAAAAGGAGCAGAGACTCAAGACAGAGCATTACAGACACCTCTCCACTTAACTAAACTTAGAGCAAATATGAGCCTAAAACTCAGCCATTGCTTTTTATGGTCTTGTCTCCTTTAAACTTGAAACTCTTCTGTTTAAGAAACAATGGTGCAGAGAAAGTGTCTCTGCAGTGACATGCTCCCTACTGCACTTGGCAATTTTGCCATTTTGTTCCTTCTCTGGATCAGGCATAGGATAGGAACTGAGGTGGATATTGGACATCATCCCGGAAAGTCTACAAAACAGCTAGGACTCAAGACTATGAACTGTCCCACTGATAACAATCTGACCCTTAATATGACAGAATGTTTTTTAGGTCTGGAGAAAACCCTCTAAAACATTCTTTTGTTCATTTATATTCATCCCTATAGGATTTCCCTATGAAAAATGGAGCCTGGGACAAAAGGCTGGAGTTTCCTTTGGAGGACAAGTCATCGGAACATCCATATCCAACCATTACCTCTCTCCTCCCACTTTGGAATTCCTTGGTAAGGACTGGGTTTTACATCCTGATGGGAGTAAATTTCTGAAAATAGGAAGATTATACTGACTTCTGGGCAGATTTTTCAGAGATTTATGGAGAGTGTGATGTGTCCTTACCCCACTCTTGGATATTCTACAAATGGAGGTCTCTGAGGAAGGGGTCTTTGAAGTGAGCATTTCCACCCCAAACTGTGAAAGGTACTTACAGAGAAATTTCTGTATATTCTTCAGAGAGGTTGGCACTCGTGACATTAGATGCAACCAGACATGACTTGCAAATATTACCTTAAAGCAATTCACTCATTTCCTCCAATGAACTGTGCAATTAAAAATGTACCTAAGGAGTGTTATAAATACACATCTATGTCTTGACTTCTCTTCCCAGGAAGCTCTAGCTAATCCTGAGTAAGTAATCTGGCTCCGAACTGAAACTGTCAGATGAAAAAGAACAATCGAAATATTTTAAACTATTGCTTTTTATTATAATTACACCGGAGCACAAATAAATAAGCACTAAATTATTGTAAAATATTGTCGATGCACTAAAGAAAGCAGAATTGATCTTCAAACAACATCTTATTACTTCAGAAGTATCAAAGTACATTTAATTACATCTTACCTAAAAAAATCAAGTACAAAAATGAAAAGAAAATTAATATGTATTTATACTGTGTATATAGAAACGGCTAAGAATATATGATTACAGTTAGCCTCTAGCTACTCCTTACTCCTACACAATCTCAGGCACATGCCTGACAAATTCTAATGAAATATGAAAAAAAAGCAACATGACATTCAATTTCAAGATATTGGTAAATGTATTACATTGTAATGAACACAGAATGATTTCATTTTATTTAAAAACCCTGTCATTTAAAAACATAGTGCCATTGTCCACTTCAAAAGAGACAACCCAAACAAACAAACAGAAAAATCCCATACCATTTGATACCATTTGCTTTGTCAAAAGGAGCAATAAAGTAGACATACATTGGCTAATATACGTAAACACATTTTTAGTGCAAGAATAACAAGACCTGTGACTTTACTGTGCTTTCTTGAAATCACAGTGCACTTTACACAAATTGCTACACTATAATGTTCAACTTCAGGAGTTTAAAGCAAAATAAGTGCATACCAAACAATTTCATATATACAGTCTTCGCAAGTGTGTGTATATATGTGATCTGTATGTATATACAGATTGCATATTTATACAGACTACAGCTTTAATGACTGTGTGTAACTAAGCACTGTCATTGACCCTGTGACACAGAGACTGTTGAGACATGAGGTGATGTAGGGAATGTTTGACACTGGCATGCTCTCGGCAGCACGATGGGGTGGGTCGGCAGTCACGGAAGGGGGCAGTGGCCTATGTCCTGCTCTGGCTCTGTCCGTGACCTTGGAAACAATTCCACATGAGCCTCACTTCCCTCCTCTGTAAAACAGTTCTCGTGCGCGTGAGGTTTAGTTCACGTTTCTAAAGTGCTTTGAAGGTAAGTGCTAAGTTGTATTTTACTTCTTAGTGTACTGTCACAATTTAAAACAAAAAGCCATTGTTTCCACAGGATACAATGGAGGTCTGGAAGCACATGGGTAGCTCTTTAGGAAGGACAACATAAACAGTACTGAGCAATAAAATTAAAAGAGCAGTGTTAGGGTGGGCTAAGTGTACGCGCAAGTCTGCTCAGGACAAGAATGCTTCAGTTCCCTGATCGTTATTCCTATTACGTATCGATATGAAGAGGACACAAGATGAAGAAACACGACTAAACACATCACTGTTTACATTAATGCGGTGTCTTCCCCCAAAGGGCCTGGCACGGCAGAGCCTGTGTGTACCCCCAGGTCTGGACCACAAGATCGATGCTTCAGTAGCAGGTTGTTAATGGAATTGGTCCAGAAAGAGACCAGTGCAGGGAAGGAGCATCAAGACTGACTGAACTGGCTCTCGTTATGTCACCAGAGACTTGATTCAGCTGGGGGAAATGGCTGAGCTAAGTATTTTGCATGTGGTTATGAAAACCTCTTCTCTTGTCACATAACAAGGAAGACAAAGCACAAACACTTTCTGAACTATGAATGAACCTGTTATCTCAACAGATTTCTCACAACCAACAAGTCGTCTTCTTTCCAGCAGATTCTGAAATTTTGCAAGATGTCTGGAGTTTTTCTTCTGCCATTTTCTTTCTTTAAAAAAGAAAAGAGAATAAGCAGAATATACAGTTGGTGTCTTTTGGACGTAACATGTGTTCAAAGATTCCTTCACAGCCTCTGAGTTTTGTCACATCTTCTGTCACTGTGACTGTGAGGGGCTCTTTAAATCTGCATTTCAACTGTACCCATTCCAGTCACTGTATATTCATAACACACACCAGTACTCAATGCACGTGGATATATACGTATTCACACACCTATGAGTATATATAGAGAGATACATGCATATATACATATATATGTGTGTACACATATGCATATATACATATAATGCTAATATACATACACACATATAAACACACACTTTATCTTTTACAGAAATCTCAGTTTGGACATCAAAATATACATTAATTAGTTATAAAATATTTCAAAACTTTATTTCAGAGGCTGAAAAGAAACTATGACTGATAAAGCATTACTCAAACTCAAACTTTAGCAATATAGATTAGAAAAACCTTCTAAAATTTGTCATTTTTGGTTTTGTTTTGATCAGCAATTACAGCTGTGGCAATACTGTAGATATTAATTGCAAAGAAAAGCCAATATAACAAGAAGTTTCAAACAACACACCTTTTCTTCTTGGTGAAAATAGTATTAAAATTATTGTTTTAAAGAGGGGCTTTTGTGCTGCCAAACTTCAGACACATAGAAATTTAAATATACAAAATATATGTCATAGATATTTGTTTGTTTGTTTGTTTGTTTTTACCCCTACTCCACAGCAGTACAAGTTTCCCTCGTCTTCAACAGATACATTTGGAAGATATTTCAACGCATGAATTTCACCCTCATAATCAGGATAAGCCATCTCTTCCTCCTGTTAAAACCAGGAGGTCATAATTCTTTGGTCACGACATAATATTCTGTTAAAATGGGTGTGATATCACACAGGAATGCAAGCCAATTACAGAAGCAGCTGGGAAGACAACACAGTACACCCAGGAGAAGGTGTTAGGTGGGCCTCTGCTTCAGACTGCATGAAATGGAGAGGGATTTCCCCACCGGCTTTCAAGGGGTCTGAATTTGTAAATAACACAAGGAACTCTGACACAGCGCAAAGCAAGTATGTGTTGCTGGATTTAAAAATAATAAACATGTAAACAGATTCTGTCGCCTTTATGTTCTGGGCCAAAGACAGACGTGGACAGGAACCGTGGCGGCAGTGCC
This sequence comes from Indicator indicator, assembly GCF_027791375.1. Taxonomy (NCBI): domain Eukaryota; kingdom Metazoa; phylum Chordata; class Aves; order Piciformes; family Indicatoridae; genus Indicator; species Indicator indicator. The sequence continues at coordinate 4,275,207 of NC_072022.1, read as the reverse complement.
ACTGCCTCAACCTGCCAAGCGACTGGGTCTCCCCGTCACGGGCTGCACGATGCCTAGTCACAGTGAACCATGGTCTCTGCTCGTCAGCGGAATCTAACGAAGGAAAGAGTTTGTGCTGCAGGCTTTGCTGCAGAAAATTTACCTTCTTGGCCAAATAATTTTTAACAACCAGGGCAATTAATCTGATTAATTTTATGGGAAATTTGATGCGGAGGAATTCATATTTTTACATGCAACTTGGGCATCCACATGAAGCACTTTTATTTGCATTGCTTACAGTTTTGCTGTTTCCCACCAAAACTCTCTCTTTTGTCCAGGTCTCCTCCCCGAAAAGCTAAGGACATCTGACGAGTACAACTCCAAGTAACTTCTGCAGCCCTAGCACCAAGTTGCTTTGCACATTGTCTCACTCAACCAAAAGTACAACTGTATGCTTTTGTACAGAGGCCAGATCTAGGCAGGCAAGAAATAAAATAGTGGCAGCAGGGTATTCGGGAGGGGGAACATTAGAATACCACATAGAAAATAGGTAATAAAACAGTATAACAGTAACTTTATATAGTAAAATTCTTCATAAATTTTTGAATTTATATATATATATATTTAAACAGTGTATTAGTTTGGGTGCTTTCAATATATTGGTGAAATATTTACATTTTGATATCTTCTGGATCCAAAAAAATCCTGGATAAATATGTATGTCTTAATCCAGTTGGAAACTTAACTTTCTCTCTCTCTCTCTGGACAGGTGAGCACTGTATTGGTGTGGTGTTCTCCTAGGAATTTCAACACCTGTGGGTAAGTCTTAGGTTAGAGCCTTTGCCTTATTAAGAGAGCAGGCTACCTGTGCATGGTGCACCACAGTGGAGAGGACATCCTCCACACACCTGTCAAATGGCAGTGTCCCAGAAAACAGTCTGTTGTTTGGAATAAGGAGGAGGGCTGTATTTCTTGGTCCCAGTATTCTTCTTCCAACTGGGCAAAATAGGCATGCTGTCCTGTTTGCAGAGTCCCTTCTCTGATTTCTGCCGAGCTTTTATTTCTTTGCAGAGGCAGCGCTTCTTCTCAATCATATCCAGCATGGTGTGGTCCCCTTGCAACCACTGCATACACGTCACCTATTGGGGAGAGAGAGATAAAAAAGAAGGAAAAAGAAAAGAGGGAAAAAGTATACAAATAACTGTTTGGTGATAGGGTGAATATGTTGTTTCTTTGCAAAGTTAACATAACTCCTTTTTGAAACACTGATTTGTCTGATGAACAAAAAAAACTCTATGCCAACAACAGGAATAAAATCAGTATTTATTTCTAACCACTACTTTGAAAAGAAAAAGATAATAAAAGGTCCCATTTTTATTGTTTTCAGAGCATTGAAAGCTAAGACAAATGTTTTCAGCAGACTAGCACAGCTTGGATTTTAAATGATGGAATAGATATTGAAAAGTCCTAACAGAAAACTCCTAACAGAGTCCTGAAGTTGTGGAAATGAGAAATTCTATAAAGTGAAACCCATGTTTTATATTGCTCTCTAAATCCAATCTGTCACATTAAAAGTGTGGTATTAACACTTCTGAGTATCAAGCTAAATATAACTCCATGTTTAATTTTGTTAAAATGATTTAACGAACTCCATGTGAATTATGTGTATTAACCTATCCTATTCTGTGGTGATGCTTCATTAACTGAAAGGCACCAAGAGCTTAGAAATTTCATGTTTTCATGCATGCACAATATTTGAAAACATGATCCTGATCCAAAAAAATGAGGTTAGCATATGCTGAGTTGCAAAGACTTGCCACAGCCCCTCTGAAGCTTGAGAATGTGGCTTTGAGTTCAGCAGGGTGCTCCTATGATTGGAAATGCGTGTGCCTTCAAAGGTTGTTGATCAGAACTCTAACCACTGACCCTAAACTCTTGTGAAGGCCTCATAGTGCTTGGATGACACCTTGTCCACCTGCAAATCAGAAAGCTTCCTCTCCAAACTTACTTTTCAAATTTGAACTAATGTCTTGAGTCTCCCAGCATTTTTTTTCCACATTAGTCATAAATTAAGGACTCATGTGTAAGCAAATGCACGCCACGCATTCATGGGGTTGTCCAACCGCATCTCTGGTGTTGTCATGAAAATGCAAGCTCACAGCAATACTTTGGCAGTGTTTTATGATTCCTGGGAGAAATGACTGGTTATTATTAAGACTATTTCAGTACATTTAATAACGCATATGCCTTCTGTTTGCAAATCTTAGAATGCCAAGTGCGGGCATGTTCCTAGAACTGGGGACTCATCTTAGAAGCCAGAATAGAAATTTCCATTGATCTCAGTAGGTTTTGTGGTCAGCTGGGAGCATACTTAGCAATTATTGATGAATAGAGATGAATAGCTGGAAACAAAGCAAAAGATATAAACCTGAGCAAGACTACAAAAAAAAAAAATTAATAATAAAATATGTACTTGATTAGCAAGTACAGAGAAGGAATGAGAAGACTTGTTCTGTATTCATACAGAAAAGTAAACAGAATACAGAAATGTGTCAATCTTTTTAAATACCTTTGTGGGAAAAAAAAGCTTTTAAAGAGTGACATGGGATAAAAGAATTTCAGAAAGAATTGCTTTTATCCTGAAACAAACCCACCTTTACCTTATATATCAGATAGTACTTTGAGTAAAATGAGTTTAAACCACAACATGAATTTTGTTCTTGAGTGTTCTTATGGATTTAGAATTACACAGAGAATCTATCTGCAACATGTCCTCCTGAATGGCTGAGCTAGAAGTCTTCTGCAAGTCTGCCCTGCCTGCTCTTCCTAGGCAAATACTTATTTTTAATTTCAGGAGTGATCTAATGTTTAGTACAGGAAGGTATGAGGCATCTTATTCACCAAAGGGACGCTTCCTCTCCTTGGGTGCCCAAGTCTAGCCCAAACCTTGCTTACTGGACCAGAGATACTCTTCCCATCCACTGGTTCCACCTCAGCTCCACCCAAGGCTGAGTTCCTGCTACTCTACTTATAATTGATGGGGTAGTACTTACACGGCAGTGTCTTCATTTTGGCTGGGTCCTCCTAAGTGGAGTGGGACAAGGGCACAGTCTGCACGCAATTAATGACACAACATATTCACCACATACAGCTGCATGCTAGTTTCTGGGCTGGATTTGGTGACAACGGTGCTTGAATGCAGGTTTCCTCTTCCAGGCATCAGGGAATGCCTTCTCTTTTATAGCCCATCATGTGAGCAAACAAAGCATGTGGCAACACCAGGTCCTTACAGCCACCATGCACCACAAGCACCACCCACAGCATGTACCACAGTCACTGTGAGGGTGTTACATCAACATCACCCCCATGCTCATCACTGTACACAGGCAGTGCTGTTGACAGCATGGTGTCCTTCATGGGATCAGGGGAGAGGAGCACAATTTTGACACACTAAGCTCTAACATACCAGTTGCAACTTCCCTAAGATAGAAATGGTGTTGCTGAATGTATCAGTTAGACAAATGCTCTGCCACCCGCCACGAAACAGCCCCTAAAATAAAACTGGGTGTAGGCAGCTCCAAAATCCTTTTTTATTCTAGCCACCATATTGTGTTGCAGTTGGTGAATCAGTTATTATGAATAATTTGAGGTTTTTCCACTTTCCTAGACACAGATTTCCAAGACTACTTGTGATTTTCTTAATGTTGTTTTTGTTTGATGGATAAGTCCTTCACACCAGCATCTTCTTAGATGTACTGTCTGCATGGTACATTGCTCTTCTGTAACTGCATCCAGGTGATGGCCTCTGAAGCACAAACATACAGAGCTGGTATGTGCAAAGCCCTTTGCTAAGATAGACTAAGTGAACGTATATGATGTTGAAAGGCTTGGGGGAAAATGCTTAAAAGTGAGAACAAATGTTAAAGGGGTTTATTTGATAGTTTTGCCTGGTTCTGATGTTGACATGCAACAAAACAAAAATGTACTGAACAAGGGTGCATGCCTCAAAGCTGCAAGACAGACCTGAGAGGGAAACACCCATTTGCAGCTCAATGAACTACAGATATGACAATAATTGTGTTGCTCAAAGACTGTTAACTAACTTTTCAGTGTATCCTAGACAAATGACAGGCACTAAGGCTCATAAGCCAGTCCTCACACAGATATTTAATCACATCAGTAGCCCTCAATGACTTCAGTAGGGCCACTGAGGTTTTTAACATTAGTTGTTTTAACGCTGCAGACTTAGGACGAATCCTTCCTGTGACTGAATTAATGGTGCTCACGCTTAGTTCCAGTGCTAATATTTTTCATATCCTCCCTCCTTTCTGGCTTCAACCTGCTCCGCTGGCCATGACCAGGTTGTTAATAACCTTGATATATCATAACAGGGGATTTGTTCAGTGCAAGAGGCACAAAAAATAATGATATTACAACTTAATTTATGGGGAAAAAAAACCCTAGAGCATTCATCACATTATACAGCTATAAAGCTCTCCTGTTCGTGGAAGATTCCACAGCACATTAGAAGCAGTACTCATACTACACTGTGTCAGAGCTCAGCTGAAGATGGAGGTGTAGCAGGCAGGCACAGAATGCATCATTGCTGGATGTAACAGCCAATGGGACACAGGACAGGACAAGCAAAGTTGGTTTTGACTGAAAGTCTTGGCCCACAGCCTGTTCTTATTGAAAACAGAAGAAGAGCCAGCAGCTAATGGTAGGATGGTAAGAAGAGATCTCTGGAGACTCAGGATGCATATGAGGTACTATGTCACAGAATCACCTTTTGATGATATTTCTGGGTTGTACATCAATTTTTATTTGGATGGAATTTTTACTGATTCAGTTATCCAGAGTTTAAGACACTCTCTCTCTCTCTCTTTTTTTTTTCCCCACATGTCAGAGTAAGAAATTGAAGGAAAACACCATCCAAAGGCCCAGAAGCTCAGACATTCACCTAGGTTGGGGGTAGGCTCAAATTCTTGCTCTTAAGCAGGCAGTAAAAACTGTGGAAAGACCTGGTGTGTTGGAACCATAGAGAAACACAGAGTGGTTAGATAAATTCTCCCACTTCAACGTGTCTGAGTGCAAGTATAGATAAGGATGTCTCACGACTTCCTGGTAAACACTGTAACCCTTTCATTATTCATTATTCTCTCTTTTATTTTTCAAAAATCTTTAAAGTTGCAAGCTTGAACAAGAAAAAGTAAGAAAGTTCTTCCACTCCACAAAACTGAATTCTTCAGTATGCTTTTAATACCAGCTTTCTGAAGGCCTTAGGAGAAACCAGTCTATGTTGCCATTATCCCTTTACTACTTGCCCTTATTTTTCTGCTATTTTTATTACCAAAACACTGGAAGTGAATTTTATTAAGACCTATAACACACTTTCAGATTCAATGTTGGCAGTGCTACAGACAAGAGGCAATATTGTAAAACTATCTTTCAACTAACAAAAAAGAACAAGTTGCTACACATCCTCAGAATAAAGCAGAATGTTTTGTCTAAGAAAACCTTTCTAAGCAAAAAAACAATCACTTTTGGTGAGTGTTTTAATGCTTTGTGAAGATCTAAGACAAAAAACTAGACCAACTAGTTCCCTGCTCTGCAAAGTGCAACTGAGGTATTTTTTTGGATGGGTGCCTTCAATAGAGGTGAGCCTATCTTCATTTTTTCTTACCTCACAGGACTGAAAGTTTGAATTCAGAAAGATAAGCAGCAGTCCTGGTGGCTTGCAAATATAAGTATTGCTTAAATTAGATTTCCCTTAGCTAGATCCCAGATTTGTCTTGGAGCAGAAGTTTGATGGGCAGAACATCTACAGTTCCATTGCTCCTAGAGGACAGGCCCTGGAGCCAGAGGTGAGTATCTGCCATAGCTCTCTGTCCCTGGGATTATCCAGGGATAACTCAAAACAGGCTTTGGGGAACAGACTTTGACTCATGCTGCCAGGAACTCCCTGGTATCACAGTGGACTATTTCTGTTTTCTATGGCCATGGCATAGGCTCGGCCCTGGCATAGGCTTGACCCTGGCCATGGGCACCCCTACCACTGCCCAAAGAATGATGCCATAGCAGCTCCTGCCAGTGTTGGGCCATGGCAGCCTGCACCAGCAAATCCATGAAAGTGCTCAAGATACGGGACTATAAAACAAGAAAAATAAACGTAAATGAACAAAGTTCTTAACTAATCAGGATAGTTTGGTTTGGCAAAAAGAGTATAGTCACAGATGGAAAAAGAAAGAAGAAAATATTTTCCACTAATGCAATTAAGCAGCTACTGATGGACATAACTTTGTATACCTGCTAGCTGTGGTCACCAAGCAGAGCAAAGCACTTGTCTCTTTTGTTTGGTGACTATTCACAATGTGAGATAAGGTTTTCTGGCCCTTCAGGAACTGGACTTTCACCATAATGGGCAGCAGGTGAAGTGCTTCAGTAGATCTCTGCTACTGAATTTATGTGTATGCTGCTGAAAAAATATGCAACCTGTAAGTTATACACAGAGCAAATGATCCCATGTAGCTTAGTCTTTCCAAATGAAAACATGAGGGATGGGTGTGAAAAGCAAAACCTGGACTGAAAATATATAGAGAAAAATCCTCAGTACCAGGCCTGGGACTCGCTCTCAGGTATGATACATTTTACTTGCTTCTTTATGACACAAATAGCTTCATAAATGGTAAAAAGACACAGGTACTACAGAAGTTCAACTCATACCCTCTTGTCTTGAACTGAGCCCCATGTAATGGCTTATGCTGGGACCAGAGAAGAGCAAGGGTCAGGAACGATTCTGCTCCACCAAAGTCAAGCTACAGGGATGGAGTGTAGGTAGGATAAAAAGTAATGCTAATTCTTGGTGCTGAGGGACAGCTGTGCTGAAATTGCAGAGGTTAGGGGCTGAGGAAGATGTGCCCATGTGAGTGCCTCCCTCTCCTGCTGAAAGGGCAGAGAGGCTAACTTAATTTATAGAAAAGAGGGATCACATCACACATATGTAATCATGGATATTGGTGCAAACTCCCTTTCCTTTGTGACAGCTGTGTATCACAGATAAAATGAAAGCCCAACAGCTCATGTCAGGCTGTAACGAAGTGAAACCAAATGCAAAGTATAATGAAATAAAAAATATCATCAGCATTTGGAGGAGATTATCAGAAATGTCTCCAACATCTGTAACCAAAGCAATCTCTTGCAGTGCAGGCTGTGTGCAGTGCTACATATCATTCAGCAGAGCCAAGCATGCTGCTTTGTCTGGGCAGGCTACAGTAAGTGAAGAAAAAAGGCTTTCTGAAAGCCACTTACCATCCTTGGGGAGGAAAAGGTCCTCCCTCTCCCTCGCCTGCTCTCAGACAGGAGTTTCCAAACTCTTTCCCATTGACGACACTTTCTCACGTACAGATGGGTACCATGGGGCAGGGTACAGCATTTCCACTCAGGAGGGTGTGAAATCCCACTCCTCGAAGGTAGTTGTGTGCCATGGGTGCAAGTGGTGGAGGGCTATGTTAAGTAGCAGCAGTTACTTCGTGATCTGCTATCTGATACTCTTAGCTTGATGTAGAAGTCCTTTTAGCACATGTTCGTGAAAGGGGAGTTATCCAAGGCAGAAGTTCAGCCAGAATCGGATTTCAGAAATTCTGAGCAGTGAGATTCTCACCCATGTGAAGCCCACAGGAATATACTGGCTAACTTCATGGATCTAAGATTTTGACTGTGGTTTGTTCAAAACACTATTGAAAAAAAATCTAAAATGGTTTAAAAAGTCTTTGGAAGGTCCCTTGGGAAATTATGTTGGGCAAGATTTCTTTCACTAACCATTGCACTGCAGTTGAATGGTTCTGCTTCCGATGGCTGCAGAGTCAGTAAGCGTGGGTAGAGCTACAGGCTAAATCTGTAGGCATTTCCTGTTTGGAATAATACTGACAAGAAAGACAGTGGAATTTGGCCCAGGATAGTTGTTCATACAGCTCTGTACTCTTAACCTGTTCTCCTGTTACTGTTAAATTCAAAACAACAATTGATTATTAACACAGAGGTGATTTAAAATAACAGCACATTCAGGAGCACACAGGATGTGCAAGGTGAGCTGTGAAAGCAGACACTCCTCATGTGATTTGTAGTGCAGAAGGTGTTCTGTGACATCAGCATGAATGAACCTGTGCATTCACAAGCCCACTCAAGGTGTTGAGCACTACACAAACTACTATTTCTGGCCTTCCACAAATCCTTCTTTTTAAGGGACACAAGTAACACCTCTATTTTCCCTCTAAGCCCTTGGGAAAGAATTCCCCCTGCTCATGCATCTTAATTTGGACAAAACAGTTGGGCAGGAAGGAGCACTTTGTAATCTTACCCTTTATCTGACATTAAAAGAGTTCACTGACATCTGCTATTTCCACTTTTGAAACTGTACATGCATCTCATTCTAGGACTATCGGAATGCTTGCATTGCTGTGCTTAAAGGTTTGATTCACACTGCTCTAAATGTCTAAACTTCTGGAAATTCGTTTTCTTACAAATGATACTACTACAGAAATAAAGCAAAATTAGGGTCCCTGCAAGAACTGTTCTACCACTTAATGTAATCATACAGTGCAGTATTGGAATAAAACTCTGGACACCCTTTTTCAAACCCAGGACTCATTAAAAGTCTTGTTAAAGTCTTATGCTGTATGGCCTGACTGATCCACCACTTAAAAACAACTGACAAGAACCTTTGGAACTCCAGGGATTCCAAAAGATTCAGGATTACAAGCAGTTAATACTTACCTTAAAATTAAATTAGCAAATGGTGAATAAACCTTCATCACCCTTGATTCCAGACCTCAAGTTTTATGATTCGTTGCTTCCAATTACTTAAATGTCACAGTCATTTTACACAGAGCCAGCCCTGCACACACTGCTATGCCTCCAATTTTCCAGTAACCCTTGGATTATTGCTGAGGATATTGATAAAGCAAATTTAAATGATAAATTCACCCTCCTGCTTTCTATATTTATACTGGTAATAAGTCTAGATGTATATCTTCCTGACCTCTTATTTGGAAATGTTTTCTTCTCACCTAAGCTTGCTTTTAAACACCAAACAACCCTCTGAAATACCTGCTTGATTTATCATTAATTAACACACCCTGTAAACGCTAGTACATTTAAAGTAAGAGCCTGTAAAGGTAGCCTGCATGCAAAGTATTCTCATACATCTCATTTATGCAATGGATCTCTTATTGAGATCGCTCATGAAGAATCAAAGCTTAATCTACATCCTTTTTTAAGCAGAGAATACAGAACTCAAGCAACACACTACACTACATCCAGTTATTCACTGCAAAACGGAAAGGATAATTCAATATTGTATTAGGTCAGTCACAGGACAGAGCACTTGGCTACAGGCCAGTGACATAGACATCTACTGCTAACTGCATTTTACAGTACAGCTTCTGCAGGGTAGTACTCTGATGTTCTAGATTCCTTCAGAGTTTTCTCACCCTGTCTCCACAACTCTCTTTCTTGCTGGAGGTTGCAGCTCTTCTGCATCTATGCCTTAACTGCTTATGAATCAGCCTTAAAACAGGGGGACAGTTTGAGACAGTGACCTCAATGACCATTACAGGCGGCCCTGCCTGTGACCATGTCTACAGTACAACACAGCTGTAATTAGGATTTCTCACTCTAAATCATGGCAGTTTTGAAAAGCTGACAGATCCTAAATCTCTGACTGAGATGAACAACCCTATCCCCTTTTGCCTTAAGAGGTGTCATGGTGCAGTGAGAGTTCCCGGTGGACAGGATTCTTTTCTCCTTGAGATCCAACGCCTACAGGCTGCAAAAGCTCTCGTGTACAAAGGAGCTGAAGACAGCAGGGTGCAGGCTTCAGATACTGCTTTGGAACACCCACCAGAGACTAGGAAGAACCCAGAAATTGAGCAGAAATGAGATCAAGACTTTGGAAGAATCAAGAACTAAGAGAAAGTGGACATTGAGTCCCATCCTAAAGTTACAAAATGTGACATGTGGGGACCCCACAAACTTCTTTAATTTCATCATTTCTTTTGACCTCATTTTTTTCCAAGCCAAAAACACATACGTGAGCTCTTACTACTCAAGTCAGTGCTGGGACTCAGGATTTAAGTAACTGTTGTTGCTGTGACAGATGAAGGACCTCAGCACACTAGGCTGCCAGCAAAGTCCCCAAATCTTTCTATTTCTCTGGCATTTTCAAGCAAATGCACACAAGGGTAATTTTAAAATAAAGTGTAAAATTATCAAAAGAATATATGAAGGGAGAGCATACCTCAGTACTGAAAGGCCTAGTGCCTTTGGCTCCTCTTGTTTTATGTTAGGTGATCTAAGCACATAAATATCTTAGTTACAGACTGTGAGGTTGCTTTACAGATGAGAAATTCTGAAATATGCTCCTAGGTTTCTCCTTTCTCAATGGTGAAATTGATTCAACAATATTTTCTTAGACTAAATGCAATTTCTCAAGTATTGTGTTGGTTGTATAGAGGGAAAACATAGGAAAGCATGACTGAAAACAACACTGTAAGGAGATGATCGTATTCTTGTGGGTGATCACATCTTTTAAAGATGCATAAAAACATGATTAAAGACAGACATCTAAATTTATGATTACTTTCTTACTCCACTTTGAAATACAGTTAATGAACAGGTACTAGAGTTATAAACTGTCTTGAGAGCTTCAAAGAATCCAAACACATAAAAGCCTGCCTTCACATGAGGTATCATGTCTGCTGCATCCCTACAGCACCACCACCACATTTCACTTGTGTCAGGAACTGCTAAACAACGTAGTACCCAAATCTAATCCAAGCATGGTTTCCTGATAGGAGGAATAGCTGAGATACCAGCAAGGAACTGAGACTGGCACTCACATGCCTTAGAAAATGGGATTCACTGGGAGCAGCTGTTCCTGAACCTTGTTTCCGTTTATCTATTTACAAGGTGATCTCTGAAAGGACAGCACTGGCTGATAAAGCCTGTGACAGGGAACCAGCATGAGCTCGGTGAGAAGACTGAGCGCACCAGCACTGACTGCTGAACCAGGGCTTTGCTCGCAGGCTGTCATGCATGGAGTGACCAGGTAAACTTGACTGAGCTTAGGGTTGAATTCAAGGTCAGACATCCAAAGCAGGGTTGAAAAGTAAATATCCACCTTTAGAGGAAGGGCAATTCAGTTTCGTGTTACAAACTGTAAAGTAGTATCAAAATGCTGGTTTATTCTGATATGTTTGTGGTTTAAAGTTAGGCACAGGAAACAAGCAAAACCTAGAATGTGACCAATATTAATTTAAAAATGCATATTGCTATCAGACTTTATTTTCCCCTACTGTGAATTATACAGTCAGAACTATAAACCCCAGATAGTAAATTTTTTCAGACTAAAAAAGATGGGTCAATCCACAAGTCCAGTAATTGCCATTGACTTGCAAAGGTTTAAGATCACGCCTCTGGCCCATAAACACCAAGATGCATTAGTAGAACATGTCCTTTCCCCATCCTATTCTTTGGTGAAGAAAAGCATTCCTTTTACATTCTACTTATAGCTTATAAGTGAAACAGGGATTTGCCGTTGATGTGAGTGAGGTCAGAGTTTAATCATGGAAGTTTAAATTAAAAAAGGAAAAGGATTTTCTGCTATGTGATTTTAGTTGGAGTGAAGGTTCCTTTAGCAGTGGCTTTGCCATCCTAGGAGTTCCTCAGTATTTCCTGCACAAAGATCTGTCTTCTGAGAGTTTTCTGAGTAGCTGCTGCCACTCTGCTGCAGGAATTCACTGAGCACCGAGACTGGTTTGTCTGGACAAGCTAATACAAAGATAAAATTAACTGGAAAGGAAACACATTTATCACTGCTGGGTCTCATAGAGAAACACCTATGATTATCTTTGAAGCTCCAATTCAGTGAATATCAAACACATGCTCAGCTGGAAAATCTGTATCCGTCGCTCTCTTGATTTACAGGGATTTTTTACTGTTTAAGATAAGTCAGTGCTTTGCTGCCTCAAGGCCACATAACTGAGCCTTCCTACAGCTGGGTGGTGAATAAGATTAATTTACAAAAGGGCTAATAAATTATTGTTAGCTGTATTAACAAATGCCTAATTAGCAGACAGTTGCATGTTACGGTGGACTGCAAAGCGTATGAGGTCTGACAAATAGTGTTTGTAAAGTTCCCATAAAGTTGACTCATACCATATGATATTTTCACCCATTCCTAAGGCTCAGCTGTACAGCACAAGCTTTTCTGTCCAGGCTAAGGTCTTTCTATATTCAGCATTTATATGTGTAAAGTGTTATAGACACCTCTCTGATTTACTGCAAGTCCCTAGTGTGAATAAAATTGGAATATGTAGCACCAAAGTCCAGCTGGTTAAGGACATTTCTGAACCTGGGAGCTCTTAACCAATATAAGATACACAGAGACCCAAAACCACACAGTGCTGGTTGTTCTGCCACAGAAACCTCTCAGGAGAAACACAAATATCTTGGCCATTTGGGACCTGTTTGAATTTTTTTTTTTTTTTCTGAAGAAGAAGAAATCTTATCATTGGAAAAAGAATAATCTTTTAAAGTTCTCATTTAAAATACATGATGTCTTTATTTTCATTGTTTAACAAGACAAAATGAGAAGAAAAGTTATCAAGGTTATCAAAAGTGAGTGCTGGCATTCGTACCTCTTTATACTTTGCATACAGAGAATGTATATGAATAGCCACAGGTTTCCAGTGAAAGACTATGAAGGAACACACATACATACACAGAGCTATATAAACAACCTATACATACATACATGGGTGAATATACATACAGTATACAGACAAGATACTATACAGGTACAGTAAGTGCAATATACTGCGTAAGGCTCTACAAACACCAAAAGGCTCTGGTGAAATGGTGACAACCATGAGAACAAAGCTTGGATGGCTCAGGACTGAAGGCAGGCAGAGGGGGAAACCTCGCCGTTCTGTGCCGTGTTTTATGCGTCAGGCACACATGGCTCGAACGGAAACATGGTACAAGACATTCAGTTCCTAGACAAAAGAAGGCAAAAGACAGGCAGGAGCGCATGGAGGTAACAGAAATGCATATGAGCAGACAAGTTCTACCTAGGACACAGAATGTTTGCTTCATTTACAGAGAAAGCCTATATATAAACCCATGCTTTCAGGAATTCATGCCATTTTTATTTCTATTTTTTTTTCCTTAAAGAATATTATAAAATTCTTGCCCTGAGTTAAACATAAATACACACAGAAAGGGGAGGGGTTGGAGAAGGGGGGGAGAAATAAAGGAAATCACATGCATCTGGGGTTTTTTTAAAGTACTTTTTTTAACCAAGGCACAATGTCTTCAATAGTGGTTGCAAGACCATCTGAAATAACCTCAGCAATTGCTATTGTTCTGCTGCTGCATCCTTCTAAATGTGACTTAACTAATTGTTTGCACACAAGAGCCTCAGAACAAGTTTTGAAGTGAATTTACAATTTTTAGAAGAGAATAAGTAAATTTATGAGAAATGCCTTGAAGAGAGATTTCTTCGAGAGGGAGGAATGTTACCAAATTAAATTCCTTTAGAGGCAACTTACTATGTTTGGACTGAAATTATTTCACATAAATTACATTACATATTTGTTTAGTGCTACTGTGAGTTGCCACCTAGTTTTAGTAGAACTATGTACAATGTTGTAAGGGCAGCTAAACGAGATTAAGAATGTCCATCCCAACTCTATCAAAATCAGGTACAAACCCCTGACCCCACAGACCACGTAGATGAGATCTTCTCATGCCTGTCCTACTCCTTTTAAATAACTTGTAACTCCCAATCTGAGAAACAAGTAGGTAAAGACAGTAAAAATATGCTGAGCGGGAAGTGAAAACCCTCATAAATGGTATGTTTTATTATTTGTCATGTTATATTTGAGAAGTTTCAACCAGTGCTTTGAGGAGCTACCCTCTTTCTGTTCTCTGCTGGCAAGTTCACAAAGCCTGTGCAAGAACAAGAAGAGATGAGAATTGAATACTTTTCCTCCCACTCTTCCATCACAGCTGAAATTGCAGCAGCCAAGCCAGCACTTGAGAGCAATGAAAGGTGTGAAGACAGACTTTAGGTCTGGTGCTGGTCACTTTGTTCTCGTGTCTGACACCCCTCTTCTGTGATTTTACTTTTGCTGCCACTGACCTGCTTTCACATGTCACTGCTTCTCCCCAACACATCTTGTCTGTGAATGAAACCCATGCTATTGAGCAGTGTGGAGAAGAACCACCAAAGCCGTGATAGGGCCCCTGGACCTACTGTGACAGCAGATCAAGCTCCACCAAGCTTACCCCATGTGCTGAGGAAGAGGCTACCTCGGTGGTGTGAGGACTGCCAAGCAAGTACTCACAAACTGAAGTAAGAGTCCTGGCAAAGGAGTACCTAGCAATGCTGTAACCTGCTTCTCCTGCATGACCAGCCTGGCTGAACACTGAAGAAGAGCTGTTGGGACAGCATAGCAGGGCTGTCGGCCAACAGAAGATGGCTTCCATACGTTTGTTTCTCTTTCCAATCAGTCAGCTGTGCCATGGAGCTGAGTGATAATGGATGGGGCAATTCCATCCACTTCAAGGTTTGTGTTTCCTTTCCTTTCTTTACTTCTTTTTAAATCAGTGTTCTCCGTTTGCAGTTTGCATATTTAGAAACTATTTGGGCCGCTCTGGACCCACACACTGATTATGTAAGACCAGATTCAGTTGAAACTCAACACAATGCACTGTGGAGCCTTCCCTAAAGCATTAACATTCTTCTTGTTGCTCTCATCCAAAATGTTGACAGTATATTTAGCTTGACTATTGAGAGCAGAATTTTGCCTTCCTGTGTGCAAGATTAGTCCTTACAGGGAAAAACCAGAATGGTATAAAGTAATCCAATGGCTCCCTCTGGTGGGCAAGAGGGGCTCTGCTGCACTTCGTAAAGGCACAAGAAGAACATTCGGAAATCCAAACTCCCTGATCTTTAGCAGATCCTAGGCGGTGTGACACTTCAGGACACCTCTCATGCCCCGGCACTCCTTTCTAGGTGGTGGCAGTCATTGTGACGGCGTATCTCTGATTCTTGTGACCATTCTGCCTGAACAAGAAGGCAGAATCCTACGTCTCTGGGTGATTCAGGTTTTGAAACACAGGCCACACACTGGTCAAATTCAGACATTATCTCAAGGGAAAAATTGGCCCATGTCCCACCAGTGAAGGGCTTGTGCCAGGGCTTTCACTCTGTACCTCACTGTGGGGTTTTTTGTGTCTGTCAATTCTCCCAGGCACCCAAAGGAGTTTCCTTCTCCACTGGAGAAGCAGGACATAATTTGTACAATGATGAACTTCCAAACTTTTAGCTTCCCATTGCAGGCAGGCAGGACAGACCTCTGTCCTAGTAAAATTTACCTTGTTTTCTGGTTTTAGACATTCAAGTTCATTTCATTATACTAGTGGCATATAAGACTAATTAAAATCACTGTAAAAGATACAGTAGATTGCACCTCAAATACTTTTTGCGCTTTCTCACTTCATATAAACCAAAGCTTAATCAATTCCTGGCAGTCATATAGTCAGCAACCCACTCCCTGCTGCAACTGCTTATTTTCTCATCTGTTACACTGAGCTTACAAATCCCTGGGGTAAGAACAGTCCTTCTACACACATTGTCTACCAACATGTAGACCTCATTTATGACTATGACCCTTAGACTATGACTGCAAACATTACTGTGGTAGATCTTCGTGGCCAACACTGAGTAGGTTTTGGATCGGGTGACTACCCCAGGCCTTATTAAAGGTGATGGTTAAACATAAGGAGCAATTAAGTTCCTTTAAGGGAACAGCTTCACAGGCAGAAATAGAAGCTACCATCCAGAGCAATAAATAGCGTGTAGAAAGTCCAGACCAAAACCCCGTGGGACTCTGATTACAGAGCGAGTGGCATGGGACTGTTCCCACACTGTGGAGATAGATTTTGAATGAAGAGAAAGATTTGGTATCAAAAAAGAACAATTAGACTCTTGGCTTCAGGAGCAGAGAGACAGAGATCTCAGAGGCATTGCGCTGGCTGAAGGGGAACACTTGGCAGTTACACACAAGGAGAAGAAGAAAATGGTTGCCACCAGCCCATAAACTGTTTCATGTGTTCTGCTATTCTGTGTCCAAAATACACAATAGACTTTAAAAACTTTTTAAAATTAGAGGAAGAAAGAGGGATAGAGAAAGTCACACTAGAGTGGCAATTAGCACAGTTGTTAGATACTCCTTTTGAACAGGATTCCATGATTGCATCTACCCTGAGACCTTTAGCCAGAGCTGAAGGGGGATCTTTTTTCCTTTTGGCCCAGAGAGGAACTACAACAGAATTTGTTTCTTTCACTGAAAATCCTTCTGCGTTCCTAGAACCACAGGAGCAGAATCAGTAGATTTTGATGTTGTTTTCATATTGCGATTCATCAAGGAGTACAAGGAAGGCAAATCTGAGCACTGATATGGGTTAATGCTGCATAGCAGACCTGAATTCTCTTACTAGCACACCTTCTTTTTTTTTTTTTTTTTGCTACCATTTCCCTAGTATGCAAACTGGGTGATAAAGTATTCAGCCCACAGAGTTCTACACCTATCTGCAATGACTATATTTCTTTCACGTAATGGAAGTTAAAAACAGACTGCTGTGACCAGACATGAAACAGAGGCTCTTGATTTATAGGTGCTCATTTTTCAGCAGCAGAATCCGTTCAATGCAGCAGCGAGTTGCCCGGCCCCACTCTTGACACCCAACAACTGTAGGATATTTACTGCCTGCTTTGAACCTCTGTATGTGACTGCAGGGGAAAATGGCAACTTTAAGCTGACAATAACAGAAGAGCACAGATGCTTTGTTTATGCTCACAGACTAGCACAGGCCCCATATGCTTTCAGATGCACATGTGCCAACTAAAGCACGATAATGTCAATTCACCAGAGAGGCACTTTGTCTAGGTGCCTTAAAAAATAATTATGGCCATAATAGTAATAATTAACCCTTCTTGCACTCATTAATTACAGACTGAACACAAACATTACAAGGCATAGAAGGACTCGAATATGCTTTGTATACCCAAGTAAAGCTAGAAACATTAAGAGCTGGGTTTATGATATTTAGAAGACCCACTACAGAGTCATTCGTGAGCTTAGGCATGAGACAAACACTCAACTGCATTGCTGAAAAGCAGCCAGTACTAGTCAGAACCCAACTCAATTATATCTCTAAAGCTTTTGAATTTCTTACAATATGCTTTTACTGCACTTAAACTTCAGGGCATCACTCATAAGAATGCATGGGGGGAGCAGCTGAATATGTATCTCAGCTTTTTCTTTGTCATATTTCACTTCCATCATTCTTTTGGTTTAAAATGGAACAGTCAGAACATGTGTTTGGGATTTTGTAGCCAGAGTACAAAATTAAATAAGAACTGCTCTGAAGATCAGGTCTCACACCAGTTTCGATGCTATCATTTTGGGTATTTTTCCACCATAATAACATAGAATCATGCAATTGTTTTGGTTGGAAGAGATCTTTAAGTTCTCTGAGTCAAACTGTTAACCCAGCATTGCCAGGTCACCACTAAACCATGTCCCTCAGCACTGCATCTATACATCTTTTAAACTCCTCCATGGATGAGGACTCCACCACTGCCCTGAACAGCCTATTTCAGGGCTTGACAACCCTTTTGGGAAATAAATTGTTTCTCACGTCCAACCTAAACCTTCTCTGGTACAACTTGAGGCCATTTCCTCTAGCCCTATTGCTTGTTCCTTGGGAGAGTTGATCGACACCGTGTCGTCGTCACACCCCACCCCCCCACCCCTCCCCCTTCTTGCTCCAGCCTCCTTTCAGGTAGTTGCAGAGAGAGATAAGGTCTCCCAAAGCGCACGTTTTAACCACGTTTTTGTCAGCACCTAAATATTGAGTCTTAAAACATTATCTAAGCCCCTGTATGGAAGAATGCGTGTTTCAGCAGCGGAGGCTCGTGCAAGCCTCCTCCCTCTCCAGTGTCAGCTCATGTGGTGCAGGGCTGTGTGTGGTGCTGGAATGGCAGCAGCAATACGGCAGTCATCCTTCTGTGGGCACAGCTTTTAACGGCTTCTGCGCAGGGCTCCTGTGCTTACTGAATGCAACACTTGTGATGAAGGGGGAAAAAAAAACCCAACCGTGCTTTAAATAAACCACTGACTTCCCCGAGCGCCGGGTGAAGTCCCTGTACCACCTGATCAGGCTTTGCATCCCTCCCTGGGTAGGGCTCTGCGCGCCTCCGCCGCGTCCACCAGGCGGCGCCAAAAGATCGCCGAGCCGCGCCTGGAGGCGGCAGCCGCAGCGCACGGACTGTGGGACCGGCTGGAGGAGGCCAGAAGGAATGGGATACAAACAGCCACTTTTCAAGCAGAACACGGCTGCCCAAGGCATCCCACCCGGTTCCCCACTTCAACTCGGTCCCTGCCAGATGCCGACCCTTTAATTGTATTTCCTCTCTCTTGTCCAGCTGAGTCCGGCTGAGGAGGGCAGTGAGAGAGCGGCTTTGATGGACCCCAGAATCCAGCCAGGTTTGACAAGGCCGATTAGACAACGATGCCGGAAAAGTCCCGGTCTGTTCCTGTCAGGACTCTGCTAAGCTTGGGTTCCATTTCCTTAAACCAGTTCCCTTAGTGAGGTCAAACACCAGAAACAAGAGTCAGCCCACCCACCGCAGCACCACCACAGGTTGCTGCTCTCTTTCCTCTGAGCACCGCCACCGAGTCGCACCATGAAGCCCGGCAGAAGGACGCATGCAGCTTTACCCGGTCACTGAGGGTGTCACTGCCCTCTTCAGGCACCTCTCATCATAAAACCCACAGGTAACCTGCACTTTAACCCCAATTCAGACATCTCAGGCCTTGGTAGGCTAGATCTCAGCTAACCAGTACACTTGGTCTCTCTACAAGTCTATTATTTATCTACCTAAAAAATAACTTAAGGAGCCAACTTTGTACCTTAAATTCCTGCCTATCAAATATACATAAACTATTGATGTATTCACATCGTTTGGAGCAAGG
Organism: Indicator indicator; assembly: GCF_027791375.1. Taxonomy (NCBI): domain Eukaryota; kingdom Metazoa; phylum Chordata; class Aves; order Piciformes; family Indicatoridae; genus Indicator; species Indicator indicator. Next base: position 4,256,125 of record NC_072022.1, on the reverse strand, counting down.
CAATAATTGCACAGTCAAGTCCATTCTTTGAATGGGAGCCCTTATTCTTTGGCTGTATTGTATTCTGATAAATCATAAAGTAAGTGAAATGTCTTCTCATTTCTGGAAGGTAATGGTTAATATGTCCATTGCATGGGCCTTCCATGTCATGTTCTGATGGGATTGTCTGGGGGGGGGGTGTGGGGTGGGATTGCATTTCACCTTGCAGAGGGCTTAAGCAGATACCAGAAAAGTAATGATGTGAGTTGCATTCTTTTTGGGAAAACAGACGCAAAAAGAGTGTTGATTATGATACATTTTCTAGCTTTTTCTTCATTCCTTCAATGTAAGTTGAAACTCCTTAATTCATAGCTGTCCATGTATCTTCATTCCATCTTCTGAGTCATTTCTTTTAATCTCAGCATGGCTTCTGAATTTCACTTTAATCACCATTGTAAAGTTGAAATCTTCTTTCCTTGCTTAAATTGGAGCTAAATATTGCTGCCTAGTCCTTCCCACAAGAAGGCAGAAGACCTTGAGGCATGCAAACCTTCAGAATTAAGATAGCAAACCTCAAGGAGGCAGCAGTAAAAGACACTGCTGTCATCCTACTGAAAAGCAAGTGACTACCAGGCAGCATAAAGAGAGGCTGCACATGTGCAGATAAGGTACAGAGTTTGGTGGCAATCTGTCTGAAAATAGTCTCTGCATTGCAGAAGAGCTGAAATACCACTTTGCAATCATCAGGAGTTTTGTTTTCAGAAGGTGTGTTTTCCTTCAGGTCCTGGATCTTCATTATAAACATGCAGTGCTGTGCTACTATGCAGCTTAATACCTGTAACAGCTGTTACATCTTAATGAAAACAAGCTTCACTTTGCAGATTTCATTTGCAGCAAAAACTGGAAACTGGTGAGGTTTTGGTGTGCTGAAGATTGTTTCAGAAAAACCTGGCAGTGACCTCAAAATGATTTTATGTATACTAAAAATAGGAATGTGGGATGCTCTGCTCTCCTGCAGAGGGACTTCTACAGTGCAGGCTGCTTAAAATGTTTTCTTTTGCCATGCTCAGTGCACATGTATCCTGGATGTGACAGGCATTTTTGAATCCATCAATAGAGTGCAATCCTTTGTTACCCTGAGGTGAAGATGTAGTAAATGACAGGATGCAGGAAAGCATTGCTGTGTTGCAGTGATACTCGTGACTCCAAATCCTGCTGCTTATACATAAGTGAACAGTTTTGTTCACTGTGAGGACCCTCTGATATGACAGAGCATTTACCACTGGAGTGTGAAACACCTGACCATGCCTGCTGCAGGAGACTTAAACACCAGCACAGAGGCTCCAGCAATATGGGTAAGGAGTTATTTATTTGGGCATCTTAGACCATGTTTATTCCACTGTATAAACCTCACGGGGTGGCTAACTTCTACTTGTCCACTTGGACAGCTACAAACTACTGGTACTTGTTTTGATTTCCACATAAAGGCCAAACTCAGATGGACTTTCACTATTTCTAATTTTATTCACACATTTCTTATCTCTAAGATGTAATGTGCTGTACCTTGAGAAAGTTTTTCCATTCCCTGTAAGCTCTCTGCTAACACCAGAGAACACCACACAACATTGCATTCTGTGACTTCTAGAACTCTTCTCTACTGTTATCCTCTCTTTGGGATATTTCTATTGAGACCTATATTTAGGTAAAATAGCTATATGCTACTTCTGTAGAACGAATATACGCTATGCTTCTGACATATCACAGTTACGAGCTCTCCACTTGACTTCCTTTGCTACTTCCTTAATTTCTTAAACTTTGTCCTCACACAATCAATACCTCAGTTCCAAGATAAAATTGTATTTATTGAGTCAATTCACAGCTTCATCCAAGGTTACTTCCTGCAGCCAGCTCTTTCAAAATGCCCTCACCACGTACCAGGCCTAAGTACAGAACTGCATGCTCTCTGTCCGGCTCTGCCTCTTGGCAAGTGCTGGCTGCCGCTACACTACAGAACTGCAGAGTGTTCTCCATCAGAGCCCAGCCATGTGGTTAATCTCTGCTTGTAAGCTCCTTTGTATTTACAAGTGATTGCTATAGTGCTTACCATCAGCACACCATAAATATGTTCTGTGAATATTAACTGGTTAATCCTCACAATTCCTGCACCAATAAACAAACAGGAAAATAAGGCATAGGGGAGTTAAATGTCAACAGTTACACACTTAGGCAATATTTGATTAGAATTATAATTTAGGTTTCCTTAGATCAGAGCTATTTCTATTTACTAAGCATCCTCATCAATTCTTTGTACATTTCTGTGTTCAAAATGACGGGCCTTGAAAGCTCAGCTGCAAATCTGACTTTTTTTTTTTTCCCAAATTCACCATTTCAAAAAACATCAGTTTGAGATCCATGGAGATTTGAGAAAACTGATTAACAGCAACTTGCCCTTTCCCAAACTCTGTATCCCTGTGTGAATGTTAACTGTGCCCATCCCACCAACAAAGAAGTGGATGGCAGGATAAATCTTCCGGAAAGTCTAACTGCTGATTGGGGTCTGGTTAAGAAAACCAGTATCAATACAATCAGTAGCCTCAGGACAGAAAATAAATACCCTGTCTGCGACAGGTTCAGAATGGGCCAACAATCCAGCCATTTCCAAACACATTTCATGCCACAGGTTATTTGTACATTATGATAGATTAGGTGTATAAAGTAAGGTTTATGTCTGCCATGGAGATAATAGGACTTCTGTCATTCTGCTGGAATCAGGGCCAAATCTGCACCTTTACAAAATGATGTCATCATAATAAATGACACCTAATAGATGGACAGTAAGAGGCTGACAGCTTGAAGCGAAGACTTACGAAGAGAGAAAGCTTTTACTAGCTTTTCTTGCTTCTCATCAAGCCATGCCCATTCCATACATAATTCAATTAACAAGATCACCCTCTACAGTCACTTGAAAATTCCTCTTATCATCTTTGTTCTTTTCTTCTGTATGAAGTGAGGAGTATTTTTCCTGCACAGTTTCAGTGAACCCTAGTTGCAGCTTCTAAGAGGCTCATTATCTCTTCTATCACATCGGCTTCTGCTTTCAAGGCTTATTGTTTAGTTCTTAAGACAAACTGAGAGACTCAAATCCCTTCAAAACACCCAAGGTGCCTTTGCCACTGAGTAACCAGCAAGGCATCATGTCTGCTGTAAGACTCATTTAATCACAAATCATACACTACATGAACACTGGGACACTCAGAACCTTTGGAAGAACAATTACCCTAATTTCTTCCCTAGATGAAGGAACACTTGACATGGTATTTAAACGGGCTGTCATTTTGAATCTCCATTATGGATCTGATTTTCTTGTGCAAAATATGCTTTAGAAATGTGCCAGGCTCTGTGTCCAGAAGTAATATACCAGCAGCAGTTTTGAAAGTTAAAGGATTTTAACCTGTATGGACTCAGCTACCCAAATACAACCTTGCTAAAAAGTACTTGAGTAAACCAGCCTTACCCTCTGGTCTCTACTTTGGTCAAGACCCTCCAGAAACAGCTCACCAAGCTACAAACAATTTGCATATGTGGCTATTACAAAGCAGTCCTTGGGGAGTTTTCCACTCAAATCTCACTGAGATTCAATAGAATTATGGAGAATCATTTCCTGAAAGCCAGTCAAAAATTCCCCATCTAGTTTGTGTGTGCATACATATATGTATGTGCACATCTATACATGTGTGTCTGTGTCTCTGTGCCTACATACACCCCCTCCCAGAGTGACGTGTAGGCCCGTACACGCGAGTGATGCCATGCCGGAGTGCTCTCAGCTTGACAGAAGGCATTCACATCATGTTTAAATGAAGCCTCTTCTCTCAATTGCTGCTCTCAGCAGTTAGTTCTGTCAAACTAATAATACAAGTCTGCACAGCAAAATGATACAATATCTGTATTAGCATATAAAATAAAGGTAAGTACAGGTTTCCTATGTCTTTATTTCTTTTTCATTTTCTCACTGTTGGGAGAAATTTGCCAACCCCAGACACTTTCATATCCTTCTCCAGGCTGTATGTGGTATTTTTGGTTTTCAGGAGGATAAAAAAAGTGTCTCTGTTTAAGATTGAAGGCAGTGTTACCCCTTTGATGTGGTTTTCTGATTTCTAACAGTATACAACAAATATAACCACAGTGGACTATGTCATAGTCCTGTGAGCATTGCATGGCCTGGAGCTGAAGAGAGTCCAGCTGCCTTAACTGAACAAAACAACGTACTGTGGGAGCAGTTCTCAGGACAGTGATAAATCACAGTGTCATACAATCATGCATGGTGAGACGGGCACAAACATTAAAGTACAACTGGGCAGAAGTCAGGTATGTACAAGTCATTGACAAACAAGTGCTTCAGACAAGACATCCAAAAGAAATTTACATAAAAACACAGATTAAATTTATCAAAGTTTGATAAATTTTAAAGACAGTAAAAAAGTACAGAAAAGGTGAAAAACTAAAGAACCAGGCCAAGTCATACAGTACAGTTTTACTACATTGATATTACAGAATGAAGACAGAAGAGGATACAAAGAGTTAAGAGCAAAGAAAATTCAGCTGGCTGTGGCCAGGGGAATTCCATTGCTGATGAGGGATGTGCACATACAGATGCACACACAGAAAAAAAAGGCAAAACCCAAAGAAATAATTTTCTGTAATAAATGACAGACACAGAGGTGAGAGAGATTTGGCATATTGCAGCACATGAAGTCATTCACGATTGGCTAACGATGGTACCTGGCTGGGCTGGAGATCACTGCCTTGCCTGAGTGGAGCGACGGATGGAGGAGGCACACCGGATGTGGAGGCAGACCGGCCTAATCTGCAGCTAGCTTTAGGCTCTGCAAAAGAGGAGAGAGGAAAAGACCCCAGATAAGAGGAGGTGGATTACTGCTGTGGTAAACTATGACATGGTGGAGCTGGGATTCCCCTGAAATGGAGGTTCCAGGCTTGGTTTCTAGTTAAAATTCTGAATCATGAACAGAAGCTGAGATCAGAAGAAGCAGAAAACCAAGAGAGAACCCAAGTCCTGGCCTTTTTCCTCTCCTCTGGCATCTCTGAAGCATAGAGCATAAACCAGCAAACAGACAGGACACATTTTACAGAATCCCAGCACAGTAGGGGTTGGAAGGGACCTCTTCTAGTCCAACACCTCTGCTACAGCAGGATCACCCAGAGTAGGCTGCAAGGAAACCTTGTTGCCACCTCAGTGCCATTTTCTACTCATCAAATACATCAATGATTAAGGGAGTTATAGCAGCTTCTGGTTTCATCTTTCCATTCCAGAGATGAGGGAGATGGTAGCCCAAAGATGGACTGCTGGGGAAATGCGTGAAATAGCAGCAAATGATGGAGGAAGTGATGAGGATACTGTTACACTTGGGGATTTGGAATGACACCAAAAATACTTGGAAATTCACTGTTCACAGCAGTGAATTGAGAGACAGAAGGTAGAGAGGAGAGAAATCAGAACATCAGAAGTGGCAAATTCTGAAGCCAGTTCCCCAGAATCAAGGTGATTGAAGAAGCAGAGGTTGCCCTGAGAGAAAGCCCTACTCCAGAGAAGAGCTGCACAGAAATGACACAGTTATTTAATTTCCCTTCTGTTGGTGTATGTGGAGGCATTTCTCAGAAGGCTTCCCACCAATTTTCAGTGAGAGTTACTACACCAACACAAAAGTGACCATGCAGCTCACAGATTCTTGTGTTTGAGTGTGCTACCCCAGTGTTCAACACCATAAGAAAAGAGTCTGCCTGTTTCTGACCAGGAGAAATATTTGTCCTTACCTTTCCTGTTTATGGCTGAGGAAACAGCTCCACCCCCATGGCTTTTGGCTCAGATGAATGTGTTGGTTCTCCTCATGTTTTATAAGCCTTCCTTCACTTGTCTTTCTATTTAGTGGACAAACACTGAGGCTAAGGACACTTGCACTCAGCAGACACATTTTGTACAACTACAGACTCTCAATGTTAGCATTGATAGTGCTACTTTACTATGAGTAGCACGAGTAACCATGAGTATGTTAATACCATGTCCCTTACAAATGTGTTTAAAGAATTCCTCCTATTAACTCTCATGCTTTCAAGAAAAAAGGAAGGACCTCTGTGTCATGCATCCTGGTTTAGCCTTTGAAGCACGTGTTTTCTCACATATCTCGTGCTTGTGTCTCTCTGAAATGTCTTTTCTCTCTCTGAAATGTCTTTTCTAATGCCTCATTTACACTGCTGCTTTGTCTGTCATTGTTTTATACTAATAACTCCATTTCCAGTATGGGTCTCTACTACCATCACTAGCCACCGACTGGGAGATCATTTGAAAGGAGTGGGACATCCACCACTAGCATGTCCATAAGGTCACTTGGCACATCTTGGAAAGCTAAGGGCAGCTGGCACATTCCACCACCCACCAGCAACATACTGAAATGTGTCTGCCCAATCTCCCTGATGCTTTTTCATTGTCACCTTAAATGCTTATTTTTCTGGGCTGTTTCAGAATTCAGTGGGTATGGAGAAGAGCTTTCCACTTAAGCTGAAGCACTCAGACCAATGACAGCATCTGTATGGATGACTATTCATCAACTAAATATTAATGGGTTGGTTAACATCCAGCTGGCAAAGCAGCAAAAAAATTCTGCTGCTCGAGGAATGCATTATTCAAGTCGCTCATTCTGAGTCAGTCTGTAAACACCCCGCGAGTCAGCACAGCAGCGAGCAGGCAAAAAGAGCAGGCTGCTCTCCCCTGTAACCTTGCGTTTTGTGCAGAGTCTGTCTGCTTCCTTTGGACTTGGGCAGTTATTCTGCACGTTTGATTAGATTTGGTTTTGTACTGTCTGTGCCAGATTTCTGACTGTTTCTTTCAGTAATACAGATACAATGATGGATCTGTCTGTTCCCTTCTGGAATTTTGCTGGGGATTCAGAGAGGACAAGAATTGGGGAATTTTGGTTGTTTTTCTCCCTACTGCTAAATAGAGACTCTGTTTTTGCTGTGACAAGCAGAATCAGACACACAGCACATTAAAAAAATCTCCAAGGTACTGTCTGCTCTTCTTTCTGAATTTTTTTTTTTTTTTTTTTTTTTTTTTTTTTTTTTTTTTTTTTTTTTTTGCTTTGGGAAAGCAGAGAGAATGTCATCATTTCCAGTTTAGGTATCTGTGCAACAAGATTACCATTTTCTTGCCAAAGAGACTCCTTTCAACTGGCATCAAAGAAATAAAATCTATCACAGACAGGTGAAGTATACCTCCCTTATCTCCCTGTAATATATGTTACAGTATTAAGGAAACTATTCAGATTTTCATGGTGATCCCCACCAAAAGAGGTTTCAGGGATGGCTCCATTTAGCTTTTCTTTACATTCAGGGTTATGCAGTGATGGGGAATGTTCTTTGGTTTTTTAGTAGCCATTCTGATTGTCTCAGTGGGAATATTTTTACTCCATCCTACTGTAATTAGGATGGAACATCTTCACACTGTGGGGAAAAAACTCATTCATAGTGGTCTGTTGGATCCTGCTCAATACCCTGCAGTGTGTTTAGGTTCCACTGTGGACAGCTTATTTGCTCTACTGAGGCTAACTGGACTTTGATCACTTCAAAATAACAATGAGCCCTTCAAATAATAACTTCTGCTTTAGGCCATCAAACTACTACTAAGAGATGTTCTTTCATAATTATATCTACCTCCAGCCACTTCCAGTCCCTTTACCTCTTCATTTTTGTTTTAAATGGTCATTTCAGCTCATCTACAAGGTCTGCATATTGATACTGATTCTGACACTGGTTCTGGTGTGAAAAATGGATTTTCTTATTAACTGCTGAGAATCCTGAAGGAAGAACAACTTCTACCAGCAAATCTCAGGTATTGTTTCTAGTCTTTAATTCCTGTTTAACTCATGTGGGTGATACTGAGACAGCTCAGTATTAACATCTGAAATTAGTTGTCTGGACACTTTTTCAGAAGTTCCCTTTGTGTCAGTAACATATGATGTAGAGAAGAGTTTCATCAGCCAGCCTGATAAGCACAGAGGTAAGACCAGACAAAGCGACCACAAGATGGTAGAGTTTTCAGTTCTTAGTGAAGTTAGGAGCGGAGTCAGTAGAACATCCTTGGACTCCTAGAGAGTGGACTTTATTTAGGAGACTGGTTGATGGCATCCCCTGTGAGGCAGTCCTGAAGGACAAGAGAGTCCAGGAAGGTTGGACATTCCTCAAGAGGGAAATCTTCAAGGCACAGGAACAAGCTGTCCCTGTGCATTGGAAGATGAGACAGCAGGGTGGAAGACTGGCCTGGCTTAAGCAGAGAGCTTTGGGTAGAACTCAGGAAGAAAAGGAAAGTCTACTGGCTATGGAAGGAGGGGCAGGCAACCCAGGAAGAGTACAAGGCAAGGATATGCAGGGAGAAAATTAGCAAGGCCAAAGTTCATCTAGAACTCAATCTGGCCAGTGTCATCAAAGATAATAAAAAGAGCTTTTAGAAGTATGTTACCAATAAAAGAAGACCTAGGGAGAACCTCCACCTGCTACTAGATGTAGGAGGGAACCTGGTGACCAAAGACAAGGAAAACACTGAGCTGCTGGATGGCTATTTTGCCTCAGTATTTGCCGGTTGCTCCATGAGGCTTCAGCCCCTGGAACTGGAAGACAGGGATGTGGAGTAGAAAGCAGCCTGGAACTTTAAGACAGGAATGGGGAGCAGAAAGCAGCCCCCACAATCCAGGAGGAAATGATCAATGACTTATTGTGCCACTTAGATGTGCACAGGTCTATAGGACCAGGTGGATCCACCCAAGGTTACTTCTGGAGCTGGCAGGTGTGTTCACCAAGCCACTCACCATTATTTTCAACAGTTCTGGCTAACGAGGGCTGTCCCAGTTGACTGGAGGTTAGCAAATGTGATGCCCCTCTACAAGAAGGGCTGGAAGGATGATCCAGAGAACTGCAGGCCTGTCAGTCTGACCTTGGTGCCAGGAAAGGTCATGGAGCAGGTCATCCTGAGTGCCATCACACAATACTTACAAGACAACCAGGCAATAAAGCCCAGTCAGCATGGGTTTATGGAAGGCAGGTCCTGTCTGACTAATCTGATCTCCTTCTACAATAAGGTGATCCACCTAGTGGATGAGGGAATTGCCATGGTCATTGTCTGCCTGGACTTTAGTAAAGCCTTTGACACAGTCTCCCACCGCATTCTCCTTCAGAACTTCATAGCACAAGGCTTGGATAAGTGCAATCTGCACTGGATAAAAAAATGGCTGACAGCTGGGCCCAAAGAGTGGTGGTGAATTGAGTTAAGTCTGGATGGTTCCCAGTTACTAGTGGCATCCCCCAGGGTTCAGGACTGGGGCTTGTCCTCTTTAATATTTTTATCAATGATCTGGATGAGGGGATTGAGCGCACTCTCAGTCAGTTTGCAGATGGCACCAAGCTGGGTGGCTGTATTAATTGGCTAGAGGGTAGGGGGTCTTTACAATGGGATCCACGTGGTTCCAGATCATTGATGAAAATGTTAGAGAGAACTGGCCCCAGTACTGAATTTTAGGAGAGACTATCCCACACAGAAACACAGGCTTTCCAACCATAGATAGGACTGCTTCAAAACTGTGTACTTAATTATGTATGTAATCACTCACAGAAAGGGCTTGCTTTCCAAGAGCAAAAGTGCTGTCATCACAGCTGAAGATGTAGAGGTTTGGCTGGTGGTGGATTTTCTTCAATAAAGAGGAATGCTGAAACACGACAAGGCTTTACGGAAATATTTCCATCAGTTCTATACCAATACGCTGTGGGTTTCTGTATTCTCCAGAAATACAACAGCTCTGCACAATTGTTATTTTTGGGTCTTAACAGGAAGACTTCTTTTATTCATCCAAGGAATGCTTCACTCTGCCTATCCTAATCTTAATTCAAAATGTACTCTGGCTGTCACTTACATCGGAGAAGCTTCTTACCCTGTCACAGTCTCTTCTTCGCACATGAAAAGAGAAATATTGCTTATTTGCTACAGCTGCCAAGAAGCACGGTTTGAATTAGACAAGGTGGTGTGACAGGCTGGGAGTAATCACATGCGAATAAAGAAAAATAAAAGAAGAAAAAAAAAGAAAATATGCATACTGGAAAAATGAAGCACACCTATTATCATCATACTGGCCTGGCTGTCTTGGTCTCCTAAGAAGAGATGAGGAAGCTGAAGCTAAAATATAACTTGAAATTATGAAACCTTAAATTGGAATAAGCTATATAGCATTCTCTTACTTAAAGTATTTAGGACCTCACCTACAGAAGCCACTTAGTACTGCAACAGCACAGCAGCATGGAAAACTGGACCTTGTTCACAAAGGCAGCCCTGAAGCTGTGGAACTCAATGTTACAAGATATTTGCAGGTCAAAGGCTTATCAGGTTCACAAAGTCAGGTCCTGAGAAAAAACATGTTTGTATTAGAATCACAGAATTGTTCCAGGTGGAAAAGACCTTGAAGATCATCAAGTTCAACCATTATCTAGCTCTACCAAGGCTAGAGATAAACCATATCCCTCAGCACCACATCTCTGAGTCTTTTAAATACCTCCTGGGATGGTGGTTCAACCACCTGCCTGGGGAGCTTGTTCCAGTGTTCAATAACCCTTTCAGTGCAGAAATTTCTTCTAATATCCAATATAAGCCTCTTCTGGTACAACTTGAGGCCATTTGCTTGTGCCCTATTAGATGGAGTATGTTTTAATTAAGATTTATTCTGAACTGTCATGTTTCAAGTCTATGTCAATGACTGATGCAATAAAGTAAGAAATAATCATTTCCTGCTGACAGTGTTTCATCCTTAAAGTACTTCTCTGAAGATTCTGGCATGGACTACTGTCAATCCTGGGGCTCTGAATCAAAAGGTCAGCTGTGCATTGTTTCAAAGAGCTGTAATGCTGCTGCAGAGCACAGCATGGACTTCCACAGCCAGGCTACACCTGCACCCTGGAGATCACGATTCTGGCTCATGGTACACTGCACCCACAGCTCACAGCAGTACTAATTTGACTTTAGGTGACAGGCACTACTATGGGAGAGCTTGTGTGTGGAGAACATGGGAGACAAGTGAAAGCCAGATCTGGAAGCATTGTGGCCTGGGCTGGACCCTTTAGGGCAGGCTGTCTAGTGACAAATACCTCCATCATTAAGTTGCCTTCCCTTAGAGAATCCTTGAGGATTTAGTAGCGTAGCAATACTCCAATATTGCCTGTGAGGAGAAAATTTAGGGGTTGGTGGAGTACTAAGCAGTCTCTGAGTGCAGCAACCCCACCCAGCATGAAGTAATACTTTGCCACTACTCCACCACTACTCCACTTCAGGCTTCACAGGCATTGCTCCACTTCCAAGGAGCTTGAACCTCACTGTTTCTTACTCCTGCAAACCCACTAGTGCTAGCTAGTAATCCCTAAGAAGGGTGAGCATTTACTGCCTTCCTGATTATCTGCTTCCAGCTAGATACTGACAGGCTGGCTGAGGGGCAAGCTGGTGGTGTTTCAAACCCAAGACAGAGGAGAGCAAAGGACCTGAGACATAAAAGTGCCTGTCTCTAGCAGCAGGTGGCAATGAAAAATGCTGCATGGTTGCAGTTAGGAAGAAAGCAGCAACATTCCAGAAAACACTCTGGCAAAGGAAGTGAAGATTGGAGTGGTTCTCACAGCTTTCAGTTTCACAGGTGTCCTCTGGCTCTTCACTACAATTGCACTGACTTTCCTAACTACCAGTGTGGGCTCAAACCATCTACAGCACTGCAATTGCAAAGAAAAGTCAGACATCAGAGACAGCAGTACCAATGTGCTCCTGACAGGTCAACCTCCTTTGAACAGAACAACCAGAAAGCTCCAGATTCGGTTCAGAGATGGCTCAGCACTGGCGAGGCCACACTGCGAGTACTGTGTTCAGTTTTGAGACTGTCACTACAAGAAAGACATTGAGGTGCTGGAGCTGGTCCAGAGAAGGGCAATGAAGCTGAAGAGTCTGGAGAAGAGGTCTTCTGAGGAGCAGCTGAGGGAACTGAGGTTGTTTAGTCTGGAGAAGAGGAGGCTGAGGGGAGAACTTTTTGCTTTCTACAAACCACCTGGAGGAAGGTTGTAGTGAGGTGCATGTTTCTTCTCCCTAGTAGCAAGTGATATGAGGAGAGGAAATGGCCTGAAGTTGCACTAGGAAATATTTAGACTGGATATTAAAGAAACTTTTTTTTTCATTGAAAGGGCTATGAAACACTGGAATACATTCCCCAGGAAGATGGTTGAATCACCATCCCTGGAGTTGTTTAAAAGACACAGGGACGTGGTGCTGAGTGCCATGGTTTGGCACCAGACTTGGTAGAGTTAGATAATGGTTGGACTTGATAATCTTAATAGTCTTTTCCAACTGAAATGATTCTATGATTCATTGCTCCCTGACCTTACTAGTTGGTGCAGAGATGGGGAGAATCCAGAAAAAAACAGCACTCTCACTCTTACCACTCCCATTCCTAATGAATCCATGCCTCAGCAGAGCTGCCTGTCCAGCAGACATGAGAAGTGCTCTCACACCACTTCTTTTTTTACAGAACAGTACTTTAGCTCCATTTTCTTTCAACTATTCTTAAACTGCCCTAATAAATGCCTGTAGCAGTGTGAACCAGGAGGCAGACAGCAAGCTGTGGGGTTTCAAGGACGTGTCTGCATACACATACATACACAAAGTAGCTTCTTTTCTCCTCTTATCTATGATGTTGGAAATAGAGCAGGAGCAGCAGCAACAACTACCACACTGGGGGCTGCCCTGATTTTATTTGGTCCTGGGGTAAATCCAAATTCTAAATTCCTAGCACAGAATTCCTCTATCTTCTTGACTCCTAAAAGCATTTGTATCCACACAGGTGCATTCTGTTACAGTTCTGATTTAATTGCAGAAGTAAACTGTTGAAGTTCATGTTCAAGTTCACCAAGAAGAACTGTGTACAGCACTTTGAAGGCAGTGCCCCCAGCCAAAGGTAAAACATATTGCTCAGGCAACAGCTAGAGACACAGGGGAAAACACAGTCACAGCAGATGAGAGGCAATATTCATCAAATGGAATACCATAAAAACAGTGGGGAAAGAACAATCATAATCAGCTCTCAGATTTTAATCATAAAAGAAAAAAAAAAGAGTAAAATTTCAGCCAACAAAATATTTCCATAATTTCTCATTGACAGCCCCAGCTATGCAAGACAAAAACACAGTTAACCAAATCAAGGCATGATTCAACAACTATTACAGTTTGCTGATGCCAGATGAAGATTGGGCCAACATGTTTTGTCTGCTCTTGGTGATCAACCAACTCTGAAATAAAACTGATGCAGGAAGGTTGGACAGAAGCACTATATTGTGCTATGAATTTACTCTTATTTTCATTTCTCTTTCATTCTGCTCTGTACTGTCATCTTGCAGAACTAAAAAAGTTGGTTCTCATTTCTGGTCTAATGATCAGATGTCCCAATACTTTGATGTGGTACCTTGAAACTAAGCCTTTTACCTGTATTAACACAGATTATGCTCTAATACACTGGGAGCAGGCTTTTTGAGCTTCAAGCTTACCTGGAAAATTCCTGCCTTTCAGGATGCTTTGTGAGAACAGACAAGCAAGAAAAAGGCTTTAACTCCCAAACAACTTGCACTGGAGTAATGAGATCTGCAAAAAAGTTCACTTCTACTGCCCCAAGAAGGGCTACTTGGGGGATCTGTGGCAAGAAAAGCTGGAATACATGACTGCTGCAAAAGAGACATGCCAGCAGCAGAGCCTGTTCAAGTTAAGGACCAAGTGTCAGGTGGCATTTCCAGCAATGCAGAGAAAATGTGAATCCTGAGGGAAGGAAACTGTTTGCTCCACAGAGGGAAGTGATGCTCTGGGTGAGGGGCAAGCATCACTTCTAGGTGGGCACTGAATGCCCAGCAGATCTCTTGCCTAAATCTGTGTACCTTTGGAGATCCTTGAGCTCACAAGGATGTTCATGAGATCTTCCATGCTCTCCTACTTGACATACCTGAGCTGTTGCTTCCAGCCAGCATGGTTGGACTGACAGAAGATCTCCCCAGCCTGCTGGACACCACTGGTGGGCCTGGTGTTCCATCCCATTCCTGAGCTTTCCCTGGCTCCCTGGAAGAAGCTGTCCCGTGATGGCCTCTCTCTTTGTTTTCCAGCTTTGGTAGTGGTTCGGTGCTGTGACTTCTGACCTTCAGCTCATCTAGTGGTTCTACAAAACACAAAAGTATGTTTTGTTACAGAGTGTCTGCCAATTACCAACATCATATAACAATCTTTAGCTCGATATTCCATATATACCAATAGCTAATCTTTTAAGGAAAATCTATATAATGATTTTTCTATGTAGGGCTAAACCCTACAACCCTACCATTTATGTGGATTTCAATACCTTTTTTTTTATATGCCAGGAAAATATTTCTGAACACAGTAGCCTAACAAATTACTTTGTTATTAACAATTTTTGGAAACACTTGAATCCTTTTCAGCTGTCTTTTCACTGCAAGTAAGTTCTTCTTCAGCCACTTGCTAAAGAAGTTCTTTCCCAAGGCAATGTTGTGCAATCAACACATCCCTACTCCTCAGAAGTTCTGATAATGAGCACACAATGCACAAAACTTGCCAGTGTAAATATTATGGGTGTGCCCAGCATCATAACGTGGGGAATAAAATATCACTTGGTTGGAAAATCCTTGGTGTCACAAAATGGTTTTCTGCTAGAACACCATGAGTTAATCAATATAAGGAGGAGAAAGTCAGAGAACTATTGAATGCTTTCTCAAGTGAAGCAGTGATGTCTGCTTTCTTCGTGGCTGGTGGGTTTTGGCTCTTTTCTCGAGTCTGTTTCTTTTTGTGCAGGTTGACCAATGCAAGGAGGAACAGTTCATTCTTGTTTTCCATCTGCAGTTGTGTAAAATTCACATGAAAAGCCAGATGCAGAAGAAACACTACATTGCTTTAAGTTGTAGAAGACAATTACTGTACTAGCCAGTGACTCAAAACTTTGCTGAAGTTCTTTGCCTCCTTTTAGCAAAAAAACCTACCCATATTCCTTTGAGTTTAGAATTTTACACATCATATTTAAGCCCAAAGACATCCTTACATTATATTCTCATTTCTAGTAATTCAGGCTTATAAATCAACCCCCTGATGTACCTTAATTTCTGTATGTATCTACAGCTTTGGAGTTCATGTTTGAGAGGGATGGGCAATCTTTACCTGAGCCCTATCTCAAAATCTTTTTGTGGCTACAAGGACTACTATAGGATTTGGGAGAGCCAAGCTCAGAAAAACACCAGAAGACATTCAGAGGCAACAGGTAACAGCAGCTCCCCAGGGCACCTGTGTGGAATGGCCAGAGACAATGACAATATTTCTTTCAGCAGCCATTTCCTCTCCCAGTTATGCCCATGGTCAGGAACTGAGGCTACCCAACAGAAACCAGGCAATACAATTCCAGAAAAAGAGCCACATTCAAACTACTTTGATTTGTCTGTGGCCCCAAACCCCACACCCCATCTACCCTTGCTAAAGCAAACAGTAGAAGATTTAATATTAGGTATTTATGTGCCATGGTAGAGACCCTACCCCTGCACAACAGCAATGAAATCTGATGGTGTTTTGAGTTCTTCAACATTCCAGCCTGCAGGTGAACTTGAGGAGCAGCACTACAGTCAGCTTGAAGGTTCCTCAAAGAAATGTCATGTGGGAAATGTATATCTTACCAGATGTGCAGTGTAACATGTAATCAGCAGTGTATTTCATTGTTACCAGTCAATAATAAAACTACCATTAAGGACATCATACCACAACCTTCATGACCTTTTTTTTTTTTTTTTTTAATTGCTCACAGTAGTAACACCCCATGGGAGAACAGTAAAACTACATCAGTTTAGCAAGTCATGTAAAGAGGAATCTGTGACACTTCATGTGAAAAAATCCTGCAAAATTCAAACCTCTTCCTTGAACTTTTAGGTCACTTACCCACTTTAATGTATGCAAAAATGACCCTGTAATGAAAATCCAAACTGTTTCCCCGGTTGGTAACCCCAGCAGAGTACTAAGTTCAGGAGCAGTCAGTACGACATCTTCCTTTTGGGGACCTCTGCTACACAGTGTGTGTGACACAGCTCTGTCTGTGATGGCACAGAGACAGTCACGTAGAGAGATGCAGAACCCACATAGCAACTAGACAACCATTTCAGTTGTCAGCAAAGATGCCCTTATATATATTTTTTTTTTCCTATCCAAAATAATGATGTGCTTTTTCACAGAACAGATACACACAATCGTATCTGATTTTTTGATTTACACCAGTAACATTCACTTCTTTAAGACATTACTTATCTGGGGAAAGAAAGATACCAATAGAGTTAGAAAATTCTTTGGAAATGCACCCAAATCTCCCTCCTATCTCTACAGGATGCTGTCTGTATTGCAGCTCTTCCTTTCCAAGCGAGACAAAAGCCAAAAGAACAGAATACGCTTTAAAGAAATCAGCACATTTCAAGAAATCTTAAATGCATCATTTGATAGGTTTAATTTGCTGCCATTGGGCTGCCACTAGAAATGCATGATTACCTTGGTGAGAACCTTCTCTGCACATGCCTCATTGACACCACTTCACTACCACCCCTTGAAATTTCACACGCTGCTGCAGCCAGCCTGTATTTCAGTGGAAACACTCTGGTTGAGAGCGGAGCTGAGGATTTATCCACTTCAGTTTACTTAACAGAGAAGCATTTGTACTTGTTGCTTGATAAAAATGATTTGTGTGTTCTTAGTTCTATTATCAGCTGAATCAAAGCACAGCAGATCTCTGCAACCAGCTGGGAACTAAGGAAATATTCAGACTAAATAAAGATTTGGCTTATAATCTGCTTCTTTATAAGGTGTAGAAAATCAGTTTTCAGCTGGCTGTCTAGACTTTGTAAATTTACATTCCACTATCCCTTCTTGGGGATTTTCAGTCAGTTTATCTGAAAAGTAATATATTCTAAAAATGAAAAGCAGATTGGATCAGATTACAATGTCATGCAACACATCACAGAGCCTGAATCATTATTATTTGGTGATCACTATCACTAACATTAGTACACAGTCAGGAAAACAATGTGTCAGTGGTTTGGATCATTTGCTGTAATAGGAGTTTGCTGCTCCCTTGTGACTACACAAAAAAGTGAAAAAAGTAATTTAGTGCCTCATTTTGGCTCAAATATTTTGGGAGAATTTTAGAATAATCTCAGCTTCCTTAATAAATATCAATGAGTACCAAATTACTGTGCTGGTTTTCGCTCAGCTGAAAGAGAATCTCACAGAATCTCATCATGGTGGGGTTTGGAAGGGAACTCTGGAGATCATCTAGTCCGACCCACCTGCTAGAGCAGGTCACCCACAGCAGGTTGCCCAGGATCACAATGTCCAGGCATGTTTGGAATCTCTCTAGAGAAGGAGACTCGACAACCTCTGTGAGTAGTCTGGTCCAGGGCTCCAGCATCCTCACAGCAAAGAATTTTTCCCTCATGTTCAGGTTGAACCTTCTGGGTTTCAGTTTGTGCCCATTGCCCTTTGTTCTGTCACTGATCAACACTGAGAAGAGTCTGGTCCCATTCTTGTGCCCCCACCCTTGAGATACTGATTAACACTGGGAAGAGTCCCATCAGTCTTTTCCAGGCTAAACTGCCCTAGGTCTCTCTGCTTTTCTTGTCAGAGAGATACTCCAGCCGCCTCAGCATCTTTGGAGCCTCCTCTAGACTCTCTTCAGTAGTTCTCTGCCTTTCTTGAACTGGGGAGTCCAGAACTGGACACAACACTCCAGTTGTGGCCTTGCCAGGGTAGAGCAGAGTGGGAGGAGAACCTCCCTTGATCTCTTGGCCATACTTAGTGCACCCCAGGAGACCATTGGCCTTCTTTGCCACAAGAGCACATTGCTGCCTGGTGATGAACTTATCCATCAGCACTCCCAGCTCCTTCTCTGTGGAGAAGGTCAACCCCTAGCCTCTAGGTGCAGGGGGTTATTCCTCTCCAGGTACAGGACTCTACACTTGCCCTCACTGTTTCTCTCCAGCCTGTCCTCAGTCCTAACATGCCTATAACAGCCCTAGAAATGCAGAATACTTGCCTCCCAGGGCACAGCACATCACTGGGACCTTCTGTTGATGTCCCAGTCTCTTGGATCACACTTCCATACTGGCAGCTCCTCTCTGCTGCAAATGCGGCTCCATGGAGGAAGCTTAGTGGTACAAATAACTGTCTCTCATGTCTCTCATAAAAGCTCCATGTTTTTGCCCCCACAGTCTGGCACAAGGAGTTGGAAGAAAGCAGAACACACAGGTGGCTTCCAGCTATGGTTACTTGAGAATCAGTGACCTTATCATTGACAGAAAATCAGACCAGGTTGTCTTAAAGAGGGCAACCATTTGTAAAAGCTACAGCAGGATTTAAATAGCTGCTTTGTCCACATTGATCCCACACTGAAAACATGAGCCAGCCACATCTATATTCTACTGAAAGGTAGCAGTGGCTGCTGCACAGCTTTTTTCCTTATATTTTAGTTGAGAAGTGCAGAAACAGATGTGATCTAAGTTACCTCATGCTGTTGAAAACCTCAATTTGGAGTTAGGAGATACTGAAGCTCAGCATTAACATTGGGAACTCAATCATTTGATGGCCACAGGCAAATCTTTTCACAGTCAAGCACTGTATTTCGAAAGCTGAAATTATTATGGAAAGTATCTTTATTGTTCAATAATTCGTAAGCCAAAATAGGACATAAAAATGTAAATTCCAAGAAATAATTCACTGCTTTAAATATTTATGGATACAGTTGGTTGAACTGCCATAAAGGCATTCAAGTGTTTCAAGCACTTGCAGGTGTCATCGTATTTCAATATTCAAAGATGTGCGTTTTCCTGCTTTCTCCAGAATCTCAGGCTTTTCCACTTCAAGAGCAAGATGGGGTCTAAAATCTCTTAGAGAGAACATATTTTACCATTTCCCCTTATGAAAGTTTCCCCAATAGATGCATGCTGGGAAAGGCTGGCACTGAGCTGTGGCACCAGAAAGCTTGTGAATGCTGAAGAAAGTGAGAAACAAGCCATGCTGGTCAGCTATGACATGGACTGCAGCAAACTGCAAAGTACAGCCACAGAAAACATCTTACCTGAGCAGCTATCACTGACATGAATCTGTAGGCTGTGGCCAGTCCACCACTGTGCTCTTAAGCACAAGTTAATCGCAGATCCTGGTGTATCCTTAGTGCAACCTCAAGCAATAAACAGCAAAACCTTTATTACAGCTCAGGGTTTGGGGGATGAAAGAAGAGCAATTGTTTTGAGGAACTTAAAAGCAGGGCTGCTGTCTGCCATCTCTCCTAGCTGTGAGCTGAAATGTGTAAGCTAATTATCCATGCATTATTCATTTACTCTTCCTTCTGTGTTTGTTATAAACCTAAATAAATAATCCATCACTTTGGGTAGCACTGGTTTACTGCAGGAAGCCAATGGTCTCACTCCCAGGATCTAAACTTTAGTGTACACGGAGGGGTGTGAAACAAGACAAGTCACTTGAAATGGGTTTAGGTGTGATTCAGAGCTCCTGATCTCCAGCCCCATGTATCAGACCTCACCTTGTAGGGCTGCAAGGTGGGTATGGACCTGTCGGATGGAGAAGGAGCAGAGCATCCCCATGGCACAGCTGGAAGGGTGTGATGTGGGATTCAACTGCAGCTAACATGCATGTGTTATGATGGGAGTTACCAGGGACACATCACAGGCTCTAGCTCAGGCCCTCATACCCAGAGCAAAGGTGCTGAGCTGCAGCATCCCTGCTCTATGAGCCAGAGTGATGACCAGAGAACAGGCAGAGCTCCACCAGGGTCCCCTGCAAACTGTCAGCATCACAACTGCATGCTCACCTCAGACTGACCACTTCCACGAGCATTAGATGTGCAGCAATAGTGCACCCTAGAGGGAACCCCAGCTTCTGCTTTCTGCACACCAGGGGATTTTATTCACCTTTATTACACGTTTAAAACTCAGATCTGCCCTTCCACAGCTTTCTGGATGTGTGACTCTGATCTGCACAGCTGTAAATTTACCCCAACGTCTCCCAAAGAAAACTAATAGGCTATTCATGCCACATGCAAGAAATATGGGTAATGCTCAGTACTTGAGCCATTTCCCCCCAAAATAGGAGTGCATTATACTGGCAGTGAAAGCCATTTCCTCATCTTTATTAACTACGGTGGTTTGTCTGCTCTGACTTCATCTGCCTGCTAATTAAGCAGAAGTTTGCTTTGCATATCAATTTTTAATACCCCTTTTCTACAGTTAAGTGTGAGTTGCAGCAGCCAGCTTGTTGAATTAAAAGCAGCTCTGACCTAGTTCCATGCAAAATCAATAAAGAGCCAGAAAGAGTCTCATAAACCATCTAACAGTTAAGGAGACATGGCTGAAATGCTTCTCAGTGTTCACTGAGCACATGGTTCTCTGAGCAGCCTGGGGTTCAGTTTGGTTTATAGGGTGAAATCCAGTGATCACAGCAGCCTGCTGCAGACCTGCAAAAACCAGCTCTGCCTGCTGCAGGCAGCAAAGGGAGGGGAACGAACAAGGGCCTCTGAGGAAATGTGCTTGGTTGGTTTGCCATGACTGTTGCAAGGGTGCTAAGAGGGCAACCCTGGCTAAGAAAACAAGATAGGAAAATTCCACACTGCAGTTTATCGAAGACTATAAAAAGAAGGGATAAATTTATACTAAGAGATCGTCTGAAGCTTTAGAATAAAAGAATATAAGACCAAAACTACAAGTGTTATAATCTGGAGGGAGAAGAGAGGAGGAGAAGCAGAGAGGAGAAGCAGAGAGGAGAAGCAGAGAGGAGAAGCAGAGAGGAGAAGCAGAGAGGAGAAGCAGAGAGGAGAAGCAGAGAGGAGAAGCAGAGAGGAGAAGAAGAGAGGAGAAGCAGAGAGGAGAAGCAGAGAGGAGAAGAAGAGAGGAGAAGAGAGGAGAAGAAGAGAGGAGAAGAAGAGAGGAGACTCAATTAAGACGACTTGACTGCTTTCCTTCCCAAACCTCTTCATTTTTCTGCACACTCACTCTGTTGTTTGAGCTACTTTACCACGCAGCCTTCACGTTTGGATGAGGAAATGTTGGTTGGATGGGCACTGCACATGTCCTAGCACCATGCCACAAGAAACCAGAAAGCACGGGTGAACCAGATCAGCTGAAATATACAGACACTATGAAAACTGTTTCTGTAGGAAGTTCATGACCCTGAGTTTCAAAGCTTCATTTAAAAAGTATCAACCTTTCATAGAAGTGCTGACTGCATTAAACTTGTCAACATCTTTTTGGTCAAGTTCTCTGCTGAAAACCATCCTTTGAACTGTATCAGCAGTTTGAATGCAGGGTTTTTCTATTCTCTGACCACTTACATTTCTTCTCAAGTGCATGACTTCACCTGGATTTGGCAGCAAACAAGAATCTGTTGTTAGTCAGGAAAATGCAGAGACAGTGATGGAAACTGGTTGTGAAAGCTGGGGACAGAAACTCACTCTTGTACTTTCACACGTTAAAAAAAAAACAAACCCAAACAATTAGAAAGTTGAAGTCAAAATCAGTCCTTACCTGACTATTTTCTCTATGTTTTGACTACCTTTAGGAAAAGCATTTTTGTAAATGCTTTTCTCTTTGACTCCACTAGGGAATGAGAAAATTTGCCTTTCATTATCAGAATAGGTGTCCCATGTATACAGCTCCCCTTTTATCAGTGAAAGGAATCCTGATGTAGACTTAACACTGGCCCAATCTGGCCTCTGCTTTCAGTTTCACAAAGCCAGGCACGAGTGCACAGGCCATGCCAAGCCTAGCTGAGTGAGGGTCCTCAGCACTGTTTCCTCTGCAAACTAACGCTCAGGGTTTGTCCTCATTACAGAATGAACACTGTGTGTCCTTCTGCCTTCTTATACTTTTTAACAGAGTCAACATTTTCACGCCCTTGCCACTTTGCAGTCAGAGGTTTCGTTTTGTGAACTGGTTCTACTCTTCCTAGCCAAGCCAGGGTTACTGTTAAGCTATGGTAGCATCAGCTCAGATCCTGAGGAACTAAGTGGAGCTGCAGATGGCCTTACACAGCCCCAAATGATGTCTGTGTTTGCAAGATGTGGCTATTACTGCTCTCACAAGCATGCAGAGCATTTAGTGTGGCTGGCACAAGCGTCTCTGTGTTTTAGCATGCATAAACTAAATAAAAATCATGCTGACATTGCCCAAGTAGTAAAATAGCTATAGATTGCCTGAAAGAAGGTACTTTTTGAGTTACAAAATTAAACACACAGTTTCTCTTCTTCACATGAATAGCTGGAAGAACAATAGTTCTCCTTACTCATTCCTAAATGCCAGATTAAGTGCTAATTACATGTTACTATTTTAACAAAAAAGTAATTATTAGGGATGGATAATTCTGTTGTGAGGAGTAAAAGTAATCTTCATCTTCACATCACATGTAAATGAACCTAATTTTTTAATATGCATTATTATCCTGACAATTTCTCCCCAGTGTTCCTGTACCTCTCCCGTTACCTACACCCAGCATGTTTGTACACCCTGACAGCCTCATGGCTCAATATTTGAATCAATGTTACACACATAACCCAAATAAAGCTTTCGATCTGGTTGATTTCTCTTGTTACTGATGGGCCTTTGGGAGGTCCAGAGGTAACTTAAGGAGAAGCACATCCACCTTCTCTCAGTTAAGAGCCTAAAAATTTTTATCAGAGCATTACAGGAATATTAGAACATACACTGATGAAAATATGTAGTATAACATGAGGTTATCCCCTATTTTTATACTGTGTATACTATTTTTATACTTTTTTATTTTCTGCTGTGTATAATTCAGTATGACATTCTGGATTCCCAGGCACCTTGGTTTGCAAATTGGTTTTGCAAGGAAAAGCAGTCAAAGACAAAAGAGAGGACCCCTCCTGCCATCATTTATCATGGCACCCCCTGAAATACATCTTATTGCATACTTTAAGGAGCTTTGGATTGTGCCTTAGATGATGAGGTTTAAGAACTGACCTCAGTCTGCCAGGAATCAAATCAGACAGACCAGGAAATATAAGTTTTTTAATAACTGATATATAAACCACTTCTCAGTCTGTGTTCCCCAGCTCAGGGAGGTAAAGGGATTTAAAAAAAAAAAAAAAAACAAAACACCAAGAGGAGAAAGAGCAGTCAGAAGTACTACAGGATTTTAGAATGGAGGGAGGAAACCTTGTCCTTTCCTTTATTCCCCTCAAAGTTCCTACCATCTTCTCTTAAAATCACAGAGCTTCTCAAGCCAGAGCTGTGTCACTGTAAGCACAGATAAGGCATTTAATTAAACTCCATCTCTTGTAAAGATGCAGAGACAGCAGCTCAAGAGATCAGGAAACTGGACTTCAGATCATAAGCCAGCATGTAAAAGACTTTCATTTAATAATGATTTTGAGCAGCTCCTCTGGCTATGATGCAGATATTCCAGTTTCTGGGGGAAAAAAGGTTGATTTTTTTTTTTTGCTCCTGGGAAAACTGTTAAATTCTAATCTCTTGGAAACTTGCACAGTATTTCCCCCTCCTAAAGCTCACAATTCTTGGTGCAGAAGTGGTGGAGTTGGCTGGGGGATTTTGGTTATTTCTGCTATACAAAACTGTGATTTATCTTAAACAGACTTATCTCTATGTACCCACTTGTGGAACATGTCCAAGTGCTTTATGAACATCATGCTTCTTAAAATCAAACACCACAAATCTGAGCCTTCCTACTGTCAGTCTCTGGTTTTAGGATTGAAGGAGCAAAAATGCATTGGGATCCTAACACAAAAACCCATCTGATTCTTAGAAAAGACACAATTCAGGGTCCAGTGTCTGGTTATAAGGAAAAGTTCTGAAAGATCTAGCCTTTAAACAGGAGCCTCTACTGCCAAAGCCAAAGGTGTCAGAAGCACCAGCTGGTTCCATCTGAAAGCCATTGCTCCAGGCAGCCAAGAAAGGCAACACACCAATAGATGGTGGTGTGTCCACTACAGTCTCCAGTCACTGCTTTCATCCACATTCTCATGAACTTGCTTTCTCCCTTTCACAAAGCCAAGATGCACAAGTATCTTCCCACATCTGAACTACAATTCCTGTGTAAAACTTGTAACTCTCCAATGGCTGCAACACATGGTAGTAAGATTCACTCCAAAAGTCCTACAAAGAAAGTTGACACCAGCGAGATGCTCCATATAATTTTCAAGCAAATTATCTCTGAATGACACCAGTCAGATCTAATCATACAAGTCCCTAACAGCTCTAATGGGTGTACACATCTCTCTCTTCAGTCCCACCATACACTGTTGTAGCAGACAGAACCAAAGCACAAACCCTATCAAACCCAGCAGCCCCAAGGAGACATGGATGAGTGTGGGTTGATAGTCACACATGGATGAGTGTAGGTTCATAGTCAAGCTGACACCCACTAGGCATGTTCCCTCTAATTTTGGCACTGCCATCCTGGCTGGTTCCATTCCACATGGCTGCACCAGCTTCCTGAGGAGAGTTTTCATCAACAAAACTGCACCATTATTTCAAATCAGTGTTGTTCCATTCCTATCCTCTTTTTTTGGTTCCTTGGTTCTCACAAGAGGAGTATGCAGACAGCCTACACTGATCCCACCTTCCCCAAAAGACAAGAATTATGAAATTGTACTCAGCCTTTTTGCTGAAGGTAATATATGCTTATGGGAAACATCACCAGATGAAGCACTTCTTACCATTATCACTGAAGACCCATAAACTGGTCATAAATTATGTGGTCCTGTTGGAAACAAGATGACAAAAAATCTCAATTCACTGTCCTGCTGCATGCCTACACCACTCTGAACACAATCTGCTGTAGTCACCGAGGACACATTCATTTCTTTAAAGCCAGAGACACAGATGGTGTAAACTGGAGTAGCTCTCCTGATTTCACAGCAGCAGTGGTGATTTACAAGTGCTGAGGATTTGGCCTAAAGGTCAAGACATTTCTCTAGCTTAGAAAGCTCTGTTCAGGGAAAAAAAAAATTAAAAAAATCAATGGCACTTAAAACTCCAAACCTATTATCATTACCCATGTCCTTAAGTGCAGCACATGCTACTTTGCTTATTCACAGCAGTGAAGTAGGAAAGTGAATTTAAGACATTTTTTCCTTTTATTTTTAACAACAGACACCTCACATCCTTCTGTACATTAAATATCATGAGAAAACATCTTTTTCAGTCCTTTACCTGAAAACAACTTTTACTTTGAATCTTAACAAAAAGGAAATAGCTTTATCTCTACTGATTTTTCTTTCTCACCTCTTACAAGTTTATCTCTTCTTCATAAAAAGAAAGGCTGATTAAATTGCTAACCAGAAATTCTATCAAGCAGTCAAGCAATATAAACAGAAGGAATAAAAAAATCCGTATAGATAATCAGAGACAGCAGCTGTTTCCAGAAAAACCTGAGCAATTATTTATGAAATTATGTCTTCTTCAATGCCTCTGCACACCGCCACAGTCCCGGGAGGACCTGGTTTGCTGATGAGCCTAAATTGCTGAATTAGAAGAGGAGACAACGCGGTGGTACCAATTAGCAAAAGCATTGTGGATCCTCTCAAAAGACGTGTTTTCTGGTTTAATGACATTCCTTCAGCTTAAGAGTGGAAGGGACATCCCACCCGGCAGTGACTTGAAATGCCTTTAAAATATACCCACCCTCCTGTGTGAAAGCAGCAAGACAACAAAGAGCAGAGCATGGATTTCAATCAAGGAGGAGCTACCTACTGACTTACCCACTTGAAACAAGTCCTCGAGCCTGGAGTTGCCCTTGGTGCCAGGAAAGATCTGAGTTACTGGCTCATGATGCCAAGCAGGGCAGTGATGGCATGGCTATGGCAGGGGATTGGCACCTGGGGATGCACAAGCTGCCATGCATCCTTCCACAGATCTCTTTTGTGTACCTCTGCTTCTCAACTCACTCCTTCCCATGTGAACCCAGGTGTCATGTTGCTTTCCTGCCTTTTGCTGCTTAGCTACAGGACCTTACTGTCATATTATGATTTCTCTCCAGTTATTGCCTGTGATTGTTGTTTGGGGAGCACAAAGCAGCTTCGATAAGGAAGAGGCTCCAGGTGACCAGGGTGGCTGATATGGATGAAAAAATTTAGTCCAGTTCCCACTTCCTTTAAACCACAGGAGCCAAAGATTGCTGGTGAAGGGCAATAACAGGTATGGCTGAAGCAGCACTCAAGACCACCTCTAATCTCTGAGAACTGACATTATCTTTCACAGGGGTCTGCCAACTGTTAGAGCACACAATCATGTTATTCTGGATAAAAGCAGAAAAAGTTAGAACAGTCAATGACAGTCAGTAATTTCCACTCTTTCACATTTTCCATGGTTTATATCTTCAGTTTTCCATAGGGGTTCTTCTCTATCTTTTTCCTTTTGTGAAATTATTTAATTTGCAATTTAGCCTTAACATTTATTTTCCTTTGTTCTTTTCTCCCCACCTTGATAATTGTGCTGCAATGCATATTTAAGATGCTAACAGCACACAAGAGGATTTCTAGAAGAACCCAGTACAATAAGTGAGCTGCTTATAAAACCCAGCTGTGCACATCATGGCTGCAGCCAGTGGTTGCCAAGCGCATTCAGCAACGTCTGGGTGCTTCAGTGGATGCTCTCATCCTTAGAAAACGTGCCCCTGAGGTGACAGACTCCTTAGAATTACTGATTTATCCCAATTTTCCACTGATGCAATTCTAGTGAACTCCATAGCCATAAAATGGAGAGGCATAAAAAAAGTAAAATGGCAGAGGAGTAAAGAAAAGAAACAGAACAGCTACAAGGGCAGCTTTGCTCATGTATGAAAGCTGCTGATGGGAAATAAGGTTGGGGCAGTCCCTGTCCTCAAAAACAACCTCACTCAAAAGTGCAAAAAATTAAAAGCCAGTGAACAGGTTCAGAGTTTGGAATCAGATGCTGAATTTCCACCATATCAGTTGCAGCAATAACAATAAAGATGAGAGAGAATTTCCTCTGTAACTGCTGCAATATTTTCCAAATACACTCAGTGAATATAAAACTTCCTATTGTGCTATTTTTTAGTGACTAGCATATGGCTGTGAGAGCTTCAGAGAAGCCACAGAGGGCCAAGCCTTGGAGAATTCAGTGAGAAAGTTGCTTGAGATGTGCTCAGAATAATTCCATAGTTTAGAAACAAATATTCTCAGTTTCCTAGCATGATTTCATAAGAGTCATATAGCTTCTTTTTAGTGTTTATTATCCTCTAAATTCTGGAAATCTTTCTGTGTGCTGAGAGCAAATTACCATGAATTGACAACTATAAAACCATGCCACTTTCAGTCAGTTCTGTGCTCTGCATTTGCTAAAAAAAAAAAAAAAAAAGTAAGATCCAGAGTTGTATGAGTTCCTTAGGCTTCCAGTGTGATCTAGAGGAGCAAGATTGCTTTAACAGATCAGACAATTAATCTAGTCTACACTACCTATCACAATGTATAACCATGGCAGGCAAATGTGATTGTCTGGACAGATTCTGCGTCCAAATTCCACAGTTTAGATTCCTTATAGTGGATCAATTTAATGTAGCATAGCAAAACATAAAATGCTCGACCTGTGTGTGTTCTCTATAAATCTCTGAGTGTCTTCTACGTCTGTGATGTATGAGCACAAACCCAGTTCCTGCTTGGTGCAGTAAATCCCACAGGATTAAGCCATACTGTAAACACCAGACAAATTACAATCGGATTAGATGGGCAGTCTGTTCATTTACTCTGCACTCCAGAGTCTTCTCATCACAGTTGTCTCTTTGCCACACAAATGTTTTGCCACTGAAGTAAATGAGCACAGTTTCTTTTTCATCTCTCTCTTGTTTTACCATTTGTGACCAATAAAGAACACATTTCTACTTCTTAAAGAGCAAGCAGAATGTTTCTGGGGAGGCCAAGAAGAATCATAGAATCATAGAATCAGTCAGGGTTGGGAGGGACCACAAGGATCATCTAGTTCCAACCCCCCTGCCATGGGCAGGGACACCTCACACTACATCAGGCTGGCCAGAGCCTCATCCAGCCTGGCTGCAAACACCTCCAGGGATGGGGCCTCAACCACCTCTCTGGACAACCCATTCCAGGCTCTCACCACTCTCATGGGGAAGAACTTCTTCCTCACGTCCAGCCTGAATCTCCCCAATTCCAGCTTTATTCCATTCCCCCTAGTCCTATCACTACCTGATAGCCTAAAAAGTCCCTCCCCAGCTTTCTTGTAGGCCCCCTTCAGATACTGGAAGGCCACAAGAAGGTCATCTCGGAGCCTTCTCTTCTCCAGATTGAACAGCCCCAACTCTTTCAGTCTGTCCTCATAGGAGAGGTGCTCCAGCCCTCTGATCATCCTGGTGGCCCTTCTCTGGACACCTTCCAGCATGTCCATATCCCTCTTGTAATAGGGGCTCCAGAACTGGACACAGTACTCCAGGTGGGGTCTCACCAGAGCTGAGTAGAGGGGGAGAATCACCTCCCTTGACCTGCTGGCCACACTTCTCTTGATGCAGCCTAGGATCTGGTTGGCTTTCTGGGCTGCAAGTGAACATTGATAGCTCACGTTGAGCTTCTCATCCACCAGCACCCCCAAGTCCCTCTCCTCAGGGCTAAGAAAGCTGGTAAAGTTCTGCAGGGCAAGATTTATTTTATGTTGCTCAGTGAAAAGCCCCTTGAAAGGGTTGCATTCAGCTGCAGTCAAATGGAATATAGAGAGTATCTTTCCAGAGGCAGGCATGAGGCAGTAGCACAGAATTTTCCCAGGACCTGCCACATTTGCTGCAGGAATTCTATAGGCTCCAAACCACGTACTTCTGCCGACAGTGGTGAACATAAACACATGCATCTTAGGAAGCTCACCAGGTAGATCTTGTGCAGCGTGGGGTTTCCAGGGGATTTCTGCTCACTCATTGATAAAAAACATGTTTAATACTGTTCAATATTGCTTGCACTTTGCCAAAATCTCCCTGCCACTTCATTTCAATTATTTACAAATGTCACACCACATCCTTCATAATTGTTCCAAATTACAAGAATCATCTTGCCTTTTAGGTAAAAACTTGCTTCAATCCAGCACATGAATCTGGTGTTACAGTGTTTTTGTTCTTGTAATCACTTAGTGAAACCCTCCTGAATCATAGAGCTAAGACTTCCCTAAAACAGTATTTCTGATTGCAGGCCACAAAAGTATCAAAGCTAAATTAATCAAACTGTTTATTCCCAAATTAAGTATCCTGCTAACTCCATTTTCACAGAATCCCTGTGTGGTGGGGATGGAAGGGGACCTTTGAAAATCATTCATTTCAACTCCCCTGTTAAAGAAAGGTCACCCAGAGCAGGTTGCCCAGGACGGCATCCAAAAGGGTTTGGAATCTCTCCAGAGAAGGAAGTATTTCACCTCCAGCTTCTGATTTCAGTCAGTATTCCTGATCTGCACAGAGATAAATAAAAGTGTTGACGTTGCTAGCAAAGTCCATGAATCAGAAGGGACGCTTTGCATGCCAGCCCAAGCCACTGCCACTTCTCCATACTTAGACATTCACACATTCTCACTCAGCTGCAGAGGTTGCAAGGCAGGCAGCCTCTGCCTGTGAAAACCCAGGGTTCCAGTGAGCCACCTGATCATGCCCCAGAGTGATGGGACCACACTGCCATGAGCGATATAAGAGAACAACACAAACACAACCAGAAAGGTGGTGCAGAATTCTCTTCTGCAGTAATATGGCAGTCTGGAAACCAGAAGACCCTTTCTGTATCAGGTATAGACCAGTGCAGTTTATCACATTGTCTTTAACATGTTACAACTGCCAAGCAGGGCTAATACAGCACTTAAACAAAAGATCAGCTCTTCCATGAAGAGAGTTTCTCCACTAGGCAGGTGTCAAGAATCTAATGTTATATACTGATTTTCCTGAAGGAAAAGGTGTACGGAGCCCGCTTTGCACTCGGACAGGCAGTATTATGGCCACATTCCATGGCAAACCCTCATCCTTGGCAACACCAAACGAGAGGGGTTTTTGCAACAGAAATGCTGTTGCTGGCTTCTATTTTCCCTCACACCTCTGACTCCTGCTGATTTCCTTCAGAGCTCCCATATTTCCCTAACTCAGAAACAGGTGTATGCAGAGTAAGCCTGAACCTGTATGGAACAAGGATTTCATGACACATCATGTGAAAAGTCAATATTGGCTTAAGGTTTTCCTGCACAGCTTCCTGCTGTGCTTGTCTCTGTGTGTCTGGGATGTTGGCTTTCAGATCGATTCACAGTATGGCCTCTCAACCAGTCAGAGCAGCACAGCTGAGAGGGATGCTCTGTGGCATAGTGCGGAAAGAGGCAGTGGGAAGGATGGTACCTCTGCTTGCCATCATACATGCTGTGATCACTGACCAACTTAAGGAAAATCAATGGGTCTTGCCAAAAGCAACTACTGGTTATTTTGATACAAGCTGCTTGGACAATTACTGTGTCTCAGAATCCACCAAGAGTAGATGTGGTATGGTGGAAAAATCCCAACTCACCTGAGACTCTTACAGCTACGGAAAAGTTAAAGAAAACTGAATACTTTTGCAAGACCAAGCCATGAATTTTACTTCTGTTGTGTGGTGTGCAGATATAAAAATCTTTAAAATCTAATAATATGATAGCCAAAGCAATTTAACAATAAAACCTTTTCTTCTTGTTACAAAAAAATTACAAGGAACTCAGAATTCTGAAGCATTTGATATTTGCCAGCACTTGATTTAGCAAAGCATAGTGAAAGATCTTATTGTACAAGGAAGAATGAGAAAAAAATACATCAAGAACTTACTTTCTGCAGGTTCCTTAGATCTTCTGCCACTGGACGATTTCCTCAGGAGACTTCGTCCTGAGGTGAAGAGGCTGGTTAGTTCCTCCAGAGGGCTGGTGGGTGTCCGAGAACGGGAACCACTCTGAGAGGATGATCCATAGGTACTGACTGAGACATTTACCATCTTTCCTCCTTCTTGCAATGTGTTTCTGGCTGTAGAATGAGGCACTGATGGAGAGCTTCTTGAGAGACTTCCTGAATGTACAGAGTCATAAGGTGGAGGTCTTTTGAGGCTTAAAGGGGTAAGAGACCTACCCATACTGACAGGAGAAGGTGAGGCAGAGTGACTTTTAGGATAACCGTGTGGAGACTGTGTTCTATATAGGGTAGAGGGATGAGGAGGTGAGGAGGTGTGCCCAGGAGTGCTAGTTCCATGAGAAACTGTCTGGTCTTTCTCCAGTTTTTGATGACCTGGTGTATGAGGTGGCAGTGAAGATGGAGAAGCTCCAGCTTGTTGTTTGATGTAAGACACGTTTTCTAACACTGGAAGCTTTGTGACCTCCAGTGGAGTGAGAGGAGACTCATCAGAATTTGGGGAACACTGTACTGGTGCTGGTGGAAACACCAGTAGTGGAGGTCTGTGAGAAAGCAGATTTGGAAATGGTGGGGGTATGTCACAAAGCAAGCCCTTGGGAGTAGATGGCACTGAAGTCTTGGTGAAGTCTAGGTCAGGCACTGTGGGAGTAGCACACTGAGAAGAACAAGTGTGATGGTCATATTCACATTGACATTTTGAATCTTGGCCTACATCATCAAATATGGGGTATTTCATCTCCTCATAGACTGCTTCACTTTGGTCATCCTCATCTTTTTTGAAGTCTCTGAGAATATTCCCAACCATTTCAATATAAACAGGCTCTTCTTCCTCTGTATCTGGGGCAGGACTGCTGACCTGTGACAAAGAGGCATCCCTTGTGAGCGTTGTCTTCATGGGGCCATGTTTTTTGATATATGTCTCATCAAAAGATGTGCTTAGCTGAGTGTTTGGATTTCGTTTCGGCTTAGGCGGTGGAATCTTCTTTGTATACTCATCACTGTGAGGTCTTGGTTTGGCTGACACTGAAAAAGGAGCAGAATATAAATTCATCAGGGGTATGTAACACTTTGTCAACTACAGGATCCTTGTTATGGGGTCATAAGATTGGATCCCAGTGCTGGCTTTCTCTGGTATTACATCAGCAGAACCCTATAAAAATAACACTTTCTTTAAATCCCTCCTAATCTTCCCCAGAACTCCAGTGTTAAGTACTTAGTGAGCACTTCTCTTATAGAATAGAATCATAGAATCATAGAATCAAGAAGGCTGGAAGAGACCTCAAAGATCATCGAGTCCAACCTGTCACCCTACACCTCATGACTATCTAAACCATGGCACCAAGTGCCACGTCCAATCCCCTCTTGAACACCTCCAGGGATGGTGACTCCACCACCTCCCTGGGCAGCACATTCCAATGGCCAACCACTCTCTCTGTGAAGAACTTTCTCCTCACCTCCAGCCTAAACCTCCCCTGGCGCAGCTTGAGACTGTGTCCTCTGAGACAAACCCTTGGGACGGGGGACTTTCTGCTTTTAAATACTATGATTTTCAAACATCACTGTAGGATTTTAAAGTCCCCAAGAGTTGTCCAAGATGTAAAACTAGTTATCCAAATGAACACCTTATGGCTCTGAGAGAACATTTGTGGTGCTGGACCTTCTTGCTGGAATGACAGTGACATAACTCTGCAGTGACATGGTGATGAATCAAGACTTTTTCATTTATAGTAACTGCTTGCATGAAGCACAATTCTGTCATCATTAACTGAGAAAGCAGACACTCACATACAAACACTGTACAATTTGCTGTTGGGATAATCCTAACCATTCATCCAGGCTGTATCCCATGAATTAATGAAACCTCACTGAAGTTAAGCAGGAACAAAGCATCTCACAGGTTCAGATCCTTCCCAAACAGGTTACTTCTGGAAGCAAGAGACCATTTTGTCTTTGAAATTATAAATCAAAACAGTGTGATGAAATTCACTTGAGAGGTCAAAAGTTTCTTAGAAATTATCCCTTATGATTTAAACAAAGAAACTCATGGAAATTCAATTTTGTTCACTTTGCATAAACAGTTAATAAAACATCACATTAAATCTTGGGGTTAATAAAATGTCTCATTCAGTGTCTGGGTGAGGTCAGTTCTTATTCTAAGTGGATCCAACAAACTGCAAATTCAGGGCTCAGGGACATTTCCATAGACCACAGTCAGCAGGTTTCTACTGTTAAAACAAGCAGGCAATGCTCAGCAATTTCAAAGCCCTCTTTAGGAGCAGCCTCAAAATATTACTAAAAGCAGTGGCAGGACACTGCTTTGCCTCCTGACAGTATTTGAACCAGCTTGGGGGGGTTGGGCAACTCAGGGCTGGAAGACATCTGCATTAGGGCATCTTACTAATGTGCTGTGGTCAGTGTCAGAGGATGATTCCAATACAGTGTCATCACTTTGTCACACTATTGCTTTGAGTTTCTCCACAACCTCTCTCCCGTTCTTATAGGCAGGTGTTAAATAGACTTCAGTGTGGTTTAGGAGTAAGGAGCCAGGAACATCTGACTGTGCATGTATATGAAGCAATGAGACCACTCCGTCAACAACATTTCTTTTAAGCTTAATGTATAACTAAGGTACAGTCATACGGAAAGAAAAAGAAATCTGGACAGAGAATTAAAGACACAATAACCAACCTCAAAAAGAAAAAAAGGATATTATGATTTCACAATGGTTCCAATTAGTGTGTTCCACTTAGCAGCAGGCTAGGGACATGCAAAAGCCACCACAGATAAGACTATTTGGTAGGCTGATCATTTTTCACTATGTGGATATATCCTAATGCACTTAAAATTTGTCTTTTTAATTAACCCAAATTAATTTTCTTGAATGCACTAGGAAGACTTTTGGGAATGATATGTAGGCTACCAGAATCATTTGGGCTTTATAGAAAATACCACTCCCAATGTATCTGACAGTACTAGCAGGGTTTTCTTGCTGTGCTTCCAAGCAGAATCACTGTTTCTATTTAGTCTGTTATTTTTATATTGTCTTCATATACATTCTACTTCCATAAATGTGATCTCAGTCCTCTCTCCACACCTCTGCTAAGCCACTCTACAACTCTGGCAAAAGCAATCTTCTTAGATTGGTGTCATTAAAGAGATGGTCATTGAGCCTGGCACAAACAGCCTGATCGTTTCTGAGCATGTTGCCCAGGACCTGAACTCAGCTTTGGACTGGCTAAAGGATTGCAGATTTTACTGCATTTGAAAATCACATATATCATAGATATAGGCTTCTTGCAGTCAGAAGTCCTTTGTTCTCCATGCTACCACCCTTAAAGGATACCCGAGATGTTTCCCACCCCTACACCCACCTCAGCTCTGCTCCCTGTGCTGTCCTCCACATCTCTTGTGCCACCTGTGTCTCACTGCCATATCCCCACTTTTCCATCTCTGTATCTGAGGACGTTCATGACATGTTCAGGACAAAGAAAATTTAAAGATGCTCTTGGTCATTCAGGGCTAGTGTTTACTGATATTTTTACCTTAAAGCAGCTAAAGGGGGTTAAGAGTACTGTGTTTTCAAACAGATTGCCAGAAACAGCATGTATTTCCTTTTCCCGCCTTCCATTTCCACAGTTTTTCTCTGACTGATGAGGTTCTGCTGTGTAATCTAGACCTGTCCTCAGGTGCTGTTTTGCACATACAACATTCATGGGTTATTACATTGCAGAGGAGGAAATAAGAAATGTCGTGGAAAATGATTGACACTGCCACCTAGTCTTGTGAAGCATTTTTGCATGGGTGAAAATTAAGTACTGTAGTGATACACACAGTGTTCACCTCTGCCTTTGCATGATATGCAGCACTAGCCTGAAATATCCTGCTGGCATGATCAACAAGGTCAAATGACCCAGGCTGGACGTTTGACACAGCCTAACACACAACAAGGTGAAAGAATTATTTTCTGTCCTCTATTAAAAGTATTTTTTTTCCTCTGCCAGAGTTTATTTCATTAATGCACCTGTTTCCATGAGGTGGTGTGGTACTGAGACCTTTTTCCTTCCTTGACAGATGGGGCTCTGGGAAAAGACTGTTTAGAAGGGCTTACAGCAATTTGATGAGGGGCAGTGGTTTGAAATTGGGGCAGGGTAGATTTAGGTTGGACACAAGGAGGAAGTTGTTTACAATGAGAATGGTAATGAAAATAAAAATACAATGAAAATATTGGAACAGGCTGCCCAGGGATGTGGTTGAGGTCCCACCCCTGAAGACATTCAAGATCAGACTTCATGTGGCCCTGGGCAGCCTGATCTTGTTGGAGGTGTCCCTGCTCACTACAAGGGGGTTGGACAAGATGACCATTGAGGGTCCATTCCAACCTGATGCAATCTGTGAGTCTGCAAAAATTGAAACTGAAATATTTAAAAATATTTTATAAACCTTATAAAGGCACAGAGGTACCTCCTATATGCTACATGGACCCGGAAGATTTGGTGCTGTAAGACTTCCTAAAAAAATACACAGGTAAATGGATGGGGTGAATAGAAAAACTGCTTTTACTGTGACTGGGAACAGAGGAAATGCTCAACACCATCAGGAAACTCCTCAGATGCAGTGAGGTATCTGGGAGGCAAACTGAATTAGATTTAAGGCCACAACACTAGATGCTTACCATGTTTGTTTAGAATCTCAGAGTATAGAATGATAGAACAACTTCAGTTGAAAAAGACCTTCAAGATCATTGAGTCCAACCATTACCTAACTCCACAAAGGCTGGTGCTAAACCACATGCCTCAGCACCACATCTCTGTGTCTTTTAAACACCTTCAGGGATGGTGACTCAACTGCCTCCCTGGGGAGTCTGTTTCAGTCTTTGATAACCTTTTCAGTGAGGAAGTTTCTTTTAATGTCCAACCTAAACCTACTCTGGTGCAACCTGAGCTCATTTCCTCTTGCTACCAGAGAGAACAGACCTAGTCTCATTTAACAAAGGTTTCTGCATCTCCATAGCAAGGGCTGAAATCTACAGTAGTGGACTATGGATCATGCACCACTGCTCCGGTCCAGAAAAACACAGGAAACCCACCATGAATCCTGCAACTGAAGAGAACCGTAAAAAGCTCTTGAAAGGAGCAGGGAGTGTTTGTACCACTCTTGTGGCACCAACATTTGGCAGGGATAAATATGCATGAATGCAGGAGAGGAGCCCTGGCAAGATCCCCTAGCCAATGAAAAGAGATCATCTGGCAATCTCTAGAGAAGAGCAGGCAAGATTGCTTTAAGTACTTGACATTTATCAGGCAGAAAAAGCATTCAGTGCCTGCTGGGAACATACACTCCTGTGAAAAGCATACCATACTGACATATTGGTGATACACATAGAGCTGTGTTGTCTGCTCTAAACATGAAGTAATTAAGAGCTTCTCAACATGGATTACCATGTCCTTGGTGCAACTGTCACCAGTAAGTTTCCTGAAGACTCTGCCACTCATACAGGGCCTGATCCAAAGCTAAATGGGAGAAATGAAAGCAAGGATGGTTTTTTTTCCTGCCAGGTGCAAGTTCCCTCAAAAAAGTCATCTCAAAGTGCACACACTCACAAAGCTTTTGTGGAATGCCTCTATCACAGACACACACAAACACAAGAGACCTCCAGCTCTTTGAGGAAGGAGTTTGAGTAGCCTGGAGGTGATGGGATAAAGACAGATCAACAATGGCTCCATGCTCATTTGCCCTCCCTGGAGCTGCCCTGGCTATGGGAGCTCCACATCCTCTGCCAGCCACCCCTTGGCATCTAAACCACACAAACTACCACAGCTGATAAATCAGAGGCATGATAATCACTGTTAACAAAACTCAACTCCACAGTGTTTACACTGCTTGGCTAGGAACTCTCTATCGTTAACAGCATCTTACTACCAAGCAATTATCTGGCTCTAATAAACTGAAAGTGCAACGAAACACAGAGGCTGCAATAGCTTCAGCTCTCACCCAGAAAGGAGAAGCACAGGGCTTAAAATAGCCTTACTGGAGCCCTACTGAATAAGCAGAATCTGACATTTCTGAAATGAGATATTTGTAGCACAAAGGTTACACACAGCTTTCAGACATGCCTGGATAATCTGCCTTCCACAGTTAATTTTGGAAATCCTGAATGCTTCTGGTCATCTCAGCCTTTTTTGTTTACTCTTTGAGGGGAGTGAAATATGAAAATGCTTTATTGGATTGGGTTTTTTATTTGCTCGTTGGGTAAGGAATGAGCTAAAATGTCTAAAAACTACAACAAATGCTGTCGCTTTCTGTTGTCCTTTGGGTGTTTACCAGCTTCTGCAGTCCACAGACCAAGCCTATTTATTGTGCTGTTCACTGTAACGAACAGAATAAAAATATATATAACAGGAAAATTCCACACACACACTCCCCATCTCTATGAGGAGCTCCAGCGTTCAATCTCTTTCTAAATGAAGGAATGGTTTAGGGTCTAAAAATTTTTTAATGTTCTTAAAAAATGTTACTTTAAATGCAGATGGGATTAATCTTGCTGTATTTTGAGGGGTACCTCTATCAAAAAGAGCCTCCAGGAGTGAAAGGAAATAGAATTTCTTTAATTAAAGCCTGAATGTGCTGGATACTGAATCAAAGATGCACAGATCCTGATTTACATCACGTAATTCAGGGGAGAGAATCCAGCTCTAGGGCAGCACTAAACCTATATATGTGTGAGTAAGGTCAAGACTCTGAGTAACCCCACTGGCTTTGCTGAAATGAACTGCTTGTTCAAAGCTGCACATGATCTTAAGTGCATTTCTGCACCAATGCTTATATTAGGTCGGATTTCATTATCTCTGTAGATGAAGTTTGAATATTCTTAGTGAAGCTGAATATAAAGCTGCACAGTCCTCTGAACTGTGCAAGAGATCAGCACTCAGGAGACCCAAGTTTAGTTCATCACTTTGTCAGATGCCGCAGGGCTGTCATCTTACCCCCTAATGCCACTTTTTATCACCTATCTTTTGCCAGTTTAAGCTCTAAGATATTTTTCATAAGGTTTTTATTTTATTTGTTTAGATCAACCCTTGCACTGTGGCTCATTGCATCACTGAAAAGCAACTGTAGAAAACAAAAGCAAATTTCACAGAATCAAAGAATGGCTTGGGTAGGAAGGGACCCTAAAAATAATCTAGACACCTCCTACTAAACCAGGTTGCTCAAGGCCTCACCCAGCCTGACTTGGAGCACTTCCAGGGCAGCCTGTTCCCTGTACCCTCATGGGGAGGAATTGCTTCCTAATGTCTACTGTAAATTCATCTCTTCCAGTTTGAAGCTATTACCCTTCGTCTTGTCAACTACATGCCTTTGTAACAAGTAGCTCTCCAACTATCTTGTCAGCCCCTTCAAATATTGGAAGGGTGTTCTAAGGTCTCTTTGGAGCTTTCTGTCCTCCAGGCTAAATTTAAGCGTATCTGCCAGAAACATGCAGTGCTGAGTGTGCATCCTTTCTTCAAGGAATTTCTGAAGGCAAAAGTTTTTACACAGCCATAAACCAAAAGAGAAGCATCTGAGCAAATGACTGTAGAAACACTGTCAGTAGGTTGAAGTAACATCAGAGAACGTATCTTGGTCACAAAAACCTTTGGCTTTCAAAATAGCATTGTCCTCATGGACACAAATCCTTTTTCCTGCGGGTTCTCTTCTCCTCTTCTGAAAGATGCTAGTAGGAAAAAGCAGAGGGAAAGAACTCTGAAGAAGTGAAAGAACATTCATTCAAACAGCTCTGCAAGCAATAGGTGGTTGCAGCACAGCAATTTCATGCACTACATATTTCTTCCCTCTCCTTAATTTATTAGCTCTTACTGGAAATTATTTGGGCATTTTGAGAGGACAAAACTACACTGAAAATGACTGAAGGACACTGTCATAAAACAATGCTGATGTGCTTGCTACTTGAGAGTCTCATGGCTATGATTAAGGAGATTTCAGGCCCCTTTATTTTAGCTACAGCTTCTTCAGGCTTTGGAAATGATTTATTTCTGGCCTGATTCAAGGTGGTAGAAACCTAGTGGCTTCAGTAGTGATATTCCAGAACTGAACACCAGTATAACAGAGAGCAAAATGGAGCCCTGCAATTACATTCAGGTCTGTGTTTATCAAACAATGCAACCACTGCAAAAAAACCCCAGGCACCGTGGTCAAAGATGTGCTGCTGCCAGGTTCCACTTAGGGCTCTGTACTGGGGCTACAACCCTGAATCCTCATCCCCAGCACCACATCTCATACACCCTGTGCATGCTAAGGTTGCCATACCTGCCTGGGGTTAACCAAAGCCCTGCCACCAGAACCTCCTCCCAGTATGGCAAGGCTGCAGGTCTTTTGTGTTACCAAGATAAGGACAGACCCAAAGGTGTCAGGACATTTCCAAACCTTTGGAGTATCAGCATGTTGGAGAGAGTCCCTTCCCAAACTGCCATGCTCCAGAACAGACCAGCCTCCAGATTTTCTCCACTGTCTGCCTGCCAGTGAACTGAGTGCAAATGGAGGCAAACAAAAAACCTCACAGCAGCATCTTTCAGGTTGCAATGATTTCTGAGCATCCAATGGGAAAAGTATCCATGAACTAGTATGACCAGAGGCAAAGGACCTATGGCACAGCATGGGTAAGAGTTACAGCAGTCCCAGTGGAAGCTGGCTCTGAGGATTACTGGGAAATTGGGAATCTCAGTAAAGGATCCTCACACTGCCCACACAAGCAGCCACTATTAATGCAGTGCTGGTCTGTTCTGGTTCGGAGCCTCCAGTCTGAATATGCCAAGAAGATTTTGCACCAAGTGCAGCACTAGCACTAAAAAAACCCTGTAGCTGCATAATCTGAAGGAATTGTAGCTATGGAAAGCCACTTGGCATGGGAATTATCAAGCACTATTAGATGGATTACGCGCAGACTGCGCAAACAGAACTACTGAATCACGCTTGCAGAGACATTAATTGACAGAGCATATGTTCTCAATTTTCAGTGCCTCTGCTGCTCTGTTGTGGAACCTTCAGAGTCAGGCACTGAAGAGTTAAACATGGCCACAACAGCGTGGAAAACCAGTCACAGAGCATCAAGGTAAAGCCTTTCCGTTTCAAAGCAACATCTGTGGCATCCTCACTGTTATCTTACAGCTGAAATCCGAGCAGCTTTCGCTGGTTCAGTGTAAATGAACAGTTCTCTCTCTATTCGTGCCACTCCCACAACCTGACCGCTGACAACGACGGGTGAGGCAGCCCCCGCCACCTGCTGCCCAGCACCCATTAGAGCCCCATTCTCACAGAGCTGTCACTCTGTGCTAGCTGCCCCCTCTTCCACTCTGTCGCTGCCTATTTCACACTCCCCAAACATCATGCTCCGAAGCATGGTGAGGCTCTGAATTTTGTCTGAGTTTCTGCACTCTGTGCCATACCATTACTGCAAGGGCAGCAGTGTTCCTGCTGAGCTGCAGGAAGAAAAGGTCTCTAGCCTGCTCAGAAAGGGATGCTTCTGGGTATGTCTGAAGAGCTAAGTCCCAACAACTCATGCCTCAGATACGTATGTCATATGAGCTTGGTATGTGGTTGGCATCACTACAATACCAGTAAGCCTTTGAGGCCTGAACTGCTTATTCGTCTGTCATCTGCTGCTCATAGGATTCTGAAGGCCTCTGGAATATCAATAATTTTGATTGGAAGAGGTGTTTAAAATCATCAAGTCCAACCCCATAGGGGTGACTCCTGTCTCCTCCTCAACTCTAAATAAAGTGGTGACAAAATTACAGATGAAGCACAAGTTATCAGCTGCCTCCCACTCAGAGCTTTCTGCATGCCTGGCATCTACAGCTTCATCTTGCTTTTATTTGCAGACTGGTCTAGTGAAACTAGTAGAGCCAGGCCTGATCACCACAAATTCACCTGCTATGGTTGCAGTACTATTTTGACAGTGTTGCATGCAGTTCCAGACAAGCTTCAGGGAAGCCCTTTTCTGTTTCAAATGCCAGCCTTAACCTCATTGTGCCACCTAAGAAGTGATACAGAGGACAAAAAGACAAAGATAGAGCATAAAAAAAGGAACAGAGGAATTGATGCCAGAAGCTGTTCTTGCCTCCCCCATACCTGCAGAACCTGTTGAGTTCAACTCACAGGCAGAACTAGTGGGAACAAGAAAGAGACTTGATTAAAAACTAGCACTCTGCAAGAAAGGGGAAAAAAGACCAAGAAAGGGGAAAAAAGACCAAGAAGCAGAAGGCAGAAGATGGAACAATGAGGGGAAATGGAGCTCACTACCAAAAATGGGAATCTGAGGTAAATGAAAGGCAATTAAAGTGAGAATAGCATCACAGCCTAAAAGATCTTAGCCAAAATCTAATGGAAAAAGCAGACACCAACTCCCAGAGTGTGACTGGAGTGTGAGCCAAGACCACTATTTGTTCCCTAAAGCTCTTTACATCAATGAACTGTTATTTGCTCTTGTCTCTTCAGAACCACAGAAGACCTTCAGCTTCTGGGCTTTTGTTTGCCAAAGCTCATATTTAAGACAATAAACAGGCTAGAAATATCGTTGAGTGGTATAGCTTCAGGTTTGTGCTTGGTCCACATCTGGATGCTTGCTTTTCGTGGCTGTGTGTTTTAGGGTTACTTACCATCTCATTCACCAAAATCTAAGTATTAAGAAAATTCCATTGTCATAGGAAAACCTGTTAAAACCTTCTCAGTTGAGGAGACCTGTGACATCATCATATAGGTCCAAAGGACAGATTTATAGCCAAGCATCCTTTGGTATTCTAACATGAGGAAATTTGAGACAGCCTCTGCAGTCATGCATGGAGAATAAAACACCAGGAATCTCCATCCCAGAAAGCACCGTTAGGGCAAACGGCTCAAAAGTTACAACACAGAGGTGAGATGTTCCAGGCATGTTTTTGCTGAGAGCCCTGTATTTGCAATACTGTTTTGGTTTTGCTGCTAAGGGCAAATGGAGCTAGAATTATTCAGTCATTACATGGAACATGGCTGTGAATTTGAAAGTGGAGTATTATTCATGATTATCTCAGAGAAATGATGGAAGCTACAGTAAATATTGTAACACCACAGTGGAAATGGATATTAAGTGATACCTTTTGATGATATCAAGTACACCAAGCTTCTGCTTTTTACTTCACACATCTAAGCCTCCTTATCCCAAACCAGCAGCAAATGACAGTGGATTTTGGGGAATGTGCTTGTTTGCCATTAGTTCAAAGTTATGGCCATTAAAATTAGCACCAAATTTGGCCCTTTTTTTTTTTTTTTCCCTTTCCTCTTTTTTTTTTTTCCCTTTCCTCTTTCTTTTTTTTTCTTCCCCCTTGTGCATCTAGGAAAAGCCCAGGCTGGTACACTGTGACCTCCAGGGCAGCTGACAGCACCGCAGAAAAGAAGCTGAGCTCGATGGAACTGTTTTTGCTGTGCACATTATCCCAATGCAGCGCTGTTTGCACACGTATGAGTCAAGAGGCATGAAGTGCCAAGCACAGTTGTGGCATGTCAGCCATATGTTGCTTGATGTCATCCAACATTAAGCCAAGCGGAAGAGATGAAAGCAGCAAACCAGTGTACCAACCAAGACTACTATATTCAGTCATTAGAAAGAAATTAGCAATGAAACAGGATAGCCATGACAGGATCTCACCTGGAGCCAGACTTCAGCCTCCTGGGAATCTGATTCTGCTAAGCACTGTGGACTCTCAGTAAAGCCAGTGTCAGTGTGGGGTGCTTGCCTGCCCAGTATCAGCCTCTTGGCAGGAAATGCTTTGAGAGCTCAGTCACGGTCCACTCCATAAGGATTTGTCTCATTTGATTGTTTAAGTGAGAACAGAATTAGGGCAGCAGTTAAAAATAAGGTAATATGAAGAAGTGGAAATCCAATGTATTTGCTGTGGAATGAAACCACAGCTGTTTTCTGCTTCTTTCTTTAATTCCAAATGAGTTTTGCCAGATGCCTATTATCGCAGACCAGCTCTAAGAGCAAAGAGGGACTTTAAGATTTCAGTCTGATCCCTCACACCCTTTACTCATTTGTCCATGATGTCTTTTACAGACAATACCAAAGACAGCATGAAAGTGAAAGTGTACTGTGAGTATTCCAAAGTTGTTATGTTTGTAGTTTCACGGGCATTTCACTTAACAAATTCTGAAAGGCTGTCAAAATGAGGCGAGAGAATTACCTGGATTTCTCTTCCTCTCCTGGCCCTGATTTCTGAGACATTCAGTGATGCAAAATAATGCAAAAATCTAGTGTTCCATAGTGTTTCAGCTCACAGGTGGAAATGCTGAGAATGTGGTTCCCTGAGGTATAAACAAAACAAAAATCGAAATAGAGTCATGAATATGATGCCTTACTTTCTAGGAGTATTCCAGGCTTGACTTACAGTGACCTGATGATAACAAATGGATTATTGACACTATAACCTTACAGTTACAGAGGCTGTCTGTTGAGGGTGCAAACTAATCATGGAGTGGACAAGAAGACCCACATGATCAGAGACTCTCTTGATCATGCTCTTTCTGGTAAAGATTATTGATTCAGACCCCTCAAGAGCACAGCTGAAGCACTTCCAGGGCTGAACTGGCTCTAAAAGCAGCCCAGTGACTTTTCTATGATGTGAAATCTGTGCTAAGACTCTTCCCTAGGCCTCAACTGACTGCATGGATAAGTAGCTTACATTTCCTCACCTTGTTGGTATGTCATGGGACTGCAGTGACACTACTGTCCATGGTGGCAGCAGCCTGGGAAGTTTCCTACTTGGCATGTCTGCAGTATACCCAACACTATTTTGAAGTCATTAAAGGTTTGCCAATTCTGGGGCAGAATGGTGTAAATTCACAAGTGCAGTTTGGGTCTGGGGTTGCAGCCAGGCTTAGGAACTTCAAGGAGCCCTGGTGCCCTGGGTACACAGTGCAGAAAAGCTCACATGCTTAGCAGAGCTCAGCTCAGGGCAGGCAGCCTCCTCCTGGACTGAATGCATCTTCAGTCATCTGGTAAATCAGCACCACACTCCCTGAACTCACATTATTGAGACTTTTCCATTATCAAGCACATCCCAGCTCACATCACCCCTGAGAGCAGGGGGATGTTTGTGCTGCAGGGGTCTGCATGTTCAATGTTGTGCTGTTTTCTGGGGTGCAGCATCTCTTAGTGTATGAGCAACATCCCAGTGTGGAAAAAAAAGAAATGAAGAATACAAAAAGCAACTTTGTGAAATGAAAAAAGAAGAAAAAACACAACCCAAAACACACAGGATAGACTAGCACAACACAGCTAAAGCACCAACTGCTAAGTCTTGGGCACAATGCAGTTCCCAAGAGGGTAACTAGAGCTTCATGTTTTTCACCATGGCATGGTCTATTTTCTGCTCAATGCT
Organism: Indicator indicator; assembly: GCF_027791375.1. Classification (NCBI taxonomy): domain Eukaryota; kingdom Metazoa; phylum Chordata; class Aves; order Piciformes; family Indicatoridae; genus Indicator; species Indicator indicator. The sequence continues at coordinate 4,211,686 of NC_072022.1, read as the reverse complement.
TGCAACTTCCATTAGTGTTAATGAGTATGCATACATGCCTGGAGGGTAAGAACATATTCCCACTGTGTCTTCAAAACTTGTTTATAAATCCCTCAAAAAATTACATTGTGTTCACGGTTCTGCTCAGAAAGCCATTACAACAGATATAAGAACTGCTGCTTTCATTTCCTCCTTCACCCTCATGCCTCCTTAGCTGAGAGACCTCAAAAGATGAAGAACTGGAGGAGATAGCATGCACAGGAAAGTAACCCAGTTCTGAGAGCTGTCAGGTGAAAATGGAAATCTCAGCAAAACCAAACCCCCAAACACTGAAAAATTACCACCACCACCAAAAGCGAAGCCCTTGAAAACCTCTAAGCTACTAAATGCTAGAGATTAGACCAAAATCTTACACATATCCCTCCTGCAGAGATTCAAACCCTGCCTTGATCTGATCCTGGACAACCTGCTCTAGGTGACCCTGATTTAGCAGGGCCACTGGACTAGGTGATCTCCAAAGATCCCTTCCAACCCACACCATGCTAGAATTCTATCATTCCTGCTAGAGTGCAGGTCTGGGGGAAAAAGTTGCTTCAGCAACCAGAGGGATCAAATACAGCTGTTCTGCAATGAGCTGAGGCACTGATTAGTAGAGCTCCCCAGCAAAGGCAGGCACTACTGCCACACTCCAGCCTCCAGGCAGTGATGAGGCTTCCAAGATGCAGGGCAGAACCATGGGAAAGAAGCACTTGGTTCAAGTGAAAAATACATTCCTCTAGCTCTGCTGAAGGCACCAAATCTGTCTCCGTGCCACCTGGAACCACAGGGCAGTTTAACTACATATAGTTGGCTTTTAGCCAACTCCAACTCACTCTGCTGGCAACAGGGCATGCTTATTCTGATGCTGGCTTTGACTTTCCCCTGCATCATTTCCAGCTGCCTTCTCCCAGTGTGAACAGTTTCAAGCTGTACTTTCTTGAGCCTCACAGTCTGCAAGTGACACCTTACAGTGTACAAAATATAATGGATAACACAGCACTGAGATAAAAAAATCAGATTAAGGTATATGGAGGAATGTGGCCAACAGGTCAAAGGAAGAGATTCTGTTCTTTTGCTCTGCTCTGGTGAGACCCCACCTGCAGTGTTGTGTCTGGCTCTGGATTCCTCAGCACAAAAATGACATAGACCTGTTGGAATAGGGCCAGAGAAGGCCAGAAAAATGATCAGAGGGCTGGAATGCCTCTCCTGTGAAGAAAGACTGAGACACTGTTATTTAGCCCAAAGAAGAGAAGGCTCTGCAGAAACCTTTTTGCAGCCTTTTGCTACTTAAAGCAGCCTATAAAAGAGACTGGGACAGACTTTTTAGCAGAGCCTGTTGCAATAAGGCAAAGGGTGGTGGTTTTAAACCAAAATAAGTGAAATTTAAACTAAATAGAAGGAAATTTTGTACACTAAGGATGCTGAGACACTAGCACAGGTTTCCCAGAAGGGTACTATATGCAGGGGGGGTTGGACTAGATGACCTTTAAAGCTGCCTTCCAACCCAAACCGTTCTGTGATTACATGATGGAAAACAGACATTGCTGTACCCAGGCTTGGATTATACCTTTCTAGGCCATGTGAACATGCTGTCTTTTTGTGAGTCAAATGTTATGCTGTAGGAAAATAGAAAATGGTCTAAAACCCATACACTGCACAACAGGCAAGAGCCCAGGCCTCGCAGGTAACATGACACACAGTAGGCCCAGCTGAGCACCCACCTGAGGAGCCCTTGCCCTGGGAGAATGCCTTGGTGGCTGAACCTCAGGAGAAGTACAGTCTGTCCTGGCACCACAAAAAAGCCCTTCACTTCTTTTCAGACTTCCATCCCAGCATGGGCGAAGCATTGCAACTCTTGGTGAGAGGGTGTGTGTTAGCAAGAGCATCCACATGAATCTTGTGCTCACTATGCAGGGTTCTGAGAGACCTTGCTGTAAGATGCTTCTGCCCTGACCTGCCCAACTCACTGCCCTGCCACAGGTCCTGCCCAACAGCACCCATGTCCCAAAGACATATCCCTGAAATATTGCATTCTGCTGTCTCAGCACTGGGCTGTCACATACGGCATGAGGCCAAGAAGACAGCCCAGAAACAGCAGCATCTTCAACTGCCCATAGCTCTACCCACCAGAACTCATCTGTCAGTCCCTTTAGACTCATTAGATCTGAACAGGGCTCATTAGTGATACTTCTTTAGTGGGCAGAGATGAAAAGATGCAGGAAGATCTGGCTATAAGGAAGGACATGACAGGGTTACTGCAGAAGACACTCAAAGTTCAGGTTAAACACATTATTTGCTAAAGTAGGAAATAAAATGAAGCTAGCACCATGCAAAACCAGCAAAGTACTAAATCACTCTAATCCACATTCTGTTTAATGAGAGCAGCACAATTTCAAGTTTACAGTGCAGAGTCACCACTCCAGCTGACAGAAAACTAGATTTACAAGAAGGACCAGCTGGACTTCAACCCTAGTTACAGCTACTGTAACAGCTTTTCTCCAGGGGAAAATTTTCCTCACAAGTTGCCCACCTTTAGAGATTTCAGAACAACAGAGAGAGGCTCCCACTGAATAGGCTTAGAGAGCAACAAGAAGGGTTTTCTTCTTCCACACTCAGAAGGAAACCACTAAACAAACAGAATGGATTTGGGAGGTGGAGATCGCTGCAAGTATTTTCATGTATCAGACCTAAACTTGTGGGCTCTGGCAGCAGTGGGATTATAACCCTGAACAGCATACTGAACACGCTACTCTGAGTTTTAGTTTGAATTTGTGCGCACATTAGTACATTCATGCATCACACACAACTTGCATTTTCGTTATAGATAAATGACTAGATCATTAAACATAAATGTATTATGCATTTCTAATCCATATATTTACATAAAGTAGTCACCATCCATATTACTATATAGAATTTTATGAAAAGTTAACTTCTACATGCAATTCACTTACACCTCCTCCTGTATTTTGCACTGCAGCTGATCTCTGAACCTTTCCTGTGGACATCCAGTGACCATATTAAAAAGCACCACTTGAGGCTGGTTACATTCACTTTACACACCCTGATTTATTATTTTCTTTTTCTGTAAGTTTGGGCACTGAATGAACAATAATTAGACAAACTCCTGAATTTTCTCAATGTAGAACCTTGCAGGATTGATTAGATATGCCTTCCATACTGAAATGTTATTTAAAATTACCATTTCCCAGGGTCACTTCTCACTTCCAGGGTGTGATGAATGGGACACAGGGTTTTTTTGTTGTTGATGTTTTTTTTTTGTTGTTCCTACCAGAGTCTGAAAACTCTGCAATAAAGACAACTCACAGTTTTTAAAACAACCTTGTAGAAATCTGTCATGAAGGAGAAAAGCATGGGGTGGAAGATACTTGATGGGTGGATAGAGAGGGAGCTGGAACAGTAAAAAAGGGAATACTGAAGCATAAGAAGGGACACAAAAGTGTGGACATGCAGCAACAAAATTGGTCAAGGAGACTGAGGCTGGGGAGTGCTCTTGCAGGCAAAGCCCAGGCAGACTGGGATGAAACACCCAAACAGAAGTGTTATCACACTATTGTACGATGAGACAGGGCTAATGCATGTCAGCACAACTTCAGAGAAGATTCTCACCTTCCTACAAACTCCAAAGCAAGAGCACTCTAGAAGTGTATAGAGCCAGTGTCGCTGGTACTGATGTTGTTTCTGCTCCAGGAGGAAAAGATCTTTGAAGCTCACAACCAAATTTCTGCTGGCACTTACTTCAGCAAAGTCAGACTTTTATTCCAAACAATGTCATGTTGTGGTAGTTATTATGAGAGAATGGGTTCAATAGTTTGACTGTACCATGATCAGAATAAAAGTTACCATCAGAAACTCCTTCTGTTTGTATAAACTCAATCATTATCAGAACACAAAAAATAAACATGTTCTCTGTGGTTGCTTAGAAAATGACACAAATTCCTTTTCCAGGTGACCTTAGCATCAGACAATAGACATTACACTCTAAATTATTCTGCAATGCCACAAAAAAAAAAAAAAAAAAAAAAAAAAAAAAAAAAAAAAGAGAGGGAGAGAGAAACAGTTTTGTGACAACTCCTTTGTGGAGATCACACAATCCTTGGAGAAAAACTGGAGTTTTCATCATTTTTTCCCTGAGTTCCTAAGAAAAGCTGCAGCCTTTCAGCCTGCCAATGCCACAAACACATGCAGTTGTGTGAGACATATGCACAAAGAGCTAAGAGCTTCACAGGTTTCTTTGGGCTAGGCAGAATTCCAGGTACTAAATTTGTTGGGAATTAACTGCAGTTCAACAGTAATAATTTCGTATTCTGGGACAAAGTTGGTTTAATATTTGTACTAAATTGATATTATAGATAATGAACTCTAACTTTCATCTGGTTCTGCTCATCCTTAGATGACCACAATTTATATATAAACATTCCTATGATAGGCAGATGCCAACTGTGAAAATTCCTTCATTGAAAGAAATATACTACCTTGGAGTGCACAGGTACTAACAAAGCATTTTAGAAATCCAGCCTGTCTGGCCAAATACCAAATTCTACCACCACTAAGTATATCTCAGGCTTTAAAAGCTGACAGCTCACTTCAAAAGACCCCTGCAATCTGATCTTTCTTCCTACATATCAAAGTCTTTGGTGAAATCCCTGTAAGTCTGGTGCAAGTGTTGAACAGCCAGGGGAGGTTTTGATTGGCTATTAGGAAAATTTCTTCCACAAAAGGGTTGTCAAGCCCTGGAACATGCTGCCCTGGGAAGTGGTAGAGTCACCATCCCTGGAGGGGTTTAAAAGATGTGTAGATGTGGTGCTGAGGGATGTGGTTTAGTGGTGATCTGGCAGTGTTTTGGTTAATGGTTGGATTTAATGATCTTAAAGGTCTCTTCCAGCCTAAACAATTCTGTGATTCCATGATTCTATATAAAACCAGACACAGAAAAACAATGGTGTGGTTAAAGGGCTCTGTCAATTTGAAATCTCCAGAAACAGCTTCATGATCCTCTACATGTAGTTGCTGCACAACCTACTGATCCTCTACTGTTGTTGCACTACATATAAACCAATAGAATGAATCTAATACAGGTCATATATTAAGTATAATAGAGTCCCTCAATATTCCCTGAAGGCACTTAGTCACACTAAAAGGTAACACTTAAGTATTACCTTTTATGCTAGTGATGGAGCATTGCTCATTCATCAGTTCTTTCCAGAGATCTTGTTATGAATATTCAGCTCATGATTAGAGCAATGATGCCAGAGAGCCCTGCACCTTAGTACTAGGTGTAGGAGTACTACTGTCATACAGATTAACCAAGGTGAACACTGTTACAATACCACTCACAACCATCATGTGATGGAACAGATGAAGCTCAGCCTTTGGAGAGTAGGAGGAGGCCAAGTGGAAACAGAAATGTCAATCCATTTCAAACTCTGAAATCTGTCAGAAGAGACATGATGATGGATTATGTCCTTGGTGTCAATGTTGGATGGCAAGAGGTGACAGAGAAAGGGAAGCAAAATTTTCAGAATAATAATGTTGAAGAAGATCTAGTTCATGAGGACACACTGCTTGAGGAGTCTGTCCTAGCTCCTAGAATGGTTAAAGGCTTGGATGTATTTCAGTTCTCACTATCATTATCATTATTGCTACTTTAGAGCAATAATGATAATGTCAAAAGTCTTTCACTTCTCAGTAAATGAGGAAAAGGGCTGGGTATGTAAAACAGACCTCACATATCATCCCTTTGCATAAAAGGGATCTAAACCAGACTCCATTCCTAATCATCTTAGAGACAATGCCAGCTACACTGGAGAGCACAACATACTGTGTGACTCAATGAACCCTTGTATGAATATTCACTGAGGAAATCAGAAAACATCAGAGCCTATCTTACTGCCCTGGCTGCAAAGTAAACTTCATTTAGCCTTGGTAATTCTGGCCATGCAGACTCAGGAAGAAACAGTGATGATATGTATTAAAGAATTTAAACTATTTTTTAAAAGGAACTTGGGAGTAAATTAAGAGCTTCTGCCTTCCACTTCAGAGCACATCAGGCAGAGAGGTCTGTGCCATGCATTCTGCTCTTATACTAAATTAAAGACTTGAAAAATTCTCTGATATGAGATTTTAAATCTGTCTTTAGCACACATCTGAATGGTTTCTTTGCAGGATTTGATCTAGTAAAACCATGGCAAACTGGTTTTATTAGGGACAGCTAGTTAATCCTCAGATCTCTCACTTTAGTTGGTTCAGTGGCGTTGATGCAATGGGCACTGTAGAGAGCAAGCCATGAGAGCAGTGGTGAATGTCCTATGCAAAATAATGACTAACAAAACCATAAATGAATCTATGGCTTTGTTCAGTGTTTGTGTTTAGCCTCACAATCATAGTCATGCATGCCACCAGCTAAAATACAGATTCCTTTCCATTTTTATTATCACTGTTGACTTCTTACAAGCAGGCTTGCTTAGGAGGGGTTGTAGCATGAGTGTAACTAACAAGGATTTCTGGCCACAAGAGCAAGCAAAAAGGACATGCACGAAGAGCACAACATTCCACATGGGATATCAACACTGATCAGCAACAGAGCAGTGAGAGAGACAAGCACTGATCAAAACAATTTGTCCCTAAGGGCTCCTTCTTGCAGCTCACACTGTGAAGCAGAGTCATCCTGATCTCTTCTAGCAGGGAGTACAGCTGGTCCTACCACTCCACAAAATGCATGGCAGAAAGGACAGATAAGATCCCCATAGCTTATCTTTAGTAATAGTTCAGAATAAAAAATTAATATAATTATTCCACACATTTGTTTATTTTCTTCTGAATACTGCATTAGCTGAAACATAACTGGGAGTAATGGGCAGAGAAAATGTAAACCTGTAAGATTACTTGGGGACTGGAGCACCTCTCCTGTGAAGACAAGCTGAGAGAGCTGGGATTGTTCAGTCTGAAGAAGAGAAGGCTTCAGGGAGACCTTAGAGCAGGCCTTCAAGCATTTGAAACAGACCAACAGGATAGCTTGAGAAGGATGTGTTACAAAGGTATGTATGTAGTGACAGGACAAGGGGTAATGACTTCAAACTGGAAAAAAAAGGATTTAGACTAGATGTTGGGAAGAAATGCTTCCCATGAAGGTAGTAAGGCACTGGAACAGGCTGCCCAGAGATGTTATGGGGATTCCAATCCTGGAAGTGTTCAAAGCTGGGTTGCATGGGGCCTTGAGCAACCTGGTCTAACTGGTGTCCCTGCCCATCGGGGGGGGGAGGGGGGGGGGGAGGGGGCTGGAACTAGATGACCTTTAAGGTCCCTTCTAACCTAAATCATTCTGTGATTCTAGCATCTCGGGGAAATTTTTATCACTGGATGATATTTCTTTGCTGTAGACTTTCAAGATCTCATATAGTAATCTTTTTAATGTCTTGTGTTCTTCACCTTTTTACTGAGGAAGTTCCTTTCTCAACCTGTGATTTGCCCAGTTCTAGCAGTCTTTGGCTAGCATGCAGATAGCATTGTCCTACATGACATCTGTTAACAATCTCTTCTTCCCTTCACTCTGAGTAAATTCAACTCATTCCCCAGTATATAACTACTCCATGTAAGTGGTACGGTTCTGTAAGAAATGTCAGTTGGCAACTACCCACTGGTTCGAAATGCAGAGAGCGCTCATCTGGGATACCTGTGCTGGCTGCCAGACAGGTAAGGAAGCACACAGGTAATTCTTAAATGCAAGATTATCAGCACATAATCTTAACACTGGTTCACCACAACCTTTTTGTCCAAAGATCTATAGTGTTTACCTTCAGTCCTGTCTGGTAGTTTCCCACTTTTACTTGTTGTTCCAGTGTTGACTGTTTCAGATGAGGTGCTCAGTTTGGTGTTGGGGTCTCGCTTAGGTTTTGGAGGTGGTTGCTTTCGAGAGCTGCTGCTTTCATCATCGGTTCCTCCAACAGAATGAAGAGACTGGGATCTCACGGTAAAGCCACTGGAGCAAGGATGTGGCAATCTGTCCTGAGGAGCCGGCATCGTCATAAATCCCATGCGGAAATGTTTCCCCACATAGCTTCCTTCGTTTCCTCTCACTACTTCTCCACCTATGCTGTAAGAGAAAATATGCATGCAAGTAAATAATCCACTTTTGGATGAATTGTACCTTGGTCTTGGCTGTGACGAGCAAACTGAACTTCTAAATTTGGGAAGAAGCAATGCTCTTTTCTTAAAGCAAGATGACTGCTAAAACAGTCTACTGCTCAACTGAAGTTGAACGTAAGTGAAAGGCAGATATACCACTACACACTTACTCCAAATTTAACCAGAAGAAAATGAGAAAAGCTTTTGTCTAAAGAACAAGAATTTAGAACTGAACTTTGAAGAAGACAAGGGACTGTGAATAGGGCAAAGATCACTGGTCTAGAAAGATGGTGTCGTGTATTGATTCACAGTAACTTTTGCCTGAAAACACTCATGTACCTAGGGACATAAGGCTTTTGGGGTTCAGCCAATCATTTCCCTCCAGGTTAAAGAAGTTGGGTATAGGAAACTGAACTCTAACATCTCATCAAATCCACCTGAAACTGCGACATGAGCAGTACCAGACTAGTAAGATACAAACGTAAGAGATGAAAAGGCAATGCGACACCAGGAAGAAAAAAATTCTTCAACCATTCTGAAACATAGAAGAAGGAAAGCTTAGCTGACACAAGTGGTGCCATATCAAGTACTACATTGTGCCATGGATGCCAGGACTGAGAACCTGATGTTATTGCTGCTACATTCACAGATGCTTATCAGTTCTGAAAAGCTGCTCTTACTGGTGTTTATGCCATAAACCTAGAGCACATTTCAGTTAAAGTAATTCAGCAACTATTCAAAGAAGCTCAGCAACACACACAGGTAAATGTGGGCCTGTTTGCAAGCAGTTTTGAAATGGTATCACTGTGGGCACATCAATATGTCAATATGAGAACTGTGAAGTCCCAGTTCCTCTTTCCCCTTCACATGGAATGAAGTTCTATACAGGGTCAATCTGCTCCCAAGTATGTTATTCTGTGTTGCCATGGGCTGGTGCTGGAACACATTTTGTTCATTAAAAGGCATGAACACTTCTCAGTGGTTCATGTGAAGGGTGAGTAAGGTCACTTTGTTCTTTAATGCTGCCATCACCTCCATCACAGGTAATACACAAGCTGCATGTAATCTAAAAAGCTGTCCTAAAAGTATCAATTTGGCACTGTGCATGACAAAGCAGAACCTTTGTTTGCTTACTGTTATCCTTGCATTTTGAATTAATTTCTGCTAGTGGAGAGGTCCACTTTTCAAATTGGTAATGACTGGGCAGATCTAGCTGAACATGTGTCATTGACGCTTGCCATCACAGGGGTATACACATGTGCTCTAGGTATGCACATGGTGGTTCATGTCCATACCTGAGTTATTACCATCTTCTAATTGGCACCAATTCCAGAAGGATTTGCAGCCAGAAAGATCAAAAGGTAGAAGTCATTAATTTGAAGATTAATAAAAAACATGTAGCTAATTTAAATGATTAACAATTCCTCTACTAATATATCATAAATTGTTCTGAAAATAATATAATCCTCCAATGTCAGACTACGTGAAGGGCCTGTCACCTTCTTTATTATCCAAATATGCAGCAGAACATCCAAACAGCTGAGGAGTCTGCTTCTTTTCTCAATTCCATTGGATAAATCACTTTTGGCAAACAAAATTCCAGTTTGCCATGTTCCTGCCATTAAAATTCTTATCAAGGTTATGTTATTTAACTAATGCATTTACTTCACTGCTGTGTGGAGGTGTTTAAACCACACACTATAGCACAGATCTGCTCTGGATGGACCTGCACAAGTTCCCCTGAGCTGATGGGTTTTAACCTTTTCTTAAGAATCCACAAAACTATTTATACGAAACATACTTATTTTCCCCCAACTGTTACATCTTGTATTCCAGAAACAAAAACTTCCAACTATAAGTCTAGTGTCCAAATGCACCATCTCATTGAACTATTACACCTATGTCCTCTCTTTTTCCTCCCCCTAATTTTTTCATTCTGAATTCCTTTCAACGTCACATGCGGAAACCTGTCTTACCCGCATTGTATTGACTCCAGAAGAAATAGCCCACATCCAGGGCAGAGAGAGGTTGCAAGTACAGATGGGAACAGACCTTGCTGTGCTGCTTCATGGAAATCTGGTCTTGCTTTTCTACGTTCTCTGCTCAGCTACTACACAAAACCAGCAGGACACTATTTCCCTCTTTTCAGCAACATTTAAAAGAGAGCCTCTTTATCTCTGAGCTTAGAAGCCAACCCTCAGCTGATGTTCAGACAGTGTATACCTCATGTTGCTCAAGTTACATCATGAAATCAGCCAGAATTAAGGGATTTATTTATATATCCTCCTGCTTGCAACCAGTCAGGGACTGGGATTGTCTCACCCTAGCACAACAGGCTGGGAAAGGTTTATATGCACCTTGATGCATAAATGACTAGAGACAGAATGGGGAGAATAATTGTGCAGCTCTCACTCCATTATTTCTGACAGGAAAGAGCCTGTGCTCTTCATTGTACTGATAATGAATTCTATCTCATTTCCAAACTGTATTATGTGAGTTGCTGCAAGTATTACCCAGTTTATTAATATATATGGAAATACGGATTTGGATTATTCCTCTGGGAGGTTTCAATTTGAACTTGGCCAGGTTCAACTGCTTCTCTGACAAAGAATTATGTACAGTGTTCAAGTAACCGTTAAAAACATGAGACATTTGTCTACAAAGACAGACATGAATTATATAGTAACACAATTAATCATATGATCACTTGGGTTACATGCTCACAGCAAAGCTGACTCTGTGCTGAAAAAGCACTTTGGCATTTGCTAGGTCTGGTGATGGATGCTGCAGTGAATGGACAAAAGGCCAGTGCAGGGACATTGGCTCCAGACACACTTTAGAAGAGTGTTCTGAAGGAGCTCCCCTTTCAAACACATGGTACAGGCTTCTCCAAAGCCAACCTTACAAGTCCAGTGTAGACCATGAAACGCTGCCAGGTTACATGCTCCCTCCTTAGGCGCATTAGAAAGTTAATGAGTTTCCCATCCCTCTCCCTCTTCCACACAGTTCTGGAACTGGATCATTATAACAAATACCAGAGCAGCTGGATCTGCCTTAAATCAACAACAGTGGATTTCAGCTTTCATATCCAAATTGTGGACGAAAGCTCCAGCTGATGGGTCTGATAAGTCTTGTTTTACTTCAGGTAAAACCTTGTCTTGCTGGAGATAAACCTCCAGGGTTTATCTCTTGGCTGGGATTTTTTAGGTAAGAAGTGGGTTAGCATAAAACCGTACTAATCTAGCTGTTCCTACTTGCAACATCAGACAGACTGGATACAAGCTGCAATGATCACAGTTCTGGACACATCACAGCTCAGCTTATTAGCAAGTAGATACTGGAACACTGACCAAACTATGGCACAGAATAACTAAAACATTGATGAGTTTGAACAGCTACAGATGAAAAAGTCTTGTATATTATCCATTTCATCACACATCACAAGAGGGCAAGTTATGGAAGAACATTTAAAATCAACACAGAAAATATTCTAAATGGACAGAACATAGGCAAGGTTATTTCCACTTTGTTTTGCCAAAAGTCATAACATTCCTATTAACTAGGAAGAAATTTTCATTTATTGAGTTAAAAAACTAAGAAAAAGGTTTCTGATCACATTGCTGAAATATACACAGCAAAGAACTGTCCAGAGACTGCTTACATTGGTGTGGTACTTTTCATTTGTACTGTTCCTACTTAGCACTGCAAATAACAGTTTTAATTTGCTGTGAAGTTTCACTACCTGGTCCAGGCAGGAATGGAACTAATTTCTGGAAAACAAATTTATAATTGTGTGAAAACTTTTGCTTTATTTGGTGTTACTGCTTTAACTATAAGCCATGTGGAAGATGAAATCCCTCAGTGATTCTGTAAGGAGTATAGAATTCTTGGAAATATCTGAGACCCATACAGTCAGAATACCCTAAAGCTACATTTTCTTCCCAGCCATCTATCTACCCTTGTTCTTGGTATTCATCCAGAAATTCTCTTTTCAGTTCAGAGGTACAACAGATTAGCTTCATGCCTCAGGCACTGAGAACCACTTGGTGGTTCTCCTAATCTTTGTATGGTTTCTGTTTTTATTTCTATGCTCCTTTACATGAGATTTACTCACTTTTTATCCACAAATTCAAAAGGACAACCACAGCTGATTATGAGACTTGACCTCCTGAGCAGGAGGAAGGGAAATATACTGACATGGCACCTTTGAAGGCATTGCTGTGTAGGAGATACATCCACCCCAGTCTGGAACCACAGCAGGTCACTGTCCTTCTCCAAGTGTTGAAACTCCAGACAACCAGGAGAAGCCATTTCAATAGAAGCTGCTCACTCCTCTTGTGCCTGAGGAAGACTCAGTCCCAGACACTGATTTTTTACCTGGCAGAAGCTGATCAGGGAATTTCTGCAGGCTTCTATGCAGAAAGCAGAGAGAACTACGAAGTCCAGGCCAAACACATGGAGATGGCCAGGCCCCTCCCTGGGAAAGCTCCAAGCCCACGCAGTGCTACCTCCCCACCCCCAACACATCTAATCCATCAGGAAAGCCATGTGAGTCAGAGACTGAAGAAAAGAGAAGCCACAAAAAAGTAACTGCAATGACGTAGGAAGGGTTTTATAAGTCCATCATAAAAATGACTAACCATCAGCAAAAATAGAAAAGGGATAAAAATACTTAACTAAAGCATAGCATATGAGCCGGCTTGACTGATGAAACAGCATCTCATCCCTCACTGTATCCACCTTTTCAGGGTTAAGAGAATAGCTGCAGTCATTTTAACCACTTCCTTACACCCAGCTCCTCTGCTCACAGCAAATGTTCTGAGTATAAAGGGCTGAAATGGCTTTGAAATGTCTATTCCCCATCAGAATAAATTATACACACATATACTAAGGATGACACATTTTACTTTGTATCTGAGAAGCACTTTCAAGATTAGCATAAATTATATTTGTAAATTAGAGGTTGGATGCCAAAAACCAGAAGATACACTATTTTTATCCCCCTAAACATGATTTCAGCAGACCATGAAATGTAATACTGAAGAAGGAAGGGCAGGATCACAATCACAGATTCAGGCACTGCACTGTAAGGATGGGTTTACACGAATCTTTTTATTACAAAAATCAAACATTGAAAGAAATTACACACTTTTTTTTTTTTTTTAAGCATACTCCAGAAGTCTTGCTCATTCCCAAGGAGTATATGTACATGACTTTTTCCCCCCTGCATTACTTTTCTGAAAGACACCAAGTGACTCAGGATGATCTTACACAACAATCCAGAGGATAACACTAAGGTCCTTTTAGATACAGGCTAAAGTGTAAATAAGCCATGACAAAGGTCAGGTTTGGAGCCCTTTTGTCTGGAGAACTATCTCAATTGAGCAACTGTGATGTCTGTGCACATAAAACGTCTTACCTCAGCCATATGCCTCTGCTTGGGAGGGAGAAAAGCAGGTGCTGCTCAAAGAGTCAGACCTCTCAAGACAAAGGATTCATTAATGCTCTAAAAAACCCCCACTTTATTCTTTTATTGTGCCACTGAAACCCACAGGCCCAGGTTTTGATCCTGCAAACGCACAATGAACTGACCTGCTATCTTTGTGTACCTGCATGATGGCACTGGAATCAGTAGGAAGCCTGGCAGAAATTGCTTCTGGCTTGTGAAACTGCTCCAAGCAACATCACGTGCAGAAGTATGCCCACAGAGTTTGACACTAGATTATCTCCAGGACATCATCTGTTGAAGCCAACCTATATGTGTAACAGAATTCTAACAGACTCCTCTGTGCTGCTGCTGAGAGTTTGGCTCCTGCCATCTACAGCAGGACTTGATTTTGCATGTCAAAAATTCCCCAGATCAAACTAAACTCCTACGTGTTGTGGCTGCACTGTAAGATTAACCAAGTCCCTGGTGAGCATCCAAAGACAGCTCTAATTCCTGTGCAGTGCACAAGGGATGATAAAAGCAAAACTAACCAAGACTGTCCACAGCAGGTAGCCAGATAACCTAATTTCAAATGATGATCTGCTATGCTCCACAGTCCACAGCCAACTATTTTATAATGCAAAAGGCTGAAAATACCAGCAACTGTTGGGAGTTTGAGAGAAAAAAATAATACCAAAAAACCCAATCAAACAAAGAAACCCAAAATAACTGTCCCAAAATGCTTTATAAGAAGTATTGAGGGAAAACAAAACAAACACAAGGCTATATATGTATTTATCCAACAAATCAATAGCTAGACAACTTGGAAAGGAGAAACTAAGGAGTAAGGACCTTCTGATCCACAGAGAGCTTAACAGCACTGTAATTCATGAGTTTAAGCAGAAGTGCTGATTTTCACTGGTATTCCATTAATTCCTTAATCAGTTTAAGGCTGCCTCTCAAATCCAGGACTAAGGATGAATACATTGGGCTGAATATCCACAATGTCCTGATGTTGCTTTCTTTGGAGGACCAACGTTGGCTACTGAACCCAGGGCATAGGGTCTCCAGTGCTCACCTCTCCATGACTGGGGACTAACTGGTGCATATGGAAAGGTTTAAGTTGCAAACACAGAGGACATTTAACAGGCAGGAGTGACAAGTTCTCTGCTTTTACTCCACTATGGATATTTTTAATTTTGCATGGGAGATGCACAGCTAAAAGGCAGTAAATGAAAGTTTCTGTATTCAGAGTCACCTAGAATTAGACATCAGCTGTAGGCAACGTTCAGCTGAGTGCAAATGTGTGTTCACATTAATGAAGTGGGGTTCCTATCAGAAATAGGTGGAACTGGAGCAAGGCTGTGGGTTTGTCACCTTCCCCAGAAAACCACATAGTGCAGGCTCCAATCTGCCTCAGCAACTGTGGCTAAATAAATATTTCAATGAGATATGGGAATAAATTAACATCTAAAATCACTTGTGTGGGTTTTTGCAGTAAAATGTCTCTTTGGTTTTAAGTCTAAGAGTTGTAACGGAAGGAAAACCTGCAACACTCAAAAAGGCTTTCTGTGTCAGATGCTGGGAAAAGTTTAAACCCAGACAAAGGAATGAAATGTGCCAACACTTCAAGAATGGGAATTTGTAAACCAAGCTGAGACATTACACCGTGTCTAGCCTTTCCAAACTCAGCATTATTTCAAACAGTGATTGTACAGATGCTTTTCTGAGTCCCTTGAGCAAACACAACCCTAGTTTCCTTTTAAAATCTAAGCTCAAACACAAGGAAATGAAGGTTTTAAATAAATGCTTCCTATGGCCTCCAGCCCCTAAAGAGCACAGAGTTCAATCTTGACCTGGCAGTGAACATGAAGAATATTTTGTTTTGGAGGAAAATCCCTCACAAATTTCACTTCGGCATGACCTGTAGCAAAACATATAAATTTTCCTCTCCAATCAGTGACCTCAAGTTCCACTTATTCATACAATTCTTCTGACAACACTGTCATTCATAACTCTTACTTCAAAATACATTCCCTGGACTGGCTTGTATCTGTTTTCTTTTATAAATTCCCTGTGAATAGGTAGGAAAAGGAGAGGCACTGCCTGGTGTTCAGAGCCTGGGAGGTCTCAGTAGCAGTGTCACAGCAGGAATGTGACAGGGATACAGGGATGGTTTTATGCAAATGCTTGTCTTTTGGCAGCTCCCAACAACAGATCTGTTAGATTCATATAGGGCAATTGTGCTTCCAGACATCTTGGCACATAGCAGAACTCAAGGATTTTCATTCTCTTGAACAAGCATCCAAATATTCCAGGTACAGTTTTAGGTATTGCTTTCTTAAATATTCAAGGTCAGATTGTAGTTAAAATGGCATCTTCATGTTAGTAGTTTAAAAGGGACCAAAACTGCTTTAATCTTCAAACCGTAATTTCAAAATTTTTATTTAAGGGGAATAGAATAGAATAGAATAGAATAGAATAGAATAGAATAGAATAGAATAGAATAGAATAGAATAGAATAGAATAGAATAGAATAGAATCAAGAAGGTTGGAAGAGACCTCAAAGATCATCGAGTCCAACCTGTCACCCTAAACCTCATGACTATCTAAACCATGGCACCAAGTACCACGTCCAATCCCCTCTTGAACACCTCCAGGGATGGTGACTCCACCACCTCCCTGGGCAGCCCATTCCAATGGCCAACCACTCTCTCTGTGAAGAACTTTCTCCTCACCTCCAGCCTAAACCTCCCCTGGCGCAGCTTGAGACTGTGTCCTCTTGTTCTGCTGCTGGTTGCCTGGGAGAAGAGACCAACCCCCTCCTGGCTACAACCTCCCTTCAGGTAGTTGTAGACAGCAATGAGGTCTCCCCTGAGCCTCCTCTTCTCCAGGCTAAACAGTCCCAGCTCCCTCAGCCTCTCCTCACAGGGCTTGTGCTCAAGGCCTCTCCCCAGCCTCGTTGCCCTTCTCTGGACATGCTCCAGCAATTCAACATCTTTCCTAAACTGAGGGGCCCAGAACTGGACACAGGACTCAAGGTGTGGCCTAACCAGTGCTGTGTACAGGGGTACAATGACCTCCCTGCTCCTGCTGGCCACACTATGCCTGATGCAGGCCAGGATGCCATTGGCTCTCTTGGCCACCTGGGCACACTGCTGGCTCATGTTCAGGTGGCTGTCAACCAGTACCCCCAGGTCCCTTTCTGCCTGGCTGCTCTCCAGCCACTCTGACCCCAGCCTGTAGCTCTGCATGGGGTTGTTGTGACCAAAGTGCAGCACCCAGCACTTGGATTTGTTGAATGCCATCCTGTTGGACTCTGCCCATCTGTCCAGCCTATCAAGGTCCCTCTGCAGAGCCCTTCTACCTTCTAACAGATCAACACCTGCTCCCAGCTTGGTGTCATCTGCAAATTTACTGATGATGGACTCAATCCCCTCATCCAGATCATCAATAAAGATATTGAACAGGATGGGGCCCAGCACTGAATGCTCAGTACAAATTCCTACCAAACAGCTCAAGGCTTACTTGGGGATTTTCTCCACTCACAGTGTTTCTGTGTGCTGAACTGATATTTACACCAGAAACAAACAAACAAACTGCCTGCAGTTTACCCCTCTCTGACCAGATAAACACCTTTCTGGATATATCACCTAACTGCCTGAAGTGATGGAACCCATAGAAACCATCACTAAAAAGATCTTTTTTTTTCCCCTGGAACAGCCCTGAGAGAGTCCACTGCTTTGGCTTCTACAGCCAGCATTACTATCCTTGTGCTATTTGGTATAAGTAATACCATTACTTTGTCATTCTCATTCCTAGAGAGAAGGTTTTGCCTCATTTACTCAATCATCATTTCATGATTTAACTGGACAGTGCAAATTTCTGTCTGTGCCTTGCAAAATGTCACAAAGACTCCAAAAATGAAGGTAAAGGTTTTTCATAGGTGTGACAAACCCAGCAGGCAGAGAAGGGAAACACCATGCACAAACACATGCACTGGTCTCTCTCTCTCCTCTTCCATGGACAGTCTCAATCTGCTAAAGAAAACAACATGTGGACATCACATACATGAAACTACATGGACATCAGCTCTCAGCTCAGAGCCTGAAGAACTGTTTTCAAAGTCACTTTGAAAACCTCTCTGCTTATTTCACTTTTTTATCCATAGCAAAGTGACTGTTATTGCCACAACAGAATAGTAATGTGTTTCACACCTAAATATAGAAGTAATAATATGAAGCATATTTTTCCCTGTCTTGATGGATGTCAGTTTCTTAGCTAGGGTTGTCAGAAGCTGCTTATTTTTTCAGAGAAATACATTAAAAAAGGACATTTTATTTGAAGAAACACAGTTGATTTGAAATTGCATGTCATAGCATGTGAAAAACCAGCATAATGAGCATACAGGCAGATAAAACTCAATCATTTCAGTCAGGACACTGACAGATGGTAGCCAGCAAAATAAACCTTGTCCTATACACATACATGAATGCAGAGATTTCTACACTCAGGTCTATCCGGTACATTCACTTCAAGTCCCATTCCCATCAGAAATTAAGGTGATGCAAAGCACAGAAATCCTGTTCTATCCATGAACAGAGCTAATGGGCTGCATCTAGTCACTTTAGCAAACTACTGAAAGGTCTCTACATGGATGGCAATTTAACACCAGAGACAACCAGCTATAATAAAAGATGCCAATAAACTGCCAAAATTCATCACAAATTGGGGATATTCAGCTAATTATTTTTTGATCACTTTTGTGTTGTGTTTGTATTTTTTTCCTACAGAAGTAGCTTTTTGCCAAATACTTGATCAAAACAATCTCCGACACTGAGGGAAGGTAGTACTTAAATGTTGCTTTAGCAACATGCTTACATTGCCCAAAGTATCATTACTACAGCCTGTGAAGGTGCAGTCAAATTAAATTTTGCTAAAGCAACAGTATGCTTGTTTTCCAAGTTATGAAAATCTGTTAAGCATTTTTTTGGTATTTAAAAGATTAAAACAAATAGCAAACACCCTTGTAATCTGTGTTTAATGATATAACGGTAAATTGAGTAAGGAACTTGCTGGTTTAGCTCCCTGCACGAGAAGTGATCAATTCAGTGCTGCTAATGCCAAAATTATGCAACCTCCCTTTATTCCTCAGGTAACTTTTGGAGCTGTCATAAGTTGAGTGGTGCATTTCAAGTAGCTGTGCTTGCAAGAAATAGTGCTCTCCATGCACAGAGGTGGTGAGCTGTAGCAAGTGGGTTACCCAACACTTGGACAGCATATTACAAAGAGATAACAAACCAAAAATAACGTGTTGCACTAAAAATGACTGAAAATCTGCACAAGCTGCTGGCAGCAAGTGTTAGTGTATGTACATTTCTAGGTCACATAAGCCCCACTGCAAAGTCCTCTATGTAGAAACTATAACACTGACAGAACATGAACTGGTTTTCCACCTCCCAGTGCTACAGTGCTGTCTACTTCAAAACAAGATAAACTGGTAAGGGGCCTGGAGACACCTTGTATGTCTGCACCAAGCACTGCAGCCCAAATCAGCTAGCAGTCAAAAAAACCCACAGCCCTTCAAGATTGTTGAAAACCTTAAACCAGAGTGGCCTCAACTCAAACATTTTGGGCCATTATGTATAGTACTGGATCAAGCAGGCTTTCACATCCCACAGACAGCTCATGGCAACATATCTTTAGAAGGCACTTTCACCCACTTACTCAATGCAGTAAAAGGGTTACTGAGTTCTGGGAGGATGAACCACACTGGACTTCACATAACTTTCCAAGAATTTTCCTGAGAGGGTTTTCTAGGACACCTAGAATGGCATGCAGACATGCTGATGGTTCTGGTGATGACCAACTCATTATTTGGTCTCTAGAATCAATCAGTCATTTATTTTTCACACAGTAACAGGTGGAAGATGATAGTGGTTAAATAAGGCCTAACAGCACCTACTTATTTAGCCAGTGGATGCATTTTATAACAAAAGCAGATGATTAGAGGTAAGAAAAGACAGAAGGAGCACAATTACATTATTTCAGCTCTAAAAAGTGCCTTCTAGAATCTGTAGGGAGGTAAAGGGTAAACTCAGCATATTTCCCAGTAGGGCTTCTGAGTTACATGGTTCCCTATGGTCATCTTTCAAGTTTTGCCTTATATCCATGAGTAATTTAAAATCATAGAATGGTTCAGATTGGAAGGGACCTTAAATCTTGCTCAAGGCCCCATCCAACCTGAGTTTGGACATTTCAAGGGCTAGAGCCTCCACAGCTTCCCTGGGCAACCTGTTCCACTGCCTCACCATGGAGAAGAATTTTTTCCTAATGTCTGATCTAAATCTGCCTTCTCACAGTTTAAAGACATTACCTCTTGCATGGTTATATCACGCTCTTAAAGCGAGCATCAAGGTTCTTTTGCAATCTTGCTGTTGGATTATGGAAGGGAAAACTAACCCAAATCTAAGGATTACCAGACACTAGAGAAAAACCTTAGGAAATCAAACATAGAATTTTACAGTTGTTTGTGAGTGATCCAAGGTGAAGTTTCCATCAACCCTCAGATATTAAAAAGGAGTTCAGACTTCACAGGTGTATCCAGTAAAATCTTTACTGTAGCTTGGATCCAAGGACCAGATCATCTTCAAGAGGGCTCATGAAAGAATAGTGTCAAGGAAAGAAAATCTTCCCCTGGGAGAATCCCTGCTGTGAAAGTGAGAAAATTGGGATGACTGAAAGAAGCCAGCATCTGTAAGACTTGAAGTGCAGATAAAAATAAATGCAAACTCTAATCTTTTGTAATACACATGAGTTATTTATGCATATGGTTATTAATCTGTGTTTATTGCCCTTCAGGCTGAATAGAGAAACAATTAGATCCCTTTTTAGCAGCAGTAGTATGGGGCATGTAGATATTTAACTTTGATTTACAGAGGATGACAGGCAACCAGAGAAAACCACATCAGCAGAGAGAGATGTTAAAGCCATATTTGAATTTTTGTTTTTAGGACTGAACAGAGTGTTTCCCGAATGTTCTGAATACAATAGGATTGGGAAATAACCTGAATTTCAGGCTGGCAATGCATTGCTTCAAATTATAGGAGAATGAAGAGGTCTGATTTTATTCCTCGCTCTCAGCAGAAACAAGCAGTGCATAGCAGGAAAAGGACAGCCAGACACATCCCTAAGTCTGTTATTAGATCTTTCCAGTTGCACACGCCACAAGGAATATGGGAATGACACCTAGAAATCAACTATTTCCCTACATTTTTCACTCTTATGACACAGATAATGTACTTGTCTGATGAACCAAAAAGAAAAAAAAATATGGATTAAAAAAAAATATTAAACAAAAGAGCAATACAGCCAGAAAATGAAAGAGTGAATTCCTGTATCAACAGTGATGTACAATGAGAGCAGATAAAGATTCCATATAAAAGACAGTATCACCTCCATGGAAGGTTTACATCAGCTGGCAGAATATGAACTGACTACTGGTTTCACCTGGGAGGTGTCTGATGGCATAGTCATGAAGCTGTCAAAGAGGCAAGATCCAAGCTGACTAAATCAATAGCATCTCAGTTTTGAGAGAAGAGGGTCAAATTCAACATAACGTCTCAAGTTTGACAAAACAGACAAAACTTGGAATTCTGAGGAGGACTGAGGACCTGAGCATTCTACAGTCCCCTCTGTCCCATTACCACAGTCACATGGCATCCTTTGTCAAAGCCAGGCTTGGATCCTTCCTACTACTTCTTAATATGCTTTGTCTGTATTATAGGGTTGGAGCTGGGTGTCAACACAGTTCTGCTTTCTGTGAAGTAAACAAATGTGGCGTTTTTTTTTTTGTTTGGTTTGTTTGTTTGTTTTTTCCTAAAAGTGACCCTAATGCATGTGAATTGCTGGAGAAGTGACTAAGACTATCCCTGGAGAGGAGCACTCTCTGCCTTGCACTGTCTTGGGGCTTAGTATGGAGGAGAGTGAGGCTGACAGGTCCACTGAGTCACTTGGCCACCTCAGGGCTGTTCCTGCACCCTGCCTCTTAACTGCAAAGTGCAAGGTAACTGAGAGACAAAATGGGGAGTAAACCACCCACAAAGCAAAGTTCTTGAAATTCAAGCTCCCCCAACCTTCCTTTAGAGACAGAGTTATGTGCACATGTGCTCCCCCCATACTTAAAATTTACACATCTTACACATACAGCTTCAGTCACAGCAAATGCTCTTTCCCAATAAGAATGCTCTAACACATAATTTAATAATTCCATTGGTATTCTTTGGAAATAATGATCACTGTTGATCCTTCTTGTTCTGCTGCATTTTCTATTTTTTGCTAGCTTCTATTGTTAATGTCTGTTTTTATTATTCTGGTCCTTGCCAAGTCTGTCTGTTACATGCTCATTAGAACCTGTGTGGCAGAAAATGTTCCCTCAAGAAACTAATTCTAGTACCTTTCCATTTATTTTCAGGCTGAGTGGGTCTGTAAACTCAGATTATTATTAAGGCGAGCTTGCAGTGATGTGTTTGATAGACTCTGAATCTTGTTGTATTAGGGCAAAGGGAAATTTACATAGTTTTAACTTCATACTTGGAAGGCTGAACAATAGTAAATCTAGACTCCCAAAAGCAGCTTGCCTGCACTGGGCTTTAAACTGACTAGCAGACCAATAGGCAAACCAATTTAGGGAGCTGCCTTGTTAGACATACAAGGGGATTTTATTCCAGCTATCACTATAAGTTTGTTCTGATGACTCCTCCACAGTGGAAACTCACTCTGGTATTCTCCAAAGCAACTTCACCATTTCCAAGAGTGGGTGTACACATGCTCTTAGTTAATATTGTTAAGAAAAAAAGTGAGTTAAACCCACAGCACTCAAGCATCTCCCTAATGATTTCCTTATCTCTGCGGGATAAGTGCTATTGCCCCATTTGAAAGGTTGGCAGATGATGCAGAACACATGCGAAGAAAAAAGCTGAATCCACATCTCGTAATTCCCAGACTGCGATCTTCAACCCAGAACAACCCTCCCCCTCTGTCACACTTCTACTTTGTGTAGTTAGAATTTCACCTCTGAAATTCACACAAAACCTGGTCTGACTGTAGCGCATTATGCCAGGACAGAACCTTCAGAGAGGGGTGCATCACAAGCCAGTATTGATCACTTTAATTCAGGAAGAAGCTTTTGGTGTTACAAAGTTCCCCGAACTCACTCTCTTGACGTAATTGATACGGCATTCTTTGAGAAGAAGGTTGGCCTTTGGCCTTGAGAGCACCAAGTGGGGGTTGCAGTAAGGCCTCAGACATAGAGTAAAATGTGGTTTTAACCTTTCTACAGCTATCATATTATTCTTTTCCACATTACTTTTCAAAGTCCCTCCGCATGCTGGCAGCAGAAGCAAATGTCTGATTATATGTAAAATACAAGATATATACAGCAAGAATAAAATAAAATCTGTGGTGTTGTCAATGTGATGCAGCCCTCAGCCAGCAACCTGTGAATGGCTTTGACTATCCTGGGCAATCTGCTCATAATAAAACACATGAAATACAGAAGTGTGTCCAATGAACGTGGTGAAGTGCCAAGGCCGAGGGGACCGGTAACAGCTGGAGAAAAAGAGGCATTTTTGCAGATAAACTGGAAGAGGAGGAAAATGAGAAAGAAAAGGGGAAGTCCTGCCCTGAGCATGCTATGATGCTTCATGGATGGATGCATATTTGCTGCACTGCAGATACACTTACACATAATAAACCTGAATTCATTAATACTAAATATTTACGCTCAGCTTGTAACTGGTCCAAAAAAGCAATTATGATACATCATGTTGATGGAGAGTATAAAGCCATTAAAGTTTGGATCACTCACAGAACACACTGTGTCGATTCAGAGTTTATAACATCCCTGGTATGGCATGTTTAAGTAAGGACACGCCAATACTTTCTAATAAAGCAGTGCAATATGTGTGTTTTGGTTGGACAACCATGCTGCAACAAGGTCCCATTAACTGAAAATATGCTCCATTGAAAGCCATGAATAGAGTTTCAGTTGCCCATTAAATTCTAGCATAGCTTATCTGGTAAATTCAGAGGTAGCTTGTGGGCCTGTGCTTTGTTTGTATTAATTTTCCAGTAGCCTAACATGCTATAGATTTCATTTTGACTGGCAGCACCAGCTTCTTCAACCTCATGATGGCAGGTGAAGAGAAGCCATACATGAAGAGACTCTGCAGTTCCCATCCTCAGCCTATTGCCAGTCCACTTGAATCTCTTTGAGAACGGAATAAACAACAGTAATTCCCTATTCAGAAATCATGAGTAGAGCTGTCAAAAGTCACATCTTAAGATGTGATGGTCACATTCTGTTCTCCTCTCTCTTTCATAAATAGATATATTAATAAGTTAACCATGTGGTCTTTTAAAGATCACCATGCTCCTTGCAGAAGACACTGTTCACAGAACTGTTACTGTATGTGGCACCCAGCTCTTACAGAAACACCAGCCTTGGAATCAAAGTCCAGTGAAAAGGAGAAGTAAAAGGTTTTGAAATTACCAACAGTTACTTAAAAATATGTAACCAAAAGCGCAGTCCAAATACACTGCAGGGAAACTGAAATACAAGCTGATGACAGAACAGAGGTTATTGGGGAAGGAGCTGTCCATTTTGGCACTAGAAATACAATACTACAACAACATGACCTACACAAGCCACAGGCATCCCCTCATTTAATTTACTGTTCTTTGAATAACCCTGTATATAAACACATGGTGCCATGGGTCAAACAAACATCAGCTGCCAAGATGAACAGTAAAAGACATAGTATTAAATCAGCCATATCCAGGGCCTAGATCCAAAGACATTAATCCCTTCATCAGGATTCAAACTGGCAGTATTCCATACAGGAGGACATTTGTTCTCTCTCTGGACTGGACATAAAATCCATTGGTTAAAGAGAACAAACTGTCTTCTACTCTCAACTCCACTGTGGAGTAAAGGTGTAAAATCATGTTTGCCTTTTTGTGTGTTTGCAGGATCGCCAAAGTGACCACAAGTATAATGACAATCCAATGACACTGCTTGGGTAGATGTTGTAATGCTCAGGTTCAACTCAGATACAAGAATTCGCATTGTATTTTGTAAAGCTCGTTGATGGAACAGGAGCACACCACACGTTTGGCCTACACCAGAAGCAAATGTACTGGCACAGAAATTAAATACTTTAGCATCATCTTCAACATCACTGGGAAATGATACCAGTGTTTAGATATTGCATCATGTAATTGCTGTCTTCCTTATAGTGACTTCCATTCCCTCAACAAAACTCTCATCCACAGTAAGCAGCTTTCCAAAACAAAAACTGATATTCTGATACAAATAGATTATTAGATCTAAGTTGAACAACAAGTAAAATGAGTTGAAACTACTCCAGAATATTAAATTTATGATAATTTCTTTAGATTCCAGTTTTTCACTTTGTTTATTCTTGAGGTTGAGCCTGAGAACTTATATCCATGGTTGGATCAAGTTGTGTGTTGCTACTCTGGGCAACCATACACAGTAAATGTCATTGCACATACCAATCAATAAAGATGTCCTATGCATTTCTTGGGTCGATTTCTATGCACTATGATATTTACAAGATGGCCAAAGTGAAATAAATCATTATTTCCTGTGGTAGGAGTAAAAGTCTGATCATTAACATAGATGTTATATTTCACACAAAGAATATGGGATAGGAGTGTGATATTACCACTGAGAATAAACAAGAATTGTGAGTATTCCAAGGACCCAAAAAAAAAAAAATCCCAGTTCCAGTTTACTTAAATATAGAAGGGTCAGGGAAGTATTAAATGAAATGTTAAAATTAACATTTAATTTTTTTTCCCAGGTAATTTATTTAATTACTATGAAGGAATTCTATGGTCCGAAAACCAATCACTTTTTGCTATACATACTCACCATGCTGAGACAGAAAGATTTTAGATAACAACCATCTTTTAAACAACTATCCTCGAAAAATATTTTTCTACAGCTTAAAACTAAAATCAAGGCTTGATAAGCTGTGTTTTAGCACCTTCTAAGGATAAAATTGCTTTCTAGAAACATGATATAGAATAATATTATTCAGTTGAAACCAGTTATTATTTTCCATACCAGTTTTATAAAGCACTTTTGCACACAACACATAAAAAGAAGCACTTGGTATTATCTACACAGTGGTAGAACTCACGGTCCTAAGATATAGTGCAAATACTATCAAAATCTACAATGGTCATAACTTTCTGTTCATCAGTTTCAGCTCAGAGTCTTGTAAATGTGTTAGAAGAATGATCTTCATTCTCTTTTCAAGGTCAAGTAATCCCTATCTTCAATTTTTCCTCATGTTGCTGCCTGGATGGAGACATGTTGCAAAAATATTTTCTAGCTGGGGAGATGACCCACTTCAGGATATGGCTCTTCCCACGAAACAGGAGCTTCCTGTTAGGAAAGTCAGGACTTTAAAATTTCCTTCCCCTCAAACTGCTCTCCAAAGAAATGATGTGTCCAATTACTGCATTCCCAAACACCAGAACAATTCCCCTGGCCTTCATAAAGTATCTCTTACTGACCAGCACATAACCTCAGGTAATTAGGTAGATTCCTAGACGGCGAACACCCCAGAGTAGTCTTTAATCTCAAGGGAAAGGATAGTGACAGGGCTTTTAAAAGATTTTTGGTAATTCACTGAGACATTACATCCCTCATTACAGTCATCTCAAATGCAGCAGAATTGACCAAGCTGAAGTTTCTGGAGCAAAATGAGATACAACCTAAAGCATATTGAATAGCCCACTCCTAGGCATCCCCCCTGCTTCCTACTCACCCTCCTCAGACAGGTGATAAATGCAGTCTCTCCATTTACTGGGTCATATTTCATCAGACACAAATGTACCTGTCACTACACATTTGCTTACTCCCTAGATGGCCTCTCCAGACTGTGCTAATGGGGCTGTAGCAGGACAGGACCAGCCTCAAGCCCCCATAAAGCAGATCTCAGGACTACAGGGAATGCTGGCACTGGGAAGTAGTTACATCCAGGTACTCATTCAGGACCTACATGAAAAAGCAATGATCCATTTCTTCAGAAGACCTCTCTAATTTTATTCTCAGCTAAACAGCAATAGTTTCCATTCTCACCCGACCTAAGAGACTCTGGCATGAGCAAGTCCCCAAATAAATATCTGAGGTGACTTCCCTTGATCTGGGATCAGTTCAGACTAGGATCAGTTCAGACCTGGCTCAGTCTAGGGTTAAACATCACCAAAAGCTCTCAGACAGCAAGATTTCAAGTGGGATGGTCATACCAAAGCCTAAAACACTGCACTTCTAAATCAGCCTGGATAAAGTCACTATTTTTTTTTTCTCTCCTGCAGTTCATCTTAAAGGTCCCACACAGGGACCCAAAACTCATTCCACACACCACAAAAAAGCGAGAACCCAGAGCTAGCCATGAGCCCAGGAAACCAGCTACCCTGAATTCTGAATTAAAAATCCTTAAAATAAACTGCTTATAAACTATTTAACAGCTCAAGAATTAGCTACAGAATTATCCAAACAGTTATAACAAATTTATAAATATAGGAATAAAATAATAATCCCCTTAAGCAATTTATAAAGCAGAAAAATAACATGTCAATTATTTGCTGTAGATAAATGGAGCTTCTTCTTGTGTAGCTACAAAAATAACCAGTTTGCAACTACGTCATTTTGGCATAACTGCATTGCAATTTAACTCTTCAAAAGCAGCATCTGAAGTTCACTTTCAGAACAACAAAGACCATATACTTTGGTTTTGGTCTGTGTGCTTAGAAAGCAGAGGGCATGGACCTTAGAGAAAATAACGTACAACATATTAAGTCTAGACAGGAGGAACTGCTAATGTGCTTCTGGCAGTTCTATGCATATATCAGGATTCAAAAACATAATTCAGGACTCAAAAGTCTCTCATTATCCTGAATAAGATCCTTCAAGTTCACTGGATGTGACCTAGCTCAAAGTTCTATGAGGTTCAGATACAAATTTAAACTTTGTCTCAGTTGTGGAGACAAGGAGTAAAATACTAAATCCAAAAAAAATTTACATTGGGTTAAATTTAGGTTTGGGGCCCAACTACCAAAATTTAGGAAAATGGATGTGGAACATCTAAGGAATTACATCCCGAATATGGTGAGCTTCATTTAAGAAAAAGACACAACTGATGTCAGAGGGAAAGAGACTAGAGATTGTGGACATTCTTCAAGCAGGTCTTGATATGACAGGACAAGGAGTGATAGTTTTAAACTATAAGAGAGAAGATTCAGACTAGATACAAAAAGGGTGGTGAGACACTGGCTTGGGTGGTACAGAGAGGTGGTAGATGCCCCATGCCTGGAAATATTCCAGGTCAGGGAATATGGCGTCTGAACAACCGGCTCTAGTCAAAGATTTTCCTACTGACTGTCAGGTGATTGGACTAGATAACCTTTAAAGTTTCCTTCCAACCTAAAACATTCTATGATTCCATGATATTTGTACGTAAAATAGTTAAAGGATATTTTTTGGATTATGGTCAGACAGATCTATACTTCTTGAATAGCACAGCATCTAAAACGCCAGTGCTTTTGATACGCAGCAGGAAAGAGGTAGACTGATTTTACGTGAACAATGTAAAGATTGAACTGCTTCCTGTTGAGTTAACAGCATATAATAACCATAAGAACCAGCCATAAAGTCACCATCTTATTTGCATGAATACCATAAGCAGAGTCAATGAAAGCATTCCAGATTTACACAGTCACTGGGAGGAAGATCAAGTCCACAGAGTATAAACATTAAAAAGACCCTAGTGAGGATCAAGTATTTTTGACAATTTTATTTCCAGCTAATTAGCACTGATGCTTTAGTACCATGACCTGACTGCAGTGTATTCTGCAATGAAAGAAGATTCATATCTACATTTAAATAAATAATTCAGCAAAGAAAGATGCACAGAAGTGCTTTTGTTTATAACGCTACCAAAATTAAATACTTGGTGAAAAAAGTTATCATTGTCATCCACTTTTAACAGGTTGAGACTAGATTGAGTTCTAACCAGCAAGCCACCCTACAGACTCAGAGTAATTAGTTACCAGAGCAGGCTTCTTGCAATCTGATGCATAAGGGCCAATCTGTGGTGTGTCTACAAACTCCCATGCCTGTAACTGGAAGAATGGTTCTCTGTGTACAACTGGGAGATTGCAGCTACAACAGCATCATTAAGTGACATCTTGGATGACTTGCTTCCTCCAGACCTCAGAGAGACTATAGAGACCAAGGGGTTGCTGGCAGTAAGGGGGAAAACCTTGTCCTACATCCTGCAGAGAAGCACATTATATGTGTGCACAACACAGCACCCAAAACCAGTTCGGTGCCAGAACCACAGTCCACATACTTGGGGCTTCTGCCATGCTCTGCCAGAATATCACATACCTACTGTAGGAACACAAAGGAGCACCACACATCTGCAGGAACAACCTCCCCCAAAATGGGATCACTATATTTGGCAGTGTGTATTGCCATGTATAAAATCTTCATACACATGCAAAACTGTAAAGGTTGCACATATAAGCCTCAATATTTAATGTAGAACCTGTAGATGAAGCAACCTGGAAATACACTAACCACCAAGAGAGAGGGTGTGTGTCCAAAACCCAAAAATACCTTGACAGTAGTAAGCAGAGAAACCTGAACCACTTTGTGACTCTTTGGCACAAAATCGATTACTTTGTCCAAGGTGACTTTAAGCAAGAAATGATCTCTAGGCATAGATGTTATCAAAAATGGTAACAGCAAGAACAGTCTAAGGCTGCTGTGAAGGAGAGGACACTCCTGAAGTCACAGACCATTCAAAATCTGGAAGACCTCCACTCATCTCTCTGCTTCCCCACACGGTGCCTAGCTCAATGACTCCTGTCTTCACTTATAAAAGCATTTGCTTTCTGGAGACTCTTGTTCTTCCCACAGCAGATGTCCAGGCAGCTCAAACATGGAGCTTTGGTGATTCAAACCATGGGAATAAGATGGGATGAAACTCAGCTCACATTGTTGAGATCGGGTAGGCCGTGGATCAGAAGGTGCTGAGGCACCACAGCAAGAAGCAGCATATAGGAATTTAAGGCATACTGAGGAGAAGCACCTCACTACAGGGAGCATTTGTTTGGTATGTGAATAAAACACAAAACCAGCAGCAACTGCAAAGCAGAACTACGTTTACTCTAAATTTCTACTCTGTGTAAAAAACATCTCAGTGAATACAAATAACTTTAATGCCCTATTTTACTCCTCTGTAAGTGGCAAAGTATCCTCCTGCATAGGATTCTTCTCTTCTCTTGTCTCAGCCAAGGTTTGGGCCAGGTTCTCAGTAGGTGGAGGCTAAACACAGTGTCACAGAACTAAAGAAAGGATGCTGACTTATGGCAACTAAAGATCTCTGCCTTAAGTATGAGGAGGAGAGAGAAGGGAAATTTATTAGTGTAGTTACTTTAAAAGGCCAATTACATTTTTATTAGAGGAAAGGCTTCAGCAGTCGCAGTTATTTACAGTTTAACAACCATGCCATGAATTAGATTTATACAGATTTTTTATTTTCCCCCAAAATAATTAAAATTATAAACAATAAAAATGAATTGACTGTTGATGAAGACATTCTGGAGTAGACTGGTGGCATTTTCCATTTGGTGAAGCCTTTATTATTACCATTTTAATGACCTGAGTCTAGGCATTCTACTTCCTTTTACCATATGTCACTTTTATTCTGCCCTTCTGGATGCATGTGTGAGAAGGAGCAGGGATGATGTATGTTGGAAAAGTTAACTGAATTTAATCAATTAAAGCCTTTATTTTTACATAGCTAACATCCATGGAGTGGGAAATAAATAAATTCTAAACCAATAATAAAGAATCAACAGTATTAATTAGACCTTTAATAATGAGTGACAGTAACATCCACAGAGAATAAACTCCATTTTAACTGTGGTAAATAAAAGATGATGCAATAGACTTGTGGTTTAGCTTCACTAGCAGAGATTTTTGTGCTTCAACCAGTACCTCACTTGAGGACAGTGAAGTCCTTGCTGAGAAGACACTGGATTCGGATACAGTGGCTGATTCTATTGGATAGAAGCATTCAGCTGCTTCCTCACTCCCAGGAAGCTGATGTGAGTAGCTAGACCGATTTCACACCAGTTTAACACATCAATAACATTTCAGTAGTATAATTCATCTCTAAAGCCATGCCTTGCCTTACACTGATAGCCAGGCAAGGTGAGAAATCAGGCCAAAAGAACAATTCCAGAAGCAAGGTAGCTATTGCCTGGAGACAGAAACACATGTACCTCCCACGTACCCATCCTCCACAGAGAGAATCATTTCAGCCCATTCATCCAGAACAAGCAAACCCACAAATAGAAGAAATGAAGCATTCTTTGTGCTTGGATCCACAGCATAACGAGCTAAGATCCGTCCTTTCTGCCATGGGCATATTAGTGAGCAGCTCCTACTGCCTCAAGGGAAGAAGAATAGGGGGGATAAGACAACTCCATCACACCCACACGTACCTACTGCAGCAGCAGGAGATGAGCACAGGAGGACTGAAGTCAAGAAATTAATTTGTTCTCCTCTAACATCTTCACCTCCCTCCCTAATTTCTGTGGCTGTTATCCTAAACTGCTAGCCTAAGCTTCTGCTTTCAGTAACTACAGCAAGGACTGAGAGGGAAGCAAAGACGCGTAATCCCAGCATGGCAAAGAGTTGGAAGGGACTTCTGTAAATCTAGTTTCCCTCCCCTGCTAAAGCAGAGTCACCCAAAGCAGGCTGCCCAGATTCACAATATCCAGGTGGGTTTGGAATCTCTCTGGAGAGGGAGACTCTACAAGCTCTCTGGGCAGCTTGTTGAACACTGAGAAAATTTCCTCTCAGACTTCTCCAGATCCCAGGTCTCAGTCTTTCCTCCTCAGGGAGATGCTACAATCCCTTCATCACCTTTGTAGCCTCTGCTGGGCTCTCTCCAGTACTTTCTTATTTCTCTTGAACTGGGGAGATCAGAATTGGACATAGTACTCCAGATGTGGCCTCACCAGGGCAACGTAGATGGTCCTGTGGCTGCAGATACTTCCTAAGCACACCTCTTCTCCATGCTCCTCCTGGTCTGCAGGCACTTTTTCCCCAGCAGTGCTGCCACAAAACAATCTCATCCATGAGGAGGAGAGTTTGCAATCCCCAGCTCTGAGGAGACATGTTTATTGGAAGCAGGCTCCAAACACAGCAGAACTCCATCCTTTCTCAAGTCAGTCATTAAAACTGATTTGGCCTGACCGTGTAATTCTGCCTGCTTGCATTCCACAGGGCAGCCATGGCAGCTCCCCATTTGCTGCTCTGTGCAAACGTTAGCAATTACAGCTTGCACAGACATGAAATATAGGAACGTGGGCTTAATTAGAGCTGAAGAGATTTAAAGACAAATATTTTCCTTTGAGAAAACCCATCTGAAACCATCCTCTAGACACTTGCTTGGACAGCTTCTTTGTTCTAAAAAGATTATACACATTGCACTGTGCTGGAAATCTTTAAGAAGAGCAGAGGAATCAAGAGCTCAGAGCAAGCTTTAATTCCGAATGCACCACTGATGTCTATATTCCTGTGATCCCCTGACACATTTCTTTAACCATCCAGCTGGGATTACAGCCAGGACAGTAACATTTATTTCCAGACTAGAGGAAAAACCATTTGTGCATTCACCCCTCTAATACAGATCGGCAACACTAATAGGTACCATTATGTTTATACATAACAATGAGTTAAAGCTCAAATATAAACTAGCATTTAGAAAGTGCTTTTATTAAACCAGACTGCAGAGAGTCTGAAAGCAATTAAAGTGCTGTCACCTGTCTCGTGTGAGCTGACTTCTACAGTTCTTTACAGTCAACCTACTGCCATTTACAGAAATAGGAGAGATATTTTTAAACACTTCTGATTGGATTTGGGGTTTTCTTTAGTTTCTTGGTGGATTTTTTTTTTTATTATTATGTCTTTGGGGATTTGTTTTGTTTTGCTTGTTTTTTGAAACAGCTGAAACCAAGAAGCGTCCGGTGCCGTGTCATCCTGTCCCCATTCCTACCACTCACATTGATTCCAGAGAAGTGAAATCCTTGGCTGATGGCAGAAATCAAGTGGTATAGTGTGAATTTGCATGCTTGAACATTTGGCCAGGTGAGGATTTATCTACCATACTAAAGCATGGTTCTGGATAGCAATTTGCTTTCTCCAGCTAAATTAAAAATCCAAAGTTAAATGTTTAGAACACCAAAACAGAAAATCTATTTTCTTGTCAAACAGACCCCATGTGGAAACTTCAGAAGTCTGAATCTTCATAAGCAGATTAACTTTGGCATCTCTCACCATGAAGCAGGAATATTTAAAGCTAAAAATAGCAGGCTAAAGCTGTTTTAAGTTGGATAATTCAGCCGGAGGTGGCTCTTATTTCATCTAGCTATACCTAATTTGCTACAGCTAAAACCTACTTGAGACATGCTGAGCAAAAGCGAAACATCCCCCGTCCATCCATAGCTTAAAACTCCACATTAAATCTTGCAAGTCACTGCACTCATCCTGTACTGTATTTGAAAGGTCACGTTTGTCCATGCTATCATTAATCACACATCCTCACAATTTAATCAGTTGGTAGAGAGATTGTATTAGTAGCTTCTTAGCGGCAGCATGCAAATCTTTTTGTCCTAGTTCATCTTCTTTCCAACAGCCAAGCCAGTTTACAGTGGAGAGGAGAAAAGCTAATGCTCATCTGGTAGAGAGACAAACAGAGGAAATCCCTCTCCTTTTTGTTTTCCTACTCAGAGATCAAGGAGAAGATACATGGTGTGGGGAGGTGGTTATTTAATTATACAATAGCTACAGAGAGATAACAATCTCTTTGAAGTGCTTTAACTTCTGTTCCACTTTCTCAACTGAAAAAAAGGAAGAAAGATCCTCATCACTTTGAATGCTGCCAGCTTGGATCTGGGGGAGGAGACAAGGGGGAAGAATGTCACATTGAGGGATATATATATATTCAAACTGATTAATAAATGTAAACACATCATTAGATTAAATAGCAGGTTAGTTTCCTGACAGCCAGGTTGTCAGGAGTAGAGAAACGAAAGAAAGATCACAAACCCCAGTTAAACAGCAGCTAAAATGCTCAGAGTTTCCTGCAGCTGGATGCTATTTCTGTTTGAGCTGTGAGAATCCCTGCATCAACTGGATCCAGCAGAAGTTAGGGTTGTTTGCTGCAGTCCTTTATGTTGATGTCAATTAAACAATTCCTACTTCATTCACCTTACGCAAAATTAGAATCTAATTTTTAGCCACACAGTGACTCCTCTTTCCCTCTCCAGGACTAATACCCAAAGATTTGTCATGATGGATTTCTTGTTTTAATGAGAATATTCTGGTCTGTGGCAGGCAGGTATTACCCGCTGCTAGCTACAGAAAGATTATATTTTCAACTACAGAAATACTTAGGAGTACTTGGGGAGAAGGAAAATTCCCCAAGTGTCTTGAACTGATCAAATCTGCAAGCCAGAAAAAGATACATTTTAGATGATGACTGTTTGAACAGGGAAGGCAGAGTACACTGATGACATTTTTTTCCTTCCACTGAAGCCCTGAAGTCAAGCCACAAACTTTAAAATTAATCTTTAGACTAATTCTAGAGCCAGAACATGAAGAAGAAATGAAATCTATTCCACTGTCTGTTATTTACTGAATGATCAAAACTCTCCACCTGTGATTTTCTCCATTCAAATACACTTTTTTTTTTTTTTTTTTAGACTTAAGGATGGCTGAATTTCATAAGAAATAACGACTGATAACCTCAGGAACAGAAGCATTTCCAATTAAATCACACAGCTGATTAGCATCCAGTAAAGCAGAGGAAGAAGGGAAAAAATGATCATGTGTGAGAGGACATAAAAGGTGATCCCTGTTCTTGAGGTCTGCAGATCTGATCCAGTAATCTCAGCTATTGCTTACAGAATTTTGGCCCTTCCATTGCATATATTTAATCTTATATACAAGATAAATGCCAATACACATTTTCCAATGAAATGTTGCTTAATTAAACAAGGTCTTTTATTAAATAGTATATAATTTTGGTGTGCCATATGACACACGTTTTATCACAGCAATAACTTACATTTATCTCTGTGTATTTGCAAATACTCCCCAGAGACCAATAAAAGGGCATATGGCATAATGGCTTCTCTTCAACTGTAATTGTTATTAGTGGGACATATTAAAGTACTGAAGGTGAACTGAGGGCTTGTAAAAGGTGAGCTCTTCAATATGTATATATTTCCCTTTTTGCTTAAAATAATCTGAGTACTACAAAAGATGGCACCTTATTCATCACCTCACAGTGGCAGTGCAACTTCAGGAAGCACTAGCTTTGGTAGCAAAACTTGAGTTCTACCTCTTCTTTTCTCCTTTCACAGCTCAGAATTCCTTCAAGTTGGACTTTTTTTCTTTTCCCCTCCCCAATTATTATTATTTGGAGGCACAACAGAAATTACTCCTCAGCAAATATACTGTTCCAAGAATGCTTTGCTCCTACCTTGGAAGGATTAAATATTTTTAATCACTATCCAATCCCACCACAGCAGACAAAGTGCTTCCATCTTATTTGGAAAATAAAGCTTTGTTTCCAAGGGTCAAAGCCTTTCAAAACTTATCATCTAATAGGCAGTGAAATTTGAATGCAAAATTAGGTATTCAGTTAAAATTTCATAGAATCACAGAATGTTAGGGGTTGGAAAGGATCTTGAAAGATCATCTAGTCCCACCCTCCTGCCAGAGCAGGATCACCTAGAGTAGGTCACACAGGAAAGAACGATTTCCCTAAATCTTCAAAAGTTGTCTGGAATCAGAGTATTATGAAAGCCAAACACAAAGATTCAGTGCCTAAACTCACATAGGGGGATATGATTTATTTTAGAAAATGAACTAACATCCAATGATACCAATGAGGATGTCTATCACCACTCTTCTCAAAAGAAGAGTCAGTGTGTCTAAATTCCATGCAGACCTGCAAAAATTGCTGTCTGATGCAGTAACAACAGATCACCGCATTGTGCCTGGCACCATGTGGATATTGTCATCACAAATTGCACCTTTACCTGATAGCTGAAACTCTCCCAACTTTCATCCTAGTAGGTCAGATGCATTCAAATCTCCTGAACAAGGTATCCAGATTCCCAACATTACAAACACTACATTGAAAGAGAGACTTTCTCTGAGGAATGTAACTTGAGCACATCTCATCACACATCTCAGGGAAATTCTGACTGTAATCTTTCTCTCTGATTTAATTCTAGTTTCCAAACACAATCTCAAACAGCCTGTGCTGCACATTTTCTCATGAGATGTGTTCAGTGCCCAGGTCCCCATAAACACCATTTGAGCATGAAGCATGAGGCTGTTTTTAATCTTCCTTAGAGCTTCTGGATGGTACAGTTGTACAAATATCAAACAGCCTTAATATTTATTGCTTTTCAAACAGAAATAATTAGGATGCATGTGACTGACTTATCAACACAATACATATTAGTAACTCTGGGAGTCTACCACGTGTACCTATGTGTCTATGCACAAGAGATTGAGGTTTGCTTATCACTCCAGATGTCTGCTATAAAAGATATCTGATGGCCACAATAAAAAAAGCCCTGGGACAGTAAACATACAGAGGTAACAAGCAGTTCTATCCTATATTCTATTTCCTCTCACAATAAATCAGCTCAGTATCACTTTGAAACAGACTAGGCTTAACAGTCTGTTTAACCCCAACTACTGACAAAAACTCTCAAGATTACATCTCAAAAGCTGCTTAAGGAGAACCTTACCAACCCCTTGTCATGACTAACTGCTCTAATGAAGGGAAAAGGTCCCTTCCAGCCCCCAACATTCTGTGACTGTGTGAAAAATGAATACTTGTTTCTACTTGTTTTCCTACAGGCTAATATAATTAAAGAACTGCTGAATTTCAGCTTGTCTCAGAATTCTTAATCAAGGAATGGCAGCTCCATTTTATTCAGTGGTTGTCCATTGTTAAAAACAAGCATGATAATATGTGAAGGAAGGAAAGTGGTCTGAGACTCCCAAAATAATCAGTGGTCTGAGTCAGCAGGTTTCAGCTTAAGATGATGAAGAACTGAAGGAGAATTGCTCAGGAAGTACCAAGGATACACTGGTGCCATAGAGGCTGTCTCCAGCCCTATCACATGCACAGCACAGTGACAACTAGACATTGCCCCCTTCTGCAAGTATAAAAGGGACTCTCCTCATCATCTGAGAAGAGGAAATGGGCAAAGAGAAGACAAGAAAAACCTGTTTAATTACTTTAAGATTGCATTTTTCAACAGTGTCAGAGACAGAAGAACAACCTTCTCTCCAAAGTCCTACTTTTGTAACTTTTTGCCCACTGTAGAGCTATTTATGTCATGGGAGAATAAACAAGGTCTCTCCAACCTTATTCTTCTGGCCAGAAGATATTCCCCACGCTTTAACCTCTTGTCTTACTTAAAAGGAGCTGTGGATTTCCTTACATCAGCCCTCCAGTCAGAAACATATGTAAATAATTTCTAGGGGACCTTTATTATTAGTATTTTGTACCTGTTACTGTGTTCTCCTAGTCTTCCATTCTCCTTTCCCCAACACCCTACTTCCCAATTGTCCTAGGTGCACCAGTTGTCAGGAAGCAGAAAGCATCAAAGCAGCACACACAAAAATCATGTTCAAGGAAAAACCTGTGCAGAACTGTATGAACCTGCCAGAATAGACCCAAATGCACCATGTCTTTGTGGGCTTCTGCTTGAAGACCTAAGCAGCTACAGGTCCACTAATATTTTTGTGTTAAAAGTGAAAATGACAAAGCACAACAAATATTCTTTGTCTCACACAGGAAAGGTATTCCTTGTAATTTAGGAGCTATTCAGTGTTATCAACTAGCCTTTAGACTCATAAGTTGAATACAGTAAGAAAATCATTGTCACACTAAAATACACACAAAATAACTCACGGGAACTCTATAAGCTGAAATTTGTTTGCACAAATTATTCAGTGAGCACTTATGAATAATGAATACATTGTGGAAGTCACGAGCAGCTTATGAATTATTTATGGGCTGAATTATGGGCTGAATTTGTCAGATATCCTTATTTTCCACACATCACTCAACCATCTCCTACATTAAATGGTACCAACTAGATTCCAAACAGCCCTACCTGCAAAATATAATCCCTGCTTTCTATAGTCTGAGAAGAGTTTTATAAGCCAAATTTCTGGAGACTTTCCCTAATATTGTCTGTCAATGTCTCTTCTTGAAAAACAAACAATTATCCAGAATCTATACTAATGCCATCCTGTATTTTAATTACCAAAGGCCATAATGTGACAATTTGGTACCTACTCTATCAATCCTAAGTCTGCAAAAAGAATATGGATGGAAATTAACTATCACATAGTACTTTATAAAATAGAAATAGTCCTGCCAATCACAGTGCCTTAAAAGGAGTCATTATTTTTGAGTGAGTTGTCTGGGAGAGAGAAAATAACTAAAACAACAACTGAGAGCAAGGGAACATGAGCAGAAATTTTGAGTATTTTATTGTGAAGTATTTTTAGGAAATTAACTCAAACTTAACAGTCTATAACACAATCTCATTTCTGGAAGTTTTTTCCTCTACAGCCAGTTTAAGCAAGGAGTCTGAAAGTAATCTGTTGATATATACAAAAGGCTTCCATATCATCGGTAGCACTGGTACACAGAAAGTGCACACAGTCTGGCTAGCCTGTTCTCTTTCATCACAGAATTGCTTTGGTTGGAGACTACCTTTAACATTAACGAGTCCAAACATTATCTAACTCTACCAAGTCTGGTGCTAAAGCATGTCCCTCAACACCACATTTCTGCATCTTTTAAATATCTCCAGGGATGGTGATTCAACTGCTATTCCAACGTTTGATAACCCTCTCAATGAAGAGTTCCTCATAATATCCAACCTAAACTTCCCCTGGCACAACCTGAGGCCTTTTCCTCTCATCCTATCACTTGTTACTAGGGAAAAGAGACTGATACCCATCTCCCTACAACCTCCTTTCAAGTTGATATCACTGAAGTTTACAGAAAGCTGTAAAAAAACTGCATTAAGCAGGTAGATCTGTCACACACAAATTATCAGAAGGGCAAGCTCTGCCTCTTGGCCTAATTCCTCCTTGGTCCCAGAAGGACATGGAAAGTGCTGTCGCTGCATCTTCCAGGCATCAGGTACTGCTCCTCTCTGCCCTTTCACAGCAGTCACAAGGCAGAATGCCCTTGTGCTCCCCGAGAACGAGGAAAAACTTGGCTGCAGGTGAACCAGGGAGCATCCTTTCAAAAAGCATTGTGATTTTACAAGTCAGCCTTGCAAAGCCCAGACAGCAGCAGGTTTAACACCCCATTACTGTCAAATGGCATGTGGGACCACTGCCTTCATTTAATGCTTCTGATTTGCTGAGTGAACACCAGGATGCAGGGAGGCTGCGAGTCATCGCACGCGATGTCAGCAGCCACCTCAGCTGTTCCTTCACAGCCTGTCACACCTTCAAAGGACGAGGACATGAAACAGCTGCTGTGTGCACTGGCTTAAGGAAGAACAACTTCTCAGGTGGGATTTCATCTCCCTTGGGCTGGAAAAACTCCACATGGTAGAAAGTCACTAATGATCATGCAGTGCTGAGCCGAGAAAGGCTCAGCCTTTCTTGTAGCCTTGGTTGTACTGTGTTTGCTGCTTGCTTATGCAACTGTAAGGAAGGATTGCTGCAGTATTTTCTAAAAGACCAGGAGAGCTTCTGACCTGTTGTTTTGCCTGCTGCAATCTCTGACAGTTCCAGCATCATGATGGCTCATAGCAAACAGCAAGCACTGAACTATTTATTTGGAGCACAAATTAATGAATTGGAGCTGAATAAGGGCCTCTGCTTACTCTAAAAGTGCCAAAATGCAACAGGCTACTCAGAAAACAAAACCCCACACAGATGAAAAACTAGCATTTCCCCAATGATTTATTGCAAAGTTCAAGAATGGGTTCATCCCAAGTGTTATTCCAGTGAATAAAGGAAGCTGCATTAGAGCTGATGGTAGCTCTAAGTGCTTCAGGAGAAACTGTGGTTTGCGAAAAAGTGAGAGGAAACATTAATTAAAGATTTTTGGAAATGGTTGGAATCTATTTCTGGCTTCTTATCTGGACAGATACAGTGAAACCGAAGTGCAAGCAAATTTAACATATTCTGAGAGGTGCTTTATACTCTTTTTTTACAACAATCATCCTGAATCAATAGGTATTCTAACATGACTGAGACATGGGTATTCCAATAGGATGTATTATTAGCATGGTCAGGAAATGGTTCACTTGAGGAGGATAGACATACAAGCCTTCATTATTATTACAAAATTGTGAGGGTTTTTGACCACCCAGTTGGATTTTGTTGTTGGTGGTTTTGTTTGCTGTTTGGTTTTGGTTTTTTGGTGTGGTGTTTTTTTGTTTTGTTTTTGTTTTTTTTCCCATGGGTACAGAATGGCCTAACCACAGACTCAACACACATTCATGGTAGAAAGCAACAAAGAGCATATCAAAAGCATCAGCCTGCCAGGAAGAGGATGAAGACTAAACTGTCTTAATTGTTTCCTCCATGAGCAGGTACAAAGGACCTGAATGAAGATTAGCACAGCTGTTCTAAGTGGAAAAGCCACCACATGATAAATGGTCACAGACTGGGGCTTGTTGAGGTGACCTCGCTGCTTCTCTTACTTAGAGGCACTTCATAAATACAAAAACAAAGAGAGGAAAATGCTGGTACCTGAGAACTCTGCTCCAGAAAACTACTTGCTTTAGACTGAAACCTGAATTTTTAATCATCTACACAATGAGGTTTTAAAATTGAAGTGGGGGAAAACTGGCCACTTTTAATATGAAGCTCAATTCACTCCTGAATGCTTCAGCAGCTTTGTAGGAGACTTGTTGGAAAAAACCCACATAACTGGATGTCACCTTCCTCTTCTGTGTTCAAATTAATCAAATGAAGCTGTACAAGCTTCAGCCACTACATGCTCAAAAAAACCTCAGAGGAGGGTGTGTATCACTGCTTTCCAGGCACACATAGATCAAGATAAAAAGGGCTGGGAAAACTGATTTGCATCATCTCCAGCAGCAAGTATTGCGAAGAGACAGAAAAGGACAGAGCAGTAAAAGAAAAGTAGCTCTGATGCTTTGGGTGAAGCAATCTGGGTATGAATCATCTCAGGAACTTTACTGTTGCTTTTCAAACAAATTATTCATCCATTTACTTCTGCTGGTATTTGGTTCTAATGAATATCCTAAGCTTTAAAAACAACACACAGTGGTAAATCAGCAGAATTAGATATCTTTATACCCTATGGTCTCATAACCACAGTGAAGAAACTGAAAATTCTGGTAGTGAAGAGGCAAAGATCCAATTTCACGCAAACAATCTGATATTTTCAAACTAAAAAATATTAATGTTTTGATTTCACAGAGGACAGAAGAATAGCAGGCTGTGTATTTCTTTCTCACACTATGATTTCATGCTCATCCTTCTGAACAGGTTCCACTAACCTTAAATAACCTAAGGCTACTGCAACCTTTTAACCCAAAAGCTCTGGCAAGTCTGCACCATGCTGAGACTTGCATCCTCTTGCCAGTTCTAACACTAAGTGACTTAGACCCATATAGTAAGTTTTCAGGCAATCCTGTTCACCTAGGCACCTTCTGTTAGAACTGAAGCACCTGGGTCATATAGGTGGAGTAATTTACATCAGGATGCATGAAAAACTGAGCCTTGGAATGGCTGAACTTGAGCACCATCTGCTTATGGATTCGGCTGTCATTGGCAAAGCCAAGAGGTGCCAGCTTCACAATCCAAAAGGTGACTGTTGTGTACCGTAAACCTTGTGCTCACCAGAACCACAACTCTCCACATGATCATAAAACTCTCACCACAACAATCAGTTTCCAGGGATACTAAACATGGAATATTTGCCACATTTTGACTTTTTCAGGTGGAGTCTAAATTATGCAGACCAGGCTGCAGGCCTCTTCGAAGTACTGGGATTGCTCAAACCCAAAATGTCTAGGACATGAATACCACTAGTAGCAAACAAGTACCTTGATCCATGTATACATCTGCTCTCCTGCTTTGATCTACATGACCATAAAAAGGGAAAAACCCTCAGCCAAGTATGCAAATAATAACAGTACTATTAAAAATCTTGGACCTAACTGAGGAGCAAAACCAGGGCATGGAGAAAGTGGAATTTGATTATGCTGAAGCTTGGTGCAAACATCTGTTTTTTCTGTCATGGTGAACTTCAGTGAAGGGAAAGATTCACAGCCCTCTTGAGCACAACAGAAGCCAAAGACCACACTGCAGGACAACCCTCTGGCCCAACCTTCCTAGGGCAATATTTCCCAAGCAGTACTACACCTCTATGAACAGACTTCAGCATCTCAGTTTATGACAGTGCTTATTTTTTTGGATCTCTACTTAGTTATTAATTGCTGATCTGACGTTATTAGGAAGGAAGGGGAAATTTGAAATAATTTATTTCCTCCTCAGAGATACTGACTGCATATCAGTTTGGATCTGAGCTTACTCTCAGACTGGTTAGAAGTGCTTATTCCTTCAGTATTGTGGAGAGTTCCTCAATATTGCAGCTTGTGTTTCACATTAGCTAAAAATGACTTACTTCCATTAAAGAGAAAGAAATGGAAGATATTACCACTCTGAAAACAGAGGGAGAATCCTCTGCCGCTCTCTTTTTACTGCCTGCACTTAATTTACCAAATGTATGCCCTTAAAACCAAGGAAATGAATAGTTTCAAGTGGCATAACTCTTATACTCTACATAATAGCCACAGTGACACAGAGAAACATAAGCTTTACTGTGGCATCAACTTAGTTTACACCCCAAGTAAATTGCAGTACTTCTCTCAAAGTGCAAGTACAACACAAAACATTTTAGAGAAAGAAATACAAAATTAGCCAACAACTTATGCTGGCCAACCTTAAATTAACATCAATGCACATCAGCAATGGAATCATAACACAGGGACACTGAACACTGCTACAACTAAAGGAATAAATTCTCATTTTCAAGTGGAGCTGTAAGAGTTTACTAGAAAATGTGTGTTTCTGTAAATTTAATTTTTTCAACAGCTTCTATGTTATCAGGCAAAATACATGCGATGTATGAAGACTTCAGGACTAAGAGGGAAATTAAAATAACTGAAAAGATACATTTAGAAAAATACACAGGTCTGACTTAGAGCTCTAGTGTAATTTCCAAATGCCCTTTTTAAACCTGCATTTGACAACCAGATATGTTTGGCTTACTTTTGACGTAGCTTGGAATTCAGTGCAGTCCCCAGCTCTGCCCTTCCGAGTGTCTTGAATGGTAAACAAATTGCAGATAATTATATTCTGTCTCTTAGCAACCTTAACTGTCTTGCAATGAAGTTCTTGGGCTTTTTTTTTTTTTTTTTTTCCTCCTGGTGTATTCTGGTAATGACATTTTCCCCACAAATTTTAGACCCAGTCTGACAAACCCGTTTTGTGCAGACTCTCCTGGAGCAGCTCATCAGTAAGTGGGGGAAAAAAAAAACCAACCAACAAAAAAACAAAGATCAGCTGGTGAAAGCTGCCATCTTGTTTATAATCTCTTGGGAAGACAATTCACAAAAAACATATTGAGGACATATATTGAGAACAAACAAATAACTAAGTAGGAAGAGGCTAGTCAAAATATTTTGTCATGAGCTTAAATAACCTTTTCCACTGCTATAACAGCAAACAAACACAATATAGGAATCTGTGGTTAAAACACAAATCTTTAGATTGCAAAAATCTTCACTTCATTGCAGTGGAGTAGGCAGAGCCTTTGTTCAGTGCCTTCCTGGGAAAGAATTGATCTCAGAGTTCTCCTACCCTCTTAATAATATCACAGTTGATTATTTTCAACAAAGTAAATATGCTGCAAAATCAGCACTGTCATAAGATGCAATTAAAACAGTAACTTAAAATACCTTAGCCTGCCAAAACAGTTTTTATTACCATCGTAATGTCTCCTGACTCAAATACTGATTGCACATCAGAATCCTTGTAGGATTGTTGGCAGAGATGCAAGGATATGCTCTGCACCTTCCTTATCTGTGGCCCTAATAACACCAATAATACTGCTTCTCAGTTTAATGGCCAGTTGACATACAAGCACCTCTCTACATTAACTCCCAAAGCAGGTTATCATCTCTAAAGTGGTAACCAAACAACAAACTCATCAGAAGCAGAATGCGAGGAGCCAGCAGTCTTTCACTGAATAGTGTTAATTGCAAGCATTTGCACCTTGACTGATTATTTAGG
This sequence comes from Indicator indicator, assembly GCF_027791375.1. NCBI lineage: Eukaryota > Metazoa > Chordata > Aves > Piciformes > Indicatoridae > Indicator > Indicator indicator. The sequence continues at coordinate 4,167,578 of NC_072022.1, read as the reverse complement.
GAATGAAGATGAAAATCTGAACCAGATTTCCCTAATGTTTAAAAGCAACACCATAAATCACAAAAATGCTTAATTTCCACACATGGATCTGACAATTGATCTTTCCAGCTCTTGGTAAATTGCACCTGCACAGCATACATAAGGGACTAAGTAACTTAAGGGGTTTGGGGAGCAATTAATAATTAAGAGTAATGCAGTCTTTTCACAATGTTTTCTTGCTGTTCTCCATTTCAGTGAAGCACCTGCTGATGTACCTGGGCTCAAATGAAGTGCTTGCCACAAAAACCTCAGGTTGCAACTAGGTGAGAAAGAGAAGCCGAGCCTCTTCAATCAGGGATCTGAGAGAGGAAAGGAAAACAGAATGGAAAAGGGTTTCCTTTCCACCACATGCTGCTTTAGTAGAGAATCTGTTTTCCAGCAGGTCCTGAATATGCAGGTGTGCGCCATTCAAGAACAGTGCCAACAGGCAGCAGAGATGACACTGTGCTATGTCTGCCCTTCAGTGGTGGAATCAGGGCAAGACTGCATTTCTGCTGGTCCCTTTTCTCCAGGGGCATGGGCCTGATTCCACTGCAGCTCCATCTTTGAACTTCTTTGCTCATCACCACGTATTCTACTGAGGTTGCAGCCCCTCAGATCTGCTAATCAAATGCCAAACTTTTCCTTAAGAAGTCAGGAAAAGTTTGTAACAGGTTACATTTTGCTGGGTGACTAGATGAAGATCATTGTCATTATCAGACCTAAGAGGATGTATGTTAATCAGCAAGGAGCAAAGGTCTTCTCCGGCAAATGTTTTAGGAATGCTTTGTTGAAAGTGGAATGGACCAGGACTTTTCTGATCTGTCCTCACTTATTCTAGTAGGAAAAAAAGTGAAATTAAATCTAGGAAAAGCCCACAGAGATAGGAGCAGAACATGCCCACTCAATTATACCAAAAAGCCCTTTAATTTCCAATTAATAATAATAAATTTGAAAATCACTGTTTTATCTTTGCACATAGAATCATAGAATGGTTTGGGGTGAAAGGGACTTTAAAGATCATCTAGTTCTAACCCCCTGATATGGGCAGGGACACCTCCTACCAGACTAAGTTGCTAGGTATTTTCCAAATGGAAGACAGCCAGAAGAAACCATGTATAATCAGTCTTCTCAGCCATTATCCATTTTTTTAGAAGCTCACAGCATCTCAGAGGAGAGGAAGAAACGCAGATGATGCTGATGGAAACACTACGATGCACCAGTCCAGTTTCCCTTTAAGCAGCTGGCAGAGCTGGAGCAGTCACATGGCAGGACAGCGTGTGTTGAGGTCTGTGCTGCCTGTTTAATAAGCCATGAAGCTCTGGCTGAACTGCCGTGTGTAGCATGTGATAGCAGGGTTGCCATGGCGAGGACATATGCAGTTCTTCAGCTTCGTCACAGACAGAGCAGAATTCAGATTAACAATGCGGGAACAGGATTTCTTAGGAATAAAAGCTGCACTTAGACTAACAGTTCAGCTATAAAGCTGAAATAATTTAAATTATCTCTTAAATGGTATTTGTGATGTGCCGATTAAAAGACTTTTAATCCCAAAACAAAGCCATGTAATGCAAGCACTATCAGCTCTGTCTCTAAAAGCAGCTGTATATTTGGTGTATCCCAGTACATGAATATCAGTACACTTCTGCATTTAAACACAGGAAATTGTATTTCTGCTTCAGCCCTCAAAGGCAGACATAACTAGTAGAGGGAGGAATGAGGGACAACTGTTTCATTGGAACAACAAAAACTGTGTCAAAACAAACGAGCTACCATTCCTAATTCAGTGTTGGAATATGGATGGAGCTACCTGCATCCCAAAGTCACATTTCATCAAAGATTCTGTCCCTGCAGGACAGTCCTAGGAGTGTTTGCCCTGACTAAGGGCAGCTCCAACAAGGCACATTGCTGCTGTACATCTAGGAGTAGCACTGTGGACCCAGAATTTAACATGAAGTGTTGGACCTTTGGCACACCTTTAACTTCAGCATTTAATACACACATGAGGAATTTTCATCAGTGTTGCTGTTCCAAGAGAAAAGGTATCCAAGTCCATACATAATTTCTGATACTACAGAAACTGCAGAACTACAAAGAACCTTCAGGCAAAAACTGACAATGAGCCTAACCATGAAGAGTGAGCACCTGAGTCTCTGAGCCATCACATAAAATCAGTTAGGGCTCAGTGCCATGGGAATAGCTAATAAAAGTTAGCCCTTTGCCTCTATACTTCTTTGTAAAAGTGCTTGAATAGGATAACTTACATTAAAAAGACAACTAATTCTCATAGTGTTTCCTCCTTACAAGCAGAAAACCAAATAAAAATTTTATGCAAGTTAAAGCCCAATGGGTCTCCCCAACCCCTACACTGGCTTCCAGACTCTTCCCATCACTTCCTTGGGGCTGGTCTCAAAAGCTACATAACCATTCATGTTTATAATCACTACCAGGCTCAGGGCAGCTGGAAGTGTCAAGCTCTTCCAGCACAGAGACAAGATGTTGCTTTTGTTCTTTCCCTCTGTTAGAAGATTCTGTGTTGGGGCTTTATGGCTTAATTTTAGATGCTTCTCTTTAACCTTATGTTTCTTACTCAGGTTTATGTTCCCACATACACCTCATTTCCTCTGTGTATCAGTAGCAATAAAAGGGAAAATCTCCATTGCAAATAGCTTGCTGATTCAAAGGAATCAGGCTACTAAACCATAAAGCAACTCTCAGGATTTCCTCTTTAGAGTGGTCTGAATTCACCCTTGATTATTATTATTTTGAATTGGATCTCCATATAATTGAAGAACTGCATCACTGCTGATCCAGCCAAGATGTTTCTCCTATAATAAAATTGCATAACAGATGACATGGACCTCTATGCTTATGGAAGATGAATATCAAAACCTAACCACTGCAACACTGGATGCACTTTCAAGATGCAAAGAACTGATTTGGTTGTGCTACTTGGCTTTAAGACAAAATTGCTGACATCTCTCCAGTTCAGATTATTACCAAAAATTAGAAAAATGAGATCACTATTCAGATCTCCTAATGTAATTTTGGTGTTAGCAGACTCATTTTTAATTAGCATCTCTTTGTTTATTTACTCAGACTTGCCTATCATGGAGGGCTGCAGGATTGTCTCAAGTCAGAGTTAAAGCTGAGCATAAGATAAATAACTTCTCACATTGCCCACTACCTCTCTCCCAGCCTTGAGCTTTCTGCAGACAGCAAAAATTTGCTTCTCCATAGCTGCATGCAGAGAAACAAAACAAACTTTACATTTAATTATAGAAGATTATTCTCTAGATGGGCTACATTTTTAAACAATCTCCTTGGCAATACAAAGGACTCAGCAGTTTCCTTTTGTCTTTAAAGATTCAATTAAAAGTATGTTTCAGAAATTAAATTACAGCATGAAATTAGCTAAGGGTATGAAATACTGCATTTGCCCTGGCATTCAGGGAAAGACTGTACAGAGCAATTCACTTAATGGCTCCTAACATGTGATCTCAAGTTAATAACCAAAGTGCCCTCAGCTAGCAGAGGATCTACTGGCAAGATACACCCTCTATAATCCACCAAAAGGAGAGATGGATTAAACTCAGGTAATTCTTATTAATTTATGGTAAACCCTACCATTATTCTCATTTTTGATCTCTTAAAATGTTACAGTTTTGTCAAGTGACACACTTGCTGGCAGGAATATTTCTGAAGGGTTTAGCTGGATGTAGTCTTCTCAGTTGTGACACATTTCAGCAGCATCTGTCTGAATCTGTTGGAAGCATTTGTTTCTCTGTAGCTTTCAGAGAGTACTGCTGGATGCAATTCATCACAACCACTGGGGATACACTGCAGTTTGTTCTTTGCTGTAGTAATAGAGAGAAGGAAATGAGCAGTCCCCTAACTCCTCACATGTCCCTCTAGTCACCTGTTGGGTACAATTTCAGCTCATGCTGTGAGCTGCCTTTGCGCTGGGTTAGTGTTTCAGAGGAATCTAATTTCCATGAGGGGTCCTTGGGTACTGTACAATAAAAAAAAAAAACAACCCAAAAAAACCAATTCCACTTATGTCTGCCTTCTGTGGGACCAAACCAGCAGACTTTGCTCATCCACAGGCTCCTAGTAGTGCTGGATGCTGCAGTGCAGGGAATTGACAGGTCCCAGCTAAGCTGAAGTCTCCCAGGGACACCCCACACCAGCTAAATCACAGCCTTCCAGCACAGGATGTGGCTGTGGGGGCTCTGTGTTGTTGATTAAGAGCCTGTGCTGAGGACATGCTCCACAGTGGGTTTTTTTTGTTTGGTTGGTTTTGTGGCTTTGGTTATTTTTTTTAATACTCTTAAACTGACTTCACTTAGGATTACAAGTAAATTAGAGTAGAAAGCCAGAAGGAAAAATAAAAGGAGTCTCAAATTAACTATAAAACCTACAGCTAATACAATCTCTGCAACCCATTTCTTCTCTAATCTCTCCTTACTCCCATTTTAATCCAATCGCATGAAAATCTAATCAGTGCATATGCACATTCCTCTTTTCATACACATTTTAGCCACTGATCTTGGCAACAAGATGCCCACCCCCAGCAGCAGCATGTCTGTACTGACATTCCCTTCTTCCAGGGGCATGCCTAAGAACACACTTCCTTCTTTAAGCTAAGAAAACGTTCATGCTTTCCTGTGGAGGGAAACAAATAGATAAAGGCATGCATAGACAGTGAGAAGGGGGCTGAGAAGGACAAGCAAAAGGAGCAAACATCTGCCAGCTGTGTGAGGCACAAAGTAATCTTTATTAATAACAACAGCTAAATAAGCTGTGATTTATGGCCCAGAAAGAGCAATAAACTGAGCTGACTTACTCAAAGAATATACTTTCCTTCAGCTATATGAACAGGTACAACAGATTTTTCTGCAGGCAAAGAAAGATTCACTCACGCTAGTACAGACCTTCATATCTGCTGGGTTCCCAGACCGGTGCTGTGTGTTCCCAGTGTTTACTCCCCAGTTATGGTGGAATTTTCAAAGGACATGTAGTTAAACAGACATGTCCAGGAGTGTGTCTAGCTTCAATTTCACTACTTATGGGTCAGAAGACTCCTTTCTGCAAGTCTTCTGTACATTAATTCAGGTCACAACATTAGAATACTGGTCAAGTGCCAGTGAATTTCAGTGTGGAGTGTGTTTTGGTTACTGGAAGTCTTGTAACAGATCAATGCTTTCATCTTGCCAGCAAGTCATGAGCTAGACTTTATTAATGTTACAGGCCTATTCATTGCCCTGTTTTGCTGAATATATATTTCTCTGTTAATGAAGTCCACCCTATATTAGTTATGAAGACTCTATATTATCTGGACATGTTTTTTAAGCCAGTCTTCACAACAACACATTTTATTTATTTTTCTTTACTTGATGCAATTTCATGATCTACCTGAAGCCATTTTCCAAACAACTGCAACTCTGACTGGTTGTGCTTCCCCACTGCTCAACATGCATCTCTGTCTTAATAAGAGTAACTTTTTGATTGGAGGCAATGCTAGAGCATTTTATCTACTACATTAAAATTACAATCGTGCATCCTATAGTTAAAGAGTTATAAAGAGCAAAAAAAACCCAAAACCAAACACAAACAAACAAAAACCCCAAACCCCAATTTGAAACAGATATGAGATGGGAAGAAATTACTTAAAACTGGCCCCAAAGACCCACAGACCTCCCAGCACATTTCAGCGATGGCTGCCGGTATAGAGCAGATCTCCTCTGAACGACTCAGCATGCAGAGGAGGCACCAGCTCATGGGCTGCATGTGGGTACAGGCCTAAATGGAACTGGAGCGCAGCCAGTTCACCCATTTACAGAGGTGGGCTGTCAGCCTGCAAATACCCATAGCATGGAGTTCTTAGACTGGATTTTAAGAAGAAGAAAAGGAATCTGTAACACCTTCAGAAGTCCTCTGGGGTCTCTGGCCCCACACTACTTTTAAATACAGTAAATGAATCCTGAGCAAAAGCGTACCCGGTTACATAGTACACCAGGACATGTCTGAGCAAATTCTGGAATGACGAAGCGGAAGAAATCATATAACTGTCCCAAAAAGTGGTAAGAGTTTTAGGCAAAATTTGTGGAAGATTCACTGAAAATAACATCAAGATTTAGATGCTAAATTTATAATGATTTCTGCATTATTTCCTTGGAATTCCCAAGCACACTATCAGCCTCTGTGCTAAATTTTAAATGACATTTGTTGCCTAACTGTCCTAAAATAAAACTTCTCAGAATAACAGGACCAGCACTATCATATAGTTTGCATTGTGTCTGTTGTTTATTTTGTGTGGCAATAATACAGATGACCATATGGATCTGAGCATTTGGAAGGGAGGATTTGTTTGCTAGATCATCACATCTGTTTACTTATAAATGCAACAAAAATACATTTGGAGGTCACTGGCTGCACAACCGGTATCCTTACTCTTGATGAAAAAACACTGTCAGTGCTACTCTTCCTACATCAAACCAACTTCAGAAAAGACCCTATGAAATCTTCATGAGAGAAACATTTTGAAATCATACAAGAATTAGTTTATATCATACCTCAGCAGTCACTTCCACACCACAAAGGTGGTATCACAGCAATCATTTAATCTAGGATGAAATGAGTAAGCAGCATGACCAGGAGGAAGATAAGTAAAACAACCAGTGCCACAGTTAAGCTTCCTCATAACACATACTCTGATTAAAGAAGCATGTACCACTGACCTCATACCCAACAATCGCATTCATCCAGTGAACCTGGATTGGAATTAAAAACAACCAAAACACCACAACACACAAACAAACCCAAAACAAACCCTAAAAACAAACAAGCCCTCGAAATCCCCACACCAATAACAACAGGCTCACAAGACTGTAATTTAGAAGATCTCAATAATCTGCTTTCAGGTATTCCAGCCTAACCCCTCACTATGGTCCAATATATTTATTGCACTTCCTTCATCTTTTTCTGCACTTCCTTCACCTTTTTATTGAGACTGGTTGTAAGAACGAATCATCTAGCAGGCACAAGCATTCCGGCAAATTCAGAAATATCTAGTTCACTACACAAAATTTCAACTGCAGACAAATAAATAATCAGAAAAAGAAGGAACAATATTGCAAAAATTCTTTTACTTGAAGTATTTTTCTGACTTCATGAAATTATTGTAACGAGCAAATTCACAACAAAAATATTTCGCTTACCTTATTTTTGATTCTGCTAGAAACCTTTTGGTAGAAACACCCTAGCACATTCATTATCTCTAAGATTACAATAATTTTCTCAGATGGACAGGGATTTTCGTAGTGAATAATGCCATGCACAGAAATGTTTTATATTTGTTTGCCGCAATAAGCCTTGACTTTTCTCTGCAGAATACAATTTACATCTTGTTCATGAAGGAAGCTAAAGACAGGAACCACAGAGAACTATGGACAGGTAGTACCTGAATTCAACTACTTCCACAAACTTAAAAAGAAGATTAAAAACAAACAACAACAACAACAACAAAAAAAAAAAACCACCCCCACAAAAACACACCCACAACAAAAAACACCACAACAAACAGAGCAAGAGAAATATGTGATCTTACTTTTACCAATGGTCTAGTCTTCAACGTATTTGCTTTGCCAAAGGCAGGAGAGGTTAGGATGACAGCTGTTGATTACAATTCCTGCTTTATTACAAGAGCTTAGCTCTGCCCCTGGCTTGGCTGGCCCATTTCTGCTTGCTTTAACACAGAACAGTGCTCCTAAAAGCTCCTCCTCTTGACAGCATCTGTCTGGATACTTACCTCGACACGCAGTAACAAGGCTTTCCACAGAGCCATTTAGGTTCTGGGAACAAGCTACAAAATCAGAAGCAAAAAACAAATATTTTGATGACTGTGTCCAGTTAGAAATTTCTGCCCACTAATACCAGCAACTGTACACCAGAGCAGAATCAAGTCTTCATGTTAAAAATCAAAATGATGACTTCCCCAACAAAAAGAGCAGCTTGAATGACACCTGAAAACTAGAAGGCAGAACTTTGAATGCCTGTGCCTCCTAGGAAAGTGTGTATACTCCCTATGATCAATGCACTACATCTCAGCCTTCAGAGGAGGAGGGTTCATTATTTGTTTTTTACCAAGACTTGGTATTTATACAATTTAAAAACAAAAACACTGGTGATATATTCACACAAGACTATGAATAATAGATGAATAGTATTTAAAATGTATGCATTTCAATTACAGATGAGTCAAGAAAGCAACTGCTCACCCTAACAGATGCCCCATGTAAGGTGAAAATACTCACCTTTTCCCTGGCACCCATAACAACTGAAGTAAAGCTACCTTCTGTTCCCAGGAACACTGCCTACAGCAGATATTGCATCATGGTAAATGTCCATGTTGCAGTGCCACAACTTCATTGCCAGTGACAATGATACTGCTTTGTAACTTTATTTGCAATTTATAAGCCCTGTGGGCAATATGCCAGTATGTTCCCTTGGTCTGGACACAGCCGCTGAACAGACAATGATCAAGTAGTGAGATTAGGCAAATAAAAGGTAGAAGGAAAAAAGGTCTAAAAATTGGGTCCCAAATATATAAACTAATATATTTGTCATGGCTGACTCTCAGCTACTGATCAGCACGTTAATCTTATTTTCTCTGCATGATCGCTAAGTACCATACCAAAATTAGGTCAGAAATTCAGATCAGATCAGCTGACTCAGCCCAGAAAGATCAGACAAAGACTAGGTGCTTTTTATCCCCAGTCCAACATGAGGTGTTTTATTCCCTGCAATGTACAACAGATCTATATATTTTTCACTACAATTAACCTATTGGAATCACACAGGAGGAGATAGCAATCACATTGAAGGCACATCAGGGCTACTGAAGAAGCATACCACAATGTATCCTCAAGAAGGCAAAATGTACCATCAAACAGCTTTTATTTTTAGGTCATTTTTCACATCTTGTTTCCAAACTACTCAGATTAAAGCATTTCAATGAACTTTTAAGTCATTCAACATGGTTATGAGATGATTTAGGTAAATAACAGCTGCTTCCAAATAGTGTTGTGTGTGAATACCACCACTTTATTAGATAATAAATTACTCATTATTATGTTAATAGATGATCAGCCCTCTTCTGTATGAACACTAAAATTGAATAGCTTCTTGAAAAATTCAATAATCAGACTATTAGGTAATTTTCAGTAGGTGCCAAAGACTTACAGCTGCTTTATTTTGATTCCTACAAGCAAAAGGAAAGCTGGAACCCCCTCTCCTGCTCAAAATCTACCTGCACTTAATCCCAAGGGATGGCTCCTTGTTGCTAAGGAGGTTGTTTTCGGCTGTTGGTAGTCCCCAGCTTGGTAGCACTGTTATCACTGCACATGTGCATCACTTGCTATCTAGGCCACACTATCAGGAATTAGGGATAATATAAATACTCACCAAGATAAGGTAGAGACCTAAGTAATATAGCACAGAACAAAGGAGAAATCAATAATTCTACTTTAACTTCCCTGGCTGCTGTTTTTCAATAGACAACAGGGTCTTGGATGAATCTCTGGAGGTTACTATAGGGAGCAGGCAAAATTGCAATCAGGCTAAGTGACTTCAGACATAACAGATCCTTTAGTCAGATCAGATGTCCTCCCCTTGATCTGCCATTACATTTAGTTTTTCTAATCAAGAATTAACCACAAATACCTTATGTTCCCTCTTCATGTTTACACAGGAAAATGACAGATGAAAAAGATCAAAGAAAGTATTTCCTGAGATTTCCTAAGACGTTTGTCCTTCTTTGTTTCCTCAGATGGATATTGTTTACCCCCTCAATGTTACTGAGATGAACCAAGTGCAAAGAGAGCAGAGGGGACCGTTGAGAACATGGATTCCTGCAGAAGAATCCTTTGTTCAAGAAGTGTTGGTACCTCCAATCCACATACATGCACATGCTGTTCCTCTGATAAACCAGGCAGGTAGCCTAAAAGCTCTCAGTCAGACCCTTCCCATTGTGATATTGCTGATAATCTTCCTTGTGTCTTCTATTACTTTACCCAGGGAGCAGACCTCTGTAGAGGTCTCAGTAGATGCTCTCAATGGAGCATCAATAAGAATTCCATGGTTTGGCTCAGCCTTAAATTATCTGCACTTATCCAGAGCTCTTTGTCAAATCACTTTGCCAAGATCAATAAAACAGCCCACACAAACCAACCACAAGGTCGGAAATACTGTTTCCGCCATTCAAATGATTTAGAGAAGCTTGGCTAGAGGACCAGAAAGAACCAGGTAGGTACACAACATAGTCAGGCCTCAAGAAACCTATTCATAACAAAACCTTTTTCTGGCACTTGGTAACCTTCATGGGCACACATCTAAACAGGACAGCCAGAGTCAGACATATTTTGAGATGGGTCTCCCTACCCTTTCTTCTTGGAAACTGTGCAGTTTGTATAGCTATTCCATAATCAAAAGAGAGATGAACACTAAAAAATATAAACCAAACATGTATCCATCATAAATCAAACAAAACCTTCCCATATTAATCTGCTGCAAGTAAAAACATTTTCTCTCCTAAGCTGTGCATAGCATAACTTCTGCTACAAGCTGCCTATGACTTTGACTACCCAAAATCTTGAATCTCCCTAAAGATCACCCAGAACTGAACTGAGAACAATCTAAACAGTACCAAATTACACAGTTTATGGGCTCTTGTTAATCACCTTAATTCACATTATTCTTACTCCCTCAACCAAACTAGTGACAATCCAAAACATTCTACTGCGTGGAACATAAAGCAGCCATAATTTTGCTTTATGTTACTGCTTCTCCCTCCTCTGCACAACTGTATGTGCTGCTCTTTTCCTTTCAACATTCTATCACTACCAGACTAGCGAGGCGTTGCTGGAACATTCATAGCACAGCATGTCTGTTAGACCTGGATGTACAGTACCCAAGACAGACCATAAAATTTAATCACAAACTGAAATACAGAAGATTCATGCTGGGGGGGGAGGGGGAGGGGGGGAGGAATGAGAAATATCAAAGGAGCTTCTATCGGTTTATGCTCAAGTTATCTACCTGCACATAGAAGTTCAGCATTTGGATGGATGATTTCCCTGTAATACACAATTTATCCTTGTCTTCAAGAAAAGGCAGGTTTTTATATTCAAATGTATATACGATAAATATTTCTATCCCTTTCAGCCTTCCTTTCCTCTCCATGAGACTGCAGATGTTTCATTGCTCTCCACTAATACAAGAGGCCAGGTCATGAGAGTGCTCCTCTCATTAACAGTCAATTAAAATTAGTGTGGTTGCTCAAGAAAAGCCACGATGAGTTCTGCCCATCAGGGGTCTGGTTCATTTTCCTTTTTACTGAGTGCAGAGCAGCAGAATTTGGAGGAAATTGTAAATAGCAGACGTTTTTCTGTCAAACCTCAGACAGCAATTAGAAAGCTTTGAAAACTGACCAGATGTAAAACAGCAACTCAAGAAGAATCCATTTTGACCTGTCTTTGTCTCACAAGGGGTCACACAGAAATGGTACACTGCCCACCTAAATACATCTAAAAAGTACCGAGTGGATGAGGACCTGTTTTCTACTCCATCTCCTGTCCCAAACAGACAGAATTTTTGTTTTGAATTACACCCACTGAAGATGCCATATATGCTGAAACTGTGTACATTTGGGTGCAACACTCTTCCACTGTGGAAGATAGGACTATTCAGCATCACTTCTACACAAAACAAAACGTACAGTTAGCTGCCTGGGATAATGGTCTATGCTCCTTTTACCAGTAAGCTGCTTAGAAATGAACTGCTCAACACATTTACTGTATCCATGACCAAGCCCCTCGCTCTTCATTCACTCTGCCAGACCACTCATCTTTTCATCAAAATATTTACCGTTTTATTGCTTCTTCCTGTTTTCGGCGTTTTTCGCTCTTTTCTTTCAAGTAAGCCAGGTTTGTTTCATTCCTCATGCGATCATTCTCTCGAGCAATGTCTGATGCATTCTGTATAACCAAGCCATCATAGGCCTTCATCCCCATATCTTCAATATACTGGAGAAAAGCGCCCAAAGTGACCTCCTCCTGATTAGAACTCATCATCTTGCAGGAGATAATGAACAAAGGAAAGCAACGTTTCCTGCAGGTTAAAAAACACATAACACCTTAATCAGTAGGAAAACAGCTTAAGGTTTATGACAGGGAGATTGGGTCAGTTGTAATTAACAACAACGTTTGCTTGTTGAAAGAATAATAAACAAAGAAGTTCAATACAAAGAACACATTACTCAAGAAAAGAGAAGATGCAAACCCAGAGTCACTTTCAAGCAATGCAGATCCATCTAGTTAACATATTCAGGTGAGAAATACCATTCCATTTTTTGGAACTAAAAAGTTCAACATTTTCTTGAGCTCCAAAATCCAGAAATAACTTCTCAGAAGAAAGAACTACTCAGAAATACTTGTTTACATTTCTTAGTAATAGAGTTATGAGTGCACATGTCCTGGTCATGCTGCCCAACATCTTGTTAGCTTGAAGCTCCAAGAACAGATAAGAAATTCCAGATGAGCTGGGACCTTCAGAACTCCAAAGCCCCTGAATTCTCCAAGACTTCATGTATTTACAGTCCCTTTGAGCTAAGCATCCTAGAGCACAGGCACCCTTAGATCCCCAGGCTAGCTCCACAGCACACAACCTAAGTGCTCTCAGAAAGGTTCTAAAGGTTTTCCACTCAGCATCAGAGAGTCACCAGAACTCTGATGTATGAACCCATCAGTGATTACTACTAAAAGCATGATGTGATTTCAGAAACCATCCTAGCTATATAAGTTTTATACAACAGATGCACTAAACAAGTAAAACACAACTTTAATAAAACTGAATTGTCTCACCTTCTTATTTTAAATAGTAATTATTTTCAGATCCTGGGACATTAGGATCTGGAGTAGCATTATCCTCACACACCTTGTGAGTGGGTTTCTCATCATACAAGCAAGGAGTCAATGCAGAGTGACAGAGTGACCTGCTGCAGAGCTAGCAGCTGAACTCAGCTCTCTAAGGCATGTTTGTTTCTCCACTGCTAGAGCATCCCTCCCTTCCCCGAAGGAAGATGGTGTGACTGCTGGGAATCAGCCTGAGAATCATGCCAACACTGCAACTAGGAGTGATCTTAGTGAACAAGCAAGGAGCATCCTGTCTGCACACAGATTTCAAGGGCAGAGATCCTGTGAAATCAGAGACAAAGATCCTTCCTCTATTTCCTAACATAGTGCTGTATTTCTGATCTTTCCTACACTGCTGGACAAGCAAAATTCTTATCAGAATAAGTACTGATTAAAAAATAAATTAAAAAAATCTAAAGCTCTTGTAGATTCTAGCAATCCACACTGGCCTTTCAAGGCACTGCCCTGAACATGAGAAAAATATGCTTTTACAGCCACAGGGTAAGCAATCCACAAGGAATTAAAAGCAGAAAGAAATACTTTTCCACTCTTCATTTTTTCCACTTTTATTTACTGTTGCAATGGCAAGAAGCATCTGGTTTCAGACACTTCAAAAGCACATGAATATTTTTTCCCTTTTTCTCCATGTATTTATATAAAAATTATTCCTGTACAATGGTAAGCTGACTGATAAAATCATGATGATTCAGAGGATGCAGAGGGTCTGCTCCTATCACCTTTTCCACCTCCCAAGTCAGCCATGTCTATCAACTAAGGCTAGCATGAACTTAAGTCTGATGCTCAGGGTCACTAAATTAATTTAAGTATTGTTAGGCATGAGTACAGGTATCTCCTACTAATCCCTTCCAGGACAGAGGCAGTGAAAGATGCCTTAGTACAGCCCAACATGCATGCATGCAATCTTGCACACCTTTCACACTGGACGTGGCTGAAACTCCTCTGGGCTGGGATATGCACTGAGCTATTCCATAGAGTGACACGGTATCACAAAAGGAGTGATTTGGACAGGCTGTTATCAATGCTGCTGATGCTTCACCAGACAACAGTTTAGACCAATTCCTAGTTTTTCTATTAAGCCCAGATACCACAGCCACTTCCTGGAATCTGTCTATAGCAAGAGGCCTACCTGGGCTAACAGCATAGACTGCTCTACCTCCACTGGCTCCCAACTTCTCAAATTGGATCTGCTTTCTGGTGGTTAAAGTTTGGGCCATTTCCCCGACAGATAGCTAATTCACTATATTCTCCACTTTGAGTTCTAGAAAACCCTGGTTTCTGCCCATGTTGAATTAAATTTAGATGAACATGTAGAACAGAAGCCCCACCCTAAGAACATTAATGGCATCTTTGCCATTGAGTCTAGTGACCACATTTTACTCCTGAAATAACATGCAATTTTATACTGAAGATGACTTCAGCAGGCTTTCAAAAATTGCAATTCTGATCCATTTTTCCCCAAAGACATGAAGAACATGATTTGCTTCGTTCTCTCTTTTACGACAATACTGTCATTTATTCTTCATTGTTTCCCTTTTTTTTTTCTGAAGGCAAACACTTGAATCTGTTGAATCTTCTTTTATTATTTATTTTTCACATAAGAGGATAAAATAATTCCAATTCCTAAAAGACTGAAATTAAAAAAGCATTTATTCTGCTGTATGCACTGACCAGATACGTTCTCTGATGGTTTATTATTGATGTTCTCTGTTAGTAAACTCCTGCCAAATGACAAAAATTTACACAATATTCAGCAAACAAATCAAGACCTAATCTTTGTCCTAATAGGGGTTCAGTACTGAGCAACTGAAGCTCCTTTCCTGAACTCTTCCTGTGATGGCTGATGATGATTTGGCTGTTATAATGCCAAATTCAGCTTGGGGTACTCCTGGACAGGGTTGAAGGGTTTCCAAATATTTAAAAACTTTAAATCAGCACTTAAGGCACTAACTTTGAAAGGCAGAAGCATTCTGTGGATTAAACGTTGTGTATCACCTGTGTGCAGTGCATTTACAGCTTCAGTTACTATGAGTGGACAGTTGTGCATGCCATGCTGAAACAGAGAGTAAAATGACAAGTAGCAGAGGCAAAATGCTTAACTAATTCCGGTAAACATTAAAATTCCTTGCAGAGCACACCAGGACCAGTTTTATTTACAGGAATCAATGCCACTTCAGAAATATAAATTATCTTAATAAATGTGTTTTATGGCTGCAGTGGGCTGCAACCAACACATATGGCCCATCGAGTGCCATACATTGCTTGTCACCCTCCTTGGAAGGTGCATGGACAGCACTGATCATCTTCTGATCAAAGGTTCTGCTGACTGATGAATTCAGGCAGTGAGCAATTCCTAGCCATCTGGCAGGGTATATATGAATACAAGCAAGTCTTCCATCCGAGAACATTTATATTTGATTACAAATATGCAAATGCAAGTTCTTAAATAAGTAACAAACTGTAGGTGAGGCACCACCATTTTGGCACCCCTGACATGCACACTGTGATCAGGTATTGTGCTAGCTGGTGACAAAGACCATAGAGACTCACCTCTCTGTTTACAATCAAATGGTTTTCACTGCATTTTGTTTCCTGAAAACAACCAGCGTAGGTCAGAGTGACACTGGCAGAGAATCACAGAGCAGCTCATGCTGCACTGGCCCATGCCATCAGCTGCTAGCATAGGAGAAGAAAAGCAAGAAAGACTGGGTTTTGTTTTTGTTCCTTACTACAGCATGTGACAAAAGCAATCACTCCCTTTACTAGTTTGCCTAGAAATATTCACATAACTGGGTTTAAAATGTTTGTTTTGATTTACTTTCCTAGGGAAAGATAATGCATTGTGCTTCACAAGGCTGTTGCATACCTTACTGCTAATGTAATTTTGGGCCTTGATGCCAAGCACACAGCGCTCTTGGTCAAACCTAAATCACCTCCTCTTAACATGGAAGAGTGAAGTCAGAATGAGGGTAATCTACCCAGTGTCACAGTACTAAAGCAAGGTCATATGTTAATACTGAGATGTGCTATTCTCTTTTATTCAAATGAGGATGCCCAAAACATGCAGCTGTGCTGCACTGAAAATTGGCAACATTGACATTAAAGTGAAGGACCTTTTTGAAGTATTGACAAAGGCACTGATTTCTTTCTTCCAAACCAGAGGGATTTGGTTTTAATTTTAACACAGGATAGCAGAACTTGGAAATAAGAGTGGGGTTGCCCAAAATCCCATGTCCAACTTCTAATTCCATAAAGGTCTACACCCCTGTCCAGTCCTGCCTCTGTCCCCTTCAAATACTGCCTCGTCTCTCTGAGAACACCTCTGCTTTCACATTACATGTCAATTCCCTCCACTAAATTCAGTGTATCAAAACAATTCTGCACAAATCAAAAATGCAAACGAGCCACCCAACCCCTGAATTTGAGCTGTTGCATTCTAGCTGCTTGCAAGGCTAAGCAGTCAAGCAGACAGATCAGCCATATCCAATTGTCACATACTGCTGACCACAGCAGCACTAATAAGGAAGTAATGGTATTGGGTGTTCAAAGGACACTACCACTGCAACCAAGAAAAAAAAAAAATCAGTGATGAATAAAGCACACTAGAGACAACTTTGCGGATGACCGTCTCTCACTAGACCCGAGCCTTACACCAAGTGAGCTTTGAAATGTCCAGACAGTTGGCTGTGTTGAGAAAAATGGCTAAGTCACACTTTTTGGAGTTGCATTCCCTGCTCATCTTTAAGAAGCTGGCACTACTGTTCTCACATAGTGATACATCAAATTCTACTATCAAGGAGGAAAGATAGTCTGAAATGGGCTGCAACTTTCCTACTATATCTCATCTGCATTAAAAGTTGTCAAATATTTGAAGATACAGGACCACTATGCTCAATTGGAAGTACAAAATACACTTTGTATTTTGATTGGAATTGCAGATTATATACCTCAGCCTCACTGCATCTCACAGCATGAGCTCTAGCACCTGGTGAAATCACTGAAGCTAAGGAGTAGTAAGCCCTTCACTTAAAGAGGTTAAAAGTGGCTCCTTCAGTAGAATGAAAATACTAGTGTATGACTTTAAAGTAGTCAACCATTTCCACAGAAATCCCATCTTTCAGAGGGCAAGTTGGGTTCCCTGATTTTTTAGGAACTGACAAAAATACCCTGAGTCTTGAGTTTTGGCTCGTCTTTAACAAAATAAAAGGTCTTTGATAAAAATGACTTGTCTAAGAATCCAGGACATACAGAACTGATGTTTACTTTGCAATGCAGAAACATTTTTATGTCCTGAGGAAAGGAATTCTTCCTCCCAACCCTAGGGACATCAGACAATTACAAGTGCAGGTCACTCTGACTCCAGGTTTAAGTGCAATTACGCCCTTTTCCCATCCCAATATTGTGCAGAGAACTTATGAATGACAAGAAATAAACCCACAAACACAGAGACATAAACACACATGTTCTGTGTGCAAACAGGAGTGTGTTTGGACTCAGAAGAATGAGCTCCTTGCTGATGGAGGTGTTCGTTTTCCCTTCTCCTTAAGAAAATGAAATGGAGATTTCACTAGCAGCAGCACCATGTTAAGACGTTGTAAAATATTAATGGTGCAGCAGATCTGATAAGTAACTAACACAGATGTTAGAAATTATTTCAATTAATTCATCAGGAAAGAGTAAAGATTGATTTTAATTATTTATCAATGCTTTTTACAAGCAAAACCAATCCAGCTGCAAAATGCCTCTATTACAGGCACAATCAACATGTGAAGTACACAAAACCAGTCAAGTAGACTCTGGCTTTTAGTTCATCAGTGGCTTGATTATTAAACACCTCCTAAAAATACATGCGGCCTCATCACTACACATTCTGGATATTCATTATTTAATTGTGCAGTATTATTTTTTCATTGTAATGGGCACCAGATTTTCTTAGCATGCTCAGATAATGTATCAAATATGTACGTACCAAGATTTAAGTCCACGGGGACTGCTAAGTGCAATAATCAAAGGTGACTTCTGCCTGTAAAAGCCCTTTCCTGTGGTTATCTCAGTGCAGTCGGAAGGGAAATTTCAGCACCACGAACAGATTTGCAGTTAGGTTCAGGTTTTTTCTTCAGTTAAAGTGCATTAAATCTCGTTGGCAAAACTGCCCAGATTGTAGAATGCGACATCACTCTAAGTCAGTGTGCTAGGTTACAGATCTTCTTACCGCACGATGAAAACGGCATGGAAAGTTTGGCTCTTGAAAAATGAAATGGTCAGAAAGACAGGTGCTTGCTTCTTTAAATCCACATTCAGAGAAGAGAGGGTGCAGATAATGGGAGGGTATAAACAACACCCTGCTTTGAGGTCCAGCAGAGAATAATCTGGATGATTTTTACCCACTTTACAACACAGAAGATCACAGCACCATCATATGCATTAACACAGAGATTTCTAAGGTGCCTCATTTGAATATGTTCTATGGAGACAAAAAGGGTGGAATGCCAGGGGTAGGAAACATGCTATCCAAATGGCTTCTTGCAGCAGGAAAGATACCGGCTCTCTCATTGCCACCGAGAATGTCTGAGGCAGTCTAGCTGTGGCATTGCCTCTCTTCTCGTGCCTACAGGCAGCCTTGCTCTCTCCAGCTGCCTCCGTCTGTCGCCGAAGTCGGGATCCTCAAACAAAGAGCGAGCCTACCTTGGGCTGCCGGCAGGACGGCGGGACTCCTCTGGGGCTGCGGTGGGGCTGCCCTGAGCCCCGCACAGCCCGCATCCCAGCACCGCGGACAGCTCCCGCCGACCGCGGACAGCTCCGGCGGCACTGGTCTGGGGCAGCGGGCAGCGGCTGGGGGCAGCGCCGCCGCTTCGGTCCTCTGCTCCGGGAGCCCGGAGCTTGGCACAGCCTCCCAGCTAGGCAACGGCCTTGCTCTTATCGCCACTGCACTGAAGTCTGATTAGCAAATAATCCGACGGGGGGGGGGGGGGGCGGAAATATCTGCATGAGCAGCACTGTACATCACATTTGGTCTATAGGTAGGAAGGAGTGTGAGCAACGCCCTTCCCCCCTCCTTCTTCCTTCCCACCCCCCCCCTGCCCCCCCCCCCAGAAAGAAAAAAAAGAAAAAAGAAAAAAAAAAAAGAAGAAATCGTTCTTCCACGGAGGACGTGTCAGTTAACCTTTAGCCCATTTTATGGCTCAAGGAAACGAGCAGCCACTTAGAAGGAACCCCTAAGCCTCAGCCTGATACCTCACGTTGCCGAATCCTGTGCACCCACCCTCACGGAAAGCAGTGCGAGGGACACAATTCCTGCTGACGCAGATTAGACTGCTGCGAGGGGAGCGAGGGGAGGAGCTTCTCAACCTCAGCCAAACAACCTCCCACCACCTGCTCCCATCACACGAGAACAAAACTCTGCTGCTCGGATAGCACCAGCCTGACATTTATACTGCTTTACCTACAGCTTCTGTCTGAAAACCGTTTGGGGTGGAACTACACCGTTCTATGGTCATCCAGAATTTGTAAAGGTAATGACAAGGAAGAAAACATTTCCTTTCTCATGAACTGGATCTATATGTGGTATAGCACCTCCTTGCAGAATATTTACAGTTTTGTTTCCTCTCCCTCCTTATGTTCAGGCTGGACACAAAGCAAGGGTATTCCTTTCTGCTCAGGAGCCAGAGAAAGCGGAGATGGCTGAGTGGGCACAGAATGTTACTCAATCATTAAATGTAATTTCATTCTTTCTCCTTTAAGTTACAGGCATATTTTCCTCTTGAATAAATCATCACTCTGAAGTTAACAGCTGAATTGATTTCTAAAATTAATAACAGAGTCCTTTCAAAGCAGTGCACATTCAGCAAGTCTAGCACACAAAATAAGACCTCCTCTACAGAGTACATGAGAACTCCCTGTGATCCCCAAACACCAACCAGAGTATCAGTATCACCTCATGTTCCAGAGCACCCAAGATAGCCACCTAGCCACCCTGCAAAAGGTGGTGGCCTCCTTTATACAGCTAATAAAATTACAATGGACTATAGCCTGAAAAAAGCCTGTTCTAAAACCTCCTTCACACTCGCTAGTAACTCGGCTAGTAACTCTAGCAGCGGCTCACTGTCACAACACACCTCCCAGCACACCTCTTGCAACCCTGTCAAGCAGGACAGTGGAGCTTCTGCAGAACACCTCCAAGAGACCATTTCAAAAGGATGCTTTAAGAAAGGTTACAAACACAGAACCCGATTTGAAGATGTGGAGGGATTTTCTGTCAGAGAAAAAGATTTGGAAGGGAAGTATCTGCAGGGTAGATCAGGAGGCAGCCCTGGAAGGAGAGCTCTTTCTCTAGCCCAGAGGCTAGCCCACAGCTTTGTTTCTGATTTTTAACTTCCTTGAAGGATACCTTAAGAAAAACCATGGCTGTGTGGTAATTAGAAGATTCTTTTATTTTCATCAGCTGGAAATTCCTGTCACATGAAAGCTTCTTGTTTCCAATACTCCAGAATTTAAGATCTTTCCTATCTCTGCTCCAAGTTATGCACGAAAGCCAGAGAAACTTACTCAGTCATAATTTTTCTCCACGTTAACAAAGATCTTGCTGGAAAGTCGTTAAAGCTTTGTAAACAATTTGACAAACTACAGATTTTAATCCACAAGCTTGAAACTCTTGGCTATGTCTTCACCACATGGTTCATCCCAGCAAGTGAACTCACTTGGATACATATGTTATTGCAACTTTGGGCAGTTTCAACATCTTAGTGCTCTTGTACCAAGGTTCCTGGGGACCATATCTCATAGAAGCATAGAGTGGTTTGGGTTGGAAAGATTACCTACTCCAGCCTCCCTATACAGTGAGCAGGGAATCTCCATCAGTTGTGGAACGAAATATCCATTTTCCCTTGCAGAAGCACTGTGGAAAGGGCGCTGGGGGATATCTTGAACTCTGCAAGAGTGGCCATTCTATTCCTTCTTAAAGCACAGCAAAGTCTGTAATTTGCCTACACAGTCAGATAGCATCAACCTGAGAAAAAGCAGCTACAGAATCAATCATGGGACTCTCTGCCAATGGCAGAAGAGCCAGTTCAAAACTCAGGCAATCTACTTTGTGTTGTGTGTTGTTGTTTCCCCCTCCCCCCCCCCCCCAGGTTTCTCATAGAGCAATATTATGATCATCTTTAAACAAGTTTTATGGCAAGCTTAATGAAGCTGTGAATGACTTCCTGGTCTCCAGACAACTAGAACTGGAGAACCATTATTTCCTCACAACAGCTGCCAATCCCCATCTCCTTTGCTTCACACCTTTCCTGAAGGTTATACCCACATGTAACTCTGGCAGAGACTGATTATTTGCACTCACTTTGAATTCCTTAAAAGCTTGTGCAAGGCTTCAGTACATGGCAGAATTATGCATGCATGAAAAGAGCTGTCTGGATTTTAATCTGGAGTGAAGCCTGAGTTAATAAATATTTTAACATGGCAATGGATCAATTTGAGGAAGATGCATAGAAAACAAACTCCATCCAAAGCCAAGCACAGAGCTCATCCTAAGCTTGACTTTAATCACCTCTCTCAGATGTGGTTTGTTCATGCTCTTAGTATCCAAGCACAGTGAAAGCCTAAGGATCTACTTGCAGCTGATTTTCAACATGATATGCTGAAATACTAAATTAAGGCTTCAAGACCACTCTTTCCAAATTATTTCATTCCATGCCCCAGATAAGCTCTAACATTTGTATCTTTTCCCCTTGAGCATTGTTAAAACCATGGAAGTTCTACAGTTCCTCTTTCTCCTGGCTGTGTTTGGCTCCTTTTGCCCCTCTCTTTCCTCATGTACACAGTACTGTTACAAAGAGCAAAACTAAGTTACACAAAGAAAGCTCACATTGCTCCATCTTCATCTTGTTCCAGTGATTTCACATCCCCTTGGAGCATCCTTTCACTTCCCTGGAGCACACTGGCTCTATCCCTCCCAGGAACTGACTATCCACAACTGTCACAGGTTGGTTTTTTTGGTTTTTTTTTTTTTCCCAGTGAACTGAGAAGGACTCTTCTAAAGGTACAACAGTAAAGGGGTCCCCACTCATGTAAAAAGCCAATTAATGTTAAATGCTTAACTGCCATCTGTGCCTTTAAGAAAAATCTCTTAATTTTCCCCAGTGATCCCTTTTCTCACATGGGATCAATTTTGCTGTTATTGCTCAGGCAAAATTCCCATTGAAGTCCACGGGGAACTTTGCCTGAATACAAAATGTGGAGCAAAGCCCTGTGCTTATTTGCATAGGCCACAAATCACAAGGATCATGTCCTGATGAGAGTGATTTATCCTACATGACAGCTGGTGCAACTGGGCTATTTTTAACCAAGATTTGTTGTAAAATATTTCATGATATTTACCATTCAAGAATAAAAAAAAAAAAGAAAAAAAATCAATTGATTCTTTTTTCTTAAACTGGATTAGATGGAAAGATTCTGGCTGCTTTCCAAACCCATTAATTACTAAATGGTACATTTTCAACAGAAATGTTAAGCTATAAGTAGTTCTGGAGCCAGTTAGCTCCTAGCTAAAATCAATTAAAGCTGGTAAAGATACGTTTCTATGGTCAGGTCCCAAACACAGACAAGCAGTTTTTATAGCACAGTGGATGGTGGCAAAATCCTCCAACATAAATGCAGTTGTATTAGCAAAACTGTGCATTTACTGTTCAGCTGATAGGGGTGTAGTATGTAGGGGGGGAAATTTTTTATTCCAGCATAAACCAAGTAGCGTCAGTATGGCTGTGCTCACACTGCACTGTGTTTCTGCTGATGTAGCCTGTTCTGGCCCCCAGGAAACACACTTTATCCTACTAAGTATAAAGGCTCAATGGTTTGAACCCGTTTGCCACCCTACTGCTCCTTCACATTTGTGTGCCCTTGTAGGGAATTGGGTTGTGGAAGTGATCCAGAACAGAACTAATTTTGGGATGGGAATGAAGAGGAATCAAAAAAACAAACCCAGAAACAACCCAGAGGAAGCTATGTTTTTCAACCAAATCACTTCCTTTGCACTGCACAATGCAGAGGGCACTTCACAGCGTGAGAATGGTACCCTTGCCAAAGTGCTGGGTGACTTTTAAAGTGAAAAGTCCTCATGCTACAGACACTAACAGTGTGCTCAAGCTTCCAGATGAATGACTGGTGCAGCTCACATGCCAAAGCTGTTGTGCTAAGCCTTGGCCTGCTGAAGCCTATAGGAGCAAGGAAAATCCTGCAGGCAGATGGGGAGCTGACAGGCAGCTCACCCTGCCATAGAGATTCTACACAGCAGCTCTGCCAAACACTTCAGCCACTTGAAGGCAGGCAAACAAGAGTATACACATAGTATATGAATGTGATCATATAAAAGTTGCACAGTGCGTTAGCAGAGCACCTCGTCTGTAGGCATTTCATATTCATGTAAGCCAGCACTATAGGAAAAAAACAAACAAACAAACAACAAAAAACTCAACAACAGCACAACACACACACACACACACACACACACAAACCCCACAACAATCCAAACAGAATGAAGGATGCAGCTTTGAGTTCCTTCCCACCCTGCCAGCTATTCCTCTGGCCTTGTGCTGGCACTAAGGCTCCTTGGCTGTGTGGCAAAGCAGATTGGGAATCAGATCAAGCTGAGAACTAGCCTGGGATTTTGGCACAGCATGGATATTGTTATTTCTGAGAGGACCACCCTGCCTATGTAGCCAGCAGACAGCAGAGCCCTGGCGCAGCCCCACAGATAGAAGGCAGGGCAGCTGGGCCTCATTCAGGAGCAGCCAGCTTCTTGCTTTCGTTCCAGCTACTCAGAGACTTAGTTGTGAACAAAGAGCTCCAGTGAGACCCATGGCATTTCTGAACACTGCAAAAAAAATGGGACTGGAAGCTGACAGAGCATAAAAATCTTTAAGTGAGCCACGATGGAGTCTAGAGCAAGAGGTCTGGGAACCTGAGAAAGTTTTCTGAAACTTTGAGTCTCCTACCTGTACTCACTAATATAATCTGCAATTGTTTTCCAGTACTACAGGTAAGTCCAACCCATCTAATCAGGAAACGGGCAAAGGTGGGGTAAATCCAAGCTGCTCATTTCACCTAAAAAGAAAGAATCTGGATCACTAAATAGAGACATGGTCAATATTATGAGACTGGAAAGACTCAAAGAAACTGCAGTTTATACTTAAGGATTGACAAATAGGCAGATTCCTCTATTAAATAATGTCATTGTGTGATGTACATGAAGATGGTATTTAAGGGTAAGCTCTTTAAGGCATGAAATGTATAAAGAAACTCAAAGATGCTATTTGTTCACTAAAACATACCAAACCTTTACAAACAATCCAACTACATCATGCATTTTCCAGATATGCTTCTTTTCATCACTAAATAAAAATCCATATGAAATATTTGTTTCTGCAAACTTCAGGCAGGACAGGAGGGCAAGCATAGTTTGGTTGAAAAAGCTGTTAGACCCCTAGAGAAAACATGCACAGCTCAGTGAAGGTGAGGGGAAAATGAAGGAGGGAGAGGAGAAGGCAACATTAAGACAAAGAGAAGGCCACGATAGACAACAAACTGGATGGCTGTGTGTTTGTTTGCTTTTCTTAATGAGGAAATGTCTTGCTAAGAATTGAAGAAACAATGTTCTTTGGTGGGAGAGGAAGGCTTCTAATGGGGTATTTTAAGTGATGAGGAAGACATCAGGTCCAGTTCTGGGCTTCTCAATTCAAGAGAGATGTTGAGGTACTGGAACATGTCCAGAGAAGGGCAATGAAGCTGGTGAGGGGAACACAAACCCTGTGAGGAGAGGCTGAGGGAGCTGGAGTTGTTTAGCCTGGAGGAGGCTCAGGGGTGACCTCATTGCTGTCTACAACTACCTGAGGGGAGGTTGTAGCCAGGTGGGGGTTGGTCTTTTCTCCCAAGCAACCAGCAGCAGAACGAGGGGACACAGTCTCAAGCTGCGCCAGGGGAAGTGTAGGCTGGATATTAGGAGGAAATTCTTCACAGAGAGGGTGATTGCCCATTGGAATGGGCTGTCCAGGGAGGTGGTGGAGTTGCTGACCCTGGAAATGTTCAAGAGAAGACTGGACAAGGCACTTAGTGCCATGGTCTAGTTGATTGGTTAGGGCTGGGTGATAGGTTGGACTGGATGATCTTGGAGATCTCTTCCAACCTGGTTGATTCTATGATTTTCATGATGTCTTGTATTGTTCACATCCACAACAGCAAGTCACGCTCAGAAAGGCAGGAACTATGTCAGGCCATGAGTAGGCTCTAAGCTTCCTTCTGGCTCATAGGCAGCCAGAAATGGGAGATCATCAGACCCTGGAGTCTGGTTCAAGCATGGAGAACTACGGGTAGATGATGGAGACTGTCTGTCACACAGTCAGAAGTCATTGCCAGCAGCTTGTCCTGGCAGCATGTGTCCAGGTTCACCCAGCCCTCATTAGCTGGTCTCTGCGCAGTGATCCAAGTTTAAAATGCATAAGGGAAAGAGTTTACTACGAAGACAGGCTGATGGCCTCCTCAGTTGGCATCACCTGGCCAGTTCCTCTCACCATGGATCAGTTAAGCTTCTGTGAGGGCAACAGGGAACCGAAGTTCAAGGTGCTCCCATCACTTTAGGGAGATAAGACCTTTCAGGTGTCTGTGTGACTGCATACAGGCTGTGTAAGCACTCCCCTCACCACCTCAGACTGAGCAAAGGGAGAGAGCAGTAGCTTCTCTCTTTCATTTAGAAAATCCTTATCTCTACAGAGAAAAGGGTTGAAGTATGCAACATGTAAGTCATGACAAACACTTTGACAATTATGAGCTTTTCTGCCCATGCTCAGATATAAAGCAATTAAAAATAATCAAATTCTTCTAACTACTTTGGAAACAACCATTTCCTGCAAGCTCTCCCTAAAACTCTTAGGAAAATCAGTTTTCTCTACAGCTATAACTGGCTAATCATCATGTCAGCTAACTTAGTTCTGGTTCCTCCTGCTTATTTTCTTGGAGGAAAATATTGTGATCCTTTATATTCTCTTGGTATAATAGCCATTACTATCAATAGATGAGCTCAAATTGCCACCACTCAGGAAGAAAGGAATGCAAATGAGGAATACCAATTAACCCCTTTACAATTAAAAATATCTCTATCTCTTATAGCACCCATTAGTGATACTCTAGTTAATGGTCTGTCAACATTTCCATTAGACCTTTTCCCCCTGCTCCCACACAGAACTAAATTCTAGTTAATCACCTTGAATATACCTCCATAGATTCACACAATACATGCACACAGGCAAAATATAGATTTCTTGGTTATCTTGAGTCATTACATCCTCCTAAGTACTTGTTTTCTAATGTGTAATTCTAAATATTCTGTACTCCAAATATCCTACAAAATTATTCAGTGAGTCTTTTTTGGAGTGCTTCTTTGAAGATATTGACTTCCACCTTGCTGTAACCTCCTTTCAGGTTGCTGTAGAGAGCTTCCTTTTCTCTAGACTAAACAACCCCAGTTCCCTCAGCCACTCCTCACAGGACTTATTCTTTACTCCTTTCTCCAGCTTCACTGCCCTTGTCTGGACCCACTCCAGCATCTCAGCATTTGGTTAGTGAGAGGTCTAAAACTGACCTCTCACAAAGACCTTTCCTAAATATTTACTGTGAAAACTGTGGAATGAAGTTCAGGTTGCAGTAGATTCCTTTTGCAGATTCTTTTTGCCCAACACACTTCACCTTATACCATCCTTTTTTTAATGCTAGATGTGAAACAGTAGGTTACATTCTGTACTACATTCAGACCTAAAAATAATAGGGTGAATTAGAGACAAAGTTTCAGCCTTAATAACTTCAGATTCCTTGGCATCCTTACAGTCAAACTACATTCTCTACACTACTGTGATGTATTTTTTGTCTGTGTCAAATTCATTACAAATGTATCAGCATTCATGTATATTGCATTCATTAGTACTCACAACTCTCTAAATACTTTTCAGCATTTCATGATATGCTCATCATCAACATCCTCAAGTGCTGGCATACTCAGAAGAGTAAGAACTCTGACACCTAGGTGCAATAAGGGAACACTACACAATGTGAATCCTACAGTTTAACCTTTATTTTGCCCACAAGATCTCTCAGTATGTTTACAATGATATTATTTGGTGTCTACATGCACTTTGGCATCATTTGAAGCACTGGGCTTGCACATAGCAATTCAGCTATGCCAGGTTCTCCTGGCTTGTTTATAATCCTCAAATAGAGAGATAAAAATAAATTAAACATCTTGTATACAGACTACCCTTCAGAAACAAAACCTGCACTCTGCTCACCAGCATTAAGTGTTTAATACAGCATGACTAGCCTTTGTTTGGAATTGATATTTGCAAACTCTAATTAGACCAGCTGAAAGTGAGTCACATTTTATATATTGTAGCTGATAAAACACTGGTTGGAAAACTAACGTTTTCATACTCTGTAGGCATACAAGCCAACGACATCATGTACCTAGCTCCTAGAAATGCTGTTTTCTGGCAGCCCTGTAAAGATGTCCTTAGTTTTAGGGACTTATCCAATTTGCAGTTCTCTGGAGCAGCTGCTCCAGAACATAAAGTTAGGAACAGACAGAACAGCTTGTAAGATTAGGCCTTTGGTATATTTGTAATACCAACTCTGCCCAATATACACTGAAGTATTCCATTATTTGTGGCATACAGAATCATAAATGTCTGTTCCAGTCTAAACAATTCTAAGCTGGAGTGCAAACATTAACCCAGTTCTGCCAGGTCACTACTAAACCATGTTCCTCAGTACCACATCTACATGGCTTTTAAATGAGAGGACACAATCTCTGCCTTCATCCTGATGGACACTATTGTTGATACAGACCAGAATGCTGTTGGCCTTCTTGGCGACCTGGGCATACGCTGGCTGATCTTTACCAGGTTGTCAACCAACAGCCCCCAAGTCCTTTACACCTTCAACATTAAATTGTTTTTTATCTAAACTACACCAGGGACTTACTAAACTCATCATAGTCAGAAAATAATAAGCAGCAGAGCAATGGAAGTTCCAGCTCACATATTCCAATGCAAAGCTCCTGCAAAATCCAACATTTTCCTGGAAAATGGGCCTGGCCCCACTGAAAGCCAGCTTCAGAAACAAATCTTTATGTATGCCATGGGCTAAGTTGAATCTGCTGGTGGTGTTAAACACCATGCTGATGTCACGCCAGCTTCAAAATGAAAGTGTTGGCTGGAGCACAGTATTATGGGGCTTCAAATTCAGATCGTAACATGAGAGGCTTCCTCTTTTTGGTTGCTTCTTCTGGTTTCCAGGTTTGGGGTGCTGGTCTTTTCCACTGGGCTAGCTGTTATGTGACTGGGTTGGAGGGAACCATTTTTATTGCTGGCTTCTGCCAGCTGCTTCTGCTTTTTTAAGCTGTGCTATTCTTTGAAAGAGGCTAAGGTAATTATACATTTCCTCAAACTCCTTATCTCAACCCAGAGTTTTTTGTGTTACTTTCCCTCCCACATTTGAACAGGGGAGGAGGGTGGGGTGCATGTACTTCACTGGGAGGGTGAACTGTGAAACCAGGACACTTCCCCTCCCAATCTGAATCAGGGGCAGGGTTTGCTTGTTAGAGCAGACTGTGTTAACCCAGGACACAGTAAAACAATCATCTGTCTCTAGGACACGCTTAAAACACCTACTAGCTTTTTGTGCAGCAATGCAAATAAGGAAAGGAAAATTCTTGGTTTTCATGAATACCCACATTACACATAATATCAATAATGGTGTTTCAGAATAAACATGAGAAATAAACAAAAACAACCTTGACTGTGTAAAGTTTACATATTAAAAGACAATAGCTCTTATTTTCTAAAAATATTTCAGAGCAAAAAATTTACTAAACAACTAAGAAAATGGAAGAAACTCAATTTATATTTGACATTGGGAAGAAATTCTTCCCCATGAGAGTAGGGTGGCCAGACAAATTGTGGAGGCTTCCAGCACTGGAAGTGCTCAAGGACAGATTGGATATGACCTTGAGCAACCAGATCTAGTAGGAGGTCTCCTTGCTTTTGGCAGAGATTTGTAACTAGATGGCCTTTGATGTCCCTTCCAATCCAAATCATTCTATGATTCTGTGATGTTTATATTGGTTCCATCATGCAGAGAGTTAACAAGGTACCCTGAAGGGGCCTCAGATTTTTTTTCCTGCTATCAGTGTTGGTCTTATTGTTGTGAGTGTGGGATGAACAATCCACAGAGGGCTCTAAGAATAAAAACTTCCAGCAACTGCAGTTACCCATCCAGGTATGAAGAAACTGCAATACAACTTTACCTGTGAGAACAAGTCAAATAACAAAAGAATTAAGAATCAAGAAGATTGGAAGAGACCTCAAGGATCATCGAGTCCAACCTGTCACCCTACACCTCATGACTATCTAAACCATGGCACCAAGTGCCACGTCCAATCCCCTCTAGAACACCTCCAGGGATGGTGACTCCACCACCTCCCTGGGCAGCCCATTCCAATGGCCAACCACTCTCTCTGTGAAGAACTTTCTCCTCACCTCCAGCCTAAACCTCCCCTGGCGCAGCTTGAGACTGTGTCCTCTTGTTCTGGTGCTGGTTGCCTGGGAGAAGAGACCAACTCCCTCCTGGCTACAACCTCCCTTCAGGTAGTTGTAGACAGCAATGAGGTCTGCCCTGAGCCTTCTTTTCTCCAGGCTAAACAGTCCCAGCTCCCTCAGCCTCTCCTCATAGGGCTTGTGCTCAAGGCCTCTCCCCAGCCTCGTTGCCCTTCTCTGGACATGCTCCAGCAATTCAACATCTTTCCTAAACTGAGGGGCCCAGAACTGGACACAGGACTCAAGGTGTGGCCTAACCAGTGCTGTGTACAGGGGTACAATGACCTCCCTGCTCCTGCTGGCCACACTATTCCTGATGCAGGCCAGGATGCCATTGGCTCTCTTGGCCACCTGGGCACAGTGCTGGCTCATGTTCAGGCGGCTGTCAACCAGTACCCCCAGGTCCCTTTCTGTCTGGCTGCTCTCCAGTGTGGTGGTTTGAAACTGTCTTTTTAATTTTTCCTTGCAAAGTTCAGAACAGAGAAAGTGAAAGAATGTAAATAAGTCACTATTGGGTGTAAGAAAGCAAAATAACGATTGTTCTAAACACTTCCATTGGATAGATAGAAATGTTTAAGAACTATTACCCAAAACAAAGTAGGCACTCTGCACATTCTGCGTTTGGCAGTGGGGGCAGTTGCTGGGCTGTCTGGCTGCTGTTTCTTCTTCTCTTCTGGCTGAAGATAACACACTGACCTTGGCAGCTAAGTTAACAACTTTCTGCTTAACTAACTCTGCTTCTCTGTCCAGGGGGGTCTGGGGGGAAGCACCTGGGAGAGGGAGTCCCCTTTGGGAGGGTCCCCTTTGGGGGGAAGCAAATGGAGATCGATTGTGCTTTTCTGTTGATTGTATATATTTGTAAATGTTGTGAATTTTGTATATTTGTACATATTCATTGCATTTCATTGTAGACTTTTCATTTGCTTCCAGACTGGGCTAGCCTGGTTATTGTTGCGCGGGGGGGGGGGGGGGGGGGGGGGAAATTTCAGCTCACACCGACACATCCAGCCACTCTGATCCCAGCCTGTAGCTCTGCATGGGGTTGTTGTGGCCAAAGTGCAGCACCTGGCACTTGGATTTGTTGAATGCCATCCTGTTGGACTCTGCGCAGCCATCCAGCCTGTCAAGGTCCCTCTGCAGAGCCCTTCTACCTTCTAACAGATCAACACCTGCTCCCAGCTTGGTGTCATCTGCAAATTTACTGATGATGGACTCAATCCCCTCATCCAGATCATCAATAAAGATATTGAACAGGATGGGGCCCAGCACTGATCCCTGGGGGACACCACTAGTGACAGGCTGCCAGCTGGATGTGGCACCATTCACCACCACTCTCTGGGCTCGGCCCTCCAGCCAGTTCCTAACCCAACACAGAGTGCTGCTGTCCAAGCCACGGGCTGACAGCTTGGCCAGGAGTTTGCTGTGGGGGACAGTGTCAAAGGCCTTGCTGAAGTCCAGCAGGACCTGCCCTTCCTAAATCCATGTTGGCTGGGCCTGATTCCTTGGCCATCCGTCAGGTGTGCATTGATTGCCCCCAAGACAATTTGCTCCTTCCATAAAAGAATGTTCAGAGGGCACAAGACAGTCTGATCAATGAGATTCCATATGGGAACCTGGTTAGGAGGGAAATGCCCTTGCCTTGCTCCTAAGTTTGACAATGTGTAAGAGAGGAGCTGCCAGCACTTCCATGAGTGTGCTAACATGCAGGGAGCGAAATGCAGAGTTTATATTATTGCACAAGTGACTCCATTTCCTGCCTTTCTTGATATGTGAATTGTAAAATGAAAGAAGAGATTTTACTTCTGTCCTGGAAAGGGAGAGTAGAGAGCTGGGAAAGCAGAATTTGAAATATTGGGTGACACGCAACAGAACACATTACTCCATTGCAAAATCACCAAATACCAGCATGGTGAGGCTTGGAAATCACCTCTGGAGATCATCTAATCCAACCCTAATGCTAATGCAGGGTCTTCCACAACAAGTTATCCAGCATCACAATGTCCAGGTTGGTCTGGAATCTCTTCAGAGATGGAGACTCCACAACCTCTCTGGGCAGCCTGGTCCTAGGTTCTGGCACCCTCTTATTCAGGCGAAACTTCAGGGTTTGAGTTTTTGCTTGTTGCCTATTGTCCTGTTTCTGGGACCCATCCTCTTTACCCCTGTCTTTTAGATATTGATAATCTTTGACAAAATCTCCTCTCATTCTTCTCCAGGCTAAAGATCCCCAGGTCCCTCAGTCTTTCAATAAGATGAAATAAATCTTGTCACTTAAACTGATCAGCAGGATCAAACAGATCCTGTCACCTGAAGACTGCAATGAGGCATTCCAAAGACTAAATATTAACCTTAAATAATTAATCCTTTCTGTAATCCCTGGGAAAGAGGATCAAAAGAAAGAATGTGAAGTAGACTTGTGAACTTATTTCTGGCTTCTGAGATCCAAAATAAAACCTGTTTTTTGAAAGCCAGACAGTCACCCTGATGAAAGAAATAAGAAATCAAAGAAACTACAAATCAGTACCTTTCCCCAAAACATTTTGGCTTTCATGAATCAACATTTTCCAACTGACCAAGCATTTAATTAAAAAACATGATCAGATCTAACATAAGTGAGGCATGACAAGCCAGGAAAATCTCTTGAGCTGGATAAAACCACATCCAAGGCATCTCTTTCACTTAATGATGGTAGTCATGGTACAGCAGGCAGATAGTACAGTATTTCCAAGATTTTTATTCTCAGGTGCCATTAACACTTAACTAGTGGCAAGTGGATGATAGCAGCCTGAATGACAGATCAGCATTGTGCAAGCACTTGGAGGAACTATAAGTAATTCTTATCTTCTCTGCATAAAATAAAGAACAGAATCACTTGAGAAGTCTCTTTTGATGCTTTGCTTTACACTGTTATGACCATTTATCACACAGAATGTTTTGCTGCATCTCTCTGCACTACCCTAATAATCTGTAGTGTTGAGAAGCCAGATTTAATGCCTCTACATTTGTCTCTTACTGCTTTTTTGTCCATTGTGACTTCCACAAACTTGCCCCATCAGCACATTGTGCAGAAATATTAAATAGGGTTTTAGTTCCTGCTTTCCAGGCTGTTAATAATAAGGCTTAGTAAATAGCATAAAATTAATAGCTCCACATATTCATGTTGAGAAGCACTCCCAAAACACTGTCCAGGATCTTCATCATCCAGACAAAACAGAGGTAATCTTAAGAGCCTTTTCAAGTCACCAAACACCACAGGACTCATTTCTGACAGTAGTGAGAATCGTCAGAAAACATCTCTATAAAATTTCAGTTAAAAAAAAAAAAAAAAGAAAAAGAAAAAAAAAGGAAAAGGAAAAAAAACAGAAGCAGGCCCACCGAGTTTTATAGCTACAACATGTTTTTCCTCACGTAAATTCTACAAGGGTAAGAAATCTGCATGGGAAGTATCCAGATCCTTGTGATCTCAAGCTCATTATTCAATGAGCTTTGCTTTTAGGTTTATCACAAGTGTACGTTATCCAGGAACACAGAATTGTCATAGTCCAGCATCCAGGGGAAAAACAGAAAGGAAGTAGATTATGATGTCCTATGAGTTATCCTCATGCACTGCTAAAAATGCAAAAACACCTCAAACACATAAGAGTCCTCTCCCTCCTTCCTTTATCCCCACACTTCTCCAAGTTAAAGTGTCCTGGTAATCTCATCTTTAGCAGAAGAGGGCTTGAAGAGTCCCATTTCCATAATTTAAACAAATCTCAGGACTGTACTTTGGTGGGAATTTTTTCCTTAATCATTACTATAACTCAAAAGTAGGATATGAAATAGCACAAGGTCATGTGAATGCTCTGCCAGAATAGGCACTTCAGAATGAAAGTGGCATTACTGCTTCTCATTATTCATCTGTTTCATGCCTCGTCATTGCCAAGATAGTTTAACATTTTGATGCTTCATATTTTACAGAGGTTTAATTGCAAATAGCTTCAAGGGAGGAGAAAAAAAAAAAAAAACAAGGCAGCAGACATATATGGCTAAGGGATTTTTATTTAAAGGGTAAATGTTGTTGCTGTAAAATGTGAAACAAATTAGCTGGGAGAGTGGCACAAAGGATTGAAAACAGACTTGATGTTTCCTGATCTCTAGCTGATGAAGATCAGCGTGACAAAGGTTAATATAACCAGTGCAGACTGTATGTTCAGTTCCCAGGTTTTATGGTTACACAAATGACATTGCAAACAATAAGGGACTTTGAAACAGACTGACTTTCACATCAAGTAAGATGTAGTCACTGAATTCATTTCCATCTACTCCAGTGAAAAGGCTTTACAACTACAAATGGTAATATAAGAGATTTTTCCCAAAAATGGACTCAACGAATGGAGTAGCACAGGAAAAAAAAAACAACTCTGTATCTGGATTGAAACTGAGCAATGGGAATTCACTTCATCTTATACAAGGGATTCACATAGATACTAACAGCCTCTTTTATTCTGCCACTGGTTAGTATGATGTACTCAAGTATTACTACCCAAGCAATGCATGGGATGATACATGGACAGCAGTGTTTGATGTGGGGTTGTGCCTCACGAGTGCAGTAAGCAGTCTCATGTAACTGACCTAAACCACCTTGGATTATGACGGTATTGACTCGCCCGAAGAGCACGGAAATCTGCTTCCTGCTGTGGATTTCTATCTCAGCTTGCTCCCCCTGAACAACAATGTATGATTGAAATACATATAGACACATAGATGTGGTGCTAAGGGACATGGTTTAGACTTGGTTGAGATAGAAAATGATTGTACTCAATGATCTTAAAGGTCTTTTCCAACTGAATCAATTCTCTGATTCTAGCATTCTCATAGCAGACAGTTGCCTTTGCTGGATTCAGGAAAGGCCCTTCAGAAGTGTAACTTTCCATCCAAGAAACAAGACCTTAGCTGGGGACAAAATCATTGCGTTCATCCAAGGGGGTTCAGAGTCCTTGGACAAAGAGGACTTGTTATTATATAAAGCCATTTTGCTCAGAGGGATCCCAATCTAAATATCTGTGGATCTCTAAGGATGTGTAGCACTACGTCTGTAACTTGTGATAACATCTCTAACGATTTCTGTTGTTCTAGCAGCAGACTCCAGTCTTGTTCATTTTATTTTTACATATTCACAGAATCCCAGCATGGTGGAGGTTGAAAGGGACCTTTGGAAATCATCTAGTCAAACCCCCTGCTAACGCATGGTCATTCAGGGCAGGTTGCCCAGGCTTACAATGTCCAGGTGGGTTTGGAATCTCTCCAGAGAAGGAGCATCCACAACATCCTCAGGCAGCCTGGTTCAGTGCTCCTGCACCCTCACAGGAGAGAGCTGTACCTGGCTTCTGCAGCTGGAGGTTTTGAGTAACCAGAATAGATCAAAATGTTTGCTAGCCAAATTAAGTCAGAAATTAAACACTACCAATATTTGAAAGCTTAAAATATTTTGCATCTATCCATCTCTGATTCTGCTGTTAGTTAGTATTTCAAACAATGCAATTTTTCTATAGGTCAGATATCTGATTCTGTTTTGAGGGTTTCTGTTCTTCCTACCCTGTCACAAAAAAACTGACCAAGACCTGGATCAAATATCAGATACAAACTTAGACTCTGAACTTCCCATTCATCTGATGGACAAGTGGTACTTTTAATTACAGAACTCTCTTGGAAATCTCTGCTGGCTACTGCTGCTGGGTGAGACAACTGGCAGCAGGTGAAGAACTAAGAGCTAGAGAAAACTGTACTCATTTAAAAGTAGTTTCAAAACTGAACTATTTTTAATAACCCTTTATCTATTTGAAACATAAAGCAATAGCTCTTAGATGGGCCTCTTCCTTTCTTAATACCTCCTCAGAGCTGTGAATCATCCCTGTGCTGAAGAACAGGAATTAGATCTTGCATGTTCTCACACAGATTTAGTAATTTTACAACAAGCCTTAATCCTTTTCTCGCTCTCCCGATCTTCCTTCAGACCCAAATCAGCATCTAGCACTGCTATAATATATAACTGTTCTAAAAATATATTGCTGTAGGCAGCAGCTCTGACAGTGAAGACCTGATTGAAAGCCACCAGTCCAGCCCCCACCACATCACATTTCTTCACTCCACAGCAACAGGAGCAAGGTATATAGAGCTGCACCCACTCACAGCCTTCCTTTGATACCCAGTGACTTGCCAAAGTAGTACTTAACACTGTCTCACATGCTACAAAAGTTCATAGCACTCCTGAGCAGATGGGCCAAAATATGAGAGTGGTAAGAAAGCCTGGAAGAGACTGAACAGAGACATACAACAGAAATCTGTGCTGGTTTTAGTTTAGACCATAAAATTTTCTTCCCACATTTTGAATCTCAAGCACCAACAGTTGGGTACCTCAAACTCATTAGTCTCAAGAGAGGAAGGAAGGATGAGTTTCTGACAGTAGCAAAGTGACTTTGCAAGCAAGTCCAGCTCACAGCTTTACCTCCAAACAGAGAGAGGAAAAAAGTAAGCAGGTCTGAATAGAAATGGACTGTCATCTCCTCAGCTTTCTCAGTGAAGAGAAATACACAATATGCACATTTCCATCAATGGCCTTTGGATAAGACAATACAAAGTAAATGGCAGGTTCTGTTCAGATACTGTTCACAGCACTGTATATCTGATGGATACTTCCCAGAAATGCATATTTTGGTGGCAATAATTGATGCCACCCCAGACTTCAATCATTGCCTTCAAATGTTTGCTGGGACTATGAAATCAGGAAAGTATTGCAAATACTAAAAGGAGATTTTTCAACCAAAGCAGAAGGCTGGTAACACAGGAACTGTACCAGATTAAAAATGTTGTGTACCTGCGAGGAATTTTGTAGGTTGCTCCAGGAGTTGGCTGGGCTTCTGTAGAACTGAATTTTTCAATGTCTCCACCATGCTTTCTGTTGTCAGTGGTGTCTCCTTAGTTACACATGCTTTCCTGAACTGCTGCTCATTTTGCACAAGCTGGTTCCAGACAACAAGGACATCATCACTACAGATGAAGCTGAAAGATTTTCAGTGTGAGTAGAACTACATGCAGCAGCAGTGTTATCAGGAAGTGCCATGACACATTCAGAAAGTTGCTAACGGTATCCCTTGTCCACATTCAGAGCTTTAAAAGACTTGCCAGGATGAGTTACCAGCACAGGAATAAACTCACTTCTGTCCAAAACAACCTCCTTTACTTCATGGCATGATAACTGGCCCAAACCTGACCCTGTATCTTTGATTTGCAGTAGAATCAATAAGCAAAACA
Source organism: Indicator indicator (assembly GCF_027791375.1). NCBI lineage: Eukaryota > Metazoa > Chordata > Aves > Piciformes > Indicatoridae > Indicator > Indicator indicator. The sequence goes on along the minus strand of NC_072022.1, from coordinate 4,130,647 downwards.
AAAATCTTCTTAGCCACATTTTTACTCAGCTTTGATCTGCTAAGACATATGCAAAACAAGTTCAAAGATACCATTGCAAAAGCAAAGAAAGAGACTCTGGCTCATAAACAAAGGACTGCAGCTAAGAGAGTTTAAAGCACATATGTATGGCTGAATATTTTATTTTCATTTCAGATGCCAATATTCAGCCATCTGGCTTTCCTTGAGGCATTTCTTTTGTGGCTTGTTTTTTTCTTAATAGACACTCTTCAGTAGCAAGGCATTAAAAAACACAAAAGACAGTTCTTCGTGTGAACCACTGTGGGCTACCAACCACCACTCCATTGTTAAACCTACAGAAATATAACATCAAAACAGTTTCTATTCTCTAAAACACTTCATTACTGTCTAAAAGATTTATTCCCTCTTCATCCTACTAAATGTTGTTCTCAATGGCCATATGGCTGGACATTTATAATTAACAGCTTTTATCTAAATAAATACAGAGCTTTGAATTTTTAATAGGTTTGTCTATTAAGAGCCCTCAATGAAAGGTTAAAAAAGAGGTCTTTCTGAAGAGCACAGGGACATGAACTTCATGAGGTGCCTGCAGGCAGGCTGTATGCGATATTGACCATTCAGAATGAACAAGCACTTCATGCCTGCATGGAGACTTCAGTGTGAAGCAGATAAAATGACTCAATGGATGAACAGGAGGTCCAGTGGATGAGCAAACCACAGATCTACTGCTTGTGCAGTGTAGGAAATCTACTAGCTTCAATCAGCATCATAGACATCTGGACCCAAAAACACAGCACCAAGACCTCAGGTTTTAAGTGACTATACAATCTAGCAATGCTAATCAACCATTCTCCCTGATTTCAAGACAATCATATAATATTTTGGATTGAAAGGTACCTTAAAGTTCTAACTTTCCTGCCTTGGTGTGATGGTTTGAAACTGTCTTTTTAATTTTTCCTTGCAAAGTTCAAGCAGAGAAAGTGAAAGAGTGTAAACAAGTCACTATTGGGTGTAAGAAAGCAAAACAATGATTGTTCTAAACACTTCTATTGGATAGATAGAAATATTTAAGAGCTATTACCCAAAACAAAGTGGGGCACTCTGCAATCTGCAGTGGGGGCAGCTTGCTGGGGTGTCTGGTTGCTGTTTCTTCTCTTCTGGCAGAAGATAACACACTGACATTGGTGAGCTAAGTTAACAACTTCTCTGCTTTAGCTAACTCTGCTTTCTGCCAGGGGGGTCTGGGGGGAGGCCCCTGGGAGAGAGGCCCCTTGGGAAAGGTCCCCTTTGGGGGGAAGCAAAGGGAGCTTGGTTGTGTTTTTCTGCTGATTGTATATATTTGTAAATGTTGTGAATTTTGTATATTTGTACATATTCATTGCATTTCATCATAGATTGTAGATTTTGCTTGTAAATACAGCCTTCATTTGCTTCCAGACTGAGCTAGCCTGGTTATTGTCAGTGTGTGGGGGGGAAATTTCAGCTCACACTGACACACTTGGCCATGGACACCTCCTGTTAGTCCAGCTTTCTGAAGGCCCCTTCCAAGGTGGCTTTGAACATTTCCAGGCTTGGAGCCTCCAAAGCTTTTCTGAGCAACATGTTCCAGTGCCTCACTACCCTCACACTGAAGGACTTCTTCCTGATGCCTAACCTAAATGGAGCTTCTCCCAATTTGAAGCCATTACCCCTTATCCTGTCACTGCATTCCTTCATAGCAAGTTGCTCTCCAGCTATCCTCTTCGTCCCCTTCAAATACTGGAAGGCTGCTCTTAGGTTTCCCTGCACCCTACTCTTCTCCAAGCTGATCAGCCTCAACTCCCTCAATCTGTCTTTGTGGGAGAGGTGCTTCAGCCCTCAGATCACTTTCATGGCCCTCCTTTAGGCCCACACTAAGTTTCACACTTTTCTTTTCCAGAGCTGGGCACAGCCCTGTGGCAGGCTTTCAGCAGAGCTGAGCAGGAGAATCACCTCCCTCAACTTGCTTGCCACATCGCTGTTGATGCAGCCCAGGATACACCTGGCTTCTGGGATGTAAGTGCATGTTGCTGGCTGAAGTTGAGCTTCTCATCAGAGGCCCAAAATCCTTCTACTCAGGACCATATGGTCTATCTATTCTCCACCCAGCCTGCATCTGTGCTTGGTGTGAAAGGCAGAGAACCCAGACCTTTCTGCAGCCCTCCCACACTCTCACAGTGCTGTGACCCTTTCCGGGGGGGCACTGCACATTAGCACCGCCTCATTGCTCCAGGGGCTCTCAGATTTCCCTATCCATATTGCCCTCTGTAGTTTGTCCTGCACTAACAACCACATTCTTGTTAGATTTCCACATCCACTCCTTATTTCCCTTCCTTGTTTATATAAATTACCATGGCTTGTTATTTGTCAGGATTCATATCTGTGAATTTAATGGAACTGCACTTCTTAAAAATCACCCACACTGTCAACAGCTCTAATTTGTTTATGTCATTTTTTTTTGTGTGTGTCCCCATTTACCCTTCTGGTTCATACCATTTATATTAGCTTGCCAGCTTGGATTTTATTTATTTATTTGGAAGCCTTGCTTCTGTGAAACCCTGACAGCAGAAGAACTGTAGAACTTAAGGAACGAGATATAAATGCTTTCATCACCAAGCTGTTACTTCCAATTTTGGCCCTGGTGAAGGGCAACAGAAGTTCTGGCCAGTTTTTGCATATACTAGGGAAACAGACAGGAGTTGGCTTTGTTGGTTGGGTTTTTTTTTTTTAAATGCTTAAGAAAACACTTTTGTGCTTGAATGGACAAAGAAAAATATTCTTTCAGAAAGTATTTCCATACAGAACTTTGCAAAGACATTACTATGGGTCTTGTACATAACCACCCCTTGCAAAACTTCAGGACTGGGGAAGAGCAGCTTAAAACTGCCCAGAAAAGAAAGACCTGGGGATGCTGGTTGACAGCTGGCTGAATGTGAGACCATGTATATCCAGGTGGCCAAGAAGGCCAACAACAGCCTGGCCAGTATCAGCAATAGCGTCCAGCAGGACCTGGAAAGTGATTGTCCCCCATACTCAACACTGGTAAGGCCACACCTTGAGCACAGGATTCAGCTTTGGGGCCCTCACTATAGAACAGACATTGAGTTGCTGAACTGGGTCCAGAGAAGGTCAACAAAATCAGTAAGGGGTCTGGAGAAGAGCTCTTCTGAGGGAATTGGGGTGGTTCAGTGCAGAGAAAAGAAGCTGAGGGGAGACCTTCTCACTTTACAACTCCCTGAAAGGAGGTAGGAGTGAGGTAGATGTCATTCTTTTCTCTCAGGTAATAAGTGACAGGATGAGAAGAAATGGTCTCAAGTTGCACCAGGGGAGGTTTAGATCACATAGTAGAAAAAAAAGCCTTCACTGAAAGGGTTGTCAAACATTGGAATAAGCTCCCCATGAAGATGGTTGAATCCCATCCTTGGAGGTGTTTAAAAGAGGCAGAGATGTGATGCTGAGGGACATAGTTTAGCACCAGCCTTGCTAGAATTAAATAATGGTTGGACTTGATGGCCTTAAGGGTCTTTTCGAGCAAAGTGATTCTATGACTAAAATATCAAAGCATGTATGAATTTCCATAAATAGTGAGAAGAAATGAAAACCATTGCTCACAAATAGTATTTACCTTGTAGTGTTGTCCAAGCTGTGATATTGTACAGTACTGCACTGCACTTGGTGCTGCAGAACTCCAAAGCAAAGAAACAGTCACAGCTTACACTCACCATTTAGGAAGAGCTGAAATCAACTACAGAACAGCAAAGCAAAGCTCACTCCATGAAAAAAATGAGATGAGCACTTAAAATGGTGTATTTTTGTCCAGCTTTACAAGTCTCCGCAAACATTTTAAGTCTCTAATGGGGATGAGTTGGCAAGACAAAATCTCCAGTGTTTTGTTCAGCTGGATCCCTGATCCCTAAAGACCCCATCATTGATCCCAAAAGTGGTTCTGGGGGTTGTGCAGTGCTCAGTATGGGGGAAGGGGGGGGCGGGGGGGGAGGTGGAAACCAACAGAAAAACACACAAGAAAAAAAACCAAATGAACAACGAACCAACCAACCAAACCCAAAACAAACAAACCGACCACCCAACTCAGGCCATATTTTTGTAGGGGCTTGGTCCATTACACTGTCAACTCCATAGAGCGGCAGGGGCTGCAACACTCCTCTGTCACTTCCTGTCCTCTCACTGTGGTGTCTTCCCCAGCTCCATCAGCACCTAGTTCAAAGGAAGGAAGTATCTGGGCTCCACAGGCAGGCACAAAACCAGCTTTTTCTCTTTTCCACCCTGTTTTGTGATGTAACAATTCGATCAAGCAGGCAAGTTACCGTTGTCAGTGCTCATAGCAGCAGCCTGCCACACCAGCTCATTCACTGGCCAACCTGTTTTTCAGACAACAGCTCAGCATTCTGAATGCTCAACACATCACATATTATGTTGTAGTGCTTCTTATTTCCACTTTTAGGGTGCTGATTTTTTCCAGACTTGGCAAGATTTACATGCTGGCAAAGCCTTAATGATGATTAATGGGAAGTATTTCTGGATATTATGGCAGGGTTCTGTTTAGGAAGGTGACAGTTGTGCTAAAATCCACAAACTCTTTTTTTCTGTTAGAACACATAGTAGAATTGTCATATTTTTACTTTCTGTAACTTTCTCCCTTAAAAATATATTAGACTTCACGGCAACAGAATTAGCGCAACTGACATGGCATTCAGTACCAAAAGGAGCTGCTATTTTAGGAGTTTATAGGTCTCAGCTTTAAAACATGCCTTGGGCTAAATTTAGCTCTCAAGATTTTAGGGGAGGAAGGTACCAAAATTCTGGTACATCTGAAGTCAGCATACGTACTTTCCAGACTTGAACAGAACAGGGTTTATTCTGCTCGTATTTGCTGAGTTGAGGAAAAAAACCCTCCATAATGATAAGTATCTCCTCAATCATTCAAACAACATGCCTTCAGCTGCACAGAAGCATGACATACACTAATTTTACAAACAATTTGAAACTAATTTAAGCTCTGAATGAGAAATATTCCAAGCACCTCAACAGAGAGTTGCAATCATCATTTTTCTCCTTGCAGCATACTGAGATGGAACTGATCCCATCTGCTCAGTCAATGAAGCCAGAAATCAAAGTTGAGGTAATACAGAATTTGGCCTGATTCTTTCTGCTTTTATCAGAGATCTAGTCCTTCAGATAAAACCCAGGGTGGTTCTTAATCTTCAAGCTTACTTTCATAAAGTTATAGCTTAGACTTGAAAACCTCTTCAAACAATTCAGCTAGACATTAAGATCATCACTTTAAGAGATTCCACACGCTAAAGGTTTCATAGAAAACAAGTCTAAAAAAGCTTGTCCTCCACTGCCCTGCTCCAAGTTGAGAGGGATGCCTGATCCAACCCACAGAGGTTTTTTTTAACTTATCATTGAAGGCTTCCCAATATGGAGAAAGGACCATCTCCTTATGTAACCTGCTCCAGCCTGGAAACTCAGCTAACTCCTTACTCTGCTCCCAGCAGGAGACAGAGAATCACAGGTCATCTTTCTATGTAACAACAAACCTTCATATGCTGTAAATTAATCACCTCAGCTTTTCATAGCTGTTGTTATATAAGCGAAAACAATGGTAACACAGAGAACAAGAAACTGTGTTTCCATCTTTATCAAAACACAGCTTCCAAAAGAAAATTTCAAGGACTGTAATTGTGTCTTTCATATGACAGTCCTACTTATTCACCCAAGAGAAATTTGTTTGTCTTCAAGCAGCAGCACTGTACTGGAGTTTTATGTTCAGTTCATGGTCTGCTATTGAGTATTTTTGACAGTGCCATGGCCTACCCAGTTTTTGTTCTGTTCATGTAGTAACAGAACAAGGTGCAAAGGCTTCAAACTGGGAGGAGCTAGATTTACAGTAGGCATTAGGAAGAAATTATTTTCCATTAAGGTGGCTGGGCACTGGAACAGGTTGCCCAGAGAAGTTGGAGGGTCCAACCCTGGAAGCATTTGAAGTTAGATTGGATGCAGCCTTGAGCAACCTTGTTTAGTAGGAGGTTTTCCTGCCTATGGTAAGGATTTGGAACTAGATGATTTCTAAGGTCCCTTCAGATCAAAATAATTCTATGGTTCTATATTTGATCATTAACCTCTTTTTTCTTTTTATATGCAGCGTAACATGGACAAGCTTGGGTTAACCTAGCAGGTGTATCACCATTGCTCACTGGCTCCCATTTGCAGTTGTGTGGGAGATTACCACTCTTGTAAATAAGCCAGGACACACTTTGCATCAGAAAACAATGGTCCAGGCAGAGAAGTAAGTAGCAATAATGCTGTTACCACAATAACTTTGCTACTAATTCCCATCAGTCTTAGTAATGACTTAATTATTACTGTTCGATTTAACACAAGTCCTGTGATGAGTAGCTGAGGGAACTTGGGTTGTTTAGTCTGGAGAAAAGGAGGCTCAGAGGACAGCATCTTGCTTTCTACAACTATGTGAAAGGAGATTGTAATGAGGTAGAGGTCAGCCTCGTCTCCCAAGATAGAAGTGACAGGATGAGAGAAAATGGCCTCAGTTTTTGGCAGAAGAGGTTTAGGTTGGGCATTAGGAATAATTTCTTCCCCAAAAGAGTTGTCAAACCCTGGAAGAGATTACCCATGGAAGTGCTGGAGTCACCATCTCTGAAGGTACTTAAAAGACACACAAATATGCTGCTGAGGGACATGGTTTAACAGTCAATCTGGCAGTGTTGGGCTGACAGTTGGGCTCAATGATCTTAAAGATCTTTTCCAGCCTAAACAATTTTAGCAATGTTATTGAGCACCAGTAAGCCTCATCTCTTCCCCAGCATAATCCTGAGGTGAGGACACGTCAAGTGGTAAGCCCAGAGCTTGATGTTCTAAGAGATAAAAAACCATATTGTAAGATAATCACAAAAAGGAAACACTGCATTTCTTGTCTATGACTTCTCTTCTTCAAAGGGGATTAACTCTGGGCCTACTCTGTTCAAATTGAGACAAGAATCCACTGGAATAAATTAACTATATTTGTGCATATAACCAGACTAGTTAAGCCAACAAACTGACAGCAAGAAGCCTCAAAAGTAAAAGGCTTTGATTTTTCCACAGGGCAAGAACCAGAAATGTTGTACAAGATTTACAAGAGAGCAAACTTGGCTCAGTCACTCAGTGCTGCAGTGGAGACCATGAACCCCAAGGCAGTGAAAGTATCACAGCAGGAGATGTGAGCTCAAGCCTTGCCCTGCAAGCCTCCCCCTTCTAACCTGGTTACAAGAGGCCTTTAAAAATAGAAAATGAGGTGACTGGAAATGATGTTACTTACAGCACTTCTGTGGCTTCTGCCAACTAGAGACCTCGGCCAGCTCTGACTAAGAAAAGGCACCTACCTAGGGAACAGCCTTGGCCTCTTCTGACTGAGGCCATAAAGCAGTTTCCTCATCCTTCCTTCACCCCCAACTACTGACAAATAAATCACTGTTGTGGAGTTACATCCAAATCTCAATTAAATCTATGCTGACTGTTGACACAGGTGTTGAAATCTGAAAGTTTGGTGAAGTCCTTTAAAATAAAAAGGTACTAGGAGGGATCTTAAGCATATTCAAATGAGAGAATATGATTTTGACCTCTATGAACAGGAGAGGAGAGAATTTATTTTACACTTCGCCATAGCTGCTGGGTTATACATCCCCATAGCATCCTTACAGAGGTTGAGTTTACCTAGTCTGTTACATTTCTGATGTTGCTGTTAGCTTACATGAAGTCAAATAGAACCATAAACCAGGATGATCTGGCTCCTCATTGCAGAGATGACACAGCAGCAGTCCAAATATTTGCTTTGCTGCCTGTAATAAGGCATTTCAATGATCAGCTGAAGGTATGTAGCACAGTTGGCAGACAACATTTGTGTCCAATAGCCAATGCTGGTTACAGAGCCCTGTATCAGCAGTAAAGGCTTCTTCTGAACAGCAGGGGCGTGGGGAGGAGGATTGTTTCGTTTATAAGAACACATTCACTCACTTCACCATGAGAACAGCAGTCTGGTTATCTTGGTACCTGTGAACTATTATATCTAGCTCTATACTCATGCTTTAGACACATACTCCACAATTATTGCTGGACCTTTGCAAGTGTGAGGGGTATGAGAACTGAGGAAGGTATTTCAGTAGTCCACCAATCAAAAAACATCAGAGCAGAACTTAAGTGTTTATCTTTTAAAGTATAAAGTAGTTGTTAACAGTAACTAGCTGTATACTTTGTGATGCTATTCCTTAGGAGCTCCATTTAAAGCACTCACCTGAAACACCAAAGACTTACACCTTGGTCTTAGCTGGGATCAATGCTTTCTCTGACTAAATGTATGCAAGGTATTCCATTAGGTGATCTCTTCCCCCTTCAGTGTACTATCTGGACTAACACAGGGCCCTCTGAAAACATTACAATTGATAACAATCATAAGGATTGATTAAATTGCATCAGATAAGATTATCCATTTCCATCAGGTTAGCTGGTCACTCTCACACCATGTGGCAGCAGTTGCAAAGCAGATGAATTTGTAAGACTCTGCAGGAATATGAGGATATAATGGCAAACTCATATTGACTCTTAACACACTACCCTCCCCCCTTTCCAACTGCTGAAAAGCAGAGATGCATGAATACTTTAAAGTCAACAATTTCTAGCTCCTCTTTTTATTTAAAACTTGCTTAATTAAGGCATTTATATTTCTGCAAATTACTGCAAAGTGTTTGACCTAGAGGTTGCTCTGAACCTCACAGATGAAAGAATTTATAGGAACTTCTTCTCAGCTGCTTTTTCTCAAGTTCATTTGATTTAAAAGTCTTTTCAAAAGGCTTCTTTTGATCCTTATCACTAAATGAAACTTCTTTAGCTGGCCAGAACAGGAAAACACTCAACTATCTAACCGTGAATCTCTTCCTTAAAGCTGATTACCTCCTATTTCATAGCAGCTCTAAAAATTCCCTTATCGACAGTGACTCCCAAATAATCATAGTGGACATTTAAAATGAAGCAAAATTTACTCTAAAGCAAACAAATGCAGCATGCTTCAGATCTCTTAATGTCCTTTTAAGTATTATTGCTTATTAGCAACAACAGCAGCACAGCTGAAGCAGTTAACAGACATGAACTCAAGTCAGTTTTAATTGCAGCCTTTGAGCCATGTTAATTAGAGATGAGTATATCTCCTTCACATTGCAAGCAGGATGACTGCATATGTGACCCCAAAAGTGATATATATCTGCACAAAATTACTCCTGTCTTCCCACACCTATCTGGAATCTCTGATGACAAGAAGAATGGTTCTCCCCTAAAATAACCAGCTGTGTAATGCACAACAGTGCACATCTAACAAAGAAAAGGAAACTACACTTTGATATTTCTTTAAACTGGGTTTTAGAACAAGATGTAATTTAAAGTAACAGATACACAGAAATGTACCCTCATGCTCCTCTTGCTCTGTTTGTCCCATTGGGAAACAACTGTATGTTTCCAATGCCAGATTTAAGAAAACTCCACCTGCTAAGCAAAACTCTCCTCCAACTCTCAATACTATCTCTTGGAAACACAAAAAGACCTTACTTGATGTTATTTCCTGTGTTGATAGAGGTCACCTATTTCACAGGGGTCACTAACATCCCTGGAGGGAAAAATCATACTTGTAGAGCTTCTGACACCACACCCTGATTATGGTAATTCATACACATTGGAGGAAACACCTTGTAAGTCTCCTCAGAAGTCCCAAAGCAGAGTCCTAGAACTACAGCTGGTGACAGAAGCTCATTGGATAGCACACGTCCAGGGAAGACTGAATAAACTTGAAACTTGATCCAGTAAAGGTTCAAAGGGAATGAAATGGGAAATAAGAGTATTTGGCTGTTCTGAAAGTAAGTATCTTGGTTCATATCTGTCTTCTTGCTGCGAGCTACTTGGTGTCTGCAAGCATTTCCTAACCTGCTTTAGGAAGGCTAGGTCACAGCATATGCAGGAAAAACACCAGACCATCAGGCTCTTCAAATGAAGAGATGAAGCTCCAAGGGTGCCAACTCACAAGCAGAGTAAAAGGCTGAAAGCATCACAGAGTAGAGGTTCATTCCACTCCTCCAGGCTTTAAAAAGCCAGGAAGAAACTCCAGTGACCAAGGGTTTCTTGAGTTTCACTTCACTATTTATCTGCCAGTTAGAAAAGCATAAGTATGTCACTCTTCAAAAGTCAAACATTTCAGATACTCAGAGAGGAACAAGAGTCCAACAGGAAACATTTACCTCGCATGAGTTAGTCACATCATATTCCCAAAACTTGTTTAAGAGGAAGTATTAATATAAACAAAGAAAAAACAATTAATCAATGCTAGGCTTTTTAATTAAAAAAATATGGATTGCTACAGTATATACTACACTTGAACTCCAAAAAGAAAAAAAAAAAAAAGGTTCCTCTTGCATGATTTACTTGGCCTTCTCTACTGATAGAAATGGCTGGATAGCTGGTAAGGGTCAGTGCAGCCTGATCAGTCCATGTATTACCAATTAGAGCATGCTGCATTAACATGTCATCCACATGATGTATCATTTAAGGTTCATACAGTACTGCTAGTGATTTATTAATTAGCAGATATATTGAATAATTTTATTTCTTCAGAGCGAATACTGTTTTTCACATCTGAAACTCAGTACAAACATGAAAAGAAAATACAAACTGCAGAATAAACATGCAACATACGCCAAAAAGAAATTTAGTTGCACTGCCAAAATATTTCAATGACTTGAAATTCACTGTGGAGAGCAACTGCCAGTTTCACCTGGTAAAATTAATTCTCCTACTGCTACTTAACCAACCAACAGCTGTATGGCCTTCACAGCTTCTGTCTATGTCCTGCCGTTGCCTTCAACCTCATCAACCCCTAAAGGGTGGTCTCTTAGGAAACAAAGGTCTTTTCAATTAACTGCAGTTTTTCATCTTTGTTTATCCAAAATGCATCTTGACCTGGGCTGCTGAACAAGGGAATTACACCAGCAGCAACAGCACCACACAGAAAATATCAGAAACAGACTGCAGCCCAACAGCCAGAACTTTGTTCCAAAACCCCTTGCCTTTGCTTTCTATCATTTTATTGCAGCTCCTAAAAAAAAAAAAAAATTAAAGTTGAATAATTTAGCTACCAAAAATTACCTTAGAACTCTGACTTGATTTTTGAGTTCTTTTCCTATCTCACACTCATCATCCCCATCTTTAAATGTCCATTTTAAATACACACAGTTCTTCAGTTTATGAATCATACAGCCAGGTCATGCTTAGCTTTTCAGACCTCACACAGCTAACCCTGTCCTTCCCTGTTTCTTATTCTCATTCCTCCTGAGCCACAAAAAAACCAAACCAACCAACCAACCAAAAGTTATTTTAAGAAAACCACTCTAAACTATTCTAGAGAATTTTAATTTTCCTCCAGTGGGATGGGCTGTACCCCAAGTGCACTAATCCATAGATCCTCTTCAATGAAATTTAAAGTTGCGGAAAGACACAGAAAAACACTGCAAAACAGGCTCTTATGCTCTTTTTCCTCTGAGATTTTTTCCAGTAATGAAAAGTGTCCAGCTTATTCTTTTTTTTTTTTTATATTTCTTTTTTTGAGACACAATTACAACTGTCAAAAGCACAAGAATTGAGAAGGCTCCTGGTGTTCAGCTCTAAAAAGTATATTGTACACATCAAGCACACATCAAGCTTACATAGCAGAAGTTTGGAAAGATCTTCCTCTGGAAAGTCAGATTCCCTCTTTTTCACTGTAAAATGTCAGTCTCACTTGGTCCTACATCAAACCTGCCCACCTCCTGCTACAGATCTGAAGAGACAGTATGGGTGTATTCATAAACACAAAGAGAACACAGCTGACCACAGAAAGCACCTCTGATTTCTTCACCTCCACCCAGCCTTTCACCCTCTTTGCACATCTCTTGCCTCCCAAGACTCAGAGTTTGGCCTAGACATCAGCCACTAAGTCTATGAGAGACAGCATGAAAAGCAATAACAAATTTCCAAATAGCAAAGACACAGAGAAAACAGGAGAAAGAAACTCAGTCAAAATTTGCTCTCCAAGATGTTTCCTCAACAGCTTCCCAAGGGAGCTCTGCATCAAGAGATGGAAGAGAACTGGCCCCTGTTGTTCCAATTTAAATGTCATGAGCAAATGCTTGCTCACCAGCATGCCACTCTCCAGATGGTACATTTCTAGGCTCTTTTCATATTGGAGGGAGAATTTACTCATCAAAACCTCTGTGACCAACAGCAAATTTGGAGTCTTACTGCAGTATGGATTTCTAGTCCCTCTTCACTAAGGTTTACCTGGCATTTCAGCCAGCAGCAGCTACTGCTGGGTTCTGTAAACTGCAGTAACACACAGCAGCAGAGTCATTGAGAAAAGACTGGAAAGCAGGAGGGCAGGGCACCAAAGGGAGAAAAATTTGACAGAAAAATGACATTTACAATGCAGATCTGAAGGAAGAGACACACAGCATGGTGCTCAGAAATATTGAAAAAGAAGCAGAGTATAGAAAACTGGCAGTGTTTTCACTAAACATCCCCATGAAGGCCTCAGGTCAGTATGATAAACACAGGATTAGAGACAGTTTAAGTGCTTAGCTGAATCAGAGCACAGGAATAGACATCCAGGATCCTCCACAGGCAGGTCACTGCCAGGGATGTGGACACAATGCAGAAGTCTGGACTTGTAAGAGGCTTGGGAGACTTGTTCCCTTACAGAGACCTTCACATAAAGGGAACTCCTTCCAATACAGGAAATGTAGGTGTTATGATCTTCCTTGATGTTTTCTCAAAGAAGGCCAAATGAAGCTATAATTCTAATTCAAACTCACCTTAAAGTTTGATTATCCAGCTTTATTCACGAGATGAAGCACACTCCCTTTGTAGTCAATAGATAGCCATTTTCCTATCCATCAGAATCAGAGGAGGGAAAAAAAAAAACAAAAACATACAGATAATCCACTGCTCCTTACAATAGAATTTTTTTCTTAATTAAAAAAAAAAGAAAAACAAAAACTTCTTAAGTATCATGTCTTTCCTGGCAAAAACAGAGACGCATGCATCAAAGACACGTGAAGAACACATTGAAAGGACAATAATATCACAGACTTCCTGCTGCTGCTTGAGATTGAAGGGAGAGCAGTAAGTTGTCCAGATGTCTCAGGTACTCTGCAGTCTTACAAGGAAAACTAACGAATTGCAAAACCCACAGGTAAAGGCAAAGATGCTCTTTCACAAAAGCTGCTAACACCTTATTCCAGGATGCTGTGCTGTAAGCCACAGCCAGTCATGGAGAAAAGACCTTTGCTCAGAGCAAGCTCCAGCTCCTAGCAGCATGCCTCAGTCCTCACCTCCTGCCCACACCCTAGGTCTGCTGCTTGCTACTCACACAATATACTGGAAGAGAGGGAATAACAACATGCTGCAGGGAAAAATGAAAAGGCAGCACACACACAAAAAAGTTGATAAAGTTGACAGATTAAAGACAATACATTAAATTCTGAAAGCTCAACAAGCACAGAATGTTTTGTCATGAAAGACGGTAGAGTCTCCTCCAACATAAAGAAATTGCTCATGTCTAAGTGAGTCTTTTGATCATAGATTTATAGACTGGTTGGGGTTGGAAGGGACCTTTAAAGGTCAAGTACTTAGACTCCCCTGAATTCAGCAAGTCTAGAACAGGTTTCTCAGAGCCCCAAATAATGGAATGTTTCCCAGGATGTTTCCTGGAATGTTTCCAAAGACAGGGCTTCTACATCTCTCTGGGTAACCCACACCATTGTCTCACCATCCTTAGTGTGAAAAATTTATTCCTTATAACCAGTCTGAATCTCCCAAGTTTTAACTTAAAACCATCATCCCTTGTCCTGTCATTACAGGCCCTGCTAAAAAGTCTGTTTCTGTCTTTCTTATAGGCTCCTTTTAAATACTGAAAGGCCACTATAAGGTCCCACTGGAGCCTTGATCTTAAAAATTACCAAAAATCACAGTCCAGAAGAGCAGGTTAGATTTTGGACCAGCAAAAGGCATCCTATAAGGCAGGGAGTATTTGTACTTCTACACACGAAGCTGCCCCAGCACCAGCACTACTTTACTGCTCTGGCTACATGGGGCCTTAATTACAGGCCTCTCCCACCTCCCTCCCCTTGACACGTTACTCTTTAAAGCATTAGACATACCAAATAAGACAGAGAAATTGGGAGACACAGCTCTGCGACACAGCTCTGCAACACAGCCACCAACTCCAACCGATAACATCAGGAGAACACCAAGCACCCGTCCACAGCCCCTGGGAGCCAGGCCATCCAGCAGGGTGCTTCCACAGCCCCACCTGGCTCTGCGCCCTCCTCTCGCACACCATCTGAACACATTTCAAGCCAACCAAGCCTTCCTGGCTCTCCCCAGGCTAGCACACTGACTTACCTCAACGCCATCGCCACTCAGCTAGCCCAACAACTGTGGGTGTGGAACACAGTGGACAGAGGAGACATAGGAGGAAAGGCATTACCCAGACCAGAGGAAGCTCTTGGAGACTAGGGAAATGTTTAACAAAAGACACCTGGAACCAATTTATGTTTGGTGGTGAGTGATCAGCTGGGTTCAAAGGCAACCAGCTCATCCAGTCTATTTTCCTTTAAGAAACACCATGGGGCAGTTGAAGCCTGTTTGTGAGGAGCCTGGGAATTTGTGCATCCGTTAACTGTGCTTGGTTGCATAAAGATGTTAGTGCCAGCTGGGTACTAGTTGGTCATTTCCCATTTTGGAGGGGCAGAAAGGAAGGTTTATGGGTACCCAGACCCCAAGCCTGTCTTTGTGCACCTCTTCTGTAGCACTTGAGTCCACTGCATAGTGAGAATTACATGCTGCTGGTATGGGATTTCCCTTACCATGACCCAGCCTCACCCTAACCAATTTATGGGATCACAGCCTAAGGTCACACGGCTGCAGACTGTAATATCAGCAGGCTGCTGTTTCTAGAATACCTCCAAGCCTTGTCATGGCTTAAAGGCAGAGGAAATGAACAGGTGGTGAGTGTCCCAAAAGTGAATACAAAGAATGATTTACTTGCAACAGCCCCTCACTTGCTATTGGAAATGGAGCTGCTTAATGAGTGTTATATTTTTCTCAGGCTTTGTTCTGCTTCATTTCTTGAGACCATTTGAGGATATTCTTTGACAAAAGAATACAGGCGAGGGCTGTGCAAGTGTTTTCATGGTTCCTTCCCCCCTGCTGTTACAGTAACTGTTCTTTAATGTATTTTTATACCATATTTTTCTGACATAATGGATTATTTTGCCCTTTTTTTTTTTTTTTTTTGAGAAGCCTCCTTGCCTCTGGCTTCTCCATAGAGGTTAAGGTGGGGAAAATTAGTCTCTTTTTTTGTTCCAGATATAATGCTGCTTTCCTTTAAGCAGCTGCGGGTTAGATTATGGAGTCAGTATTTCAATGCACTTAAAAATGCAGAAGCAGCAATGAATGCGATTGAAAGGTTTGGTAATCATGAATGATAAGGAACAAGCTTGTTACTTTGTCCTACTTCCTCAGAGAAACAGAAAATGTGGAGCATTAAAGTAAAGATACAGGACTTTTGTTTTTTGGCCCTGTAGCACAGATTGTTTTAAGCAGATTTAATAGAAATGATTAGATATAAATGACAAACGTAGTATAGAAGGAACCCCCAAAATACTACATTTTCCATATGCTAATAAAAAGCCCTGAAAGTTATTTTGGACAGCAGGAATTATTGCTGATCCTAAAGGTGTTTGGACAGCTATAGAGTGGTCAAGACCCTCCTCACAGGGTGAATTGGGCAAGTTCACTTCCTTTTCACTGAGAAAGTGTGAGTTTCATTGCATGCACATATGAAGAGTGTAAACTTACTACTCTGATGACAGGAGCGATGAGCTTGTCAAAGCATTTGACACACAGTACATTACCTAAAGATTCTGGATATTCCTGTAGTCTGTAAATTTCTTTTACAAGTATATAAACTCAAAGTACTTATTTATAGGAAATGCTTCCAATTGTTACTTATTTATACAGGAAAGCCTCTTAGAGGAAAGATGACCATAGAGAATCTCCTCGTGCTCCACACAGAAAGAATAAATTACTCTATCAGACTTGGAATTCATTCTGGTAAGCCATAACTACCTTTGTAATCAGAAAAAAAGATCTCAAGTATCACAATGTCCAAAGTATCTTCCTCTAAATCATGTTCAGGGTCTTGCTGTAAAGGCAGTTCTCATAAAAAATACTTTCTCTTTGTGAAAGGGTTTTGGAGATGAGGATTTTGTCTTTGAGAGAGATGTGAAACTGCAATAGAACATTTTAATCGGACATTTTGGCTCATGCCTGTCCATGTTGCTTAAACTTGACTCAGTTTTTATGATGTGGGACATATTACAACCTGTTTTGTGAACACATTCTTTATAATTATTTATTCTTACACTGAGTTCAGTGCTTATGAAAGGTGACAGATGTAAAGGGGTAAACAGAGCAGGATTTTCAAGCCACTTGGCAGGAAATCAAGCACCCAAAAATTCATGAAGCAGGTCTGAAAAGGACTGAGGATGAGAACTGTGGTTTCTTTAAAGCACTTTTGAGATTTTCAAAATCCATTTCTTTTTCTTTGAAAAAGAAAATATTTCTTTGAAACAAGAGACTATTCAATATTATATGGTTTCAAAAAATCTGTTTAGCCAAGACCTTCTTTGACTTGGAGGTGCACAGAAGATGGAGCTCTGATTTATAATGTCAGGCCAAAAAAGGACATGGAGCCCTAAATCTGGTTTCCAAAAGGCTGTCATATGTGAACAATTTTCTCTTTCACAACAACTTTCAGAACAGCATGGCTCAAAAAGAGCAGTATGTTCTGACCCACTCTAGTCTGCAGCAGCTTTCCCACTCTCAGCTTTCCTTATAATTCACAATAATTTTCATTCCTTTTCAGTCCCTGGCTTATCAGCTGTGGCTGGCACTGGGGGCACTGCTGGTGCATAGTGCATCTTTGTTTTACTGCAGGCCAGGTCAGATGCTGACAGGAAGTACTTTTTTGCCTCTAGCTCTGTTTCTTGCTCTGCAAAAGGGAGAAAATTCTATTGCACTGTAAAAATTCATGTAAGCTACTTATAAGAAGCCAGCACTACTAAATGCCTTTTGTTTTCTGAAGAATTGCCATTGTGATATTATCACTATATATAATATTTCTGACGATATAAAAATGTTATGCGCTTATGTGCAGTACAAAATATATAAGCATAAATGGAGAAATTTCATGTCTTAAAAGACATTCAGACACTCCATTCCTCTTTATCATATTTACATATATTCCTCTTCATCATATAGTCCTCTTTATCACACGGATTGGGTTCAGTTTTAGAGCCCTCACTATAAGAAGCACATTGAGGTGGTGGAGAAGATCCAAAAAAAGGACAATAAAGCTGGTGGAGTCCTATGAGGAGTGACTGAAGGAAACAGTTTTTTAGCCTGGAGGAAAGGAGGCTGAAGGGAGAACTTCTTGCTTCTCTACAGCTACTTGTGAAAGGAGGTTGTAGTGAGGTAAACATTGCTCTCTCCTCCCAAGCAGCAAATAGGACAAGAGGAAACAGCCTCAAGGGGAGGTTTAGGTTGTACGTTAGGAATAATTTCCTCCCCAAAAGAGTTGTCAAGCACCGGAACAGGATGCCCACAGCAGTGAAGGAATCATCACCCCTGGAAGTGTTCAAAAAACGTGTAGACGTGGTGCTGAGGGGCAAGTTTTAGTGGTGACCTGGGAGTGCTGGTTGAACAGTTGGACTTGATCTTGGAGGTTTTTCCAGCTTCAATGTTTCTATGGTTCTGTATATGGTGAACTAGTAGTTTGAGCTGTTTGTTGTTATGATTTGATGCACTCTCAGGAAGAACGCTGACAAATGTTCTGTTGCAAACTGGGTGCATATAAAATGATTGGATTTTTTCCAGCCTTATTAATATCTATTTGTAATAACCTCAAGCATGATGCCAATCATCAGCGAATAGACATGTAGTTTTAGAAGCACCTTAATTGTGCTGCATGCTTATGAAATGACATTGCTAAAACAAACAAAATAAATATTTTTAAACAACTCAGACTTACATACTAAGATTTGAAGTCCAACTTTGAAGTGATTCCTTTTCTTCATGTTTCATGTATGTATTCTGGATTTTGAGGTTGGGAGTTTTTGTCATTCTTTTTCATAAACACAGTCACAGACCGAAGGGTTGTGAACCTAGGAAAGATCTACTGATGTGGAACATCAGTAAGAGAATTACTTTATCAGTCTGTGCCTCCAAGAGCTTTTCTTAGTCTAGTTCAGTAATATTACAGTGACTGTTTCAGCTGTTTCCCCAGAAACCATGTTTTTATTGCTTTCAAAACTTTACCTGATATTTCAAATAAGTCTTTGTTCTCATTCCATTAGCTCTATTTATATTGAAACAAGTTTTTCTCCATGACGGTGTTTGTTCTATTGTAAATAATTAATTTATGCAGTCTTGGTTTGTTGATTTTCATCCTTCATTTAGTCAGGCTGCATGTATTTAGTGTACTTAATCTTTCTTCATTGCAATCGAAGTATGATACTATACACAGGGAAATACATATCTTAGTTTTCCATCAGCATTCTCCTAGCATAGCATAAACCTGAGACCCTCAAGCGCCTGAACTGAGCTGCATTATGCCTGTAGTGGCCATTTTGTAGATGTTTGATACATATAATTTGGCAAATCTTAGTTCCTGGTATGTGTCTCTTTGTATTCCTCTTAAAGAGAAATTAACCTTTCGCTGACTTTTGTGGTTGTTTAGAAGCCCTTCCTCTGTCTCACTGCTGTGTTGGGGAAGCGGTGACTGTGATGATGTGATGTTGTCAGTCTTGTCGTATCTGGGTCATGTGTAGCAGGATTCTTGTGCCTGATTTCATATGATAGTGGTGTTGGCCTCCACAGCCTGGAATCACAGCTGGCTTTGCTTGTATGAATGTTGCTGCATACACTTGGTTACCTATAGTCCCACCCTCAGCTCACGTTCAGTTTTATTACTAATAACTTCCCCAAATCCTTGTCCCACCTTTGTACTGACAGGTAGGTTTTCAAGTGGAGTTTTTTGGTTGGTTGGTTGGGGTTTTGTTTGTTTGTTTGTTTTATTTTGGTTTAGTTTGGGGTTTTGTTGGGGTTTTTGTTTGTTTGTGTTGGTTTGGTTTGTCCCAGTAAATCCAAATGTAATATTTTTCTGCTTGACATTTACATTTGTGCCTTCTGTAAAATCTATCTGTCATTTATTCTGTAGAGGAGTGATTCTAAGCTCTTCTCCATTCTTCAAATACAACTTCTAGTTCATTTCTTAAGTGTCTCAGTGGCTGAAAAAAAGAACAATGAGATAAGTACTTTATAGACCTGTATTACTACTGACAGATATTCTCTAAAGAACGGATTCAAGATAAAGCAGGAATTGGTGCAACATGTAGAGTAGAATCGAGAATTTTGACAGAAATGGGCAATTTTTTTACACTGAGGGTGGTGAGACATTGGCACAGGTGGCCCAAAAAAGTGGTAGATGTCTCATCCCTGAAAATATTCCAGGACAGGACTCTGAGCAATCTGATTTAGTTGAACATGTCCCTGCTGGCTGCAGTGGGGTTGGATTATCTAGTCCCTTCCAACCCAGACTATTCTGTGATTCTCTGTAGGGCAGAAATAAATGGGGGAGTAGGGTTCTACTATAACTTGCCCCTTTGTGTGACTAGTTTACAGCAAGTATTGCCTCTCTTCATAGTGAATACCAACTAGTTAAAAAAAAAAAATTACCTTCTATATTTTTGAGGCTTTTGTGTTTGGTGACTATTTTGTTTCTGTGCAATAAGCTCTTTTCTTAAGGTAGGCGTTAAGAATTTACCTGTCAAATGAACAGTTAAGCTTGCAAAAAGACTTGGACATAATAACTCCAGTGCAGCTTATCAAAACACTCTCTGAGTATCATCTTCTATTCTTCTCAGGATTTTAGAAGCTTTTGAAGATGGTGATTTTGGAAAAGCTGCCTAGGTTATGGAGCTAAAGTGACTGTATATTTCATAGAATTTTTTAGTTCAGTTATTTCCACTCCTCTGGTCTTTCCAGTAACTGGAGCATAAAGAATCATACTCTACCTTAATGCATCACAGGGAATACTTTTAATTTACCTTTAGATTGTCAAAAGGCAGCAATGAAGAATTGAAAGCTGTCTTTTACTGGGGAATAAATCCTAGAAAAAAAAATATTGTGAACAATTCATTTGGGTTTTAGCTAGTCAAAATATTTTTGAATGCAGGCAGAAGCTTTCATCCGGAAACTTATTTCTGGTTGGGAAATGTCTACTCCCTTTACTTCATGTTTTTTTAACATTCTAAGCATCTTGTACTCAGAAGTCCTGATCACATAGTCTGTTTCCATACAATGTGAATGAAATGTCACAGCTGCTCATATAGTAACAGCAAAAAAGTGATCAACAGAACTTTTTCATCCAGCTAGTGATGAGTAATGCATACTTGTGAGTAATCTTTGAGGTGCACCTTCTTCCCTTCAGGCAGCAAAGAAACAAAAGAGCAATGATCATTGAATCCTTAAGAGATTTTTAGAAATATTTAAATTTCAGGAAAAAATCATAGAATCATAGAATCAAGAAGCCTGGAAGAGACTTCAAAGATCATCGAGTCCAACCTGTCACCCTAAACCTCATGACTATCTAAACCATGGCACCAAGTGCCACGTCCAATCCCCTCTTGAACACCTCCAGGGATGGTGACTCCACCACCTCCCTGGGCAGCCCATTCCAATGGCCAACCACTCTCTCTGTGAAGAACTTTCTCCTCACCTCCAGCCTAAACCTCCCCTGGCACAGCTTGAGACTGTGTCCTCTTGTTCTGGTGCTGGTTGCCTGGGAGAAGAGACCAAACCCCTCCTGGCTACAACCTCCCTTCAGGTAGTTGTAGACAGCAATGAGGTCACCCCTGAGCCTCCTCTTCTCCAGGCTGAACAGTCCCAGCTCCCTCAGCCTCTCCTCATAGGGCTTGTGCTCAAGGCCTCTCCCCAGCCTCGTTGCCCTTCTCTGGACATGCTCCAGCAATTCAACATCTTTCCTAAACTGAGGGGCCCAGAACTGGACACAGTACTCAAGGTGTGGCCTAACCAGTGCTGTGTACAGGGGTACAATGACCTCCCTGCTCCTGCTGGCCACACTATGCCTGATGCAGGCCAGGATGCCATTGGCTCTCTTGGCCACCTGGGCACACTGCTGGCTCATGTTCAGGCGCCTGTCAACCAGTACCCCCAGGTCCCTTTCTGCCTGGCTGCTCTCCAGCCACTCTGACCCCAGCCTGTAGCTCTGCATGGGGTTGTTGTGGCCAAAGTGCAGCACCCAGCACTTGGACTTGAATGCCATCCTGTTGGACTCTGCCCATCTGTCCAGCCTGTCAAGGTCCCTCTGCAGAGCCCTTCTACCTTCTAACAGATCAACGCCTGCTCCCAGCTTGGTGTCATCTGCAAATTTACTGATGATGGACTCAATCCCCTCATCCAGATCATCAATAAAGATATTGAACAGGATGGGGCCCAGCACTGATCCCTGGGGGACACCACTAGTGACAGGCTGCCAGCTGGATGTGGCACCATTCACCACCACTCTCTGGGCTCGGCCCTCCAGCCAGTTCCTAACCCAGTGCAGAGTGCTGCTGTCCAAGCCACAGGCTGACAGCTTGGCCAGGAGTTTGCTGTGGGGGACAGTGTCAAAGGCCTTGCTGAAGTCCAGGTAGACTACATCCACAGCCTTTCCCACGTCCACCAGGCTGGTCACCTGATCATAGAAGGAGATCAGGTTGGTGAGGCAGGACCTGCCCTTCCTAAATCCATGTTGGCTGGGCCTGATTCCTTGGCTATCCTTCAGGTATGCAGTGATTGCCCCCAAGACAATCTGCTCCATGATTTTCCCTGGCACTGAGGTCAGGCTGACAGGCCTGTAGTTCCCAGGTTCTTCTGTCCGTCCCTTCTTGTGGATGGGTGTCACATTGGCCAGTTTCCAGTCTTCTGGGACCTCTCCAGTGAGCCAGGACTGGTGGAAAATGATGGACAGAGGCTTGGCCAGCTCATCTGCCAGCTCTTTCAGCACCCTAGGATGAATCCATCATGTTCCATGGACTTGTGAATATCCAAATGACTCAACAAGTCTCGAACTAATTCCACATGGATTTCAGGAGTACAACACTGCTCCTTGACCCCATCGACCAGCTCAGGAGGCCAGTTATCCTGAAGTCCTCCTGCCTTACTGTTGAAAATGGAGGCAAAGAAGGTATTTAGAATCTCAGCCTTCTCCTCATCCTTAGTTACAATGTTACCCTCCACGTCCAGTAAAGAGTGGAGGTTCCTCTTGCCCCTCTTTTTAGCATTAATATATTTATAAAAATGCTTTTTGTTGTCTTTCACAGAAGCGGCCAGTTTAATTTCTAACTGTGCTTTTGCCTCTCTAATTTTTCTTCTACATGATCTAGCAACATCCTTAAACATATCACTAGTTGCCTCCCCCCCTTTCCAAAGGCGATAAACCCTCTTTTTTTCCCTTAAATCCTTCAGGAGCTGCTTGCTCATCCAGGCCGGTCGTCTTCCCCGCCGGCTCGTCTTACGGCATGTGGGAACTGCCAGTTCCTGTGCCTTTAGGAGCTCCTGTTGGAAGTAGGTCCAACCATCCTGGACCCCTTTCTTCTTAAGGGCTGTTACCCAGGGAACTTTCTGAATAAGTTGCCTGAACAAGCTGAAGTTTGCCCTCTGAAAGTCCAAAGTGAGGGTTCTGTTACTGCTCCTCCCTATTTCCCTGCATATTGAAAACTCCACTATCTCATGGTCGCTGCACCCTAGACAGCCTCCAACCATCACATCTCCCACCAGCCCTTCTCTATTTGAGAACAGCAGATCAGGCAGAGCCTTACCCCTGGTAGGTTCACCTAAGAGCTGCATCAGGAAGTTGTCATCCATGCACTCTAGGAACCTTCTGGATTGTCTCCTCTCTGCTGAATTAAGTTCCCAGCAGATGTCTGGTAGGCTAAAGTCCCCCACAAGGACAAGGTCTGATGATCTTGAGACAGCTTCCAGCTGCTTATAGAATATCTCATCGGCCTCCTCGTCCTGGTTGGGTGGTCTATAACAGACTCCAACCAGGATGTCAGTTTTGTGTGGCCTCCCTCTGATTTTAACCCACAAGCATTCAACCCTTTCTTCTGCAACCTCGAGTTCTGATGCATCAAAAGATTCCCTAATATACAGGGCCACCCCTCCTCCTCTTCTCCCGTGCCTGTCTCTCCTAAAGAGCTTATAACCCCCCAGTGTGGTACTCCAATTGTGAGAATCGTCCCACCATGTTTCTGTAATGGCAACTACATCATAGTTCTCCTGGTGAACCAAGAGTTCCAGTTCCTCTTGTTTGTTGCCCATACTGCGTGCATTGGTGTACATGCACTTCAGCTGGGCTGCTGATTTCACCAGTTTGTGTGGTCCTCCCTCCTCTCCAGGGAGACTGGTTTCCACACCCACCCACTTCAGACCTAGTTTAAAGCCCTCCCAATGAGTCTTGCCAACCCCAGTGCCAGCAGCCTCTTACCCTTTCTAGATAAATTCAACCCAACTTGGTCCAGCAGGTCGGGTGTAGTAAGAGTTGCCCCGTGATCAAAGAAGCCAAAATTCTGCTGCTAAGAGATATATTCAGTTTAAAAATCTTGTGTCTTTCAAATAATTTTGATCTCTCTTCCATGCTTGAAGTGTATGTGAAGTCATAATTACTGCTGCTGAAGGCATGAGTTTTCCTAGGCGCCAGGGCAAAAAGAGAAGAGAAATCCTTCCCTGGTTTCAGTTTTATCACAATAGTCCACAGCATGGCAAATATTCGTGACCTGGGGATTTAGGATGTACTCTTCCTTGGATTTATCTATAGTGAATTTAGGCTTTAGAGTATCTCTCCGATAATATATCCCTCGTGAATGGAGATTTCTGTCCTGCTGAAATTCACCCACTGGAAGGCTTCAAACTTTGCAGAATCAGATAGAATGTAAAGCTGCCTTTGTAGCTCATTTTTGCACATTCATACATCCCTGAAACTACAGAATTCACCAGCATACCTAGAGGTATGGAAGAGTCCTGGGCTTGGTGGCTTGCTGGTCTCCAGGAAGCAGGAGCTAATTGTCTGTGACCCTTTGCAGACTGATTGGGTGGTAGAAAACTGACTATATCCCAAACAACTGGAACATTAAGATGAGTTATATGTTTCCAAATCCCCTCATGGCAATTAAAAATGTTTGGTTTCAGTTGGGAAACTGAGTGTTGTTGTTCTGGTGTTTCTAAAGTATGGCTGTGTGCTTGTCAAGACGATGCATCCTGATGAAGGGAGGACTCAGGGACAAAGAAAGCTTTTTTGGAAAGTTTTGATCCCATTCAAAGTAAAACATTTATGGTTCACAAAAATGGCATTCCTCCCCTTCTTAGCTGCACTATTGGTCTCCTGGTAGAAGGCTTGTATGTCTTCTGGGACTCTCTGTATTTGGTGTTTGAGCAGTTAGAACTCATAAGCCGTACCTGGCAAAATCCTTGATTTGCCTGCTTCCATTTTTATCTATCTGCAATATTATGGAGTAGCTAGAAAGTTCCATGTAGCACTGAACATAAATACAGAATTCCTTCCCAAGTTGCTGATTACATCTCCCAAGGGTAATGTATAGCAGGAGTGCAGGGATAGAGCTCACTCAGTTCACCCAGTGATGTGGAACCAGTTTATTTGGTGAAAAGCAGTGAAGTAAAATGAGTGAATTCTCCTTCTCTGCCAAACTGGAAACTACACAAAACAAGGAGCTGTAAGGAGTAGCAGCAACAGAGAGAGGAAAGGTGCTTTCTTTCGTTTCATAGTACGAAGATGTCCAGATAAAAACATATGTTCCCTGACTTCCTCACCATCTGTTCCAACCTTCGTGTGTACTTCGCAGGTCTGGAGGGAATAAAAGTGCTAACTTCCTATCTAGGTACCTAGCAGCTTTGCATATGGTGTCAAACTGACACCTTTTAACTTGAAACCAGCTTAGAGGAAATGAGTAGCCTCGGTGACAAATGCTCCACTCTATTGTAAGAGAAATGCTTTTGTTTTCATGGCTGGGAAATTTTCCAGGCCTTCACCGTGAGCTTTTGGCAGAGTAGACCATGAGTAATTACTTACTGATTTCCTCCAGTAAACTGCTGAGTTCCTAAGAAAAATAGCATAGTTTTAATGATCTGAAGAAGGTAGAGTCCACTGCAGTGTAACAGTTGCAATGTTAGACTGTGTTGGGTAATGGTGGTCCTGAAAGATCTGAGACCAGGGACTAGATTGCCTGAATTAGCAAAACCGGCACAAATGTGAAAGTTCTTTCAGGCCAGAAAGAACATTTTGAGGTGTTGTCAACTTACATTCAGTTTCAGTGACTGCTGAAAAGCTCCAAAAAGCTGATGGTTCAGAAATTGAAGGATAGGAGGGGAAAATGAGTGAATTTTGAGTTACTTGAACTAACTCTAGGGGTCAGAGTGAAGTGTTTAGATAATTTAAATGGCCCAAAGTCTAGTTCTGTTATCTCAAAGGTAGAATACAACATTCTTTCACGGCTTGGTACATTGAAACCTACAGAGGAACTTGAAGATTTGTTCAGTTCAGGTAGAAAACAAGAAATTCCTTTTTTAATCCTGAAGAATTCATTGCTTTGCATGGGGCATCAGACATGATGGATAGCAAGTCCAACCTGGTGTAGTGGTCTCTGCCTCCACCCTCTTCAATGATCTGATTATTTGAAGCCTTTAAAAATATGAGAAAGCCTTCCTGTAGGTTATCCATAGTTCTTATAAAATGAGATTATCTTTTTCATTACTTAGAGAAATTATGATCTCTTCTTTTATTTTCATAGCTGCACCACTGGAATACTAAACCCATCTGGTCAGAATTATTTTTATGTACTTCAAAGAAATAAATCACTTGTAAATGAAATCATGACCATAGCTGCCTCCTAGGACAACCGAGCCATTTGCAGCTGCGCAAAATGAGCACTGACACTAAAAGCTGAGGGTGATTTAAGGGAAATGACAAATTCCCTCTTAGTATAGTAAAGTAGCAGTGATTTTAAGGTGAGGGGAACCTAGACAAATACATAGCTGCATGTTTCTAATTTATCACGAGGAACTTAAAGACACCTGTATAAAGTCAGAGGAGTACCTGAGAGTAGAGGGGGGGTTGTATCTTGAATGTGAACATCACTCATTTTCACACTGCATATAATTTCATGTTTTGTGTAAATATAGCACATGAGCAGAGAAAAGGCTTCTGAAAGTGGAACTTGAGTCCAGGCTGGTTGATGACCCAAGTTCTTAGATGGTGGATTCTTCTCAATGTCTTCAGCTTTCAGAAAACACCTCAGTAATGCTGGCACATGGGAAATGGAACGTGTAACTTTGTTCTATAAAGAAGCAGTGAATTGGGGTTGCTTCACTCTTTTTCTGAGGTTGTTTACCTTTTAGACTTTTTTTAATCAGGTGAATTCAATTATTCCTTTGGGTTACTCACACTTTGATCTTGTGTCTTCTTATCAGGCAGGCTACATCATTTTCTCTGAAATAGACTGAAGCTTCCAGTGGGAGTCCAGCCTCTCTGCTGTCTTTCTTTTCTCCCTTTCTTCCCTACCTTTGCCATCTAAATGTATTAAAAGCAGCACAGTCAGTGTTCCTCATCAGGTTGCTTGGATACCATACTCAGAAAATGCTGCTGCTTCTGAGCACCTCATCTGTCTTTGCTTGTTGTAACTTGGCAATGCTAAAGAATACAATTCTTTTTAGCACAAGTGTAAGTGGAGTATAACTCCTCAGAGGATGAGGTATTACCTGCTAAGAAAATCAAGACCAAGGTGCCCTGCTGCACTCACAGCTCTTTTCACTCCCTCTGCAGCTCCCGCATTCACTGTCCAGATAGCTTCTTTGTGACCTCCTGTCTCTAATCTCAAATCCAGTCTCCATCTCAGAGCAAGGTACTTCATTGTTGTGAACTCAGTCCTGACTTTTTCATTTTCTTCTCAAGTTGTCATGAATATGTGTGCTTCTTACAGAGTAAGATCTGACCTTGAGAATTAAGAGAGGAGGGACAGCAATAGGAAATCAAAGAGCCTTAGAGGATAGGGACTAGAGGAAGCTCTTCAACCTAATCGCTACTAGATTTGAGGATGTGGTAACAAGGAATGCTGAGCCTTAGGAGGCTGCTTTGTAACTCACAAGAGATTGATGTTATGGGTAAAATCCAGTCTTTGAGCCTGAGAACAGGGAAGCCAAAGGTAGATTCACTTTATTTTCCCCATAGTTTAAGTGAGAATGCCTAACCTACTGCCTACAGACCAAAACTGGCCACCAGCCCAATTAAACTGTCTGGATTTTCATCAGCTCCTTTCCCACAGGTTTTTTGGATGTGAACATGGGATAAAGGAGATGAAGAATTTCAGGAGTTTGATTCTTGCTGTGTTCTTTCTTGCGTCTTTCTGGCCCCTTCCTTATTGCATAATGCTAAGTGCTCTTGGGATGGCTTGACTGCTAATCCACCATTCTTTCTGGTTTCTCCAGGCTTCAGCCCTGCAAAAAAGTGCATTTCTGGAATATAACTTTACTTGTTCTGTTGTTTCTGATGTAGTTGATAGCATTTTGATAAATTACCTATAGTACTGAAATTGCTGTTTGTTAGGTAAAGATTATACCCATACATGACATTTCTCATTGTTTCTGATTAGGTTGTTCATGCCAGCCCAATTAAATGCTGTTTTCCCCCTGAAATGTTACATTGCCCCAGCCAAATAATTAGATCGACTGATGATCTGTGACATATAATTTCTTTGACTTTACAATTGTAGCCTGCTTTCAGGGAGCAGCACTTCATCCCAGGTCTGTCAGCAGATGAAACTCTGAGTGCAGTCAGTAGAAAATTCAGTGTGTTTATGGGGTGGGAATGAGTCAGGAGGGTCTAGAGTTCCCAGAGGAGAGGACTTCTAAAAATGCTGAGTTGCTCAACTTCACCTTTGTGGAAAGAGTTAGTCTTTCTTCCCAGGTTTCTTTTCTTTCTCCTTCAAAATCAAACCCTAAATTTATTAAATGAAATCTAATTACTCTGACTGAATGGATTTTTTTTTTATTGAAAAGAAGAAAAACCATGAAAGAAAAGTAATTATGTGAGGAAAATTTGCTGTGCCTCATGAGCTGTGCTGCTTCTTTCAAAGCCTGGGTGCTGTTTGTATTGTATTTCTTCGTGGTAATTCTTCTTCCTGTCTGAGCTGGATTTGAGACAGGACTGAAGGTAATGGGAAAAGTTTGTGGAGCTTCGGAGGCTTGTTTCTGAAGGTGCATAATAACCAGCACAGCTCAAGTTTTCCTGTGAACCAGAGGAGGAAGCCTGTGGAGTCAAACGCACTGAACGTAAGCCACACTGTATGTATGCTGCAAAGCAGATGCTCTGGCCCATCTGCTGTGCTTTTGTAGTGGCAACACAAGTTTGGCACAGGTCGCCTTGCACCATGTGAAACGTTCTCTCCTGTCCATCCCGGGAGCAGACCAGCTGCAGCATAGGGAGGAGACCATCAGTCACTGGGCTACATGATGCTGAGGGTGTATGCCACTTCGGGGGGTGCCAAGGGGAGAGAAGGTGGGTTAGATATCTGCTCAGGAGATTTGCTGTGGGCCAAACACTGATATCTCTGGTAACCTTTTGCTTTCTCCGTCAGCTGGAGACTGGGTTTGCCATGCTGTGGGCACAATCCAGAGTTTTCACACCAGGTACAGCTCCAAAGGTTCTTGATAGGTGTTATGTGTGATAGGACTCTGTCGTTTCTTTTCTTTGTTTCTTCTGTGTTTGTAAGAGGATAGACTGAAGGAAAGAAGGCTTCTCCTATATGAATATATGCTTAGCTACATTCTGAGGGGTGGCTGGCAGTTTTGATGACATGTTTTATGTTTGATTCCTTCTTACTATGAAATATTATCACATAATGGTTTTTACTGCTCAGATTCCTGGTGCAAGGATGCACCACTTGTTTCAGTGAGGCATTTTGCAGCAGAAAGATGTAATTAGTGTGGTATCCTCTTTGGTAAGAGCTTCAGTCAGAGGGCAGTTTGGGCATCAATTTCACTATACAAGTTTATTTTATTATATACTTTTATTTTTAAATGAGACTGTTTTGCATAAAAAAGAATGTGTCATATATAGGCTTCCCCCTGGTGTTTTCAAGAGCATTAAAAGGATGCATGTTGATAACTTATCTTGTGTAGAAATACTGTTCATCAAGGGGATTCTTATTCATGTTTGGCGCTGGCACCAAGGTCTCAGGACATGCACCAATGTCAGGATTTTTATCTGTCTTGCAAAGTACTTTCACCCTAACAGAGATACCTGATAGTGCACTGTAAGGTTCCAGTGTTAAAATCATTAAAATTAATGAATATTTTCACTGGCTGTTTAGAGGATTGAGATTAGGTCCCAACTTCATTGGCTGCAGGTACAATACCTTAACACAAGAAAAGGAGAAAACACCTTCCTCTCCATCAGGTTATGCCTTAGAATTGAGAATGGATCAAAGGACATGGCTAGGTTTACAGTGC
Organism: Indicator indicator; assembly: GCF_027791375.1. Taxonomy (NCBI): domain Eukaryota; kingdom Metazoa; phylum Chordata; class Aves; order Piciformes; family Indicatoridae; genus Indicator; species Indicator indicator. The sequence continues at coordinate 4,100,893 of NC_072022.1, read as the reverse complement.
ACAATAATCAGTCCTATACAGCTACATAGTTGTGTGGCCAAGTGGCCAAGAAGACCAACAGCATCCTGGTCTGTATCAGCATGACTAGGGCAGGGATATTCCCTCTGTACTTGGCACAGGTGAGGCCACATTTTAAACACTGGGGTCATTTTTGGGCCTCTCACTACAAGAAGGACACTGAAATGTTGGATTTTTTTCAGAGAAGGGGTACAAAACTGTTGAAGGGTCTAGAGCATAAATCTTGTGAGGAGTGGTAGAGAGAATTGGGTTGCTTAGCATGGAGAAAAGGAGGCTGTGAGGAGACCTTGATTTCATCAGTTTCCTGAAAGGAGAATGAAGCAAGGTGGGGATTGGTCTCTTCTTCCAAGTAATAAGATGAGAGAAAATGGCCTCAAGTTCTGCACTGGGAGGTTTAGGTTAGATATTAGGAGCAATTTCTTTCCTGAAGGGGCTGTGTGGGGCTGGCCAAGGAAGTGGTGGAAATGTTCAACAATGTACGGACATGGTGCTGAGGGACATGATTTAGTGATGACCTGGTAGTGTTGGATTAACTGTTGGACTTAATGTCTCTTCAGACTTTCATGATTCTATAATTTTTGAAATCTTTTATGTAATTTGGTGTAACAGGACAAGTCAAGAATACACAAAAGAAAAAAATCTTTTCCCAAGTAACTTCACTTAGATGAGGTAAGCAGTGATGTCAGACAAAGCAAAGAAGTGGGTTAGAAAATAAAAAAGTGGATTATGTTGAATTTTTTTCTTGAGATACCATTTCAAAAATTATATACTCAAAAGCTTTCTAAGAGTCATTAAACATTTAAACTTAGTTCATGAGGAGTAAAAAAAAAAAAAATTAAATTAAGAATTTAAGCCTTTAAATCCTGTCATCTGCACTGACATGCACTCGAGTGTTTAATGATGGAGACCCTTGGATGCTTGCTGATGAGACACCTGCCAGCTTTCCTTCTCAGTGCAGAGAGTAAGTATGGCTGATTTTTCAAGCTGACAATTACTTCTGTCTTATGTCCTCGTGTGCTAGGATGATTCCACAAAATGTAAATATTTTAAAGGAATTTGAAAAAAAATAGGCTGGTTGGTATTAGGAGGACCATTTGTTTAGGGAAATTTCTTAAACACATAGTCTGCAAAATTCTTTCTGTGTTTTAGGAAAAAAATAGAATAGGAGAATGGAGTAGAGGAAAGTAAAATGACACCCATCTTCATGAGTAGCTCAGTCTTGTAAAACATAGGGACTGAAAATGGCAAGTGATAACAGTATTTATTGTGCACAGGCTCAGCAAATGGGAGTCAAATGACAAATGGTATTTTGACACAACACTGGTGAGGCCCCACCTTGAATATTGGGTTCAGTTTTGGGCCCCTCACTACAAGAAGGACATAGGCGTGATGGAGTGGGCCCAGAGAAAGGCAACAAAGTGAGGGGTCTAGAGGGGTCTAGAACCCAAGTCCTGTTAGGAGCAGCTGAGGGAACTGGGGTTGTTCAGCCTGGAGGCTTGCAGGTGAGGAGAGACCTTCTCATTCTCTAAAACTTCCTGAAAGAAGGTTGGAACCAGGTGCAGTTTGGTCACTTCTCCCCAGTAACAAGCAGTTGCACAAAAAGAAATGGCTTCAAGTTGCACCAGGAGAGGTTTAGATTGGATATGAGGAATAATTTCTTCCCTGAAAGGGTTGTTAAGCACTGAAAGTGGCTGTCTAGGGCAGAGGTTGAATTGCCATCCTTGGAGAGATTTAAAAGTCATGTAGATGTGGTGCTGAGAGACATGGTTTTGCAGCAGACTTGGTAGCATTGGGTTAATGATTGAACTTGATGATTTTAAAGGTCTTTTCCAGTCTAAATGATTCTATGATTCCAAGACACTACTGAAAGGTGCAATTCTTTGTTGCAGTAAAGCTAAACTCTTCTAAAGTCCTGATGCTCTGTAATCCTCACACATAGCTCCCATAGGCTTCAGCCAAAGACTTTTGCCAGTCCCAAGGTGTGTGGCTGCAGTGACCTAGAAGTCCCCTTCCTATGTCTGGCTGTGCTGACCATTTTACTTGCTCTGTGTTTCAGATGTGCAGCTTGCCTTCTCAGCAGGACCTGTTTTAAGCTGTATTGTGCTAGTGTGGTTATTAACTGGCTTACTTCAGAGTTACACATTAGACAGCTTTCCAACTGAGAACTACTGTTAACCAGCAAGTTAAATTGCTGCTCTGACCTTGCTGTAGAAAGCCACAGGGTAACCCTGCCACAGCCTTGTTCTTCCTGGGAAGAGGTTGGGTATCAACATTAGATGGTCTGTCAAAATTGTGGAAACCCAGACCAGCTCTCCAGAATGTCTTTATCCCTTTACTGAGTGAAAAGGAAAGCTTAGTAGATAGGTGAACTGATTTCTACCCTTCATACTTGTTTTTAACTTCTTTCCATCCTGGTAGAGACAGCTGGACAGGCTGTGGGCTTATTCGCCTCTAAGCCTTCCGAGAAGCACCCCAAAAGCTGACACAGAGGAGAGGCAAGCACATGACCTTCAGTAAGAAAGATGAGTATTTCCATTCAGAAAACTTTGTATTTGGAAATGTTTCAAGCTTTCCAATGTTTCAACTAGAGAAGGCTGCTGTGGTGTAAGTTCCTGCAGCAGAGATACAGGCCAGGGCCTGGAAGGATATGCATTATCTGTAGATTATCTCTATAGAAATGTATTCAACAATGCTGCCAGTCAGGTAACCTTACTCCTCTAGAGACTTCCTGGAATCCTGAGTGCATTTATCTTTCATTGCCAGTGGATAACTCTTTCACGCTGGTCCTTGGAGCAGTCATTTTGGGCTGAGTCCTGCCAAACTTAGCACATGAGTTGGTTTTCCTGAAACAGAAGCTTACAGTCATGCATGTTTGAACCTTGCTGCTCAGGGCACCTTGTTGTGTGCTACAGGGTGGGGAGGGGCAATAAGTAACAGCAACAATGGTAGAAACAGGTCTAAAAGTGCCTTTGACTGCAGAAACTCTGGAAGAAAGGCTGGCACATGGAATTATTTCCCCCATTACTGCTTGCTAAAGTAAACGAGAGCACTGGTGACAGAAACCATACAGATTTGTGTTCTTTCCTCATTATCTGCTCCTATTTCTGACAAGCACATCCCCAAACTGCATAGTAGGCAAAACCCCTGTGGTGTGCCAGACACTTGGAGCTGCTAATGAATGCTGATATAGAAGAAGTGCTCCAGTAATGTTTGCATGTAAATGGGATCGACAGTAGGTCAGAGACAAACATGAAAAGGAAGGCAGACGTTTAAAGAGAATGATTTAGTGGGAATAATTTGTGTGATATTTTATTCCTTTCATACACAAAAAAGAAAAGCCTATGAAAAATAAAAATGAGAGGAGACTGCAGCAGCCTGTGTTTGAGAAGCTACGAGGCTCTATATGAGAAGGTGATGTATGAATCAATTAGATAACCATCAGATGACATAAGTGGGATTGAAACTGAGTTTCAGTGGGCATGAACACTACTTCCTTCCCTGGATGCCCCTTTCTTTCCCCCGCTCTCCAATACAATATATGGAAGAGGGAAGAGTAAGGTTTGGGGCATGTCATTCCCACTCAAGCCTGCCATGGTGAAGTGATGGGAATTGCATGCTATGAGTCCTCTCTTAAGTCAATCATGAGTCAGAGCCTTGTCTGGTGCAGATTGCTTAGCCCCATGGAGGTCATCATAACAGGACATTAATATGAGTGGACAGCTTTGTTCTGCATTATGCTTCTTGATGGGTAGAAGAGACTTTTAAGAGACCTGTTTTTCAGTAGATAGATGGTTCCTGAGATCACTTTGCTCACTGTACCTATGCTTCCCAGTGTGCAGCAACTGCAGGCACTTGGTTTAAAGCAACCCACAGTGCCAAAGGAAGGAGATAGTTGGGTAAATCAGTTTCATAATTAAAGATATTTATGAAAGGCCACCTGAAAAAAAAAATGTGTTTAAAACTAAGAGTGTAATTTGCCTTCCTATAATTAATACTATTTATGCTGAAAATTGGTAGCTGTTTTTACAAGAAATTGCTTCCCTAGCTTACAGAGAAGGAAATGTCATTGCAATACTTCTTTAACATTTAGCAAGGTTTCCTGTTTGTGTGTATAATCAAATCCTTTTTTCTAAACAAAATCTGTGTGCTTTAAGCACTGCACAAAGTAGCTGAAGGTTAGTATTTAGTGCTTCAAATTACACAAGTCTCCTTGAAAACAGGAAGGTGACTAGTTCTGTGATTGTCTCTCCTATCTGTAGCATAATACAAAATTCAAAGTTATTCTGATTAGAATTTTTAATGATCAGAATAATTGCCTTTAGCTGCCTTAATGTCTGTGTTCTGCATCAATATGCAGGTGAACTAAGCACAGAGCTCCCTCCTGCTTTGAAATGGTTGCAGCCCTTAATGTGCAAAAGCCTGCTCCAGAGACACACTGAGTGCCTTCATCTGTTGGCTGCAGTGTGTGTTCAAAGAGGTTAGAGCTTCTCAAGAAACCACCTCCAAATCACACTGGATCAGGACCTATAAACCTTCTGAATAAGCCACAGAAGAAAGAAGCAACCTTAGGACCTGACCTGTGTGAGCCCTGCAGGACTCAGTTCCTCACAGATTCTATTAACTGAAGCACCTGCTACAATGGACAGAAAAGTGAAATCAAATTAGTCTGTGAATGTTTGATTTCAAATTCTAGTGCACCCAAGAACTGCATTGTTTCCCCTAGGAGAAGGCTCTTTCCTCCTCTCACAAACTTCCTGTCTCACTACACATTTCTTAATTGCAGTTACTTTTCTACCCTTATCCTGTCTCATTTTCTAGGGAAACAGCCCTGATGGACAGGTCAGTCTCTTGGGATCAGAGCTGCAATCCAAAAGTCTTGTTTTGTCTGATTTGCGCTGTCAGTTTGTCCCTGGATAGTCAGTTTGAGATGTGAGCTCTGTTCCTGAGGCTGTTTTCAGCTGACCTGTGTATGTCTCCTTGTGTTTTCATTGGGTACAAATGAGCATTCAATGAATATGAAGCTGGACCTACATGTCCTATAGAATCATAGAATTATTTTGGTTGGAAAATACTTTTAGGATCACCTCATCCAAACATTACCTAATTCTACCAGGTCCTGTGCTAAACCATGTCCCTCAGCACCACAGCTCTGCATCTTCTAAACACCTCCAGGGATGGGGATACAACCACCTCCTTCAGAAAGTGTGAAAACCCTTTGAGTGAAATTTCTTCTAATGTCCAGTCTGGTGCAGCTTGAGGCCATTTTCTCTTGTCCCTCTTCAGCTATACCTGGAACTTTGCCTTGTCTTTCTCTGAGTTAACATTTATTTGTATGAAGCAGCAGAGTTCCAGTGGCAGAGAGAAAATCATGCAAAAGTAGTTAATAGGATGAGTGGATAATTACTGGGTCATGTAAAACATCCCACTCAAACTTTACCTGAGCAGTGTGGGTTAATTAGAAACCAGACAAAGCTCTGGTGGTCAGAGGTATTGGTAGTCCTGGACTTAATATCCTATCAGGGATAAAGACCAATTTTCCATAAGAAAAATGTTTAAAATCAGTACTTTCATGAAGTGTTTTCGTTTCAACTCATCATTTTTGTCTCATGGGAAAGAATGTTTTATGAGAATATTCACCATTAGTTCTGTTCATCAAGCTGAATTTGTAAGCCTTTTTCAAGGTTTGGAGCTGGGTGAAGGTGATGGCTGTGTTGCCAGACTTTCCATAAGGCTAGCAGGTCTTTCTCACATTTAGGGCTATGACATTTAATCTACCAGGTTCCTGTCATGAATCAATGTGCTATTTTCCCCACACACACACTTGGTGCCACCTCTGCTTCATGTCCCCTTATTAGAATAAGAAAAAAAAAAAAAAAGGTATTTTTATAAGTTTTATATTGTGACTAATTAAAGTGACACTCACAGTGCAGTGGGAATCCCGTTATCTGATCAGTAAAACAATCTTCATTATGCTGGTATAAATGTGGCCAGGAAGGCCGATGGTCTCCTGAGGTTCCTGGAGAAGATTGTGTCCAGCAGGTCAAGTGAGGCTCTCTTCTCCCTCTACTCATATGCACAGATTGCATTGAGTTGGAAACAATGCTCAAAGGTCATCTTGTCCAACTGCCCTGTGTGAGCAAGGGCACATCAACTAGAGCAGGCTGCCCAGGGCCACTTCAAGTCTGATCTTGGATGTCTCCAGGGACGGGGCCTCAACCACATCCCTGGGCAGCCTATTCTAGTATTTTACAACTCTCATTTTAAAGAACTTCTTCCTTCCTCCAACCTAAATCTACCCTGGTTCAATTTCCAACCATTGCCTTCTAAACAGTCCTTCCACAGCCTTCCTGTAGGTCCCCTTCAGATACTGAAAAGCAGCTGTAAGGCCTCTCTGGAGCCTTCTCCAGGCTGACCAACCCCAACACTTTGTTCTGTGTGATCCTGCTTCAGCAGAGGGATTGGACTAGAGGATCTCCAGAGATCCCTTCAAATGCCCTCCATGCTGGGATTCTGTGATATGTGTGCAGACTGAGTAGCTGCCTGGACCACAAAGTTGAAGACTGTGGCTACGTTCAGAAAGTGTGAGGCTCAGAAAGGAAACTGGTAAACATTCTATATGTACTTGCTGCTTGCATCATGTTCACTTCTGGCTACTACTAAAGCAGGGCTCTGACCCGTCTAGGTCTAGCTGATGTGGGCAGTCTTATGGTCTGTGGGTGACCATCCAGACTTGTCATAAGAGCAAAATCAAGGAATGAAGCTCTGAGAATGGAAATTTATCAAGATGCTGAGAACCGACACTCATTATGTTCATAGAGACCCAGCTGTTGCTCATGCTGCAAAAGACTTAAAATCAGACATCTTCATGACAATATTACCTGTCTATGAGTTTCTTTAAAGATCCTGTAAAGTCCAAATATCCCAGGTCAGAAGAGGACATGGTTTTTAGTGGTGCTAGTGATTTATATGAAGTGCAGATCTGGTACTGTCTTTAAGTAATAAGCTGTGGGGAAAATGTCCTCTGACTGGTAGCAGCTTTTTCTATCCTGTGATGAATTACTTGGTGTGCAAGACTGAGATTAATTGCCCACACGTAGATGTTGCTGAGATGACAATTGTTATAACTACTTAGGGTGTGGAGTACTACCAGAAGTCTTATCTAATCTTGTAGCATAGGCGAATATCTAAAGTGGAAGATCTTGCAGTGTGGGGGAAGATCTAAAGAGAAGATCTTGGGAGTATAGATGAAGATCTAAAGCAGAAAAAGAACAAAATGGAGACTACAAACATCTTTATCTATTTGTAGCTATCAGAATTAAATTTTTCAGAATCTTAGAGTTCTCAAACACAAATTTAAAACTACTATTCTTGAAATGGTTTGACAAAGATTTAAGGTCAAGTTTTTTTGAGTCAAAAAGATGAGGAGATGTGAGCAGAGGTGAATAAAAAACTTCTTATAAATAACTGAGCTCTGTGTGCTAATTATGAATGGGAGCTGCAACCCAGCTGTATCTGTGTTATGCAGATGGGATGGTTTAGTCATTTTTATTAAAAGCCAAAATGTGTGAATTACAAATATATGCAGAGACAATCTCACAAAGGATATTAAAAACCTGGTGAGTGTTTCTGGCAGGAGAAAACTTCCTCCAAAAATATGCTTTCACCTTGAACAATAATGAGAGTTTAACTCTGAAGCAATGGATATCTGGGTGAATGATCTGGTATTGCTCTAGGAGACAGTGAATAGGACAGTAGGAGGTGAGTAGGCAAGGGTGATTATTTACTATTTCTCACAATATTGAGGACAAAGAAATGAATGATGATACAATCAGGTGACAGGTTTAACTGCTAAAGAAAGTACTTCTTATGCACAGCAGGTAATTAAATCTTGGAGCTCATTGTCATAGTAGAGACAACATATAATGAGTTAAAAAAATAAATTCAAATTAGCAGTTGGTAGCTTCGATCATATTGGTGCAGTCAGAAATCTTCTTCCCACTGGATGGCAAAGGTTTCCTAGTAAGGGCAGGATCATGTTTTGTTTGCCCTGAGTGTTACGCTCTTTTTGAAGGCTCCACAGCCAGCAGCTGTTGAAGGCAGGGTGTTGAATATGAAGGGCCTTCAGTCATATAATTAATAAGCATTTTTTACTCTTTCCTGAGGACCCGGATATGGCAGGAAGTGATTCAGTCTGTTTGCCTCTGTGGTGGATATGGGAATACAGCCTTTCTGTGAGTGAATGGAGAGTCTACAGAATGGGAAAAGACACCTGCACTTCATCCTGTCACTGAGTTCACCTTGGCTATGTTTCATCTCTGTGATGGGAGCCAAGAAAGGGCTGGTGTGTTCTTCTATGCACCTGGATTTTCTTCTGCAGAAAACTGGGGTACATGGGTAGACAAATGGTGCTGGTACCCTGATAGCTTCCAAACAGATTACACAGAGGACAAGGATACCTCCTCTGCGTGTGTCACAGAGTTCACATGGCCACAAACCAGGACTGTTAAGCTGTGTGAAGTGCTTCCCTTTAACATCGATTTAGTCTTGCTACACTGCAGTGGCAGCCTGGGCACCATAAGACAACAATGGCTGCCTCTGTTTGTGACTGCTCCTGACTTGCTGAATGAGTTTTAGTAACTCAACTTGGCACTTCCAGGTTTTTTTGCCATGCTTTTCCTGCTTTGGCTCTTCAGGGTAAGCAAGATTTGTCAATTGCCTGTCTAGAAGAGACAAGCTTGCATTAAGAAGGGTTTTCTTTCAACCTTCTACACAGTTCATTTGCTTGGGTTTGGTACAATGGTCAATTTGAAGTGTGGAACGTGTTCAGTAATAGCCCTCTGAAAAATAACACCTGCATATGCACTGACACAGAAGGGTCTTCAGGACAGTGTCCTTTTTACTCTCTGTGTTTGTACAGAATAGTTGTTATTTTTAAAGGGAAAGACAGTCTCTCTTATTCTTTTTTTTTTTTTAATTGTCCCACCCAGGCAGCAGCTGAACTGCGTTACACAAACTTCATCATCTTTTCTCTCCTAGGCTGTGTGAAAGCTTTATTAAATTTCCACTCCAAGAATTAGACTAAATGCAAATGCAGAGGTCTCCATGGAATTAAAATATATTTAATCCTGTATGCTAATGGAAAAGATAGCAGAGCCATTGGTGCTATTTTTAGGAGCATAGCCTAAAATTCTATCAAATTTTAGAGATGTTATCAAACATCAGAGGAATTTCACAAGTGACACTTGTGAGTACGTTCATTTCCCAATATGTGTGGGACTATTTCTGACAGCTGCTCAAAGCAGCTGAATTCAGCAGCCATTTACTTTCTCCTATATCCTCCTGACTTTTTGAGGATGCTTTCACGGATTTCAGCCTCTCTGTATTATCTTTGCTACTTCGTAAATTGTGGGAGATTGTAAATGAAGCTCTATTGGGGGGAAATAAGGTGTTCCACAGAGTTATATGTGGAATGTTATTTATATTTTGAATTTTCACTATTCCCAGGCATGTGTACATCCATAAATGCTTCATATACTTGTTAATTTGCAATAGAAAACCTGCCTATTGCTAATGCTTAGCAATTATCGTAATTAAAGTTCACATTGCACATGTTAAAAGTATCCTATTAATCCTATATTCCTGGCTCCGTTTCAGTCTTGGCAATTTTACTATCTGCTTACGTAAAATGCCCTTGCTGGCGACATATCATTTGGTATAGTCTTACTTACTATTCCTCATGAAGTACTGTATAGTGTTAATATTAAGCACCTTGTAGGTAGATTGGCTATTTGCAGATGGCTGTCAGATAGCTGCTCTGGAAGAGTTCATGTTTATAAAGGAAGTGCATGCTCTGGAAGAAGAAGGGAGTTGCAGGGAGAGTTGAATTCTGAATTTAGATCAATCTTCAGATCTGAATCTAAGCTTTTTTTATTAATCCTGCTGTTACTGAGATCCATTTCCAGTCTCATACAGGAAGTCAGATCTAGAAAAGCATGTCCATAAAACTCTTATATCATATTCTCAAAAATGGTCTTTGCATTTAAGGGCTTAATTTGCAGAGGAGCAATTTGGAAATTGTCTATAAAACAGCAATTGTCTTTGAAGCACCAAAACAATGTTCTTCCCAGTGCTATGCAAGCCAAGAGCAAGGCAGTTGTGGCTTTTGTAACACGGTATCTTTGCAAACATAAATGAGTATGGAAATGAACACTGATTTTTCTCCAGGGCAAAACTGGGTTTAATAATTCTTCAGTTTATGGATTTGTTTTGATGGGCCATTAAGGCTTATTGAAAATGAGTGTGTGGGTGTTACTGTGAGGTTGTCGCTGAAAATAATGAGCAGTATTGAAGTGTTGCTTACTTTAATTTTGTTGATCTCACAGTATCTTCAAATATAGTAACTTTTCATGTCTGAAATCTGAATCTATAATTATCTTTACTAATGAAATGTGGCAAACTAACCAGAGGAGCTTATGTGTTCAAAGTGTGGAGATGATAAAGAATGTTCTTTGAAGAGCTGTTACATACACCACAGAGCACACATGTCTGTACATCTCTAAAATATCACTTTTCCAGATCATGAAGACTGAAAATAATCGTGCTGTGTGGTGTTAAACACCCTAATATTATGACTTGGATGGATGGATCCATCTCTGGGTAAAAAAAAATGGCTGGACAGTCAGACGCAAAGAGCAAATAATGAATGGAGTTAAATCCACTTGGTGCCAGTCACAAGTGGTGTTCCCCAGGGCTCAGTGTTGGGACCTGTCCTCATTCATATCTTTATCAATAACAAAGGGACTGAGGGCACCCTCAGTAAGTTTGAAGATGACACTAAGATGAGTGGGAGTGTTGATCTGCTTGAAGGTGGGAAGGCTGGACCTAGACAGGCTGCCTTGATGGTCTGAGGCCAATAGGATGAGATTAAATAAGGCCAAGTTCTGAGTCCTGCACCTTGGCCACAACTCTATGAATGCCTCAGGATTCAGAAAGACTGACTGGAAGCTGCCTGCTGAAGGTGAGTCTGCATGTGTCCAGGTGGCCAAGAAGGCAACTAGCATCCTGGCCTGTCTCAGGAATAGCATGACCAGCAGGAAAGTGGTCATGCCCCTGTACTCAGCACTGGTGAGGCCCCACCTTGAATACTGGGTTTAGTTTTGGGCCCCTCACTCCAAGAAAACATCTTGATGCTGAGGCATTTTCAGAGAAGGGTGAGGGTGTCTGGACAATGGGTCTTCTGAGGAATGTTCTGTTTGCCAACATGAAGTGGTTTTTAGCATCTGAAAACAAAGGGAATTTTTTATTGCCATGAATCTGCAGGATCAATCCATACTGTTACTTTTCATTGCTCTAAATCCACAGTCACTGTTTTTATTACTAATCTTCTTGTGATTTCAAGTGTTTACACTGTGTATTTTAAGAGGTAATCACATAATCTTCCCACCACACTAAATTTTCCCTGGCTATTGCTTCAAAAGATGCTGTTATCAAAGGACTTTGAGGTTATTAATTCCTTTTCTGCTTCATAAAAAACAGACACTTCAAAATAACAATCAAGAGCTTCAAACCACAACTCATGAATCATGCTCCAGTCCCTTTAATTGCCCTAATAGGCCTCTGATTTACCCATTGAATATCACACTTTTTTGCATCCTCCATTAACTGAGAGTGGTATGAGATGCCAAAAAGTTTTATTGTGAGGCAGTCAATAACTTCAGGCAACCTTCAATGGAAGACACAGTTCTACACTGCTGCAAAATCCCACAGGCCTGATTTCTGAGTTCACCCCAGCTCTGGCCAATGAAATGTTGGGAGTCTGTGTAGATAATTCTGAATATTAAAAATTACTAAATTTCGCAGAAGCTCTTTTAAGGTGATAAGGATTTGGCTGAAGCCACTTTGGTAATAGTGACCACATAAAATTGAGATATTACAGAACGTCTCTTCTGGACAACTTACTAGCTCTTTTTCTGTGTGGAAAACCATCACCTCCTTCTCATGTGTCAGCATAGTAAAGCTTCCTAATTCCGAGGTATTTTCTGGAGTGATAGTGCCATAAGACTATAAAATAATTCTTGTCTCTATTTCCTGCTCTTTCACCTGTTTTGTTAAGGGTCAGGACTTGAAGGTGGGTCACAGAAGGCAAAACGGAAAATGCTTCAGAAGCTTCAGAAATGGTTGCTTAGCTTGTTTGGTGCAGGTTTGTGAATTGGAAGATACAGGCACAATTTGGGATCTTTCAAAGTTGCTTTTTCAGCATAACAGAGATGACTTGGAACTATACCCATGTGGTATTCTAATGGTCACCAGAGGAGTTGAGGCTAGAGTTGTCAGCCTAGGGTTGACTTTCATGGCTGCCTTCAAAGCAATGGGAAGTACCTTTGTGTTTTGTTTGAGAGTCTGATTTGACAGACTTTGGTGTCTGAACCTTTGTCCTGGCTCCATGTTTTGTGCTTCTGAGCAAAATGCAGTCTTGTGCTAGAAAGTTGTACTGATGTTAGTGGATTTTATCTCAGTTGGTTTAGTTGCTGGACGATAATAAACTTTTCTACGATATTAGTTGACTTTAACATAAACTGGACAATATGGACACAAACCCCAAGGAGCATCATGTGCACTGTGTAAATGCAATATGTGGAAAATAAAATGCAAGTATTTTCAGTTAATTATTTTGGACTGCAAGGAAAGCACCTCTGCCTTGTAAAGTCTCAATATACTTGGAGATAGATTGATACCTATTTTATGTAGCTGGATTTTGACACTTTTCCATTAGTACCTTTGCAACATTCCACCATTTTGGTGGAATATGAACATCTGCATGTAACTTCATTGTGGGCTTCATTGTTTGCTGGTAGGAAAAGTCAGAGACTCATGATGCTTTTTAACAGAAAGAAGTATTCTGAGTTATGATGACCATCTTCTTTAAACTTCTACATAATGTATTTCTCTCATTATCCAACTTTTAACTGGTTTTGTAGGTGCAGCGTGACTCTCAGAAGTACTTAAAGATCTCAGCTGGTGGGACATAACAGTGCTGCCCTAGATAAGATATATGTAAGGTCAGCCTACCTCACTGTCATGCTTCAAAATGCCTTCTCATTTATATTTATCCTTTGCTTGGTTAGGTCAAATGATAAATGTGGCAAAGATTTGTTTTTTTTTATTCCAGTTTTTAAACATTTTCAGTAAAACCTGTCCTGATTTCAAGAATTCCCAAATGTAAAGAAAGAAAAGAATACAAGCCAAAAGCTCTTTTCCAACAAGTTTGCATTTAACCCTGGGAGTTGTTTCAAATGACAGCAGAATAGAGAATTGCTCTCAATATCCAAATTTCCCGTAATTTGTGTTCAATTTCTGGTTTACTTTATATGACAGATTTCATTGTAGCTCTTAAATATCTAGTAACTCAGTAAAAATCAGATTTTCATGTTTCTCTGGTGTGATTGGGACCATAAAAATATCTCTTCTGAAGTCACAGATAGATCAAACATATGGCACTGGTAAAGAATCACAGCCAAAATTGCTGGAAGTTGTTGTTTTTTTCCCCTGTATTCCATAGAATCACAGAATGTTACAGGTTGGAAGGGGCCTCCAGAGATCATTGAGTCCAACCCCCTTGCAAAGTAGGAGATTCCTTTCTCTCTTGAACTGGGGAGCCCTAACCCTAACTGGACACAGTATTCCAGGAGTGGTCTCACCAAGGCAGACTAGACGGGGAGGAGAACCTCCCTGGAGCTGCTGGACACACTTTCCTTAATGCACCCCAGGATGCCATTGGTCCTTTTGGCCACAACAGAAGATTTTTTTTCCCATGGATAACTTGCTGTCAACTAGGACTCCAAGGTCTTTCTCCATGGAGCTGCTTTCCAGCAGGACAAAATTTCTGGAAGGACATAAACCACTTTATTCAAAGAGTGGGTGGGGAGATAAGGAAATGGACAAATCTGTGTCTTTTGTGTATTGCTGCTTCACAGCAGAGCTTCTTCCTGGAGTCTTTCCTAGCCAGTCCTAACTTGGTGCTGATTTACTAGAAGGTACATGTATTCTGTCTCAGATCCTGATCCCACTGAAGATTTTTTCCATTAATTTAATGGCATTTTCCTCATAATTATTATTACAAAGTATGCACACAGCCAGAACTGGAGAATCCAAGCCATGGCAGTTTACTAGACGTAAGAAATCGTTCACTTCTGGTGGACGCAATTCATACAAGCCTTGACTCTTTTGGCCTGAGTTGGTACCCTTGTGGGTCTGCTGGCTGAACATGTCTGTAGATGATTTTCTTGATGGCAAAAGTTATTGCCTCTAAAAGCTGGGGTTGTGTTTGCCAGTCTATATCATCAAACAAACATTTGTGGAAGTGAAATAAAGCTTTGGCAGTTTTGAGAAGTCTCCAAACAGCAAATGTCAAACCAGCATGGCTGAAGTGCACTCTAATGAATGTGAATAACACAAACCTATTTCTGCAGACAGGCTTTTCAGCTGAATAGTCTCTTCAGTCTACTGCACTTCATTTTGTTAGCTTATCACTGACATTCTAACCAAGCCCTCCTAGGGTCCATCTGCTGGTCCATCTGTCTTCAGCATCTATGGTTCACTCTGTGACAAATGACGTATAGACCATTAAAGAATAACAATTAGTTACAACATTCAACAAAAAGGTTACATAAAGTGCATATTTCTGTTAACAAACAGTGTCATGCTAAGGCAAGAATAATCTGGCAATTCAGTCAGTAAAGTGTACTTTATATCATGGAGCAAAACATATTTAGGTCAAACGATTTACTGTGTGTCTTTTTTTTTTCCCCTACCCCTCAGGACTTTTGAACAGCAGATGTTGGCTGTGTGGTGTTTTGGTGGTGGGGAACCCTTTAAATATGGTGGTGTTTGTTATAAAGGTCAGATTTACATGCAAAGAAAATACTCAAATTATTCATCACCTAAATATTTGTTATTCAGCATATGTTACTTTAGGATAATCTCCTGGAAGAAGGGAAATTTGAGGAGTCTTCTCATTTGCAACAGCATAGCAAATTTGCTCCAGTGTGCCCTTAACACTTGTTCCATCTCTTTTAGTTCCAAGTAATCTCTCCCCTGACACAGAGAAGTTGTGTATGGTCTGTGTCAAGTTGCCTGAGACCAAAAGAGGAAAGAGTTAACAAACTTTGTTCCTTCGACTCCTGAATCTCTCTTCAAACTGTGAATATGCAATTTTGCACAGGGAGAGGAGAACGTGAAGGAAATTCACAGCAGCTCAGGTATCAGATTTGTGGTGGAGAACTTGCCCAGGGTAGGTATCAGCAGAAGGTGGTATCTGAAGAATGGTGATGTGGTGCTGAAAAAGAAAATCAGAAAGTGGCAGAAGAATGACCTTTTCACATGACACTCTCTTTGCATCAGCATAGTTCAGTAGCTCAGCAAGTCTCCTTCATTGGCATCCATCCAAATTCCTTGCATGCTCTTGATCCATTCTGATAGGTGCAGCTTGCCCACCTGTTGGCCGCCTTAAAAGAATATTGAATGCTTAATGAGCATGTCTGACCTGGTACGATGTGACTGGACTTTGCAAGTACTGTCATAGATTTGGGAAGCAGATGGAGAGGACAAATCGCATTCATACACTTGCAGAGTGGAGCTTTCCATATTTTTAAGACCTCTTCTGGCACAGATTCTCTTATTTTAAAATAAAAATTATCATTCAGCACCACACGATGTATTAGAAAGAAACATGGCCTTCATATGTGTGATGGTTTGAAACTGTCTTTTTAATTTTTCCTTGCAAAGTTCAGAACAGAGAAAGTGAAAGAATGTAAATAAGTCACTATTGGGTGTAAGAAAGCAAAATAACGATTGTTCTAAACACTTCCATTGGATAGATAGAAATGTTTAAGAACTATTACCCAAAACAAAGTAGGCATTCGGCACATTCTGCGTTCGGCAGTGGGGGCAGTTGCTGGGCTGTCTGGCTGCTGTTTCTTCTTCTCTTCTGGCTGAAGATAACACACTGACCTTGGCAGCTAAGTTAACAACTTTCTGCTTAACTAACTCTGCTTCTTTGTCCAGGGGGGTCTGGGGGGGAAGCTCCTGGGAGAGAGAGGCCCCTTTGGGAGGGTCCCCTTGGGGGGAAGCAAAGGGAGATCGATTGTGCTTTTTCTGTTGATTGTATATATTTGTGAATGTTGTGAATTTTGTATATTTGTACATATTCATTGCATTTCATTGTAGATTTTAGACTCTGCTTGTAAATACAGCTTTTCATTTGCTTCCAGACTGGGCTAGCCTGGTTATTGTTGGGGGGGGGGGAATTTCAGCTCACACCGACACACTTTTTATTTTTGGCGCTCCAACTCGGGGCTCGATTGCTTGTTTGATTTATTTCTGCTCAGATTAGGAAGCAAAATGAAGCTGTTTTGGATTCTGAGTCATTCTATTTCATCTATTATCGGTGCAATTGTTTACAGATGGGCCATTTCTTGCATGATAGACAAGATTGTGAGATATGTGGCATATAAATCATTTCTTTGGGTTAAGAACAAGTTACTGAATGTTGGTGAATTCTGTTGTGGTCTTATTGGGCTAAGAAGCTATGGTAACTCAACTATGGATCTGCTAGCAGACACATATGAGTTTGTTACTCCTCTTACAACTACAGAGGGTCCTTGGAACCAGTGGTACCCTAGATATCTTGTGCTTGCCTTAATTTTGTTGCTTCTTGGAATAATCATATGGCTACTGATAGCACTGTGTCAAGAAAGACATAAGGCTACTTGCTCTTCCAACTCTGCTGTGAATGTGAAAAACCAAGCCAGTAAATTTGGTGGCCACTGTAACCAGAAAGCGTAAAGGAGATGCAGATGCTGCAGGAGATGGTGCAGATGGAGATGAGGGTCCTTCTACTCAGGGTCCCTCTGTTAAGAAAGATCCTTCTGATGAGGAAGAGAGGGTTAGCCTTAAAACTCTGGTAGACCTCTTGAGACCCCACATGGATGATGGAGATGTAGGTCAGGATGTAGACCCTGGTAGATTAGCAACTGCTGGTAGTGCCTCTGAACTCAAAGAAATTCAACGGAGGATTAAAATAGGATTATGGGGACAGCGACCTCAGGATGATGATGATGATGATGATGATGATGGATGAGGATGACATACAGTCAGCTAATGCACCCAGACAGGAAATTAGACATGTGAGGAAGGATTACATCAGAGGAGATAATGAGCCAGTCCTGTCTTGGCTAGCCAGGTGTTTTGATATGGGAGCCCCAGCATTGGTGGTAGGTGACAAGTCGGCCTCTCAGTTGGGGATGCTCTCAAAGGATACAGGCATAGACAGGCACCTAGGCAAGTGCATTGGTAAAGTTTCTCTGTGGGCACGCCTCCTACTGGCAGTCTCGCTGAGGTACCCCAGCAGAGATGATTTACCATGGAACCCTAAGCCTTGGACCACAATAGCTGAGGGAATCAAGCGTCTGAGAGAGTTTGCTGTGAGAGAAGTAATGTATGGAGATCATAAGACTCTGAATCCTGATGAAATTCCTGTTGGAACAGGCCTTGCCAAAAAGCTCATTAAGCTTGCTCCTCCTAATTATGCTACTATTCTGGCAAGCAGGATTGTGGCAAGAAATTATGGTGGAGTGCCTCCCACTGTTGGCCATTTCACTGACCAAATGAGGCAGTTGGAGGATAGTCTTGCACGTACTTCTTTGGTTTCAGCCATTGAAACTTTGTCTGGAGAAATGAAGAATTGCATGAAAGAGCTGAAGGAGGAACTTAAAACCTCCATATCCAACTTGATGAAGGGGGATGATTCTAATTCCTCTTCCTCCAGATGGATACAAGTTTCAGCTGTTAGGAACAGACGTGCTCCAAGAAGGCCATTCCAGAATAGGTCAAACCAAAACAGACAGCAGAGGCAATCACGTGGCAGTATCTGGATAACTCTGCGTGATCAGTTTGGTGAGAACATGAACAGATGGGATGGTCAACCAACTTCTGATCTTTTCAAGAGGTTACGGGAGCTGCAGAGGGGCAGATCCCGAGGTAGCAATACCAGGAGGGTAGCTGTCGCTTCCTCAGTTTCCCAGAACAACTCTGATAGCTCCAACAGTGATCCTAATTCTGGTGCTGGACGTTGTGCCAGCTGTACATGTGGAGGTAATCCCCACCATTAGGGGTGCCCTGCCTTCCGCCAGGGGGAGGTAAGGGATAATGGAGATAACAGAATCTATTGGGATGTGTACATCCAGTGGCCTGGCACTTCAAAATTTCAGAAGTACAGGGCCTTGGTTGACACAGGAGCTCAGTGCACCATAATACCATCAAATTATCAAGGGGGAGAATCTATAACTATTCAGGGAGTCACTGGTGGATCTCAAGAGTTGTTTAAGATAGAGGTTGATATAAGTTTAACTGGGAAGCAGTGGAAGAAACATACTATTGTAACAGGTCCTAATGCACCTTGTATTTTGGGAATTGATTTTCTGAGAGAAGGGCGTTTTAAAGACCCTAAGGGTTACAAATGGGCTTTTGGAATAGCAACTGTAGAAATTGATGGAGGAAAATTGAAGTTGTCCATTAGACCTGAGCTTTCAGATGAATCTGCAGTTGTGGGACAACATGAGATAGAGGATGTAAAGCTGCCGGTTGCTTCTCAAACTGTGCATCACAGACAATACAGAACCAACCGTGACTCTTTG